>NC_090989.1:102744642-104059285 GCF_041146395.1 Eulemur rufifrons
AGAATGATAGGATATCGTTTACATTTCAGAACACTATCTCTGACTGTGCTGTGGAGAATCAGCAGGGAAGGGGAGGACTGGGGGCAGCGGAAGGTCTTTAGGAAGGTATTGCAGTATTCCAAGCAGGAGACCAGGGTGACCTGGAATGGGGTTGTGGTAGCAAACATAGAAAGACATGGATAGATGCAAAATATATAATATATTTTGGAGGTAGACTGCACAGTACTTCCAGATGAACTGAGCGTGGCAAGTAAGGGAAAGGGAGGAGTCCAGGCTGTCTCCCAGATACCTGGCCATTTGCAGAGACGAGGGAGGCTATTTGGGGGGAGGAAAATCAAGGGCTCTTCTTTGGACATGCAAAAAATGGAGATGCATGGGGGTTACTAAAGGGGAGATGTTGAGTTGATATAGTTGGATAAATGAGATGGTGAGTGATCTGGGCTGGAGGTGGTGTATTTATTAATTACCAGTCTGTTGATTGTATTTAAATTCATGAAAATGGATGAGCCCATGTAAGAAAAGTCTATAGAGAGAAAAGAGAAAAGGTTCTAATTGCTAGCACAGGATTGGCGAGCAAACCCTATGCAGGTGGCTGGGTGGCCAGTGGCAGGAAGCCAGTGGGGAGGGATGTGTGGGAACCAAGAGCAGAGGATGCTTCGAGAAAGCTGTGCCCACAGGGTGGGACACTGTGAACATTCATGCCAGAGGGGCACACGATGGTCTCCACTGGATCTGGCCACATGTAAGGAGGTCACTGTAGACCATGAGAAGAGCAGTTTCGGTGTCAGTGGTGTGACGGGACCAAGGCCAGGCTGGAGCCAGTGGAGGATTGGGAGGTGTGCGGGGTGTGCTTTAGAGACAACCTGGGTAGGTGACTCTTTCAACAAGTTTGGAAGTGATTGGAGCAGAGAAATAGGACAGTGGCTGAAGGGGATTCAGGATCCAAGAAGAGTTTTAATTTAAAGATGGAAGATGTAAGGGTAATGCTGTTTGTTTTGGGGAATGATCTAGAAAGAGAGTAATTGCTGATAAAGACTAGGGAGTTGGGAAGGAAGGGGGAGAGAGACTTGATAAAGTGGATAGGGTGAGGAGACACCTGGAGCAGGAAGGACACTTCTATCGAGATGGTGGGACCCAGATAGGTTTGCAGAACTCATCGTGGAAAGACACGGGAGCTCAGGTTTGATGAACTCTATTCTCAATATACTATGACTCAAGTGACGAAGAGGTGGGTGTGAGAAGTGGGGAGAGCTGCTGCAAGACACTCCAGTGCCCCAGGTCCCTTAGTTGCTGGTAATTTCTTTCTCACTGATTTGTTTGGCCTTTGACTCTGGAGACAA
Source organism: Eulemur rufifrons (assembly GCF_041146395.1). Classification (NCBI taxonomy): domain Eukaryota; kingdom Metazoa; phylum Chordata; class Mammalia; order Primates; family Lemuridae; genus Eulemur; species Eulemur rufifrons. Next base: position 102,745,983 of record NC_090989.1, read on the forward strand.
GGGCTCGGTGGACTAGGGAAAGGAAAACTCCAGGAGTTCCTGTCCTTGGAGGAGGCTGCAACACCAAACAGGGAGAAACTGCAGGAGAACTGAGAGGCCAAATTTGGAGATTCATGTTGCCACAAATTAAAATTTAATTCATATTGAATTGTTTTTTTAATGTCAGAGAAAAATATCTCAAGTTTCTTAGTTATCAAATAATAACCATATTGATGGCTGAGGTGGGTTTTTACATGATTCCAGTATGTAAGGACACTAGAGGGCAGCATTGTTAAAAGAAAAAAGCCAACTGAACTCTAGATACTATTGTTTTACGTGAGGATCATGGGCATGCGTTTTAAAAGCATCCTAGGCACAGCAAGGATTCTGAGCGGGGAGGAAAGGGCGTTGAAAAGATCATTTAGTGCACTGCATTCACCTGCCTCTGGGAAAGCACACTCAGATAAATGTGATTGAATCTGATGACCCAGGACTGAATGTGACTCCCCGGCCCACACTCCTTCCCTAATTTTTCAGAAACCTCAGCTCAGTGGTTCTCATCCCTGACTGAACATTAGAAACACCTGCAGGGGCTTTAAAAACTACCCATGTCTGGGTTCCACTGAAGATCTATTATATCAGAATCTTGGGGGGTGAGGCCCCAGCATTGATGACATTTTAAAAACTCATCCTAGATGATTCTAGTGTGCAGCCAGGGTTAGAACCAACATGCTTTCTACACCAATGGTCTCGAAGTGTAGACCCTGAAACAGCAGCATCAGCTGCACCTGGGAGCTTGTTATAACTGCAAATCCTCAGGCCTAACCCCAGATCTGGTAAATTGCGTGTTCTGGGAATGGGCAGCCCAGCAGTTTGTTTTAAGGAGCCCTCCAAGCAATGCTGATGCACACTAATGTTTGAGAACCACTGCTTCCTACCATTCCCAAGTAAGCCATTTCAGTGGGTACAAACTTCCTCCCTCATTTCTTCCTCTTCTCTTTCATCTAATCGAAATGCTTCACGCTATAACCTTTACTTTAGTTATTTGCCTTAGTACCTATGCAAACAGATAGTTGCTATGATATGCATGTGCACACACACACACACACACACACACACACTTTGATATACATCCGAAGAATCTCCAGGGAATTTGATAAAAATACAGAGGTCCAGGTCCTAGCCTTCTTCAATGAGCCAGAGCCTTTGTATTTTTTATTAGCTCTCAAATCACAAAGTTTGAGAAAAACTGTCTGAACTGTCAAAAGACTTTGTTTATCCTCCCTCTGTGCTCCTTTCCAGCTTGAAATGATCATTATTCTTTAAGCTGGTGATGCCTCCCCAGGGCTCACAGGCCAGAGGCAGCTCGTTGGCTTATTCCCTCACTCTTAGCACGAAGATGGTTCTCTAGAAATGCTGCAAGTCCGTTTTGTTTCTTGGAGTATTTTATTCCCACCTATAAAGTGACGGTGATATCGATCTTGTGGAATTCTTTCAAAGGTTGACATGGGATAATGCGCGTAGGCTAACTCGTGAACCTGAAAGAGCAACACAAACTGAGTAACAAGTAATCAGAATGTGGCCCTGGTTGTTTCTTCTTAAGTAGGCCCAGCTTCTAACATTTTAGTGACATTTTTCTTTCAGTAATGTAGGTCATTTATATTTTAAAATATACATTTTATGCCAAAGGAATTAATACAACTATTTCTTTTGAGTGAAAAAAATTTTTGTTGATAAATATTTGAATTTTTTTAATTGGACCTCATGCCAAAAAATGATAGCTCACACTAAACCCTTTTTCATGGGAAATGTTCCTTAGAACTTTGAAAGTTGTAAGCAAATAGTTACCCTACATGAACATTAAACCACTATAAAATAAAACACTAGAAATTAGTGTTTTGATCAAATAAAATGCACCCAAATAAAATTAATCTGTTTATAGAGAAAAAAATGAAATAACCAAAAAAGCTTTGGAGACAGTTTAATGCAGTTTTCTCTTACTCTGGATGAGGAATTGTTTTAAAGTATAATTAAAAGCTTGCATATTGCTAGCAATTATAAATATTGCAAATGTTTGCAAAGTGCTGAAAATGAACACACAAAATAATAATTGTATTATGTAGTGGAATTATTTGTAATTTTGTTCTAAATTTTCTAAGTTTCCTGTAAATATGTGTTATTCTACTTTTATAACATAAAAAAGAAAGAAGATTAACAAGCAAAGGCACCACTTTAAACACTAAAATGTTACAGGTTTAACCAAACTAAATTGCTGTTTTTAGAGGCCAAAAATGGTTGAATATTGGCAATGTCATAGGGTTCCACCTAACTGATATCAAATCCTTTTTATTTTTTTTATTTTGGAAGAGGCAAGGATCAGGGAGGAGGCTGGGACGTTGGTATAATGCAGGAACTAGGTACATCAAAGGAGTTGTAAACACTAACAAAAGATAGGTCTACACCTGGCCATGATTTTTACTTCAAGCCAGCTGTTTGTTATTTGTCTACCTCCAGTTTATTTACTTATTTAACTTCAGAAGGTTGTGGTGGTGGTGGTTTATAATTGTGCCTCTTTGCACATAGAGGTTTCCTCTTGTATTTTTACCACCAGGATTCAGGAGACATTGGGGTTTTTTCCTCTGTCACTGTCACTAACTTTGGACACATCTCCTGACCTTGCTGGATCTCAATTTCTTCAATGAAAATGAGCAGACCGATATTAATTGAGCACATACATAATATTTACAATAACTGGTTAGGTGGATAATATTTTAATCCCCAGTTTACTGGTGAAGAACCTGAAACTCAGAAAGATAAAGTCACTTGGGCAAGGTCTCAGCAGATAGTGTGTGAGGCCACATCCAGCTTTGAAGTTCTGTGATTGGTCATTTTGGGAGGCTTTGTGTATAGTAGATTGAGGGAGAAGGTGGTTTAGAGATAGAAAAATAGCAGGACATTTACTTAATTGACCCCATTGTGTATTTGTGAACACATGTTGCCTTGTACATGTTTATATGTATCCATCCCTTCGCATTTAATATGCTTATGGCTATAGTTCATGATATGTATAAATGAGTTGGGAAATATGAACTATCTTTTGCTTCCTTGAAGAAAGACTTCAAATCTTACGATTCGTTTAAAACAGAGCCAAAAAAGGGCTTGTGTCTGCATCTGACCTGTCAAAGCTTAGAGAAAAAGTGGTCCTCACAAGATAGTTTACAGAGAATAGACTCTCTGGATCAGGGCACTGGCCAAAATGATTTGGAATCAGACCAGAACAGATTTAAGAGACCAGAAAGGAATTCATGCATTGAGCCAAGTCAGTGAAACTTCTCCTAGCTGGAGAAGTTGAACCTGTCCAAAATTTTGACCCAAGAATGGACCTTTTAATCTCCAAGTGCAAAGCACAGTTTTGTACTCTGCAGCTACTCTGAAAAAAATCCCTCCTAAAGAGCACATGGTCCTTAATCTCTCTGTTCTATCACACACTGGTTTTTCCCTAATCCTAGGCAGTTTGAAGTGACCCGTTGATAGTGCCCAAATGTGATTTCAGAACCTTACTCTGAAACATGAAATAGGTTATTGAAATGGGACCTTTTTAGTCTCACTTTTCGCTTAACTCCAAAAACCCCAAACAAAAAAAGCTGTTGGTAAGTACTCCTAAGTTCCAAGGTGAAGTTCTAGGCCGAATATGTAGGATACCATAGTGAAAAAAATTTGGCCATCTTTAGCCCAACACCCACCTTGAAAGACTAAATGAATGGAAAAAACTTTTAGAACTAATAAACAAATTCAATAAAGTTGCAGGATCCAAAATCAACATACAAAAATCAATAGCATGTCTATGCACAAATAACAAAGTAGCTGAAAAAAGAAATAAAAAAGCAATCCCATTTAAAATAGCCATAAAAAATAAAACACCTAGGAATACATTTAACTAAGGAGGTAAAAGATCTTTACAATGAAAATTATAAAACTGTTGAAAGAAATTGAAGAGGACACAAAAAAAATAAAAGACATCCCATGATCATGGATTGGAAAAATTATTATTGTTAAAATGATCACACTACCCAAAGTGATCTATGAGTTTCAATGCAATCCCTATCAAAATACCCATGACATTCTTTACAGAAATAGAGAAAACAATTCTAAAATTCATGTGGAACCACAAAAGATCCTAAATAGCCAAAGCAATATTGAACAAAAAGGAAAAACTAGAGGCATGACATTATCTGACTGCAAAATATACTACAAAGCTATAGTAACTACAACAGCATGGTACTGGCATAAAATCAGACACACAGACCAATGAAATAGACTAGAGAACCCAGAAATAAAAATACATGTATTTACAGCCAACTGATTTTTGACAAAGGTGCTGAGAACACTCATTGGGGAAAGTACAATTTCTTCAATAAATGGTGCTGGGAAAACTGGATATCCATATTCAGAAGAATGAAACGATCTCTATTTCTCACTGTATACAAAAATCAACTCAAAATGGATTCAACACATAAATGTAAGACCTGAAACTATGAAACTACTAGAAGAAAACATAGGGAAAATGCTTTAGGACATTGATCTGGGCAAATATTTTATGGATAAGACCTCAAAAGTACAGGCAACAAAAGCAAAAATAGACAAATGGGATTATAGCAAACTGAAAAGCTTCTGCACAGCAAAAGAAACAATCTACAGAATGGGAGAAAATATTTATGAACTATTCATCTGACAAAGAATTAATTTCCAGAATGATAAAGAAAATGTGGTATATATACACAATGGAATACTATTTAGTCATAAAAGAATGAAATCCTGTCATTTGTAGCAACATGGATGAGCCTGGAGGCCATTATGTTAAGTGAAATAAGCTGGGAACAGAAAGATAAATACTGCATGTTCTCAGTCATATTTGGAAGCTAAATAAGTTGATTTCTTAGAAGTAGAGAAATCCTGTCATTTGTAGCAACATGGATGAGCCTGGAGGCCATTATGTTAAGTGAAATAAGCTGGGAACAGAAAGATAAATACTGCATGTTCTCACTCATATTTGGAAGCTAAATAAGTTGATTTCTTAGAAGTAGAGAATAGTGGTAACCAGAGGCTACAAGGGTAGAGGGTAGAAGGGTAGGGAAAGGTTGGCTAATAAATACAAAATTACACATAGATAGGGCGAATAGGTTCTAGTGTTCTATAATACTGTATGGTTAATATAGTGAACAATTATTTATTGTATATTTTCAAATAGCTAGAAGAGAGGGTTTTGAATGTTCCCAACACAAAGGTATGGTAAATGTTTGAGGTGATGGATATGTTCATTAACCTTTCTTCTTTTCTTCCCGCCAGTGGCTTTCAGTCCTTTCCTGAGTAAATCCACTGGCTGCTTTGGCTCCCCAGGCTCTTTTTCTCACACACACACCCCTCCCTCCATACATAATAAAGTCCAGGCTCAGAAAGATGAAAACTTCATGAAGCCAGTGTTGCATTTCCCCTTTTAAACCAGCCGCACCCACCAAACCTCATGCTCAAACAAAATGAAGCAAAATATCTTTTTCCCTTTCGCTTCATCCATGTTTGTATTTTATGCCCACACTTTTGCTTATGCTATTTGTAGCACAGAAAGGGTTAACAATGTGTGTACTAAGTGAAGAAACAAGCCTTTGAGCATGTAAAAAAGAAATGTATTAGATGAAATATTCACTACAGAACAGTTTTCCAAATGTTCATTGAGTTGCTAAAAAATAAATTTAATCAACCCCCCCCCCCAGTTCTACATGGCATCTGATTCTTCTATATTCATTATCAGCTGAACAGTTATTTTTATACTTGGAAGTTTTATACATCCGTCATTGCATTGTAAATATCTGACTCAAGTCTTAAATTTCTGATCTTTTCAATTGTACTAATGTCATCCTCATTGGTCAGACAGATAGATGTGAAATCTTGACTCATAGCTTCTTATTCTGTTATCCTGTCTAGGGCTTTTTATTTATGTACTATCTTCTCGGAACAGGCTTTTAACTTTATTTTAAGAGGAATTCCATGTTGTGAATGAAAGAACAAAGCAAACAACTTGGCAGAGGATTGATAAGAGTAAAAAAATATTTACCCTAATGAGATTTTCTACTGGCAAATCCAGTTTCATGCTGCAACAGGAAGCAATCTTTATTGCTCCTTTAATAGTGTAGAGCTGGCCTTCCTTCCTGGTTCTGCCACGACAGATGTCTGGAAGGAGATACTTTCTTACTCTTAATGATACTAAAACGTCTACTTAGCCAGTGCGTCTCCCTGGCAGTCCCGATCCATTTTGGCTCTGAAGTGCTTATTTATATTTGTGAGATATCTGGTAACTAACTAAAAGGCAACTTTTAAACTCGACCTGGTGGAACGGAATGATTTTCTCACCTTTTCAACAGTGAACTACCTGGTAAAAAGGAGCTTAACATTTTAAATATTAATGAATATTTTAAAACAAAGCATCTGTTGCTCTATATGTTAAACTGTGAGGCTGGCCCCCTAGTGGCTGGGCAACTGTCACTGCAAGAGCCATTACAGAGGAGGCTGGCCTGTCTCCGTGGGTCTGTCCTGGGTTGCCCCACGCTCTTTTCCTTGTGCCTGTGTCACCTTTGCACACACTGTCTGCCTGTATCTGGAGCCCTTGGTCTCTTTCTTTGGGGCTTTCATCCTTGTTTTTAAGGCTCTTCCCCATTCCCCATCCAATGATGTCCATTTTCTCTTATTTTCTTCATTAGGATTTTCTGCTAAGAAGGGATTTAGCAAGATTTTTCATGGTAAGACATGCTTCTACTACATGACCCACTAAAGTGGCCACAAACACAAATGGTATTAGACAGCTTTGGGTTTGTCATAAAAATTTATGCAACCTTTCTGTTCTATACTGTAATAAAGAATTTGCTTTAAAACAAGAATAAGATATTTCTTTATAAATCTTTGAGTAAAACAGACATGGAAGGAAAATGTCTCGTGTTTACTCTGTGGCTTGTCCAGCTCCCCTCCCCACTTCCACACACACGAACCCATCTCCTTGTGCTTCAGGGGAAACACAGGCCAGCTGGTTGGGAGGCAAAGGGAAGCAGGAAGGGGTCAGTGACAGAAAAGGTATAACATATTGTCCTTCTTGGGGACAGGGCTTTCATCAGGCACAGAATCCTGGTTCAACCTAACCCTTAATGGCCTGAACTTTTGTACACCTTCATGACACATTTTGTGTCACATTAATATCAAGGGTCTTCTATCTTCTGGGCTATTAAAAATAACAGTTAACATTATATAGCACTCACGTTCAATGTTCAAACCACTTTATAACTAATTTATTCCTCAAAACAATCTTACCAAATAGGTTTATTATTGTTATTCTTATTTTGCATATGAGGAAACTAAGGCCTAATGAAGGTAAATAAATTGTTCAAGGTTACCCAGCTAATACGTGATGGACAGGCTGTTTGTCTCTAGTCTGCTCTTGTCCACAGAGAACATTTCAGCAAGTTAGGAACTGGCAGACTTTCACGTATCCAGCAGAGTAGACCAGGAAGCCCGAATAGAGCATAACAGGTTACGTTGAAGGAATGAAATGTTAACTGTAGAACTCCTTGGAAAACCTACAAGAACCATATTCTGTGAGGTAACTTACTTCATATAGGTGGCTGCCCAGTGTGTGTGTGACCACATGGCACTCCTCTGAGACAGGGCAATGTGGACAGTCCCTCATTCCTACTGGGCCTTCATTGCTTTGCAACTTTCACACGTGAACCTCTTTCAATGTAAGAAGTCAACAGGACAGATCCAGAATGGTGGAGAAAGAGGCCATTAGTTCCCAAGTCGGCTTTCAGTTCCTGAACTACTGTCTACAACATAAGGCAGGAAAAGGTAAGTGCTGAGTAGAGGAAGCGGCACCATACTGAACAGGTGAGAAAGAAGGAGTGCTTAATTCCAACTAAGATGATCAGGAAACACCGCAGACCTAGGAGCAATGCTCTTCTAAACTTTTTATTATGCTTCCCAGTCAGTCAAAAAACAACAGCAACAAATGGCCAATTGGGAATAATCATGGCAAGAAAATAATGCTAATGATGAATTATAAATCACAGAATTGCTGAGTTCATATTGATATAAATGAATGGGGGAGGAGGGAAAACTCTTCCTTACTGTAGGAGGCCAACCAAAGAAAAATGTAAAAAGTATGATGAAAATAGAAAATCACCTTGGCAGACATCACAGTGCTTGTTTGAGGCAGGAATCACTGATGAATTCTAAAGTTAAGCAGGCAAAATTGTGATGAGAGATAGGATATTTGCATATTTTGAAAGTATCTCCCCCAAAGATACTTATTAATTACTAAAGGAAAAAGTAGTAATTTTACAGTGGAGAAAGATGGCAAACATCACCTTAAAATCAAGTGATCAAAGTTAACATCAGAAATAACGAGAAGAATAGACATTGTGCACTCCCTGGTATTGTATGCTGAGGACTCTACATTATTTCTGTGGTCCTCCTGCCAAAAGCGCCTAACCTGAATTTAACCACAAGGAAATATCTTAAAAACTCCAACTGAAGGACATTCTACAAAGTAACTAGCCAATAGTCTTCTAAAGTTTCAAAGTTATGAAAGAAAAGACAGACTGAGGGAACTGGTCAAGTTTATAGGAGACTAGAGACACAGGATGACTAACTGCAACGTGTAATCTTGACCAGGAAAGGATATTAGTGAGACAACTGGAGAAACATGAATAAGGCCCACAGGTTATACAACGTGATTGTGTCAATGTTAATATCCAGGTTTTGTTAATTGTACAATGATTATGGAAGATGTTAACATTTGGGGAATCTGGGTGAGAGGTAATAGGAATTTTTGTTCTAATTTTGCTGCTTTTTGTGTCTAAAATTATATAGGTGGAAAGATTAAAAATAGACAAACAAAATATATACAATAAACAGAAACTTTATAAAGGATGATATAAAATAAATAGAAAAAGTAATGTTTCCTTCCCATCCTGCCATGGATTATCTGGCACAGCCCACATGGCGGGCACTGAGGGAAGGAGTCTGGCTCGGCACAGCTTGTTTGGGACGAGGTGGGTAGGGCTCAGGCGCTGGTATGTTTCTGGAAGGATCTGGTGAGAGGTGAGTTGGCATCTGATCATGGAATCTGGGCTAGGAAAACTAGCATTGGTTGTGTGTTTCTAAACCCAAAGGACTATGTTTGGACTTTGACAGTTGCGATCATATTTAATACTGACCACTTAATACCGCTGGCACTTTTATCCCATTTGTGTGGTTATTGTTTTAATCTTCAGCTCTGTCAAAGTAATACATACACATTTTTTAAAAGAGTCAATGCTAAAAGGCTTGGAACAAAAGCAGCAGTCCCTTGAACTCTTTGCCTGTACTCCAGAGGTAACCACTTCCAACATAGGTAGCTGTGTACCTATGAGAAATTGAACAATTTCTCAGATACTATGCAATGCTAGTCAGGACTCTGAGAGTTCTCTATCTGATTCTGTTCCTTTTATGACCTCTTAGTTTTATCGCTTCCTAATTTTTTCCAATAAAGAGAATAATATTAGATAGCTAGCATGTGTTAAATAGTCATTATTCATAGAGTACTGTGGTTCTACAAGAGGAACAAGAAACAGAAGACTTCCAAAGTCAGATAAAGGCAATATGAGAAAAAAAAATTATAGTCTCAATTTGTTTATGAATGAGGCATAAAAGTCCTAAATTAAATATTAGCTTACTGGATCCAGCAGGATATTTAAAATCCAGTAGAATATATCATGAGCAAGTCAAGTTTATCGCCGGAATGCAAATATGATTCACTGTGTTTCATTTTTATGACTAAGTGCTTAGTGTCCACTGCTGAGCAAAGTAGTCTACAAGGATTGCATTTCCTCTTTTCTATACATTTCTGTTTTTCCTTTGGATCGTTAACTTAGTTTGATTTGGAGCTACAGCCAAGTCTTCCCATACTTTATGCAAAATGACTTCCAATACAGTTTTCCACATGGTCAAGCTTGTAAGACACTCAGTTCCTTTATGTTTTCTTGGCAACCTCCCACATCAGTTGCTGTCTGTGTCCATTTGCATGGCTGTCCTTCCCTTCCCATCACCTAGGAAGTTCTCCTCTTTCCTTTAAGAAGTTGGATCCCATGGCTTTTCCCCTTTGTGACTTTACTCTCTCCTTTTGGTGGAGCATATTTTCCAGTAGTTTTTGAGAAATTATATTTGAGAGATAGGAACGTCAAAATGGCATTATCTTCTCATCCTTGGTTAGGAATGTGCCCATGATGTTTTTGGTTAGAATTTTTAAGGCCTGCTCTATGATGTTGCTGTTCAGAATCCCTAGGCAATTGCTTTTTTTTTTGATCTTTCATGTGTGTATTCTCCTAAATCTCTGAAATATTTCAGGGTGCTTCTCTTTATTTTTTCAGTTGTGAGATTTCATGCTAATATTTCTTTGTTTAGGTCTCCATTCGTTATGCTGGGTGCTCAGTGGGTACTTTCAATCTGGAGACTCATGTTCTTCAGATCTGGACATTTTCTCATATTGTTTTGTGATAACTACCTACCTCTCCTCCATTTTATCTGTTCTCTCTCTAGAGATCCTTGAAAAGAATTTGGGCTTCCTGGACAAAACCTAGTTTTCTTATCTTTTCAATCCTATTGTCCATTCCTTTTTTTTTTTTCTTTTACTTTCTGGAACATTTCCTCAACTTTAATGTCCAACATCTTTATTGACTTTTTAAAAATTTAGCCATTATATTTTTAATCTCTAAAACCTAGTTCCCTGTTACTGTTCTTCTCTCTTTCGTCTTGTTCCTGTCCCATTGATGCAATACCTTCTCTTGTATCACCAAGTATATTAGTTATAGTTTTTTTGAACATTTCTATAGCTCTCATTTCTCTATTACTCTGTTTTATTTTCCTCTGTTTATTTGAGCTTTTTTTTTTTTTCATGTTGGAGACTTTCTCCAAATGTCAAGTGATCCTTGGGTTTCTGTTTATGTTTAAGAATAAGGCACTAAAACTGTGCTTGGACTGCACTTGTCAACTAGTGCCATTCACGGTGGGAGCAATTAGGGAACTTGCCATCTTTCCCCAATGAGGTTTTCTTCCACCACAATGCCAGTATCTATTAGAATTTTTCCTAGGAGAGTTAATTTTCTCTCAAGAAATATTTTTCTAAATTCTGAGCGGGGAAAGTATGACCTTGCTACTGGTGACCTGGACATGAATGACAGGAGAGTTCTCGGGTCTCAAGTTTCAATATCTTTTTTAAATTTTTTTATTTCTGCAGCCTTGCTTCACCTTACTCCGTGTCTTATATCCCTCAGATTAGAGCCTGTCCACTCACCTTCTCCAGTTAATGCACCTCCTTCATTGGCGGATAAAGGCAGGACATGGACTGCAGACCTCAGGACATAAAACTTTGATACCTCTGTAACCTCTTTTAAACAACTACTTTGTTCCCAGCTCCTGCCTCATCCCATCTTCTGTGACATTGGTGGCTCTAATACCTGAGCCATCCTGAAGTTGTGTGATACATATTAACTTGTTTCTCATCTGTAGGCACTTAAGAAAAAATCTTTCTTTAGTTCTGTTAAGTCTTTTATGACTCCCCCATACCTCTTCTACTTTTATATATATGTTGGTCCAGGTTTTCAGTTCTCTGCTACATTCATGAGAAATGAATCTTCTATTTCTGTTCCTTGCCCTCTATGTTATTTATTGGGTGATTTTTTTTTTATTATTTTTTAAAAGGAAGGGGTAGAAGTATTTTTACTTTTTCATGTTAAAATCTAGATGTTTCCTCACCTTTTTCTAACTGTGGAAACTGAGACTCAGTGATTAAGTGTCTTTCATACCCTCACCCACTCCCTAGTCCACCAGCACTGCTCTTGTCAAGTATCTTGATGATCTCCACATTAGTAACACAGATGGACAATCCTCAGTCTTCATTTCAATTGACCCATCAGTAGCATTTGATATCGTTGACCATTTCTTCCTCCTTAATGTGCTTTCTTCATTTCTTCCTTGGGCACCACACTCTTCTCCCCCTTCTCTCAACCTGATAATGTTGGAGAGCCCCAGAACTTAGTCCTTGGTCCTTTTCTTCTATGTCTTTTTTTCTTTCTTTCTATTTTTGCTCCCTGTGTGATTTTATCAATTCTCAAGACTTTAAATGCCATTCACATTCAGACAACTCCCAAATTCATATCTCCACCCTAGGCCTATCTCCTGAGTTTCAGATTCAGTGTCCATCTGCCTACTCAGCATCTCCACTTGGATGTCTAAGAATGAATGTCTCAAACTCAAGCTGACTAACTCTGGCCCCCTGAGCTTCACCCACAAACCAGCTCCACCTGGCAGTCTCCGTATCAGTTGATGGCAACTCCATCTTTTTGGTGACTCAGGCCTAAACCTTGGAGTTATTTTTCCTGCTTCTCTTTCTGTCACACCCATATCTAATCCATCAGGAACTTCTGTTGACTCTACCTTCAGTATTTATTCAAATTCAACCTCTGTTGCACTTCCATGGCTAGCAACCTCATCTGAGCCATCACCATCTCACCTAGATTGCTACAATCATTTTTTAACAAGTCTCTCTGCTCCTACATTTGCCCCCTACAATTTATTCTCAAACCAAGGAGGAGGAATCCTTTCAAAATGTAAGTCAAATCACGTCACTCTTTTGTCGAAAATTCAGAGGGCCCCAGAAGATCTGGCCTCTGTTCTCTCTCTAAGCTCATCTCCCTCTGCACACTCTTCCTTACTCTTCTGCAGCCACACTGGTGTCCCTGATGCTCCTCAGCAGCTGTAGGCTGCTCCCACGGCAGGGCCTGTGGACTGCTCTGCAGCCAGAAGCAATCTCCTTAGCTCTTTCCTGGTCACTCACTGACGCCCTCAAGTCTTTGCTCAAACCTTACCTTCTCGATGGCCACCCCCAACTTCCTGCACATTCCCATCCTCATTACCTTGTTTTAGCTTTTCTTTTTTCCCCATAATATCTATCACCTTCTAATATTCTATATAATTTAACTTTTTTTGTTTTACTATTTGTTTCCTATCTCTCCTGCTGGATCGAATGTGCCCAACCAGGGTGGGGATCTGTGTCTATTTAGTTCTCTTGTGTATCCCATGCTATGATACACAGCAGGCACTCACTAAATATTAGTTGAATATGAATAAATGAATGAGCCAGGTTTTGGACTTGAGTGTTTTTACTATGCCGTATCTTTCTCTGGACCACCCGAGTGTTATTTGGGGATATTTAAAATACATTCTGCAGGTTTTTTGAGAAAGGGTCTTGCAAGATTTGATCTGTGCTCAGGAAGAAAGTAGGGAAAATGGATGGGAGAAACAAAATTTTGTTTTGTTTTGTTTTCTTCCTTCCTAAATTTTTTTTTTGGTTTACTTATCTCCCATTTTTGCTTTCTGTTAAGTTTTATGTGAATCCTTATGTCAGATGGGTTTTTCTCTTGTCTCATTATATAAAAGCATTCATTTTTAGGTGGTAATTGGGTTTGTTTTATTATCAAATATGCTTTCAGTTTCAAAACCAATGATACAATGCTTTCCTTTTTTCCCAAAATAAAGGAGAATGTTGGTAATGTTAAGCTTTCTTTCACTTCCTATTGTTTCCCTGTACACATCTCTTCCATCCGCTCGCTCTTAAAAAAAAAATCTGAACTGATTTTCTTGTATAAGTAAATTCTGGGCTTATTATATTTGGATTTTAAAGAGTTAAGTCTAAAGGTATTTAATTATCATTAATTTTGTATGAGTGACTTCATTAAAGCTAGTCATAACACAAGGTCTCCTTTCAAAATTGAAAACTAATAAACAAAACTTAACATAGGGATACATCTAGAAAGGACGGATAAATCCCAAACTGCAAAGTTGGGGTTTTATGGCATATAATGTTTTCTAGTATTTGAACATTGATAAAAACTCAGGCTGGTCCCACATTTTTTCTGCCTAATCTAGGGTAATACACAGTCTTGAGGTCATTTTAAGTCATAAGCACACTCTCCGTTGATCTCAGTCAAAACTCCAAATGCAAATTCTTCTGCTTTTCCCAAGCTGGGACCAGTTTAGGCTAGAAGCCTGCAGCAGTGTTGAATATGGTGGGTTTCTCTATTTCACTATTTTCTGTATCTGCCCCAGACCCCTATCCTCTTGGCTCCAGCCTCCATCATCTAGGAGACCCTGGAGAACAGGACCTAAGATGACTCCATACAGGAGACAGTCACAGGTACTCTCCCTGTCACCCCCAGGAGGGCAGCACTCTCCCGGCTGTGCCACCAAGACAGAGAGTCAGCCCTCCTGTCCACCCCTAGGCTTTCCAAGCATGAGTCTGCTCCTAGGCCAGTATGCTCCCCAGCCATGGGGGTCACATTTTAAACCATCTGAGTGGCCTCCAGATCCCCACCCCAACCAAGGTTGCAGTGAAGGGGCAGCTGTCTCCCATGCTGGAGGAGGATGGGACTCACAGCACAGTTTTCTTCAGATAGGCCCTTCTCACTAGATCCTCTCTCTTCTTCTCTCTCAACTTTTATGTTCTTGAAACCAATGAGGGGACTCCAGAGTCACTGAACTGAAAGTGGAGGAGGAGGAGAAGGAAAAGCTCCTCTTCACAAGAGAATGCCAACTTGTAATGAAAGAAGAGTTGATGGAATGAGAAAATCATCACCACCTCACAACCCCCCTTGTAATAACGGAGGCAGGCAGGGATCCTTAGTGGACACTCAAATGAGGGCTGGGGGACAAGCTATTCACATGGTCTCAAAGAATCACGGCTCCAGGCTATTCATTAATCACAAAGCCACAGAGGTGCCATCACAGTGGAGAAACCTGGCAGACGTCACCCCAATTGAGTGATCAACCTGAACAGGACCAGGACCAATAATGGGCTGCAGCAACCGTCCTGGGCCCTTGGAGGGAGACACCAAGAAGGACCAACATTGCCTGTGTAGTCTTCCCACCCAGAATGCTTCATCTTAGCCTAATCATGAGAAAACAATCTGAGAAATCCAGATTGAAACACGCTTCAAAACAAATGGCCTGGAGTTTTTAAAAGTGTCAATGTCATTAAAGACAAAAAAGGTGGAGGAACTGTTTTAGATTAAAAGAGATTAAAAAGTCATGACAACTAAATGTACTGTAGGATTCTTAATTAAATCAGGGACCTATCTCCTCCTCCAAAAAAAATTACAAATAAATTCTATAAAGGACATTTTATGAAATTTGAATATGGTTTACATATTAGATAATAGTGGTGTATCAATGTTAAATTTATTGATTGTGATGATTGTGTTATGGTCATATAGAATAATGCCTTGTTCTCAGGAGGTACTGAAGAAAATATTTATCGATGAAATGTCACGATGAGAGAGAAAACAACAGAGGGCCAAGTAAAGGCAAAATATAGCATAATTTGGTAAATGTAGGTGAAGAGTATTGGGTGTTTATTCTTTCAACTTTTCTATAGGTTTTTAATTTCTCAAAAGAAAAAGTAGAGTGAAGAAAGAGTTATGGAACCAGCTCTTGGTCACTTCCTTGGAAAACACAAATGGAGATTTGGTGCCTCACTCCGAAATTTCATTTCAATTATGTCTCAGAATGTGGTTGAAACTTCAATTATTGTTAATATATCTTACTATGCATATATATTCCAAAAAGTGTAAACATATGTAACAACAACCACGTCAAAATGTTTGTACAGGGCATTACAATGTATAAAACATTTCCACTTATATTACTGCATTTTGTCTTCACAACAATCTTGGAAATAGCTAGTGAATATAATATTTTTATTCTTCTCATTTTACAAATGAAAAATTGAGAAGCAGAAGGTCTGAGCAACTCAGCCAAGTTCACACCTAAGGTGCTAGTGCACCCTCATCCTCTGATTGTAGACCCTCTATTTTTTCAGTACACATATTAAATACCCAGAAGGGGGCTTACAAAACCACTTAATCTCTTATTATTTTGTTTTATACAGAAAGTAAGAGAGAGATGTGAGGGTGTTGTTTATCTTCACTGTCTGAGAATTTTAGATTAGCCATGAAATACGTGGCTGTGCTCACCCCATTAAATCAGCACGCTAGGAAACCCTAGAGTGCGAGGCTGCTAAATAATGTCAGTCCCCAAGTCCTCCGCATTGCATTGCAGATCGGCTGCAGCACAGTGAGGATCTTATAGAAATGAATTCCCCTGAGACTGAGTCAACATCCCCTCAGAATATGAGTTAAGTCTTGTCACAACTCCAGATATCTTTCAGGGAAATGACAACTCACAGAAGGAAGTGCACATGAGTCACAAACCCACAGCCCAGAATACTAAGCAGCTCTGTTTTTCACCTGACAGCTGGGGTGAGCAGAAGCAGTCTCCACTCTCTCTCTCCCTCCCTTTTTTCTTAACAAAAAAAAAAAAAAAAAAGAAACAAACAAACAAAAAAAAAACCTAGGAAAAAAGAAGAAGAAGAAAGAAGTGTTTCTGAACTTAATGAGGTCCACAAGCTTGTTATGAGGAGGTACAAGCGGCCCACAGGCACGTGGCCCACCTTGTTTCTCCTTTTGCATCTTACTGATGACGGGAGTTGAATCTCCTCTGCCTTCACTGTTGAATGAAGATGTGAAGAAAGAAAAAAAGGGGGGAGGGGGAGAGAAAATAAAAGAAGTAGCTACATTATATAGAATATAAGCATGTTCTTCTCTAGGATCCTTCCTTCCAATCAGGATTTTACGGAATGAGGTTGGGAATATTTGATTTCCAAAGAAAACACAAAATAAAGCACCAGAGGACTACAAATTGTTTTTTTGGAGTACAGTTTTCTTTAAAGTCATCTCTATTTTCTGCAGCCTTGGCAATCTCAACTTCTCAGTATGTTCTAGGAGAGGTAATTTTTCTAAAGTGCCTGTGCTTTCTCTGGAACCCAGTTGGAAAAGATAATTTGTTAACTAAGGCTTTGTTCCTGATAGATGCATGTCAGAGTGATCCACCCTCAGAATTTTCTGGGTCTCTGTTAATGCTGGAAAATTTTCAACAGGCCTAGAGAACTCTTCAAACCTGAGGCAGCATGTCAATAACTAAGAGTGGGGAATTCTGAAATATGCCTTTGCTTGTTACTTCAGATTATTCAGTTCTGCTCAGGAAAGTAAGAGAAACAAACAAAGAAGATAGATGAAACTGGATAGAGACGCAAGTAGTTTGGGAGACATAGGCAGAATTTATATAATGTGCATGGTAAAGCTAAGTGGATTAGTAACTCCTGAGTCATGGTGGCCATAAACAAAGTAGAGAATGTGTGTGCGGAACATTGAGAGGGAGAAATGGAAAGATGTGATTTTCACAAATATCCATGTGCATGTAACACCAAACATTTGAAAGTAGACTAAATATACATAAAGCATATGAGGACTTAAATAAGGTCTTAAATCAGCCATCCTTTGCTGGCCCCCATTCTAGCCTCAGAAGTCCTCTGTACAAGAAATGCAAATACTCCTTAGCTGTTTGTCAGGTGAGCTACAGCTGATGGCCAGATGCACTGTTCCCCAACAGAGCAAGAGTGCTGCTGACCAGGCACCTTCTATCTGCTGAACCCCTTCGCTCAAACCTCAAACCTGACCCTTATAATCACACCACTATGGGGAAGGTCAATGTGGCAGAGAGAGAGAACAGGTCACATGAGCACTGCTTGTATTCTATTCGAATTGTTTGAACTGTCCCTATTTCTTCCCCTTTTCTCCTCACATTGCATTTTAATTGATTTCGTAAACCATATGATTCATACATCTTAATTTGTTGTGTGAGTCTTTCTTTTTTGAAAGACCTCTAGGATAACCTGGTAGTAGACTTGGGGTCAACAATTGCATCAAGGTAATATCCTACATGAAACATATACAGCAGTAACATGCAAACAATAACAATAACAAAAGTGATAGCTCTAAATTTTGAGTATTTACTAGGCAACAGCCTAAGAATTTTCTGTATATTATCTCAAATAATCCTCACGATAACCCTATGGAGTAGATATTATTACCTGCATTTTACAGATAAAGAAATGAAGACAAGAGAGGTTCAGAACTTGCCTAAGATCAATTAGCTTGTAACAGAAAGAGGATTTGAATTAGGGTGTGTCTGGTTCTAAAGCCATACCTTTTCTATTTTTGGAGAGGCCAAGCTATTCACCCCATTTTCTCCTCAGACCTTCCTTGGTCATCCTATCTAAAACTCACCCCCCCATAACTTCCTATCCCCCTCCCAGGATTAATTTTTTTCTCCATTCTATCATCACCATCTAATGTAAGTTCCTTACTGACTTGTTGTCTGTCTCCCGAACAAGAATGCGATTTCTATAAGGGTAGAATTTTTGTCTAAGTTTTTAACTTCTGCTTCTCCCAGTGCCTAGAATGGTACTTGGCACCCAGTAGGCATTCAGTGAATAGAAGTTGAATGAATGAGTTAATCCCATTAAAGAGTTTTTTTCTGGAGATACTTTTAAAAATAAAGTCATAGGCACAAGATTACCTTTCAGGCTGAATAGATTAACCCTGGAAAATTTATGACTAAATCAATTTAAAGGGTGTGAAGGATTTCAAAACAAAATTCTAAGGAGAAAAAATGGTCTAGAAGAAAATTCCATTGCCAGCTCCATGGCTTGATTCTTACATGATCTCACTATGGACCCTGGTTGACCCTGCAGCTTGGCTACCTTTATTTGATTTTCGTCATATTGTAATTTCAGGGCCTTGGACTTCTCCTATGGTTACCTCTGAGAAGAGACCCAGAGGAAGGGGAGTTTTATATGCATATGTGTTGTACAGTACATGCTAGAAATGGGGCTTCTGTTTGTTTGCCTCCGCTATGAGTAAGGTGCTATATCCACACTGTTAACTTATTCAGATGGTACTTGATGTCTTTCCTCCATTTTCAAGTAAGGAAAGTGAGCCTTAGTGAGGGTAGTGGCTTGCCCCAGGTATATAATCTGACAGGTAGCAAAGCCAGAATTCAAAGCTGTGTCCATCTAATTCCCCAGTCCATTCTGCAGAAATATTATTACAATTAGGAAGCCCACAGTGAACAGAAACATGAGATTTTCTAAAAAGATGAATCAGAGACCAAAAGACCTCAAAGGCAACCCAACCATTCCCCATTGTGATTTCTTAGGATGAATGAAATGAATTTTTTATTTTATAACTTGACTTATTCTGTAAAGGATAAAACATCAGCTGAATAGGTCTAAAGTATCAGTAACATTTTTGGTAAATTAACAGTTAAAATGGAAATAAAATTGCTTTTATAAAATTGGAACAGAATTTTTTGCTACAAAAAATTGGCTCATCTTCTTGGATGTGAAAATAATTTTCTCTAAATTAATTTCTTGAAAACTCAGCTGTCTCAGCCTTTCAAGCCAGAAGGTTAAATTGATCTGATGTACACTAGAGGCCCTTGGGAGCATCCTGACCAGGGTCATAAATGAAATGTGTTAAATAATTTTAATTTGATATAGTAATCTTCAGGGGCAACTGTACTGCCAAAGAATCATCCCTCCATTCATTTCTGTTCACTTCGGTATCAATCATATTTCTAGAGATAGATGCAACATCTGGTTGCTACTCTTACTGCAGGTGAAGAGAAAAAGGATGTAAGAGTATCCTGGGGCTGTTTGTCAACAATCTCTCCTTAACATTGCCTTGAAATATGTTGAACTAGACCAGGTACCAGAATGTTTATAGATGTTAGGAAACTGAAGTAGGTTTTCAAGTTGAGAAAAATGCGATTGGATTTAACTTTAGAGCTTCACTTATTCAGTCACTCAAATGCTTGTTCACTCACTTATCCATCAACCATCCATCCAATAAATATATATTAAGCACCTACTATGTGCCTAGGGCTCTGTTAGGCTGGAAATAGAGTTTATAGACCTGTGTGGTCAAATACAATAGCTATTAAATACTAGCCACATATGGGTATTGAGCACTTGAAATGTGCTGGTCCAAATTAAGACGTACACAACAGATTTCAAAGACTTAGTAGAAAAAAAAGAATTAAAATATTTCATTAGTAATTTTTGTATGATTACATGTTTAAATGGTAATTTATTGATATATTGGGTTAAATAAAATTATTATTAATATTATAATTAATCTTGTTTCTTTTTAATTTTTTAATGTGGCTAATAGAAAATTCAAATTACATATGTGGGTATTTCCAAAAGATTTATTCCTGCTATTATTATTTTTTTAGGGTAGATTAAAGGTACCTTTCAGGGAAGATTTAAAAAGATAGAGGTAGAAGTGTTGATCTATTGTGGTTAAATGATAATTCTAGATTTTAGGTGGTTAAATTTTTGTTCTGAAAACTTTTCTTTTTTTATTTTTATTTTTTTTACATATTTTAAGTATTTATTATAATTTCAAATGAGTAAATATTCCCTTATAAACAAAAGCTCTTTGGTATCCTTGACATTTTTTTTTTCCATATTTTCTGAAAACTTTTCTTTACTTTGGAAGTTAAATATCTATGTCCTGTATTTTGGAATTGATAAAATGTAGAAAACTTAGGATGCTGCAATGTTTTCTGCTTTCTGGCATTTTCTGAGTTGTCACTGGACATCTCAATTGCTGATTATCCATAGATTCCTGCTTGCACATAACAACACCAGAAAAGATGGCTTAGAAAGAAGTAAAATACTTATTAAATGGGTTATTTGACATGATGATACTATGGCAATCAGGTGAAGCTAACTTTGGTCTTGTTTCTCTTATTTGAAGTTAAGATATCTGGGTTGTTTTATGTCTGCACTGACCTACTAGCAGAAAATAAATAATTTGAACTGTAATCAGTATGGGGATAATATTTAATGACTCAGGAATTCCACAATATTAACTAGTTTTGGCAACAAGCTCTAAATGAAAAGAAGACTAGATTCCAAGTGTTTTTTAAATTATCATATTCTCAGATCAACAAGTTGGTGGGCTTTTTTCTTTTCTTTTTAAAAAGCTGTGCAAGCTGAAATGTGTCCCTTCTTTTTGCTGTTGTTCAAAAGTTGTACAGGCTTATAGCCTCCTTTCACAACCAGTCATGCTTAATCACTTTTTCCTAGAGCAATGAGGAGTATAGACAGAGATATTAGCCTGGTGTTTGGGAATGACAGAATACCAAACCAAAAAGAAAACTCCTGGTACAGGTCCTCAGATATATGAACGCTCTGTATTCATCCTTGTCCAGCCTTGAGTCATGTTGGCCTGAACTTTCTCTTGTCAATGAGCTCAAGAGAAAATTTTGAAATACACATTAGGGATTTATGAAAGTAAGAGGATTAAGAATATGAATTTCATAGAGCACAAGAAGCTTTCAGTGACTCTACTGGGAGGAACACAGCCTCCTAAGAAAGAAGAAATGGGATGTGGGGCTGATTTTTTTCTAGGATTGGAAAACATGTCATCGTTGCCAGATATTGTAGCAGAGACAGATGGCATGGCAGATGCTGTGAAAGAAAAATGACTTACTACTAGGTGAACCAGAAAAATAAACAAGAAGGACAGAGGAAAAAGTACACAAGTTCCCCTCTGCTGTCAAGAACATCTTCCCAGAGCCCTAAACTGTGTAACTGTTCCATAGAGGTGCAGATTGCGAGTGAAGTGTCTCTCACCCTTTTCTCCGTTGATTGCACATTTGGAATTTGTAGCTATTCTTTTGAGAGGTCTCACGTTTAGTCGATTGATTTTCTAAGGAAGAAGGGATGGCAACAACTAATTGGATATATGATGCCAATATATTATAAAGAAGATGCCATAGTGAATTTTTTTCTGGCTCCATTGGTTGTTATTCGATATGTAGAAACTGGATGAAACTCATCTTGGTTTATTTTAAAAATGCTCCCAATTAACATTCCTTTATGGTACAAATCACATGAATGCATTTGAAATTTTAATAACGTTTAAATGGAAGCTATTTAAAATGTTTCTTGGAGACACCCACTATGGGAACACACAGGACCCTTGACATATGCGTGGCTTATGTCTGGAATCTCTCCAGTGTCTCCAGGTCCGTGAACTCCACTCTACTTAGTAACCAGAGATGGAGAAGAGCTAGCACTGCGATGGGCTGGGCGCTCTCGTCTGGAAGGTGCTCAGGTCCCCTGGGTTTAAAAAGACGCCTCAGCAAAAGCATAAGTGAGTGTGTGTTCTGGCCTGATGGAGTTGACAAGGGATGGTGAAACCGATAA
Source organism: Eulemur rufifrons (assembly GCF_041146395.1). Taxonomy (NCBI): domain Eukaryota; kingdom Metazoa; phylum Chordata; class Mammalia; order Primates; family Lemuridae; genus Eulemur; species Eulemur rufifrons. The sequence continues at coordinate 102,768,214 of NC_090989.1, forward strand.
ATATGATCTACAAATGCAAAAGGTTTGTGGTTTTAATATATGTAGATTTAGTTTATGAAAATCCAACCATATATGCTTGGCAATCACTGTTGTGTCACTTATATTAAACAGAAATGGATGCAGTGGAGCCTAAATAGCCAATGTGAGTTGTTGAAACAAGAAAAGTATGTAAATAATATTAAGGATTTCCTGCCATTACCAAAAAAAAAAAAAAAAGACTGGGCAACTACCTAGGGATGGTTTCTTTTCCACTATATTTGGGGAAGAAATTGAATAATTAAATCCTATAGAGTAACGTTCACTAACAAAGAGTTAATGAAGGATTTTCAAGGGTAATTTGATTATATATAACATTTACCTTATGTATTATTTTTAGAAACACTAATAGCCCGCCTAAGGTAGACCTTGTTGCATATGTACAACTTTTATGGCACATATGATCTGTAAAATCACTGAGACAGTGAACCTTAACAGGGAATCAAGACAGAGCTCAGACACCATCCCTTCCACCCCCCTCATTTTTAGAGAAGTAAATGCACCCAAGTCCACCTGTAAATCCTTGTCTTTTTATTTTGTATTTCTTCTATTTCCCAGATCAGTACTTGCCCCTGTTACAGTAAAGTAGAAAAGACGAAATGTATAGTATGTGTTTCCAGAGACTAATATCAAACTCTGGCCTTTCCATTGGCTCACCTTGGAACACATGTGTATACTAGGTTTGAGGATAAACATTTTATTTTCTTTCTTTCTTTTTTTATGTATATATACTTTTATGAGGATAAATATTTTCCGAAAGCTAGGAAAAACTCATACGGAAGCTGTTTCAATCTGGAACAAGTCCTATATGAGGAACTGCCTGTGGGTCGTCCCTGCTAAGTTCTCTGAGAAAAATAAGCCTCAAATAGAAAGAATAAGTTCTAATGTTTGATATCAGAGTAGGGGGGCTATAGTTTTCAAAATAGCTAGAAGAGAAGACATGAAATGTACCCAACACATAGAAATGATACATACTTGGGTGATGGATACCCTAAATGCCCCGACTTGATCATTACACATCCTACACATGTAACAAAATTTCACATGTACCCCATAAATGTGTATACTGTAACCACAAAAAAATAAGCCTCAGAGCTTGATGGACTTGCTAAGGGTGGGGACTTGAGAGGCAAGGGAGAACAGGCTACCTTTCAGCATAAAGTGGCTGGTTGCGGCTGAGCTACATAATCCCATGTTCCTTGACCTTATCAATAAGTGTCAAATCTCCATTGTCTAACACCCTTCATTATGTTTTTGAACTTGGGCTATGACTCATGATAAAATAGCTTCCTGTTCTGTTTTGTGGAATTTTATATAAAAACCTCAGGGAAAATTTAAATTTTCCAAACACTGTAGTTACCAACTGCATCTGGCAGCAGCAATCTTTTTATTTTTTTTTAATACTTTGAAGTTCCTTTTTAATACATTTCAACATATAATCAATATCAACATGAGACATAATTTACCTTGTTAATATCACATAGTTTAGCCCCTTCTTGAGATTTTCTCCTTTTTCTATAGTTACAATGCAAATTATGTTTTCTGCCTGTAAAACTCCTACAATATGTTTCTAATATTAAAAGTAGAGGGTAGAATAGGGGGAAAATTCCTGAAAAATTTCAGGTGTTCTGCTATCCTGTACATGGTGTAATTGCAAAGAACATGGTATAATTCTGAAGAGGAAAATAATCACTAGGCATTTAAAATGTGAAGTAATTTCAGTCTTTCACAGACCCCATTAAATGGCATTTTATTTGACACTTTTGCTGACTAAATAGCTTTAGTGCTCTGTTTTGATGTGTCATTAGAATTGTATGAAATCATATTGTCCTTCCAATAAATACTTATACTAATAAAATGTTTATGATTTGCTTTATCAAACACCTAATTTTTGCTTTGACAAAAATATGTATTTTTATGTCATTTCCATGGGTAATTTCCAACACTGATACTGCTTTATAGTAAACTCCTAGTTTATCAAGAATTAAGAAAGCAGGAAACTCTAGCAGAAAATTAGATATAATACATATAATATAAATATATATATATTTAACATTTCTTTGTGCTTAAGAGATAAATGGCAAGGAAAATAATTTCCATACATTTTTTAATGGTCAGAAATACAACCTAGAAAAATTTATAGTACTTCAGTTACTTATACCTTTTATTACTCCTATAATCTTTCTATAAACTTATAGCAAGAATAAATCTTCAGAGAACCTGACTTACAAGATCCTATCCTTTGAATCATCAAGCACAAAGTTACCTTGAGTGTAATTTTATGTGGATTACACTATTCTAATTCTTTGAAAACTGGTAATCCATATCATGTTGTAAAACTCAAATAACCAGAACATTTCTTTTTTCTTCTTTCCCCCAAATATCTTCATTGTCAGTCACCTCAGTTAAGTGATAGTCCACATGATTGTAAACTTCAATTAACAGGAACATTCCTTTTAATTCATACTCCCAAACTGTTTTCTTTCTCAAATATCCTAGACAGCTTCCAAAAATAAATGTAAATTGAAGAAAATCTGGTTTTAGGAACACTCTGAAAGCTTCCACAGGGAGAAGCTTAAACTATGGTTTTCAAAAAGTTGTAATAGGAAGGGGATAAAATGCTGTAGCTCCTTGAGAATCAACCACCAAAATGCATGGAGTATTATTGTGAAGCAGTGGCTCCTACTGAACCTCTGCCCACGGCACCACTTAGCGCTCTGCAGGTTGGAAACTAATCAGACTTGAATTATTATAAAATAGAAAGACCCTCGGAGGACTTACTCCAAAATAATGATGGCTGGGTTATAAACTCCCCCTCCAATTAATTTTATTGTTTTGGTTGATGAAATAAAAAAGTGAAATGAACCTGGAAAAAACGAGTACTGTAGCCAGCAGGAGCCACAAACCTAATGCCTTCAGCTGCTTAGAAAAGGAAGATGCAGGATGCAGAGCATTGGCTTTGAGGATAAATATTGAGGCTGGAAGGCATCCCTCAGAAAGGACTTTGTTTTTCATATGCAATCAGATCAGTCTGAATAATATTTCATTTCCGACTGTGAGTGGAAAACATTCTCAAGCTAGAATCAATAATTCCAGAGTCTTTTATTAAATTTCTTCACTCACCTTCCATAGGGGTGTTGCTGTCAGGTCGATTTGCAAAGACCACATCCACATACTCCAGCTGCAGCCTCTGGAGGGAGCCCTTCAATCCTGGGAACAGAAGTAGAAAAAAAAAAAAACCCAAAAAGTCCAAATATGAGCACTATTAGAAAGAGTTGAAGTTTGGTTTCCTTCAAGAGTTTACTTTAAAAAAAAATAGCATTGGATTAGTTTCAAAAATACATTGAATACAATGATGTGTTAATTGGCCCTTAGAACCTTTTAAGTATATATCAAACGCTGACTTCCCTCAACACAACTTTTTCAATGATATTAGCACTCTCACTGGAAAATGCATACTTGGTAATTATCTTTCACAGTGATTTGTGTGTGGCAATATCCAGAAGCAAAACTTAGCATAAAAAGCAGCTTCTCTTCAAAAGTTTGTTTTTTTTTTTCTTGAAGAATCCAAATTAATTGTTTATGTTTTGAATTACTTAATGGGCTTATAGTGGGCTGGAGATATACTTATTGTGCCTCAGACCCATTAAAATGGTATAAATCAGAAATAAATGACTGCCTTAACCCCATCTTAATGTATGTGTTGGTTTTAATAGTAATATAAATGGGTTAGCAAACGAAGGCTTTGCTTAATGTTTTACTAATTGGAACAAAGTTTAAGGAACAGAAAATATAACTGGGCTCTACCATTTCTATTATTCCCCATTCTTTTGGGAAGAAACAAAAACATCAGAAGCTATAAAAAAAAAAAAAAGACTTAAGAGGTAATATAAACAAGAAGTGAGAACTTAAAAAAAAAAAATCTGGAACCAATAGCCTTTGCTTCAGCCCTAACCATTTGATCACATTCCTATGAGTACTCAGAAAAAAAATAATTAATTTCAGTAAAATTAATACTTCCCTGAAATAGCATGTGTTGTATATAATAGTATTCAACCAAAAGGATGGCAGTGTTCAAGAATCATTGTATCTCACTTCCGTGAGGCACAGCATTTCCTTATCAGCCTCTTTAATTCCTCAGGGAGACCAGAGGCTTTTTTTTTCCTCTTTTTATTATATGCATAAAATTAATTGCATGTTAAATGAGGCTCTTATAAATTTAAATTTGGCTCATTTAAATTTGATTTTTCTTACTGCTTTATCAGCCAGCCACAATTACTTTTCTGACAGGAAAATGGAGTGCTTGAATATAGTTCCGGAAATATTTTCCATTCATTGAGAAAGGATTGTCTGTGATAGTAGCTTGTTAAAAGCTTTGATGAAGAGATTAGGGCAGACAGGTGTTATGAGGTCTGATGCCTGCTCCTAAAAAACTGCCGAGACTCTCAGGCCTGGGGCATCACCAGCTATCTCAAGGGGCAGCTTGAAATTAAATTTACCTTGAAAAGTACCATGGCCAATTTCTGTAACAATTGCGTATAGGGAGGAGGTAAGGAGAGGACAGGATAAGCAAGCAAACAAATAACAGGGTATCACCAGGTCTCAACCTGAGCAATCTGCACCCTAGCATGCTTGTGATCCCACCTGGCTTCTTTGCCTTTTTTTGGTGACTCAGTTCTCTAATCTGCAGTGGGGCTAAAACATTTACCACCTTCAGAATTGCTGCTCCAGAAAGTGCTTCATAAGAGAGTCTATAGAAATGTAATGTGGTAATTATACTGTGGTGTTAACATCTGGAAAGTTTCAGAGGGAGAGTCAAAGACTAAATGACCAACATTTTCACTAGACTCCTGGTTTTGGAGGGAGGCACTTAATGAACATTCTAGCCTGTGCCTGGCACTGGAAACAAGTAGTGTCCTTCCTTCTGATGAAGGCCCCCTCCCACCGAGACTCTTCCAACAGCTCAGTGTGGGCTGAAAGTAACTAGGAGAAGCAGCTATGACTAACTTGGTACTATTGTAACTGTGTGATCAGCCTTTTCACAGACTAGGCATGACTTCAGTCATTTACTCTTCCATGCCACTAGAATGTGTTGAGTCCCAATTTGATCCTGAAACTGAGCCAGACTTTAGGGGTTTGAAGATGCACAGACACAATCATCATCCCCACAGAGCTCACAGAATATATTGAGAGCATCAATTGGCACAGATGTATTGTTCAAGGTCATAATGTGTACCCATAAATAATGACATGGGGCCAGGCATGGTGGCTCATGCCTGTAATCCTAGCACTTTGGAAGGCTGAGGCGGGAGGATTGCTTGAGGCCCGGAGTTCAAGACCAGCCTGATCAACACAGGAAGAATCTATCCCACAAAAAATACAAAAATTAGCTGGGTGTGGTGGTGTGTGCCTGTAGTTTAATCTCAGCTGAGGCAGGAGGATCACTTCAGCCCAGGAATTTGAGGCTGCAGTGAGCTATGGTGATGCTACTACACTCTAGCCCAGGCAACAGAGTGAGACCCTGTCTCTGAGAAAAAAATGACATGGACTTGGTATGAAGGTCAGTCTCATTGTATAATATTTGGTCATTCCTTACCTCTCAATTCTTTATTTGGAAAGTGCTTTTTCTTGATATTTGGGCAGCAATTCAAGTGTACCAGGCCAGTGACCCCTACTCGGACTTTGAAATAGAGTAAAAAGAGATTGTGCCCCTAAGACACACTCTCCACTCACTTTGAAAATCTCAATCACAGAAAGTCTTGTAATCCATGGTATGAATTTTGGATTCTACATGAGACTTTAAGCCATTGGCAGGGGCTTGGGGGTGGGTAGTAAAGAGGAGGGAATTAAGCAGGTGAAATAATATAATCAGATTTCCATTTTGAACTGACGGCTTTGCCTGCTGAGAATGACCTGAAGGGGTGAGAATGAAAGCAGGGACCGAGACCAGTGAGGAGGCTACTGTAGCCAGTCAAGTTCAGACAAAATTGATAAGAAGTGTGCAAATACGGGACAAGTTGTGTAAGTGGAAATAATTGGACTTGCTGGTGTGCTGGATATATAGGGTGTAGAGGTTAGAGTAATCAAGGATGACTCCTAGATTTTTGAGCTGAAAAGTGGGGTGACTCTTACGAAGATGGGGGAAGTCAGGGAAAAAGCAGATTGGAGGGGGCGGTGGAGCCAAGTCCAAAGTCAAGTCCAAGAGGCACATCAGTCCCCACATGGAGCTCTTGGCAGCTGGATGGACCAGGCTGTGACTCAGAGGAGGTGAGGGACAGGGTTTGGGATCCAGGTTATGGGTTCTGGCTGACCTGAATGACCTTGTGATGTCTTTTAGCCTCTCTGAGCCTCAGTTTCCTCATCTGTCCAAAGACAAAATGGAGCTAGACGATCTTCCTGCTTTGATGTTTCATGTGACTGCAAACCAAATCAGGAATTTCTGCCTTTTTCTATCTGGATGCTTTAATCTTATAGAAATAGGTAAATAATAGCAATATAAAGTCACGCTCAACAAATGTCTTCTTAAGAGCCATTTAGTGTTTAGCTCCAAGAAATAAGTAGTCCTATTCTATCTCCATTTGGCAAATGGAGATTTGCTATGGTTTGTTGAGCACTGGCTTGGGGCCAGATATTATTTTCAATTGAAGTAGACATGCAAAAATGCATTAACCTTGGACCCAAAGGAGCGGCTGGGCAGCTAATCATAACTCATAGAGGTAAGTGCTCCAGTGCAGTGAATGCACTTGTTGAAGGCAATTTGACATTACCCTGTCCCTTGGCAGTAACCCAGTGTCTGTGGGAGCTGAATATAAGAAGGAGAAACATTCCCTGCCCTTGAGGACATATCTAGAAATTAACTGGCAGTTCCTCAAAAGTCCACAGGATAATAAATTACTTAAAGAAAATCGCTTTCAAGTGACTACCGTAAAAGGAAATCTAAGTCCACCTTTCTTTTTAGGTACCGAAGTTTAACAGGAACCATATTGTTTAGAATGTTAACCTTAATTCAACTTAAGCCTATTTCACAGGTTTCTAAGGAAATATGCTTATTCCAGACGGTAAGCAGATTGGCATGGTCAGAAGTGGATTGGGTGTTCAGTGTTGCCTTTAACTGCGTAGAAACAAGGAAATCAGCAGCTTGGTGATGCTGTAAGAGGTCTACTTAAATATGCTGTGTTGTCACCTTTTACACCTCACATGCACTTGCTTTTCTATTTATCTTGCAAAAAACATGTGCCTTAAATAATGTACGCTGTTTCCCTATATAATTTCTGGTTTTTTCTCAGCAGACCTCTCATTCATAATATAAGTCACATTTGCTTCTTTTTAAAAAGGCTGTGCTGTATTGGAACATATTCTGTATGGGGCTGTGCCTCCTATTATGGAACATGGTTGTCCTGGGGGGTGATGTAAGTTTACATGAACATGGTACAATAGAAAGGAATCCTGTGGTGCATCCATTGGTTCAGAAATTTATTCTTTAATTGAAAAATCATAAATTATCTTTTTCTTCTAAAGTTCAGAAAGTAGGTTTTAAGATTTGTTATTAATTCAAAATGTTCAAGCAGAGCTTTCTCAGATTGTTTTTCTTTCCTACTCCTAAAACAATGACAGTGAATTTGTGTTTTGCATCACATAAGAACACTTGTTTATCTGCATGCAAGGCAAATGTAGACTTAGACACAGCTTTTCACTGCATAAGTACACAAATGATTTACTTATTCTTACAACATAACTTACCAAACTATTTTTATTCCCTTACATAAAGCACTAAAAGAATTTGATCTGGTGAATTCTCATATTGGCTCAAATTGGGGCTTAATGAATGTTTGTGGAATGGCTAAATGAATAAATTGAATTTTACAGCCTGAGAGGAACTTGGGATTCTATATGAGTGTAATAAATCTATTAGTGAATTTTCTTTTCCCTCCTTGTGAAATAAGGAGAGCAATATACTTAACTGAATCTAAGTCAAGAACTTCAGGCTATTGAAAAGGCCTTTCATGTGAATTTTTTTAAAAAACTACATTATGCAGAAGTCAAGCTCATTTTACACTCTTTAAAGCAACTCAAGTGGCCAAGGGCACCAGCACACAAGTGGCCTGAATGTTACATGAATTTGGACTTCTGTCTTATCCTCCAACAGTGCTTCTTAAATTTGATGTGCACATGAACCTCTAATGTTGAGTAAGGGTCACCCTCATCACAGAACAAGTATTAATGAATCTCAACGAGAGTGATTTGTAAACTTCTCTAACTTTTATTTTGGATCTCATCTCATTCTCTCCTTTTCTGCAAAATCCACTAAATTCCCTGATTGCCTAGAAACATCCTTTGAGCTGACTCTCTTGTACTTACAAAGTTTTATCTTTTGCTAAAACTATGGACTGCAAAATAACAACAACAATGAGGACATAATAATAAATTATCCCAATTCTTCAATCTCAAAGATTTGAAATTTTGTGTTGAAGTTTGAATCTGGGTCAGCTTGAATTTCAGCTGAACTGGTTTATCCATCCTGAGAGATTCGTTCCTAAGAGAATTTCTAACTTCTTTAAAGGAAGAGGGAATTTAAGGTATTTCTATTATGTTATATGATGCCTGAAGAAAGCTGATTAAAAAAAAAAGAGAATTCTGAAATTATGCACACACTGGTCAATATCAAAGCAATGGAGATTCAATAAAGAGTATAGTCAGACTATTTCCCTTCTTTTTCTTTTGGGTTTTATATTTCTTTGTTGATTGTTATTTTCTGAATCTCTATTTTCTAATCAATTAGATTAAAAAGTAAAGGGAAAAAAAAATTTCAGGCAGCATACTGCTGTCCTGTTCATTCAGCTTGATACTATAAGCCGACTTGGGTTGTCGCTGACAATCCCTGTGGTAGAGGACCCAAGTCATGGGGGAAAATGCTAGAGCAGAAATGGTAGCAGTTCTGAGCAGCAGGTTGGGTTTGACTTTACAATCCCAAATGGGACAATAAGGCCTGAGAAGGGATTCTGTTTGGGTGAGGAGTTGGGAAGCTTTCTCTAGGGCTAGAAGGTTGTCATTCATTGTGGCAGCCTCAGACTGTCACCTACTTAGTAAAGAGTGTCCTTATCCATAGAATGAAGACTAGCAGTTGTACTTATAAGATCAATGATGATGATGACAATAACATTTATTAAGTCCTTATGATGTGACAGACCCTGTGCTCGATGTGAATTATATAATTTCAATCCTGTATAGTAAGTCTATGAGATAAGAATATTTATAGTCTATTTTACAGTCAGGGAGGCAGAGGCTAAATAGGTTAAGTAACTTGTACAAAGTCACCCAGCTCATAAATGACAGAGTTGGAACTTGAACAAAGGTCTGTCTGATTTCAAAGCCCATATACCTACAAATATATTAAAAATCAGTTAGTGAGAAATACCAAACTCACATAAGAACTTTGAAAACAATGGAATGATATGATTATTATTGTGTACATATATATATATATATAGTACTATGTGTATACAGTTGTGTGTGTATCTATGTATTTTATATGTATTCTGAGATCTGGCTTCAAAAGTCTCCATTTTAAATTAAATGATTGTGATCTAATACTGGAACTATTTTTTTTCTATTGCAAGTCTAAGATATTTGAAAGTAATCCTGTTTACAGGTCAATAAAGATCTTCAATTTCCAAACTGGAATGAATATTCACTAAAATGAACCTAATTTTAGATTAGGTTCATGGAGAGAAAAAAAGTTTATAATGAAATAACAGCCTGGAAGAGAATATTTGCAACACAGATAAACAACAAAGAGTGAACATTGATAATAGACAAATAATTTTCTTCTGCAAATTATTATGACCAAGACAACTCGAAAGAAAAATAGCTTAAGAACATGAAGAGTTAATTACCATGAAAAAGAAGCACAAATTTACTAAAAGAAGCTCAAACTCCCTAAAAAAAAAAAGAAAAGAAAAAAAGAAAAAAAGAAAAAGTTCATCTAACAGATTGGTATAATTCTTTTTAGAAAATAATTTTGTGTTAAAATATGTAAAATTCTTTGACTTAACAATGCCACTTCTAGAATCTAGCCTATTTACATAAGGATGGTCACTTGTGTAATTCTTTATAATGCCAAAAACTGAAAATAACCCATAAGTTGGGTGTGTAAAGTGTATTTTAATTGGGAAAAAAGCAAGACTTAGGTTAATATTTATAGCCTGATTCTATTGATTTAATACATATATTTTCATATTTTTAAGTATTAATATAAGCGAGTATTCAGATGGATTGATGGATAGATAAGACAGTGTCACTGCAGGGAAAAGGTGGGAAAGATGTGTGTCAGGTTGTCCAACTAGGGGATGAGATGAGATTGGATGAGCAAAAGGAGGACTTTACTTCTTTATTTTTATTTATTTAATTTTTTTTAGAGTCCAGTGCTAAGCAAAGATAGTTTTATTGTTAAAGTGGTAGGATTAAAATACATTTTATATTTTTGTGATGTTGGTATTTCATAAATAAAATTATTACTTTTTTTTTTTTTTTGAGACAGAGTGTCACTCTGTTGCCCAGGCTAGAGTGCCGTGGCATCAGCCTAGCTCACAGCAACCTCAAACTCCTGGGCTCAAGCAATCCTCCTGCCTCAGCCTCCCGAGTAGCTGGGACTACAGGCATGCGCCACCATGCCCGGCTAATTTTTCTCTATATATGTTTAGCTGTCCATATAATTTCTTTCTATTTTTAGTAGAGATGGGGGTCTCACTCTTGCTCAGGCTGGTCTCGAACTTCTGACCTTGAGCAATCCTCCCACCTTGGCCTCTCAGAGTGCTAGGATTACAGGCGTGAGCCACCACGCCCAGCCTAATAAAATTATTTTTTTTAAAAAAAGGAAAGTCACCTGTCTCAATAATCAGTCATAAATCTAAAGTTACAAAAATGTTGGATTTTTGTGAAATACAGATGGTGCACAACTTATGATGGTTTGACTTAATGATTTTCAACTTTATGGTAGTGCAAAAGCAATTTGTATTCAATAGAAACTATATTTTGAGTTCCCAAACAATTATGCTGTTTTTCACTTTCAGAATGGTATTCAATAAATTACATGTAATATTCAACACTTTATTGTAAAATAGGCTTTGTGTTAGATGATTTTTATTAACTGTAGGCTAACGTAAGTGTTCTGAGCACGTTTAAGGTAGGCTAGGCAAAACTATGATATTTGGTAGGTTAGGTGTACTAAATGCATTATTAGTTTATGGTATTTTCAATTTATGATGGGTTTATTGAGACATAATGCCTTCAAAAGTTGAGAAGCATCTGGACTTTACAAACTAGTATTAAGATGTTGGAAATATATGGCAGCCCCTTTTAATATTTTTCCTTTTTTGCAAAAAGTATAAATGTGAAACTGTATAAAGACAAGCAAGATATAAATAAACACTATAGTCCTCACAACGAAGTAGAGTAGTAGTACTCTATTACATAATGGTTCTTGTAGACTATTTTATTTCCTGTTTATTTCTAACCTATACCAAGTTTTGAATACCATTTCAAAAGTAATGGCTGGTGGGGTGCAGTGGCTCACACCTGTAATCCTAGCACTCAGGGGGGCCAAGGTGGGAGGATTGCTCAAGGTCAGGAGTTTGAGACCAGCCTGAGCAAGACTGAGACCCCGTCTCTACTAAAAATAGAAAGAAATTATATGGACAACTAAAAATATATAGAAAAAAATTAGCCAGGCATGGTGGTGCATGCCTGTAGTCCCATCTACTCAGGAGGCTGAGGCAGAAGGATTGCTTGAGCCCAGGAGTTTGAGGTTGCTGTGAGCTAGGCTGATGCCATGGCACTCTAGCCTGGGCAACAAAGTGAGACTCTGTCTCAAAAAAACAAAAACAAAAAAATGAATGGCACTGTGAATCAATTACCCAGTGGTAATTTTCTACAAGTCTTTTTCTATGCATATGTATATACTTTTAAAAAAATGTATAGTGGTCTCAACATATGTCTACACAAGAACTTGTACACAAATATTCACAGCAGCATTATTCATAGTAGCCAAACAGTGAAAATAACCCAAATATACATTAACTGATAAATGGATAGACAAAATGTGTTACATCCATATAGTGGAATATTACTTGGCAAAAAAGAGAATAAAGTACTGGCATAACATAAATGAATATTATGCCAAGTAGAAGAAGCCAGTCACAAAATATCATGTATTATAGGATTTCATTTATATGAAATGTCTAGAATTGTCAAATCTATAGAGACAAAAAGTAGATTTGTGGTTGCTTGGGACCGTGGGAGGGGTTGAGGAGGAAGTGATTTCTAGTGGGTACAAGATTTCTTTATGGGGACAAAAATGTTTTAACATTAGATTATGATGATTGGTGCACAACTCTATAATTATGCTCAGAACCAATGAATTGTGCACTTTGATTGGGTAAGCTTTATGGTATGTACATTATCTCTCAATAAAGCTCTTTTAAAAAGTCTTACGGAAGTGTTTCATTAATACTAGTAGTAGCTGTAAATGAGAAGACTTCTAGACAATTTGGCCTTTTTCTTTTGAGTTTCCATGCTCACCTCTACATCTCTGAGTGTCTTACATACTTAACCCCAGGAACAAGCTTGGTCGATTGTGGTTCTTTCCATATAGAATTTTTTTCCCCCTTCCAATGTGTTTTGAACCTATTTAGTTGATACCTTTCTTGAACCACGAACCCACAAACAAAAACAAAATCGAAGCAGCAGTACCCACCTTCAATAATATGCTTTCTTGACAGCCCTCTCTCTGTTTCAGCTCTGCCAAGAAAAAGAAGCAAACGACTTTGAGTGGGGGTGTGCTTTTTTTTTTTTTAAAACCTCTGTTTCAAAAGGGCAAAAGAATAATCATTCTTACTTAGACTGAGTTGCTAATTTTATACCCTGTTCTCAGCAAATTCTGCATCACTGGAGGCTGAGGAGAGAAGGCTGGTGGGCAACACAGGAAGCTCTTTTTCTTTGAAGACCCCAGGAGGTGGATTAACCATGGCTGTCATCACAACAGTAATAGGGCTCAGCACCATCTCACATTAGTAACAACTCAGCCACACACACCCTGTCCATATATAATTGGAGACACCGTTCAACCTTCTCACCTTGTTCTTAGCCAAAAAAAAAAAAAAAAAAAAAAAGGTTTGACATAGGTTTGTGAGTTTACTGTAAGATTGCCAGGATGCTGATATCATTAGCTTTTCTGAGAAAGGAAGCAAATTTGGAAGTTCCTTTAGACTTCTAAAAGAAATTTAACGACTATTTTCCTTCAAAATGTGATGAACCAAGTCATCCTTAAATTAGTATCCTAAGAAGACAGACCCTTAATCATCAGGACTTGTGTCTCCCCGGACAATTCTCAAGCTCTGGCCAATTAGAAAGAAATAGGTTCCTTGAATTTAAAAGTATCAATAAAATGTTTCTTCAACATCGGTACATTTTGCCACTTCTTTAAAAAATATAGTAGTTTACCATTCACCTTTGTGAATGTATCTTTATTCTGTATCTTTAATAAGAATATTAGATAATGTTGTATATAGTAGTACTATACTATAAAATGGTTCTTACAGACTGTCTCATTTCCTGCTTTTCTCTAAACTATAGGCATGATTTTGTGTACCATTGCAAAAGCACCAAGCAATGGCATTGTGAAGCAAAATACAGTCAATGGAAATCCTCATTTCTCATAGGCACCATGTTGCTTTTTGTATGGGTTACCATAGGAATAACAACCTAAATCCCATCTTCTGTCTTCACATCATCATAAATAGACTCAAAAGCAACAAAATATTAGTGTGTGTGTGTTTGCATGTGTGTGTATACACATACATATTTTGATTAGAAGGTTCCTAAAGAAGAATTGGCTTCTACCTCTAACTTAAAAAAACAACAACAACAAAAAAAACTATTCCCTATTACTTATAGAGAGGTAAACAAGGTTTTGTTTGTTTGTTTTTGTTTTTTGTTAAGGCTCCAGCATTCTTTGAGAGTTCCATCTCAAAGATGGAAAATCACAGTGCCAACAAGTGCTCCGGTATATGGAATAGCTTGCTGTTTTCTTACATGTTTGTCAAAAAGGCTAGCCTTCTAAGTCCCCCTGAATAATGTAAGTACCAGTTCAAATGCCAGCAGGCCCATCAGAAGCCAATTCATCCTGTGAAATTTGTTCTGCATCCCACAAGAGAGAGCACCTCTCTTTCATTTGGCCTGACAGCGAGTGGTGTAGGTAGCTCCGTGTTATTCTCCAATGAGATGGTCCTTTTGATCAGCATTTTCAGAGCCCTCTGCAGAAATGATCAGAGACTTACACAAGGAGCCAGACAAGATATTTTTATCTTTGCTTTCTGTAGAAGTCTCTGAGTTTTGGCAGATTCGAGTAGCTTTTCTTCTGTGATGCTTTGTGCTTATTTTCCTTTCCTGAAATTTGAAAGCTATTTTGGAAATGATTCTAAGTATGAGATTGGTATTTGAAAAATCTCCATGAATCACTTAGTAACAAGTGACCACATGCTTTGCACTAAATTTCTTTCAAAGTATCTTGCTAAAATTGAATCCTAGGCTAATTGCTATTTCCTTAGCAAGAGAAAAAAAAAAATCCCTCTCTCTAAGCCAATTAGCTTTAGTATGCTAGATGTAAAATAGTTGCCTAAAAGCATAAAAGCATGAACTACTAGTTGTTTCCTGTTTAGTACGAGAAATAAAAGATATTTAACTTACTTTCCACCCCAGTAGAGTTTGGTTGTTATGACCAGGCTGGACCTCCTGTATATCAAACAGAGAAACACAGAGAAACTAAATAAATTGCAGGTTATTGTAATGAGTCATTTATTATCACAGCACCACAAAGAATTTATTGTACCCCACACTTTAAAAAATTGGTAAAGAGATAAATTTGTTAATCCATGTCACTGAAATGTAAGGACATAGGGAAGCTGGGGAGTAGGAACTTGAAGTCAGATCGTAGAGGAAGAAGTTGAAGGGAGATGGTCTTTGCCTAGAGAGGCCAGAGGAGGAGAAGGGCAGGGACAGCAAGCCCAGCACAGCGGTGCAACGTGGAGGTGAATGGTGGGTGAGCATGGAGGGTCAGAAATGACACATGGGAATGCAAGAGAGAGCACTCGAAGGATGGATTGCTTTAGTAGCTTACGAGAACAAACACCAGTGAGCACTTATTCAGCATCTGGCCTGACGCTGACCGTGTGTGAACTTCTCTTGGGAGGAAGTCCACTCCCTGCCAAGGACCCTGTCCCCTTGTGGCTCTGAGTTATTCCCTCCAACCATCATATTCACAGGCAGGAACTGACTATATAGAAATATGAAGGATGAAGCAAATTATATTAATCAATACATATTGAGAATAAATAGGAAAAAATTTCTTTGAGTGTTTTATTAAATGGAAATGTTGTTTTAGGAAAACAGTCCAAAAATCCTTAATTCAAGCTTCTACCTTTTCACTTCTAAGGGATTGAAATTTGAAAATCTTGTCAGTAAACTTATGGGAAATGAAATTATAGCATTATGATCATGGAATAAGAAATATGCCTTGAGTTCTACAGGCATATAATTTAAAATTGGGAGGCATATCCCAGTGCAATTTAGTTTCCTTAGGTATGTAATTCGATTAAACTGGTCTGGAAGAAAATGATCTGAGATTCAAAGGTTAAGTTCAAACTTCAGCAGTATTTGAAATAAGGCATTTATAATTCCATCAGCTATAGAGTCAATGCCTTGCGGCTCTCAGGCATAAAAGCCTAGCATGATTAATGGTCACACAATGGAGAATGATGGTGACAATTCCGATAACTTGGTCCAACAAGAAAAATCTGTTGAAAATGTCAGCAACCCCATCCCACCGAAGTTAATTCCCTGAAAAGTAATTTGAATCACTGTAATGGAAGATCTACAGCTATATGTACCTGGAGATTACACACTCCAAAAGGGCTGATGGACTTCCCGGGTTAACACATCAACCTCATGATACCTATTAGAATAGCAATCTGCCGCAGGGGGGCCTCAGGTCTCCTTTTGCAAACATTTCCAACCTTCAACGAGCAGCTGGATGGAATATTATAAAAAATGAATGTAGCCCCTTTGATTATTCAGAGCAGTTAGTTCTGCCAAAGCTGCACATTCTACCCAAACACCACCACAGACTTATTTTTTCCAAAGGTAGGCTTATTGTAAAATGTTTGTCCTATATGGGTGTGCACAATAACATTTATGTTCAAATAGCAAGAGTAGACAGCAGCCTGGAAAATTATCACTGACTCCCACAGAGGCTCTTAAGAGTGGGTGGAGAATGATAATGCGAGTATTTTACAGTGATACAGCACAGCCTCCAAAATACTCTTGCACACCTTATCTCACTTTGTCAGCATGACACTTCATGAACAGCTACGCCATCCATTTCATAGGTGGGGGGAATTGAGAATCAGAGAAGTGAAGTAACTTGCCCTGGATAACACAGCTACCAAATGTTAGCACCAGGACTAGAAGCCAAGTGTACTCATTGAAACGGCTTTTTATAGGCTCAGTGCTACAATGGTATGGTTTATCTTTTCACAGTCTTATGGGGGCAACTGTGAACTGATGTAAACATTCTGTAGTATGGTGATAGCTTGAGCTTTTATTTGCAATACTGAAAGGCAGTTCATGGAATATGCACGTTAATCTATTTTCTACAAAAGGTATATGTAATACCTCTGCAGCTATGGAGAGCGAGGATTTAATATTCTCTGGGTATTCAGGGGCAAAGAGCTGCTGCACCAGCTCTGCCCCTTCTCTCTCAGGTGATTTCTGGCAGCCTGCACCTCGCCACAGACCTCAACGTGCAATTAGTGGACTTGCATCCAAGGTTTCTGTTGTGGTTGGAATTGTGTCCCCCAAAAGATATGTTTTAACTAACCTCCAGAACTTCAGAATGTGAGCTTATTTGGAAATAGAGTCATTGCAGATGTAATTAGTTAAGACGAGGTCATATTGGGGTCCGGTGGGCCCCTAATCCAACATTACTAGTGTTCTTATAAGAAGACACACAGACGCATGAGGGGAGAAGACCATGGGGTGGCTGAGGCAGAGCTCAGGTACTGCAGCTGCCAAGCCAAGAAACACCGAGGATTGCTGGCAACCATCAGAAGCTAGGAAGAATCTAGGAAGAATTTTATGCAGAATTTAAAGGGAGCATGGCTCTGCCAGCACCTTGAGTTTGGACTTCTGGCCTCCAGAACTTTGCAGAATAATTTCTGTTGTTTTAAGCCACCCAGTTTGTGGTGCTTTGTTGCAGCAGCCCTGGGAAACTGCAGTGGCCCCTATTTAGGCGGTGATGGATGAGCCAACATTCTGAGTGGGAAAGTAGCTCAGG
Organism: Eulemur rufifrons; assembly: GCF_041146395.1. Lineage (NCBI taxonomy): Eukaryota > Metazoa > Chordata > Mammalia > Primates > Lemuridae > Eulemur > Eulemur rufifrons. The sequence continues at coordinate 102,785,636 of NC_090989.1, forward strand.
CAAGGTGGAGAACTAACTGGTGGGAACATGAATATTTTTCCATGTTTAAGTTGGAATATAATTTTCTATTAACATAATTTTCTATTACAGTTCTGTGGGATGGGGGAGGAGGAGAATGGAGAGGGAGAAAGTAGGTCACCAAACTTTATTTGTTCATTTTGCCATAAATGTCTGGTTTTCCTTTCCCATAAAGCCTTCTATTCCTACCAAAAGTTTATCTCAGAGTGAGGAGTAAGCAGTGCTAAGCATATATAGAGCTCTGTTCCACCCTTCTAGATTCCTCTTCCAGAGGGAGTTTAAATTATGTGTACAAAAGCATAATTAAACCACTCTTGAGCTGTGCTCTTGACAATGTCCATGTTTCCTAGACTAAATTTTAGAAAATACATGCTAAGCATCTATGTATGAGTACAAAGCTCTTTGCACAGTGGTCTTCACTAATTCTATAGCACTGCCATTTATTTGGCAATCAGCAGATATTATGCCAGAGCAGAGGAGGACCCTAAACTTGTCTAATAATCTTTGCTGTGCTTTGCCTAATTCTGTGTTCGTGCTGAGGAAGAAGCCCTGTTGTGGCTGATGTCCTGAGTGAAACTCGAGGGATTGCCTCCCACCCCAGCACAGATGCTACGGCTTCCCTTATCATTATACCTCTGGCTTGGGCTACAGAAGGCAACGGGATGAGATGCGTAAGCACAGCCCCTTTTGTTTCTTGGAGGGACCCCCTCAAGTTTAGCAGATGAAGCACTTTCCTGAATACCCAGATAATAGGGCTCCTGAGCACACAGGAGAGTCAATTACTTTAATTGTGCTCAGATAAGAAAGCTTTGGGATATTTATCCCAAGGGCTTCTTGTTTCATCATTTCTTTGTATCCAGAGTTGTTAATAAAATGAATAGGAAACATAAATACATGCATGTAGATAATCAGCTTCCTGTCAGCTCGCTTTCTTCACCAGATTACCACAAATGGCAGTCAGAAGCCATGAAAATGTCACTTTGTTTTATGCACAAATATCTTATGAACATTCCCTCCTTCACCACTCAGCCCTGTGGTAATTCATTGTGATCAGTGACTAGTCAATAATTTTTCAAGCACGAGTAATAAACTCACTGGCATTTATTTTCAAGCCATTGTGAATCATTTCTTTACCAAGAATTGCCTTTTTTTTTTTTACAGTCTTTTGGTCAGGTGTCATACGATTTTATTTACCCTTCTCTGGTGCAAATAATAAGTCTTCTAAAAGGTAAGCAAACAGTTAAAGTAAATGCAGTACCTCCAGCCCTTCTTCTTGATGATGCTGCCCAGAATCACTTCAGCCCTGGAGGGAAAACAGACAACGTCTTAGGGTACAGTGCCCTGGAAAAGCAAGAGTCAATCCAAAATACCAGGGCCACTCCTTGTTTGAACTCTCAGTGCCTACACAGCCCGAAAATAGAAGCTGCTCTCGGCTGGTAGCACAGTTTCCGCTGTTTCTGCTTGTGCCTGCAGAATCCTGCTCCGGAGCATTCCAGAAGCACCTGCCAAGACCTGACACACTGGCAGGAGACCACTGCAGTCCTGACGCTAAGAGACAGCAGAGTCATTTGGCAGTTCGGTGTTTCTGAACCACTGATCCCATATAGTAATATAAATATCCTGCTAGTTGGCGTCCAATGGGACTCAACGTTTTTGTTCTAATTGCTGTGGAGCAATTCGGTTGTGACAGGGGGGACAATGAGACCTCACACTGTTCAGACAGAAAATATTGACTCCTGGGTGATCTTGCAGGATAAACAAAGAACCCATGTGTAGGTTTAGATGTCCCAAAGGCCAGGGCTGTAGATGTAGTGGCCCACATAGAGAATGTCCTGGGTTCCAGTGACAAACTTTGTCATTAGAGCAAGAAAAAAGGAGATATAAGGAAGTGTCTCTCCTTCCCCTAAGGCTGGGTCACGGAGGGGCGCACTGAAGACATCCACTGTCCTCTCCCCTTCATCTACTCCAGCTGGGACTTGAGAATGAGGAAACAAAAATGTGTTCTTCTGTGTCCCTCTTAGTAAGAGTGACATTATGAGAAGCAGCTGGGCTCTCACAGGCTAAGTAAACTGGCACTTTGTCCACTAGGGTGCTGTAGGTGGGAGTTATCACAAATGGTTATTGGTCTTAACTCCAAGTTCTGTCTTTGTCAGAGTGTACAACATGTAGTAAGCCATGATGTGGGGCAGCTGTGGAGTATGCCCCAAATACACGGGCATTGGGTGTTACATTGGTGTTCTTTTTGCTTTTCTCTGTCTCTCTGACTGTTGCCTTTGCAACCTTGCATTTTACAATGGGAACATTTCAACTGCACACTGTCAATCAATCAATAATTAACCAGACAACTATCCTTCACAGTAGGAATGCAAACAGAACTCGAACAGACTTGCTACACACTCCTCCTTTTATCTACCCTAGCCCCATTTGGTACAAGACAGGGAAGAGGTAGGAGACAGAAAGGAGCAAGGCTCTACAACTTTTACTCTCTGGCCTTGGATTCAACAGAAAGCGTCAGCGGTACTCTGAACCTCCTTGATGGTTCTTAAACATAGACCTATTCTTCAAAAGCAGGAAACCCATGCAAGGCAAATGCACTTAGATAGACCATTTGATGATCAACCTGATTCAGCAGGCCCAGCAGTTTGATTGTAATTTTACCCCAGAAGGAGGTGAATTAGTCCTACAAGTGATTGAGCTCCACAGTCCTGTTAGAAAATTTCAGAGCTGCTTAAATAGCTGGGCAGCAATTTAGTTTCTTTGGTTCTGGGAATGGAACATTCTTGTTCATGGTAGGAGGCCAGGGAGCCCAAGATCTATTCTGAAATGTGCTGATTATGCTGGGATCAGGACGTCGTGGACCTTGAGGTCTGGCCTAAGGGCACATTAGCCAGGGTAACGCCCTGTCCTAGAGCTCCAAACCTGCTCTCAGGTCCAAGAGAAGACTTGCAGGCCGGGCGCGGTGGCTCACGCCTGTAATCCTAGCACTCTGGGAGGCCGAGGTGGGCGGATCGTTTGAGCTCAGGAGTTCGAGACCAGCCTGAGCAAGAGCGAGACCCCATCTCTACTAAAAAATAGAAAGAAATTATATGGACAGCTAAAAATATATATAGAAAAAATTAGCCGGGCATGGTGGCACATGCCTGTAGTCCCAGCTACTCGGGAGGCTGAGACAGGAGGATCCCTTGAGCTCAGGAGTTTGAGGTTGCTGTGAGCTAGGCTGACGCCACGGCACTCACTCTAGCCTGGGCAACAGAGAGAGACTCTGTCTCAAAAAAAAAAAAAAAAAAAAAAAACAAGAGAAGACTTGCAGCTAAATGTGACTCCTCACGAAGAAGAAGTGAGGACTCTCTGCAGCCCTCCCCGTCCTCAGAACGGGCTCTAAAATACCCTCTTGTAAAAGATATTCGATTCCTTGGCATCTTTGGGGATCCCAACTTTGATGTCTGATCTTCCTGTAATGCTAGCGTAGGGACAGGCTGGTAAACAGGAAAAGCAGTCTTTGCTTCCCCCGGAAGGAGGACATCCAGTTGAGGAGGCTGAGGAACTGTGAGATATGGTGATGAAATAACAAGACTAGCTTTCGAACAACCATCATGGAATCTGTTCATTCATTTACTCCTATGTTCAACTAGCATTTCTCCATCCACTCTGCTGCCACTCTGGACCCAGCCTCCCCTGCCCCTCACATAGGCCACGGCAACTGCTTGCTAATGCTACCTCCCTACAGTCCATTCTTCATACAGGGACCAGAGGAGGGAAGGTTTGGGTGGGCAGAGGGGGCCAGAGATGGTCAATATCCCCAGTTCCAGCGACGGTGGTAGAGGGAGAGAGCCAGGGGGAGCATAGTGGTACCACCAGCATGTGGGGGACGGCAGACCCTTCCCAACAACATGTCAGAAATGGTCTGGGCAGAGTCCCTTGGTTCCACAGATGCCCCTGAGTGATACAAACAGGCCCTGACTTACTTTCCAGCGGCGTAGACCTCAGCAGTATCAAAGAGATTAACGCCACTTTCGTAGGCGATTGTCATCAGCCGTTCAGCGACCTGCAAGGGGGTGAGAAGGTCAGTCAGAAAGGCCAGATGCTTTCCAAACCTGGGAAGCAACTTTGAATTGTCTACTGGTCTTTAGTAACACTAAAATCTCACTAACCGCCCTGGTTTTTCTCAGTTATAGTGAAGAGAGAGAAAAAGAAGAGTTGAGGCATCCTTTTCCTCAGACATAGAGAGGGCTAAGGGATTGCCCGGAAGGCTGGGATTGAGTCTGCCCTCAGAGGGATGAGGTGGATGGATTTGCATTTCTTATGCTGCCGGGAAGACATGGTTTGACAACGTTCTCTGTGGCATCCTAATCTCTCTGACAAAGGGGGTCATTTGTATCACTGGTGACTCCATCCCTCAACTCCTTTCTCCAAGCCAATAGGTTTTGGCAGCTGGCTGACTCCTGGCCTGAAAGCTTGTGACTTTCCCCCCTGAGGCTCAGACAGAGCTAGGACTGTTGTAAAACTCCTGACACCCACAGTTCAGCAAAATCCCATCACAGAGTGACCACTGAGCCAACACCAAGGAGGGAGGGAGTGCCCTGACCCACCGGGACCTGCTCCTTACAGTTCAGCTTGAAAACAGCTCTCAGGGATGCTCGTTCCTGGCTTTGCGTCGCTGAACACAGTGTCACGTGTGACAGAAGACTGGAGGATAGCTATGCACAACAGCTCGAGGGGTGGCCGTAGAGGGACAGTGACAACCCACAGTGGAGAGGGCCCGTTCTTTCAATTTGCTGATGGACTTATTAGCCGTGTGAAAAATTACACACCTCATCAATAATTACCATTGCTTTTCCATTATGTTTTTGATGGTAGGCCATCCAAATGCTTCATCAGCATTTCCAAGATAAACTGTTTTTCTGTTGCTTTGAAAATTGGCCTACCAAGAAAATCATTAAGCTCGCAAAATGGAGTCCATGCCTATCCTTTAGCATAACAGAAGCACAAATGCTATTACTGCTTTTAATTTGCTACCATTATAGCATGTATCCTAACTAGAGATCAAAAGTTAAGGCAAGTATAGTTTTCTCTGTTGTGATTGTCCCATGTTTTAGAAATTATTGTGCCTGTGTTGTATCTTAGCCTTGTGTCATGTCACATGACATACTGGTACATTAATATTGGGAAATCCCCACTATTAAATCTTATCTGGAGAAAAATTCTAAGATAAGATGAAGAATTCTGGATGGAGATCTGAACAAAATGATGTTTCCCAACTATAGGATTTGAAGACCTGAATGTGGAATAACGGGAAAAAAAAATCACCAGCTAAGTCTGAAGACAGCTTTCTGGTCTTGAGTGTCCTGCTTACTAGATAAATAAATGTAAGCAAATCATTTGACCGCTCCACATTTCAGTTTCCTCATCTGCAAAATGGGGATGATTTTATTCAGGGATCTCCTCCTCCCCCGAAGCCATGAGGCCTCCGGAGGCTGATCTCCCCTCCCTCCACGGCCCTGTGGGCCCAGGGGGAAGGGGCTCAGGAACAGTCGTGTGACATATTCAGGCCAGCGAGATGCCAGGAGAGATTTGCTGAGGACCCCCAGGAACACTTTTCCTTGTTTTTCTTCCCAAGTTTCTAGAAGCAACACTCTTTCCCTGGAGTTACTGTTCTGACTGAGGCCTACAATTCCTGCAGCTGTGTTACCACCTGCAGGAGAAGTGGACGCACAAAGGGACACAGGGCCAGGAGACTCTGGGAAGCAGAGGGGACATCACTGACTGGGTTTGCTGAAGCGTGCTCTACTTCTAAACTAGTTTAAAAGCCAGAATAATTTTTCTCTTAGTGGTTAAGCTGATTGGAGTTGGATTTATTGTTACCTGCAATTAAATGCATCCTAACTACCGTACAGATCAGAAAATGTAAATAACACTCTGAAAATTAAGTGCTATAAGCTGGTAATATACTCATCATTATTTTAAACAATTAATATTCATGAGTTACATCTATCTTGGTGTTATGATGAAGCCAAATCATCTTTGAGAGGCATCTTACAAAGTTATTTAGTTTGGTGTTTGAATCCTTTTGATAATGTCCCTGCCAAGCAGTAATTCAATATACAGTTGAGCTCTCCCAGCAATGGGGACATCCCCACCTCCCGAGGCAGCTTGATAATTACGTCACTCAGCACACTGTGGTGCGGCAGTCCCTGGTATTCCATATTTGCACCTGCTTTGTATTGAGATCATCTGAAGCCAGAGAGAAAGAGGGAACATCTGGGGAGGTGAACTCATTGCTCTTGGCCCACATTTTTGCCACATGGAAATAGCTGAGCTCCAGCCATTGAAGCACGGGTGTGGCTGGGTCTGGCTGTGCATCCCTTCCTGGGGAGGGGACTCCCTGGGACTTGGGGAAGACACAGCTACTCTCTGGAGGTACAATAGCTGTTCGTCTGGTCTGCATCTGAAGTGAGTGCCTTTGCAGCCATTCATGAAAGCTGCATGGTACAGTTTTTAGTCTTGGAATTTTGAAATGATTCATCTCAGAAGTCAGCCCTGCATACTCTGACCTGGGTGAGCTGGGCTTATTCTAGGAGACAGCATGCACTGCGAAGGGGAGAGCAAAAACTAGAGGAAATGATGCACATACCCTTGGCCCCTCTGCTCGGAAAGGGAAGATATTTTTGTCTCTTCCCCCTCCCACCACCATCCCAGGCAGTGGTAGGTTACACGTGTGCTAGATATGGTAGATTACTAATTGTAGTCCTCTCTCCCTACTTGCTACCTATTTTGTGTTGCCTTAAAGTCTGTGGCCTTTGCTCCAATATCTGTTGCTTTGCCTCTGTGTCTGCTCTATACACCCTTACCTGACGCCAATCAGAGAGCCCCACGGTAGACTCTGTGATGTGCCACCCAGGTCTTCCTTCAGAACCGAAGAGCGTATTCCTGGAGCTGTTGGGAATGCTGCCATCAAATGGCCTTCAGCTGTCAGCTCTTTCTGGAAATTGCACTTGGCTAGAGTCACTAAGCCCAAGGTCAGACCTGCTTCCCAGTCAGCCTCTATCCAATGACTGGGCAATACAAGGGATATAAAGGCCCAGTCCTCTTGTCCCAACTTGGGACAACTCTGCAGGGCCATCTCAGGTTCAGAGCTCCCCAGGGGCTGCTTGGGTCATTGCTGAGGCTGCCTCATGGGCCGAGGTCTCTGCCTGCTCAGTGCTGCTTCCTTCTCCACCCTGTGCTGACCCTGAGGGCACTGCCTGATAACGTCTCTCCATCTCAGAGTGCACTTCCCAGGGAACCCCCATGAGACAAGCCCTCTAAGGGGACCTGTGCCCAACACTGGGAAAAGGCCTCTAGATTGACAAGAATACACAGTTAAGACCCCCTCCCCAGATCTGCTAAGTAACACTGGTGACTTTGGCAGCAGTGGGGAACAGCTTCTGTTCCTCCAAGTGTCTCCTTAGGAATGAAACTAAGAAGCACCTTTGTAAAGGGCTTGTTCTGGGCCTGGCACCTGGCTCAGCACTTTACAGGGATCGTCTCACTAATCTTAACCACAGTCATGCTGGGTAGAGGGTATTTGCATTTTACTGGTCTGGCAACTGTTAGTAAATGTGTTATAAATGTTAGTAAATCAGGTTGGTTAGTGGCAGAGTAGGACTGGATCCACTCAGATCCACTCTCCTTGACTCCTCAGTGGCCTTGCAGGTGGGCAAAGAAGGACCAGAGGGACTCAGGGCATTGCCCGCAGGGGGGTTCTTGGCACTCGATGCTTTCGGATCTCACTTATGCCGTGAAGGTGTTCCTTAAAGGCAATGGTAAAAATAAATATCACTTTGGTAAGCATTGTTTTGAATGTGTAAATGATGATCTAAGGGGATTTTATGGTAAGCATAACTACTACAGCTGCCATTTATGGAGTGTCTGCTACCTACCAATCAGAGGGCAACATAAATGTTTGTACGCATGACGTGTTAATCCTTTCAACAAATCTTCAAGGTCAGCATTATCTTTTTTTTCTTTTTTGGTTTCTTTTTCTTTAGGCCCAGTGCAGTGTGAAGGGTCAGTATTATCCCATTTTTACATAGGAGCAACTGAGGCTGAGAGAGCTTGATTTAATTTGCCCAAGCCAGGGTGACCAACTGCCCAGTCTGCCTAGGACTGAGAGAACTTCTGTGATGTGGGCTGTCAGTGCTAAAACTGAGAAGGTCCTGTGCAAAATAGAACCAGTTGGTTATCCTAATTAGAGCTAAAAATAAATATGTACATACATAAAACAAAACCATGCAATAACAGCAATAAAATCTCTTCGTGAAATGACTAATATTAATTCCAAACAATTCATTCCCTAACTGTTCAACCTGCACACATAATAGATTGACAGCCTCAAGGGATATTAATAGTCTAAATGTGAAAAATACAAGAGGCAAGATAAAATCGACACTAATCTTTGAGTCAATCTTAACCATTTCCTGTGATTTAAACATCCCTGTAAAATGCCAGGGTCCCAGGAAGAGTACTTCTACGGTGTAGCTCTCTCTGCATTTTCTTTCATCAGCATAACAGAGGCCAATAGTAACTTACCTCATCTGAAATTTGACCTCCAAATGTCACCCATGTTCCTAGAAAAGAATAAATATTTGTACATTATTCATAATCATTTTCCTAATATTATGCATAATAAGAAGAAACTCTTTCTTACCTCAGGGATACCTTAATAGATTGCACAGGTAGTTTACAAAGGTGCCTGGATGAGGGGCACGTGTTGGGCTGCTGTCCAGCCTGTGCTCCTTCACTAAGTATTCCAGAAGGGGTCTGTGTCCCTCTGGAGGAAGCGGTGCCTTTTCTTCACTCAAAGCCACCATATATTCTAATGGCACCCCTGTCCTAAAAGATGCTTCCTCTGCTATGGGAACATGAATGCCAGTGGACAAGGAGGTGGTGTTATCAAGCCTGCTTTGCCACACACCCATTGTTGCTCTCACTTAGCTAAGAAGCCACTTGTTCTGAAAGTGAAGGTAAGACCTTGCGTTTTGGTTCTTCTTGTCTTTGCTCCCAAAATGGGGCTGTATTTTGTATTTCTTATTAATGTTTCAAAAGGAATCCTCTCAGATGTCCTTCCAGCGCCCACTTACAAGACCTAAGAGGTGACACTCACATACTTTCTCTGTTATGACCTGGTACTCCAAAATGGAAATCTCCACTGTTTTGGGGTTTGGGAAGGAAAAAGAAGAGAGGAATAAGCAGCAGCCAAAAACTTGCATTTGTAAAGCAAGAGGAATGCAGACATGGAGCGGACACTTGCCATGCCGGTCTCCAATCACCTCATTCATCCATTCCCTCTTTTATCCATTTTTTGAGCCCTAATTACATGCCAGCCAAAGGCATTGTACCCATGTGCAGGGGACAATGAGGTGATTGACCCAGTTCCTGTCTCCCAGGAGCTCACGGTTTACAATACTACTTGATAAATGCTACAACTGAGGCAAATACCTGGAAGTAAAGGAGGGAGCGCTCTACTTAGACTGGAGGGAGTGGCACTCAAGAAAGAAGTCCTAGAAAAGGCAACACCTTGGTCGAGCCTCACAGGAGCTAACTGCATGAAGAAGGAAGGGACAGGCATTCTGGGTAGCGGCAAGGAGGTAGGAGACTTCGGAATGTGCTGACCAAGAGCCTGGGCCCTAGGCCACATGGTGAAACATGGGAGCAGAGAGGGAACGGCGGCAGGAATGGTGTTTGTGGGGGCATAAAAAGAAACTCTGCTGGAAGCATATTTCACATGTTATAATAAGAGTTATAGCTAACATTTATGGAACACCTTCCAAATGCCAGACAGTGCTTTAAGAATGTTTTATATTTTTTATCACCAATCATTTTGACAAACTTACAAGGCAATTTTATTATCCTTATTTCCAGATGAGGAAGCAAAGATTAACCAGTCTAATAGGTGAAATACCCAGGATTCCCCAAACATGACTGGCTTCACGAAGGGTATCCTTTTTTCCACACCATACTGCCTCATTAGAATATTCCCAAATCAATTTTGGATTAATTTTGCACTTGGATTTCATACTCTATAGAAGTATGTTGGTGTAATTGTACCTTTTCTCTTAGTTCTCAGGGACTAAAACAAAAGTAGCGTACAGATCATTTTGCTGGTGCACTCTACACCCCCACAGGTTGCAGACTGGCAGCCCCCAGGCTGCACTCAGCTCGTGGACTTGTTTTGCTTGACTAGAATGGTGTTGACGCATTTTGTGTTTTAATAAATTTTGGGTAAGTTACCAACATTTGAACAATTAGGCGATTTTTCTTAATGTGTTTTGATTTCCAGCTTCTCTCTTTTTTTTTTTTTTTTTGAGACACAGTCTCACTTTGTTGCCCAGGCTAGAGTGAGTGCCATGGCGTCTTCCTAGCTCACAGCAACCTCAAACTCCTGGGCTCAAGCGATCCTACTGCCTCAGCCTTCTGAGTAGCTGGGACTACAGGCACGCGCCACCATGCCCGGCTAATTTTTTCTATATATATTTTAGTTGTCCATATAATTTCTTTCTATTTTTAGTAGAGACGGGGTCTCACTCTTGCTCAGGCTGGTCTCGAACTCCTGACCTTGAGCGATCCACCCGCCTCGGCCTCCCAGAGTGCTAGGATTACAGGCGTGAGCCACCGCGCCCGGCCCTCCAGCTTCTCTTGACAATGAAGGGCTTGGGTCCCCACAAGTTGGACGTCCCCTAACTCTGAGAAGCAGACCTTTTGTGGAAGGACTGTGCCCTCCCCAGTGAGTTAAAGCCCCCACATCTTCCTGTCGTGGGGGCACTGAAACCAAATAGCAGTTGTTATTTACGACCACATGTTTACTGCTGTTTTTCTAACTGTAAAATGAATAGGAAAATGAACTTGTGCATCTCCTAAAAAATAGAATTAAGCATTGCAAGAAAAACATAGGAGTGTACCTTTTTTTTTTTTTCTTTTGGTGGATGAAAAGAATACCCAAACAAAGAATGTTTGCACAGAAAAATTACATATTAAGGCACCATAATAAAACCAGCCATGACTGGTATACCGAAAAGATGGGTGTTGGAAAACTTAATGAACTGAAAAAATGGCAGCATTTGTTTTTGAATGAGAATAAAATAAGGGAGCTACCGTAAAATACAGTTCTCTATTAAGTGAAAAAATTGTCTGGGCGTCAAAACCTTTTTACAGACAACACATTTATAAAAGAGTCTCTTTTGAATGTGCAGAAATTATGTGTCCAGAGCATCAACAAGCATTTGCAAATGTTAGTCTAACCAGCAACTTTGTAGCTCAGCATGTTAAAAATACGATTGAGAACTTTCAGGACAAGTTAAATTATGGGTGGCATTTTCTCTTGCAGCAAATGAGAACACAGATATAAAGAATAGCACACTGTTAACTATATTTATTTTTGGTGCAGTGAGAATTTTGAAGAGGTCAAAGATCTTTTGGACAAGGAGCCCATGAAAGGTAAAACATCAGGAAATGGCTCACTTTGTGTGATGAAAAGGTCTCAGACCACTGACTGTAGAATGCACTGGTCAAAGTCACTTTGTGTACTGCAGATGGAGCTCTCAGGATGGGTGGGATTGATGCGACAGACCAAAGGTGGCACTATTTTGTAGGGAGACTATCCCTAAGTCCATTAATTTCCTCATTCATCAAGAATTGCTTTGGGCAAAAAGCTAAAATGGGACAAGCCATAGATTCAGTAATTAATACCACAAATTGGCTATTTTTCTATGTCTTCCAGCAAAATTAGGTCAGTGTTTGCTTAATGAATTTGCTGGCTTACTTGTGCTGTGGTGCAGAAGAGAATTTTTTTTTTAACCATTTATGTCATCAAAGGGAATAGTCCTTTTTCCACTCAGCAGTAAAGATTGGCCCAAAGTCCCGAGCTTCTTGCTTATAGTACAACTCATCTACACCTTTGGAATATTTTTCTACAGAGACATTCACAAGTGTTTGCATGAATGTCTCATTTGCTTCTCTCAGTCCTGACAAAATTGAGTCTTTGGGAAATTAATTTGCTGAGGACTAATTTGGTCTACTTTCCTACATTGCAATCAGTTTCCAGAAATGAAAATGATAGCCTAAAATGCATTCTTCAGTACTGTGCTGTTGAAACCCAGATTCTAAAAAAGTCCTCTGACTTTAAACTTTATGAAAAGAAACTAGCATCACTTCGTTTACCTTTCTTAATTAATTTTTGATAGTACAAATGAAGAGTTATGATTTAAAGTTATCAAACTATAGTCCAAAATGGTACTGAAGACTAAATGGAACAACGTGGAAAGACAGGATTGTGTACACGTCTTGGAGGGGGTTGTTCTATAGACAAGAACCATTTACAATGGCTCCACCCATGTTGAAAGAGCCTATGTTTAGGAGCAGCTCTATTTTAAAATTAATCTGACAGAACTACCACTGCTGGCTTAAGTATTTCAAGCTGCATTCTGTACATCATAGTGAAAAAATACAGGGCCTGAAAGATGTTTAGGTACACAAGAAAAGGTGTCATGTTTCTGATTCCAAATCAAAGCAGTAATGAATTTTGAAATAAAAATACAGTAATAATTAAGTGTTTTTCTTTTTCAATTAGTTTAAAAATGTTTAAATGAAATAGTATATGAAAATCATATATATTTACATATATGTGCTACTCATTTATTTTCTATCTATTTGTTTATAGAGTTTATATCTTTTACTAGAGAGTAAGCTGAGGGCCAGGATTTTATTTTATTCATTGTTATTATCTCCGTGGCCCTAGATAGAAGTGGATCCTTAGTAGATGGTTGGTAAGTGTTGGTTAAATTGAATTAAGTTGCCCTTTTAACTGTTATCAACCTTTAAAATATTGGAATAATTTCCCACCAAACATGTTTATTTCTATTTGTAGAAAAATGAATAATGCTCATCAATATTCTTCAGTTCTTCTAACCTCCAGATGATTGAAATGTTTCTCTCCATCCCTGGGTACCCACCCAGTCATGCCCCCTCCCGGAGCGGGTCCGGGGAAGGGCCTCCTGCCTGGCTGCAAGGCCTCCTTCGAGGACAGGGTGTGGCCCAGAGTACTGAGGGTCTGCTGACCACCCTTGAGGAAGAGTTGCCACTTACAAATAGGACACATTCCCTCCTGCTGGACAGAGATATACAGCAGCCTTCTGGATGGGGGAACTCTGTTTCTTTGATTTTATTCTCTACTGTGCCCTACTGCAGAAGAGCTAAGGTGGTTTATTTGTAAATATGATTCTGAAAAACCCTTTGTGACAGTTTTCTTAATCATTTTTCTGCCTCTGATGAGATCATGCCTTCCTGAGACTTAGGATGTCATATGATTATTTCACTGTGGAATCTCAAATTAGTGGAATGTTACTTAGAAGATAATTTTATTAAGCTGGCACTTATTATTTCTAACCTTTTAAAAGCAGAGGGAATATAAAGAGAACTGTTGAACTGTTATTGTATCTTCTGATGAAACTCCTTCAGGCACCATGGAATACATGCTTCGAAAACCTCTGTTAGGCCCCTTGGAGTTCACCTACTGTGGCATGGAAACATGACTGATGAACTGTAAAAAGAAGAAAACTGCCTACACATGCACGTGCACATTCACACACACACACACACACACACACACACAGCTATCTTGGTTACATAGGTATCTTTTGGTGATTAGTAGGGTAATTGCTTCTTGCTTATTCATTCTAGAAACATGCTCGTCATTTATACGAGCTCCTTGCTTTGAGTATGAAGAGATATTTACATGTAATAATGTTAACATCTTATATCATCATAGTGCAATTATCAAAACCAGGAAATTAACATTGGTACAGTTCTAGTGCCACAGGCCTTTTTGTGAATTTCATTATCTTTTTTTCTCTTCCAGGATCTTATGCAGAATCTAACATTGCATTTAGCTGTATTTCTTCTTAATCTTTTCCCATCTGTGACAGTTCCTCAGTCTTTTCTTGTCTTTCATGACCTTGACACTTTTAAGAGTATTGATCAAGTACTTCATAGAATGTCCCACAGTTTGGATTTGATCATTTTAAGGCTATAGATTTGGTGATTTTCTTTTCTATGTTGCAGTTGGCTTGAATATATTTTTATAGCTATCAAGAGGGAAGGGACTATGTAAAATACAATTATAATATTTATTATGCCACAGTTAATCCTTCTTCACTCTTTCATTCAACAAGTATTTGAGTCTATCATGTGTCAAGTATTGTGCTTAAATTATCAGGATACAACCGTGAGCAAAACTGGCAATTATTTCTCCCTCATGGAGCATATTTACGAGGAAAAACAAAATAATGAGAAAAACAAGTTAAACATATGGTGTTTATTTATAAATGTTAATTTTATAAATAAATAAACTATAAAATACATAATGCTGATTGGCACATGTTAAAGAGAGTCAATTTTATAAAGCATGGATAGAGTATATGAAATATCTGGGGGTAGGTGTTAGAATTTCAGGTAGGATGGCCAGATAAGGTTCACTAAGAAAGCAGCTTTTGAGAAAAGACCTAAAGAACATGAAAGAGCTCACCATGCAGCTCTCTAGAGAGAGTGTTCCAGGCGGGGGGAGCAGTGAGGCGGGGGCTTCCTTGGTGTGTGCAAGGACAATGAGGGAGCCAGTGTGGCCAGAGGAGAGAAGGTGAGGCCCAGGGGTCACGGGGGCCAGATCATGTGGGGTCATATCAGTCACAAGATGGGCCTTGGAGAGGCCAATGGAGAGTTTTGAGTAAAGAAGTGACTGATGCCATCTGAGCTTCTTTTAAAAGGAACACCCTGCTGTGGTGCTGAGGATGGAACACAGAGGCTGAGGCTGAAAGAGGGCACCAATCAGGGGGCCACTGCGATCATCCAGGTGCGACAGGACAGTGGTTTGGTCCAAGGTGGTGGTAGTGAGGTGTGGTTGAATTTTGGATAGATTTTAAAGGACAGGCAATAGGATTTGCTGATTAAAAGTATATAGAGCATAGGGCAACGTATGTAACCTGCAATTCTGTATCCCCCATAACAATAAGATGAATTAAAAAAAAATAATATTCACAGGCTATAAAAATGGTTAACAGAAAATAACTTAAAATGATAACTGGGTTCTAAGTGTTCTGCCTCCCAGCACTACTGGTAGTAAAATTATAGGCTTTCTTTGTCCTGTTCCTTTAAGGGTCTCCATCCTAAAGCCAATAATCTAATTAAGAAACAAACTAAATTGAAAAGACCACCTATCAAACTAAATCAGTCTACAGTTAGCTGGCTATTTTAAACTCCCTTGTAAAAGAAATTTTACCTCTATAAAAATCTCTGCTTGTAAGGGCATCTTCCTTTCTGTGTCTAAACCACTGAAGACTTTCAGGATAAAAAGGACAATGGCTGGAAGTTTACACAACAAATCATACCTTTGTTTAAGTCTAAGTTCTATGCCTTGAGGTATAAATTTTCTACCTGTTTTCATATCTTTGGAAATGCAAATTTAGAGTTATCTAGCAATTGTTTAGGGCAATAAAGCTAGTAATCCAGAAATCACTGAAGTAGGGGAGAGAAACTATTTGAAAACTGGCAAATGAAAAATCTTATAAATCTTTAAGATCTGTTTCTGACTGTGTTTGTATGTCATAGTTTAAAGATTCTTTTCAGTAATTTGAAATCTTGAAGTCATGTTAAATTAAGTAGTAGATAATCATAAAATGAATTGCTTCTGTGTAAATTACTGAAATAATTATTAAACATAAGTTTAAGTTTATATATTTTAACATCTCACTTTCACAGGATATTAAAAGCTAAATATATTTAGATCTATTGGGGACTGACAATGATTCAAAGTTACCTTAACTTCTTAGGTTTTTCCTAGTAGTTAACATTGTAATTAATATATACAATTAAAACTAGTAAATATTAAAAATTCTATATGCAAATTATATTTTTAAAAAGCAAGTTTTGTTTTTGATAAAAAAGGTTATAAAAAACATGGAAAAATGATTTTTGTTAGGTAATTTTGCCTAACTTAAAAGTTTTAAAAATTGTTCTAAATTAAATAAATAAAAAATAATAGATAAAACTAAATGGATTAGAAAGTTGGGAAAGAAAATGGTAAAAATTGTAAAAGGTTTATAAAAATCTTACCTTATGGTCAAATTGATTAAAATTAGATAGATGTGTTTACAAGATTTTATTAAAATTAGCTTTACTATTAATAATACACTCATACAAAGATAAAAATTTGTTTTCTCTCTTAAACAAGATTTTAATATAATATTAATAGATATAGCAAAAGATAATTTGTTCACCTTTTGAGTAAACTGCAAAAAAAGAAGAAGAAAAAACGAGACAGATTCAGTTTGCCTCTTTATTATCCTGTTTTTCATTGTCTTTATTCAACATAATACTTATCATTTAAGAAACTTAGGCTCCTCTGTATCAAAGAGTATGGTTTTTGCTTTTGTAAAATCTTTGAGTTTTCACTTTGGCTGAATAAATGACTTATTTTATAATAACCTGTGATTCTGTTTTATGACAATAAGTGTTTTATGACAAGTGTTTTAAACTTTTGATATTCGACAGATTTTCCAAAATCAAAATTCTAAATTCAGTCTTTTTGACTTCAAACTAGTTTTTTACTTTTAATATTAAAGCCACTGAAAGTCCAAAAGAGACACATTTGGCCTATTTGGTATGTTAAAACCATACAAAAAGCATTGTCACATATAAAATGGTGTTTAACTTTCTTTGAATTATATTTATATAAACATGTTATTAATATGTGTTCTAAAATTGTATGAGATTCCTAAAATTCTGGTATGCCTTGGTATATTATCAGCAATAATTATGGTTATTATGTTAAATTGTTGTATGCCAAAAAATAACCAAATTTCCTTGTAAAAAAAAAAATAAAAAAATAAAAGCTATGGAAAAAAAAAAGAAAAACAGAAAAAAAAAAAGTATATAGAGCATAAAAGAAGGTGAAACTTCAAGGAAAACACCAAGGTGGTCAGAGCACGGAAAGAATGTGGAGCCAATTCAATGCACTTCAATACAAATTGAACAATTTTAAGTTTTGTAAACAGAGCACGTGTTGAATGCAGGTTAATAGAGTCAAGGTTAGCCAAATGTAGTCATGACTGAGAGGTATTTAATCTAGAGGATATTAATTTAGAGGTACTAATCTATATTACTGAATAATTTAAGATTCAAGCCCCAGGTATCATTGAAATTAGACAACACACTGGGCAAAATTAACATATTCAATGTATTATTTGATAGTTACCCTAGAGGGAGTAGAGCTAGAGGTGGGAGCGTCTCCCTAAATTGCATATCCAGCAAGAAACACAGTGTAAGCCCAGAGCCAGAGCTGATGCGGAGAAGCAACTCTGAGCTGCTGGTCACCACCTGAGCCCCTGAGCACCAGGGCAGTAGCCTGCTGAGCACTTTCTCCTCCGAGCTGTGTGCTGAGACTTCCACTGAGAATGTAACCCTGTCCCACACCCTTACGTCCAAACTCTCCTTATTCTGCAGACCCAGAACTTCAGTTTTGAGGCCAGTGCTGCTAAAAGATAGCTCCTTAGCGCTTCCTCTGGTGAGTCAAAGTATGTCTTGCTACATCATTAGAATATTTTAGGTCTCTTTTCCATTAACTCTGTAATCCTGAGAAACTTCCAACCTCTTGATTTCTTGTTTCTTTATACACACAATCAGGAAACCTAAGCTTCCTTCCTCTCTATAATTTCATGACTTTGTTGTTGGACTTTGAAGGGAGAGGAAGTTATTCCATGCACTCTTCTCCTACTGCTTTGAACTAACTGCTGATACCATACTGGTCACTTTCTATTATGACTACATAGTTTATTTTTGCCTATGATAGCCACATCAGACTGCAACAGTCCTGAGGACAGGGACCAAATTTAATTTAAATTTTAAATTTTGGCCATTGAAGCGGAGCCTGGTACATGGTAGGTGCTTAATAAGTGTTCAATCAGTAAATAAACACTTTAAAAACACAGGCATTCCTGCCCTTAATAAGAAAGCATCTCTAAGCCAAGACCATTTGCAGAGTGTTGGTTGTTTCCTGCACTATTTTGAACAAGAAATTTTTAATGTAGGCTATACATTTGAGTATCCTGGAGAGCTTTAAATAGTACTACTGACCCGGTCCCTCACCAGACCAGTGAAATCAGAATCTCTGGGCACGGAACCTTGGCATCAGTATTTTTAAAAGACCTCAGATAATTCTAATGGCAGCCCTGGTTGAGAACCACAGTTCTAGACTCTTGTCTTGTTTATAGTGTCTCATCCTTTTCTCTACACTCTGACTCGCCTTTCTACTCTTTTACTCAAGTGCTGCTATCCCCATTTTCCAGAGGTCAAGTGACTCGCCTAAAGTTCAAATAACTCATAAGTAGCACAGTAGAGGCTGGGATTGAAATCCAGCAGACATGCTCTCCCCCACCCACCTCTGCCCCCTCAGCCACGGGATGGTGTGGAGCGAGCACTGTTCTTTCAGTAAGAGAGGTGAGTTGCAAAGTTACCTCAAGCTTCTTCACATCGATGCAGAATCAAATCAAAACAAACAGAAAACAAATTCCTAGAAATCTGGCCCCAGGGGGAAGTGTCTGAAGATGGGACTGGGATGTACGGACAGATGACAGAGATGAGGAATTGGCTTCTTGCCCTTGGCACTCGCTACTCGTGGAAGGGCACAGGGTGGAGACGCCCTGCCGCTGGGGAGGCCTCGGATGGGGCTGAGCAGGCAGGAGGGTGGCAGGCAGGCCGGGGCTGGAGTTCTGACTCCACCTCTCACTGGCAGGATGGGGCGGGGTGGTAATAATGATAACTAGTTCACAGGATTTTGAGGAGGATTCTGTAAAATTGGCTAGTGCTTAATAGCCTCTATCCTAGCACAAGCATTAATTCCCAATCTTAGATTAATGGGTCTTACGCTCCAGGCTGCGTTAGAATCCCCGAGGAGGCCCACGCTGAGATTCCGATTCTGCAGGTCTGAGCTACCCCTGGGGCCTCTGTATGTTTAACAAGCATCCCAGGTGATTTGGAGGCAAAACGATACTCTGAGAAGCCCTTCTGTGGCTGCTATAGATAAGCTGGATGCAGATCGGTGTCTGGGCGCCTGGACACGTTCTCTTTAGAATGACGCAGACAAAGCGTTCCTCCTGGTTCTGGCTTGCATCTGTCAGTGTTTTCCACAGAGCCTGGCCCTTATTTTTGGATCCAAGCTGCAGCCTGGTCTTTCATTTTTGGCTTCTAGTGTGTTGCTAATGAGCATCTGGCCAGAGTTAGCAAATGTGATAACAACTTAGCCTTTGCTGTTTTACTTTCATTACCTTTTTCTGCAAGAACCAATAATACCGCCCTGGCTCTCGGGGCTGGGGGGTGGGGTGCTCTCACACCTGCACTTTACAAAAGAGCTTGAAACAGCGAGGAAACAGGCAGGAAGTGGTGAGGGCCAGGTGGAATAAAAGTAGGCCTGTCAGGCAGGTGAGGTGCAAATAGTATTCCCACTTACAGAGGAGACTAATCCGCATGCACACGCACATATGCAGGTATTCTTTTTCTTTTTAAGGACTAAATATTATTTAGAACCCTTTCTACTACTTAAAGTTTCTGTATAAGTACTTAATAAAATAAGAAACAAATGAGAAAGACATTCTCAGCTTCCACCATATGGACCCATTGTGCTTTTCTAGATCCTTCTGTGCCAGGTGCTTTACATACATCAGCTCTAATCCTTATGGCAACTCTGTAGGGTCTGAATAAATTCCACCTACTTTACAGACGGGGAAGTGATGAGGTAGAGACCGTGAGTGGTAGAGCAGTGACTTGCCACAGCTGTTCAGTGGTGAGTTCTCCAAAGCCACGGTCTCCCCACAGTGCCGCGCTCGTTTCTGGTGCTGCCGCTTCCTGGCCTCCCCCAGTCCCCCGGGCTCTGCTCCAGCCAAAGGGTAAGGCCGGGCCTTTGCTGTAAATGCTTGCAACAACATCCCGCCTTGCGGATCTGCCCATGTTCTTTTCACTGCCGGATGCCTCTCTCACTAACCTTCGTTCCTTAGGATAAGCTTTGCACCTATTTCTGCCCCCCAAGTGCCTATCTGGGTGAATGACGAATGCTCTGCCCTTGCCCCACTCCTCTGGGTCGCCTTCCTGCTCTCAACTCCTCCTGAGATCAGGATGTAGCTCGGGATTTTGTTGTCTCATGAGCACAGAGCTGTTTTCAAACCCTTAGGAGCTCTGCAGTCAGGGCAGAGGGCTGGGCCACAGTGACATGTGCCCATCATTGATGGGCCCCTGGGGCAGGCTGTCCCCAGCAGGGAGGGCAGCGGCAGAGGGGAGTTGAGTCAGCCATTAGGAAGGGCTGCGCTGGCTGGCTGGGCCTCCCAGGAAAACCTGTGGAGAGTTGGAGCCTCCCCTTCTTCTAATGCCTGTGTGTAGACTTGAGGTTTTGAGGGGTAAAGGGCTGGGATTAACTAAGGTTCTTCATGATCCTTACAGAGAATGTACAAATATTTGATATTTTCCCTCTTTCTTAAATTTAAAGATTTATGTATTTAAGTGCCAGGGGATATTGCAAGTTCCATTTTAAGATTTGTTTCAGGGCAAATCTGCTTGGAACCATTCTGTTCTGTTTCTCCATTAGTTTGACCAGTACAGTTTAAAGACAAGGGAATAGCACTAGAAATAAGATGAATGATGGGGACATGAAGTTTAGCGGAGCCAGTTTTCTGTGATGAAGCAGATTGCAAGGGCTGACATTCCTCTCCAGAGACTGTGTGAGCAAAACATAGGAATAAAATTTCAGTGCGTTAAATCTTTTCCCAAAAACAATGACCCACTCTCTATACTTGGATGTTAGAATTAGTGATACACAGTAATTTAAATCCATGGCTTAATCTCCTCAAGTTTGCTTATTTAGGTATGACTCCTGAATTGATTGATTTTGTATCTGTTAGGAAAACTTAGAATAAAATAAAACCAAAAATGCCTTAGACAAATTTTTTCTTCTCTGTGTGTTTTAGTTTTTTCACACATATTTTCGAAATAAATATTACTTTTATAATCAGAAGCAAAAGTTTTTTTTTTTAAATCCTCATTACTGGGAAATCCATTCATAAGCCACAAATCACAGCTCTTCCTACTTCCTAAACATGAAAAAGAGGCAGTGTTTATATTTTCTTCTTCTTTACCATTTTTTTTTTTAAGAGACAGGGTCTTGCTCTGTCACCCAGGCTGAAGGGCAATGGTGTGATCATAGCTCATTGTAGCCTCGAATACTGGGGTTCATATGATCCTTCTGCCTCAGCCTGCCGGGTACCTGGGACTACAGGTGTGCCACCACACTTGGCCAGTTGTTTTAGAAAAAATTTTTTTAAGATGGGATCTTGCTAGATCATCCTGGCTGGTCTCAAACTCCTTGCCTCAAGCAATCCTCTTGCCTCAGCTTCTCAAAGTACTGGGATTATAGGCATGAGCCACAATGCCCAGCCTATATTTTCTTAATATTTTGCCTGAAGTTTCTTCGTCAAAATTCTTCACATTTCCTTGTACTAACATTTACCTATTGAAAATTATTTCTTACAAGAAAGTTTTTAGGGCCTTCAAAACCAGCATGCATCATTAATGAGCCTTACTTATTTTGTTCTTTGAAGAACTCCTGTAATAAATGTATAGGACAATTAATATAGGTAAAATAACACTGTGTTAGAATAAAATTAGATACTATGGGACACAAAGACTAAATGGCAATTTCTGATTTTTAAAACAAATTCAAATATTTTCAATATCTTCTTCTGAAATGGTATCTATTATTAAGGTTGAAAATCCCCTTGTTTTCCTGTTAACTCTTAGCACAGTGTCTAGAATATAGTGTGTGCTCAAATACATATTTTTAATTTTTTTTTCATTTATCTTTTGCTTTTACACAGTAAGTTACTATGAATAAGAATGCTCTGGACAAACACTGTCAAGAAGCTTGAAAGTCAATGTGACCTCCTTTATACTTTCTTTTATCTATGAAAAATTGATGTCAAATCTTTATCTTTGTGTAGGGATATAATTTTTTGATGGTTCAGTGAGTTGTTCTGCCCCAAACAGTAATAATTTTGGATAGCTCTGATGTATCTGTACATAAAAAACACAGTGTATGCTCACAGGGCTGTCCGGATCTGCTAGGAGATAAATTTTAATTCCATGGCAAGGAAAAGAAACTTCCTTACTGAAAACAACATAAGTATAATACATTGTAAAAAAGAATAAAAAATATCTTGCAACAGTCCTTTCAAATTCTCCCTATTGGGTTATGAACTTCATGATGTTTAGAGTATTAAAAATCATTAATAAAAACTCAAAGTAGTAATACAAAATGATTTGTGCACTTTTTGACTAAGAAGTTTTTGAAATATAGAAAAATTAAAACTGAGGGACTAGGCTGGGTATAGTGGCTCATGCCCATAATCCTAGCACTCTGGGAGGCCGAGGAAGGAGGATTGCTTGAGCTCAGGAGTTCGAGACCAGCCTGAGCAACAGTGAGACCCTGTCTCTACTAAAAATAGAAAAAATTAGCCAGGTGTGGTGGCATGGGCCTGTAGGCCCAGCTACTCGGGAGGCTGAGGTAGGAGGATCGCTTGAGCCCAGGAGTTTGAGGTTGCAGTGAGCTATGATGACACCACTGCATTCTAGCCTGGGTGAAAGAGTGGGAAAAAAAATTAAGGGAGAATATAAGGGATAATTTAGCAAAAACCTGATAAAGGCCGGGCGTGGTGGCTCACGCCTGTAATCCCAGCACTCTGGGAGGCTGAGGCGGGTGGATCACTCGATGTCAGGAATTCGAGACCAGCCTGAGCAAGAGCAAGACCCCATCTCTACTAAAAATAGAAAGAAATGATCTGGCCAACTAAAAATATATAAAGAAAAAAATTAGCTGGGGATGGTGGCGCATGCCTGTAGTCCCAGCTACTGGGGAGGCTGAGGCAGTAGGATTGCTTGAGCCCAGGAGTTTGAAGTTGCTGTGAGCTAGGCTGACACCACGGCACTCACTCTAGCCTGGGCAACAGAGCAAGACTCTGTCTCAAAAAACAAAACAAAACCAAAACAAAACAAATAAACAACAAAAAAAAACATGATAATTAGAAAATGTTCCCAACCATATTACACTCAAATTAACCCAGATCCCATATTTTCTTGTAGATTTATGGATTTACATATAAGGATTACTTTATTTCATCTGTGCCTGATGGATACCAACTGTTAAAATTTCAGCTTTAAAAAAATGAATAATGTTCTTTTCCTAACAGAAAATTCATAGCCATACCAAGTGGATGGGGTACTTTTTCATCACCCACAGAACTATGCATAGACTTTCTTTTTATGCACAGACACTTTGTCTATTTCTAACTAAGGGACAGAGACCTTCCCTTTTCAGTAATTACATGCAGAAATTTAACATGTCAAAGGAGAAAATGGAGCAATCCTAAATCATAAAACCATGCTGGTACATCTTTAATCTTAGGAGATTCCATTTAATGCAAACTCTAGATAGAGTCATTCTCCTTTGAAATGATATACTATGCTAAAAAATTAATTATGGTAAAGGAGAAGCACAGCACAGCTCCTGGCAGCCTGGGCTGGAGACAAGCTTTCATTGTCCGAATGCTGATGCTTCCAGACAGGCTTCGGCATAAAGGTGATGGCATTATAATCATATAGTCCCGATTGCACAGGATGGAGTGACAATTCCTAACAAACTGCATGAAAGGTTACCTGAGATTTAGGCAACCAGAGACATCAAAAAATACAAATGTTATATTTTTATCTCAACAGTATTTTGGATTGTTCTCCAACATGGAAGTCAGGCCTTCTTGAGACATTTTCAAACCTACTAACATCTCAGGATGAACTCTGTTTCCCCAGAGACTGTATAAAACCTGGCATATAGGAGGTGCTTATGGAGTGTTTTATGAATGATAGAATTCAAGAACAGCACAGGAGAAATGATCAGCAGAGATGTAATGTACAATGAATTTGTTGATTGCCCGCTGATTTTTTTAAAAAAATAATTCCTTGCTTGGAAATGAGTTCATCTGAATGAGTCCATCCGTGGTCTTTAAATGAGTTAGTGGTCTGGGTACTCACCAGCCACCACACCCGAATACACAATGGAAGAACATTTCAGAGGGTGGCTGGGAGCCCGGCACGGATCCAGGGAGTCATCCCGGTAGAATAATGCTTGCATTTGCCATCTTAAAGCAGTGATAGCATAATTTTCTCTTCTTGCTGGCACTGGGGGCTCTGGCTGTGGGAAACAAGGGAGATGTTCCCAGAGGGAACTCCTGGGGACCCAAGTTATCTGTCTGGTGACACTCCATCTTTGATCTTTTGTGATTGGTCAGGAACCCTAGAACTACTCACTATGAGAAGGTAGAACTTTCTGCTAACTAGGAAAGAGTATACAACTGTGGTGAAGAAGGTGCCCTCGAAGCTCTGGTGGGCACACTGCACGATAGCTCCTGAAGGTCAAGTGGAGGTCTCAGGGCTCCCTCCGTAAGGACACAAGGACAGGAGTTTTGTCTGCCTTGTTCCCCACTGCCTCTCCAACACCAGGACAGAGTTCAGTCTTGCAGGTCAACTATCCCCCAGGTCCTAGGCAACAATTCTGAAATTATTTATTTTATTTCCCATCAAGCTTGAAGAGTGGTAGGTTTTTCCATTTTCTTTCAGAGATGCCTGAGATTGAGTGTGCCCATGAATAATTAGTTCACCTTTGAGACTTTGCTCATCTTTAAAATGCATAATGACACCTGCTCACAGCATTGCTGTGAGAACTGAGATGATGGTGATGCCAACTCATACTTTTTTGAGACCTTACCTTGTATGACACACACTTGGTAGACATTACCTCACTTAAAACTCACCACCACTCTGCAATTGAGTTTATTTTCTGGTAAGTGACCGAGCCAGGATGTGAGTCCAGGCAGTCTTAATGACTTCAATAGTGTGTGTTAGTGTCTACTATAGTGCTAAGCATACAACAGGTGCTCACTATATGCTACTTTCCTTTCTTCCTTTTTATCTCCAAAGAGATAATATTTGAAGCAGCAGACATTCTGTAAGAAGATAAATGACTTTTTCATTGAAAGCCAAAGTCAACATTGGAATGTATCAATTCCAACACTATACCCATCTTAACAAAGCCCAGGAAAATTTATTATGTATTATGGATTATTCTGAAGTTACACATGGAGAGTGATGAACAGACTAAAACATTAAAAAATGCTGCAAAATTCTGAATTTTAATTGGAGACCAAAAAAGCTAAATGAAAAACAAACACCCCACCTGCCACTTGCTTCTTGCATTGGTTACCAGAAGTGGCATCCACACTGCTCTCCGGCCAGGCCTCCTGAACACTGCCTGGGCAGTGAAATTGCTCTCAGGTGCTCAAAGCTTTCAGGGTTGGCTCAGCCATCTGACGAGCAAGTAACTTGGGTGGCAGCCAGAGTTTGGAGCTCCTTGTCCAGGCCAGGCATGCTCAGCTGCAGCCCAATTAGTAGGACCCTTCTGATGCACGTCCCCATCCCAGAGATACTGGGTTAGTTGGTCTGAGGAAAGGTCCAAGCATAGGTATTTTAAAAAATCTCCCCATTTGACTGTAATGACACCCAGAGTTGACAACTGTTTTAAGTAGTGGATTGGGATGTTATAGGAATGGACTCACTCCCTCTACACACTCCCAGTACAGCAGGAAGCCTTGGAGTGCTAAGAAGAAAGGCAATAAGTACCGGCTCAGAGGGTGAAGAACAATGCACCAGGGAAGGTTACGCTTCTTGCAGGGTCATTAGCCCCAGTGAAATAAGGGTTTCAATATATTCCTTCAAGATTCTCCCTTTGGTGCTTTGCCCTTCATTTTATTAGTACTATTAACCTTCTGCAAAATCCCAGTAGCAGTAAATGACTACAGTAAAAGCAGCTTAGTGGAAATAAAAAAGGGTGGAATAAAAAAGAGCCTTAGCAGTCTTGTTTTCTGGGACAAGATTACAAGGGCCGCCAATCCTGCCGGAGTAGGGTGCAAGTGAGATGCATCAGTGTGATGGGGTCAGGGTGGAATTTCCCCCAGTGGTGCCACGTAGGATGATTAATTCATCATGGACATCTAAAAGCTTAACTGAAACCCACTCGGAGATGGGCCACTAGATCATTATATTGTTCTTGCATATCTTATTAACTCTGGATGACTCTTGATTTTCCACTAACACGCTTTCATGCCAGTGGCACCCATATTCAAATAGAAATACAAACTGCATTCCAAAGACAAACATAAGTGCATTTTAATTTTCTGTGTCACTATTCCTCTCCCTTAGCAGAGGCAGTTGAGAATCCACTGTCTCCTTCATGTGGCTCCAGTGGGTCAATTGGAGGAGCCACACAGCAGTCACTAATCCTTCTGAATAAAATGCCAGTCCTTCCTAAAGTTACACTGGTATAGAAATTACATGCATTTAAGACACTCTGGATATTGCAAACTCCCAAGTATAAACCTCAATTTAAAAAAATTTATATAAGACAGGCATTGACTATTAGATGGAACAGAAGAAAAGGTTGATGGGATGGAAATATTAGAAGACCACAAAGCTGCTACGAAAAACAGAATGAACATGCACACATGAGAACTTGGGTGGAGGTGTGCCTTACGCATATTTCAAAGATATGCATGAAAGTTCTGGTCATTCGCCCTTAGTGCTATGATCTCTCACACTTGCAGATTTTGCACAGTTACCTTCCCCACACACTCGTACTTCAAACTCTTTCTCTTCTTCCAGTCTACCTATTAACATTCTCTGTCTTCAATTCCTTCCTTTACCAGGAAGGCCAGGATGGCTAGATGATGAGGCTCACCATTTAGAAGGTTCTCTTGCTCCATTCTCAACTCCACTGATGCACTGACTTTTCACTGCACCTGTCTGGCAAAAATCCAGCTGTCTGGGTGTTCATCGCCTATAACCAAGACAGCAGCTGTGCTGGAGAAAATCAAAGACTGCAGGGACTGATACATCGTGAATTCTCTCCAGTGACTGCTCATCCCTCTTAGAGCCCACTAGTCCTCTGTTTCCTAATCATTTTCCTCCGATGTGTGCATTTCAAACCCACCCCGCTTTTTTCAACCTCAGATCCTACCTCCCCTCCTTTAACCTTAGCAGATAACAGCGCCTCCTGCTTCACAGCGAAAATAAAAGACAAACTGTAACTCCCTCTATTTCTTGCTACGATATCTACTCACCTACCCATAGCAGACACTATCAGCGTCTAGCCCATTTCCCCTTGAGCAGCTTGAGGACTCCTTCAGGCATACAAACAGCCCACCTCCCTCATCTCAGGTGGGTGTGCATTCTGCAGTGGCTCCGGAGTCCCCAGGGAATTTCAGCTCCGGTTCTCACACCAGCACTGACTTGATTATACACACTTTATTGGTTGCCTCCCCTTTCTAATCTCACATCTCCACTCCTCTAGTGATTTTTAAAAACCATTTCTAAATAAGCTATTTGTCTTCAAATCCTTGTCTCAGAGCCTGCTTCAAAGGGAACATAAACTTAGACAGTACCATCTTTTCCTCCTCTCTTTCCGCGACTGTGGACTAGGGCCCCTTCTTCTCCCCATGACTCATTTCTCCACGTAGCCCCTGGATCCCCCTCCTTGCTCTTCTCAGGGACCCCACTCCGTCAGTTATCACCTCTCAGTGCTGTGTCTTTTCTTTGCCTCGAATTCTACTTTATTTCGTATTAATTTTACATCCCAACTTTGCTTCCTTTTTCTTTGTATTTGTCTGAGTCTTATTTGTCCATTTCTTTATTTTCCATTTATCTTTTTCTGTTTCCTTAATGAGTGTATCTCAGAACTAGTGTTCTTTTCCACCCAGTCTCAGAAACTTTGTAATTTACTATGATGACACCCAAATTAGGAATTTTTTCTGATATTTTATTTCATGCTTTTAGAAACATTTCCTTTTGTATTTTCTTTACCTAACTTTGCTAATTTGGTCAGGCCTCATCAATCTACTGCCCCGATATGTATTCTGTATGGGCTGTCTGTATGTGCTCACACTATGGGCTTACAGTTTTCGGGAAGTTAACATATTGTTACATTTAATCTTCTGTAAAAATGGGATTGTTTGTGTCATTGAGATGGTCTCCTGCCTCTATTCCCAATTTTGTCCACCTTGCCGACTACACTGTGACCAGAATGAGCTTCCCAAAATGCAGCCGGCCAAGGAACTCCCAGAGTTAAACGTTTCCCAATCACGCAACAGACAAATTCCAAGCTTGAAGCTGCAGGACTTCATTGCTTTCTGTAACCTTCCTGAGGTCGTCTTTCATCATTCTCTCTGCTATATTCTCTCTCCAGGCCATGCTAATTTAGGTTTCCATGCTTCTCCTTTTCCTGACATTTATTTATTAGTTCATTTAGAAAATCTTTATTGAGCTCCCATTATTCCCCCAGAAGCACACCAGATGGTGGGGCCAAAATGGCAAATGAATAACAGTCTCTGTTTCCTGGAGCTCCCAGTCCAGTGGGAAAGAAAGATAAATACTCAAACAATTACAACCAGAGGCCACATACTGGCAAGAGGGGTTGTGATGGGAACATATAGGAAGCCTCTAGGCCAGACTTGGATGGTCAGGAAAGTAACAGTCAAGCCAACACCTGAGTAAGGGTGAGTAGGAAACTCAACAAAAAGAAATGCTTGTGGCTTTCTTTCCCTTACCAAGCTGACAGATTCCTACTAGTCCTTCAAAAGCTGGCTGCTCCCAGCGGCACTTTCTCCCACTCCCCAGAAAGAGGTGGTCACTTCCTCATCTGTGTCATTCCTATGTCTCCTACCTCTATCTCTCTGCTTCCCTACCTCTATCACATCATTTTGACTGCCCTTTTCCTTTTTTTCTCCCTGACCTGGCTCCTTCCTGCCATGCTCGTCCTTTAGTACTCTTCCTCCAGGAAGCCCTCCATGATCTCCCCCAACTCTAGCATAGGCAGCCCTTGTCTGTGTTCCCACAGCACCGCATATTTCCCTCAGAGCACTGATCATGTGGTACTGCATTCATTTGTTCATTCATTGTTCCATGAATGAGTGTATATTAAGCACCCTCTCTGTTCTAGGCTTATGTTCTGAACTGATAATCCAGCAGGAAATAAGTCAGACTAAAAATGTTATCACCAGAAGACACAAGTTAAAAAATGCAGGGTGTCCTCTGGGGGCACATCGCCTAAGGCCTGATCCAGCCAGAGAACCAGGGCTCCCCGGCCCCCACGTAGGTTGTGTGAGGGCAGGTGCCGGCACTGCTGCATGGTTGTGCGATCCATAAGCACACAAATGAATGAGAGGAGCACCAGGTCCCACGTTTTACAGGGATGACTGAGCCAGTTGTAGTTTCTGCTCTCTAGAAGTTCACAAATTAAGACTCAGGTGGCATCTGGGCCAGCAAACCCATCAGCAAGGCCAGGACAGCCAACCAGCCCTCCCTGGAAGGTGCTGGAAAGGAGGGGCATTGCAGGTGAAGAAGGAAAATGAAGCGAAGTCCAGTGGAAAGCTAAGCTTGTTCTGGGTCATGGTTAACAGGCAGGTCAGGTCCTTTTCTCTTCCTGTTTCCTTCTCTTCAGCCTAAAAAAATCTCCATGGTTAGATTGTCAGCTCTAATTTAGCTACTGCTCATTACCTTATCACCCATTTCCTATAATTACATGTTGGGCAGCCTCTTTCACCTCTAATTTTAATTAGTTCTCAGATATAAAATGAGCATTGCTGTATTTTCTGCTTCATGCTCATGGAGGTTCTCCTTTGCATGTGAGGATGAAGCTTTTATTTGTTAATGAACCTCAGGTCTCACTGATCCTTCAAGATTATTGGAAACATGTAAAGGAGAGAGTATATTGAGAAGGCAAAGCTATATATTTACCCTGCAAAGGAAAATTTTGTTGATTAGGCAAATTCACATATCAGGAGGTAAACATGAGCTGACCCATCAAACTCTTAGCACACCTCATGCCATAGAGAAGGCCAGGAAGATTTTAGGCTTCAACCATGGCTACCAATGACATAGAAAAGGCCCAAATAAGCTAACATAGGGGGAAGTGTTTCCTGGATTCAGGAATATATTTTCTTCTTAACTCTTCATGGTGGTCATCTATTTATTATTATTGACTAAAGTCCTTTGGTGATTGGTTCAGGGAAGGACACATAAGCCAACCAGAGCCAATGGGATGTGAAGCTTGGAGCTGCTGCAGCCATCTTGCCCCTCTGAGGGCACCCTGAGAATGGAACCAGCCTGGAGCTTGCAGAACTCACAGCCTGATCCTTAGACCAGCTGAAATTGGCCCACTGTCATTGTGAGTCTAGGAATTCTGTTTCTGCTGAAGCTAATGTTTTTCTTTGCTTTGAGCTGGATTTTCTGTTCACTTACACTGGAAGTTTTCTGATTCATACTCAGTAGACTTAAAAAGAACTGGGACTTTATTCTTAGCTTTGTCCAGCTGTGGCCCTTAAGGAATTCATATGAATGCCCACGCAGTCCCCTTCAGTGTGTTGACCCACAGTGGGCCACCCCTCAGGCACCCACGCCACCTTCCTGGAGGCGGCTGCCCATGGCCCTCCACTCTCTTCACCTGGGCATATCAGGGGCGCAGACCCCACCCCACAGGAGGAGGGCACCCTAAATGATTTCCTAATTCTTTGCCTCACTGTTAGAGAAGCTTAATTACATTACTGATTGAAGTTATAAAACTTTCATTTGGGTTTTTATGCTGCATAGGATTTAGGAAAATAATCTTTATATAAATGTAGAGCACACAGGGTAAACTCTGGTTACACAATATGAATGGATTTGTATATGCACAAGACATGCCTTAGTCAGGCTGCTTCTTAGAGTACAGGAGCTACGAGGGACCTCAGGAAATCTTTAGGGCGGTGTGCAAAGGAGGGAAAGGTAGGAGTTAGGATCTTCATCCACAACATCCACACCAAAACCAAAATGCCTCTGCTCAATTGCATTCTTACTTTGAAATCTCTCATGGGGAAAGCACACCTGATCATGGACCAAAAGACCTGGATTCTGGCTCCCATTCTGTCTCTGGAGCTTTGATGGATCATTGTTCATCAACTCTGGGAAGGGATGCCAGGAGTCATTCAGGTTCTAACATTTTCTAGTTCAAAAGTAGAGTAAAAGAACTTTTACCCAGCTGCCAACCCAAAGTCATGCCGAGCCTGACCATTGCCCACACGTTTAGTCCAACCATTCTCTTCGGAACAAGGCTGAGGATGGGGGGTGGGGGGCTGGGGGGAGGGCTGGGAAATGGGGGTCTGCTTTCTCTGCCACGGGCCCCAGACAAGATATATCCCTTCCCATCCTGTTTTCCTCACCTGCAAAGGAGTTGGTGATTGCGAGAACTAATTCTCCCTTTCATGATTGTGATGATCCTCAGTGAGACCATGTTTATAAATGATTGTCCACATCTGGGCCTGAGAAGAACACTTTCTCCCCCACTACCTGATGGTTTTGCAGCCGTTTGTTTCATTTTTGAATTGCAGGTTAGCGAATGAGGGCTACTCATCCCTTCGCAGCTGCACTGAGGGAGATGAGAGAGGGGTGTGTGTGTGTGTGCACATGCGCATGAGTTGTTTGTGTGCACGGGCTGTTGAATAAACCCCTCTGTACACACCCTTCTGTTTTCTTTCCTCAAGTTCTCCCCTAAGGCTTGACTCTGACAATGTGTGGGATGTCAGGTTGCCATTCTCTCACCTAAGCTGTATCTTCACTCCTAACAGTCTCATGAGCAAAGGCAAAGCCATATGGCCAGCAGCCCCTGGGGATTCAGAGGGCAACCACGTTGTCAGCAATTCTTAAGAAAGATTTTATCCATGAAAGTAGGAAAGTAGGAAGAAATATTTTTAAACAACTTTGAAAAAAATACAATGTCTGCCCACTTTTAATGTGTATGCACCACGGCATCTATTTAAGTTAGACTTTCCAGGAAGAGTGACAAGCCTACAATATACTCTTGCTGAATGTTTAATATTCATGCACCATTTACATTCTGTGGGTATTTTAATCTTAAGATGGTGCATTCTGTTTGCATTACGCAGTAAAATTGGTAAACTCTTTAAGGGAAGAAATTGCACTTCAAAATCGTCTCTCAAGTATCTTAGAGGCACTTTATAAATATTTATTATTGTTGCTGTTATGTTCTTATAATAGGAGAAGTGGCTAGCTTACATCGGACTTAGCAACAAGCATGGGGATCATGAAGGGTGTCATAAAAATAATACCATCCATGTTAAATATTTAACGTTGTGCTCCTCCAGTGTCAAAATATTTAGCATAGTGAGAGCAAATCTAAGGCAGAAGGAGATGAGCCAGGAGTACACTCTGCATATACGAACGCATTAAAAAGAAGCCCACACAGTTTATTCTTAAGATTCTCTGCTTTTGCTCTAGAAGGTTCCCTTGGGTAGGGAGGGGCATAAGGCAAGACCACATCCAGATGGCTGGAGCCGAGCAGCAGCGAGGTCAGCTCAACCTGCCTGGCCCAGGTTTGCCCTGAGCGGGTTGGATTCTCCCCTTTGGAGGCTCCAGTCCAGCTGCAAATGCCTCAGGTCACCTCCTGGGGCTACACCTGGGCACAGCCACGGCCAAGTAGGTAAGAGTCCCGGCTGCTGGCACCTGGCTTACCAGATACCACTTCACATATTTCTCCATCCCCTTCCATCTAGTTAGGATGACAGGCTTCAACCCTGCACTGCCTCAGAATTATCAGGGCAGCCTTTTAAAAACATATGTACCTGGGGCTTCTTATTCAAAAGGTCTCTATGGAGACAGGTTATCTGCATTTTTAAAAGCATCACAGGTAATTCCAATGTGCAGCCAGAGTTGAAAAGAAGCACCTTTTGAGAGACTCAGTGTAGGTTCTTCAAGGTGTTAAATATTTTATTTTATGACTTTATTTTTTCAAGGATGAAGCATGAAAGGGCTGCCTAAAAGAACACAGAACATTACCATGGAGCAATTTTGCAGTGCCTAGGAATTACAGTCTTGAGGCTTGTGTAAAACAGGGCTCCTAGGGCATGGCGCGTTCTTTCTCTTCTTCACTGCTTATATCCGGATCAAGCCCTGCCAGGTCTGCATAAAATGCCCTCCTGACCTGTGAACAGCCCAGGGGTAACTCCATTTGGGATGATGGTATTTTATACTGGGTTCAATATATGCTCAGCTGAAAAATGAGCTAGTGACCACACATCCCTCATTTGTGCTTTCCATATCTTCTTACCTGTATTGCTTCTTATAAATACCTGGCTGTTTGGCTTGCCACATACACCTGTGTGATGTTTTGAAAAAAATCAATAGAATGGCCTATTAAAGTTAGTTAGAGTTCTCCAGAGAAACAGAACCAGTAGGGTGTGTGTGTGTGTTTAGGGAGAGAGAGGGACAGTCAGACAGATACACACAGATTTATTACACAGAATTGGTTCATGTGATTATGGAGGCTAAGAATCCCAAGATCTGCTGTTGGCAAGCTAGAGACTCAGGGGAGCTGATGGGATAGTTCTAGTCTGAAAGCTGGTAGACTTGAGACCCAAGAAGAGCTGATGTTTCAGTTTGAGTCTGAAGGCCAGAAAAGATCAATGTCCTAGCTCAAAATAGTCAGGCAGGAGAAGTTTCCTCTTATTCACAGGAGGGTAAACCTTTCTGTTCTATTCAGCCTTCAACTGATAGGACAAGGTCCACCCACGTTAGGGAGGGCAGTCACCTTTACTCAGTCTATAGGTTCCAATGTTAAACTTATCCCAAAACACCTGCATGGACACACCCAGAATAAAGTTTCACCAAATATCTGGGCATCCCATGACCCAGACAAGTTGACACATAAAATTAACCATGATATGCCTCATTTCTCACAGGCATCTTACCTGCCAGGAAGCACGCTCATCCCAGAGTGAATGGTTCACGGTAAAGTCATCCCATTTCAAGCACCTGTAGGAGAGCTGCCCACTGTCGTGTGTTACCTCCTGCGAGATGAATCAGACCAGCCTCCTGCTCCTAATGTGAGACTTTTTGGAGCAACTCAGAGTGTGGGCAGATGCCTCTTTCTCACTGCAGAAGTGAAAGCTCTGCCAAAATAGTTCTGGGACCCAATCCAGCCTAGACTGCATGTCACTCTCTACGTGGTAGATTCCCTGGTCCCTGACCTGCTTTTAGGACAATCCCTGATTCTGGGTCTCTCTCTGTCTCCCTTCCCTACCCCTCACTTCCATTTCTTCATTGATGCACTGCTGGAAAAAGCCAAAGAACTGGGCTGGCTAAACCTCAACAATTCAGGATTTCTGATTTCAGCTGGATCCTCACTATTAGCCAGTGGTCTTTTTGTCATTTCTTAGCAATTGATCATGTATCCAGTTATTTATTCAACAAATATTTTTGAGCTCCTCCTACTTGCCAGAGACTGTGATCTGCGAAAGGTGCAAGAGGGGTGTAGAAAAACAGGCAGGTGCTGCTCTCAGGGAGCATGGTCTTGTAGACTCTCTGGGGCAGAAGTCCTAAACCTGTCCAAACAGCTCGGTCTTCTGTGTTTTCAGCTGACCTCAATGACAACCATGGGTTTACCATCATGAGAAGTTACTGGGCCTGTATTTCCAGCCTGGAAGTCTTGCCAGCACTCCTCTTTTCCCTAGATGCCTGAAGCCGGAAGGTCACAGTCTCTCTGGTCACCACGCCCCAACCGTGCTCCTGCCTCGTCTGTCTGCTCTTGCAGCTCCCTCCTGCGTTTGTTCTCTCTGAGATTCCAGCTCATCCACCCCCATGCCCAGTCCAGGAGCCTGGGCATCCTCCTCCATTTAGGAAGACCTCCCATTCTGCACCCCAAGGTCACCAGACCTGTTTATTCTTCACCCTCAATAATCACCTCCTTCCTCTACGTCTTTTCATACACTGCCTCATCATCAACTCAGAAGTAGTTTCCCTGTCTCCAGTCTCAACTCTCTTCCCTCTAATCTGGCCGTCACATTGCTGCCAGAAAATACTTCTAACACATTTGATCATGGCCTGCTCCTGACTCAAGTTTTTTCAATGGTTTTACACAATCCAGAGCAAGGTTTTAAAACGTTTTTTTTTCTCTGACAGAGGATAAACTTTTCCCCCAAAATGTAATATGAAGCACTAAAAAGAAATGAGCTATCCTGCCATAAAAAGACATGGAAGAACCTTAAATCCATATTACTATGTGAAAGAAGCGAATCTGAACAGGCTACATATCACATGATTCCAACTAATGACATTGTGAAAAAGGCAAAACTATGGAGACAGTAAAAAGATTAGTGATTTCCAGGGGTTAGAGGGAGGGCAGGATGAATAGGCCGAGCATAGAGGCTTTTTAGGATAGCAAAACCATTCTGTATGATACAATAGACACATCATTATACATTTATCAAAACCCATAGAATGGACAACACCGAGAGTGTACTGTAATGTAAACTATGGACTTCGGGTGACGATATTGTGTCAATGTAGGTTCATCAGTTGTAACAAATGTACCACTCTGGTGGGGGATGTTGCTGATGGGGGAGGCTGTATGTGTGTGGGGACAGGAGGTGTATGGGAAATCTATACTTTCTGCTCAGTTTTGCTGTGAACCTAAAACTGCTCTAAAAAATAAAGTCTATTTTTTAAAAAAAACATAACATGAGGAAAGAGTAGAACTGCTTTGATGGAAGCTGCGGCAGATGGAAGGAGGAGGGTGGAGAGAGGTCCTTGTCCCCCAAGCACTTCCTGAGACCTGGGGACCTTAGGATTTGAAGGAACACTGGAGACCTAGAGAATCTGAGCTAAATGCCTTACCAAGGCAGACAAGGGTTCTTGTAATCAGGCCTAGCTTTCCTTCCGGACTCATTTCTGGCTGTTCCCCAGCACCTTGTACTCATAATATTCTATGCATATGACTGGTTTCCCCAAGTACCTCCCTGCCTTGGGGTTTCCCTCCTGGCCCTTGCTTGTGTTTCTCCCTCTGTCTTGAACCCTTTGCCCTCCCTCTCCACTTGTCTTCTCCCTTCAGTCTCAGGTCAAGGACATCCCCCCAACCCCATGTCTCCCAGGAGACTTTTCTCATGCTTTGTTCATCCTGTACATGCCACTATGGCATCTGTCAAATGTATTATCAGTTTGTGTTTGTGTGCCTAACTCCCACTGCACTTTGAGCAATTTGAGGGCAGGGTCCATGATGTTTTCCTCTTAGTATCCCCTGTAACCAATGCCTGCCTCCACAAATATTTGCCTAAGAATTAAAAATGGGCTGGGTGTGGTGGCTAAAGTCTGTAATCCTAGCACTCTGGGAGGCTGAGGTGGAAGGATCACTTGAGGCCAGGAGCTCAAGACCAGCCTGGGACACATAGCAAGATCCCCTCTCTACAGAAAATAAAAATAAAAAATTAGCTGAATATGGTGATACATGTCTGTAGTCCCAGCTACTTGGGAAGCTGAGCTGGGAGGATCACTTGAGCCCAGGAGTTTGAGGTTGCAGTGAACTATGATCACACCACTGCACTCTAGCCTGGGCGACAGAGTGAGGACCTGCCTGAAAACAAATTAATTAATTAATTAAAAGAATGAACAAATGAATGAATATGTAAATTTTGCTCTTACTCTCTCAGAAGACAGTCCCAGCTGCTACTAGGCTGGGGTGGGTTTGGGTCCCTCCCTGGTGAGTTTACTCCTTTCCCCTTAGTTTATTTGACTTCAGGTCTTGACAGTCGTGGACAGTATATGTACAGAACAGACCAGCTACAGCAACCCACAGGTGGGACTGGGCACTGAATTTTTTCCCATTTCTCTCCTTGGCAGAGCTGTGTTCCTTCAGATATATTGTCAGTTCACCCTCAAGTTATTTTGCCTTTATATTCTCATTTACACATGCTCTTTGTTTACCAAGAGGAATTCCCAGTTGCTTTCTCTCTGGTAAAGAAGGAAGTCAGAATTGTTAGCTTTAAGTATGACCTTTAGAGTATTTCAATAAAAGGCATCTGTAGTCTTTTGATTGCCTGGAAGCTTTAATACTTAATCTCCAAAGCCACAGCTGAGCATGGGCCATGACTGAGCTGACACCCCATGCCTATGGCAGTAAACCTAGCTCCACCTGGATTTGACAGCTGGGACCTGCAGAGCCTGACAAATTTCTAAGGCTGGTGCATTATTCCTTTCTATGAATTCCTTGTCTCCTCTGGCTTACAGAGGCAACTCAGAAAAGTTCTCAAAGAGGGTTTATTCAAACTGTCAAGCTTTGTTTCCTGTTTTGAATGAAGCCAGTCAGCCCCATGAAGTTCCTTGTTTCCTCCTCTTTTTCATGCAGTATCTTATCACAAGTGTTCAGGCTCCTAGAAAAACTTGAAGCTCAAATCAGGACTTACTGCTCCTAAACCAAGGCTGTCTCAAAGTTCACCAAAATGCCTGCAGTTGTCTGGAGTCTTCCTTCTGGAGACTCATTTATAAGTGGCATTTCATGGGCACTTGAATTTGTTAAGGGCTTTTGGTTGAGTATTCTATGTACTTATTGACTAAACTATTTTCCACTATAAGTAACAACCTGTAGGTAAATGGCTGATAAATGATATTTCACTACGTATATCTCTTAATTTATATTAAGAGGTTATTTCTTTCAATAACAAACACTAAATAATTATTTGCCATAAAGCACATTCTCAAAAAGATTAAGGTCAGACTGTCCCTGATAATGAATCTCCAGGGTCTTTCACATACAAGTAAATAGTAACAAGATCAGAGCCACTAAAATAAACAAATATCAAATTATCTTAGATATATGGTGAACAATGACCACCTTTACCTCCCAAGTCAGATGATGAGGAAGAACCAGAAAAACTCAGACACTGAGAGTGTTCAGTATCTTTGAAGCAGCCCTCCAACACACCAGCTTTGACTCTCACACCATCGGGCCCCCCAGGCTGCAGTCGCTTACCCACCCCTAGTCACTCCCTCTCATTCCATGAAGATGTTAGCTCCTGTCTCATTGGCACCCTCTCCATATTAGTTTTGCCATAATTTTTAGTGATTTCAGTGACTCCAAAGATGATCATGACCTGTACCTTCATCTCTCAGTTTCTCAGCCTCCTCTCCCCCATTGATCTTATCTTCAGTTCAACCTCAGCCACTGTCTCCCAATGGACACGCCCTAGACTTTGTCACTACCAATAACAGAACCCCTCCATAACCTCGATTTCAAACATTCCCTTCCCAACCACCACTTTCTATCCTTCTAACCACTGTCTCTAAGGTTCTTACTTCAACAATTCCTTGGTCCCTCTGGGACGTACAATCCATTGATCCCACCTGCTTTGCACTGTCCCTCAGCTTTCTCATTTCAGCACTTGGCTCATTTTCCTGGCTCTGGTCCTCATTTTCCTCCCTGCTTGGTTTAAATGCCAAGGTCCACCACTACGATAACTGCCTTACATAAACCCTCAACTTTTTTTTGCCCTCTCCTTCTCATCTTATAAAAACCCCCACCTACACCTGCACAGCTGAACATGCCTGGAAGAAAAACACTTGACCACGGAGATGGTCTCACTTCAAACTTATGAACACCGGTCTTAAGCAGGTCCTTAATGCCGCCTGGCCAGCATGATGCCTACTGCTGGTTGACTCACTCTTCTGCTCTCCTGCTCATCCTCTCTCTCCTCAAACTTCCAACACTTCCTTCCTATGCTCGCTAACAGCAGATGATCTTGCTTCCATTTCCACTGAGAATATAAAAGCAATAGAACTTTGACAAGCTACCTCCACCACTGCCACCCCCCCAATCTCCCTACTAGCCTCAAAGGCCATGTGCTCTGTCTTCTGTCATGTACTCTCATGTGCTTCTGTGTCCCCAAGAAATCATTCCAGATATTCTTCTCTCTCCTTCTCCTGTATCATTTTTTTCTTCTCAAAAGGATTTCCTCATCAGCATATAAATATGCTGTCATTTCTTCCATGTGTGAAAAAACTTCTCTGACCTCACTTGCCTGTCAGTGCCCCTCTATTTCTCTGCTTTTCTTTACAGCAGTTGTCATCAAAAAGTAGCTTCCAGCTTGTCTCTTTCCACTCTCCCATGAGCCTGTTCCAGTTATGCTTTGGCCCCAATCACTCCACAAAAACTGATCTTTTCAAAGTCATCAGTGAACTCCATGTTGCTGTACCCGATGGTTGGTGCTTGGCCCTCATCCTGCCTGATGCACGAGCAGCACTTGACAGGGTCAGTCACTCCATCCTCCTTGAAATGTTTGCTTTGCCTGGATCCCAGGACTCCCTTCTCTCCTGATCTCTTCCTATGGCACTGGCTACTTATTTTCATTTTCTTTTTTGGCTCTTCCTTAGTTCCCCAGTTTCTTAATGTTGGCTTTCCTAGTTCACAGCCTTGTACCCCTGTTTCTGTACTGTCTATACTCCTGCACTAATGTTCTCATCTGGGATCACAGCTTGAACAACCTCTGCATGTTGATGACTCCCAAGTTTGTATATCCAGCCCAGCTCTCTCTTCAACTTGAGATCCATATATCCATTTGCCTATTTGACAACTTTTCTTGGATGCTTAATAGGTATCTCAAACTTAATATGTCCAAGTCACTCTCCTAATCTCCCCTCTCCCTAAATCTCTTTTCCCTCATTCTTTCACATCTCATTTACTTTTAACTCCATTCCTTCTGTGGCTCAGGCAAAAACCCCTAGAGTCATCTTTGACTTTGCTCTTTTCTCTCATATACCACATGGAATCCAACAAAAAATCTTCCAGTTCTCCCTTCAAAACACAGTCATAATCTGGCCATTTCTAACTACTTCCTCAGTCACCATGCTGGTCTAGGCCCTCTTAGGTCACAGCAATAGTTTTGATGGTGTTGAATGGTCTCAATGCCAAGGCTGCCTTTCCCCGTGTCTGAGGGTGTCTGGAAGTCTTGTGTCTCCCCACGTCACACACTCAGATTTCACCATTTCAGAGTCATCTCCATGCTGTTAGAATTGCCAACTCTACTTAGTTTTCTTTAAAAATTTACAATTTATGGAAGGCATAACAATTTTTATTTATTAATTATATCTACGTATATATGTGTGTGTATCTCACTTTCTCTGCCAAGTATTTAAGTCAGATTATAAAATACATAAAATGAATAACAATATAGAAAAATTTATGAGGCAAAGGGAAAATAAGGATAGATAGAAAAAATTCAGGTGAATGGAAGGAGGCGGTGAGCACGCCACACAGTCCTTCACACTTGCTAAATGGGGGTGCCACGTGAGTCCCTGCCTCTGACCTCTGCTTTAGTATCAGGCTGCTTTCTGCCTGATGGGTCCCCACAAGGCATCATGAGCACAGTGGTTCCTTGGAACTCGAGAGGAAGAGGGCTGACCCGGGCAGGGAAAGGCTCAGAAGGAGAAGTGGGGCAATGCTGGCCAGGAAGTCTCCTCCTCATCTGAGACTGGATCCTGACTTGTACCACCAGCACCCCCTGGTGTCCCCCAGCCTCCCACCTTCCAGCCCATCCCCAGGCAACACCTGAGTACTTACCAAGACCCAAGCAAGAAACTCTGAGTCCTGATTTTCCAAGATTCCTAGAATAAAAAGAAACCAACATATGGTCATCACTTCCTCTGGTGAAACTATACACATGCAACTATGAATATGATATCTCACATCTCCCATGATTTTTGACAAGGGCTGCGGTAGAGGCAGGGCTGCAGACACAGGCCTGTGGTCTCGGGAACAGTCTCCCTCTCATGGCCACTCGGGCACTAGGAAGCTCAAATCTGCTCAGCCTCAGCATGAGTACACAACGTTCCCCATAAAACACAGTTTTCAATCCCAAATTGTTTTCTTTATAAGTTTGTTTACACATTTACTGGCTTCCTCTCTCCTTCTGGAATGTGAATTCCTCGAGAGCAAGGAACTTTTCCTTATTCACCAACCATTCATTCATTATTCATCAACTGAGCCTGACTCACAGTAGACCCTTAATAAATATTTTTTTTTTTTTTTTTTTTGAGACAGAGTCTCACTCTGTTGCCCAGGCTAGAGTGAGTGCCGTGGCGTCAGCCTAGCTCACAACAACCTCAAACTCCTGGGCTCAAGCGAGCCTCCTGTCTCAGCCTCCCGAGTAGCTGGGACTATAGGCATGCACCACCATGCCTGGCTAATTTTTTTATATATATTTTTAGCTGTCCATATAATTTCTTTCTATTTTTAGTAGAGATGGGATCTCGCTCTTGCTCAGGCTGGTCTCGAACTCCTGAGCTCAAATGATCCGCCCACCTCGGCCTCCCAGAGTGCTAGGATTACAGGCATGAGCCACCGCGCCCGGCCCTATCCTTAATAAATATTTTTGACCTATTGACTAACAAACTGATTGCTAAAACAGAATATTACTTCTAACAGATGGGGATTATTAAAAGAACAAACACAAAATGATCTTTTAGGTTATATTTACTATATTAAATGTATTTTTTTATACAAAGCTATGACAGGAAGTTCAGATGGTCATTTTAAAATGTTTCTTCTTTTTTCCTCTGTTTTCATTCCCAAAAGTTTATCAAGGAAAAGAAATATATTTTTCTTTCTAAATAGGGATAGAGCTAAGAGCTCCAGTATTCACTTGCCTATAAGCCTCTGTGGAGATCCAGACTTGACCCATTTTTCTGTCTCCTGACTAACATCTGTCAGAGAAGAAACCAGACTCTTAGAGAAGGGATTCCTTACAGCATTAGTGTAGGGGTCCAAAGTGAGGAGGCGAAGCTGAAATAATTGCAACATCGCAGAAAAGTGCGTCCCTTATTCTCCGGTGAGACACTCTATAAGAATACAACTTCCCTCCGTCATTTCTACCTCAAATGAATGAATACATATAAAACTTTCCACAGCTCAACTTCCCCAGCTTCTCCCTCAGTTCATCATCACTTTTGGCTTCTTTAGAGTTAGCAATTACTACTCTCCTTTTTGCATCATATTTCTTTCTTCCATTTATTATTGTTGTCTATAAAATGCCACCTAAGCAACACATTTAATTTCACAGCATCATCAAAAGAGCATCACAATGCAAAGAGTTGAAAGAGCTGGGTTTTTGACAAATTGTCACAACTAGCTGGGTGACCTTGTGGAAACTGCTCCTTTTTTCTGGGGTTCAATTTCTTCATTAGTAAGATGGAATGCTGATGCCTGTGCCATTCACTAGCTTCACTGCTATGGGGCCAGAACGTGGGATTGTATGCTCAAGCGCTGCACAGCCCACAAATGCAAGGCATAAAGATTCCTTGTGCCTTCTGACTTTGCTCACCCCTCTGCTCACCCTCTCACAGATGTGGCATTAAATTTTTCCATATGGATATGGATATATCCAACTGGAAGAAAACTGTTGCATAAAGATGCATGTGAAAAATATTTTGAATTACTCAGTAGGAGAAAAATAATTGGATCTCTCCTGTGAAAATGATTTTCATAAGAAAACATCTTTTAGTAGTTTCTCAAACATCCATAAGATGTGCAACCAGAAGACCTTTCTTTGTAGTTTAGAAGCCTGCTTATTTTAAAGGATAGAAATCTGGAGTAAAAGCTATGTTGGGAGGAGAATAAAAAAAAGATTAAAAACAAATCAAAACAAAACAAGCAAAAAAAAAAAAAGTGAATAACTTAGTCTTCCAGGGAGAAACATTTAACATTGACGAATCAGTAAATATTTATTGAGTGGTAACCATATTCCAGACAATGCACAAGGTCATGGCAATACAGAGAGGAATAAGCCATGGGTTAGACCCTTAAGGAGCCTAGAGTCCAGTGAGGGGCACAAAAAAGCAAATATGTAATTAGGGCACAGTGGGGCATGTCCTACTGTGGAGATCTTTGGGCTCACATGGCATGGGGGTACCTCAGGCTTGTGTTTACACAACTCTGTGGGTGTCATGGGGAAAAAGAGCTAGATAGGGGTTTTCTGTAATTTTAATATCTTGTAGTGATTTTTGAAAGCAACAGGGAGGAGTGGCTCAGGGCAGAACAGTGGAATCATGTTGGAAGCCCCCAGGGTTTTAGGGCCAGACAGTTCTGAGGCTAAGGCTTCATAGTCCAGAGATTTTCCTAACAAACACAAAGAAGGCAAGGTTATGTCACTGGGTACATAACCAATGGGAAGACCTGCTCTACCTTCCTTATGACAGTGACTTAAGGAGATAAGGATCAGTGTTGTTGGTTTGGAAGACTGAACCTGAGAATTGTCAGCAAAAACAAACTGCAGAGTAGCAAGTACTAAATATGGCCCATTTTCTTGCCTCAGCTGTTTAAACACCCAGGACAGCTTTTCTGGAATGAAAGCCTTTGAAGATTTTAAAATATAAGAAAAGTTCAATTACAGACAAATATTGATATGTCTCCACTTTGAGCTTTGGAGTTTTTGTTTTCCTTAACTCTTTATTTCCTTTAATTCTTTCTCTAAATATCTTCACCCTCTACTAGAGAGGATGTTTACCGAATTCAGGTGGTCGTTTTTAAAGAGAGAGGCATTTTCTGTGCATGAGAGATATCTGGGTCTATAAGTGCATTGTCCTTACTTTGTCCAGATATAAGTCTCTTTGTGAGACCTGCACCACTTAAAGCACTTTTAACAAATGATGGTGCCACTCACTTTGCAGATGCGAAGGTAGGAGGAACTAGCCACCTCCAATGCAGGCCATGGAATCCCAACACTTACGTTATTCCGAATTGGCACATCTGCCTCCTCCGCCTCTATCCATGTCTGCACAATACCAAGTGGAGATGTGGCAATTGTCCAGGTCCTCTGATCCACTTAAGCTCTGTTGTGTAATAGGAGCCCACATATTTCACACATTTGATCTAATGAGTTTAAAAGGTATCATTCAGTAGCTTGTCTGTGGCTATAACATCAAATAACGACCAAGTTTACCAATCATGCTAGACTATAACACACACTGGAACCTTCATCTTATGAATATGGAATTTTCAAGAACACCTCGTGATCGTATGTGACACTGTGCAACACAACAACTTTATATAATTTCATTTTATTTCTTAATTCCTCAGCGTTCACATGAGTGGGACTACCTAAAAATTCTGTAAGCACATCAAATTCCCATTAGATTGAATTCCTTTCCCTTTTGATTCAAAATAGTTTCTCTGCACAGGTTTACCTATTTTATCTGTGTCAGATATACCAGAAGGAAGTCTCACCATGTTCATTTTTAGTATCTGCTCCTGTTCAACTCAAAATAAAAGCTCCTCTTTCTCAGGTGAACCCGAACTGCTCTGCTGCTAATATTAGAAATGAATGACATCAATATGGGAGCATGGAAAGGACACTTAGTTTTTTCAGTCAAATTTTGGAAATCCTAAATTCTAAAGCTTCAGTGAAGAGTTATCTGGAGAACTGATACAGATTCTTGAGAACACAAAGGTTATGCTTCCCCTTTCTTTCTGAAGGCAGACTGTCCACTCAGAGAGTACGTGGCTGAGCTTATTTTAGGGCCACGGTTAGTTCCATGGAAGAGGCATCAAATGTGAGTCCTCGTTTTATTTTATGGAGCAACCACCAGACCCTTTTGCTTTTAAGGCACTAACAGAGTAGTGGGAACTAAAATCAAGTGTCTCCTAGGCTCAGTGTCACAGGCCACCCTGATGTTCACAGTTCCTTTGCAAATCAGAGGTTAAAAGCACAAGATTAGTAGCCAAAATGTGTTGTTTTAAATTGCTTGTTTCTGAATGTATGT
Organism: Eulemur rufifrons; assembly: GCF_041146395.1. Classification (NCBI taxonomy): domain Eukaryota; kingdom Metazoa; phylum Chordata; class Mammalia; order Primates; family Lemuridae; genus Eulemur; species Eulemur rufifrons. Next base: position 102,830,447 of record NC_090989.1, read on the forward strand.
GTCTTAGACCTTATTCACAGTTTTTAACTTCTGGGAAGAGAGGAGTAGTTAGCTAAAATACGTGCCTTGCACTTGACTAAGAAAGAAGCATATGCAGGGGGCAAAATCCTTGATTGAAAGGTTGACACCACAGGAATGGCCTGAAAGCATATGTAAGGGGCTCCAGCAGCTGTGTCCGGCTGGCAGAAACAAGCTGGGTTTGACCTGGTTTTCACATGGGCAGGTAATTACATCTTTTGCCATCTCACTGTATTTGAACATCTTTCTGATCCTTCTAAATCACACCCTGCTGTGTGTCATATCTTACCTGGAAGTTACTTGTCAAATGTGGGGTTTGGGGTTTCTGTGTTTGTGTTTTTGTTTTTTTTAAGAAATGTATGTTTCCCCTGATATAAGGTTTAAAAAAACAAACAACAACAAAACAACAACAAAGAAATATAACTTTAATCTTTTTAAAAAAATTCAGAACAGAAAGCATGTTCATTTGTCATGCTTTGAAAAGTTTTGATAGTTTTGATGGTTGCATGAGAATGTCCATTTTGACAGTCATGTCAAAGTGACTACAAAGGGTTACGTTTCCTTATGAGGCACTGCTCACCACTGTCGGTAAGTGAATAATGACTCATTTGGAAAGCACCAGGCACATACGTGATTTAGCCATGCGTTTTGCTGACAGACATTGACAAGTAACACAATGAAACTTTTTTTACTCCTACCTTTATTTAAATAGCAACAAAGTAGAATGAGATATTTTCACATTCTTTGATTTAAAGGTTTATTTGTCAGTTGTAAATTCTTTTTTAAGTTTTTTTTTTTTTTTTTTTGAGACAGAGTCTCATTCTGTTGCCTGGGCTAGAGTGCCATGGCATCAGCCTAGCTCACAGCAACCTCAAACTCCTGGGCTCAAGTGATCCTTCTGGCTCAGCCTCCCGCGTAGCTGGGACTACAGGCATGTGCCACCATGTCCGGCTAATTTTTTTTTATATATATATTTTTAGTTGTCCAGCTAATTTCTTTCTATTTTTTTAGTAGAGATGGGGTCTCGCTCTTGCTCAGGCTGGTCTCGAACTCCTGAGCTCAAACAGTCCACCCGCCTTGGCCTCCCAGAATGCTAGGATTACAGGCGTGAGCCACCGCGCCCAGCCTGTCAGTTGTAAATTCTAACTAGATTCTTTTTTTTTTTTTTTTTTTTTAAGGGAGCTCATCATTAAAGAGGATTCTCAATTCTAGATTCTTATTTGTTTTCTTTGGACATATAAAATCACCTGTTGATCTGTATTATTCTAGAAAATCTGGAGAAGTATAGCAAAAAAAGACTTTCCTATAATTAATTAGTTCAAAAAAAATACACAAAATTTCAACTATGTACCAGTCCTTGAAATAGGCTATGACGATGGGTTGAGTAGCAGATAGTTGCTGTTCTCATTGAGCTTATGTCATAGGAGGGGAGGCATATTAAATAGTGAATTAATTGTTTGATTATAATACTAAATAAAAGGATAGTAGGCTCTAAATGTAAAACTGGGATGTTGAGAAAGCTTACCTAGTCTGAGTGGCTAGGAAAAGCTTCTCTAGGGAAGTGACATGTAAACTCGGAGGAAGAGCAGGGACTAGTATTCCAGACAGAGTGAACAGCATGTGCAAAGGCTCAGAGACTTGAAGAAACATGGGTAATTGACAAACTGAAAGAAATTCAGGACAATGGAGGAAGAGAGAAAAAAGGGTAGAATGACTTCATATGGGTCTAGTGGGGGCGGTAAGAGCCAGACCAGACAGGACCTTACAGGTTATGTTAAGGATTTTGGGCTTAACATGAAGAAATAATGGAAGACTGCTAAAATACTTAAGCAGGAGAAATGGGCTGAAGGGAGGCAAGAAGAAGAGCTAAGAGGCTGCTCAGGTAATCCTGATGAGAAATGGTAGTACCTTGAAATCGGATTTAGTAAAGTAGACATGTTGGGGAAGATTCCAAATATTCTCAGCAGGTAAAATCTATAGGACTTGGTGTTTCATGGAATATGAGTGTGAAAGAGAAGGAATAATGGGCCATTCTCAGATTTCTGACTTGGGCAGCTGGGTGAAGAGGGGTGATTTTCATGGAAATAGGGTTCACTAGGGAAACAGAAGGGTTTGACTCACCTTTAGGCAGGTGAGGATTGAAATACTCATGAGATATCAAAGTTAATTTCCTGGAGCTCAGAGTAGGGAGAGGGGTATTTTCTGGCTATCGAGGGCAATGGACACCATGGCTGGGTCAGCTGCCAAGGGAGACAGTGTGCAGTTCGAGAAGAGACCCAAGGACAGGGCCTTGAGGAGCAGTAACACCACAGGTGGTGGAGAGGAACCTCATTGGCAAAGGAGTCTGAGAAGGAGGGCAGATGGAGAGACCAGGAAAGTGTCCATGAAGAAACCAAAGGAGGAGATGGTTTCAACAGGGAGTGAGTGGGCAGCAGTGTTGAAATTTGCTGACAAATCAAGCTCATGGGAGATGGAGGAACATCCTTTATGTCCAGGTATGTGGGGATTGCTGACACTTCTGTGGCAGCCATTTCAGGTGTGCTGTGGATGAGAAGCCAGGCCGGGATGGCCAAGGAGAGGGAAGGTGCGCAAATGATGCTCACTAGCTGTGTGTGATCTTGGGCAGGTTGCTTAGGCTTTTTAAGTCTCCTCCTCATTCATAGATGGTGATAATAATAGCATGCTACTTTTTTTTAATGGTTGAGAAAATATAAATGCAGCATCAGTCCTAGCATATTTCAGTGCTCCATAAATGCCAGTTGCTTTCCGCCTTTCCAGTTTCTTAGGAAAAGTGCTATCTCAAACACTGAATCTGGTGGGGTTCTGGTGCAGTAGCCTGGTAGGAGGCTGTCTCTGGGACTTGCAAGACCCACTTCCCGTGACCTAACGATCCTCTCAGCTGGAGTCCAGCCTAGGAGAATTTGTGATTGGACACTGTAAACATCCTGAATCTATTACATGTGAATTGTAAGTTATTTTTCTAGCGCCATTAGAGAAATGGGAAGGAAGGCATGAAGATAAATAAGGGAGGCAAAAAAGAAGGTGGCACTTTCTGGCAAAGACAGTTTGGAGAAATAATGGGGGTCTGAAGAATTTGAAACCATGCTTCCATGATACCATCAGGGGAAATGGAGATGTGATGTAAAGTTGTGTTGATATAACCATAAAAACTTCGGTGTTCTGTGGAGGTGGGGCTTGAGAAATGCCCACTCAGGTCTACTTGTCATTTAAACAAAAGCTACTCATTGCTTTTTGTGTCTCATGCATCCAAAGCATCAGAAAAGCTATAAATCAGTAACTCAGAGTCTTACATCAGAAGAATCTAGATCCTCTGTCTCAAGGGCCTGTAATTTGGGGGACTGTGGACTTAGAGAGGAAAAAAATACATCTTTATTTTTCACCAACTTTTAACTGAAAGTTAGCATTTCCTTCAATTCTGACACAGGTGAGAAACCACAAAAGTATTCATGTTACTTATGACTTTGCCACCAGTGGAAATTGCAGGTATTATTCTATCACATCACAGTTACTTCAGAGATCTCAAAAAATCATTAAGACTCACCATTTACACTCATCACCACTTGGAAATTGTGGTATTCAACCCACGCCTAGATAGAACTTGTTACTACGTTAACAAAGAAGTGCATGCATTACTAGGCCACAAATTTGGTTTTTAAATATTTTGAACTATACTTCAATTTAATTGGAATCCTGTGTATTTTATGTTGCATATTTAAAAGCTCTTTCCACAAAATGAATCCTTTTCTGGCATCCACTTTGTAATGAAAGTCATGATTAGTTTCCACTGCAATGAGTTTTTAAAGGCAAAATAAAACAAAAAAGTATCTGAGGTAGGAGATTCAGGTTTCACATCTTTTCAGTTCTGTTCACCGTGGGTAAATCTTTTGCTTTCTCTTTAGGAAGCAAAGTCAGCAACGTGACAGAGACTGAGGAATGAGCCTGACTGAGGGGGAGGATGATATTTAAATATGCACTTAATCAAAAGTAAATTCTTTCAGCCATAATGCATTAGTCTGCCTTTCACTTTCCTTGACAGGAGAGCAGAAAATTAATGTCCGTTTTTTCTGCATGCCATCAGAGTGCCGTATATCACAGCACACATTGTACTTACTGTGTATGAGGTTGTTTCTCCTTCCAGACTGAGATTCACTGGAGCCAGAACTGAGTCTAATGTGTCTGCATAGTCCCAACACCTAGCACAGTGCTGAGTGCATAGCGGGTATTCAGTGATGCTCGTAGCGGGTGCTCTCATGCCATTGCTTTGTTGTGGATAGAGACTGCACTGTACTCACTTGTGACCCTCTTGGTGGCTAGGGAGGCTCTGTGGTTTACTGGAAGACACCGGGCAGTCAAGTGCCGTGGTGAAGTGCAGTGCAGTGCAGAAGGGCCTCTATCACATACTATCAGTGAAACCTTGGGAAATGTATGGAACCTCTCTGTGCCCATCTGTTACGTGGGGATAATAATAGAAACTACCTCACAGGGTTGTTGTGAGAATTCAGTGTGAGAGTTGAAGCATTTAAGATAGTGCCTGGCACATGGTAAATCCTCTCCAAGTACAAGCTGTTATTAGACAAATACAGGTTTGAATCCAAGCTCTGCTCCTGGTAACTATGGACACCTTATTTCACCTCATATGGGTTCCCTCTCTTGTAATGTGAGTTTCTATTCCCTCTTTGAGTGAGGGAACACAGTAAACATTGTGGCCTTTTGCTCTTCCAACTAACGTTGGTATTAGGGCTCCTTCTTTTAATTTTACAAGAGGTTAAAGCTTCTGAACGTGGTTAGCAGAATGGAGTCTGTTCCCTTCCTCTTGTCCCCCCGCCTCTCCAGTTAACTGTGGCCACCATTCCAAGAGGAGGGCCAAGTCCCAGCCCCCAAGTATTTATAGCTTCAGAGCTTAGGACTGGGGCTTAAGGGGGAATCATGACCACAGACTAGCTGTATGTTTAGCTTTTGTTTTTTTCTGTTTTTACATTATTTTTTTTTCTTATTTCATCATATAGTGGGGGTACAAAAGTTTAGGTTACGTATATTGCCCTTGCCCTCCCAGGCCCCGTGAGTCAGAGCTTCAAACATGGCCATCCCCTAGACAGTGCCTCTTGTATTTTCCTGGAAAGAGTTGGAACCCATTCTACTAAGTGAAGTATCCCAAGAATGGAAAAATAAGCACCACATGTACTCATCATCAAATTGGTTTCACTGATCATCACCTACGAGCACAATTAGGAATAACATTGATCTGGTGTCAGGCAGATGTGGGCAGGGGAGGGGATGGGTGGAAGTTCAGCTTTGACCTTACTGTTTAGTTCCAGTCAGTCCAGCACTTTAAACCACATGTGGGTCACCTCATCTGAGTCTTCAGTGCACACCTCAAATTCAGAATGTTCATCTGTGGGTCCCCCCTCCAAAACAATGGAGCTCAAACTCTGATATTTAGTCTCCCTCTCCTCTGGCCTCCACTACCAGTCAGTCAGCAAATCCTGAAGGCCCAGATTCCTTATGCACCATTGCTCTCCTGCATCCTGTCTTCTTCATAGCCACCACCAGGTCAGACCTTTGTGTCTGGCAGCGCCCTACCTGCTCTTCTCCCTCTAGATTCAATCTTCTCTCTCTGTTTATCTTGGATCAGCCTATCACCTTCTTCTTTGTATGTAGCAACTATCACTCATGTCTTGTTACCTTTCTTCAGTTGCAAAGTACTTGATGGTAGGATCCAAGTCTGATTTATAGTCGACTTTCTCATAACACTTAGCACCATGGAGGTGCAAGTCAATATTTCAATGACTAAATGAATGATCAAATGACAAAGTCTGAGAAGCCTTTCTTAACTCCCTGATGTGGACTCCAACAGTTAGATATTATTTTAGTATTAATTTTTTTTTTTTTTAAGAGACAGGGTCTTACTGTTGCTCTGGCTGGTCTCAAATTCCTTAGCTCAAGCGATCCTCCTGCCTCAGCCTCCCAGAGTGGTAGGATTACCGGCGTGAACCACCATGCCTGGCCTATTTTAATATTAATTCTTTTCTTTTATGTTTAGATTGACTATTAAAATTCAGTTGTCTTGTTAAACATCATAATGCAAGAAAAAGAAAAAAGTACGTAGATTAAAAAGGAATAAATAAAACTGTCTCTTGTTGCAGACAACATGATTATCTATGTAGAAAAATCCCAGAGAATCTACAAAAATCTCCTAGAACTAGTAAGCGAATTTAGCAAGGTTGCAGGATGTAAGGTCAGTATATAAAAGTCAATTGTATTCCTAGCAATAAGTGACCTCTGGGAATTTGAAATTTAAAAGAACAGTCCTATTTATAATAGAAATCCCAAAATGAAATATTTATTTATAAGTCTATCAAAATATGGCCAGGCTTTGTATACTAAAAACTAAAAATACATTTAGAAAGAAATGAAAAAGAATCTAATTAAATGGAGAAGCATACCATATTCATGAATTGCATGACTCAATATTGTTAAAATGTCAATTCCCCTCAATTTGATCTATGGATTAAATATAATCACAATTCAAATCCTGGCAAAATGTTTTGTAGATAGCAATAAGGTGATTTAAAAATGGATATGGAAAGATGAAGGAACTAGAGTATGCAAAATAATTTGAAAAATAAAAACAAAGTTGGAGGACTCATACTACCTGATTTCAAGATTTAGTATAAAGCTACACAGTGTTGTATTGTCAAAAGGAGTGAAGCACGTACAAATGGGACAGAATAGACAGTAAATGGAACAGAACAGACAGGTCAGAAATAGCCCCACAGAGGTACAGACAATTGATTTTTGCCAAAGGTGCAAAGATAATTAAATGGAGAAAAGACTTTTTTTCCCTAACAAATATTGATGGAACAAATGAAAGAATTGTCAATATGTTAAAAAAAAAAAAAGGAAAAGAGGATATTGACATAAATTTTACATCCCTTACAAAAATTAACTTAAAATGGGTCATGGACCTAAATGTAAAATATAAAACTATAAAACTTCTAGGAAAAAAATAGATGGGAGAAAATCGGTGAGACTTTGGGTTTAACAACCATTTTTATATATGACATCAAAAGGATGATCAATAAAAAATTTAAAAATTAGACTTTATAAAAATTCAAGAGTTTTATTCTGTAAAAGACACTTGTTAAAAGAATGAAAAGACAAGCTACATACTGGAAGAATATATCTGCAAATATCCAGTTAAAAAATGACCAAAGTATTAAACAGACACTTGACCAAGGAAGACATTTGGTGGCAAATAAGCATATGAAAAAAGTTCAATATCATTAGAAACTAGGAAAATAAAAACCTTATGAAATACCACTATATACTTTTTAGAAAGTCCAGGACAAACACTAATCAACCAAACACACACACACACACACACACACACTACCAAGTGCTGGCAAAAATGCAGAGCAAATGGAACCTCATGCATTGCTCGGGATATGCAAAATGGTACAGCCCAATTTGGAAAACACTCTGAAGGCTTTTTATAAAGTTAGACACACCCATATCATCTGACTCAGCAATTCCACTCCTAGGTATTTACCCAAGTGAATTGAAAACTTATGTTCACGCAAAAAACTTATATAAATATTTATAACAACTTTATTCATAATAACTAAAAACTGGAAGCCACCCAAATGTCTGACAACTGATGAATGGATAAACAGGGTACATTCATGCAATGGAATACCGTTCAGCAGTAAAAAGAAATGAACCGTGGACTCATGAGCCACACAATAATATGAACATATCCTAAATGCATTTTGCAAAGTAAAAGACACTAAACTCAAAAGGCTACAGTATTGTGATTCCATTTATATGACATTCTGGAAAAGACAAAATGAGAGGGACAAAAGGCAGATGAGTAGTTATTGGGGTTTGGAGGTGGGGGGAAAGATTGACCACAAAGAGCCAGTCTGAGGGAATTTGTGGGGGTTATAGAATAGTTTTGCATAGGACATACCTGTGGCAAGACTTTGTGCATTTATCAAAGCCCATACAACTATAAAGACACAAAAAATGATTTTATTCTGCAAATTTTAAAACATCTACTAGAATGCAAGATGAAATGCAGACTGTGAAAAATGAAATGAGTGACATACCAAACTGGAGGGAATGGGGAGCAAAGGACCTGATGTAAATAATTTTGGAAAACAGTATTTTGGCTGGATATTGCAAAGTTAACAACAAAAAGAACTGTACACAAACACTGGACTTTACTTGGAAAATTTGTTTCTAACTGGGTTGAATTAACAATTCTGAAACTAAGGTTGCAAACTAGGGTTGACCAATGAAAACTGTAGTAAGGAAAGCCTTGAACAGTAGACCAAGAAATTAAACAAAGGAAGAAGAAAAATCGAAGACCTCTTGAAGCCAGTATCCTTTTATTATTTAATTTTATTTTATCTATCAATATTCCCAAATTGCCAGCCCATTGTTTTTGTTTTTGTTGTTTTTTTTTTCCTAATTCAGCAAATGTTTACTCAATAGTTACTAAAATGCATTAAGAGCTAGTAACTGACTTTGAGGTTAATGAATATTCTTTCTCTACAGAAGAATAACATAAAAAAACTGACCTGATTGCTAATGGAAATTGAATGCATTTGGCCCACGACTATGCTTTGAACTCTGTTATAAATGAATAATGATTGATCAGGTTGGAGTTCTGGTTTTTGTTTATCTTCATTCTCCAACCTCTACTTTCTTTTTATTCTTCTTGATATCTGAGTTCATTATGTCTCAAAAGTGGGGAAATTGCGTCTCATTCTACAGTGACCAGCAGCCAGGAGGTGTCTGACTGGAGGGCAGGGGATTGTGCCTTCTGGTGGGAACGAAGGGAGTACCCACGAACAGTGGTAAGAATTGCTGTTCTACGTGCTGGAGTCTCTCTGTGCCAATCATGATTTTGTCTGAGACAAAGGGAAAATTCTCTCCTACAGACACATGAAAGGAAGGAAGGGAAAGATCACCCACTTGTGAAACAGTAAGACATCAGAAAAATACAGTTGTCAGGACCTTAAGATAAAAGCTTACTGCAATTCTCTTGAACATGGAATCAAAGCTACCTCTCCTTGGGCCGGGGTATTTTTTTTACTAATGTGAATAAGATTTTAAAATTGACTTCAGGCATTTTAAATTAATCACTGCATTGCAACTATAGAATCCTGTGAAATAACCTTGCTTTATGCATTTGTGAATTAATCCATCCTAGGAAATTAAAGTAATTAATTCCAGTTGGTTAAAATCACTGGTACTTTATTCAAGTTGAATGACTTGACTGGTTCTGAACAAGACTTAGATGATAGGATTTCTTAGGCTAGAGCCCAGTATCCACACAGAGTAGCTGGGGATCTGAGGATTCTTTGATGTGGTCCCAGAGAAGTCAATACTCAACTCTAGTATCACTGTATAACAAGAGAGAAAATCATTACAGAAAGTAGGTGCTGCCTACACCATGGCAGTCAAACAGCTGGTTATTTTAGTCAAAATTCCAATTACACCTAATTTTTGGACAGTATGATGCCAAACCGGACAATTGAGTACAGTTTTGAATCTACTTTAAATCCATTAGGATATTTAGCGATTATAAGTATGTCTTTGACTTTTAAAATGGAAGAGTATAACCAGTAATAATATATTTTTCTTTTTCACTTAAACAGAAACACATTAGTTATTTTGCCTGTACCCAAACTCAACTTCTTAATAGTAGCAACTATTTATAGAGAACCTACCATGTGCCAGCATCATTCTAGGTGCTTTTACACATCATTCTCGTACATTATCAGATATAGAAATGCTTGTAACCTTTCCAAGTAGGCGCTCTTGTGCCCATTTTATTCAAAAGGAGACGGAGGCTGAGAAAGGTCAGGCAATGGGCCAAGGTCCCACACATCTGGCAAGCGGCAGAGGCTGCGAGGAATGCTGCCTGGTGTGGAAGTGTGTGTCCTCCCACTGCTCTGTGCTGCCTTCTGGTGGTCTGCCCACCTGAAGGACCCAATTGTCAGCTGTTCCCTAGAGAGACAGGCAGGCCCATAAGGGCCCTGAGATCCGGGATAGAGTCCTTGCTTGGGTTTTGCTGTTTTGGAGACCTATAGAAGGGGAAATATGAAAGTTCTGCTGCTGGAGCTAGAGATCCACACCCGCTCCCAGCGCCTCCCCGTTTGTCCTTCACCCCCTCATCGTACCCCTCCCCCGACGTTCTGCCGTCTCTCAGTCTCTCCTGATTGATGCCACAGCAGTGGTGGGGTTGGCAAACTGCCACTCATCTCACTCCTCTCCCCATCAGCCCTCAGCCAGAAACAGCAGGGTAAGAAAATAGAGCAGAAGAAAATTAGCAACTCACAATGGTTCAAAATTCATCAGAACTGATTTCATCCTGTTTTCTCCGTTTTGAAAAGAGAAAAAAAAATGAAGTCATTTATGTGCTTTGCTGATTGGAGATGGAATGAGCAACGTGGCTGGAAGAGATTATGTTCACAGTTTGTGGCACGTGGGGTTGAGAGCTTGGAAGGGGGAATGGCAAGGAAAGGTTAAAAGAACGGAGGTAGCCTTGCCTGAAAAGAAGGCTGGATCAGTGGGGATTTTCAGTGCAATTCAATTCTATGAACACTTTGGAGCTGCTATGGGCAAGAAGCTAAGGACATAAACTTCAATAAATCATATCTCAAAGGTGGATTATTCACTCATGCAGTCCGTATTTATTGAGTATGTGCTGTAAGGCAGACACTGTTCTAGGTGCTAGGGTTGTGGCAGTGAGCAAAACAGACCAAGTTCCTGACCTCATGAGGCTTACATCCTAGTGGGGGAGACCCATAGTCAACAAGTAAACACAGAAACAATGTCAGTGAATGAGAGGAGCTATGAAAACATAGACACAGGATAATGGCAAAGGTAAGGTGGCCAGGGACAGCTACTCGGAGAAGATGGCATTTGAGCTAGGCCTGGAGGATGGGAAGGAACCAGCCTTGCAAAGATCTTGGGGAAGAGATTTCCAAGCAGAGGGGTAACATGGCCCTGAGGTGGGGACAGGTTGAGGAGCAGGAAAGCAGGAAGTCTGGAGAAGTCGAGGGTGTGAGGGGAAAGCAGTAGCAGAGGAAGTTAGAGAGATGGGAGCCGGGACTTACAAGGCTGCTGACAACCAGCTTAACTCCTCTCTATCAGGGAAAGTAGATAGAAACGGTCCAAGAATTGCTATAGACTGTATGCTAAGAGCAAATAAATAGACTTTAAGACAGAGAGGGGATTAGCCTTCACCGGAGAACTTTTAGAAGAGAACTGAGACTCTGCAGATTAGGGTAGGGACCTTCACTTGGGACCGGGCCGTATCTTTCTACACTGGTGAGGTTTTGATGTTTGGGACCTCGGGTTGCCTTGCTGTACAACTGTAGGCATGCATCGTGCTTTATGTGCATAACCTCCCTTTCCCAGTTGAACAGTTCAGTGGGCTTTTCTTGGGCTCCCTGCTTCTGCCATCTGTACTCCTTTACCTTCTAACAGTATTCTCTCCTACCGCTTTTGGTCCCATGGACCTCTAGTTCTCTAACTCTCTCTCTTTTCCTTTTATCAAATTCTGCTCTGAGGAAAATCATAGCAACTCATTTTCACTAAAATGTAAAGGACTACCATGAAAAGGGCTAACTGGGGTGATAAAGAGAAGGGGAAATTAGCAGTCTATTATTAGGACTCTCTAAAATTAGGAAGAATGTCTTTTTGCATTTCCATCTGCTTGGAATGTTTTTTCACATATTCAAGACCCAACTCCATTTCTCAGAGTTCAGTGGGGCTACAAAATAAAAAATAAAAAAAGATCCAACTCCAAAATCTCACTCCCCAAGGAGGCTTCCCCAGGGAGAATTGATTACCTCTTCCGCTGCTGCATGCATGCCTCTCAACTCTGCTTTTCTCATGCTACTTTGTATGTTTTCTGGTTATCTGTTTCTCCCACAAACTTGTGGACTTCTTGAGGATAGATTCTGTGTTTCATTCATCTGTTCTCTGGGCCCTAGTATGATGCCAGGCTTGTGTTGACTGACTGACCAAAGAGCTGGGGGGGGGGGCGGGTCATAAGAGCTGTATTTACTTTGCCCATAGTAGGCTATGGTCTTCACAGTGCTGATGGAATTAATGCTTATTATAATAGCAGCCCTTTCCCCTCTCTCCCACAGTCCTATATTCACTACAATTTTGATTTCTTCAATTTTATAAATACTACTGTTTGAATTTCTATCAATCGAAGAAGCACTTGTTGATAAATTTCCTCTTTTAAAATACAGATACTCCTAATGGGATTGAGCACATTCATTTATACAACATTTACTGTGCACCTACTCTGTGGCACACACTGTCCCATCACTCCACCTAAGGAGCTTACAGATTCTAAGGAGCTTACAAAGAACTACTCTTTTTTTCCATATATTGAATCAAGAGCTCCAAGTCAAGACTTGATAATTTCACTGTTAAAAATCTATCTACAAGAAAAATTCAGAGATCTGCAATTAGGTTTATGAACAAAAATATGGATTGTAGTAATTATTTATAATGGTGAAAGGAATAATACTATCCAATAAACAGGAGATTTCAAATTAAGTTTCATCAATATGTTGAATTATTATGTAACTATTTAAAATTATATTAAAAGAGTATTTTATTAACATATGAAAATGCTTGCATGACTATGTTTTTTTTATTTCATCATATTACAGGGGTATAAATGTTTAGGTTATGTATATTGCCTTTGCCCCACCTGAGTCAGAGCTTCAAATGTGTCCATCCCCCAGACGGTGCACATTGTATCCATTGGGTGTTTATATACCCATCTCCTCCTCCCCCCTCCCATCTGCCCAATATCCGATGAATGTTACTACTACCTGTGCACTTAAGTGTCACTACATGACCACTTAAGTGATCAGTTAATACCAATTGGATGGTGAGTACATGTGGTGCTTGCTTTTCCATTCTTGTGATACTTCACATAGTAGAATGGGCTCCAGCTCTATCCAGGATAATATAAGAGGTGCTAGATCACCATTGTTTTTTGTGGCTGAGTAGAACTTTGTGGTATGCATATAGCACATTTTATTAATCCAATCAAAACCACAATGAGACATCACGTATCTCCAGTGAGAATGGCTTTTATCAAAAAGTCCCAAAACAATAAATGTTGGTGTGGATGTGGAGAGATAGGAACACTCATACACTGCTGGTGGGACTGCAAACTAGTGCAACCTCTGTGGAAAGTAATATGGAAATATCTCAAAGAGCTACAAGTAGAACTACCATTTGATCCAGCAATCCCATTACTGGGCATCTATCCAAAAGAACAAAAAACATTCTATAAAAAAAGATATCTGCACTAGATTGTTTATAGCAGCACAATTCACAATTGCAAAGATGTGGAAACAACCCAGTGCCCATCAATGCATGACTATGTTAAATGAAAAAAGCAAGGCAAAATTTGTTGCAGTATAATCTTTAAAAATGCATAGAAAAAAGCCTAGAAAAAAATTCATTAAAAGTATAAATAGTGGTAGTCCTTCTAGGTGGTAAGATAATAGTTGATTTTTCGTTTCTGCATATTTATATTTTCTAAACTTTTTGTTCTGAGCATGTATTGCTTTTATGATAAGAAAAAGAAAGTTATTGTATCGAAAAAGAACAGAATCAGCTCCCCCTAGTTGCTAAGGTCAACTGCATAAAGGGAATGGAGTGGGAGAGTTAGGAACAACTTCATGGGCAAGAGGAGATGGGCACAGAGAGCTGGGCTGGCAGTCTGGGGGCACTGGGCCCTGCAGGTGGTAATCCGAAAGAGTAGCTACCAGGAGGTGGACGGGCATGGAAGACAAGTTTGGAATGGCTCCATCTTCCCTAGGCCAAAGCCTACGATGGGGTAGGTGGGGCAGTGACTTCTCCAGGTTTGGACAAACGGAACAGAGGCTCTGGTCCCAGACTGACTGTATGGCTCCTGCCACCTCACAGGCATAAGTGAGCATCTAACCTCAGGACGGTTCATATTTCTTTTGCCATTTTCATAAGTTAAGTGTCAGTTGTTAGAGTAGTTTGTCACCTTTTCACAGTGTTAACCTGCTGTTCCTTACCAAGAACTGAACCTTCTAGGCCTGACTAAAGTTTATGAGTGAACTCTCTTGAGCTTTGCTCCTCAATCTTAAGTTCATCTCTTTTATGGCGGACACCTCCCTTTCTCATTTCCCCAACATGGACACACACAGCAGCAAAGCCACCAAGCTTAGCATGCAGTGATTCCTGACCACTCTCCCCCACAAGCCCAAACTACCAAAAAAAAAAAAAAAAAAGATTTCAAGTGAAACTGGAGACAGGGGGTTAGTAATGAAAAGCTGGAATCAGTAGCAAGGACCTCAGGTTTTAAGGCTGGACTCCACCTGTCACCAGCACCAGGACATACTAGGACACACTCGGATGTTGGGGAGTCGCTTAACCCTCCCAAGCCTCAGTGTTTTTTTCTGTAAGATGTGCATAGATTCAGTGCTTGCCTGAACCTGCTTATCTCACAGCAGGTAGCTGTCAGACAAAATATGTGAAAGGGCTTGCAGAGCTTTAGAGTTCTGTACAGACATTAGTTACACCATGTTAACAACTACTGGTGTTAACAGTTTCAGAAGATGCTGCATAAGCTGAAACAAGCGGGGACCAGACAATCCATCATTTGTGTGCTCTCGAAGGGCACAATAGCCTTCAGTTCCATGGACTGATAGACTTTGTAGTAAAATCAAATCATTCACACTGTTAAGAACTCTATTGAAATGTTCTGGGTAGCCAGTTATGCAGCAAAGAAAAAAAACAAACAAACTAAGAAATATTCACAAATGTTTTGTGCAAAAGGAGGTTATTATTCATCCTTGTTCTTTGAGCCATCTCAAATTCAGGCCAAGAAAAGAAATTAAGAAGTAATTTCACTTAAATTATTAAGGCAATAAATAATGTGGAGCATGGCAGGAGAAGTAGGATTGAGGGAAAAATAGGAAGGGAAAAATAAACTATCATGTTCAGGCTGAACTAAGGTTTTTTTGGTGCAGCTGCGGATTGTCTTATAAATAGTTCTGTGGCATTTATTATTACATTCATTTATTTAAAACATATTTCTTAAACTCCTGTGTGCAAGAACTGACAAGGCAGTAGAAAAGACATACACAGTTATTGCCCTCATGATCTTTAAAGTCTATTTGGGGAAACAAGTCACTGTATTATTACATTGTGTGGAGTGTTATGAAGAAGTAGAGGGTACAATGAACACAGCCCCTGTATTGTCAAGGGCCAGGTATACCGCAGCTCAAAGAATCCTCACCATGAAACGCCTCGAGAAGTTACTGTGGGATCTTAGTATCAAGAAGGGGTGAATTTTCCAAGCATTTAAAGCAAGGAAAACACAGTGGCATAGGGCAAGGGCTCTCAAGGCAATCCCTTGATTACCTAATTGTGGAATTGTGGCCTTGGTTTCCACATCTATAAAAATGGATATCTCTTCGTTTTTGTCCTAGAGTTGCTGAGAGACTTAAAATATTGTTTCTATAGCAAGCCAATTGGGATGAGGAACCTGCAGCCTTAAGGTGAAATGTGGCCTTCTAGATCCTTAAGTGAGGCCTTTTGACTGAATCCAAATTTCGCAGAACAAATCCCTTTATTAATGGGGTACATCAGAGAAAGAGGAAGATTTTCTTCCTTCTTGGGGGCTTAAAAAAGGATCTTGAAATTAGAAGGCCGCAGGTTCCCCACCCCCGCACAGTGGCAGAGCTCAATATGGAAGATACAGTAAGCACTCAATAAATGTTAATTATTATACTCATTGTTGTATTATTGGCTATTATCTAATGGACACTAACTTGTGTAAGTTACTGATTGGTTTCTAAAAAGCTTAGAGTCAACTTTGTGGTCCACAGAACATCCACCTGTATATCATTGTAGTGTGCATATTTAGCTTCATTCTTTTTTGTATATTTATTTATTTTTATTTCAGAATATTATAGGGGTACAAACTTTTTGGTTACATATATTGCCTTAGCCTCACCCAAGCCAGGCCTACAAGTGTGCCCTTCCCCCAGACAGGGTGCTCCGCATCCATTCATTGTGAGTTTACACACCCCCACCACCCTCTTCCCAACTGACCAGCACCCAGTGAATATTACTACCATGTGAGCATCTTAGTGTTGATATGTTAACTTTATTCTTGACTCAATTTTTGGCCACTGCCCTTGTTTTTCTTGACTGGAAGAATGCATGGCATGGATGAATGGATGAGTGGAGAGATAGATGGATAAATAAATGAAATCTCTCTCAACCAAGTCAAGAAATAGCCTGTTTTGGCTGGACAAACAGTGCTGAGGAGTTGGGCATTCTCCCCACAATCTCACAGTACAGGGAGCACTCTGACCCACATTAACTCTTTCCTTGACTTTTATATACAGTTGACCCTTGAACAACTTGGGGGTTGGGGCACTGATCCCCCATGCAGTTGAAAATCCATGTATAACTTTTGACTCCCCCCAAACTTAACTAATAGCCTAATGTTGATGGGAAGCCTTACTAATAATATAAATAGTCGATTAACACATATTTTGTATGCTATATGTATTATATGCTGTATTCTTACAATAAGATAGAGAATAGAAAATGTTATTAAAAATCATAAGGAAGAGAAAATACATTTACTATTCATTAAGTAGAAGTGGATCATCATAAAGGTCTTGATCCTCCTCTTCATGTTAAATAGGCTGAGGAGGAGGAGGAGGAAGAGGAGGGGTTGATCTTGCTGTCTCAGGGTTGGCAGAGGCAGAAGAAAATCCACACATAAATGGACCTGTGCAATTCTAACCCATGTTGTTCAGGAGTCAACAGTATATTCAGACATGAATGGATATATTGATTCCCTCAGTTAATACTGAATGGATCTAAATGCTAGCGAAAACAATAACCACAAATACAAGAAGCAACTAAGCAACCAACCCACCAGGTAGGCTTAGAAAATGTGTTACAGACCAAAGTCCACCTGTGCCCCTATCCTCTTTTGTTGGTGTCCTTCTTTCTGTGATTGTAACACAAAAGATACTGCCGAGGTAATTGCATTATGAGGTTCAGCCAATGACTATGTTTACCAGTCTCTTGGGTATACATACACACAGGTGACCTTTCCTTTAGGAACTCTGGTATACACATTTTTATCAGGAAATCTCCTGCTATATCAACTTCTGCACTGTTGTTTAGGAAGAGCCATTATAACCTAAAGCAAAGAATCCTAAATCTGGAAGTGGGATGCGTGAATTTTGGTCCCACCTAAATAGAGACCATGTATTTTGGTTAATCTAGGTCAGGTTCTGATTGAACCTTTTACTTGGTGCACAATTATGAGTGGGAGCACTTCCACCACTTTTCCATTAAAAAGTCTCCTATTTTGGATAACAAATTATGTGGTCACCCCGATCTAATCTAGTTAATAGCTATGTGTCCCTGAGCCTTACATTGGAAGAAAAATAGAACCCTCTTCTGCCAGAGAGAGGAAGAGAGGAATAGAAGTCAGAAGGAAGTGTCTGGGCTCACCCTTTCCCAATTACCCCCCACCTACCCACTATGGTTAAAACTCTCCTGAGGGTAGGGAGAGAGTAGAAATAACCAGAGGGCTTTGGGGGAATTTCAGACTGAATACTTGTTACTTGGGCCTCAGGAAGCTCAGAAGAATTCCAAACCCTGGATGAAAGTTTTACCTTAGCATGTCTTGGCCAGCAGGGCAGCACTGCATGGCCACTAGGCCTCTCTCCCACAGCCCGGAAGTTTCCTACACTTTCTCCCTCTCCCTGATGCCATTTTGGGAAGAAGGAAAGAGGAAGAAAGAGAGAGCCCCGATGGAGAGTTTGACTCTTTAAATCAGAAGAGATGGAACTACCTTTGAATGAAATATTTTAAGGGCTCCCTCATCTGCCATGAGCAAGAATGGAGATTTTAGAGAAAAATAAGATCAGTTATAGGAAACAAAGAAATGTTTTTTTTCCCCCACATCTAAGTAGTAGGGGTAAATATGATACCATCTATACTTATATCTTCTCTGCTCAGCACAGGGCCAAGGGCAGGGTAAATCCTCAACAAATGTTTATTGAATGGAGATTCTAGCTTTAAATCATAGGAATAGGACAATAAAACCCTGGACTATTGTAGTATAATCCTACAGAAATATTAAAACACTTCCTGAAATAATATTCATAGTTATAATTACTATAACAGGGAGGAGAAAAAATCAACAAAGGAATTTAGAGAATCATTTTTGTCAACTACCAAGCCTCAGACAGGGATTTGTCTCCCTGGTATAATGTTACAAGCTGGTCTCGTATATTACAAGGATTTAGCCTTCTTTCATGGCAGTTTACATAGGCTACTGCCAGAGACAAGCTAATAGGTTATAGTCTCTATTGATCTTACTTGAATAAGAAGATCCCAGTGTTCCAATCTTTACCAGTTGAGCAAAACACATTTTGGATAATTACATATTCTTGCCTCATCTATTCTGAAAAAGGAGAAAAAAATATACTCTAGATTTATCATTAAAATAGGTATTGGAGATGTGTAGATTCAATTACTGAGAACCTATTTATTTAACTCTGGGCAGTTTAATGATAATTACACTAAAATTCCCTAAAATATTTTTAAGGAAAATACTGGTAGGCCAAAAGTATGTTTACAAAGAAAGCTTATGTGACTTTGGGAATAGACTTCTTTCTCTAAGTGAATAGAAAAATATATTCCTTGGACTAACTTGTAAATATACTATTTCTATATTTAGAGATATTAGATTCTGGTAGTCCTAATATTGGTCTCAAGGCATTATGAAATATTATGATTTATTGCATTTCTTAATATGCTCCTACCCTTGACAACACTTTTTCTTTTCTTTTTTTCTGTTTTTAGTTCAAACCACAATTTTCTTTTCCAAACACTTTTCTAACCAGTGTAAAAAAGGAAAGTTGAAAATCTTTGGGGAGATTTTGCCCTTTTTTCTTAATGGTGCCTTGCCAAGCAGTCATTTTTTTTTTTTTTTATAAATGTGGAGAGGAACATGTTCTAGAATGATCTTTAAATTTAATTTGGCTCATTTTAGAGAAAGTACTTTTGAAAGCTGGCTGTAAGCCTTTGTTGCTGTTCTGCAAAAAAAACGTAGATTTCACTGAATGGCTGTAGTCTTGGTGTGGTGAACCATTAGCTCAAGGGAAAATGGGTTCTAATTGTTGGGAAAAGAGAATGGAAATCTGGACTCAGACCATCATAGTGACTTTTCTATGGAATAGATGAATGAACTTGGACACTGATGGGTCAAAGCAGCCTCTTTTCAACACCAAGATGCACCTATTAGCAAAGGCATTCTTAACTTAGGTTTCTCTGTCTCTCTATAAAAATAGAAAGAAAAAAAAAGACAATTAAGACCCAATTGAGTGATTCATTAAGTACACTTTCAATGTCAAGGGCTGGTGC
Organism: Eulemur rufifrons; assembly: GCF_041146395.1. Taxonomy (NCBI): domain Eukaryota; kingdom Metazoa; phylum Chordata; class Mammalia; order Primates; family Lemuridae; genus Eulemur; species Eulemur rufifrons. The sequence goes on from NC_090989.1 coordinate 102,849,977, forward strand.
AATCAAAGAACATCCGACGCAGAGCTGCTGGTGAAATCCAGCTTGCAGCTGGTTCACCCAGGACTTGTGCAGTTTACACATATACACATATATAAAGCAGAACTAATATCTAAAAAGTGTCCAACATATGTGGCAGAGAAGGAGAGTTAGCACTGAAGGACACTTTCTGGTTTCTGTTTCTGTTTATTTACCTAATGTCCTATAATCTGCTTAGAGATGTTTATAGAGAAGTGGTGACTGAGGTTGAGATTCTCTATGTCAAGGAATCTGAGGATTGGGCCACCTGCAAACAAGAATTATATGAACCTTCCTAAGAAGGAGATTTCCTTAATAGGAAACATTGAAGGTCAGTAAGTTCCCTTCGGTTCTGGTGAATTTTTTGAGTAGTCCTTGGGTATCACTGTGTCAGGTTTTTGGGGTATGGAGGCAGAGAGGATAATAGACAGGAATTATTCTAAGACACGGTAAGTACATGACAGTGCTAAGTAGGAAGTAGGATGGGAGCAGAGAAGTGGGTGAGGAACTCTGGTGGTGTTCGAAAAGGGCTTCCCAGGAAAGAGGGATTAGAGCTAAGACTTGAGGAGAGAGAAAGCATTCACTAGTTGAAGTGGGAATGGTGTCCCAAGCAAAGGAATCAATTTGAGCCGAAAGCCACATCTAAACAAGAAGGGATGTTGCCTGTACATTACATTGCCCATTGTGCAGTGGACAGTGGGTCAGAATAGAGCTGAGGATCTTGAAACAAAGCTAGGAAGATTTAGCAGGACTAGAGTGAGAAAGGCTTGGATGTTGTGTTTAATTTGAAATGTAACCTGTGGGTGATATAGAGCTATCAGAGTATTTAAGCAAGGATGAAATGTCATCCAATTTGCATTTCAGAAAGATAGTGACAGCAGTGTGGAGGAGGCTGTGATTGGAGGGAGGGGGATCAATTAGAAGGCAATTTCAGTAGACTAAAGAAGAAAGTATCAGAGTCTCAACTAGAACAGCAGGCTTTGATTGACAAGGGCTCTCTAAGGCAGGAGTCCCCAACCTATGGTGAGCTGTATAATTATTTCATTATATATTACAATGTAATAATAATAGAAATAAAGTGCACAATGAATGTAATGCACTTGAATCATCCTAAAACCATCCCCCAGCCTTGGTCCGTGGAAAAATTGTCTTCCATGAAAACGGTCCCTGGTGCCAAAAAGGTTGGGGACCGCTGCTCTAAGGGACCTAGGGCATTGACAAGGGCTCTCTAAGGGACCTGGGGCAGGTATTTCTGTAGACTGCAAAGTTTTACAAGCTCTAAAAACATTGCCTGTGTGTTTGGTGAATGAAGGGAGGTCAACCCAAGAAACATCCTCAGGAAATTTAGACATTTTTAAACATTAACATCAAACTTCTGTAATCTTTTCTCCTTTCTCTATCACTGACACATAACTTATTTTCCTCCCTGGGAGGTGTTGAAAGCAAATGAAAAGCTCATACTTGGAAATCACATGAAGAATTCATCATGGATTCACCTCGACTCTCAGATGTTCAGAGCTGTGGCCACCACAGAGAGTATCCCCTTATGTTGAAGGTGCTCCGGGGGGGTCACACTGCCTCTGTGGGGTGTACACAATGACAGGCAGTGCTGGCAACTGGACTGGATGATGAGGTCAAAGCCTGAAGAAAGAGTCATGGAGGAGAAGGTGGTGCAGTAATTTGATATTCCTGAGTGGATGGTTGTAGACTGTTTCACAATGGAATGATTTTTATTTTTCTGCTTTCAGTGATGGAAAATTCTCCTAATGATAAAACCTGCCCACTTATCAAATTTTGCTTTGTGGTTTGCCCTTTCAAAGCAGATTCAATTCATCAAGAATGGCTTCCAGCAACATTGGAAAGGTGTGTTCAGTACCCTGTTCAGAATGTTCCACATTTGGTCAATTTGGGCATCTCTTTTGGGTAGTTCTGGCCCTACAGGCATGTTGTCAGGACTCTGACCGGTCACCCAGATCTATGTATGATTTTGCCATGTCCTGTCAATACCAGCCACTTGCATTGTAATTTAGTTTCTCCAGTCCATACTTTGTCTTCACAGGAAACTAAAATCTCTCTGAAGAACTCCCTCTCCTAGGAGTTCTTAACACCTGTGAGGTGAGAGAGCTATTGTGTGGGCTCCCTGGAAACCCACAAATGTCCCAAGCTCTGCGTCACACATACTCCAGCTTTTCCCCACCAGCCTTTACCGCACGACCATCTGCACCCTGGAATGAAAAGCCGGATGGTTTTTGCAAAGAACTTTTTCCACAATTTTCGTGGGCGGCCCTTCCATACGGCACATGTAACATGACTGAAACACCGGGCAGACTGCAGGCTCTGTGGGAACGAGATACTTTTGGGGGCTTCTTGTATTTATTAGCAAGTGGGGAAGATGCAGACTGCTGGTGTACCTTTTGCATCCAGGGAAATAATCATGGAAGATAATCACGAGTCTAAGCTACATAAGAAATTAGTCCCCCAAATGTTCCCTCAGTTACCTGCAGAGTCCACGTGAGTGGGAGAGGAAGGCATTAAAGAGAGAGAGCTCGGTGGGCAGGAGACTGGTGGGAAGAAAAAAGCAACGAGAAAGCACGTCTGGGATCTCAGTGCCCAGTGTGGCTGCTCAGTCCTGAAACAGATTGTCCTGTTACTCAATGCTGGGGGCTGCCACCTCCAAAATGGGATGGACATTCCCCACGAGACAATCCACTGTGCTGTGGGAAGAAAATATTTGAAGTACTCATATTTGCATCTTTAATCCCTTCTTTTAAAAATTTCTACTTTTTGTATATTTTATAATTACTGTAATATGAGCACAATAGTATGTGTATATATTTTTTAAATAAATATTTGTTTATTGGAGGTGCCTGGTTTTCCTAAGGCACATAATGAAAGCAGTTTAAAAATATTTTCTATAGTACAAACCATCCGTATATTAAAGTCCTTGTTTTCAAACAGCTTACATTCTAATTAGGGAGCTGAAAATACATATATAGATAAACAAACACTCATTAGTTGCTTTTTCCCCAGACACATACATACAATGAGCATGGTAATGGTTCTAAAAGATCAGGACAGATGTAGGAAAAAGAATGAGTAGAATGGAGGTGAAGAATAGAGAACTTCCATCTCACCCTATAATAGGGTGGGTCCCTGGAGGTTGAGGCTGTTATTCTTGTGTGGGTGGGATTCTTAATACACAAAAGTAAGGGAGTTTTTAATGTCTCATGAAAAGGAATGGGAAGGAAACACATGTATCTTCACATAGGCTGTCAGGAGCCGCACTGTTATAGTTCCCCAGGAGGCAGAGAGCATTGTTACACAGAATAAGAGAAAAGCATCGAAAACTTGGATAATTCCATTTCTTCAGAAAAGCAGCTTAATTTCCCATGTGTGCCATTCCTGGGATCTTTCTTCCAGTGAGTATAAACTAAATGTACAGACGGTTCAGATGTCTGCAAAATAAAGAGATTCAATCCTGTGTGGTAGGTGCCCAGGTACTCATAGCAATGTTCTTTCTACCTACAGAGAACCTGCGCCAAGTTCTATACAAATATCACCTCATTTATGCCTGATAAGCAGCAACTATGAGTTGGTATTGCCCCATTTTTTAGAGGACAACCCTGAGTCACAGAGAGATTCAAGATCTCTTAGCTAGTGAGCGTGAAAGAGAGGATTGCACCCAACTTGGCCTGACTCCATTCCACGCAGTTCTCAAATCCTTTATGGAAGAAAGGGTGCCTCGCCTCTGATCGCCCTGTGCAGTTTCTGGTAGCCAGAGTGTATTATTTCCCTTGCCTCAAGGCGCAGTGGCAATTACTACTCCTCAGCCCAATATTTTTACATGTACACATCGGTAGTAAATACCACCAGATCAGGAGCCAGCAGCCATCCCAAATGTTTTATAATTCTTACCATATGTGTTTGATCGTGTCACTACGTTGCCTGTCCTAATTAAGATGAAGTGAAACTGCACCGAAGTAACTGGCTATGTGAATGCCAGAGCCACTACACTGAAACCCCCATGAGACACAGGCTTCCCAGTCCGCGGTGGCTTGTACAGACTTCTGAGTGATTACGTGTCTGCCGTCCACCCCCATTTTTAGAATAACAAATTGTCACTGGAAATGCTGAAAAAAAGAATATTTCTGTCAAATATATACTCAGGCAGATAAGGCTAACCCAGAAAACCTGAGACAGTAGAAATAGCACCTTTTATTAAATTGTGTATTTGCCAGAAAGATTTACACCCCTCCACAATATTGTTTTGGTCCTGCAGCTGGTGGGAGAGGATGGAGTCACTGAAGGCAGAGAGGAGTAAGGTGAAATATTGAACAATTTATCTATTTGATTAGTAATGACGTGATGTGATTGAACTCTTTGGTAAATGTGTCACATATGAGCAGAAGTTGGTGAAAAATGCCCTGTTCTCATTGAAAAGATGCATTTTTAATTATAGGACGATGAAAGTGGCTACTCTGTTGGATGCTAATATTTTGCATTTTAATTTTATAGTTTTTTAAAATTAAAAATGTAAACAAAATGTAGCTTCTATTTTCTTTTTAAAATTTTCATAGTCCATGTGCTGAAACAGGTTTACTTGCATTAGCTCTACCTATCTGCAAACAGCAAGATTAGTGCTAGCTATGCATGAAAAATCATCTGGGGCCCGTCAACCCATTAGGATGATTAAAGGTGACTTCAGAGAAGAAAAACAAAAAAGTACTGTCCAAATGAGAATGTTCATCAGCCTTTCACAGTCATTTAAAACAAGGCCGACACAACCAGATGGTTTTACAAGAACCTTCCGGGGTCACTGTATTGTTTAATCTTTTTATTAGCAGTCACAGGTACATTGACTTGACTTCTTTGAAGAAATAATGATTTAGTTTGGTTTGACTATCATTTAGAAGAACCAAACCTGGGCAGGACTGAGTGGGTGTTTTCTACATATGGTGGTAATGTATGAAGTAGTCTGCTTTTCCTGCTTTTCAGTCTCCTCATAGTCACAAGTCTGTCCCGTCACGGCTGGTCACTTAGACGTTCTGCATGCCATTTTCAGAATACATATTTAAACTCAAAGAGAGCCAGCTTCCTAAAATGAAACATTCTGCTTTGGGGATTTACTATAAATCCAGAATCTATTGTTTTCTTAGGAGGAAAAGAAACCCATAAAAATTGAAACACTAGCTTCCTTTTGAAAACTGTTAGAACTGATGGCCTTCACAAATCACAGTGCCTGATTTTGAAACTGCAAGTTACAATGTGGCTGAAAATTTATTGATTAAGTAAGCAAAGAAGAACAGGGCATTTGTTTTGATAGATGAAAATTGGAGCATGTATAGTGAGCACTTCTGTCTGGAAAAAACGATCACAACACTCTTGGGATTACAGAGAGCAAATCCATTAGTTCAACATTTTGAACAAAGAATCTTAAAACTAATTCAGGGAAGTTCTACTTCATATCTAAATGTTATACAAAATAGAATGGCATGGTACCAATAAGAACTTGTATTTAAAACAGCTCACAAGTCATCTTTGGTTATTTAAGAATATTTCCATGTTTGCAGTGAGCTGTTTTCAATAATGCTAGATGATTGACATATAATTATTACATCCATTTATATCCTGGTCCATTTCCAAGTTTCATTGAACACTGGAGCAGGAACTCCTACTGCATTCTTTCTTGGACTTGAAGGCAGCAGAAGAAAGCTGGTAAACAAAAATATGCAAAGACTGGAAATGAATTGGAAATTAATTAGTGCAGAGAACGTGCTTGGGGGCATTGTGCTAGTGGGTAACATGGAGGCTGGACAGCTTAACTTTATCTGCATGAAGCAAGTGTGTTGAACTCCTCTAAGTGATTTGGCCTCAAATAGTCTTCTTTTTCTTTCAGCCCTAGAGGGTTTGTCCACACCAAGTTCAGTTAAGGTAGGAAGTTGACAAAGAGTTGTGGGGGCAGCTGCCTCCCTTGCACAAGTCAGCTGAGGAAGAGGCCTCTGTTCACCTCTCCCCTGCCCAGAGTCAACATTATGTAATATCTCCCGGGCTGAAACACCTCCAAGGCTTTTAGTTCCTATCTTAGCCCAACTTCCCCCTGCCACTTCTGGTCCCTACCTTTGAAAATAGACTTCACTCTTGTGGGCCCATTTTTAGAACATGGCAGAATGAACACTGGTTTTATTCTAGCTCCCTCAGTATTGCCAAGCTCCATTCTAGAAGATTCTAGGGGAGATGGTGAAGCTAATAAGATTGGAGTATTTATTTCCAGGTTTTTCTTTCTCAGCATAAGCTAAATCTTGTTCCTGAAAGACAACAACTGTGTATTTGTATAGTGCTGTCTCATTTGAACCCACCATATTTATTATTCTCATTTAAAGTGGGCGGAGTAGGTATTGTTCTCATTTCATAGCTGTCTGATTAACCCACCAGAGGTTAACTGACTTTGTAGAGAAGAAATGAAGGGATGGAGTCAGGCCTCCAACCCAGATCATCCAATTCCTGGGCTTGTGTTCTCTCCCTAAGTCACGGTGCCGTTCTCAGCTGGCAAAGAAAAAGTATTAAAGATACAAAAAAGCCTTTTATCTTTAGCATCTTCTTTCTGGTGCTGCTGTGGTAACCATTTTCAGCCTGGCAATTTAAGACAGGTTCCAATTAGTGCAGATGAATAGATTAATCATATATTCCTTAACTAGATCTAGTTATTTTATTTTGAATATCTTGTCTTCAGCCCTCTCTAGAAAGAAGGAATAGAGAGAGAAATGAAACTTCATCACCTAATCTGTCATATATTGGCTGTTATTATTTAATCCATAAACATTTATCAAGAGCAGAGTATTTGTCCCTGCCATACCACGCAGGGTAGGAAGCATGACCCTCATGTTGGAAAAGGCTGTCCTGTGGGTTGACAGACAGGAATAGTGACTTGAAATTATTATTATGAGAAGCAGGGCAGAATGGAATAAAATGCCCTGGAGCTCGTGTAGTTGCTAGGGGCTGGATTAGTAAGAGAAGAGTCCACAGAGGAAGTGGGAGCTGGTGGTCAGGTGGGATTTGAGCAGCCATCAGGGGAGAAGGAAGGTGTCCCAAAGAGAGGACGTGGCCAGGAAGGTGCGGAGTGAGCTGAGTGGGTTGTGTGGGGCTGCTCTGAGGAATGGATGTGCCCAAGGGGGAAAAAGCTCCAGGGAGACTGTACAGTAATGTCTTATTACAACCGGTTCAGCCTTGTACATCCAGATGAGACCAATCTCCTTTAAAGCAGTCTTTCCGGGAGACTGATCACTAATTCCTGCAATCCTGCCTTGTGCGAGCCTGTCCTGGAGCTCCTCTTCAGGGATGTTCCTCCAACTCTTCTCCTCCCAACCCTGACATAACTCTCAGAATATTCCCAATAGTGCTTTTTTGTTTTAAATAGCCAATTAAATTGAATGAGAACAAAATCTGTGTTCCCTGTCCCTTGCCATCTCCTTCACCTACATCATATGCTCCAATGATAAAAACTACTGTTTATGGAGTGCTTGTTATAAACTAAGTATTGTCTTATGCACCTTACAGACAACATCTCATTTAAATAAGCTATCTCAATAGGTAGAAAATATTATTATTGCTATTGTACAGAGAGGCAACTGAAGCTTGGAAGGTTAAGTGACTTGACCAACTGAGTGCTGTTGGAGCCAATATTTTCACACAGGTGTGTCACCTTCTTCACCAAGGTGCCACGCTGTCTCTCAGCCTGCCCCGGTTTCCTCTTTGCACTTGCTGTTCCCTCTCCCTGGAATGACCACTCCTCCTTTTCTTTACTGCTAAACTTCTGCTTTCCCTTTAGAGCCCAGACTAAAATATAACCTGCTCTTCTAGGAAGAATCCATTGTGCTGTCTGTCCTCTCTGTGTAAATAACGTTGGCTCCTGTCTCTGTAATAATACCTACATTTGGCTACCATTTTTCTGTCTAGATGCCTGTCTCTGCAGTAGATTGTGAACCCCTCTATTATCTGCTCTGTATTCTTAGTATCTTGCATGGGGTGTCTTGTGCCAGTGGATACTCAAGAATACTTTTTGAATTGCTTTGAATAGGAGGGTGTAGGTCAAGCCTGGCTCTGAAGACAATGCCAATGAGGAGATCTAAAGAGTTTCTTGGCAAAGGCGGCGTTGTTGGAATAAGAATGTAGACCATCACAAATGACTATTTTGAAAACTTCACCTGGGTGTATAGGTTCTGGTTTGCTTTTTTGTGTGAAAAACAAACAAACAAACAAACAAACAAAAACAGAACACTAACTGGTAACAGTGAACTAGGTAGTTCAGACAAGCTATGCAACTGAAAATTTTAGAACCAGAAACTAGACAGGATAAAAGTGCAACTGTTTGAAGGCATCGGAAAAGTAATGGGTCAGTGTAGAATAACTGAACAAAGATCCTGGAGAAGATGGAAACTCAGATCAGGGAGCTCAGACCCGGAAGCTGCTTTATCCTAGGGGTTGGGGCGGGGGTGTGGTGGGGTCCTACTGATTCTCAAAGGAGAAGGCTGAGAAGCTAAATGGCACTTTTGACATTCTACCTGGGACAAAGGGGCAAAGTCTAAGTCCTGGATGATGGTAGGGGCTGTACAAACTCCTACACTTTGGTTTGGGACTCTGAATAGCTAAATCCCAAAAGTAAAAGTGAATTGGAAGTAGTCCAGGTCTCAAAGGGACTGCAGCCAAGCTCTGAATTCCCTCAAGCTCTGAAATTGGATTGTGATCCACTGCTTCCCTAACCTCTGCTAGCAGCACAGGAAATCTCCAAGTCTAGATGGTTTGATAAGTAAATTCTGGCACATATTAGAGGGAAAAATAACAGCCATCCTACACAAACTTCCAGAAAATAGAAAAAGAGAGAACACTCCTATTTATCTTATGAGGCCAACATAACCTTGACATTAATACTAGACAAGGATATAATGGAGAGGAAAGTTACTGGCCAATCTCACTCATGAACACAGATGTCAAGATTCTAAGCAAAATACTAGCAAATTAAGTTCAGGATAATATCTCATGACCCAGGTGGATTTACATCAGGAAGGTAAGGATGGTTTAACATTTGATAATATAAGGAAAAAATATCCTATGATCATTCCAATAGGTACAAAAAAAGTATTTGCTTATATTAACATTCATACATCATTAAAGAAATCTTAGCAAACTACAAATAGAAGGGAATTTCCCTAATCTGATAAGGGTATCTCAATAAGCCAACAGCAAATATCACCCTATTGCTGAAATGTTAAAAGATTTCTCTTTGAAAGATGGAACAAGAAAAAGATGCCAATTACTATGACTATATTAAATATTATATTGACTGAACCAGTACGATAAGGCTAGGACTAAAAGAAATAAGGACTAAAAATCAGCAAATGAATGGCAACTGAGAGCCCAGAAAAATAGGAGAAACTCTTTGTAAAACAAGAGACTAGGGAATCAGATTAGTCGTAGACCTCCCTTTTACAATGGGACACAAATTCTAACCAGAATTTAAAAAAATTGTTTTGGGGGGTTTATTCATTCCTCCATCAGACACTTATTTGCTGAGTGCCTGTTGGGCACTGCTCAAACCCCCAAGGATACACCAAGAAATAAGGCAAAGGTGTTTTTGTTCTGGTTGGAGAGACTGGCAAGAAACAAGTAATCAGATAAATACCCCACAGAATTTCAAATGATAAGACAGTGAGTGGGTCAGGGTGGGAGGGTGGTTGGAGAGAGAGGTGAATTCAGATGGTGGGGGGAGTCCTCTCCGAGGAGTAGAATGTGAACAGGGCCGTGAATGAGAATTCATGCTGCACACCAAGAACACTTCAGTTCTTTAGCTAAACTAATTGATTTATTTCTTACGTGGGAAGTGGGCATAGCCCTTAATAACAAAACACCTATTGATATGGTATTTTTATTTCTGGGGATCACAAAGATTCTTCTTTCAATGATCCATAAGTTTTGGGGCATCTGCAAATCATAGAGGCTGAGATATTAGTTAATAATTATTATCTTTGTGGGGGTCTTTCTCTTCTCCCACGTGCCTTCACTCTCTGCCCCCTCCCTGCTCACTTTACTCTTGGGCAACTCTGGAGTAAAAATGTTTTACCTGGTCAATGTCTGAGCAGGCCTAGAATCCTGTTCTGTTAGAATCATTGTTACACTTAGCTTTACTTCCCCTGTGGGTGATAAGATATGCCCGCAATCCTTGTCCTCTGGCCCAGATTTCTCCTCCCATATAGTGTAGAGATGTTAAACCCAGGAAGAAGCAATTTCCAAGACAGCTATTCAGCAGAGATAAATGAAGCACTTTCCTTGAATTAGGGAAGTTCTTTAGCTCTCTTAAAGCAGCACAATTTGTTGCCAAAGAGCCTCTCTTTTCTGAGTTCTGCTAAATGTTCTGAAATGACAAAACAAATGAATCTTAAAACATAAAGCTTTACCAACATGCCAGGGGAGCAAATGAAAGTATTAATAACATTGATTGAGTATACTTATACCATGTTAGGAATTTATCATATCAGGTTTTGGTTAATCTCTGATCTAGATATAATTATCCTTATTTTATAGACAAGGAAGCAGCTTCAGATGGGTTAAGGTTAAGTAACTTGCCCAAGGCTGCTCCAGTAGAAAATGACAGAACTGAGATTTCAACCTGCGTGTTCAAATTCCAGAGGCTGTTTCCTGAGGCACCACCATACTGCCCTCTTGACCTTCAGGTACTGCTATCTCAGAATGGCTAGTCCCATTTTCTGTATTTATTAAGAAAAGGTGAAAATATTCTCTTTTCAAGGTGGAGAATATCCCCTCCCACCCCCACTGGAAGACTATTAGAAACTGAACCACACATCTGAACTGGAGGTCTGACCTAATGGCATTCTCCAGCTTTAGACATTTACGGATTGCTCTTGTTCTGGGAACACTTGCAACTGGGAAAAGTGGGGAAAGTATATTCAATCACTGTACAGACAGTCAACAAAGAAAAATGGAGTTTCTTAGCTGCTAAGGGAAAGAGTTTGAACACCCTCCCCCCCTTTTAAGAATTTAAACTAATCAAATATGCCTTTGATATAAAACCATTCATTTTATGGACATGTTGATCTGAAAAAGTTATGAGTGTGCTGACTTAAAAGAATTGGTAGGTGTTTTATTTTTTTTTTTTTTAATTTTAAGTCAAGAATGCTTAGACTACTAAAAATTGCCCTCTTATTTATACAACTGACAGGCCAGCATCCCTGCCTCTCCACTCCTGTGCACCTGCAAATTCTGCCACTGGTTTAGCCCTCAGACCTGGGGGAGGCCAGGGGCACACCGCTAACAACAGTCTCTACCAGAGACTTCTGATCCCAACTGCAGCTGTTTTCACAGGTTTAGGGAAACCTCTTTCATTTCTAGACAGAAAAAATATGAAAGTGCCCAGTTCACTCTTGTGTTATTATTGCTGTCTTTGACTAAACTCCATTTGGCAAGGTGGTGCATAGTTTGTCCCAAAGATAATGTCTGTGTAAGCAAGGATCAGCAACTTCTTTCTATAAATATTTTCAGCTTTGCAGGACATATGGTCTTTGTCAAAACTATTCATCTCTGCCATTGCAGCAAGAAAGCAGCCATAGACAATATGTAAATTAATGGGTGTGGCTATGTTCCAATAAAACTTTATTTATAAAAACACATGGTGGGCTGTATTTGGACAACTGGCTGTAGTCTGTCAACCCCTGGTGTAGAATAACCATTTCTCTGAGTGTATAAATGGGTGGTTCTCACTATGTGATACTCAGCTTAACAGCATCAGCATCAGCTGGGAAACTTAGAAATTCAAATTGTCAAACCTTGGCATGTATCAAAATTACCTGGCAGTCTTGTTAAACACAGAATGCTAGGCCCCAGTCTCAGTATTTCTGACTAAGTAGGTCTGGGCTGCAGGCTTAGAAGTTGCCTTTCTCACAGGTTCCCAGATGATGTGGATGCTGCAGATTCAGGACCACATTTTGAGAACCACTGCCACAAATAGATCTCTTCCTGTTCATGGGCTCTGGGGAGGGGGCATGTGGTCATAAGAATGCAGTAGTAGCAGGAACTGGAGGAGCAGGAGCAGCTGGAAGACTCAGACTTGCTTGTTCCTCTAATGACTCCTTGCTGAGGTGAGGCTAGAACAGCCAAGGAAGCAAAAGGAGCCAAGGTCATAGCAAGGTGAGGAGCTTCAGGAGTAGTTGTACCAGGAAGCTCTTCAGAGAGAAAAGCTTCCAGAAGGGTGGCCAGTCCCCTTTCCCTGCAGCTGCAGCTGGCCAGGGATGACTGCATTTGCATGTGTCCAGGCACAGGAGAGAACAGAGGAACTCTCTGAGCCAACGGAGTAGGACACAGGGAGGATTTACAAAGATCTGGCATGCCATGAGAGGCAACTGGGCCCTGTTACTTTGCTGTAGTGTCAGGTCATCTACCTTCAGAAATAACTTACTAGGCATGCAGTTGTGGAACTGCAGGCCTCAGTGAAACATCTGGGGGGAGGAAACTACCAGAACACCTCCACCAGACCAGCCCAGTCTCTCTCACCTGTCAATATGTCCAACTCCCCAAGGCTGGGAGAGTTGAGATCCTTTAATCATTAAATACCTCTGATGTGAAAGGACAGACTTGTCAAAGCCAGATGCTGGGGTGCAAAGAGCTTAGACACTAAGCCCTTGACTCTTGTGGGCTTATCAAGGGATTTGCTGTCCATCTGGTGAACAGAATTTGAACTGTGAGTGGAGCTGCCCACAGGATATGAGGCACATGGAGCACGCTCTTGGGTTTTCTGCCAGGAAGAATGTGAATGGGCATGATGCTTTCCACGGCCATTCACTCAAAGAGCATTTGAAATTTACCTTGGTTTCCTCTACTTTGGCCTTAGCCAGGAAAAGCCCATTATGCAATTCACACTTGCAACATGGGGATATAGTCCTGGTTAGGGCAGCACTAAAACTTCCTAAGAGGGTAGACTTAAGAGTCAGCTCAAGGTCACAGAGTGTTGGGATACACAGTGCTGGAATATTATTAGGACATCTAAGAACCAGATTGGGAGAAGCAGGACTGCGCTGGCTATACTGCTCTTTGCCCTGACTAATGGCTCTTTGCCCTTCGAAAGGGCTCCCACACTGTCCCAGCTCTAGCCTTCCTCAACCTTCCAGGAACTCTGAACCCAGTTCCACCCCTGGTTCCTGTTAAAGGGCTTGCTCAAATCTTATTTCAAAAGCAAGTTTTAAAATAGGGTTAACTCCAGATACAACATTCTACTTCCTATGCTGTTTGCTGGGTTTGCAGGGTTCCAGCTGGTTCCCATAACTGTACTGAAATTAGCAGTTGCCAGGTGATCCATGATGCCTCCCTCTGGCTTCATGAACAAATTCACTGGATTTTCCCAGGCACAGACAGCAGAGTGACACCTTGACCATAAGTCATTTATGTCTTTTCTAGAAAAATGAAACCCAGTAGAAATAGCACTCAAATGTTTTTAAAATTAATAAATGGAACATGAACTTAGAGCAAGATTTTAAAAAGCACAATAACAAATATTAGGTGAATCTTCTTCACAATTTAATTTAGACATGAATTTATTCTTCTCTAAGAAAAATCTCTAACTTTTTTCATCTATAATGCTTTAGATTGAAAAATAGATCCATATCCTACACACACATCCAAGTGTTTTCCTGTTCATTCATAACTTTTTCAGGCTTCAGAGTTGCTTGGTCCAAAACACTCATTCACCCTAATGGCTTCAAGATTTCCTCTACTTTTTATATATGTCTATACTTAAGATATATTTAAGTGGACATCTATATTTTTTTCTTCCTAAACTGGTGAATCTAGATCTGTTTAGTAATTTTCCTTTCCATTTTAATTTTAAAAGGTATTAAAACTGAGAATCAATCTTAAAACCCAATCACTGTAACCTAACAATAGGGAAGTGGTTAAGGATATTTCACTACAGCTATACAAGAGTTTGTCCGTAAAGTATCCAGCCATGCAGTATGAAAAATAGAGACATTTATTGAAGAAGATATAAGATACAGGAAACATTATACATAGGACAAGGATGCCTCAGTCCCCTTCAAAGTAGGCACCTTGGGACCTCATAGTTCTCCCAGCATCTCTTAACCTAACCCATACATGGTCAACATTTTCAGGTACTCTGTGCAGACCTTCCAGAATGTGGATCACTTTCAACAGATTCTCGACCATTTTTGAAGTGTTTGTGCCACACTTTTATTTGTGCTGCACTCATTGCATTGCCCTTGAAAGCCTTCTGAATCATTCAATTAGTTTCCATGGAGGAATGCTCAAGCTTAACATAAAATTTGATACAGAGTTGTTGCTCTACTTGCTCAGTCATTTTGAATGTGATGGCCACACAGTGTACATGTTCACTCAATGGCCTCCAGTGCCCCACTGGCTGGTACAGTGACGTCATCATTGTTCACACATGAGCATCCCAGTCCACTGTCCTTGGATGCCAGATTATATTGATGTCCCACAAACCATTCTCATTATGTGAACAAGGCTGGATACTTTCCAGACAGACCTTGTATAGTGGAATAGATGGAGTCATCAAAAATGTTTTAAAATACTACCTGATGGAAAATGCCATATACTGGATTAAAAGATAGGACTCTACATTTTCATCTGAGAACATGAAGCCTTATTGAATCCCCTGCTTAATTCCCCACTTGCTCTTGGTCTTTATTCTATCCCCAGGTTAATTCTAACCTTTGGGCTTGTCTCTTGTTCCAGATCTTTGCTCACTCTCTGGGGTTCAATTACAAGTTTCAGTCCCTGGGTTGGCCATGGACAATCCCTAGAATACCAAGGCATTTATCTCCTGGCTTTTCTGGCCCTGGGCTGCTACAGTGCCCACTCAGCTCCACTCCTTTGGACCCCTAGGAATTCAGCCCTGCATCAATCACCCCTGGCCATATCTACCTTGTCCCAGCCAACCTCCTAGAACACATAGAACATTTCAATTTTATATAAGAAGAATTTGTAGTTTCATGGAGCTTGTAGAGTAGTTTCATGGAGCTTGCTGGCTTTCTTAGAAAAACCAAGCTGAGATCTCCAAGGTAAGCAAAGGATAAAGACTTGACATGGAAGGGAAGCTGGGCCTTGCAGCCCTGACTCCTCTTCTCAAAGATTCATCTTTCCTCTGAGACCTCTCCCATTTGCTCCATGACTGGTTGTGGCCACCATTATTTGGTAAGAGATATGTCCTCAGTTTGGTAAGGGAATTGGTAGATTTCCTCACAGAGATGAGGTTACTTTAACCAATGCCTTGTGTCTAATGAGTAAATTGTATCTAATTTAACATTGATATTGACAATGATGGTTGAATGGAACTATCCATTGCTTAGAAGCTTGAAGGCAGTAAGAAGGGCCATATAATCTCTTTAGGGGTAAAGAAGTGAATACATTTTTAATGATTTTATAATCAGAAAAACTACATTTAAAGAATTGAAATCCAATATGCAGAATAAAACAAATACATAAAGTAGAAAGTGCTCACTTTATTAAAGGAAATCATTGCTTTTGAGAATAAATAAATTTTGGAAAGAATCTAACATTCTGAAAGATTTCAAGAATTTATGTTCATCTTAAAAATTATTACATAAATTAAATTTCATTTTCTGGTCTTATCTGAACTATTATTATATAAAATCTTTTTTTACTATAATTTATTTTTCTCCTCTGTTTCCCCCAAATCAGGTAGCTGCACCATATCTGACTTTTTATCTAAGTTTGAATCAATTTTTTAAGCATGCTCTTTAGAAAAGTGCACCAAAATAATCAATTTTTATTTTAGACAGTATTTGTATCTTTAACTTAAATGTTTTTCTTTTTCTTCCATACAACCCAATCCTCCTTTTGTCTAAAAGAGAGCACAACTGGTTCCATCTCTGATAAACCCTCTTTCTAGACTAATAGACTTAAAGATCTAGAAGGCACTGGAGGCCATTTGGTCCAAGCAGGCATTTTAGAGATGAGGAGAGGGGCCCTGGAGACAGGAAGTGATGTGGCCTGTTGGAGCCAGATGAGATTCCCAGGGTGGCACTTTTCTTACCATTCTTATCTCTGAGCTTCCTCAGAACACACCGTTTGTCAAACACTCTTGCCTCTCTCAAAGCCCAAGACTTAGAAAGCCCTGAAGGTGGGCTGGCTGGAGCTGTGGTGTTGGCAGGAAAAGCCAGAGTCTTACAGAAATAAAGAGACATTAAGGCGAGATCTATTTGCACAAATCTTACTGAGATGAAATTCATGAGGAGGCTGCTTAGGAGAAAAGTCCAATCCAAACAATTTTAGTCTTTCCTGTTTTCTTTTCCTTCCCACAAGGTCAGCTGGTGGAAAAGTGTTGAAGTAGCACAAATAATGTTTGTGGCACTTCACACTTCTTCCTATGCCTTTTAGCCCTCCAGGTGTCCCTACCCCTCCAGGCGCTCATCCTCTCCTGCCAGCAGAATAAAATCTGTTAGCTGAATCCATTCACGTGCCCACCACCCTGTTCTAAGGCAGTTTCCACATAATGGGAATTTTCTGAGGAAGACAGAAATTAATCTAAAAGAAGAAATGGTAGCATTTCTGATGTCATTCTTCCTGTGCCAGAGTGAATATATGAAACAAGAAGCTTGTCCCAACACATCCTAAACTATATTTCCTGGCACCCAGTGACTCCGCCTACCACATGGACCATCCTGACCTCTAGAAATGTCCTCACTTCCCTTCCTTCCTTTCTGGTCATTTCATATGACGTCTCATGTTCTCACTTCTTCCTAATTCTGTCTCCCTGGAAGTAGATTTTTTTTTTCCTTTTGCACACTATTTTCCTTTTGCGCATTTCTCTAAAAGCAAATTGTTTCTAGAACAGCCTTTGGTTTGGGACTCAGGACTTTTCGAGAACTGAAGGAGAGAGGAGGATGATAAAGCTGGGAAATCTGGCCTTTCCACAAATCCCTCTCTTTTTTGTCAGGCTGCAGAGAAGAAGGACATTCAGGCAAATAGTTCACTTCAGAGGTATTTCTTAAAAGTGAAATATAATCTTCTAAGTCACTTCATAATACCTTGTATAAGACAGCAGAAAGCAAATGCTGTATCAACTTTAACCAGCAGTGCATTTACTGATACCATTTTCCAACAAGCTCCCATTCAGTTTTTCATTATCCATTTTCAGCAAAAGGTCAGTGCATTTATTTAATTGCAGAACAAAAAGTGTCTGTATAACCCTCAAACTGACTCTTCAAGTAGGATACAGACCAGTCTCCAATATTTAATATTTCTTGAGGCAAATCTACTCTAGGGCTCATCTATCCTGAAAACAAACCACCCAAGTACTGAACACCCTTCAAAAGACATCTTGTCTGGTTGTCAGCACAGGAAAACTCAAAGCAGCCCTGATGGTGACAGACTGTGGCATCCCCGCCAGCGTCTGGAAACCTGGATGCCGTCAAGTGGCAGAGCTGCGAAGTTCAAAACCAGCTCAGGGGCGAAAAACGCTGTTGGAAGCCTCCCATCTCTGCCGATGCCTATCAAGCTGGCAAAAGAATCAAGCTGAGAATAATTTTTTCTTTTTTGGCAGGGATATGGAAATCTGTAAACCTCTTTCTGTAGAACAAAAGCTGTTGAGGGTTTATTTTTTGCTGACTTGAGCCAGAGCACATGGAAAGAGCTAGAAATCTAACTTTGCCAACTATCAGGGTGGGGTGGGGAGAGTTTATCTTCGCAGTGATGTTATTGGAAAGAAACAAGGTGGCCTGTAGGGTGACCAACTGTCTCAGTTTGCCCAATTTCCTGGGATGCCAGACTTTCAGCACAGAACCAGAATAGTTCTGGCCAAACCAGGATGGTTATTCCCCCTAAAAGTGAATTGAAGTGACCCAAATTGCAGTGCTAAGGAGCTTAGGTCTTATACTCACCAAGGAGTTTCCAGGCAGTTTAAGGGACCGTCTTTACCCATGAGGAAACCCCTGAAGCAGATTACCCGCCCATTTATATAAAAATTCTAGGGCCAGGAAATGTCGAAATGTTATAAGTAGAAATTCTGCTGCCAAGTTGGCCTTCAGTCCAGTGGGAGGTGAGTCCTGGGAACGGGCCTTTCCATAAATCCCTCTTTTCTATCAGGCTGCAGAGTAGGACATTCAGGCAAACAGTTCACTTCAGAGGTATTTTTTAAAAGTTAAATATAATCTTCTATATCATAAAAAGTTAAATATAATCTTCCCATCTCTAGCTTTGCTCTGAGAGCTCTGCTGCACCCCCAGCCCAGATTATGCACCCCTTACCAATCTAATCTCTTTACACTTCCCATTTTGCAGGAGCTGCTCTCAGAAAGACCCCACAGGGGCTTTATCCATCTGATGGCCAGTCAGGATCTTATCAGAGGATTATAGCTGATAACCTGCTCACAGAGCCAGAAAAGTTTAGGTGTAGAGGCCACCTGAAAGGTCATCTGGCCAGGGGTTGTCAAAGGCTGGTGTCAGGCTGGCTGTGCACAAATCACCAGAGGACAATTATCAGTCGGTCTAAGCCAGGACAGGCTGTGCTGACAAGCTCCACACCTCAGTGGCTTATATGAATAACAACGAAGGTATTTCTTTTTTTTTTTTTTTTTTTTTTGAGACAGAGTCTCACTCTGTTGCCCAGGCTAGAGTGAGTGCCGTGGCGTCAGCCTAGCTCACAGCAACCTCAAACTCCTGAACTCAAGCGATCCTCCTGTCTCAGTCTCCCGAGTAGCTGGGACTACAGGCATGCACCACCATGCCCGGCTAATTTTTTCTATATATATTTTTAGCTGTCCATATAATTTCTTTCTATTTTTAGTAGAGATGGGGTCTCGCTCTTGCTCAGGCTGGTCTTGAACTCCTGAGCTCAAACGATCCGCCCACCTCGGCCTCCCAGAGTGCTAGGATTACAGGCGTGAGCCACCGCGCCCGGCCAACAATGAAGGTATTTCTTACTTAGGCTCCATGAGTAGTGCAGTAGGCAGGGTGCTCTGCCCCTTGCGGTCACTTGGGGATCCCAAAGTGGCTGATCGCAGTGCCAGTGGGAAAGACAGCTTGGGACAGTCTCACTATGGCATTTCCATGCTCCAGCTAGGAGGAGACACTGGCCCCTTCTACTTCCAACTCAGTGGCCAGAACCATTCGCGTGGCCCCACCGGACCACAAGGGGGCCACAAAATGCAACTCTACCTGGTTCCCTGAGGCCAGAGGGACAGGGAATATTTCACAAGTAGCACTAACCAGTGTCACAGGAAGCCTAGAAAGTGCAGGTTCTGAATCCCACTGCTGGAGATTCTGATTCAATGGATCTGAGTGGGACCTGGAAATGAATATAGATTTTAAAACTCTGCAAGATTTTGGAATGAGCAATGTGTTGGGAAACTTTACAGATGAAGTGAGCTGTTGTACCTAGGGCCACCTAGCTATTCAGCTGAAGTCAAAATGAGGTTAGCTTTCTTTTCTTGATCTAGTGCTCTTTCAGCCTGGCTTCACTGCTTCCTCAGTAGAGTTTTCATTTTTTTTTCCAGCTAAAAGAGTAAATCTTTAATAAAATAGTAAGCTTCTGTGCAAGACTAATGGGGCAATTCTTTGAGTCTCGGGGACCTCTTCACATGTTAGGTGAGTGGATGGGTCTTCCCAGTTTTACCCAGGTTTCCTCTCTCCCAGAGGCAAGAGGATGTTTGGGTGAGCAGGGCAGGAACTAGGTTACTTTGGCGGTTAGGCCCACTTCCCTGTGTTTCCCGCCTGCTGAAACTGCCCCATTTCCCCTAACTAGATCCTTTCCTCATTTTGTGTTTCTGGCCAAGCTGGTAATTGCCTTCTAACTCTCAAAGTGTCCATTGATCTAGTTAGATGAAAAATTCTGTAAGTTTCCCCAGAAAGCCTGTTGGGGAAACCTACGTGGTCAGGCTCTCACCGGCTGCGTTCCCTTGGAGGACACCCATGTAAGAACACCTGCACGTGAGCAAGTGACCCCAGCCTCGGGGAGGGAGCAAATGCTCTGTTTCCTCCACTCTGGAGGCTTCACTTCCTCCAATGTGTGGTACTGGCTCACTTCCTAATTTCCTCAGTATCATTAAAATCCCCTCAGCATCTGCTACCGGAGCTCTTCTCTAAAACCATCATGCACTTAGGCAGATTTCATGCTGTTCCCTCAGCCTGAAATGCTCTTTCCCCTTTTGCTGAAATTTCCATCCTTTAACCAACGAGTTCAAATATCACCACCTGGCTGCAAAATTCCCCAGTCCCAAGACTCAGCATTAAATACTCGTTCTATGGTCTAATGGCTCTTCAGTGCTCTTTGTTTGTTTTTAATTCAATTTTTAATTGACAAATACCAATTATATATATTTATGGGGCCCAATGTGATGTTTTGATGTATGTTTACCAAGTAGAATGATTAAATCAGGCTAATAAACAAATCTATAACTTCACATTCTTATCCTTTTTTTGTGGTGAAACATTTAAAATTTATCATTTTAGTAATGTTGAAATATACAAAGCATTATTATAATGGCTATTCATTTATGGCTCTCTTATAAAATTGATTTCCACCTCCTACAATAGTAAGTTTAGTTGGAGGCTGATGTCTCCCTCAGCAGACTCAACCCCAAGAGCAGGGTTCAGATCCATTTTGTGTGTTTGTATCCTGAGCATTTTGCATGATTCCTGAGCCTATTTGATGTTAAATAGATTCTAGATGGAAGAAAGAAAGAAAGGAAGGAAGGAAGGAATTGGAATCTTTCCCTCTACATTCTAATTTGCCTGAGTCTATATTTTAATTAATCTTTGAATTTATACTTGCTTTCCAACCTCATCCAATTTAGTGATGGTTTCATATGATAAATTCTCTAGGATTTTGTTTGATAGGGAAACTGAAATCTAATCCTGGTTTTTCATAAAATAGTTGTGTTATTTTAGGGTGCTTAGGTTTGAAGTTTTTAAAAATCTAAATCAAAAGGATTCAAAAGATCACTCAGGACCTCCCAAATGGATGCTCAGTGCCCAAAGGAATGCAGTCACTACCAAAATGAATACCAGCCATTGTATAGAACACGAGATTCACAAATCAAATCCAGGCACTCTGGAGGGGAACAATGGTGAATGTTCTCTGTAACCTGAAGCTGCCCCATGTTGGGCACCTTGATTTTCTGTTCTCTTCCCTGGGACTAGAGAACAGAGGAGAAGGCACTGGAGAAAGATTAGATGTGCTTGGAGGCCTCAGCAGATGAGCAGGAGGTGTCAGGAGCTGAATTCACCCTGCTGCAGAGTTCAGTGGCCTCCCAGTGCTTGTGGTGACAAGTCTCAGATCTAGCATCATGAGGTGTAGGAAGGGAGCTTGACAGAAAGACGACATTGAGCAGCCACATCCTTCCAGTTGCTCAGACTAAAACCTTAGCATCAACCCTGACTCCTCTCTTCATCCCACACCCCATGTGCACCCCAGCGGGAAGTAAATTTTGTCCACTCTACCTTCAGACTATGTCTGAAACAGAATCTTTCTCATGACATCCACTGCCACAACCATCATTGCAATGGCCTTCTAACGGTCTACCTGCCTCTAACCTGGGCCCCTCTGCAGTGGGCAGAGTGATCTCTTTAAAACACAAGTCAGATCCCATCACTGCTCTGCTCAAAACCCTCTGGTGAACTCCCATCTCCTTCCATGCAAAGGCCAGCAAGAGCTGGCTCCTGCTGTCTCCCTGTCCCGCTCTGCTATCCTCTCCCTGTTTGTGCTGTGGTTGCCACAGGACTCCCTTTCTTGTTCTTGCCATGCTAGGCACACTCCTGCTCCAGGCATTTGCTCAAGCCGTTCCCTCTACCTGGAAATCTTCCCCAGAGTATCACATGCTCACGCCCTCACCTCCTCCATCTCATGTGTCACCTTCCCAAGGATGTCTTCCCTGAGCACGGTATTAAAAATATAATTCCCTCACCAACATTCCCATCCACCTTCATTCTTTTATTTTTATGTATAGCATTTAACAACATGTGACATAGTACACATTTCCCTTAAGTTATTTATAATCTGTTCTCCCCCAACTAAAATGTAAGCTCTACGAGGGCAGGGATTTTTTTGTTGCATTTTTTTTATTGCTATGTGCCTAGTACCTGGAGCAGAGCTTGCAGATGTAATAGGGGCCCAGTAAATATTTGCTGAATGGACCAAGCTCAGAGGCCGACAGGAACCTGACTCTTTCCAACAAGATTGTCACCTGCCTTCACAGCGCGCTGCCAGGAACGCTCACACAGGCTTCTTGCCAGAAGGGTTGAAATGGATGAATCAGCACCCCCCCCCACCCCGCTCAAACTGCTCCTAGGGACTGGGTGGCTATAGTCCTCACAGGAAGCATGATCCCTGTAGGCAGGAGCTCCCACAGCTCTGGGCTTTTCAGCAGATACTGTCAAAGAGACAGCCTTTGACTCCAGTGCTGGCTCCCATGCCAGCTCAAAGCCTTGGGGACAGTCCCCATCCTCTCTTCCAGTCCCTCCTCCCTCTGCCCTTGGCCTCCACCCCTGGCTACTGCCGAGACAAGCTTGGCTCTTGAACCTCCTGGTTCCCCGACTTGGAGCCACCTTAAGGCAAGAGAGAATCCAACCAATAAACGTGTTCTGAGTACCAACTAACTGCCAGGCACCATGCCAGGTTCTAGGGACCCCAAGATGAACCAGTCAAGAGCCCTGCCCTCTAGAGCTTGATGGCCCTCCTGGGAAGAGGCAGTGAATGCACATGGAAAGGAGAGCAGTGAAGCGGGATCCGGCTCAGTGCTGAGTGAAGGATGTACCACTGGAGTTCAGGGGAGACGTGAGGGAGTCCTTGGACACACTAATAGATGCTCAGCAAAGGATTTATGGAGAGACAGAGTGTAAACTGACCCAGAAGTGCTGAAGGGGAAGTGGACAGGCCAGTGTGAGGAACAGGTTTTCTGGAAACATCCAGACCATGCACTAGTGCTCAGATTCAAGGGGCAAAATTCTGGGGTGAGCAAGGTCGGGGGTTTCCTCCAAAATCTGGGTGGGGGTGTCTGCCTTTTTCCTGGGTGGACTCTAAGAGTCAGCAGCGCCTCAGAGCAGTGGCTCCTGCTCCTGCCTCCTCCACCCTTTGTTCTGGGACCATGGAGGTGTCTTCATTTACAAACCTAAACGTAAGTAATCTCTACTCCTAAGCTCTGGAGCACTTAGATCCTGAAGAGCTGAGTTTGTGGCCTTTACTTCTTTCCCCAGGTCTGTTCCTTGGTTACATACAGCAAATCCATTTCCCTCATAATCAGCTTTGTTTGCCTTTTCATTTCTGAAATGTGTTCTGAAGATAAAGGCTCTCGGTGTGTCCACATACACATTAATCATCCTTGTTCAGAAAAGCTGGACGGCCTCCTCCCCCCCCACACCCCCACCTTCCACAGCACCTCCCTGGAGACTTTCCCATGAATATTTACACTGACAGCATCTCTCCCCATGCAACGGTATTGGGCCCAACCATTCTGTTTGAAGGAGAATAGAGGTAAGTTATAAAAATAGAGAGACACGCTGAGAATAAACCAGCTTTTCTCAGCAGTTTCCGAGAGCTTAGCTTATTCTTCTGGAATCTTTACTGTGCCTTTCTTTTCATAAGGAATGAACTTGAAAAGCTATTTTCCCAGACGGGCATGGCTTATGATTTCCCAGCTAGTCTCTCTCTTGTCCCACCTGCAGGTATTTCCCCCACATAGGACCTCTTTCCAGCTCACAATGGGCATTTCTTTCCTTTGGTGTGATTCTTCTTGTCAACTTTCCCTCCTTGAATGAGGAAGAGGACAGGGTGGGTGGACATGCTGGGAACCCTGGAGGTGGCCGCAGAGCTCACTCAGCATTGCTAAGTCAGGCCTCCTACCCTCCCCCCCCACAGAACAGAGGCCACCAGCCTGGATTTCCTCAGTGTCCCTTCCTCCAAAGTATGCTGATGTCCTTGTCACAAGTGGTAGTGGACAACCACTTGTCTGTCTGCTTATTCCCGACAGAGTGTTCTTCCCCACTGTCTGCAAGCAGCACCCTGCTTTTCCTCGGGGCTTCCTCCCTCTCAGTTCACATGGCTCAGGAGGGGCTCACCCCACCTCTAACTCAGAGATGGGTGGTGACTCAGCCCAAACAGACCACCCTTCTCTCCCTCCAGCCGGAATCCTTGGTCAGGAAAGGGCGTGTGACCCAATCTGGACAATAAGAGTTAGTTCTGAGAGTTTTATTAAGTTGGGAAGAGAATGCCTGCTGGGAGCCTCCACGCCCAAGAGTGAAGCCAAACAGAAATGAAGAGCTGAGAAACGGAGTGAGATCAAGCCTAATGCCTATGATCCGGCTGCCCTTAAACCCAGATCCATTCTTAGAATTTTCAGTTAAGGAGCCAATTAACTTCCTTTATTTTGTTTGAGTTGCTTCATTCTGCAAACCAGTGGTTAATTTTTCTTGTTCTTATTTGCAACAAAACAAAGGTACTATCGCTATCTGGGAAAAGAGTCCCTCCTTCTATGTGCCAGTGTCGTAGATCACATCTGCCTGTGTCCTCGGAGCCCTTTTGCCGTTTTTATGTCCTTGCTCATCTTTAGTGCCTGATGTCTTCCTCTTCATTGGCTTCTTCCTCTAGGTTAAAAATAAGCCCAAGTGTCTCACACTCTTAAAAAAACCAAACATCTCTCCCTCAGTTGTAGCCTCAGCCCTTCCATAAGGCCTTGGCTACTCCCAGGTTCTTCCTTTTCTTCTTAGCCAAGCTTTCTGACAGTCACCTGATCCCAGAGGCTTTCCTTCTTTAGTTCACGTTACTCCTTAAACAGCAACTGCCTGGCTTCTTTCCCCTGCACTTCGTTAAAACCGTGCTCATTAAAACCACAGGCAACCTCCCAACAGTCATTCCCCGTGGTTGACTTTATGTCCTTGTCTTGTCTCTCTTCTCTATGGCACGTTCTAGTGTTGGCCTCATCTGCATTTTTCATTCTCTTTCCTGATTGTCCTCTGCAGTCTTTGAACTTTGCTTCCTAGTCTTTGCTGATCTTGCATCTTCTATCTCTTAGATGCTCTACTCAGGGCTCGTCCTTGGCTCTTCTCACTGCTCTCTCCTCCTGGGTGTGACTCCATCTACTCCAGTGCCCTCCACTGTTGCTCACACACTGCCTCAGCTGGCTCCTGCATTCCATCTGGGCATTTCCAACTGCCTGTGGACACCCTGTGGACCAGGTTATGGGGACCTCAATCTAGCCCAGAGCCCACACATAGTGGATCCCCAGTAAATAACTATTAAAAGTACAGATGTAAGCATCTTCAAGAGGTAAGATGCTGAACTCAAGGAATAGAGAATTTTCTCCCACACTGGCAAAGTTATTTTGAGCCTCTGTTCTTTTGCACATGGTTTCCCCACTGCCTAATTTTCCTCCAAGTGGCTTCTGGGAAACCTCCCCTGGACAATACATACATGCACGTATGCCTCCACGCAGACAATTATTTTCCTTGGTCTCTGGCACTCAACGTCATCTTATAATTCATTGTAAAAGGATTATAACACATATTAATGTGCTTACTTACGTTTCTGTCTGTGTTGCTAGGCAATGAGCAGGTTCTGGTCTCATGTCTGCTCCTCCCCAGCCATGTGACATTGGGAAAGTCATCTAACTTCTCAGAGCATCAACTTCCTCACCTAACAAATGGTGGTAACACCACCAGCTCAGCTTCCATCACAAGAGTGGCTGGAAATAGGGGCTGTGTAGGGATGAGATTATAAACTCTACAAAGAAGGATGTGGCCAACAAGGAACAGAGGATCAAGAAAGCTGCATTCTATTTCCTGCTCTGCCACTCATCACGTCTATGAACTAGGGTTAGTTTTCTTATTTGAAGAACTTTGGGCTGTTGAATATGGGAGATAATGCATGTGAAATTGCTTTATAAATTGTGAGGGTCTAATGCAAGGCATTGCTATTTTATTATTATTTGCCTTAACTGACCTACTCAGAACATAAAACTAAGTTAAACTGTATCAGTGCAATGGTCAATAAAGGAAGCCGTGAGGGAGACTTACATATTGAATATTTTTCTTGTATATTTATATCACAGGAATGATGTTGACTTAACATTTTAAATTTCTTTGTGTTTCCTCTAACAAGAGCTCACTTTCATTGCACACTTAGAACACCATGCTAGGCACTTAATTTTTTTAATTAAAAAAAAAAACACTAACCTTTACAATGACTTATTGAAGTTGGTATTGTTAATACCCCCACTTTATATATAAGGAGATCAAGGCTAAGGAAAATTGAATAACTAGAGCCAAACAGCCACAACTAGCAGAGCTGGGCATGGAACCACATTTGCCTCCGTGAGACTGAAGTCTGTGTGATTGACCTCTGCACTCTACCGCCTCCGTCTCCTAGTGGGAAGGGCAAAGGTGATAGAGTCTCTACCCCTCAACCATAAAGGCTGCTATTTCTGCAGCAATTTCTATAAGCCAATTTACATAAGGCTTTTGGACTGGAACTATTTAGTGCTAGGAATTAAACCTTAATATTAGTGTACCTTCTAAAATATTGTGTTTGACAAATAAATACTTTCTGTGTACAAACTGTCAAGAACAAATCAAGCTTCCCAGGCAAATAAAATGTTCTCAGGTTATGGTTCCAATGCTGACATAACTCAGGAATTCATGGCCAAATTTGCTCCTCTCCATCCCTTTATTTCTCACAACAGAACACTCATGGCAGAATCACAGAATCAAAGAGTTTAAGAACAGGAAGGTACTCAGAGTTAAACTTATCCTACTCTCTTATTCTCTGAGAAAACTGAGACCCAGAGAGGTTGAGTGAGTTTCCTGAGGCTGCCCAGCTGGCAGGCATCTGGTCACTGCCTACTGAGTGGGTGACATGTAAGGTCTAACTCATTCAACATTCACAACTCTATTAGGTAGGTACTATTAGATCATTAAACATGAAACGTCCAATTTCGAATCAAAAGTGTAGTTTATTATATCTCAAACAAGGAGCAGTACAATTAATCAAAGTATGCACCTAAACTGTCTACACCGTTTTGCCATCTTAATGGTAGCTTGTTTATGCCAGCAATGAATAAACCTGGAGAGCGAGTGGTGATGAAATCTCGAAAGGCGTTTTCCTCCACAGGTTGTTGAGAATTAAATATTTTTCCTTGCAAGAAGTGGTCCAAAGCCTGGAAGAAGTGGTAGTCAGTTGGTGCAAGGTCTGGTGAATATGGTGGATGACAGAGAGTTCCCAAGTCCAGCCTCTGTAGTTTGAGCAGCGTTGTTTGTGTGACATGTGGTCAAGCATTGTCTTGCAAGGGGATTGGCCTGTCTCTATTGACCAATCTCAGCTGCTTAATCACAAGCATACTCATCATTTCACCCAGTTGGTGGCAGTGGACTTCCCCTGTAACCGATTGACCAGGTTTCATGAAGCTGTAGTGGATAATACCAGCACTGGACCACCAAACACATACCATAAGTTTTTGTTTTTTTGATGAATATTCAATTTTGCACTGTGTTTCGGCACTTCATCTTTATCCAACCTTTGTGCTGAATGCTTGCGATTGTCAAAAAGAATCCGTTTTTCATCACATATAACAATACGGTATAGAAGTGGTTCGCCTTTATGTCATGACAGCAAAGAAAGGCAAGCTTTGAGACAATTTCTCTTCTGACGCTCATGTAATTCATGCCGAACTCATCTATCCAGCTTCTTTACCTTGCCGATTTGTTTCAAATGGTCCAATATGGTTGGAATAGTAAAGTTCAACCTTGCTGCTAATTCACATAGGTTGAGATGGATTTGCTTCCACTACAGCTTTCAGCTCATTGTTATCCACCTTGGTCTCAGGCTGCCCATGTGGCTCATTTTCAAGATTAAAATCACCAGAACAGAACTTCTCAAATCATCATTGTACCGTGCATGCATTAGTCACATCCTTCCCAAACACGTTGTTGATATTTTGAGCTATCACCCCATTGTACAGATGAAAAAAATGAGGTATAAAGTGATTAGGTGACTTGTCCCATGAAGGCAGAGCCAAGTCCAACCCCGGCCACCTGGCTTCTCTAACCTGCTTCCTTCTGGATCTTTCCTGAGCCACCCATTTTCACAGAGGACAGACACCGTCAGGGAGCTGGTGCCTTATCTGGCCTGTATGGATCAGATCCTTAGCACCCCCTCCTCTGGCCAATACCTGAGGTAAGTTAAATTATTTTGGTTTTGTTGCCAAGGTCTACCATAGTGGGGATCAGAAAGGCCCTTTGGTCCAGGGTAGATGACCAAGAAGGGCCTTACATTTAAACTGCTGGCATTGCTCTTGCTGAGGCCATGCAGAGTCCGGGAGAGACAGAAAAAAGGGAAATAAATTTTGCCACACAGCCTGAGAACATAGCCTATCTTAAAAACTTAGTTTTTTTATAAACATTCTTTTGTTATCCTGTGACAGACACAATTATTTATACTTTACATTTTATGTTAAAAGGGTGGATTTATAGGATCTAAACATTTAAAATGCACTTCAGTTTTTTTTTTTATTTAATTTAATTTTTTAATTTTTTTGTTTGTTTTTCAGCTCATTATGGGGGTACAAAAGATCAGGCTATATACATTGCCCATGCCTCCCCATCCCCCCGAGTCTGAGCTTCAAGTGTGTCCATTCCCTAGACAGTGCACATCACACTCATCATGTAGGTGTGCACCCATCCCCTCCCCCCACCCCATCCCCCCCAGTCAGAACTTCAATCGTGTCCATTCCCCAGGCAGTGCGCATCGCACTCAACAAGTAGGTATACACCCATCCCTTCCACCCAGCCCCCACCTCTGTCCGATACCCAATTGGTGTTATTCCCAAATGTGCACTCAGGGAAACCAGTTTGCTGGTGAGTACATGTGGTGCTTATTTTTCCATTCTTGGGATACTTCACTTAATAGAATGGGTTCCAGCTCTCTCCAGGAGAACCAAAGAGATGCCATATCGCCATTATTTCTAATAGCTGAGTAATATTCCGTGGTATACATATACCACATTTTGCTAATCCATTCATGAATTGATGGGCATTTGGGTTGTTTCCACATCTTTGCTATTGTGAATTTGCATTTCAGTTTTTATAACCTTCATTTAGCATTTCTTCATTTTTTTAATGGTGAGGTCTCTCTAGAAATCCGGGAGGTCTTGACTCCAGTTCCCTGCAGCCTCTCCAAATTATCCTTTACAGAAAATAAAAACGAGATTAAGCTTGCCATTTAAGGATCAGCCGCAATAAGGGTGATTAAATCTGTCCAGATTTCATATATCCTGGCTCTCAGGAAATTTCCAAGGCTTCTGTACTGTTTTTCCCTGGCCCAGCCGTAATTGTTTTACAGTAGATAAAATTGCTTTGTGGATTTGCCCTGTTGTGTTGGGATGACATAACGAAAGGAGGCAGTTTCAGCTGCTCAGCTGCCTTGAAACCTTACTTTAGGCCTAAGAAGCTCAGGGCTGCCTATGTTTTCCAAGTTAGGAGGTCACTAACTGCTCAGTTGCTGCCTTTTCTAATTTACACACACTTTACCTTTTCTGTTTGCATGCATGCAGCCCACAAGCATTTATTAAACACTGCTGTGTGCCTGGCATGTGCTGATGCCCACGCCTGCCCTTCAGTAGCTGAATTCTCATAAGAGAGGGAAGACCTGCAAGAGAACTGTAACACTAGGGGCTCATCAGGTCATTGTTTAAAGTCTCTGTGGCACTCGCAGGCATTCACAAACTGTTCTCTAATATTCCTTCACAGCCTCATCTTGGCTTTCCCTAACCTCAAGGCATCCTGTATTCTCACCATACCAAATGTCCAATTTATGCCTAAAAGAGCATGCTGTTTCTTTTGCCTAGAGAGTCCTCTTCTTGGAGTATCTTCCTTTACCTGGCAAACTCCTACTCAGCCTTTTAATCCCAGCTAGAAAGCTCATAAATAATAGCTCACACTCACTGAGTGTTTGCCACATGCCAGGAGTTGTTCAGACCCCTCACTTGGATTAACTCAGTGGTTCTCGAGGTATAGCGCCCTGTTTCCCATTACCTGGGAGCTTTCTAGAGAGGCAAATTCTGGAGGCCCACCCTAGACCTACTGAATCAGAATCTCTGGGGTGGAGCCCAGCAATCTGGGTGAACAAGCCCTCCAGGTGATTTGGATGCAGGCTTCAGTTTGAAAACCACTGTTTTAAACTTAATCCTGAAACAACCCTATGAAGTAGATGACATTATCATCCTCATTTTACAGATGACTTCAGTGAGGCACAGAGAGGTTAAGCAACTTACCCAAGGCCACAGTTCTGGGCCCAAAGCCACATTCTTTTTTTTTATTTTTTTTTATTTTTTTATTTTTTTATTTTTTTTTTTTATTTAATTTTACAGAATCAAAGAGTCTAACAGTATATCTTGTTAGATACAGTATGTCCTCATAATGTATACATTATTTCTTTTACAATGATATGAAATAATATGGGAAATGTTCATGATAAATTATTAAGTGAACAGTGCAAGTTAAAAACAATAGTTTCATATTTTTTTCCCCACCCCCCCTTTCCCGAGTCAGCACCTTCAAGTGTTACCACTCCCCAAACGGTGTGCAATGCACTCATTGTGTAGGCATACCCCCATCCCCTCCCCCACCCCCCACCTCAGTCTGATGTCCAATTGGTGTCGTTTCCAGATTTGTATTTAGGTGATGATCAAGGAAACCAATTTTCTGGTGAGTACATGTGATGCTTGTTTTTCCATTCTTGGGATACTTCACTTAATATAATGGGTTCCAACTCTCTCCAGGAGAACCATAGAGATGTTGTATCTTCATCATTCCTTATAGCTGAGTAGTATTCCATGGTATACATATACCACAGCTTACTAATCCAATCATGTATTGATGGGCATTTGGGTTGTTTCCACATCTTTGCTATTGTGAATTGTGCTGCAAAGCCACATTCTTAACCACCCAATATCTTCCTATTCACTGTGTTACTTTCTTAGAATTTTATTTTCTCCATGAAGAAATTCCTCTAAATTGTCCTTTTTTTCTGTGTTGCCCAGTATGTTGTATCCAATCTCCTTTTTCACATTGTATTATATGGTACATAATTGTAAGTCTCTGGTGTGCTGAGGCCACTGAGGTCCTCCAGGCCAGGGATGGTGCCAGTAATTTATCTTTAACCCCATGAGTGGTCTGGGATAGGTGGCCAATGAATATTTGCTTATAATGAATGCAAAAATAAAACATTCACAAGGTTTTACCAACACCTTGTTGCAATAAAATCACTTTGAAACCATTTCCAGTATTCTCTAAGGAGCAAAGATTTATGAATTCAACATCCTTATTTCATAACCTTCTGGTTGTTAAGATAGTTTTTGTGAGAAAAATTGGCTTGGGCACTGTTTTATATTATGTGCAGAGTTAGACTGACCATTATAATTCATTTCAACATCTATTGGCTATACCAAGTATTTACTATATACAAAATACTGGGGAAAATGAGGGGCACTTTTAATTGGTTTTTACTAAAATTTATTAATATTGCAGTAAATTCAAGTCTTTTTCACATGGAAAAAATGTACCCTGAGCCCCCTCCTTTAAGATTTGCATTTCTGTAATTTTTCAAAACCTGTTTTAGACCCTAATCTGCAGTATCCTATTTTTCTCTAAATAGAATCATGTCTTGGGAAGTGAAAAGACATTATGAGCATGCAAGACAATTCTGAGAGGATGAAACGATGCACTGACCTGCTCGGGATATTTCAGCGGAAAAACAGAATGGGAGAGGGCTGGGACCGGCAGAGCTGGGGCTGGGAACCAACATTGCTTGAACTTTCACTATTTGACTTTACACTCACAATAATCCTGTGGTGGCCTGTTTTTTCAAATAAGGAAACTGAAGCTCAGGAGGTTAATATTCCCAAGGTCACAGAGCCAGTAAGTGGCATGTTTGAGATTTGAGCCTAGTCTGCCCAAGGTGACTCTGTTCTTTTTTCTTTTTTATTTTTTTTTATTTCAGCATATTATGGGGGTGCAAATGTTAAGGTTACATATATTGTCCTTGCCTCTCCCCTCAAGTCAGAGCTTCAAGCATGTCCATCTGTTCTTTAAGCAATTTCCTCAACCCCTTGAGCGGGATGGTGGCAGAGGTACCATTCAGAGAGGACTTTAGTTCCTCAGTTGGAGAGGGTAGGGACCAGGCCTTTGTATCATGTCTCCCACTCTTTGCAGTGACCTGGTTCAGTCCCATACACCAGTTTCTGCTAAAATATGGGTTTTTTAAAACTTTTTTTTTCTTTACCACTGCCATGCATAGTGGCCTTCATAAAATGTGTTTTGAATGAGCAAACACCACACCAGAACCCTAATCCCTCTTAGTGCCCTGTGGCATTACAAACATCTTCCCTGAGGCTTAATCTTATAATCCTGGCACTGATTTTTGGCATTATGGATTATTTCAGTGCTAAAAAAAATTTTCAGGTAGAATAATACATTTCACAATAATTTATAAGCGATTGTAGTTTATGACCACATTTTTAACTTCTTAGAATTTTATTTGAAAGAACTCTTGCTTCAGTGGGCTCTGCTTTTTCTAACCTGTGTGGGTCAGCACTGACATCGGAGGAACCTGAGAGCACACGGTGACCCCACTGAAGGTCAAGTCCTCCTCCCCTCCCCTCCCCCCTTCTCTCCCCTCCTCATACCAAAATGTAGCCACACTCACTGTCATAAGAAGAAGAATTTTAGACCTATACTAGGAAATTGCAGCAAAATTCACAAACTGCCCAAAGGCATTCTATTGTTGTCCCTGTTTATGAAAATTTTATTTTGCATAAAATTCAACATATTTTATTTCTTGCCAAAATGGAAACAACCTTAATGACACTTAAGATATTTTTGGCCTTTAAAAACTGATTTGTTTGTTGAAGCATTTTTTATTTCTAAGAGGTAATATGCTCTGATGTGACAGTTGGAGCAAGTTGAGAATTGACGAAATATTAAGATTGTTGTAAGATAAATTAATGGGAAAGTTTGAACATAAATTTTATGTAAGAAGGGCTACAATTTTTCTTCTTAAATGAAATGACATTTGTTTAAACTTAAATTAAGTACATCACTCATATGTGACTAAGAATATAAGGCCCGAGATTCTCTGTGGAATCTATTTTATCAACTGTGTGAAAGCAGCTCTTCCTCTAAATTCAGAGGCCTCTGCAACAGTGAAACGTGAGCTTAAAGCACGCGTCTGTGTGTTGGCGAGGTTTGGTGAAGGAGATAGGCTAGCAGTTCCTCCATTTTTTCCTTTTGTATTTACTTCTTCTGTTCCTTTTTTTTTTTTTTATTAAAAAATGTATTTGCAGCTTTACCATGTAAGCTGCATACTTTTGATCCACCTGGGGTTGGAGAGAGTGAGAACATAGGTAGCCTGTGACACAGCCCATCTACTACTCCCATACATCGAATACACATGCTCACAAAAAGATGTGTGCAAGAATGTTCATGGTGGCTTTATTTATAACCACCCCAAACTGAAAACCCTGATGTCCATAAACAATAAAATGGATAAACTATGGTGTAGTCATACGATGGAATATCATATTGAAATAAAAAATTCAAACTACTAATATATATGACAATGTGGATGAATCTCAAACACATATTACATGAAAGAAGCCAGACTCAAAGGATACTTTCTATAAGATTCCACTCATATGAACTTTCAAGAACAGGGAAAACTAATCTATGGTAATAGAAGTCATAATAGCGGTTACCTTTGGGAAGGTGGTATTAATTGGGAACAGGAGTGAGAGAAATTTCTGGGATGGCGGGGGGTGGGGGGGGGGAAATGGAAATGTTCTAGATTTGACCTGCTGGTGATTACATGAACATATGAAAAATATATCAATTTGTATATTGACAGCTTATGTACTTTACCACATATAAATTATACGTCAAAGAAAGTATTAAATAAAAACAAAAAAAGAGATACAGCAAGAAAACCTACTCATCAATGCTTTACCAAGAAGCTTGGGGCTGCCGCTATACTAATTCCAGCATTTCCTTTACAAAGGGACAAATTGTTGTGGGAAATGGAGCAACATTGGACAGCTGTCTTATACACCTGGCATTGTGTTCGTAGCTTTATTTCACTTTTTAATTCTTACTTCAACCTGGGAAGTCTACAGAACAGGTATTTATCATCCCTGGTGCCAAATGTGAATTAACAAGTCTGAGGTCACACTGCGAATAAATGTCAGAGTTGGAGTTACAACCCAGGCATGTTGATGCCAAATACCATGCTGCTATTCCAAGGCAAACTTTATTTGCAAATAAGAGTAAACAAACTAAGGGTGAACTTTTTTCCATACAACAACAAAAGGTAGAACTGTTGTTTATCTTAAGACACCCTGGCCCCAGGTGAGCTT
This sequence comes from Eulemur rufifrons, assembly GCF_041146395.1. NCBI lineage: Eukaryota > Metazoa > Chordata > Mammalia > Primates > Lemuridae > Eulemur > Eulemur rufifrons. Next base: position 102,884,439 of record NC_090989.1, read on the forward strand.
TATGCACAGATGCACTCATTGGGATTTCAGGGGCACAGGAAACTGCTCCCTACCCAGAATACCTGCCCCCAGGTTTGCCAGATAAAATACAGGATGCCCAGTTGAATTTGAATTTCAGATCGACAATGGATACATTTTTAAAATATTATATATAAGCATGCCCAACGTATTGCATGGAAGACACTTATACTGGAAAATTATTCACAGTTTATCTAAAATCCAAATTTAACTGGGCATTCTGTGTTTTTATTTGCTATATTTGGCAACCCTACCCACTCCCATCCTATCTTTTCCATAAGTGCAAGTCTTAGAGCCTTTCATTTCACAATCAGAATATAGGCTTAACTACAAAAAACCCAAACATATATACAAACAAAACCATGAGAGCAGCTTTGATGTGGAAAGGGGACACTTTGGAGTTTGGGGTAGGAAAAGGGACCTTTCCCTTAGGCCTTAGGGTAGGGAAGGAGATCCTGTAGGGAAATTTTGCCACCTAAAAATTTTGTCTGCTTTATTTTTTGCTAAAAGATCTTTCAATTTCAGGAATGGGGGAAAAGCTCTCTTAGCTTTGTGAATGAATTTATAAGAGTCCCTTTGCATTTCTGTTTATTTGTCTGTAGTATGCAAGGTGGGGAGAAGGCGGAGGGGTTAACAGACATTTCCATTTGGCAATTTGTTAAGAAAAGTGAAAAGTCTCCTCAAAATGTAGCTACTAAAACAGTACCGGGTACAATTTTTTGAATTATCAATTTTTTAGGGGGCTGGGCATTCTCTAGACAGCTTCTTCTCTACATAAAGGGTCTGGGTTAAGGTGGTCAGATGACTCTGGGATGCCACTTACAGGGAGGGGAATTGTTAGAGGCACTGATAATTCATACAAAGGACTTTTATGAACTACAAACAATTTTATGAATTTTTTCCATTTAAATTCAAGAATCTAAGCAACCTGCCCAGGTATTAGATTAGTCACTTCGACACAGTTATGACTTTCTGCTTCTCTTGCAGGTTTCCTGCAATACTCCAGGGACCAGGTCCCTTCCTTCTGTTAACTTTATGTTTATGCTCGGTAGCTAAATAATATTATTCTTGGGAGCTACACAGTTTACATTTAAATGCACCAATACTTCCAAATGAGACATACACAGCCTATAAACTGCATGAGAGGTCACTGGGAGCAAAAGGTTTCCTTGTTTGAATGCTATTAAAGCAAAACTAAGATGCAGAGCTACTGGATTCCCCTACTAACCAGGTAATGATTTCAAATTATCATTCTAAATACAGCTCAGGTGGTGATACAGCTGTCTTTGCTGCAGGCTGGAGTGTTACTCTGTCTTAAAGGAACGGGATGCTGGCAATTCTCAATTTCTGCTTTGGAGTTCACCCTCAAATGACCTTACAGCATGTCATGGCTGCCGAGAGCTGGAGCTCCACATATGCTTGCCAGTCCCATGGGGGCCATCGTGCTTGACTATCAAGCCCTGCAAGTACAGGAAGTCGAAATTCTATCCTTTGTTTTCTTATTTTTTAACACATGGTTATTGAGCATCTACTATGGTCCAGCCCTCTACTGGGTGTTAGAGGCACAGTAGTGAACAAGCAGCCAACATTCTTGTGGGGTAATTAGAGATACTGGCCCCCATCCTGCTCAGGGAGGCCAAAAGAAAGAGTTAAAACAAAGAAAGCCAAAGTGGACTGGACACCCCCCAACCCCCAGGGCGGCTGAGACCTGCCTTACCCTACCTAGCGATGCACACCATATCCCCAAGTTAATGTTCCTTTGCTTGTGCTCGCCTATATAATCACTTGCTGTTTCTGGGTGTGGCGCGGAGAATTGCCCGGCCAGCCGCCACCAGAGCCCTGGCGTGTAAAGTCCCCAAGTAAACTCATGTCTCTTTTCTCTGGTCCTCTGGTTTCATTCTTCGGTACTGGTTCACATTATGTGGCGGCTTTAACGGCCCTTAATCAGCGGAACAGTCCTTAACAGTTCCAGCAGAGGAGACAGACAGCAAACGAGAAAATCGTGCACAATTCCGGATTTTCCCCCTCCACTGTCCTTCCATACTTTCGGTTTCTGCTCAGTTATCCAAAATTCATTCCCTTTTTATTTTGTTATTTGTTTTAAACACTATAGGAGAGAAGGAGTGCACATATAGCTCAAAGGAGAAACCGGAAACCATCAATGTTTGCCATTTCTCATCTTCAGTATTCATAAAAATGCCAGATTTTATGGATATTGCACATATTTGTGCATCAGTTATAATAATTTTTATCAACTTTTTGAGGACCAAAACTTCTACTTTCTTTCATTAATTTTTTTGTTAACGAAAGGGCCAAGTGTAGAACAAAATACTAAATATTCCACAAAGAAAAAGAGAAAGGCTGAGGAGGGGAACATTTTCCCTCTGGTCCCAGCCTGTCTGAAGAGTGAGCCCACTCCTCTAAGCCATAGTCTTCACTTGGTCGACTTCCACAGTCTGCATGATTTCATTTCTCTCATTTTTCAAAACTTGTTTGCCTTGATTATGTCTGGTCTGCATCCATTTGGACTGTATGAGGTTGTAAACTCCTGGAGGTTGCAATTTTGTTTATTTGAATTCATTTTGGAAAAGCTTAAGCCAGGGCCAAATGTTTTGCAAGATAATGAGCAATAGCAATTGGAAATTCGCGATGGAAAAGCTTAGGCCTTCCTAACAAAGGGGTTTGATTTGTCCTGATCTAAGGCTCTCCCCAAATCACCACAGACAACACAGCACAATACACAGCCCAGCAGAAGCCTAGACTCAAAGGTAAATGAAAAGACAATATTTGCATATGAAAGCATGCAATCACTATGATTATAACTGTGAAAAATATGAGTGCATGTAAGCAAACACTAGAAAGGGGGTGCAAAGCTAGGAGAATCTAAAGAGATTAAAATGCCTTAATAATGTTGTTAACATTTTATGGGCCTCAGGAAAATTCATTGGCAATTGGCATTTTCCTAAGGACGGGGGAAGATGAGCTGCTTGCACTCATTAGTCTCCATTACTATTCATACAGAGAATAGAAACTAAGACTATTGATAGCATCTTCACACCAGGCACCTTACACCTGTTCCATCACTAAACATCTCAACCACCTTATGAGGTAGGCGCTATTACTGCCATCATCAAATGGGAAACCAAGAGGTTAGGCAAATTGACTGAGTTACAGTGAGTAACCAGGATTCAGACCTAGGTCATGTTAGTACAAAGCCCTGCTTTTAACTCCTATACCACACAGCCTAGCCTTGCGCAAATGTACTGCCTCTGGCACAACAAACACTTAGAAAGTCCCTGAATGTTCTTTTCCTTTTTTCAGCTAAGGTCTAAGTCCGTCAAGTACCTATGTTATGTTTCATTTCTGGAGAGAACAGTCCACATCTTCACCAGCAATGGACTGTGTTTGAGGTTTGGCTGTGGTGTGACCTTTTTCCTGGATGTCATCCCTCCCATGATTTCCCCTTTGATACCATTTCCCTCGCAGTAAGTATAACCCGTACTCTTAATGAGATGAATTTTTGATTACTTAATGTTCCCATACAGATGGCTATGTTTATTTGTGTTGCAACTTTAATCCACACAGAGGCGTCCGTTTTTCTGTGCTGAGAGATACCTACTTCAGATTAATTGTGTTGTTATAGGTTGATGATATGTGTTGTTATAGGTTGATGATAGTTTGATATTCATCAAAGGACTTGGTTTCACCCTCAGCTGAGATCTAAGGGGAGAATTTCAGAGATGAAAAATGGACTGATCTTAACTAGAACTAAGCACTTTACCGTGGTGTTCAAATATACTTCACTTATCATAAATACATCTCAACTGCTCTGAGAGGAGAAAGGACTGCACAAGTTTAGACTCTTAATTGTACAATTCAGCCTGAAGCCAGAGGAACAGGACAGATTGCTTCTGAAACTTCCTTCAGATTGGTAATCCTGTACCCTCTTTTTCATGCCACCCTGGCAATCTTTCTTGGAATTACATAGAGTACAAAGTGAATGGAAGATTTTGAAAATGTGCAGCACACCCTTCCGCCCTCCCCTGCCATAAAGCCTTGCCTGTATAAATTTCTTTTTTAGTTTCATGACAATTTCTATTGATTCAGGGATCAAGAACCGTAAGACCAATAATAAAAGTGTGAAGTATTGTATGGAATCTCCATTACTGAATTGAATGATGCACCTAAATTACTGCACTGGACTTGCAGTATGTCACTTTTGTTTAAGAGTTAAAATAGAAATGATATGATCTAGCATCATGGAGTCTTGTCTTGGAGCATTCTAGTCTTATTCTGGGAGAACATGAGTTAATGTTGAGATTGTGCACCATTTTACATAGTTGCCTTGTGAACATCCCTAACTATAATAAATACCATTGCTAAAGTACAGAATTTGCAGATGTCTTAACACTTATTCCTGCATTAAGCAATACGCTTGATCAATTTAATTAGATTATTTGTAAATGAGTAAGATAAAATGCTAAATTATAACATTTTCAGTTAATAACATAATTTGTTTGGGCTGGACATCCAGTTGGAGTAGCAAAAAAAAGTGAACAAATATTTAACTAACCAAAATACTAAAATCTTCAAGGTTAAACTTGATAAGGCATAAGCACGTGTCCAACTATGGCATTTGAAATAAATGTTTCAAAGAATTGCATGCATTTATCTAATACACGATAGCATTACTAAATTTAAATGTAATCTGGGGCTAAATTAATTATTTTTTCTGGGAAAATGTAATGATTTCTCTGGCTTTCATACAATTAACTTTACCTCGGGCACCCAGGCATTCACACTGGAGTGCCAGTTGCACAAACTCATTTTCACTGCTCTTTCTGTGGCAGCTCCGCAGGCAATATCCCGACTCCCTTCTCACATGGCCAGAGAATCTGCTTCCGCAGACTGTATCTGAGAAACTTCTGAGAACTGAGCTGGTCTTATCAGGGTTGACTGCTCCTGTTCTCAGAATTGCTCCTGATGAATTTACCAACAGAAGACCAAACTGTAAATAAATTATTCAAATTTGTGTATGAGAATAAAATTCTAAATAGTGTTTTTTTCTAGGAGCCAGTATTTTTTTCTGGAGAGTAAAACTTTCCCTTTTTTCACTCAATGATAATAAAGGAATCTGTAACATCAACAAAAACAATAATAGTACTTATCACTGCTCATTAGTTCTGTGTCCTGCACTGTGCTAAGCACTCTGCATGTATTAATTAATCCTCACATCAACCTATGAAGTATTATTATTGATAGTAATACTACTATTATTTCCAATTTTCAGTCGAGGAAACTGAGCTAGAGAGAGAACTTAAGTAAGGTCACGTAACCATGAAAAATTAAAACCCAGGCACTTTGTGTACAGCGATCCTGCTCTTAAATTCAATGCCATCCTGCCTCAATGACAGCAGGAATATAAAAGTGTGACATTTAATCAGACGTTTGACTGAGTTCACACATGAGCACAGGATAGACGTTAACGTTCTCTTTCTCATTTAACTGTTCCTTCACTCCTCTTTCCTATCTACATAATTGTTCTGATTATAATAAAAATCACGTCAATTTTTAAATTTAAAAAATTATACTTTTTAAAAAAATTTTTTTAGTTCAGCATATTACAAGGGTACAAATGTTTAGGTTACATATATTGCCTTTGCCCCTACCCGAGTCAGAGCTTCAAGCATGTGCATCCCCCAGACGGTGCACACCACACCCATTAGGTGTGAATATATCCACCCCCTCCTCCCCTTCCATCTGCCCATCAACACTTAAGTGCACATATAGTAAAAAATTATACTTGGATTGAGAAAATTTAGAAAGTATAGAAGAGCACCAATAATGGAAAATCACCCATAGTCCTATCACTCTACACTTTCCAGTCTTAGATAGATGCAGATATATGTAGATGTACACGTAGATGTAGAGATAGAGACGTAGATGCACATGTAAAGATATAGATAGATACAGACATACGGAAGCTCTGTGAGAGAATGTCTTTGTCTGTTTTATTTACTGTCATATTTTAAGTTCCTAGAACAATGTTTGGCACAGGGTGGGGCTCAATAATATTTGTTGAATGAATAGAGACAAATAATTCACTCACTTATTCTAAAAACATTTATTGAGCGTCTTCTCTGTGCCAGGCACTGTTCTGGGCAGTAGGGCAGTAGCAGCGATGAACAATGATCCCGGCCTTCCTGGAGCTTACATACCAGTGTGGAGTGGCTGACAATAAACAAATAAATTACACGTGTGTATGTATGTATATATTATTCACACACACATATCAGGTGGTGATGAAGTCAGATGATGGTGAGCTTCATGAGGAAAAAAGCAGGGAAGCGGGTGGGGCGTGTGGGGTGGGCTCGGGGTGGCCTCATGAAACAGGGAGCTAGTGAGGACGAGCTCCCTGGCTAGGTGCTATCTGAGTGTCAGAGCATGAAGGACTTTGATAGGCCTCTGCCAGGGCGTTAGCTTTTACTCTGAATGGATGGGGAGTCATTGGGGGTTTTCCACAGAGCAGTGATGTGAAATGACTTAAGGCTTAAAAGGATCACTTTGGCTGCCAGGCTTCAGGTGGGCCATGGGGGCAAGGGCCGCAGCAGAGACCGGCTGGGAGGCTGTGGCAGGAACCAGGCGGGAAGTGGTGGCTTGGGCTGGATGGTAGCCATGCAGGAGGTGAGGAACAGCAGGAACTTGGATATGTTTTGAAAGTGGAGCCAATAAGATTTGCTGACAGATTTGAAGTAAGGCAGGAGAGAAAAAAAAAAAAAAAGAGCCAAGAATAATTCCAAAGTTTTGGCTTTCTCAACTGGGAGCATGAGGGAAATTAACTTTCATTAATTGAGATGGGAAAACCTGAAGGAAGGCAGGTTGGGTGGGGATGGAGGATTAGGGATCTGGTGTTGTGTATGTAAAGTCTGAGACCCACGTAAAGATGTCAAGTGGGCAGCTGGATGTACTAATCTAAAGCCTGGGGAGAAACTCAGGGTGGATGCAAGAATCCAAAATTTAATTACAAAGTTTAAATAATTTTATAAATAATATGGTAATATACTCTTTTCATTTAATAATACATTATGAACATTTTCTCAGGTGATTAAATACAATTATATATATTGAAAATGAATATTAATCAAACACTTAAGGCTAAGAATAGCCCTAGAAAACCACATTCATTATTTTATTCAATCCTCACACAAACACCACGGTATAGTTGTTCTGATGCTCACTCACATATGAAGAAACTAAGGCTTCAGTGGGGTAAAACGACTTGCTCAAGGTCACCACCAGTACATGAGACAATCGGATATAAACTTGAATTTTCTAGGTTTTTTTCTACCTTAGCACTGTTGCCTCTAACCTAATGTTTCCAGTTCCACTTTTCTGGAACTATGACAAATCTATAGCAAGTTCATTATAGGTAAATATCCATTAAGTATCTCGGGATGTTGCCCCAAAATAGAATCTAAAATGACATAGTGTACATATTGCATAACATGGTGATGCACAACTTGTATCTAATCTGATCACTTACAGACTGCATAAAGCCACACAATGAAGTACACCCACCGCAGAGTAACATCAGTGTTACATAAGCAAATCATTCATTGTTCCCTGGTGTCCTTGCTCAGTTTTGTCCTCCTGGATCCTGGTTTAAGGTCACTGATCTTTCTAATCCCAAGGCAATGACAGTCCACTGATCTAAGCTGACGAACTGCAATGAAATCATTGCTCATGCACAAGGCTTCACCTTTTGACATCCTGTTAGAAACCAGTGGCAATGGGTTATGGGAGAGGATGGACAAGGTGCAAGGTTGTTGCAAGTTCTCTTAGAGCCGTGGAAGCTTGGCCCCTGAAGTCCCCTCTGAGCCAGAGACTGAGGACTGTGATATCACAGGGTGCTGAGGAGGGAGCTGAGGAGAGGAGAAACAGGCAAAACTAAGGAAAAATGCATGCACTCTGCAGAAAAGCAGATGAATGACCACTGGCAAAATGTGGATTTTTTCTTCTGCAATGCAGGAGCTGTATTCATTTTTAATGAGTACCAATGGAATGATTCAAACTGTATGATTTTCAAAGGAGGTCTGCAGGTAATATATACTCTTGTACAGGACAGAACTGGAACGATGCTGTTGGGCACATTCATGTGAAAAAAAGCCAAAATAAAAATAAATACTTTTTTGCCAAATCATAAAAGGCATTTACTCCTTTGTGTTTTCCTTACAATATTCATATTTTATGTATAGTGGTTATGTAGTTCTTTGTTGTTAGACTTTATAAGGGTCCATGGCGTAAAACCGTATTGATAAACTCTACTGTTTCTTGAGGGCTTTTCATGCACCGGATTCCCTTTGAGGTGTTTTAAATACCAACTAATTTAATCCTCATTGAAACCATGTCTCACTAGTGGGGAAACTGAGCTGTGTTTTCTCATCCGAGGCCACGCAGGTGGGAAGAGAGGGAGCTAGAAGTCTTGCCCAGAGCCAGCTCGGGCTCTCCCTTCAAAGAAATGGAAAGAAAAAAACCTACCAAGGATAATTGATTATAATCATTTCCACAGGCATATGCAGTGTTTTCTATTTTGCAAGAAAACTTCTAGCTTTCCCAAGACACTCCCAAGGAGACTGCAGAGATCCAAGTTGCTGCAAGGTGGTTCGCAGTGACTAGGAGGCCACACGAGGGCAAGGAATGGAAAGCCATGGCCAGAGAGTGCTCCGTGAGCTGGGCCTCCTCTTCCTCTGGGCTCCTGCCCCAGTTTCTCTGCTGTCCACTAGGCACGGCCCCGAGCACAATTCTATTCCTCCCTAGCATGCAGCCCCGTGGGAGAAATGGAGCTTATATCACGCTGAACAGCTTTTGGCTGATGGAAGGACAGAGATGACCAACCAGAATATGTCATGTCCTTAGCTTTCTTGGTAGTGGAGAGGGGGGATTGTTTTAAGTGGAGGGATGATGTGGAGTAATCAAGGAAAATTCTCAAGACTCCTTTTGCCAAAAGTTTTAATCCTTTAAAATAAATCCATCTCCAGTGAGATCTGTGGTGGCTCAAAAAAGAAAAGGATTCATTGATCTGAAGCTGTGCTGTCTAGTATAGTGGCTACAAGCCACATGTGGTTGTTGTTCACTTGAAATGTGGTTAGTGCAACTGAGGAACTGAATTTTTAATATTATTCAATTTTAATTAATTTGAATGTAAAAACATGCTCAATTCATTTATTGTAAGTGTGTCTGAAGCAACTTGGAAATGTGAATCAACTTTTTCAACTGTAAATTTTATGAAATCTAAACACAGATTAAGTATTTCTGATGAAACTTTAGCATCCAAATTGAGTTTGCTTTAGGTATAAAATACTCACTGGATTTACTCACTAGATTTTGGAGATTTAATGAGTAAGAAAGTGAGTGAAAAAAAGAATGTATTAATACAATATCTCTTTATCTGAAATGATACTAAAAATTTATTGAAATGATAATGTTATGGATACAGTGAGTTATATAAAAATATTATTTAAGTAAATGTCACCTTTTTTTACTTTTTAAAATATGACTACCAGAAAATTTGAAATTATAATACCTATACAGTTCTGTCATATTTCTATTGGACAATATTGCTCTAGTATGTCCTACGATTTACTATTAAAAAGTCTGAAATAGTATTCCAAACATCAGATAGGATTTTGTGATTTTTTTTAATAGGTGAAATTGCATAGAGAAAACAGTAAGAATCTTGTACTACACACAATGCAGTTACTAGGTTTGTGAAACATTACATTCTCATATAAAAAGCAAGAAATGAAATTCTTGAGGGCTTCATAAGAAATAATTAATGTTTTCCCCTATAGATAAAAAATTATGACTTCCTTTTCTATTTGTGTCTCCACTTGGAGATTCCCACCCATCGAAGCATGAGCCCACTATCCAACCAGCAAAAGAATTCACAATGTGAACTTTAAACCTTTATATGAAGAGGCAAGTTGGGCACAGTAGCTCACACCTGTAATCCTAGCACTTTAGGAGGCCAAGGCAAGAGGATCACTTGAGGCCAGGAGTTTGAAACCAGCCTGAACAACATAGTGAGATCCTGCCTGGGCATGGTGGCATGCACCTGTAGTTCTAGCCACTTCGGAGGCTGAGGCAGGAGGACAGCTTGAGCCTAGGAGTTTGAGGTTGCAGTGTGCCATCATGATGCCACTGCACTCTAGCTCAGGCAACAGAATGAGACCCTGTCTCCAAAAATAAATAAAGCAGCAGCATACATCTATTCAAGCCTGGGAAGAGAATCCACAGTTTCAGAACAAGTGTGTGCATGTGTGTTTGAGAAAGAGAGAGAGAGAATATGTAATGCAAGTACATGCTCATGCTTGGGTTCATATATACCTATTTCATCATGACTTTGGCCATAGAGACTTTGTTTCTATCACTTCACCATTTCAAAACACCCACCAAACCACAACACACCAGAGGTATCCTGCCAATTGAGTGGGAAGTTCCAGGAACTCCCAATTGTTGTAACTTGGAAAGAAAGAGCCAATGAGATAGAGGAGTTCCTCTTGGGTCCTACTTCTGACACCACAGTCTCTCTCCTATAACCTGGTCCTGTCTCTGTAGTATTTCAGCATTGCTGGAAAATTCCAAACAAATTGCTCTTCCAGCCTTTCTTTTTTAAACTGGTAAAAGATACTTCTGCAGAAACTTGTGCAGCCAGTAGAGAAGTTTATTTAGAAACCTACAGGGTACTTGTGAAGGCAGTGATGATAAATCCCCAAGTTAATTGCAGATTTGACTTGTGCTGCAATTTGTTACATTATTTGCACAGTAAGCCCAGAGAAAGGGAGCTTTGAGAGTTGCTTAATTTCTAAATTTGAAAAATAAGAACCTCTTGGGTTTACAAAAAAGTAGGGAGTGAAAACCAGAAAGCTTGGGTTTAATTAGTACCTGACTACAGATGTCACCCACCCCTCTGTGTGACTCTATTGTCCCATCAGTAACTTGGGCAGGTGATCCCTGTCCCTGCCGAGGTCAAAGGAATAATGTAAACTATAAGCTAAACTTTGAATAAGTCCTTGAAGACATTACTGTATTTTAAAAATGTAAACAGAATTTATTTTCTGTGGTTGCCACCTTAGTCTTGCCTGATGTGTTTCTTCTGGAAATTGGTTTTACAGAGTGAAACATTTTCATGTTCACATTCATCCCTCCATAAGTGATGCACTGAGACAAGTTTCCATGTATTTCTTCTCAGTGATCTCTAACTTGGGGTCACATTTTCAATAGTATGAAATTATAAGCATTTTAGAATAATTAAATAATGATATGGGGGAAGAAAATATCTCAGACTCTTGAGGGTTCAAAATCAAATCCCTCACATGTAACTAAAAGTGAATATAGAAAAATACGTGCATGATATGGAATCCTCCCAAACTGAATTTTCATTAAGGAGATAAACTTAATGACAAAATTAACAATAAAATCCTAACTTTTGAGTTATAAATATGATTTGGCTTTATTTTATTTTTGAGCTAAAACAAACCGCCACAATTAACAAGGACCTTTCAGGTAGGTCAACATAGAGGGCTAATTGTTTTGTAAGAAGGCGAGCGGAGCACTGGATGTGAATGAGGAAGCTGGTCTGGCGGTGAGGATGCCGCCCTCACCTCAGTCTCCCAGCTGTGACCTTCCTCTCAGAGGGCTCCCGAGGGCCACTGCACTAATGCTTGTGAGACTGAGTTAGAGTCTAAGGATGTGGGTCTCCTTGTGATGTCAGCAAATTATGCAAATTAAAATACTGGATTCTTTGGTGAGTATCATATGCTCTTTATAAAATATTTAGATATTTCCAATCTGTACTTGTTTCTTTAAAAATCATGGCACAAGTGTGAATATACTCCTAACAATCCTCAACAAATTGTACTGTAGGATCCATTTGTATGATACATTATTAATCTTTTAGGCTGAAACATGAGTCTCTATAAATTAGGTCTCACAGACACTGAAATGTCAATTGGTGCCATTTCAAATGTGTCATCCCAAGGCAGCCAGTCAGGAGTGCCTTCAATCTTTCTCTCAGCTGACACTATAAATGAATAGTAACCGGGCTAGTAGAAGAGATTCTTGAATGAAAATCTTACATTTGGATATTGTGTGTGAGCTACAATAGCATTCTTATTAAGGTTGCAGATTTTTATGGTTGGAAATTTGAATACAAAATATATTGAGTTAAACTAGATACACTGCAAGTCATAGTGCCTTAGTTTTTCTGGAACTAAATAGGGGGAGTTGAATATCTTCTACCTGCCTCATAGACACTGGTCTTTTTGGAGGAGTGGGCAGGAGGGATACGCTTGATTAAGCAGATTGGTGAGGTTATTTCAATTCTCCATTAGAGACAGAACCTGATAGGTACCTTTTGGCAAAGTGGGGAAGCAGGAATAACAAGCCCCTTACTCTTTGGAGCTTCAGTCCAATCCTGCTAAACTTTCCTCACACACCTTCCTAACTGTATCTAAAGGAAAGGGTAATTGATGTTTTCAACTTGCTGTGTTTGGGCCAGGTGATTTGAGGCTTAAATTTCTTTAAAGATATTATGGCAATTCCCCTATGGTAGGGGGCCCTTAACATGCCCCTGAGATCCCCGCCTCCTAGTATTCATGCCCGTGTAGAATCCCCTGCCTTTGAGTATAGGCTGGGCCCCATGACTCCTTCTAGAAAATAGAATGTGCCAAACGTGATGAGATGTCACTTCTGAGACGAGGTTATGGAGAGACTCTGGCTCCCTTCTTGCTTTGGCTCCCTTGCTCTCTTGCTCACTGCTCTGACGGAAGCCAACCTCCCTGTTGTGAGCTGTTCTGACAGCCAGCCAGGAGCCAAGGCTTGGCAGCGGTGACATGAGTAAGTCTGGAAGTAGCTCTCCCCTGAGCCGAGCCTTGAGGTGACTGCAGCCTGGGCCAACACCTGGCCTGTGGCCCTGTGAGAATCGCTGAGCCAGAGGTCCCAGCTAAGCCACACCTGGATTCCTGAGCCACAGAAACTGGGAGACAATAAGTGTGGTTGTAAGCTGCTACATTTTGAAGTATTAATAATTTGTTACACAGCAATAGACAATTAGTACAATCTCCAACACTTAAAATAATATGTTCACTTATCTGTGAGCTCCTTGGGGCCAAGGTCTTAGTATGACTCATCATTTCCTGTCTAGCACCCAGCCCACTGCCTGGCATATACAGAAGCTCAATAAATGTTTGGGAAAGGGAGAGAGGAAGAGGAGGAGAAAGGGATGGAGGGAGGGAAAAAAGGAAAGAGCTGACATTGGTGCAAGAGTGCAGACTCGAGCTCCAGTTCCCCTGACAGAAAGCTGAGAGTTAACAGTTGACGGCCAATAAGGAACAGTCACTCAATTGACAGATTTTACCTCCCCTTCTAATTTAGTTTCATATTTAGTGAATTGCTTAACAACCACTCAGAGCAGAGTTCTCCCCTCTGGTAGGTGCTGGAATCATCCAAGGAGCTTTTGTCGAACGCCAGAGTACAGAATGCCAGCCCACTCGGTTAGAGGCTGGGGCGAGCCAGCCATCGGTGCTGCTCCTGGCTGAGGACACGGAGGCTCCACCATCAGTACAAAGTCAGCCCACAGATGGGCTTGAAGACGGGTAGCTAACTCCTCACTCGGGGGGCTGCCTGAGCAGAAGCCTGTCGGAGAACAGGGCAGACAGCAGGACTGGGTCAGCTGGACTCAGGTTGACACCCTCTGTTCAAAGCCTTTGTCTCATGTGACTGTTTCCTTCCCAGGCCAGGCACCTGGGGCCTGGGTGGCCGGGAGCATCAAGGGAACACGGAGTAGAGCCATGGAGTGTGTCCCTACGGGCAGGCAGGAGGTGCATATGTTACAGGGAGCCTTTGGTAAAGATGACACTGTCCAGCAACCAAAGGAGCTGTCCCAGGGCCTGTGCAGTCCCTGTCATTAATGTGTTGGATACTGTGGAAAAGTCCAAACAGGGATGAGGAGTTAGGGTGGATGGACTCCGAGGTTTTCTACAACTGTGTGAACGCTGAGGACACTATATTCTGACATATTCCCTGAGGCTCCTTCCCCCATATTTCCAGCTACCTCACCCCCACGCCCATGACCATCCCATTTAGGAAGCTGGAGCTGCAGTACTGATTGCTCAGGTGGTGTAACACCACAGAATGCAGCTTCAGAGTTGGAGGGAAAGAACTCTGGACATAAACAACAGCTTCAGAAGAAGACCTGGTCAGGCACAGCTAAGATCCTGCCAGCCTATAGACAACCACAGTCTTCACAATAGGAAAGGCAGAGACCCTGTGAAGGAAGAGAACTGGACATGAGGCAGGTCCCTGAGAAAAGCCCACGGGAGCGGGGTTATTGGCAAACACCCCAGATAGGTTTGTTGGAGGCCAAGGGTGAGCTAAGGGCAGAAGTGTGGCCCAGGATGGCAGCAATGTCCCCCCTCCACCTCCCACCCCAGCCCCACCCCTGAGCCTCACGGTGGACTTGAGCTGGAATGGCTGGTAGGAAGCCGGGCAGCTGCCCCGAACCAGCCTCACAGAGCTGGGCAGTGTCCCAGGATGGTGCAGGGAGCTGCAGGACACTCTCTGGACTCTACCGGGAGAGAGACAGCCTGAGACTGCCCCACTGGTGGGACAGGGACTGTGTGGACAGAGACTTGAGGCTGAGTGGGAGCAAGGGCAGCCCAGCCCAAACTCGAGTGGGCACTGCACGAGTTTCTGGAACAGAGGCAGTGCCCCAGAGGAAGGGCAGGGGCAGACCCTGAATTGCCTGTTTCATGTGCCCACTGCAATGAGGGAGAAAACAAATAAAATCAAGCCCAGTTACAGAGAAGTGAAGAAAGCCACAGGTCTCGCATAGCTCAGTTGGTGGGGCAAGACTCTTAACCACCTCAGAGCCTTTCATTTGTCCAGAGGGCCACTTACGGGACTTATGAAGCAAGGGGAGCATCTGCCACACCCACTACCCCAGACCCCTCCCCCTCCAAACAGGCTAGGAGATTCTCTGTGTGGTTCCCGAAGTTTGCACTACCAGGTAAAGGTCAAATGAGGATTAAACAGTTAAAAGAAACTGGGGGTCAATGAACAATGGGAAAGTAAGTGCTAGATTAGAGATAAACTGGGCTTTGATTAACAGCAGGTGGATGCTGAAAGACCGTGGATTGAGCACGGCACACCATGCAGTGGGAGAGAAAGCCCACATCATGCCATGCTGTCCCCATTGTCTCCATCGCCTCTTCCTGAGAAGCCCACACACTCCCCTGATGTGGAGCTTCCCTTTGTTATCAAGAGCTGTCTGCTCAGCCCCGACTCTTCTGATCAGTAGACTCCTGTTTGCTTTGTTCGCTTACCTACCCTAAGGGATAGAGCACAAGACCCCCACTCACTCTGGCCAACCAAGAGAATAACAAAAGCATCGTTGTGTCTGCTGTGAGAATTCTCGAACAACTTCAGAGACTTTTCTTATGAGACTTCAATAGACTAGTGCAGGTGTTCATTTCCTTTCCATACTGATGATCCCCAAAATAAGTTGTTCCCCCACCCCACCATCCTTTAATCTATCGGATCCCCTTCCCGTGCACATCTTGCTCTGAACTTTTCACACACGGTGTCCAGCCACTGAGCCCTGCTCTCCTGCTCCCTCCACAGCTGGCTGAGGGCAGAGGCCACATCTGGCCATGCCTGCCCCTGCACCTGGCCCAGTGCCAGGGACACAGCAGGTACTAGGAATCCTTTAATTCCAGCAGATCTTCTTTAATGCTTAACCAGAATTTGTACTATAGGGTCTCTGACTCTACACAAACAATGCTTGACTGGAAATTTTGGGGAATCAAAACATATTTTCATGGACTTGAGTCTTAACTTCTGAAATGCTTTATTTTTATTTCTTGCTCATCTTCCGGAGGCAAAGGCTACGAAGCAATTCCGAGTTCCATTTTTTCCTCTCTCAACTCCTCTGTCAAGTAAAATGCTCTATAAACAAAAATCTAAATATATTCAGAAAACTCTTTTTCAGAGGAGAATTTTTTCCCCATGAGGAAAATACTCACTCTTCCCCTTAACTAACCTTATCCACTGAGCTTTTTATCTCATTTATTTAAAATTTTAAAAACACCTGCTTTGGCTTAGCACTGAACCAAAGTTATCCTGACATGGTCACTGTCCACTAAGGGTTTCCAGAATAAAATGATGGAAAACACAGGTGACAGTAACGTGAAAATAACCAGACATGTACAAAAATGTTGATACATATAAAACAGCACATTTAGCTCTGCATTTTCAAAATGGTTGGAAAAAAGATGAACAAAATTTCAAAAGGTCTCTGTCTTAAACTAAGACGAAAATTCAGAAATTGTTTTAGCCAATACCAATAGGCTAAACATATATAGGAAATAATGGGGTGGAGGGGAAGAAATATAGAGGGAAGGAAAGAACTCAGTAGAAAATGAAAATTAAGAAAAACAAAGACAAGAAGCTGGAGAATTTGAAGTAGAAGTGGTAGGGTGGAAGGTGACCAGCTATTGCCTCGCTACTACTGATTATCTTTTCCTCATTCGAAGGTGCTTGTGAAGCCGACAGGTGGTTACACAGGGAACTTTGCTGTGACTTCCTGGGGAATTCTACTGGGACTGTTTATGGGTTGGCTTCCCAGTATGGTGCTGGGCCAGAGACAGGAAGGGCACTGGCAGGGCCTGTTGCAGTCCCACCTGTGGCTGGAACAGGACACGAATGTGCTGCTTCCAGATTTCTCTACTCCCACTTGCCCCCAGATAACCTCACAAGGACAAATTAAATAGTGCCTCTAGACTGATTACCATTTCTGTTAGTCAATGTAGTATAACGAAGTATTTAAGAATTCAGGAACTGCATAACCAAGCAAGTTCCTTAACCTCCTTGGGCCTCAGTTTCCTCTGTAAAATGGAGGAAACAGCAGCTCCATGCTGCTAAACACCAGGCTGAGTGCCTTGCATAGTTTCTCATCACATCCTTCAGTGTAAGCTGACGGCATCATCTAATAAAAGCCATTCTGCATTCAGGTTTGGGGTATCAAGGTAGAGTCAGAGGCCTGGCTTAGTCCAACGCAGAATCTTAGAGGGTCCAGAGTAATAGAGAGACTCTCCCTAAATACTAATTTTTAAGCTGAGATTTTGAAAATGGAGAGACCCTTGGTAGGATGGGTACCATGAATGGAAGTTCTTTTACCTTCATTCAAAGAGGCCTCAATCCTGGATACAGGCTTCCTGGGAAATCACATTCATTTCCATGGATTTGATAATAATATTGAATTAAGGCTGATGACTCCCCAAGTTATTTCTTCAGACCAGAGTACTCCTCCCTCTGAGCTTCAAACACAGGCACATAACTGTTTGTCTTATAACTCCACTTGGATGTTATGCAGATATCTCAAACTTCACATGTCCAAAATGGAACTCTTAAGTTTTTCCCCAAAATGTGTTCCTTAGCTCAGTAAATGGAACTACCATCCTCCCAACTCAGGCTATAAACCTAAGAGGTGTCCTTTTTATCAATATCTCATGCCCAATTCACAGGCGAGAAATGTCAGTTCCACGTCCAACATACATCTCAACTCTAACCACTGCTCTAAATCTCTGCTGCCACCACCCTGATTGGATCCTTAGCATTTCTTGCCTGGACTGCTGCAATAGCCCCTTGTCTGATACACTACTTCTCTTGCACCCAACCCCGTCTTCCAAGCCAAGCTCTGTCCCAACTCATGGCCTTTGCATATGCTGCTCCCACTGTCTGGATGCTTTTCTACCCACTATCTTTACTATCTCTTCATCTTTAGGCCTCAGCTTAAATGTCACAGCCTCAAAAAGGCCACAATGATTACCCTATCTAAAATATTCTCTTATAATTTTCTATCTCAACTCCTTGTTTTGTTTGTGTGTTTTTTCTCCTTCATAACTCTTATCACAGCCCACATCATTTTATTAATGTGTCAGTTTTTGTTCATTTGTACCTAGAGGATGGGGCTCTGTGTGTCCTGTCCTCCCTAGTGTCTAGAACAATGTTGACCTTATTAGATGGCCCACATGTGTTTCCTGAATAAAAGAAATGAATGAAGAGCAGACAAGAATCGTCCTAACCAATCCCTGTGTCTCTGGCTCCGTGGCCCCTGCCTTACCAGATCCACACTGCACACATTTAGAGAACTTCCTGTGGCAATCTCACAGGAGCACCAAGGTAACGTACACAAAGGTACGCAAATTTTGAGACAATTTAAAGACTACAACTTTGAAGAACTCGAAAATAATGTTTGGAAGAAAATACTGCCCAGAAATGATGAACAAGCTCTCTCAATTAGTTGCAATGTGAGGCTAGGAAACAATTCGACGGTTGGACGTGTCCAGATTCTTTAAGTGCTGATTTGATTTGTCTTCTCACAGAGGCAATAAAATACTATAAAGGATACATTTCTGTACAGAATGTGCTTGCTGGTGGGTATCTTGTAACATGAAACTGAGCAAGTCCAAACTTACTGATTCTCAAGCTCCTTCCAATGATTCTGGTTCTTGTCAATGCCGAACCCATGAGGGAAAGACAGAAGACTCGGTCTTCTCAGAGTCTTAAGGAGTTTGCAGAAGGCTCAGGCTCAGAAAGGCGACCTTTTCCTCAAACAGCAAGCAGGAATGCCCCAACTCACCCATCAGGGCTGATTTCCAGGGCTTGACAATTGAATTTTCAGCTAAGTTGGATGTGACCAGTGATCTCATTTCTCCTGGGATTATTTCAGTGTTGGGTGCCCTGTTTCTATTGCTTCCTTTGTCTCATCACAAATATTGGATCATACTTTATACGTGGCACTTGAGGCTAAACTGCTTTTAGTTTTTCTTTGTCTTTTAAATTAATTAAAGTGTGTGTTACTTTTTTTAACCTTAAAGATAATATTAATACATTAATAAATACATTTTCATATTTTAGGGTTTTTTTCCTTTACATATTTATGCCACATAGACTAGGACTCCCTTATAAGCAAATGTACTCTGAAAAGAAAATATCATTTAGATTCTTCTCTCTCACTCTCACTCTCTCTCTGAATATCTCAGTAAGACTGGTTCATTCTATTGTTCTAATCATTCTACTCATAAGTCTTAAGACAGTGGCATGCTGACAGGAACAGAACTGAATGAGCAAGACGTCTGAAAAACATCTGCTGAAAATTCATCTGATGAATGAATATAAAGGCTAAACCTGAAAAAAAAAGCCCATATGTTTTCATAACATTAATCAACTTCTGCATTTTTCCTAGACTCTTCCATATTTGACTACTTAAGTTTTGATTATTATAGTTAGCTTTGGTTGATTACTTATTATGAATAAGACAATTTACATATATTATTGGATTTAATCCTCACACCAACCCTGAGGCTTATGATACCTGTTTTTTAAAAAAGAAAACTGGTGCTTAGTATGGTGTCTCCTGATTATAAAGCATTTAAAAGACAATGTCATGATTTGATCTGAAATCTTGGTCAACTACAAATTCTGTGCCTTTGCTCTCCTTAGTGATCTGTAGCTGTTTCTTATTTATTCAGAAACATGATGCTCCTGCTAATTTATTTCCTCATTGACTTTAATGTGACCATACTTGTCATGGACCACATATACATTGGCACTTCATATGTACAAATTACATTATTTCCTCTGAGCTTTTCTCCTACCAGTTCAAAAGTAAAGAAATGTAGACGAGACCAGCCTGAGCAAGAGCGAAACCCCATCTCTACTAAAAATAGAAAGAAATTAGCCAAACAACTAAAATATATACAAAAAATTAGCTGGGCATGGTGGCACATGCCCGTAGTCCCAGCTACTCGGGAGGCTGAGGCAGAAGGATTGCTTGAGCCCAGGAGTTTGAGGTTGCTGTGAGCTAGGCTGATGCCACAGCACTCTAGCCTGGGCAACAGAGTGAGACTCAATCTCAAAAAAAAAAAAAGAAAAAAGAAAAGAAATGTAGAGCTTAAGCTTTAGCCGATTTATTTCCCTTTAGGTGGCTGCTAGAAGAGATTTTTGCTAATAACAGCTCCAGGTAATATAATTAACTATATGAACATGGAAAACTTACATATCAGACCATGACAGGCATGAATACATTGCTGTGATTTCAGGTGTCCATTTAATTTAAGTTTGTACTTCTCCCATTTGTTCCTTCAGAACAATGAGATGACTCCAAAACTTGGGCTGAGAAAACTGGATTGGTTTCAATCCAGCAGCTATAGTGAGATACTGTTCAGTGACATAGCATAAAACATCCTCATCGATTAATTTTCTTTCTCTTTTCCTTCCCCTCTTCCATATACAGCCTGGAATTGACAATTCTTCTCCTCTGTTTCTAGTTCAAATTAGGGTTGGTGGAAAATATTCAAACACTGGATTCTGAATCAATTGGTGAAGAGTTCCTGCTGCAAACGCTCCCCAAGTTTCCCCAAACACCAAAGTTCCAGATACTACCCTGTCCCTCCATCTGTTTTTACTGTTCAGCAACTAAAAGGCTAATGCCCTACTCCGGCACCAGGGCCCGCTGACCAGCCCTGCTTCCAGTAGGAGCATTGTCCCGGTTACATGGTCTCAGCCAAATGTAATTAGACAAACAACTTTTCACATTTCTATTGCTTTGAGTCCAAGGTTTTCAAATGGAATTTTTCAAACTAAAACATTTTTGTTTTGTAGCCTATAATATAATGTTAACCAGGGAGATACATACCAAGCCCCAAATTCATCAATTTGCCTTAAATTCAAGTTTCATAATCTAAAATTCTAGGCTACTTGAGTTTTTCCTTATATTAAGATTACACTTGAACAAAGATAGGGTATTTATTTACTTTCAATTATGATAAACTTACAAAATCTAGGATCATAATGAAAGTAACTAAATTAAAATGTACTGCAAAGCTGGTATATTTATTCCTAAAATCTCAGTCCATTTCTTTCATCTCAAAGCATTGTTAATGTAGAAATCAATTTTTCATCTTTGTCACCAGGAAAAGGAGAATTACAAAGCCTTCTGAATCTGATCCTTTGCCTGCTGAACACAGCAGGCAGTTAAAGCACAAGTAAGTAAAACAAATTATGCTATTTATCTGTTTATACAAGTTGTTCTCAACCCAGAAAAGATTTTAGGCAGCTTATTGTTTATTATCAGGGAGAATGCTTAGAATCCATTTGATTTTATTTTGTCTGTTTAGAAAGTGAGCTCTGAGAGGAAGGGGCCATACTTTTGGGGTACCATGTATATGTTAGTGGGTGCCCAAGAGGTAGGTTTTCCATTTTCCTGGATGTAGGACATGATGGGATCTTTGAGCCTCAGAGTGTAAACTTACAAACTGATTCTACTTAGTTGTATGCTATTCTCTTGGTTCATTTCTTTTGATTTTTACCTTTTAAAAAAAATTTCTTAGCTAGTATTTTTTTTTAACTCCTCCAACTTTATTCTTCTTTATCCAAAATTGTTTTGGCTTTTTTTTTTTTTTTGATAATCTAGAGGAAAGAGTTTATTTATTTTTTTTCAGCTTATCATCATGGGGTATTTTTTAAAGTGTACTCCTTGGACACCTTGCTCAGAATTACTCAGAATCCTCCCAGACCCATGGAAGAAGAATCTTTGGGTTTAGGGCCTTGTTATCTGATATGAAACAGGTTAGTAGCCTCCAATGCATTCTCAGGTGCCTGAGTTTGAGATTCAGTGCCTTGGTCTTTAATAAAGCCTGGTTTAAATATTCCTTTCCTCTCTCAGCTGTGAGGCTGAGCAAATTATAGGTATACCTGTGGTCACACACGTGACAAGAATGTTAAGCGGAAGGTACCCAGCACCTAAGAGCTGCGGGTGAGGGATAGGCGGTTAGTGGCAGCTTTCAGAAGAGGAAAATGGCTCTTGGCAAGAGAGGAGAGAGCAGAGCAGAGAGGAATCAGGGCTGAGAAGTTGAGCAGTTCTTTGTCACAAGGCAAATTTTTCACCTTTTCCTTAGAAAGGACCTTAGAAGACCAAGTTTGATTGTGTTTAGGGAGATGGTCTTTTCTTTTACCATCCTAGTAAATGGACCCTTTAGGAAGTGAAGCAGAATGAGCTGAGCTCAAATGATCGTATCAAGCTCCCAAATACAAAGACATTTTGCATGGGTCTCTCTCGGGCCAAGACAGGTTCCACTGAAAGGACCAAAAGAAGGGGAGGGGCTGTGTCCCGAAGAGAGGGTTTTTCAGACCGTTCTAAGGATAGGAGACTGATTGATTATCAAACAAGATGAGGTGGATTCAAGACACTGTGGTTTTAGCAAATTACTGAGTAGGAAAGTAATACCATAGTAAATTAGCCAGGATTCTAACTGTTTAAAAAAAAAATCCGGAAGCAGCCAAACGTGTCAAATCAGACCTTTACATTCCAGTAGGAGGAGGCAATATGTATTTTTCCACTTAGAAAGTTCTTTCTTTTCTTTGACTTCTTGGTATTTCTTGATTTATATTTTAAGTGAATTAGCTGTTATGGAGTTACTATAAATAAAGAGGCTTTCTGTGTAGTCACTGGTGGTTGTTCCCTGGGCTTATTAAACCCTCCAGTCCTAAAGACACTGGCGCCTAAACCACGGTGCTTTTGATGTTGTCAGAACCACGATCAAAGTCAATCAGGCAAGAGGAACCAGAGGGAAGGTCTCAGTTAGAGTGAGAATTGGGGCCGTTCTCACAAGCCCCGTACCTTCCCACAAGCTGGGGAGGCTGAAAAGGCCCTGACTTGGGAGGCCAGTGGCTGAAAGGAGCTTCTCTGTAGCCAGAGGAGCACTCCCTCCCTCTCCCTCGACCCCAGGTCTCTGGGCACACTTCATGGGATCATCACAAACTCCCACATGGCTTTTTACCTGCTTACTGCAGTCAAGTAGGGGATCCCCGACCAGACGCTGACCTGTTCTAAGGCCTACACTCAGAGAGTAGACCAGCAGCATTAGTACAACCTGGGAGCTTGTTAGCAATACAGAATCTGGGGCCCCTTCCCAGACCCACCGAATCAGAAACTGCAATTTAATGTGCACGCTAAAGTTTACAGAAACACTGGCCTAAGGTACAGAGATGAAAATACTTCGAAGCTGCAGCAGCTAGAGAGCTCTATGACTAAAGTTCGTTTTATGCAGGAAGATCTAAGTTCACAGCTGCGAGGTGGAGACTGAATAAAGGGGTGGGGGTAGGGAGGCTAGCACAATTCTTTATACTAATGAAGGGGTCTCTGTGCCGATTATATGACACAGAAGAGTTTTCTTCTTTAATATGTATGTAAACTTCACTAACTCTAATAATTAGTGATTTGTTTTTGGGAGAAGTATCTGGGTGTCTAATTAATAGCTCCCACCTATGTGAACAAGAGGAATTCTCCTGTGCACCTCAGGGTGGAGAGAGCATCTTGAAGAGAACCAAACCTGGAGGCCAAAGCCCCCTGGACTTCCCTCCTGAAGTTCCCCAGCTGGGCCGTCAATCTCAGTGTTCCTCAACCATGGATGTTCATTAGAAACACATAGTCAGCCTTGTTCTTTTTTTCTGAGACACAGTCTTGCTCTGTCTCCCCAGCTATAGTGCAGTGACACCATCATAGCTCACAGCAACCTCAAACTCCTGGATTCAAGCAACCCTCCTGCCTCAGCCTCCCAAGTAGCTGGTACTACAGGCATGCACCACCATGCCCGGCTAATTTTCCTATTTTTTGTAGAGACGGGGTCTCACTCTTGCTCAGGCTGGTCTTGAACTCCTGATCTAAAGTGATACTCTTGCCTGGGCCTCCAAAAGTGCTAGGATTACAGATGTGAGCCACCATGCCTAGCCTTGCTTTTAAAAATTCCAATGCCCACGCCCCATCTCAGACCAATTAAATGTGCATCTCTGGGTGTGAGGCTCTGGGCATGGATATTTTTAGAAAGCTCTCAGGGTCTGCAGTCCAGACTGACTAATTTGAAATTGGGAATTGAATGGTGTGTCACAGAGGACATGGAGGAGAGCGGAGGTGGCATTTAGGGCGGCTCAGGGGGGGAAGGTCGCAGAATAAAGAAACTGCAGAGATGGGGAGACTTGGGGGCAGGGCTAGACATTGGGGTTTGTCCACCAGGAGACCCCACAAGAAAAGCCTCACTTCCTTTGTGCTCTCCCTTGGATTAGGGGTATGGTCACTGAAGCTTGCAGGAAAAAACTTCTCTAGTTGAACATTTTAGTTCCTTTTAGTTCTCCCCAACCCTGGAGTGTAGTTGACCTTTAGCACTGCCGGTGGTGGAGGTGGTGTAGAAGAAAAAAGAAATGTAGAAGTAAAGGAAGTGTGGCTTCCCCATGTTTGCACTTCCTTTGCAATCCACGTTTGTTGGAGACAGGATATTATTGACCGGACTGCAGCCAGGCATTCCTAGTGGTGTCCACAGGGAAACCAAGGGTGGCACAAGCTGACCTGAGAGCATAGGGTGGTGTGGGGGGCAGGAGAAGCTGCCAGGGAGAGGCTGTGTTGTGGGCAGGGGATAAACGTTTCCCGACATGTTCTAGATGGTGTCTTTTAAATTGATAGTTGTGACCCATTAGTTTGTCATGAAATCTATTTTAAAGGTCACAACCAGTATTTTTAAATAGAATAAAAGAGCTTGGAATGAAATAGAATAAAAAATATCAGAGCTTAGAGTCCATATGTAAGGATGATTCTTGTTTTGTGAAACTTTGGTGTATGCTATAATATATATATGTAGGTGTGTATTGGGTGACAATGGAAAATGTATTTCTTTCTATGGTTATGAGTAAAGTATTTAAGAACCACTGGATTATATTTCTTTGCAGCAGAATAAAACTCAATTTTATTGGAGACACTCCATAGCACCATGATACAGAGCACAGGGAGGATAAGCCACAATCTCGTCCTGATGCAGCTGGGAGACCTGTGTATGGGCTATGCACACACCACTAGCCAGATGAGCAGAGGGAGTGCCGGCATGTGAGCGAGTGCTGGCTGGCAGGTCAGGGCTCAGGGGCAGGGCAAATTAAGGGGAAAGTAAGGGCATTGATAATGTGGTTAAGGCGGCAAGAACTGAGTTTACCACCATGGATTTTGCATGGCATCCATCCAAACTCGGAAGGCAGTCTGATGGACTTACACACCTCCAAAGAACTTGACCCATTGTTTTGATTTGGTTTTTATTTTGTATGTTTCTCTCATTAGAGAGTCAATGACTTGCTACCAGCTTTTGACCCTGTGAAATATTCATGAATGTAGGTACAGGACTCTAAGAGATTCTAATATGTTATCTATATCTACATATCTATATCAATAGTGACTTTACAATAGAAATTTTTGTTATTTAATTTGCAAAATGCATTTCAAATGATTCAGTTTACCATATAATATGCACTTGAATGTAAAAATATGCTACATTTTCCAGACCAGTGTGTTGCATAAACAGAGAAGTGTCTCTTTTCTTCAATAATCATTTGATAAAACCAAAATTTCTCTAGTTACTCTAATTTTGGGGGTGGTAGAGGTGAGAGGTTTCAGGGAAGTCTAAAACTTTCAGAAAGAAACAACAATAACAAAAATGAAATATCCTGCTATTACATGTTGGAAAGATGTAACTTCTATCTTGGAACAAACATGGCCAATAAAGAATAGCAATAAAGGTCTGGGCAGGCACCCAAATTATAAAACCAATTTCCCCTCCTCACACTCACTGACTTGATCCATTGAGATTGTCACAGGCCCATGAAGGTGCAGGTGGCAATTCCACCTGCAAAGTCCCTGCCTTATCTGAGGCAGCAGGGAGGATACCCCTGCTGGAAAGGAAAGGCGGTGGGCAGCAGGCATCAGTGGCTGCAGTGCCTGGGATGGGTTGTGCAGGATGGCTGACGGCTCCCAAACTTGGTGACAGGGTCCCACGGGAAGTGTGGGGTGAGATGGAACTGGGCGTCTGTCTGCCATAACGCCCTTCAGTGGCACCTCTCCTGGGACCTCACACCTGACACGTTCGGGAAAGGTGTTTCTGGCTGAGGATGGTGGGCTGTGGTGATCTCAATGCTCCTCACACTCAGAAAGAGGTGTTGGGAAGTTTGACATTTAACAGAACAATTTCTCTCTCTTTCAGAAGGAAACCTGAGTCACTGCTAAGAACTTCAGAAATTTGATTTTTTTTTTTTTTTTTTAGCTTATCCAGAAGTCAGTTTCCACTGGGTTTTTCCCTTTTCTTGAGCTGAATTCTAGTCAAGATGGGTTTTTCCACTGTACCCTAGTGAAGGATGTTGAGAAGTCAGACTGATATCCGTGCAAAAATGCATGATTCTTTTGTGGATTCCTCAGAGATGCTTCAGCTACTAATATTGAGAAACAATGCCTCCCCCAATTTCCCTTTGCCACAGATCTTAACACTACACTTTAGCTTCAGAAATTGCTTTTACATCATAATCATGTTTGATTTTTATGATCACCTTGAAAGAGAAGTGGAGCAGATGATATGATCTACTCTCACGGACAAGGGCACGTAGGTGGAAATGTGGCAGGAGATCCTGGCATCGAACTGCTTAGCAGAAAAGACAGAGAATGAACCGGATCAACCTGACTTCCAGCATCACCTGTTTCCAGGACCCCACATAGAGGAAGCACAAAACACTCATGAAGCCAGGAGTGGGGCTCGCTCTCCCTGGGTGGCCTGTGAGCCACTGGGTCCTGCAGGTCACAGAGGGGCAACGGCCCGAGAATGCACCTACTTGGGGCCTGTCCCCGACTGTTACGGGAATCTCAGTGGCACACGCCCTGCTGCCTGTCTTAGTAAACGATCAATAGACAAAGGACACAGGTGTTGTAGCTACCATGGGCCGGCCTCCTGGCTGCACTGAGGTAGGCGAAGTTGTCAGGAGAGACCATAATAACAGGCACTGGAGCCACAGCTCTGAAGTTCAAATCATGGGTCTGCCACTTAGCACCCATGAGGCTTTGGGCAGATCCCTTCTCTAACTTCAACTCCTCTTCTGTAAAATGGCTAATAGTCACCATCCAAGGTTGTTGTGAAGATCAGAAATAAACACATAGTAGGCACTTAAATATTATTGGAGGGCAGTGTTACTACTATTATCTTAGGTCTCAGCTGGGGCTCACTGCACTTAGAACAAACCCTGTTGCCACAAACTTTACTATAAGAGGTAAATAAAATAGTCCTTACGTCCAGGATGTCAAAAAGAGTGGCTGTGGAACAAAATATTATGTAATATTTGCTAAAATGTAGATATCACGCATATACCTGGGCTATCATATGAAGCCCACATTCCTACCCTCTTGGGTGAAACTTCACAGTCATTTAGTGTAGACCAGAATCACTGGATCATTCACATCCCTGACCCTGGAGCCCAGGCCAGGTTCCTGCCTGCCACTCTTAACCTGAGCTGCCTACCCACACCTCATCATGCCTCCTGCTGGAAATAATTTTCCGCTCCTGGGAATTTCTCTGCACTTTGATGGTATCCTCTTAAAGGTATGTGCTAGAAGTGTTGGTGGGGTTTCGGTGTTGAGGTGGTGTTGTGGTCAGGTGACCCAGGAGTGCCCCCATCCTGCCTGTGACATGCTGGCTACCTGTCCCATGGCCCCATGACATGCCCAAGGAGATACATGCACAGGACAAGGACTTGCTGAGATGAGCAATGAGGACGATGCTCTCTTTCCTGCCACCTGGGCGTTTGCTGGCAGTCCCAAAGTAGAATCATGGGAACTGGAAGCTGGGACATCGTCAAGGATAGAGATCTAGTGAATTTGTTTTCTCTCCCTTAAGCTTATACTTGAAATTCATCACACTCTGGAATTCCTAATGAAATGGAAGGAAGTGGAAATGCCAAAGAAAGTATGAGATGACAGACTTCTCAAGGGAAAGTGGGCCATTGTTTTCAATCTAAAAGGAAGAAAAGAGTCCTGTGTGCATATACAAAACCTTTGAACACACAGCAAACCAGCAGACATGACCCAATTCCCCCTTGGGGCAGGCAGTGAGGGGAGGGGCACGGCGATAGGGACCTTCCCTCATCCCTGGAGGCCAGCAGCAGACATGGCCCAGTGGCTTGCAACATTGTTATTGGGGCATACATCGTCTTCCCCACCAGACTGTAAACTCCCTAATGATAGTGTCTGCTGTTGATTCATACTGCAGTGTTTGGAACAGAGAAATATACCACACTTGAACGTGGAACAGGGTAAAGGAAGAAAACTAGTATCAATCAAACATGCTATGTTGCTATGATAGGTACTCAAATCTGTCCTTGCTTTTAATTCTCACAAGCTTTGTTTGAAGTAGGTGTCACTGTTGCCTTCACACATGAGGCTGAGTAACTTACCTCAGGTTACTGATAACAAATCTTAAGTGGGGAGGTCAGGTTTGAACCCGGATTTGTCTAACTCTAAGACTGTGTGGTTTACATTCACTGTGCTTTCCTTGAAGGTCCTAGAATAGGGTGAAATGTACCAGTGACCACGCTCTGAATGAATGTACTATGGCTCCACAAAGGGGACTTCTTTGGTGGAGAAGGCAGTGCCCACTTGGTGCCTCTAGGCAAAGTGGACTCTGGCTCCCAGGGGGAGGAGGAAGAAGAAGAAAATGAAAAGGAAAAGGAAAGGAGAATGAGAGAGTAAGAAAAAAGGAGGAACAAAGAGAAGAAAGATACAGAAAGGAAAAAAGAAGAAAGTGGGAAGGAAAGAAGGTGCAAGCAAGTCAAACTATTATTATTCAGCGATCTGGTTCCTATGAGAAATGCTCCAGTCTCTCTTGGCAAATAGTTCTAAATCTGCCACCCCCCTCCTCCTCAAAATAGCAACTTCCTCATTCCAACCCGCCTCCCAACTTCAGAGTCCCCAGATGATAATTTATTTCCAACTTATCTCACTTGTATAGTGAAACTCTATTTCTAAAGGAGGAATTATTGGTCTCCTAAGGTAGAAGTAGACAATTTGTATAATTTCTGTGTATCTAAATGCCATGTGAATTATGTTAAATTTAATAAAATTGGTAGCAAAGGCAAAAAGTTAGGATAAGGTGACAATAATAGCAATGATTTAAGACACTGATTTTTTTCTTGCCTACCAACTCTGCACACTATAATAGCATTTTCACTAGCTCTCATGTCCAGTCCTTTCACTACAAGTGGCTGTAAACCTATACTACTCCAATCTAATCTGCATTTATCACAAAACCTAGGTTTGAAATTGCATTTCTTGGATATCTCATGTGAAACTTGCTTATGGACCGGGGCCCGACTGAGCTGTTGTGTATCAATTCATCAAACTCCATAGCTGGTTCAGATAACAGGGCTGCCCAAGTGGGTATCCTTCCTTCCTTCCCACTCCTTGTATTTTTTTCTCAAGATAGAGCATTTATTCAAAAGAAAAAATACTCCCAATCATAGAGGACTGAATCTCTCTTAGAATCTGCAAAAAGTGTCTACGGATTTGTCACTGGAAACTTATCAAAATCACACAAGTACAAATAAATCAGTCTAATTTTTCATCACTATAAACATCAGCAATCTAATTTCCTTAGTCCATGCCATCCTGAATATGTAAAATCCATGGATTGTTAGAATTAAACTCCAAATTCTCTTCAAGTTGCTCTCCAGAACTATGGCCTGAAGATTAGCTAAATTTTAGTTGTTGCTCTCCACAGATTATGAAACTAATTCAACAGCAGCCAAGATTTTAGCTCTATGGTTAGCAGTATTGTTACTCTTAAATATGTTCCACATTACAAAAATTAGACCAATAATTATATTTCCTTGGACTATAACCAATGCTTCTGATATTTTACTCCCAAGTAGGTAACCACAAATCAATCTTATAAAAATGATATCTCACAGTAAAATGTAAGATGCACAATATTGGCCAAAGGGACATCAAGCTATTATTTTTATATCTGTGTAATGCAAAAAAAAAAAAATGCAACTTTATAGCATCCCACTTTGACAGATAGCACTGTTTTTTTAAAAGGCATTTTGTTATTTTCTTTCTAAGCATAATTCTAATTCATTATCTATTGTTTTATTATAAGCTCATGTTATAGAACACCAAACAACAGGTGAAATGTTGACAATGAAAAGAAAAATGAAAGCTCTTCCTTGAGGTATCTCAGTGTTAGCTTAAAATAAAAATGTTTCACAGCCTGGAAATCCTAACACAATTATTCCTTACCTGGAGGCCATGAAAATGTCTGGATATTGATGAATTAATATCTTATTTTTAACAAATAGTGCTGAGTTTTTAACACGTACTAGGACATGCACTAGGGGTATCCAGAGCAGTCCTCAACTGCAAGGAACTCACAGTCTAGGGAAGACCAGACATGTATCTAAATAATTTCATTCCATGTGAGGAGTAATGGAAGTGTCACGTGGTAAGTGCCATAATCAACGTATGTATAAAGCAAAGCAGAGACTCAAAGGAAGGAGCAGCCACTCTCCGTGGATAGAGGCAGAGGAAAAGGCAATGTGACGAAAGGGGCAACACACAGAGAGGAGGGAGCTGCCATAGGCTCTCGAGGAATAAGGAAGGGTTTTCTAGACCAAAGAAGAAGGAAGGGAGCATTCGGGGTGGAAGGAACAGCAAGAGGAAAGCCACAGAGGCATTGAAATGAGTAGAATGCAGGAGATCCACAAGGAACTGAAGGCTCCAAATGCCAGCAGGAGGGAGATCATGGAGCACTGTGTCACGCAAAATCACTGAGGTTTTATCCTTTAAGCACGAAAGTACTGTGAGCCAATTTGTTCCTGGAAGACCAGTTTAGCAGCAGGCTGTAGCATGGATTTGGGTGAGAGGGGCCTGATGGAGACAAGGAAATAAATGAGCAGGTGACCAGGGCGATGATTACAGCACTAACATGAGAAAGTCTGGAAGTTAGGAAAATCCAGGTAGAATTTCAGGTTCAAGCTTAGAGGCTCTCATTACAGTCCACGTGATTCCACAGCAAGTTCTGATGGGAATAGAGGGCCAGGTCTCAAGTACCAGAAAAGGTTGGCGAAAGGGGCTGAGTTGTGAAGAAGGAGGCCAGATGATTGCTGACTAGGCTTGATTTCTATTTATATGAGAAAAAAAAGCTAAATGGAAAAAAACACAAAGTAAAATAAAGATTAAATTCACATTTATTGGGCAGCTTTTAGATGCTGGGCACTGTGCCAGGCACCATCAAACACCTTTTCTCATTTAACTCTCACAACAGCCACGATGTGTTGAAACTGTTGTCCTTATTTTCACAAATGCAGAAACTGAGGCTCAGATAAAATAACTTATCACAACTCAAAATGGTAAAGCCGGGTTTTGCCACTAGGTCTGTGTGACTCTGCAGCCCACGCTGCAGGTAAGATCCATGGAGGCAGAAGACCCTTCCAAGTGGGTTTCCTTGTCCAACAAGTCCTTGGTGTGGAGGATCCCACCGCATTGTTCCATCCACGTGTCATTCATTTGCCAAAAAGCTTGGAGCCAGGGAGACAAACCCTCTGGTCAGTGAAGGCTACATGGCGGTGATGTGGCCGGTACACCTGGCTCTGCGTTTCTATTCCCTGACCTTGTGCTGCCACAATTGAGAATGTTCTTTTTCTTCTAAAATAAAGGGAGAAACCCACTCACTACACCAAAATAAATTCCAGATGGATCAGGAATTTAAATGCAAAAAATGAAACCATAAAAGTTTTAGAAGAAAATTTGAAATTAAAAAGAAATTATCTAGAAGGCCTTTCAAAGCATGACATAAATGCCTGACATATTTGAGTACATAAAAACTAAATATTTCTGGGAAAATATCATTTATCTCCCACCTGACATATAAAAAGATAATTTTCTTAATAAAGAGCTCTAATATATCAATATGAAAAGACCAACAATTCAATTAAAAAATAAACATGTTCACAGAAAGTTGAGAGAAGAAACAAAAGTGAATTTTAAATATGTGAAAAGACACAAATTAAAACTTCACTGACATACTACATTTTACCTGTCAGATTAGCAAGTATTAAAAAGTTTGATACCACCATCCATTACTAGGGCATAGGAAACAGGCATCCTCAAACACTATCAGTAGGAGTGTTTTCTGAAGCTATTTTATTACAGAGTGATTTGGTAATGTGCAGGAAAAATTTAAATGCACATTCTATTTGATCCTGCAGTTTTACTTCTAGAAATTTCTCCTATGAATATACTCTCACCTGTATGTGAAAACACATATATCATGTTGTTCAGTGCAGCTATTTGTGTGTGTGTGTGTGTGTGTGTGTGTGCAGAAAAGAACTAGGAACAATTTAAATATTCATTGATAGGGACCCTCTTAGTTATAATATAGCTACACAAAGAATATTCTTCTAAAAGTAATGCAGCAGATACATGCTGCTATGACCTGATTTTTAAGATATATTATTAAAGAAAAAAAGCAAGATGAAGAACAATGTGTATAGTATGTCACAATTTTATAAGGAAAAAAGGTACACACATTTGTGTATTTGTGTGTGTGAGTACATGTGTATACTTACATGTGCGTGACTATTAGAATGCTTATAGTCCAATGTGGAAGAACTAAGGTCAGCTAAAACGACACTTACTTGTCACTTTGTATCCATTTCTACTGTTTGAATTATTTTTCACTGTACATACATTTATTCCACCTTCAAAATTAAAAGGAGTAGGGTAGGACAGGACAAAGGAGTGAGAAATGACACATAAGAGAGGTAGGATTGCAGGGATACTACCCAGACAGACATTAACTCCCTTCTTATTTTATCTCAGCTTCAAATGTCTTTAAGAATTTATCTGGGAAAGCCAACCCCACAAAGTGCTGGTGAAGGGACCAAAAATAAAATAAAATAAGAAGAAGAAGAGGAAGAAGGAATTTTGAGAACTGTTTTATGTTTAAGCTTCTGACCAGACTTGGTTATGGAAACTAGGAAATGAACAATTAATCATAAAATCCAGGGGAGAAACTGGGCTACCCAGAGGAAGTCACAAATCATCCATGGTACTATGTCATCATTTTCCTTAACCTAAGGATAAAGCAGTTTTCATAGCGATCAACCACATTTTATTACTTTAAAATTTTACCCAATGGGTTTGTATCACAATGGCCATATTTTCTAAAAGAAAAATCAGGTCCCTTGGTCTGACCATGGTCTGACTGCCAGATGGAAATTACTGTGTTTCCAGTGCAGGTGGAAGTTCATTGAGTATGGAGGCCTTGGCCCTGTTTGGCAGGTGGAGACATTCTTCTTTGCAGACATCAGGACACTCTCTAGAAAGCTGTGCTTGTACAGCACGTCAATGAACTTGGACAAGTACTGGGTTGGAACTCACCCATACACTAGGGGGAGCATGATTCTTTTACAGACCAGTTCCACGTAAATGCAATGCACAGGTTTATGGGCAAATACAGCACAGCTGAGGTCAAAGGGACAGGGCATAAAGGACTTTACTTCATGAAAGAAATTGGATGGCTAAACTTGGTGAAAGCAGTTCAGTGAAGGGGTGGGATTCTTGTGTGAAAGCAAGAAAATCCTGGCATCACACTAATTATGCCTGACCTTTTAACTCATATGCAAAGTTTCATTAGTGTTTTATATTTTAAAACATACCATTCAAATATAGGAATGCCCACAATCTCTAATTGTGAATTCAAACACATAAAGCCCAAAATGAATAATTTTTTTTTTTTTTTTTTTTTGGTAACCAACTCATTTTAATTTAAAATCCCACATACTATTCATGACTTATTTTTGTATAAAATTTGTCAAGAGGTGTTACCAATCAAGAATACTTTGCCAAGTTAGAGTACATATTCACATGTGGTGAATTAGAGGAAGCCTGCAGGGAAGGCCTGGTGCAGCCCAGCCTTCGCCTTCCTGAACTCAGGCACTTTCTGACAAGAAGGGGGAGAATTTCCAGGTCACTGCTTCCTTACCTCTGTGTACATACGTATCCCCCCTCTTTCGATGCTTGTCTGGCTTATCCCAGTGGGTGTCAAAACACAAGAATGTTTGGGAAATTTCACCCTTGCTGCCAAAACTTGGTCCATAGGGAATTCATCAATACCAGGGGCTTCCAGACGTCTGCATTTCAAGGACAAGTAAATGATCTAAAAGAATTTGGGGAATGGAGTAAGGTTGCTAACTTATTTTGCCAAACTTGGAAATAACAAACATGTAAACAAAATGCCCACCACTATCTGCTATCATCAGAGTTTCATAAGTAAAAAAAAAAAAAACTTGAAATACCATAAAAAAGTGAAGGAAAATATTCTTCAAATTTTCTAACCTATATCAATGGAACTTGCATCCTTTGCTTGTGTCTGTTGGTGTCTTACTCTTGTGTCATAATTGTACATGTTAGAGAACTGCCTTCATTTGTTCAACAAATACCTCTTGAATGCCTACCACGGGATAGGCACTGTGCCAGGTGCAATTTATGTGTAAATTTGTATTAGGACAGCTTTTTTGTTACTTCAGTAAACTACTCTCTGGAAATACAAACAAAAAAATCATATATATATATTCTCATTTACATAAAATTATGTGTCTATATGTAAAAATATTTTTAAAATTCTCTTAAGGTATAAAAGAATATTCTTTTACATTGAATAGTTAGCTTAAAAAAACCAACTGACTCCTTAGTTCTTTTTTATTTTATTTTTGTTAAAATTTTTTTTTTTTTTTTTGAGACAGAGTCTCACTCCGTTGCCCAGGATAGAGTACCGTGGCATCAGCCTACCTCACAGCAACCTCAATCCCCTGGGCTCAAGCAATCCTTCAGCCTCCCAATAGCTGGGACTACAGGCATGCGCCACCATGCCCAGCTAATTTTTTCTATGTATAGTTTTAGTTGTCCAGCTAATTTCTTTCTATGTTTAGTAGAGACAGTCTCGCTCTTACTCAGGCTGGTCTCGAACTCCTGACCTCCAGTGATCCTCCTGCCTCAGCCTCCCAGAGTGCTAGGATTACAGGCGTGAGCCACCACACCCAACCCTTAGTTCTTATTTTACTCATTTTGCCATATACTGTTAGAATCTTCTTCCTGAATCAGCCCGGACCTCTGTCCAGTGATTGGGTACCACTGACCTTACAATAAACGCGCCCCTCCCCATGTCTTTCCTTTCCTCACCGTGGCTCTTCTCCAGCTGCCTCTGAATACCATCCCAAACAGGACTCTGTTCCCCACTGCCCCAGCATCTACACGATAAATGGTGCTGTTAAGCATTCAGAAAAGAATCTTAGGATGATTTTAAAGAACTGGCTAGAAAATATTTTTTACAAAGCCAAGTCAATCCCTTCAAGCCTCTTAGGAGTGGGTCCCCAAGGACTGAGTGTTGATTGCAAACAAGGAGCCCATCTCCAGCCGTGCCTGGGGCCAGAGCCACATCCCCTGCCCTCAAGAACCTGTTCCTGGGCTAAGGTGATGGCCACTCCCAAGATGAGGAGAAGGAAGTCGGTCTCCCCCCATGTATACAACTGTTTTTTTTTTTTTTTTTTAAAGCAGTTTTAATAAGAGATAAGGGGCACATTCTACAAGAGGAGCACCGGAACAGTAACCTAGAAACAGGAATGCCAGGGGCTTTGCCACAAAGCCTAAAAGGCCTGGAAGCTTTGAGAAGGCCTGCCGTGTGCCCTGGGAGGTCAGAAGTAAGTGAGCTGAGGCTTACCAAAAGCGGAAAGGACAACTAAAAAAGGCTCAGGGACTACGGAAGACATGTTGGGAGCACTTGTTCACCCAACAGAGGTTTTCTTTGCACTGACTTGGGTCAAGCATTGTCTTAGGAGAGTTACGAAAGGATGGTCACTTGGGACAAGTGTTGTGATGTGGCCGGTAACAACCAGGACTAGAACTTCTTAGCTGTCCTTTTAAGTTCATTTTCCACCATTAAGGAAAATGGTCTCAAGGTGAAAATGTCAGAAGAAATAATTCAAAGTGGAACTGAGACCCAGCCTTGGGGGACGCAGAGTAAAACATCCTTGTGGCTGTAAAAGAATTCTACTTGGAAAGCTCTCTGGTCATCTTCTGTGAGCTCGGAGACCTGGATTCTGGAACCCATCAGGGCCCTGAGAAATCATGGTCAACGGAAGTGCCTAAAGGGTAAAAACAGGCAAATACTTCCCTGATTTTTTTAAATGGGAGTAATGAACCCTGGAGACTTTACATTAATAAGGCGGATGCCGGTTCCTGGGCTAGGGATATGCACTTAACAGAGCAAGAGGCATTAACTCATAATTAGCCACCAGCATGCAGCATGGATTCAACAATAAGCCAAGGAAAGCTAGTCCAATTTTCTCATTTTTCATTGTCTTTCCCCCCTTTATTATGCAAATGTGACAGGTGGGATATATTTCACATACTTAAGTTTGTGAAAAAGCAAGTTTTAAAATTTTTCTGTAGGCCTCATTTTCACAAAATTTAATCTAATTATATTTGGGAAAAGTCAGCACAATTTCATGATTTCAAAGTCATTTTGGAATTAAAACTCAGTCTCATTCACGATTCCTTTCTCTATTCACACTCTTTCTCCTGGGGTTGATTACAAACTCTGAGCTTATGCGAATGCAAGTGTTGAAAAAGAAAAGCGTTTACTTCCACATTTTAATCCAGCCTTGTCTGGACTCCCTTGAAAAGTGGGATTAACTGAAGACACTCAAAGGAGAGTTGCCTCTGTCCACACCTGCTGAGAGTTTCTGGTCTGGTCTTTCCACCGTCTTCTATTGGATGGTCCATGTGGTTCTCTTCTCTAGTGTTTCTTCTCTGTAACAGTGAGATGGCTTCATCCTTCAGCCTCTTTCTCTTCTTCAGCTAAATTCCCACTTTACTTGGGACACTGGGAAAGTTAAGCTGCCCTCCCTCATTCCTCTGGGGCCACAGACGGCTCTGTGTGGCCCTCTTCAGATGCTCTGCCCAAGAGACCCCTCACAGCCATATCTAGTTTACTACCCACACTATTCCTATCTCACATCACTGGTGTATAAGGCCCAGCTATAGGGCAGCTCTCTCCCAGAGCTCCAGCTAAGCAGCTGGTCCAGGGGTCCCTCTACTTTGGGATTTCTAAAGATAAAGAGAGTTCAGTCATTTCCATCCTCTTCTTTCACTTTACCTATGGCTGTAGGCAGGGGACCACCCCTGCCCCCAGCATCTCACTCTCATGCTTGTTCCCCACTCTCTCTGTCCCCTCCCCAGCTCAGAGCATCTTTATCTTGTGTCCACATTAGGGGGTGGGAGGGGAAGGGCAAGATGGGAACTAACGATGTCTGATCCTAAGGCATTTCAAATCTTTGCTCTGCCTTTTGACACTTTGATCTTTAAAGTTAAGAATTTTATGTTTTTGTTCTCTGATTCTACTGCCCCTGAAGATATTGGAGATCTCAAGTTGACTGCCTGAATATGAGGTGGTCACCATCAAAAAGAAGGTACAGCAAAAGGAAGTTTATTTAAACCTCACCATAACATCCCACCCAGAAAACAAGAAGAAAATGTGGATAATACAGAAAGGTAGACTCATTTTCCATTTAGATACCAGATGTCTAGATATACTAGATTAGTGGATTAAAGAAATGATATAAATATCAAACACTTCCATTCCAGCAAGGCAAAGACTCACCAGATATACTGTGGAGTCAAATGGTTTTGTAGCTGACTTGAACAACCTCCTCAAAGCTTATTGAAATATAGATCAATTTCCCTTTGGAAGGAGACCTTTAATGCTGCTGTGCAATGCAGTTCTGTACTATCCTGCACTCTATTCAACTGCCGTATTAATGATTTTACAGAGAACAGAAAACGTGATTATGGAATTTGCAGATGGCCTACAGCTGGAAAGCACAGACTGGCTGTGACAATGGGCCGAGACTAACTTGATGAAACTCAACTCAATAATAATTATGTCTTGCATGAGTTATATCAAAACAATAGTGATATAACTACAGGATAGGGGAGACCCAGCTAAATGATAAAGGAGCACCAAATTCACATCCAGAAGACTTAACCATAATAGTAATATGTGCCAAGAATGAAAAATGACTATTGGTAAATCTAGTGGATTTAGGGTGTGCTAATAGAAGATCAGTGCGCATAAGAGGTATTTATTTCATTGTAGTTTATCCTATAAAACTACATGTTCTTTCAGTCCAACCTCTAAGCCTTTGTATAGTTCCTCCACAAAGGCATTCCGTAGCTCTCCACTGTCTTTAGAACAGAGCCCAGGTTCTTTTTTTATGGTGGTCCAAGCTCTTCATGATCTGCTTTGACTACCCAGCCTCATTTACTATTGTCTTCATTTTTTATCTGATATCCTGCTCCAAACCACATGTAGCTCTCCTTTTTTTCTTTATCCATGCTATTCTTGCCTAAATTTTCACCTCTTCTATGAGGTATAGGGAAGTATGGATGGGAAGGAATATTGGCTGTTGGGCTAGAATTTATGGGTGGTAGGGAGGGGTAGAGAGCATAATCCCATAGAGTCAGGAGCAAGACAACATGAGAGCCCAAATGGAAGTCATAGGCAAAGATAGGAGTTATGCAGAATTGGGAAAACAAATGCTGAGTGGGTGCCAGAGGAAGACATCAAAGTTATGGTAGAGGGAAGAATTTGAAACAAGGGGAATAAGTGGGAATGAAGGAAGCCACCTTTCTGGGATGCTTGCCACCTTTGTCATTTTAATCATCTCCCAAAACTTTTTAAATCTTTATCTTCTCCATCTCCCCTGATTCCAAAATAAAGCTCATTGCTTTCTCCCCTGTGCCAACTCTATACCCTGAATATTTCTCTATTAGATCCCATATAGCCCAGATCTTCCAGTTACCACCCTAAACCCAGTGCTTGCTTGGTGATTGGGCTATGACTCACTTGCCTGTGTAAGCCTGTGTCTAGTCCATAGTGCTGCATCTGTATCAGTAACACAATATCTGACACATAGTATACATTATATATGTGTTAATACATTAATGGTGTATTTAACTGGTTAAATATGGCTTGAAAGTCATGTTTCTCTAAGTATCATGCTAATATTAGCATATAAGAATCAGTGCATTCTGATCTATGTCATTATGAATCTTCTTAAAAAATATATTGTTGAGAAAATGCCTTTCAATCCACGTTTTAAGTTAGTCATATCTACTGAAACACAAGGCATTTGGATCACATGGCCCCAACACATGTATTCCTGATTATTTTAGGGCCAATTTAGATGAATTGTAAGCTTCCTATTGAGAAGGAAATAAAGTGCCTGATATTAACACAAAATTCTTCCACTGTCTTTCAAATCTTGAAGACGTGAGTGGGTTGAATCCCTACCATAGAAACATGCTATTTTATTATTGCTCTTAAATTTGTCTTTACCAGATTTTTAAAAATACACTTAATTTGGTGAGGTAAACTTTGAAAAGAGAACCCTACTTAGACATAGAGAGGTTTGCGAGCCAGCATTCTTGTCAATGGTTTCTTATCTGCTTCTCAGGACATGGAGTCTGAGTTACAACATGATAGATGTTCTTTCTACTCTTAATGCTAATATGCTTTAGTCATTCATTTATTCTACAAGTATTTACTGAGTTCCCACTATGTGTTAGGCATAGTTTAAGGTGCTGGAGATTCATCAGGTGATAAAGTGTACAACATCTTGCCCTCAAAGACCTTATGTTCTACTAGAGAAGACAGAAAAACAAACAAAAAAACAAATATGCAATATTATACAAAGTGGTGATAAATGCCATAAGGAAAAATAAATGAGATGTGGAAGATATAAAATGACAGTGATTACTATGTTTGACAGTGTTTCCAGACAAGATGTCAAGGAGGACATAATATTTGAGCAAACAACTGAAGGACATGAGGAAGAGAGCATGCTAACTAGGGGGACAAGAGCATTCCAGGTAGAGGGAACAGCAAGTGCAAAGGCCCTCAGGCTGGAGCACACCTGAGAGTTGGGGAATGGGAAGACTTCACAGTTGTAGTATAGTGAATGAGGACAGCAGTGATAAGAATTGAGTTTGGAGAAGGCCAGGCACCAAATCCTGTAGAGTCAGAGTAGACTTTTGGATTTTAGTCTCATTGTGACGGGAAGTCACTGGAGGTTTGAGCAGTGGTGTGACATGATGAGATCTGTGTTTTAAAAGGGTCACTGGCTGCTGTGGAAGAAGGGGCAGTGTAAAGCCAGATACTTGCAGATGGTAAGGAATAGGATATAACTGATTAGTCCAATAGGCAGAAGCTCCTTTCTTTGCTTGAAGGTCAGTAAATCTGCCTGCCCAAGTTTCTGCCCTCAGGGAGGATTGCCCTGTGAGCAGCCCTGTCGGCGGCAGTCTTACCTGCTCGTGTCAGCAAGTGAGGCAAATTCATCTGTCTTCCCATCCTTGCATTCTGGTCTGGGATTTCCTCAAGGGGCTGACGCTACTGTTCTAATTTGCTTGAGTTGACAGAATCCCCTATTTATCAGGCCCAGAGCTTTTTCTGTTAATAACAGTTCATTAGAACTTACTACCTTACATTTTCCTTCCCAGAAATTCAGTTTATTAAACCAAAATCCAAGATGAGCAGGTGTCAGATCTTCCGATTCACGGCTTATGAAAGAAGACAGGCAGAAAGGCCATGTCTGTGGACCTCAGGGCCCTGCCTTGTACCTGGCCTTTCATGCAGGGCCAACTTTACCACGTCTGAACAAGATCCACCGCAGTAAGGATAGGGTGCCGTTCCACACAGGGCAGTCTGTGCTCTGGGCCACCGATCAGCGCTTGGTGGTGGTTTTCCAAAACCACTCATATTATTACCATTCACAGTGTGGTCTACAATAGCGGCTAATTCCACTACTTGTAATGGCCAAATAAGCTGCTATCTGAATGCTCTTCCTGAAGATAACAACTATAAATTCTGGACAAAATATAAAAAACAGCTACCTGGAGGCATTAAAGAGGAACCAAAAGAAAGTACATTCTGGAAAGTGTCAGAGACCATCTGCTCTAGGCCTTACGTGTCCCTTCATTTTCTTACTGGATATGCCAAGAATGAAAGGCCCTAACTGCTCTTACTCAGGGCCATTACTAAGGGTCAAGTTTGTAGAAACCAATTCTGAGGGATTATGTAAAGTCTCCTTCAGGGACAAAGAGTAGGCTTGTTAACCGCTGAATGTAAAAGAGGTGGATTTCCCAAGCTCAGTGTTCCTCTCCTGTAATGCAGCCCACTCTGTTCCTCTACCTGGGCCCATCCACGTGGGACTCGGGGGCAAGGGAAATCAGTGCCAGCATGTTGATACCCATGATGTATGCTGTGCCATGGGTAATAAAGTCCTTGTTTTGGATCCATGAAGTAGTGATAGCCAATTCATTGACTTACAAGTGGGGTAAAAGTAAATTCCAGACCTTAACAGAGGGGAGTTGACACTTGAAAAAAGGGAATGGCCCTGGATAGATTTTTCATTTTCGTGACTTCTGGCTTGATAGCAGGTCTCAGCCTATGTCACGTGA
Organism: Eulemur rufifrons; assembly: GCF_041146395.1. Taxonomy (NCBI): domain Eukaryota; kingdom Metazoa; phylum Chordata; class Mammalia; order Primates; family Lemuridae; genus Eulemur; species Eulemur rufifrons. The sequence goes on from NC_090989.1 coordinate 102,925,942, forward strand.
AGTAGGTAAGACTGATAGAAATCTTGCAGTCTGTCTGACTTGAAGAATTGGAAGACAGAGTTTAGGACAACTATAGCTCCTGGAAAGTGGGTGGTAAATCACAGAAATGAGAGAGTCAGAAGGGGGAACTGTAAATTCTGTGTATAAATCCTGTTCATTTCACTGGCTGCCCCCTGAGCCATGAATTTGCAAGGCAGACTACAAATGGTCCAGGAAAGACCAGAAGTACAGAAATAAGATTTCAGCTACTGCCCAAGAGACAGTTTGCACTTTGAATTAAACCAAGGTAATTTCCTGTTATAACAATAGCAACAAAAACTCTTTAGAGAAATGTAACACCATTCAGAGTGTCTACCATATAACATTCACAATGTCCAGAATATAACATAAAATTATTCAACATACAAAGAAAAAGGAAAATGTGATCCATTCTCAAGATAAAAAAAAAAAAAAACAACCAACAGAGAATAACCCTGAGATGATCTAGATATTATAATTGGAAGACAAAGATTTTAAAGTAGCAATCATAACTCTATTTAAAGATAGAAAGGAAAATATATTCATAATGAATAAAAAGATTAGAAATTTCAGAGAGAAATAGAAGCTATATAAAAGAATCAAATGTAAATTCCAGAATTAAATAATACAATTATGGGAAAATAATCACTAACTAGATGGGCTGAATATCAGAATGTAAATGACAGAGGAAAAACTCAAAAAACTTGAAAATAGATGAATAGAAATTGCCTCATTTGAAAAAGAGAAAAAAATATTTTTTAAAAATGAGCAGAATCTCAGGGACTTAGGAGATAATATTCAAAAGTTTAACATGAGTAACTGAATATGAAAGAAAACACACTTTAAAAAGTAATGACTGAAATGTCCCAAATATGGTAAATACATTAATTTAAAGATTCATGAAACTCAGCAAAACCCAAGCAAAATAAACTTAAGCAAAATCATCGCTAGACACATTATAGTCAAACTGCTGAAAACCAAAGATGTGGAGAAATACCTGAATGTAGCCAGAGAAACATGACACGTTGTCATGATAGCAGTAATTCAAAACCACTAATTTCTTAGAAAATGTAGAGACCAGAAGACAGTGGAACATCTTTAAAACACTGAAAAAGAATTTCAATCCAGGATTCTATATGTTTAAAAAATAAGACTAAAAAAAAAAACATTTTTCAGATAAAATAAAACTAAGAAAATTAACATCAGCGATTCTTTAAACAAGAAATGCTAAAGGACGTTTTTCAGGTGGAAAGAAAATAATACCAGATAAATAATCAAATCTTTAGAAAGAGATGAAGAGCATCTGAAATGGCAAATATATGAATAAATATAAAAGACTATTTTTTGTTTTAATTTTTTAAAAATATTTGACTCTAAAAAGCAAAAATTATGACATTGTCTCAACATTTTAAACCATATATAATCTGAAGGGTGTAGGGTAGCTGTAAGTGGACCTAAAGTGTTAAAATATGAACTTTAAAAAGTTAAAATGTATATATATGTGTGTATATATATTGCATTCCCTAGAACAACCACTTAAAAAAGGGTATATAGCTAAAAAGATAATAGATAACTAAAATAAAATTTTTAAAAAGTCCAAATAATCCAAAAGAAAGTAGTAAGGAAGAGCAAAGGAACAAAAAACAGAGTGAATGAACAGAAAACCAAATTCAAGCATAAACCTAGCATTATCAACATTTGCATTAAATGTTAATAGACTAAACACTCCAACTAAAAGGCAGAGATTGCTAAAATGGATAAAAAAGAAAGATATAAATAGATATTGTCTTTAAGATATGCACTTTACATATAAAGCTAGGTTGAAAGTAAATGGATGGAAAAAGTTATACCATGCCAACAGTAAGAAGGAGGCTGAGTAGCTATATTAATATCAGATAACATAGGCTTTAAGACAAAGAATCTTACCAGAAATAAAGTGACAAATCTTATAATGACAAAAGGGTTAATTAATCAGAAAGACAGAGCAATCATAAACATTTTAATAACAGAATTTCAAAATATATAAAACAATTGAAAAAACTAAAGAGAGAAATAGACAACTCCACTTTCAGCAACTGATAGAACAACGAGTCAATAATAAACTAGTAGTCTACATTGCCTAGATAGGCCACCAATTGGAACATCCAGCTGCACAGCTGTCTGTACCAGTGTTCTGGGACATTTTTGGAATTTCTCATATGAATATAAGTGTTCAGAATAAATGAGACATGTCTGTCATGGTGCCAACCACACCTCTAGCTCCTTATGGAAAATGTCCCACTCATGACCTTGATGAATAAGTTTGGAAGAAGGCATGTTTTTCATCATGAGAATCCCATTCCCAACTGTTACTACCCTTGTGCATGGAAAGCTCCTGAGATCAGAGTGGGCACCTCCCTACATGCCTGAGATATCCATATATTTGCCACTGTCCTATGCCATGTGGTTGAGGGCTCTGCCCAAACAGAGATAATAGTTGTAAGATGGGCCCATTTGATGCTCTCACATAGAAATTTTAGCTAGGATATACTGAGAAAAAGACATTTTTAGCATGTAGAGCTGGAGCTGAAAAAATGCCTAGAGATGTCATGGCAAAGAGAGTTAGGAGTTATAAATAAGCAGACCTAATGTGGTAGGAAAAAAATACAGGAAAGTAGCAATGAACAAGCAAGAGAGGGGTGTGGGAGAAGGGAGCAGACACCCAGAGAGTAGCTGAGTATGACTGGTTGGGAAGCAACCCAGGGATGATGTACTAACTCCTGCTTCTGAGGTTTTTGGAGCTGCCTGGTATCCACTTCAGGGGAGAGCTGACTGTTTTACAGTTATTTCCTTGAAGTCCTGTAAGACCCTTGTCATTCATAGTTGATTACCTTATGGGTAGGTATCTTTACAATAAATCCCATCTTAGTTGAGTCAGTGTGAGGGAGATATTTTGTGCAATTAAGAAACCTAATTAGGCCAAAGTTATTAATAAAATCCATGTTCTGCTTAGTATTTATCAACTTTGGTAGTTGGTATTATAATTTTAATTTGGCAATATATATCTCAGGTTTTATGTTATCCTGAAACCTTAATCCTTTAATATAGGAATGTTGCTATTTTTAAAAAATGTACATTTGTTAATATATAAAAATTATTTTTAAAAAATATGGAACCAGTATCCAAAGGAAAGTAAGTGAAGTTATTTTCTTTACTTAATTTCTAAATCTTTCTGAAATGCTTAAATAATAGCATATACTTCCTCTTCCTAGGTCTATGAATCACATCTTTTTTGAAAGAGATTTGTAAGAGACATATGTTTCTCAATGAGGTATAATAATAAAAATGTCATGTATATGTATCACAGTTTATGAATGAGAATGGACACTATAGCTGGACCCATAACTGACTATGGAATAATTATGACTATACTGCAAAGTTTAAGAGCCTGGGCACTGGAGTCAGACAAAAATTGGGTTTTGGGCACACTCAGGCAAATGAAGCTCAGTGCCATGATTTCAGGAATTGTATCCTCTTAAGACCTTGGTTGAAAAGGAGAATTGAAGAGATGAAAGAGTTTGAAGAAAAACTATGGTTGTAGTGGGGTCAATAACAAAACAAGCCCCTCTGGGCTTGCACTTACAAGGATGGGATTCCAGAAAGGTCTGGATTAAGCCTCTTAAGGCAGGGACTACTGTTGCCTTTATATCCCTTGAGCATGGTAGAGAGCCTGGGTCAAGAAATGCCAGTTGAATGGATGAATAATATTGTGATGAAGAGCCATTGAAAAATGAATATGACTGTGAGGGTCTGGGGAAAAGCCCCAAAGCTATCAAAGCCCTGGGAAACAGGGGTGGCCTCAGACTACCGGCTCCCACTTGGTATCAGTTCTGAACTTGAGGACTCCATCAGTCAGATGAGCGTGTGGCATCAAGTTATCATCCTCTGCACACAGTAGGTGCTCAATAGTATCTATTGAATCATTGCATGAAAGAATAAATGAGGCATCCTCTGAAAAAGCTGTTCACTATAATCACTAAAATGTCACTGATTCATGGGAAACATATATGGGCAATATTCTCTCGGAGCTGGATGAAAATTATAGGGCAAGGTCTTAATGAAATCACTTTCTACTTATCTATTAAGCTTCCTAATTAAAGTGCATTGCAATGCAGACCAATTTAGAAAATACAAGTTGGCCTACCAAGAGCTTGAGAGAGCCAAACTGTTGCCAAGGACAGGATGAACTTGAATTATTTAAACGAAAATACACGTCTATTCATTTGGATCAAAAAGATGCTGATATAGCAGTATCTAGATTATAGTTTTAATTTTTCTATTAATTCTGACTCACATTTTTGATCAGTTTCTAAAAGCACATCAGGTTCTTCTTGTATTTTCATACAACATATGTGTTGTCCTGAGGAGATGAGAACCAACATAAAAAAATGCAAAATAAATTGTTCCAGCTCTTGCTAGTTGTTCCATGTGATGTTCCTGGCTTTAAGAAGTAGTAACAATACATAACTAAGGGAATTAAAAACAAACTTCTCTAAATATTTGAAATGCTGTAAAAATCATGAAAATTTTGTTTATCATACCTGATAAAAGCCATTTCCATAACAATTCTCTATTTGGTTGTTCTAAAACCAGCATGAGGTAGGAAAAAGGCAGCCTCAGGCTAGAAATGCAAATTCCTGTTATTGTAAAAGTATGGAAAGATTGTTTGGGACCAATAAAAGTCAAGGTTTGCAAAGGCCATAATAGTAGGAGCTCAGTATGGGGTTGCCACATACAATGTTCCTAAAGCATATCTCACCATATTCCACAATAAGTCATTACCATGGCAACTCGACCTTCACTGACACAAAAGAAACACCTCAACTTCCTTCTTCAGAATGAAACAAATCTCACATAGCATCAAGGGATTTGTTTAAAAAATATTTCTCTAATGTCATTTCTAATGGCTGAGCAATAGATTTAGGATGTGGGGGTCAATGGGCAGACAGAATGAAGATGAAACAAGTACATGAATGATTGAGTTATGCATTTTCAAAATTGTATGGCTTGAAGTTCTACTGTAATGATGTAAATAAATACAAATCTGTGTCCATTGGTTAAAGGAGAAGCTTGATGAATGCAAGTGTCATTTCCCCCCCTGAATACCAATGGAACAGTAGAAGTGTTTCAGTTTTATGTTGCTTCAAAGGACATTTGCAGCTCACTCCAGTCAGTGGTCCTTAATATCTACCACTGTACCTAAAGAATCTTCCTGGCAACCACTTATGTGTATACACCAATGTGTGTGGGGGGAGGCGGGGGGAAGACCTCATTTCCTACATAAGTGAGCCCCAAATCATAAAAAATTAAGACGAATTTAAACGTCAAATAATGAAGGATGAGTCAGTCTGCAACTAAGTCAAGGGGCCTGCTGAATGAGGGCCTTGGGAAGGTGCTGCCAATTGGTGCAGATTCACCCTCTTGGAAAAATAATTAAAAATATGGGCTTCCTCTTGGCACATCAGTAGCATCATCTTTTAATAAAAGAAGAGCTGACAGCTCATAATCCAGCAGCTTCCTCTATAGCATAGTCTCTTCAGATATGAGAGCTTAAAACTCCGAGGTCTGACACGAGCTAAGAGCTGGCTCCTTCAGCGAGAGACACCAGAACCTCAGAAGCACTGGGAGCCATCAGTCATGCCTCTGTCCCATAATGCCACGTTTCTAGAGGGAGTTACCTTGGAAATGCGTGGTTCTGTTAAATATTACAGTACTCAACAGAGGCAGGTAAAGGAATAAGAATTAGAATGCTTTTGTGATGATTTTAAAATCATTCTGAGGCCTCAAGTTTTTACTGCCTGCCTCACTGTGTACAGCCATCTCTCAGCATCGTGAAGGATCAGTTCCGCCACCCAAGGATACCCAAATCCATGGAGCTCAAGTCCCTTATAGAGCCTATTTGCATATAACCTATGCACATCCTCCTATATACTTTCAATCATCTCTAGATTACTTATGCTACCCAATACAATGTTAATGCCATGTAAATAGTCGTTGCATTGTATTGTTTAGGGAATAATGACAAGGAAAAAAGTCTGTACATGCTCAGTACAGACAAAACCATCCAATTTTTCCCCAAATATTTTCGATCTGTGGTCGGTTGAATCCACAGATGCAGAACCCACAACTGTGAAGGCCCTACTGCACATATTTTGAGTTCAGTCACATCAAACATTCATTTAACATACTCAAATTCGACAAAAAAGTGGGACAGAAAAGTGAAAGAAGAAATAATTACAACTGTTCTATTGGTGGTTTCCTTCATCTAAGAACTGTTCTGGGCTGAGTGTGAGCTGGGAGAGTCTGCCGTTTCCTCAGTCAGACCGATTCCTTATGACTGTCATCATGCGAGTGAGTGAGTATCTCATTGGGCTTAAATGATCCTCAAGTTACAGACGTATTCATGGCCCTAAACCCTGGCTGACTATCTCACCTGGTGTTCAACAGAAGAAACCATAATTTGTTCCTGCATTGGAGGTGGAAAACTGGCCTCTCGTATGGAGACTTCCTAAAGGATTTTCAAGGGTAATTTTGACTACACCTGGTTTTCTCCTTATGCATTGACTTTGGAACTTGATTGACGTGTAAGATGCACCTCCACTATTTTAAATTCTAGGATATGTTAGAGTATCTTGACTTTCTAGAACCAGACCTCCTGGTTTCTTTAAAATGCTATTGTTAACTATCTGAAATTTAAAATGAAATTTTTAAAAATCCAGTTTATAAATAGAGTGAGGCCCAAAAGTTTATTTGCAAGCTGGCTGTTTGGAACTCAGAATGCATTTTGATATGAAAATAATATTATGAATGGTATAAAAGGCATATGGGTTCCAGAAATAGTCCACATACACTTGTGTTCTGAAATGTATATTTTTGCGAAGAAAAACTATAAGAAGAAAGGGAAACGTTACAGTGCAGGAAGCTCAATACAGAGGCTGAGAATGCTACAGCCGGACTGTCTGGGTTCAAATACTCTCACTCATTAGCTTTTGGTCCTGACAAGTTATACTCTTTCTGTCTGAGTTTGCTCATCTTTAAAATGGGATAATAGAGTATTTGTCTCGGAGGCACGCATGAGGCTGTAACTGACCAATATCATGCACGTTGCACATAGCAAGGGCTCTGCGCTTGCTCCTCTGGAAATGCCCACTGCAGCGTTTCCATTCCCTGGGCTTCTCCAAACCATGGCCATTCTTGAGATGGGGAATTGAGCCACCTTAACTAAACTGTGCCCAGCACAGAAACAATATTGGATCTAATTTGAATGGAAGGAGAGGAAAAGGGTGAGCTGCAGGTAGGGAGCTGGGAAAATCTTCTCTCACCAGGCTCCAGCAGCCAGTCTTTCCTGGGCCAGACACTTGTGTTGACCTGACCTCCTCCAGTCTCCTGCCTGCAACAGGAGGCAGCTGTGGACATGTGGGGGAGAAGGGGAGAATTTCCTTTAGGCTTTCCAAAGCCTGCTGGACAGGCCTAGTGGAGGTGTATTCACAGAGCAGCCCAGAGGGACCAGTGACAGCTCTTTCCGCTGCATTCCTGGAACCTGCCCCTCTGCCCACCTCCCCTCGCCATCCTTTCACTGGACACAGTCCTGCTGGGGTAGATTCCCACTTTCTAGATTTTCTCTGAGATTTCCCAAATGTTCTCTGTGGGAAAATAGCAAAAGAAAATGGATTGTTTACAAGTCAGAATACTAAGAATACTCTTAACAGTTTCTCAATCCCAAGGAAATAAAACATATTTGGGGGAAGAATAACATATTTCCTGACCTCTTTCAGAGCATTTATGCACATTATCGATTGCTTGCACCATTCATTCATTCATCCACTTACTCAATAAATCTTTTATGTTTAGGATTATGTTAGATTCTGAGAATACAGAAATAAATAAGCCTTTTGTTTGTTTTTATTTAAGGAAAATTTCCTGCCCTCAAGGAGCTCACGATCAGTCTAGATCAGGGAGAGAAACTAGTCGGCTTTGATTAAAGGCAGCCTTATTTACTCTCAGTTACTGACAGACCAAAGCTTTTCTTACCAATGCAGCTGGGAACAGCAGCTCAGCCTGCAGTTAGCAGAGCATGGCTCCCTGGCCCTCTCTGTGCACAGAACTGTCCATGGCCTGGGCCTCCGAGACTCCTTGGAGAACACAGACAGAAAATACAGTGTATCTGAAAACACTTTCCATTTTCCAGGGTGGACCCAGTCCTGCTCACTCCTGCTGGGAGTGAGCATGCTGATCCTGTGTACGGGGGCTCATGAAGTTGGGAGGACCTTTACAATCAACATTAAAACTGACTTCATCAAAGCAGATGGCATGCTTACTTATCTGGAAATACAGAATATTAACATGGTACTAAACAATTAAGCTATATTTCTAAGCTTTTCATTTCCTTCCATCTGGTTAAGCATTTGATTACCAGGTTATTTGGAACAATATGAAAAAAGAGAGAACACAAAAGAGAATGTTCAATAGGAGATGCTGATGAGCAGAACATTTGATTTTTCTTTTACTAGCTTATGTCTAAGAAAAAAACATGTGGACCTGACTCACTGCTTTTCATGACATCAATCGAAAGCTAAGAATGCACTGAGGGAAGATGGTGTCTTTCCACGGGGCTGTTGAGCTGTGCCAAGCGAAGTGGTGCGTGGTAGTCAACAGCACTGTTCACTAGTGTTTCTGGCCCCTGCAATTCGGAGCATGTGGTAGGATTGCGCTTTCCTGCCCTTTCTAACGTTAGGTGTGACCATGTGACTTCCAGGGCCCAATGACACATAGACGAAAGTGACAGATGTCATTTTTGAGAGAAAAAGCTTGAAGAGCCGCACTCTCTTCATTAGTCTGCCACAGAAATGGACAATGTCACCTCAGGTTCTGGAGCAAGGACAATGCACAGTGAAGTCTCAGCTAACCCACAAAGGAAATGTAGTATGAGTGAAGAATAAGCCTTTTGTTTGAAGCTCCTGAGATTTGGGGGCAGTTTGCTCCTGCAGCATAGCCTGGCCTATTCTGACTGACAGGATGTGGGAAAGGAGAGCTTACTTTCCTGTCATATTGGCTGTAGAAGAATCACTGGAGGGGCACCTCCTGCATCTTTTGAAATTGCTCCAAAATTTTGAAATATCCCCTTGCAATTTACCTTTTAAATTCAAAGTTGTTGGCTTTGACCGCTTACAAAAGGACATAACTTTATTTATTGATCTTCTGTGGTTGTTGTCGTTGTTTAATTTAATTAATTAATTAATTTATTTATTTTTAAGAGACAGGATCTTGCTCTGTCTCCCAGGCTGGAGTGCAGTAGCATCATCATAGCTCACTGCAACCTTGAACTCCTGGGCTCAAGCCATACTCCTGCCTCTGGCCCCTGAGTAGCTGAGACTATAGGTATGCATCACCACACCCAGCTAATTTTTGTATTTTTTGTAGAGATGGGGTTTTGCTATGTTGCCCAGGCTAGTCTTGAACTGGGCTCAAGTGATCCTCCCACCTCGGCCTCCCAAAGTGCTGGGATTACAGGCATGAGCCACCATACCCAGCCTCTTTTTGTATATTTATTTTTGAGGCAGTAGCAAGATGTGAGGAAGGAAAAACCTATAAATGGGGAGTTTAAGAATGGAAGTTATTTAACTGGTTTACTGGCTTTGCTACTAACCAACTGTGTTACTCTTGACCAAGTCGTTAATGTCTTGGTGACTTGGTTTATTTTCTGTAGCATAGAGAACTTGGATTAGACCTGAAGTGGCAAAGTAACATCTCTAGTCCTGAGGTTTGGTTTGTCCTCACAGAAGTGGGTTCCCTGAATTTTAATTGAAACATAACAAAACAAAAATCAATTTGTCAACATAAAAATTCAAAAGCATTCACATAAAATCTAGATTGCTTGTTTGTCCACTTTCTTTTCTACATGTATTCATTCAACAAATATTTTTTGAGAGCTTACTGTGTACCATACACTCTTGTAGGCACCAGGTCACACTTATAAATAGACAAAAATCCATGCCTTCACGGAGTGGACATTCGAGAGGATTTCCAGCTTCTCCTGGAAACTTAGAAGATCTGGCAACATAGGGTCCATGTTTCAAGACAGCAACAGTTGCTGGGAAGCTGAGGGGCAGCTGCTCCCTGGGCATGAGTTCTGCTCCCACGGGCTCGGAGAGGCCTACACTGGGCACTCACTCTGCCTACTGGGCCCTCTTGAGCACCTGAGTCTGTGATGCTTGGACTAGCTGACCTCTCAGACACATCCATTTCTAAGAGTCATGACTCTAAAAGTATATGCAACATAAAATAAAAACTGAGTGCTTTCAAGAGCAGTATAGAAAATCATAGGCTATGGATGTATATAAAAAAGCACTGGCTCCAGCCTCCTGCTTAGCTTCACCATCTCTCACCTGACTGAACTCTTCTGGAGAGAAAGAAATATACCCAGCACACACCATGTCTCCTTGGCTTCCTTCCTATTCCTTTTCCCTCTCTGTCACTGCACTCCCAGCAGGCTTTTCATTCTGGAGATGCAGATTAGCTTTGTAAGTAACTAGGGGTACCTATACCTTAGGTGTCTTAAATATTTAGCTATCTGTCTAAAATTTTAGTTCAGCAGTTGGATAGAAATTAGCATATTGTTTTAACGAGATTCTGGAAGGTCCTCTCTTTGCTTTGCAATGTTATTTACTAACTCCTTCACTGTGCTCCTTCCCAGTGAATCCAAGAAGGCACGTGGGTGCAGGGTGATGGTTACACGTTTCAGCTCCAATAGGAACTGACTTTGTGAAAAGTATGTGGGCTGGTAGATACTAAAAAATTATTTGCAAGATTATTGTAAGTCATCTCTCTTATAGCCATTCTTTTCACTTCTTTCTTTTCCTGCTTTTTTGCTCTTTCTTTCTTCTCTCCCCCTTAGATGGAACTGTAGGTGAGTCATCTTCCTGAGTCATTTCCTTTTAAAATAGCAGGGCTAATGGTATTGAGATAGGGAAGAAGGAAGACAAAACATCAAAGCTATTACCACATGTATTAATGGATGGATACACACACATTTACACCCACAGAAAATACACCTATATTCCGTTACTCAAGTGAAAGACAATTAAAAGGTTGTTTTTCTCTCTAAAAAATTTTCATCTAACAGCTGAGAAATAGTAAGCCAAGTTTCCACCAGAGCCAAATTTTATAACCAAGTTATAAATGCTTGAAAATAGCAAAACACAATGGAAACCCTGACATCATCTTAATTATACTGTCACCAGATACAATGTTAAAATGTACATATAAAAGTTCCTTTTTAATCCTGTGAATTAGTCCTGTAGATATGTCTAGAATTCTATTTCTAATGCTTGACATACCTATCCCACCTGAGGAGAATAATTATCCTAGGTTCCAGATCAAAGTAGGTTCTTTTCAGTCAAAATTCTAAAAATATCTCCCTGAAGCTGAAAAACACCAAATATTAATGGGAACAATAATAACAATAATCATTCCAACAGCTAACATTTATTGAGAAGGAGTGACGCTCTAGGCCCTGTGCTAATCTGATCTGGTATACTCCTGACCACCCCCCTGTCACATGGCCCTGGGCAGGTTACTGTTTGCTCCTAGGGTCCCCTCTCCACCTCCCTGTACCCTGCTCTGTACCCTGGGCACTGGCCTTCATGCACTTCACCTTTGGAGTTCCTATGCCTTCTGGCTTCGGTGGGGTTCCCATGGTAGGATAAGAGTGAAGTCTGGGTGTTTCTTCTCCTAGCTCCATCTCTTCTGGCCACGGGTTGGCATATCTTCTTCTCTGCCACCCCCTCCTGGCAGGGGCCCTCGTCTGAGGGCACCACACTCTCCCCAGGGGCCAGTAGTTGCTCCCCTCCTCATCCCTTCTGATACAGAAGCTGCCTTGCTATCCACAGGATGCTTTACCATCCTTTGTGGAGGCCCTTACCTCTGCCTACACTTCTGTCATTTGTCTCTCATTGAACGATCTCAGTTCGTCTGAGCGTGCCATGCAGTTTATGGACCCTGAATGATATAGTGCCATCATTTCCCATTTTATGGATTGAGAGCTGTTGAGGCTTTGATGTGTTATGGAACTTTTCCAAGACTGCACAGCTGGTAAACGCTAGAATCAAGATTTGATTTGAGATCTTACCTCAGCCCAGGCTCTTAACCCATATGGTATGTGGTCTCTGACAGAATCTCCACTGTGTTGGTTTTCTGCAGAGGTGTCAAGAAAAGGATCTAGGCTCCCAGCCCGGGAAAGAGCTTTACTTCACCACTGCTTAGTTGGGTGATGTTGTGTTTCTAAAGCCACTTGGCTTCTCTGTGCCTTGGTTTCATCCTCCATAAAATGGGAGAACTAAGACTTGCCCCACTTACTGCTCAGGATTCTTGTAAGAATAAAAATGACCAGATGGGAAAGGAAAGCTGCATGGAAAGGGGGGGGGGTGCTTTGAGCTTAAATCATTACCCTTCAAATGGACCGGAGCTCAGAAAGGAATTTCACTCCATACTCTGGTCACTCAAACACTAACAATATTTTCCCCTCCATTTTCCAGGCTTTCATTTGGTGCTATACCAGGATGATAGGTACCTATATTAGTTTCCCATTGCTGCTCTAACAAATCACCACAAATTTAGTGACTTAAAACAACACAAACTTACTTTCTTACAGTTGTAGAGACCGGGATCCCCAAATCAGTTTCACTGGGCTAAAGTCAAGGTGGAGACAGGATTGATTCCTCCTCGAGGCCTTAGGAGAGAACCCACTTCCTCGCCTTTTCCAGCTTCTGTGGCTGCATTCCCTGGCCCTCAGCCCCTCCCTCCATCTTCAAAGCCAGCAGTGTAACGTCTTCAACTCTCTGCCGGCTCTGTCATCACATCACTCTCTCTCTGGCTCTTCTGTAGTCAAATCTCCCTCCGCTTTACTCTTGTAAGGATACCTGTGATTACTCTTTCAGGGCACCAGAATAATCCAGGATAATCTCCTCCGAAGATCCTAAATTTAATCACAATGGCAAAGTCCTTTTTGCCATAAATATGCACTGGTTCCAGGGATTAGGACCTGGATATCTTCGGGGGCCATCACTTAGCCTACACAGTAGCCAATTCAACAGGGGTGGGAGGAAGTGCCTTCTGAACACTTGGAACTTTCTCCAGTCCATCTTAATATCGAATCCAGCAAATGGGTCAGGGAATTAATGAGACACATACCCTTCTTGCATTGTGTCTACCGTTAATCAGAATTTGCTTACATCCTCCCATTGAATTTCATTTAAATGTGTGAATTTGACCTAATATTGTTTGCTACTGATGCTGTGAAAGTATAAGATTGTCAGTGCTTTCTAAGAAACTGAAATGTGGAGAAAAAGATCCAGTCTGAGATGCCAGGCGGGGTGAGGGGTTAAGGACACAAGGCAGAAAGAGCGGTGCTCACACAGCCAGCGAAAGCTTCAGGGCTAGTCTGGCTGGAGCCAGGCTTGCAGCTGTCTGCTAACATCCTCCCTGCCTTGAGAGAAAGTCCCACAAACACTGGGGAGAGGGCCGAAGGAGCAGTCAACCCGCACCCTCTGAGCTTGCAATAATCTATTTCTTTATAGCAGAGTCTGACCATTCAAATGCACATAGAACTAATCTCGCTATTATTAGATATTTGACATTTCCACAATTGGCTTTGGTACACACATACTTTGGGGAAATTTTATTTGTTTTAGCATATTAAAAGTCTTCTTTCTGATACTCTCAATAGTTCACTCTTTGTGCTATTTAAAACCTCCGGGAACTTGCCTTCTTTGAGGTAGGGATGTAGCCTTATTTTCTGTCTTAAGTTTAATGTCCACGTCTCCTACCAGAGGTGGTGTTCTACATCAGTGTGGTCACAGTACCTGTCACCTTCTTTACTCAGCATCGATGCTGCCAGCTGTCACATAAAACCAGTTCAACACTGCAATCGTGCATGTCACTGAGCTCTGCCCAGTCCAATAGCATCATGTTCCCATAGTTACTAATGCATTTCAAGTGGGGGAAGGTGGAAGCATAGAGCAGTTTAAAATTATAGATAACAGGAGAAAAATAAGTAGCATAAATAAAATGTGTGACAAGTGGGGTACTCTAAAATTGATTGCTGCCTGTGTGGCAATACAGAGCCTTACTTCTGGATCGGTAACTGTCAGCAGGCTGCAGAGCCTCAAGTCCCCACTTTAAGCCTTTAAATGCTTAAAAGGAAGGGACTCAAGATCACACTGCACTAAATGGGATGAAGGAAAAATGTAGAGTGACAAGTCACAGTCATGCTGCTGTGTCACTTAGCCGCATTCCTGAGAGGTGGAATAATTTCCTAAGGGGCACCGTTGCTTCTTCCCTCTCTCACATGCCAACTGCCTTCCTAAGGCACCTTGCTATCATATCACCCAGTGCTGAAGAACAGGCAATGGCTCCCACCGTGGGCAATGCCGCAGCTGGGAGCTTGGGCACCGCTGGCCGGGCCTGCTCCCTGGGTGCAGCTTGTCACACTCCCTGTGCCTCTGCTCCAGCTGGGCTTGTCCTCCCACTGCCTGCATGGCCCACCTGCTCCCCCCGCCACGCACACACTCCTCACTACCCATCCTTGAGGGTACCTTCCCCTTGAAGCTTCCTTGATAACTCTCTGGTCAAAACTGATTGTTTTTATTTTTCCTACTCATTGCCTTCCACTCTACTTCTTGAAACTGCCCCTCCCCCACCCCCTTTCCACAACTTCCATTGAGGCTATGTTGGCTCAATTCAACAACTTTTCAAACACTTCTCTTCTTAAAATACTTTTTAAGACTCAGCCCTGCTCCTTTTAAAATGTCAACCTCATATTTAATTCACATCTCTCTTCTCTTTCCATCCCTTGCCCTATCCTAGTCCAGACGCTATTGACACTAAGAGTAGAAGGAGAAGGGGGTTTCTGCCCCTCAGGCACCATCCCCTCTCTCACTCGCACCTTCTTCTGGTGTTGGTCCAAGAGAACGAGGGAGACAGAGCAGCTTCCTTTCTGCTCGGCTTGTGGAGAGTTCCACACCTCTCCACGTCTGCGTCTAGCTACTGCTCTGGCTTGTCTCCTCGGATGCTGATGGGCAGTTGTGAGAGGGGGGATCCTTTATGAGATAAGCCTGTTGACCCTCAGCTGCCAGCTTCTCGCCAGCACTTCTGATACATGCTCCCGCCCTACCCAGAAGCCTGTAACCTGCAGTCTCACCTTTTTGGGCTCAGTGTTCAGGGCCTGTAGGCCCAATTGGGATCCTACCTTCCTACACCTTCATACTGCATGCCCTTGCCCCATGTCACTCCAGCCATCTCTCTCCTGACTCCTCCTCCACACCCTGGTGGCTGCCAGAGGCTTACAAACTATCAAGATGGCATCCTATCACCATCTTTGATTTTGAGGATGGTGGATACTTATGGCAAGTTTTTAAGTGATTTTATTGGAGCCTGTCTCTTGGCTTTGGGGTAGGGAGAGAAATACCCCATTCCCTTGTAGGGAGTTAGTGAGGGGAGGAAGAGGACTGTACTACTGTACAAGGAGACTTCTCGGTTCTCTCCAGTTGGCCTCTCCATATTAACTTGGGGAAAGTGGATGATGGAGATGGTGCCAGGACTAGTTCTGCTGAAACCTCACCTCCCAGATTTCCCTGAACAATAGGAAACATTTCCTTGGGCACCCAGCTCTCTAGTTCCTAGAATTGTGAAGCCCCAGTCTTCTGCCCCTGCATTCTCTAGCTTGTGACCCTTGATAATCAGGCTGGTCTCAAAGATGGCAGCAGGATTGGGGACAGCAAGCCTTCTCCTCACTCCTCCTTTTGTAAGCATAGGCCAGCCACCTCCTCTTTCTTTGATGCTGACCACAAGGATTGGGTGAGTTGGGATCTATAGTTTATAATGTTCAATTTGATATATTACTATAATTTTATTGAGCAATCTATTTTATATGATCTTATATTGTTCTAAACTCATTTAAGCAGTCAAATCTTGCTCCCTCAATAGGGACAAAAGCTAAAAGAATAAGTAGTACTCAATGTTTCTTCTGCTTTATGCAGAGACCCTATCACAGTGCTCTGCACGCAACAAAGAAGAACTAGATTTGTCAACTTGAAGAGACCATGAGGAAGGAACAACGTGGGCTTATCAGCCCAGAAGCCTGTGCTATGGCCACCTGTGCTGGCTGCCCACTGCCACGCAAAAACTAGGGAGGGCTGAAGCCTCTGTGCTAAAGAGAACAGCAGCCTCATTCAGGCAAATAAAGCTGTGTCTGTATGATGCTCAATATTAATTCTGTTCATCAAAAACTCAGACAAGTCAGATTTAAAATTCAGATTTCTAGTGTCAGAGAAACAAAACAGCAATATGATTAGACATCTGCCTTATATTTTTAAAAATTGATTTATTGTTTATAACTGAGTATAGAGCTAGAGAGAATTAGGTAAGGCAAGAAAAAAGTAAATTTCTGATGCATTTCCAGATGAAATATTTGCTTTCCAGTTTTGAAATTGGAGGGAGATGTGGGTGTTTTTCTCTTTAGAAGGGAAAAAATAAGTAATGATCCTCACGCTAAAAGGGACAAAATAATTTCCAGTAAAAATCTGAAAGCTAATGCTAATAAATTCTCAGTACATGTGTGTGTGCCAATTTTTTATTTTGATATCTCCTATTTCCTAAATTCTAACACTCCATCAATTGAAAAATGCACCATCCCCTTAAAAATAGCTATACAGGACAAAGAAATGTGGCTGCAAAAATCCTACATACCAACCATAAGATACTTTCTAACATTAATATGATAAAATTAAGGTGTCAAAATGTTAAAACCAGTGCTGTGCTGAGCCCTTTCTTAAATTCTTTTCACAGCCTGCAACATAGACACTGTCATTGTCTGCATTTTACTGATGAAAATCTTGCCCAGCATCAAAGAATCTATAAGTAGATTCAAACTTAAGTTCTGGATTCAAACTCAAAGCTAATCATTAGAAGCTCCATATGTGAGAGATCATCATCATCATCATCATCACGGGCTTGTCTGCAACTTCTCTCTACTTTCACTTCTACCTGTCCACTTCAAGCCACCATCATACTCATGAACATGACTGTATGTATCATCCTCCTGACTGGCTTCTTGGGCTGCGCTCATATCTGAATACTAAGAAACCTGAGCAATCCTTATAAAGCCTAAGTCAGATTGTGTCACTTCTCAGTTCAAAATCTGGCAATGACTCCATTTCACCCACAAAAAAAAAATCCAAAGTCCTCACCATGGTCCCTCAATCTGGCCCATTTCAACCTCAGTGTTCTAACCACATACTCAGTGCCTTTGGACTTGCTCTCTCTTCTGCCTGGACTGATCTTTTCCCAGATACTCAAAGGCTCACTCTCATTTTCTTCCAGTCTGTGATTGAAAGGTATCAAAATGTCCCTCTCCACCCTCTTTAAATAGCACCCTCCATGACTCTCCACCCTTTGCCCTGCTTATCTACATAGCAAGTATCCCCTCCTGATATGCTGAACACTTATTTGCTTGTTTCTCTTTCTCCTTCTTCTAAAATATAAGCCTTTCAAAGGCAAAGACTCTATCTTGTTCACTCCCTTATCTTCAACACCCAGAACAGTGCCTGGTGCAGAGTAGATGCTCAGGGAGTGTTTGCTAAATGAATCAGTTCATTCAAATTCATACTGGCCTTAGTAGTCAAGAATCCATATCTGGACCATGGGCAAGATGGTGGACTGGAAGCAGCCTGCACAGGCCACTCTCAAGGAAAGGATTGAAAGGTGCAAGAAGATGCCTACTTACAGATGGACCCTCTTCACAGAAGTGACAGGAGTCACTCAGATTGAAAGAGAGGGTGATGGGGAGACCTACTTGCCAAGATAGACAGGTACCTGGGGAAGATGCCTACGTGTGGGGAAGGAACAAAGGAGAGAATCCCAGAAATCTATACTCCTCCTGTGGATACCACCCCCCCCCCCCCACCACCACCACCACAGGCCTCTGTACTAATCAGAGAACTGCTTGGAGACTGTACAAAAACATTGCAGTTGGCTCAGCAGGGACCAGCTGGCTTCTGTTCCCAGGTTGCTGCAAATCATGCCATTCTGAGCTTTCTGACCCGGAGCACCCAGTCTACTGAGGGATTGGCTTTGCTGCAACTGCTTCCACATCACCCCTGCTGGGCCAAGGAGGGAGTGGGAAGAGGAGACACTCTTGTGTACCCCATGACTGGTAGATGAGTGCCTCCCCCACAAAAGAATTCAAAAGGAGCAAGTGCCAACACCACTTGAGGGATCCCATTTTGTTTTATTTATTTATTTATTTATTTATTTTAAAAACAATAGTTTCATATTTTTTTCCCCACCCCCCCTTTCCCGAGTCAGCACCTTCAAGTGTTACCACTCCCCAAACGGTGCGCAATGCACTCATTGTGTAGGCATACCCCCATCCCCTCCCCCACCCCCCACCTCAGTCTGATGTAAAAATATGGAATGCTTCACGAATTTGCGTGTCATCCTTGCGCAGGGGCCATGCTAATCTTCTCTGTATCGTTCCAATTTTAGTATATGTGCTGCCGAAGCGAGCACAGAGGGATCCCATTTTAATAGCTTCAGTGGGACCTGTGTGGGGAAAGAGTACCAACCCCTGTGGCCCTGAGTGCCAACTAGCAGAAAAAGCCTCCTGGCTCTGCATGGCACTCAGCAGAACAAGCCTCCCAGGCCCATGCATGGCCTGGCCCCTGCAGACCCATGCACCACGCAGGGATCCATGCACCACCATGCTTGCAGTCCAGTACTCCACCACAGACCTGCTAGTCACAAGCCACCCTCCACTGCACGCCACCATTTCACCTGGACCTGAGTGGCATGAATGCCCCCAGCCCTGATACCTGTGGCCACTGCCTAAATAGCCTTATCCAGCAGCCACTGCCACTTCTGTGGGGAGACCTATGCAGAGCACTCTCTCACAACACCCAACTCCAGTGAGAGGAATTCACCCAGGCCCCCAACCAAGCTTCCAACCATGGACTGAGACCAACACACCACTCCCACAAAGATCCTTCAGCTCTGGCTTGGACTGTAACAAACAGGGGAATGGGACAACATAGAACAGCTACATTAGAGGATTTCAGTACATCTGCCCCCTCTTGCCAGATCAATCTTCTGGAAGAGGCACAAATGCACCATCTAGGGACCTCTCCTTCTTCTCACTAAATAGGAAAGTTCCCAGCAAAGGAGAGCAGGCACACACAAACCTATCTGCCCTTAATTGAGAGAAGAGGTTTTAGATGAGAAGAAATCAACAAGAGAATTCTGGCAACATGAAAAAAACAAGCTAGTTCAATAACCCCAAAAGATCACAATAGAACTATAGCAATGGACTCCAACCAAAAGGAAATTTTTGAAATGTCAGAAATGGAATTCAGTATATGGATGCAAACAAGATAAATGGGACTGAAGAGAAAGTTGAAAGCCAACACAAGGAAGCTAAAAAATATTTCAGGACATGAATGAAAAAAATAAAAAAGTCACTAAAGATATAGAAAACATAAGAAAGGAAATAGAACCTAAAGAAATGAAAGAGTCATTTAAGGAATTTCAAAATACAGCAGAAAGCTTCAACAACAGACTAGACCAAACAGAAGAAAGAAATTCAGAACTTGAAGACAAGGCTTTCAAAATAACCCAGTCAGTCAAAGAACAATCATTCAGAGAAATGTGGGACATATGTAAAGCAAGCCAATATATGAATATAGATATCCCTGAGTGAGAAGAAAAAGCAAAAATCATGCAAAACCTATTCAAGGGAATTATTGAGGAAAACTTCCCTGGTATCGCCAGAGACTCAGATATCCAGATACAGGATGGTCATAGAAAACTGGGAAGATTCATAGCAAACAGGACATCTCCAAGACACATAGTCATTAAGCTGGCCAAAGTAAAAATGAAGGAGCAAATTGTACATGCTGCGAGATGAAAGCAACAACTAACTTAACAAAGGAAAACTCGTTCTGCTAACAGCAAATTTCTCAGAAGAGACCTTACAAAGCCAGAAGGGACTGGGGCTACATTTTTAGTCTTCTTAAACAGAATAACTGCCAGCCAAGAAGTTTGTATCCTGAAAACTAATTTCCATAAATTATGGAGAAATAAAGACTTTTCCAGACAAGCAAACACTGAATTTGTCACTACCAGACCTGACCTACAGGAAATGCTCAAAAGTGCACTATACATGGAACTGCACAATAGATACCCACCAGGGTAAAAAACCCCAAAAGTTAAAGCTCACAGCTCTTATAAAACAACAGAACAGAGAGAAGACAAAACAACAAGGTACCATTCAACATGACAAAAGAACAGTATCCCACATGAAAAAAGAACAGCATCCCACATGACAAAAGAACAGTATCCCACATGCCAATACTAACAATGAACATGAACAGTCTTAATGCTTCACTCAAAAGACATAGACTAGCTGAATGGATAAAAAATCATAGCCTAAGTATATGTTGTCTCCAAGAAACCCAACTAACTTGCGAGGAGTCACATATTCAAGGTAAAGGTATGGAAAAAATATTCTATGCAAATGGAAATGAAAAGCTAGCAGGTATAGCCATTCTCAGATCAGATAAAATTGACTTTAAATCAAAAATAGTAAAAAACAAAAAGACAAAGATGGTCATTATATAATGATAAAGGTGGAAATTCAGCAAGAAGACACAACAATCCTAAATGTATATGCAACTAACACAGGAGCTACCAGATTCATAAAACAAATTCTACTGGAACTATGCAAACAAATAAACAATAGCATCATAATCACTGAGGACTTAAATACTCCACTGGCAAAACTGGACAGATCATGTAAGCAGAAAATCAACAAAGAAATACTGGATTTAAATGGGACTCTAGAACCTAACGGACATTTACAGAACACTCTACCCAAAAACTATAGAATATACTTTCTTCTCATCAGCACATGGGACATTTTCCAAGATTGATCATATCTTAGGCCACAAAACAATTCTCAGCAAATTAAGAAAAGTTGAAATCATACCATGTATCTTCTCAGACCACAGTGGAATAAAACTGGAAATCAATTCCAACAGAAGCTCTCAAATCAGCACAAAGGTCATGGAAATTAAACAACCTGCCGCTGAACAATCCTTGGGTCAATGATGAAATTAAGGTGGAAATCAAAAGATTCTTCAAACTAAACAACAAAGAGGATACAAACTTTCAAAATCTATGGGATACAACCAAGGCAGTGATAAGGGGAAAGCTCTTAGCCTTAAAAGCTTACATCAAAAGACACAATGATCACAAATCATCAACCCAATGTCCACCTCTAGGAAATAGAAAAAGAAGAGCAAATCAAACCCAAAGCCAGCAGAAGAAAAGAAATAAAAAGCTCAGAGCATAACTAAATTAAATGGAAAACAAAACAAAACAAAACAAAAAAAAACAAGACAAAGAATCACTGAAACAAAAAGTTGATTCTTTGAAAAGATTAACAAAAATGATAGACCACTGACTAGCCAGATTAACCAGAAATAGAAAAGACAGGACTCGAATAACCTCAATCAGAAGTGAAAAAGGAGACATTACAACTGATACAACAGAAATACACAATATCATCTGGGAATGCTACAAAACCTCTATGCACACAAATGAGAAAATGTAGAGGAAATGGATAAATTCCTGGAAACATGCGCCCTCCCAAGCCTGAGTCAGGAAGAAATAGAAATCCTAAACAGACCACTAATGAACAATGAGATTAAGGCAGTAATTTAAAAAATCTCCCAACAACAACAAAAAAAGTTCCAGACCACATGGATTTACAGCTGAATTCTATCAGACCTACAAAAAGACCTGGCAAATATCTTGCAGAAATTATTCCATAACATTGAGAAGGAGGGAGTCCTCCCTGACTCATTTTATGAAGCCAGTATCACCTTGATACCAAAGCCAGGAGAGGACACAACAAAAAAAGAAAACTATAGAACAATATCCTGCATGAACATAGATGCAAATTCCTCAACAAAATACTAGCAGACTGAATCCAACAGCACATCAAAAAGATACTTCACCATGATCAAGTGGGTTTCATTCTAGAGTTGCAAGGATGGTTCAACATATGCAAATCAATAAATGTGATTTACAACATAAACAGAATAAAAAACAAAGACCATAGAAGCATCTCAATGGATGTAGAAAAAGCATTCAATAAAATCCAGTACCCTTTCATGATTAAAAACCCTCAAAAAACTAGGCATAGAAGGCACATACTTCAAAATTACAAAAGCCATATATGACAAACCCATAGCCAACATCACACTGAAGGGGGAAAAGTCCATTCACCCTAATAAGAGGAACAAGACAAGGGTGCCCACTGTCACCACTTCTATTCAACATAGTACTGGCAGTCCTAGCCAGAGCAATCAAGCAAAAGAAAGAAATAAAGAGCATTCTAATCGGGAAAGAAGAAATCAAACTATTCCTGTTTGTTGAGGATATGATCCTCTATCTAGAAAACTCTAAAGACTTCTAGAATTGACAAATAAATTCAGAAAAATCTCAGGTTGCAAAATCAGTGTACACAAAGCAGTAGCATTTCTGTATGCTAATAACAGTCAAGTTGAGAGTCAAATCAAGGACTCAATACCCAATACCATTTACAATAGCTACAAAGAAAATAAAATACCTAGAAATATATTTAGCCAAGCAGGTGAATGATCTCTACAAGGAGAACTACAAAACACTGATGCAAGAAATCACAGATGACACAAACAGACAGATAAATATCCCATGCTCATAGATTGGTAGAATCAACATTATTAAAATGTTAATTCTGACCCAAGTGATTTACAGATTCAATTCAATTCTCATCAAAATACCAACATCTTATTTCATAGATCTAGAAAAAGTAATCCTAAGCTTCATTTGGAACCAAGAAAGAGAGCAAATTGCTAAAAGCAATCTGAAGCAAAGAGAACAAATCTGGAAGCATACCATTACCTGACGTCAAATTACACTACAAGGCTATAGGAATCCAAACTGCATGGTACTGGTATAAAAGTAGACACATAAACCAATAGAACAGAATAGAGAACCCAGAAATAAAACCATATAGCTATGAGCAACCTATCTTTGACAAAGCAGACAAAGGACAGAGGATGAGCTATTGAATAAATGATTCTGGGAAAATTGGATAGCCACATGCAGAAGAATAACTGGACCCATATCTTTCACCATATACAAAAATTAACTCAAGATGGATTAGAGACTTGAATGTAAGGCATGAAACCATAAAAATTATAGAAGAAAATATAGGAAAAACTCCTCTAGACATAGGTCTAGGCAAAGAATTTGTGACTAAGATCCAATAGGCAAATACAGGAGCAACAAAAATAAATAAATGAGACTTAATTAAACTAAAAAGCTCCTGCACAGCAAAGGAAATAACAGAGTAAACAGGCAACATACAGAATGGGAGAAAATATTCACAAACTATACATCTGTACCTATTGGGTACAATGAATGCTGTCCTGGTGGCAGTTACACTGAAAGCCCTGATTTCAGCATTATACAAAAACATTTGTGCCCCCTTAATATTTTGAAGTAAAAAAAATTTGAGTCTATTTAGGAAACATTAAATACAAAAGCTGAATTTATTTTAAGGATGTATTTGAAATCATGTTTATTATTACCAGCCCTTATACATGCAAGGCAGTCATTAACTCCACAGAGACTTGGCAAATAGCAGAAGAAGAAATTTCCAGATAGTTTTGTGGTAGCAAGAAAAAAATATTCCTCTATTATCAATTACTATAATAGGATAAAATAAAATTATCTCATGATTATCTGCTAACATCTCATCATTGTGAAAAGTTGAAAACACACCATGTTTTATGGCATCATTATTTTTAAATAGTCCTAAAATAATATAAATTATTTCCACTTTAAATAAAAATATGACTACATTTAAAAAAAGAATCCACATCTATAAGCATGATGCTCTGTTAGGCACTATTTATTCTGTACAATCCCTACTCCATTCTAAATAATCACAATTAAATATGAAAAGCAGTTTTAATGACAATAGTTTAATAATGAGACAGATTTGTCCTCTAACTCCTGCTACATCGTGGCTGGAATAATGCATGATATTTCAGAAATACTGTGGTCAGTCAGTGGCCTGCCATTTATGAATCTGCACCTTCCTTGGCTCAGAGAGGAACTGAGCCACCTGGGGTTCTCCTGCCTCAGAGGGGAGATGAAAGCCACAGGACAATTTCATAGGCTTAATTTTCCTTTTACAGTCATCTCTGCACTACCAAACTCAACTTCGGTTTTAATAAAATTATCTCATGTTCTAACCCTAAATGGAGATGCCATTTAATCATTCTTTTGAGAAATAAATGTATGGCAAGAGGAGCTAACAAAATAAATTATTTATATTCTTGTGGAGATGGAACAACAACAATAAAAATGATGAAAAAAATTCCAAATTAAAAAAATTTTCTGTTTCATAAAAATAACTTCTCCTGCTCTAAAATCAAATTGGTATAATCTCCGCAAGGCTCCCTCTCTGGAGACTCGTGTCTCTATGTAGTAGGAAGCTTATATCCTCATCTTGGTCCCCATGCTTTGGCTGGATGCTTTCCTCATCTTGAAGTGATCCCTGGATTGTTCTTCCTGCTCTCCTTGAGCATCTTCCAAAATGCACACAAAGCAGGTAAAAATCTTAGGCCACAGAGTTAGGTATATAGCATGTTAATGTTTTTATACGAGTTAACTTTATTTCAAATTAGGGGCTGTCTCCTGCCAAACTGACAGGAAGTTTAACTTTCAGACACCATGAGCTGTCTCACCACTCCCTCGTGCTGATGCAGCTGGGACTGGGTTAAGGTCCCACGGCCTCACACCCTGAGCATTGGGGAATTCTGTCCATGTTTGCCACATGATTACTGGTGATTGTGCCCATCATTAGTCATCTGTCCATGGTTGTTCCAGTTCACACAGTCCTTAAATCTGCTGCTTTCAAACCACTCTGGGGGCTTCACAGATCTTGGGAGAGGTTGAGAAGCCCTGGCTAGGGATCCAGCCCTTATGCTATCATGGGGCCATTCCCTCTGAGATCTTATCATGTGCCCTGGAAGCTGCAGGGAGCAAGGCTCAGGGGGCCCACAGACTTCCCACGAAAGCTCCTGCTCACCAGACTCTCGGCTTAACCTGGGCAATGCCTTTTCTCTCAAACGTGACTCCCTGGGATCAGGTGTTTGGAATAAAAAAATCACACTTTCTGCAAATAAGAAAGCATAAGTTATGTGCTTGAATGTAGAAAAGTGAAGAGATGCAGGGAGAAACCCCACACATTAATGTCTTTATGTCGTCTCTCTACACTGACCTCAGTGCAACCAAACCAGAAAATAATTTAAGATATTCATGCTTCTCTGTTCATGCACCTCAGAAGAAAATGTTGTTTTCTGCAGGCCAGAGTGAGTGGACCTGGAGTTGGGGTCTCACGTGGCCCTGCTGCCTGGGCCCTGGAGAGATTCATTCCTCTGGCTGCTGCAGCCCTTGAGAAAAGGCCAGAGTGACTGGATGTGCCATGTGGAGAAGGCTCAGCTCCATCCGTGCATCAGTTTTGGAATTGTTATTTCATTTTTGCAAATTGATCAATGCTAACATGTAAATATCATTTATCAATATAAATAATTTGGCCAGGCGTGGTGGCTCACGCCTGTAATCCTAGCACTCTGGGAGGCCGAGGTGGGCGGATCGTTTGAGCTCAGGAGTTCGAGACCAGCCTGAGCAAGAGCGAGACCCCATCTCTACTAAAAATAGAAAGAAATTATATGGACAGCTAAAAATATATAGAGAAAAAATTAGCCGGGCATGGTGGTGCATGCCTGTAATTCCAGCTACTCGGGAGGCTGAGACAGGAGGATCCCTTGAGCTCAGGAGTTTGAGGTTGCTGTGAGCTAGGCTAACGCCACGGCACTCACTCTAGCCTGGGCAACAGAGTGAGACTCTGTCTCAAAAAAAAAAAAAAAAAATATAAATAATTTGTCTCCAAAGTATAGTTTACAAGTAGGTATTCTTTTTCTGTGACTTGATCTTTTTACTACTGTAGGGAATGCAGTATTATAAGCCACCTTCATTGCTACACTCTTTGGAAGGGATCAAGTGGCAACTCAGGAATCACCATCTTGTGCAGACTCGCATTCTTAGCAGAAGACCAACAAAAACAAAGACTCAAGCAGTACCTGCACAACCCTCCCCCAAGGACCCTGCACACAGCTGCACTTTCTCTTCTGTAATAACACAGTGAATGGCCAGCAGATGTTTCTTGAGGACATGTGAACTCTTTAGTGTCTAAACAACAGGACAAATGGTTACAAGCGTCCTTAATTCCTGTCTATAGTTTTAGCTTTCTTTTCTCTTTTTGTCATCTATGCAATTTTGAGAGCCACCTTAAATTCTTTTCTGAAACAAGGCTTGGTGTAAGTAAATACAGCAGAAACCATGTACAACTACTAATTTCCAGTCATTGTGGCAGAATAATTCTGCAGACAGCAAGGATAGGTTAGGCTCCTCAGTAGCCAAGGTCAAAAGCATCCAGGATTCCTATGTCCAAAGTAAAGAAGACCCATTATGAATGTGATGAGGACAGTCTGGCAGAGAATTAAGCCTGTACTGGAAGCCAAGAGGATTCTATTATGATATTAGATCATTAAATATGAAATGTCTAATTTTGAATCAAAATTGTAGTTTATTATATCTCAAACAAGATGCAGTACAATTAATCAAAGTATGTGCCTAAACCATCTGCACAGTTTTGCCATCTTAACGGTTAGCTTGTTTATGCCAGCAGCGAAGAAGCCTGGAGAAGAAGTGGCGATGAAATCGCCAAAGCCGTTTTCCACAAGTTGTTGAGAATTAAATGTTTTTCCTCACAAGGAGTGGTCCAAAGCCTGGAAGAAGTGATAGTCAGTTGGTACAAGATCTGCTGAATACAGTAGATGACCAAGAGTTTCCAAGTCCAGCCTCTATGGTTTGAGCAGTGTTGTTTGTGGTCGAGTGTTGGTTGTCTTGCAAGAGGATTGACTTGTCTCTGTTGACCAATCTCAGCTGCTTAATCACATGCAGCCTCATCATTTCACCCAACTAGTTGCTGTAGACATCCTTTGTAATTGATTGACCAGGTTTCATGAAGTTGTAGTGGATAATACCAGCACTGGACCACCAAACAGACAGAGGTAGTTTTTTTGGATGAATATTTGGTTTTGGACTGTGTTTTGGCACTTCATCTTTATCCAACCATTGTGCTGAACACTTGTGATTGTCAAAAAGAATCCATTTTTCGTCACATTGTAACAATACGGTATAGAAACGGTTCACCTTTATGTGTGACAGCAAAGAAAGGCAAGCTTCAAGACAATGTCTCTTCTGAAGCTCATTTAATTCATGCTGAACCCATCTACACAGCTTCTTTACCTTGTTAATTTGTTTTAAATGATCCAATATTATTGGAATAGTAATGTCAAACCTTGCTGCTAATTCATGCGTAGGTTGAGATGGATTCACTTCCATGATAGCTTTCAGCTCATCATTATCCACCTTGGTCTCAGGTTGCCCATGTGGCTCATTTTCAAGATTAAAATCTCCAGAATGGAAATTCTCAAACCATCTATGTACTGTGCAGTCATTAGCCACATCTTTCCCAAACACTTCATTGATATTTAGAGCTGTCTGTGCTGCATTGGTTCCATGATGGAACTCATATTCGAAAATAACACGAATTTTTGACTTATCCATGGTTTCACAAAAATTGCTCTAAAAAAATTTGAAAGATAGTCACAAGCCAAAACGTATGTTTGAAAGATTGAGGATGTACCTTCACAATAAAAATAAGATAAGTGTCAAAGTGAAATGTCAGAGGTATCAACTGTCAAACTTAGTATCTAAGGAAATTGGACATTTCATACTTACTAACCTAATACAATCCCACAGAAGCCTTTGAAGCTTATGAAAACTGGATCATTCATACATCCATTTGTCCATCCAACAAACCTTTATTGATCATCTAGAACATACCAGACGACTGTGCTAGAACTGGCGATGATTAAAAGAGGAATATTCTGAAGCCAACAAAATAGAAAAAGCTAAATAGCAGGACCTATTGCAAAGGTATCATGTGCTCAAAAAAATTCATTTTTTTCTTGTCCCCCTATTCCATTCTATGCTGATATTGATGTTAATGACAATTATAATGGATTATAACTGGTCCTTTACGTACATTGTCTCATGTAGTCTTCAAAACAACCTTGAAACCCTGAAAAGGATTATCAGATCTTACAGATACTGCCAATCAAGACAGGGTAAATGGGTGTGACAGTTCCCTTAGCTACTACACCACATTCCCACCGAGCCATTCACCCATACTACCCAGGTATGTGTGTGCACTTAAAACACACAAACACACACATAAGCACACACTCAAGATAAATGATGAACTAAATATATGATGAATACTTGCCAAAAAAAAATCACCTTCCAAATATCTGTTACCTCCTGAGCCTGATATATATTTACCTATTAACACCCTACGATGTACTTATTTCTCCCTTGAGGCATATTTCTAATAGCTTGAACTGCCAAAAGTAAAAGCAGAAAACCGCGGTGGCTGCTGAACTTCCCGTCAGCCTGTGGGTGCTGAGAGCATCCCTGAACTCCTCAGTGCATGCTCTGTGTACAACTCTGCTCTGGTCCTGCCTCTGCCCTGGTTTTCTGGGCAGAGTAGTGATGGAGGATATCAAACACCTGGACCAATCCACTGCTTCATGTTGATAAGGGAAAGTAAAACCTTGCCCAGAAATGGTATTTGCCGGTGCTAGACTGCTTTTATTCCTAAGTCACTGTTGGTCCGAGTGCAGTGGTGTTTACAACTAACTGATCACAACCAGTTACAGATTCCTTTGCTCCTTCTCCACTCCCACTGCTTCACTTGACCAGCCTTAAAAAAAAAAAAAAAATCCTAAGTCACTATTGATATAAACATATACTAGTCACCATAAGAGAAAATAGGCCAGAAGCTGCCTGAACTTAGAACTGAACCCTAAAGTCCAACATTTTAGGCTGTACAATATTATCAGTAAGTTATGTTTTTGTGTCTCAGTTGTTGTAACTGAAAAGGGGCATAACTCTATTCACTACTTTCTTTCAGAGTTTTTCTCAAGCATACCGATAATATTAAGTTCTTTTAATCCTTTGGTTTAAATGTTTACATGAGGCAACCAGCATAAAATAATATTTTATTGGCTAAGAATGTTACTCAGACATTCCGATAACTGGCATTTGTCTTTTGTCAAACCCTATCCCCACAGTATTTCCATCTCAAAATAAGTACAGACCAGGCGAATATCTTGAGAAGAAATAGCCAACAGGCAAAATTATAAACTAACTTTTTATGAATGTTTCTACTTCTAAAACTAATTATTGTTAAAGTAAGGCCAAATACTTTGATTGGTAGTATTGTCATGTGATAGTATTGTCTTCCTGCTAAGAAATGAAACTGAAGAACACATTAAACTCATCACATTTACTTCATTAATGGCCATCAATGACATGTAATCAGGCAGAATTCATTTGCAGAATAAACACACAGACTTCGATTTGTTTATTTTTCTTTCTGCTGTCAACATTAACCAATGTTGTCATCACTGTATTTGCATTAGGCCTGAGGAAAACGTCTTTTCTGTGTTAGAATACAGGCCCTGCTGGAGAACAGCAAGCATAAGTCAGGCTCTTCCCCTTTCTACCCTCAAAGCACTCCTAAAGGGGCTTGCTGTACACTGTTGACTCTAAATACATTGTCCTATCTATGGAAAGACGATGCTGCCAAGTTGAAAATGCATGTGGAATTACCTAGCCCCATGAAGGATTCTATAGCAATATGTTTCCTATTCCTACTTTACAATTACTTCCTTTAGACCACAAATTTCCCAACTCCTTCTTTCTATTTGGGTCTCTTTATAGCAGTAGTTAGTTTATTTTCTCTTCGTTAAAACAAAACAAATATGTTTTCCATCAAGATGAAAACTTTCTGGGATCAGGCTGCTGAGATTTCTTCTGAGCATTTCCAGTTTTTTAAAGTAAATGCAAAGACACCATAATGCAGAAGTGCTGTGTGTATAGAGGAAGGAAATGGAGTGGTAGTGAGTCAAAAGGTCGATTTTCATCAAATGCCTCAAAGGAATTCCTTGTGGTTCTTCAGTGGAAAGAGAAGTAACATTCATTAAAGCCATGTTATTTACACAGTTGGTTTTTATAACAAGCTTCTTGTTGTGGTCCCAGGCCAAAGACACTAAAAACAAAAATCCAGGAAGATAAAAACCTAAAGTGGAAGCTAATTTCAAAGAAATGAAAAGGACAGTGCTTATTAGTATGTGTTCCTCAGGAAAACGCTTTCTTTTCTTATATGGGCTCTGTTATACCAGATGGTCTTTCCAGTAGATGTAAACTCATCACTGTGCTTAGCATTTCCTAGAGTAGGGCCTTTTCGTGGACATTCTCCTGGAAGATGTTAATTACCAATACAGAAAACTTTTCTTCTTAATAATACTAGTCATATACAGTTATCTTTACTTATACTTTATACTTATACCTGCTAGGTTAAAAAGGACTTCTCTAAAAGAGCACACCAAAAGGCAAATTAATCATATTACAAGCTGTTAGTTTCCTATCTGGATACTTAACTACCATTGAAATCCATATATCAAATTTGACCTTTTCATATTTCTTTAATACAAGAGACTTCAATTGGCACACTATAACCTTTGGAGCTGAGGATCTCATAAGAGTTGCTATGTATCAGTGTAGTCATCCTCCATTATTATAGTAAACAGGTTAGATTTTTTTTTTTTTAATGTTTCCCGGAAGTTTTTTCAAAGATTAACTCAAAGTATGAATGACAATTGTTTTCTTCCTAAAACAGTAAGCATGACCAGAGAATGCAAACACAGGGACAGAGCATATTTCTGTTATTAGGCAATCTCGCTATTCTATACCAAATAGTCTAGACCTTTACTTGGAGTTATATCCGGCACTGGGTGCCTCAAAGAAGAGTCATATAGAGGGTTTGAACGAGAGTCATAATTATGGTTGCGAGTCAAAATGAAATCTAGGAGGAAAGGCCTGGAGCCATTCTGGAAGTTAGGAATCTGAGTCGTAGCAGTGGTTTTCAAGTACCAGGAGGCAGGAAATTATAGTTAGCTCATTGTCATCTCAATGGAGGACAGGCCAAGAAGCTTCCGATGCAGCTTTAAAGAAGGCGAGTTGATTGCAAGAAGGGAGCTATTTCTTTGACTCTTGGGTGGTTCCGCTGTAGCACAGTCAGGCCAGATGAGCAGTGCTAGGACCAGAATGGGGAAGAAGCCCCTCCCCAAGTGGCAGCAGGAAGTTGAGATCCTCTGCATGCCAGGTGTGCCTCCTTTGCCTCATCGCTGAGCCCTCGGTTTCTTGCTTCTTAATCTTTTATCTCCGTTGTCCTCTTTGACTTGACTGTTAGGGTCCAGACAACAGACAAGAATTCTGAACACCTCCACCTTATTGCTTCCTCTGAGGACTCAGAGCTAAATGAATGATTCTGATTCTCAGAAATAAGAGCCAAATTTTTTCATGACTACCGTGAAAGGAGATTACACAATATTTCTTCAGAGGCCTTTACAAGTAGTTGCTGCATGGTGCAAGTTGGAAAAACAGGACAGATTTCTCATGAGGGCTGGACCAGATGGCCTGTGCGAGTGCTCTCAGAGTCCTCCCTAGATGTCGATTCCAAGAAAAAAAAATCACTGCTGGGCTTCTGTTTTGCTTTCCAATCTGGGTAACTGAAAATCAACCTGCAATAAGGATTTTTCAATGTATTTCAGTTCTGACTTTTAGGAGCAAGCTTTTAAAGTAATCTCTAAAACAACATGGAGGACAGTTAAGTATGTTCAGCACAGAATGCCCAAATGAGCATTTCCTATCCAGTGTGGAGATGTCCAATTATCTGTGGCCATGGCTTTGTAGGTCTTTCTCAGACACCAGTGCTTGAGACGCTGTGACACTAAGCACATCATTTGGAAGTTGATTTATGTCCAGCTTCAAGACGCGTGTCAGTAGAGAGCTGCTGTGGAAGCACATTGGGGTCCTCGTGGCTCTGCAGGAGATGGAGAAAGCTGGTCTGGTTCTCTCAGCACACAGCAGGGCTTTGCTTCTTCTGGAGATAAAAGCTTGAGCTGCAGATGGTGCATATGTAGAGAAGAGAACTGTCCTTTCTAGAAGCATTTCACATGCTGTGCTTCTTTCCTGTGTTAAAATGGGGCCTAAAAAGAAGCTGCAATGTAGAAGCTCAAGGAGCATAAGGAACCTTACCCTTGCCCTTGGAGTCAGGAGACCTCAGTATGGCCTTGGCCTTCTCCTTGGCTTCCTCTGACCAAGGAACTGGCCATTCTGTATAAAATAAAATGCCTGCATGAGATGGCATCTAAAGTTCCTCAACACCATCCATTGCTAACGCACTCATTTCTAGGTATCATCTAGTATTAATGATTTTCAGTGTTGAAATGGAAATTTAAAGACTTTTGCCTTAAAGTCTACAGGTTCAATCACTCTATTTCCTAATTCTGAAAACAGTGGAAAACTTGTTACAAAAATGTCTTTTTACATTAAAACATGATTAACTTGCAACATCAAATCATTTCTTATTATGTCTAATAACTACCTATGTGAATGGCTTTGAAATTCTTGAAGGACAAGTATTAATCAATGTTTATAAATTCAACTCTCCTCATAAGGGAGTCTTCTTTCCTAAAAGAGTTTTTTTTGGGGGGTGGGGGGAATACTTAAAGAAATCAACAGTCCTATATTTTGATCAGATTCACTGGACCCAGATCTCATACTGTTCATGAATTGATATACTGAGGATAGACTATGAATTTGATGACATGAATATGAAAAATCAAAATGAAATTTAGGAATTTGATTTTCCTTTTGAATGTGATGGGATTTTTTTCTTCCTCTCAGAACATTTCTCAAATTACCATAAATTGAAATGTTTGCAAAAATTAAGAAAAAATAATTTCCCTAAAATGAGTGTACTTCTGAAGAGGATCACTGAGTGGATTTGGGATTAAGGACTCCGTGTGTAGCAACCAAATTGAAGCCAGCAGCTAGAAAACGAGCTGTTTCTGGAAACTGCTTGAATCGATTCCTCCATATGCATATGCATGCACACGCATGCGCACACACAGGTCCACAGACCCGCACCCCCCTACACACACTTCTAAAACCATGGAACTGGAGCAATGTTTGCCTAATAACTTCCAGGAGGCTCCCTCTCCTCCTACCATTTTCTCACCATCCCATGGATGCCAGACTTCTGACTGGTGCCTTGCAGAGGTGGAATAAACTCTGTGAGATTAAATCAGCAACTAATTTTTAGGAAGGTTTCTCCACCTCCCCATTCTCACCATTTTGCCTTGAGGAGGAGAAGAAAGCCCACACCCATGAGTGTCAGTGGAAATGGCAATGGTATTCTTTACCAAAAAAATAAAAATAAAAAAACACAACAACAAAACCAAATTGGCATTTTAAGTAACCAACTGCTCTTTTCTCTGGACTAAAATCAAATATTTCTATTTGAAACACAGCCACAGAGCTAGCTCTTCTCTTCCTCCTTTTCAGCCCACCTATTTCCTCCCACTTTTCCCCATACGGAGATTCACATGCACACACACACACATGCACTCAGTGCCTTTTATGTAATCGGCTGACAAGATTGATCTTTCACTTGAATTGCTTTGATTCAAAATCTACCCACCATTCGTGGGAGGTAAGGAACAGTGGATGCAGTGAGTGCTTTAATAAAGAGGCTGTGAAAGGAATGGCATGGGACAGGCATGTGGTATCTGGTCTGAGTCTTCCATATAGTCTTGATTCTTTAAAGGAAAATAGAGAATGCCATGGAATTCAACCTGAATTTTCTTATTTCAAACCTACAACTCTTACATGCTTTCTTTTCTTTTTTCTTTTTTTTGGAACAACTGCCAGTTTAATCCTTTCTTAACAGAACTTTGTAACCAGATACTCTGCTTAAAAATCCTTAATAGTCTCTCTATTGCTGTTGCTCCCTTATGTTTCCACAGCTCACCTTGGCCTCAGAGTGCTATAATCCAACCCTTTGTTATGGCCACAAGATTCTCTCTCCCTGCATAAACTCTCCCAAGTGAAATAAAAAGCCAATCTCAATACCTACTATTCATTTATATAATATTCTTGAAACAACAAAATTATAGAAATGGCTTAAAGATTGTGGTTACCAAGGGTCAGGAATTGGGGAAGAGTTAGCGGATGTGGCCAAAAAGGGACAGCCTGAGGGAGACTTGTGATTATGGAGCCATTCTAATTCTTTACTGCTGTGGTGGTTACACAAATCTATACACGTGTTAAAGCTGCATAGACATAGAAACACACACACACACAAATGAATACATGTATAACTGGTAAAATATGAATAAGTTCTGTGGATTGTACCAAAGTCAATTTCCTAGTTTTGATATTGTGCTATAGTTAAGCAAGATGTTACCCCTGGGGAAAATTGGAATTTAAGGGTACAAGGAAATTCCATATATCTTTTGTTTTATGCAAATTTCTGTGAATCTATAATTATTTCAAAAAAATTTAATAGTAAAGTGTGGTTAACCTAAAGAAATGGAAAAAGGTGGAGTTTTTAGTGGAATTTAAAGATTATTTCTCAGACTATTTTTTTGTAAAGAGTTATCTTAAAAATTTCAAAGCATGTTTTATGTAACCATAGAGCACAAAGTTATATTTTCATAGATGTGTATGTTGCAAATAAAGTTTTTCTCAATGATATTGCGTCCATCATATTCCAATTGTTCTAGAACTAAAATAACAACTTTAGAGTGAGGAGGAGGGAGTTTATCAGTATAAATGTGCTCAACTCTGAATGACAAAAGTTCTGAAACCATGTCAAACACTAGTAGCTGGATCATTCTAAAAAGTTTTATATATAAAAAAACCTCAACCAACCAAACATGCAAAAACAAATAAACAAATCTGCCTTAACTTCTGTTCTGAGTGATTTGCTCTTCATAGGACGAAAGGTTCATGAATGTACCTACATTTATCATGTGTAAATCTATGCTGTACGGTTGTAGAGTATACATCAAACTAACACAGTGTGATGAACTCTGAGATTAAAAACACCCACAAAACTAAAACAAAAGAACTCTCATGCATTCACATAGCACAACTGTGAATACTCTAGGAGTGGGGGTATAGAGAAAGAAAGGTAGGTTAATGGGTACAAATGTACAGTTAGATAGAAGGAATACATTCTAATGTTTGATAGCAGAATAGGGTGACTATAATTAACAAAAATATAGTGTATATTTCAAAATAGCTAGAAGAGAGGACTTGAAATGTTTCCAACACAGAGAAATGATAAATACTAGAGATGATGGATACTCTAAATACCCCAACTTGATCATTACACATTCTATGTATATAACAAAATATCACATGTACCTGCATAAATATGTACAAATATTATGTGTTGTAAAAACCTCTAAGAAATAGAATAGTACTGTATTATTTACATGCAGGATAGTCCCCAGTACAAACATTAGGTAAAATCTTATTCTCTTGAGCTAACAGTAGCATTTGAATAGCAGAATGTTGTAGTGGATTTTTTCTCATCTTCAGCTTTGAAACAATAAACAATTTGACGCAAGATTCTTGTATGATCATGGTGTGAATGTAATAGCAGCTTTGAGCGTTTTATTCTTGTAGAATTTAGATGTTTTGCATAAGTGTATATTAATTCTTTCTAAAATCCCAATTCCAGGAGTTCTTGATTAATGGATGATAATCATAGGTGATGATAATGAGTTGGGCTTTAAAACTCATAAGGCGTTATATAAGTAGAAGGCATTCTATTTATTGATTAGGGTTATAAGTGGGTCCTCAACTGTTAGGTAGCTCCTTACATCAGGGCTGGACCTGAAAGAAGTCCCTGAAATAACAAAATAGGTGGCAGATATGGGCACGATTACTCACACCCCAAGATGCAATCATTAATTCTGGAACTAAAGTAGAGTTGGTAGCCTTCAAAATGGATAAAATAAGTTGGCCCAGACTTGACTATCACCCCCCAAAACATAGCCTTCATAGGAATGTCTCGAAATAGATGATTCTATTATTTGTGTTTCTTTTCTTAATCATGTTCTATTTCCCCAACCTGAATGTAAGCTCCAAACCTTGTCTGGCCTCTGCACCTTTGTGTACCCAGTCCTCGCAAGCTTCCTGTTATGGGGTAGGGGTTCAACAAGTATTTGTTGACTCTATTGACTAAATGAATTCATCTTCCCTCAATGACACCATTGTTTGACAATTTTTGAGTGGTAGCCCCTTCTCAAATTCTGATGAAATTTATAACCCCCTCCTCAGAAAAATGCACAAAAAGACAATATTTTTGATCATCTAGGGTATTTATGGATGCCCTGAAAACTCTGCCTGTGGAAATCATTTTCAAGGATGAGAATATTGTTATGACCACAATTAGCCACTAACTTCCCATTCTAGCTCTTTCAGGCATTCTAGGTGTTGTTTACCCCAGCCAATTACCTTCCCCATTCTATGGCATTGTCTATTATTTTCTGCTATTTACCACTAACAAATAGTTTATATATGCATATTATATTTTCGTGACAGTGTAAAAAGGGGATAATTTGGCTAACTAAAGATAGTTCTATCAGTTTTGATAAAGTATTAGTATATAGTTAGTCTCCCTCCCCCTTTTAGCCATAAGAAAGCTTAGTGTACATTTGGCATAATCTCACAATCTCTTTCCTAAAGGTCATTCAGAGTAGAATTTGAAAGAGAGGAGGAGCAAGTCACATTCACACACACAAGCCGTCTGATTGTCATAGATGGAGTAGATTAGAATAAGAAAGCAAGTGGAGCACAGGCATCTTGTTTAGTCACCATCAACAATGAATAACTCAAAGTATACTGAAGACCCCAAATGGCTTTTTATCAGAGAAGAGCTGTCTTCAGTTGCCAGTCATGAAAGGTACCCAAGAATCTTGTTCACGCACTGAGCTTTTGGGAAACAGAGACAGTTATCACGCAATCTGAGTTGACTGACCTGTGCTACCAGAAAAATCTTAACGGAAATCTCCTGACTTCCAAAAGCCCTCATAAAATGAAACTCTTCCAACACAATCATCCACAAGCAATTATGAAACTCTGCCACAGGAAATGAAGGGTGTCACTTTTTATTTCTTCTAGTACAAAAAGAAAGTTCATAGTGCTGCTAAAGTGCTGGAGGCCACAATTCAAACCACCTTCTGTGATCTGCCTTAACCTCCACTGCCTCGTTCCTGGGGACCTTGCCCAAGAAAGCAGCAGCTCACCTCCATCTCAGCAACTGAACTGCATGCAGAGCAGCACTGTGTCTACAGGGCAGGGGCTGTGTGTGTATGCCCCAGCAGCAGTAGAAAATACCAGTGCACTCGAGACTGCAGTCTCATTTAGAGAACTGTTATTGTAGGTCCCCACTCTCCATCATGGGAATATTGCGAAAAGCAAAGGCACTCACACAGCTGATGCTTCAATGAGTAGACCAGAGTCAGGCTGCTTGCATTTGTACTGCAGTTGGGGCAAAGAGCTTGAGCTATGGTTCTTTTGCTTTTCCCTATTCAAGGGCTTTATCTCTTAATGGCTCAAAAATATATCAAAACAACAGGGCTTGACATTTTACAATGAGAAACTTTCCTGTATCTCTGCAAAGAAACTTTTTTCAAGGGCAACTTTTATAGAAATAGGTTTAAATGATTATTTTAGCAACCCCACATGGAAAATACAAGGTTAGATGTGCATTATGTTAACTAAAGTAAATTCATCCTATCCTAAAGCCTGGTTCCTAACAAAGACAAGCTATGTTAAATGTAAGCAATTAACAAAACATGTCTGCCAACTGGAGTAATCAAAGCCTTTGGAAGATGTTTCAGTAGCTTCTCTACTCTACATCCACAAACACTTTCAGAAACTAGAGGAACTAGTTTTAAGAAACAAAGTCAGGAGGGTTTGGCACAAAGCAAATGTAATATGGAGACAGGAGTCACATAATTGAATAATGAAATTTTCTACTTATCAAATTTAAGTCTTTCCCTATTAGAGAGAGCATCAACTATTACCAGGAAAATTTCCAACTATGGAAAGCAACAGAGTAAGAGGGAGCTAAAAATTTATAAGGAAACTAGTAGTATTGCAACAATTGACTTTTTTCTCTATGTTTCACAACAAGGTCTATATTTATTTCAAGCAGTAATTTAGGTATAAGTATGGCAGTGTTCAATCTAATTTCCCATTATAGATGTTTCTTTCTGCAACAGCTTCCTTAAAAACTTTGCATAGCATCTGTTACCTTCGTCTTTCAAAAGATAAATAAGAGTGTAGTAGTAGATGGGAAACTATTTTTGATAGTATAATCACGGAAAATACAGTCTTTATCACAAAATAGGACAAACACGTTTGCTATTGAAAAACTAGCCTGATCTAAATACCAGTTTCCAGCAGTTGTGTTTTTTCCTGTGGACTGGAATTTATGCAGCTTCTAAGGTGTTCCTAACACTATGGAATATAGAAAATGGGCCACATTTTAAAAAATCATACACACACACACAGCCACCCTGGACTTTTCTATCCTCCTAAGGAGCTATTTTAAAAACACCTGAGCATTCTAAAATAAGCAACCCACCGATGAGTAAGTCACTTTTTAAAACCGATGAACTGTCTCCACTGCACCTGTATAGAACCCGGAAACCCCGGGCAGAGGGAATCTTACATCCATACCTATATTTCATGCCAGTCTGCTTTGCGGTGGACTCTTTGAGAGAAATGTGATGCTGAGGGGTGAACGTCCCCAGGCTGCGCGCGATGATAGCGACCGTGCGGAATTTGGCCCGGGCTGCGTTCACCACATTGGGGGCGGTGGAGCTCTGCTTGCTCAGAAGTCGGTCCTCACCATTCCGACTCTTCAAATTGTGCTCTGTGCAGGCTATGGAGACTTGCATTGCTTCCCCGGGCAGCGCACGGGCCCTCTCAGAACCCCAGAACACAGGCAGTCACGAGAGGTTGAGCAGTTGGGAGGATTTCTGCTCGTCTTTTAACCCTTCCTTGCTCCCTTTCCCGGGGGGTGCCGTCAGAGGAGTCCTAGCGGGTGACTTCAGAGCCGGCAAAGTGGCACGAGTGGCTGCGGTGCCGGACAGAGTCCCGGGGACCGGGACTAAGAGAAGTAAACAGCCAACCCCGAAGTTGTCACAGCAGCTGGAGGGTGGGTCAGGCTCGCAAATGTTCCCAGGCTCTAATCTCGGCTGATTAAACAGCCAAATCCATGCAGTCAGGAGGCTTTTGCAGAAGCCTAGAGCGGAGCATTCATGGTGACTGCACGCAGCCCTGCCCGGAGCCGGTCCGCGCTGTCTGAATGCGGGCTCGCTTCTGGGCGATGGCTCAAATCAATGCAGGCTTACCGCAAGATGCGCCGCCAGCATCCTCTGGACCACAGGCAGGATGCTCAACTGGCGCGCAGAGCAACCCGAGGAACAGCTAATCGCAAGCGGGTCCCCGCCGACCGGTGGTCTCCATCCACTCCTGCTGTCAGCTCCCTCCCTCCTCCGCTCCGGGAGGACGTGGGGCTTCTCAAGACCCCTCCCCACTCATTCTCGGGCGAAAGCCTGTATGGCTGAGCCCGCACTGACACGGGGTTGCAGCTGCACGGAGAAGCAGGCAGATCCGTTTAAGGAGCTCTTTGCCTTTGTTCGAGATGGAAAAGCAAAGATCACTTTCCCCAGACCCTGGCTGTAGCAGGGAGGGCTGCTCCATAAAGAAGGGCTCTGCCCAGACTCAGACCAAATCCCCTCCGCAGCACAACAGTTGGAACTGGGGAAAGGCAGAGAGGGGGTGCTTCTGCCGCGGAACACGCCAGTGAATTAACACGTGAATACTCTGTGACTGGCTTGCTAAGACACGGCTTGGAATCCCTGTTATTAGCCTTGTCAGGGTTCATTTTCCCTCTGCACGTCATTTTCTTAAGTAGGTAAGTTTGAAGTTTCCTGAAAAGCTACAGTGCAGACTTTTTGGAGTCAAGTCTGCTAACTTACTGGAAAATCTATGCTGGCTACCAGTGAAGGGACTGGGTTTGAAGAGGGGCAGCAATTCAGCACCATCCAGGGGGCTGCACTAGGTGAGTAGCAGGTCCCCCCTCCCGGAGGTCCAGGCAGGTGGCTGGGACCACACACACTGCCAGCGATCATCTGTGTCTGGCTGGTGAGAACAAGCACCAATTCCAGGTCAGAAATGGACAGCAAGGCTCCCCTGTGGACTGTGACCCACAGGAGGCAGGTGTGTCAGAGGCAAAGCAACTGCTCAATAAATGTGGTTGAAACAAACTAAGCACCAATTGTCTGGCAATTTCCCTTTCTGTCTGAAATGCATGGAAACCAAACCCCTCTCATAGATTTACTTACAATAAAAGTATGATTTCTGCAAAATCAGCTTTCTAAATGTGATCCTCAACAGACACTGTCAAGCAAAAAGAAATAGCATTTAAATCAACAACATTTGTGAACACCATCTCTATATTAAGCAATAAAGATCAATATGGAGAAAAAAAATGAAACACTGTCCCCCTCCTCAAGGAACAGGCAATCTGTATGGAAAAGACAACACATTCAGTCTTAAAGGGGCTAATTAACAATGTTGGAAGGCACATTAGAATCTGTCTGAATGAGTGATACAGACACTAAGTATACTAGACAGAAACAGGAGGAATTTCAGGAGATGAAGAAAGTTCTTCATTTTGATTCATTCCCTACATTTCTACTGGGTTCCTGTTAGGTGCCTGACTCTGCCTGTTGCTGGGGCACGAAGATGGCTGAGACAGAGGCTAGGCCCTCAGGAGCCCTTACAGGGGGCTGGGACTTTGCCTGAGATGTGAAGAATGGGTCAGACTTGATTAGCAGGAGAGGAGGGAGGCAGTCATCCCAGGCATAGCCAGGTTTGGGGAGGATACATACTCTGGCTGGATTAAAAAAAAAAATAGCTGGTCTGACCATATCTTCTCACCTGAATTAAGTTGGAGAATGAAATTTTCAAGTAGAATATGTGCCTGTACTGAATTCTATTCCAAACATGAATCTTCACATTTTATAACCTGCAGATAAGATCTAAATCATATTATGAAATCTCATCCTTTACCCTGCACATGCTTCCCACTCTTTACTGTAAAAAATAAATATATTGACTAATATTCAATGATTGAGCAGTCACTTTGGGATGAGTGAGGGTTGCAGAAAAGGACAGATGAGTCTAGGACCCCTGTTTTGTACTCTCAGCTCCCAGGAGGAGCACTTGAAGCATATCTTATTCCCTAGAATAAACAACAGTGGGCAGAGAGGAAGTAGATCATTAGAACCTTTATTTTTTCACACCCAGCCGGCTCATTGGAGATGATCAATGTGATTCGGGAAAGGAGTCAAAACCAGAAGAGGAAGAAGTGGGAGGAATCAGAAAAAACAGCTCAGAAAAGAAAAAAATAAAGCAGCCTGGGAAGCAAGACAGAATGAGTTGATAACCATGCGGCCAGAGAGGTCAGGAGCCAGAGGCTTCAGCTTGGACATCAGCGGGGAGGAGTGCGGGCGGCTCAGGGCTGGGGGCGGAGTGCTGCCAGTTCTGCAGGGAAGACAGAAACCTTTGAGGGTAGGGAAGGTCTGGCTGGACACTGTTTGCTGAAGTGGCTTTCGGGTTTGCCAAGAGCTAGCAGAGCAATGCCTGAAAGCATAACCAAAACCAGAGCAGGGAATAGGTTATCAGAATAAAACATGCAAGGCAGAGTGCCTCTGAGTCACCTTTTTATCCCCCACAGGACCAAGCACAGTGCCTTGTGCATAGCAGGTCCTCATGCTATAAATAATTGAGAGAGGGAGATAAGAAAACAAAGAAAGGAAGAGGGAGGGAGGAAGGAAAGTAGGTGGATGGGAAGATGCCATATTCTTGGATAAACTTGATTCCTTAAAAAAAAAGTAGGAAAGAAAGAAAATCCTGCACGTTCTAGTTTAAGCACAGCCAGTACACTTAAAAGGAGTGAATTATTGCCCCACATTCATGTGTGCACCTCTTGGTGTAGATGAGCGTCCCAGGCTTTAGGGCAGGCCTCAAAGGGAAGCAAAGGCCTGAGGCCAGAGGATGCTCACAGTGCCAGTCTCTTTCTTGCTGCCCACAGTGTGCCTTTCAGACCTGACGCCACACAGGCATTCTGACAGCCAGCCAGCAGCTTGGTGGCTTCCCTCGGCTGTGTTCCCCCTTCCCAGCAGTAATGGAGCAGTGGGCCTGAGAGCCCGGAAATTAGATAACAGTTGGCTAAGAGAATGCTCATTCCTAATAAGTTTGTGCTAACAGGCCACATGCTATTTAAGCTGGGGAAACTAGACTCGGAATAGGTATCCCTTCATTGTCACACAATTTGGAGGAGTCCTTACTGTAATCATTTCAGGTTTAAATAAGACCCAAAAATATACATATAGATGTAGATATAGATATAGACATTGTTATAGGTTGAATTGTGTTCCCCAAAATTCACGTGTTGAAGCCCTAATGCCCCAGTACCTCAGAATGTGACTGCTTTTGAAGATAAGGCCATTAAAGAGGCAATCGAGGTAAAGTGAGGTCATGTGAGCGAGCCCTAACCCAATGTGACTGGTATCCCTGTAAGAAGAGGAGATTAGGACACAGACATGGCATGGCCATGTGAAGGCACACGAGGAGACAGCCATCCACAAGCCAAGGGGAGAGGCCGCAGAGGAAACCTGCCGTGCCAACGCTTTGACCTCAGACTCGAGAGAAAGGGATTTTCTGTCGTGTAAGCCACCCAGTCTGTGTTACTTTATTATGACAGCCCTAGCAAACTGATACAGACATATGGTTTGTTCACTTTAATTCTTACGTCATTGGTCACAAGAAACCATTAGAGCTCACTGAAGAAGATGATCCTAAAAGACATTATTAAATCTTGATAAATATCATTATTTGCCGCTCTATACATCCTAAGCTGATATTGCAAATGTGCTCTAACAAAGAGCTCCAAATACAACTACTGATGTATTCCTTTCCGCAAAGTCATAGAGCCTCCATATGGTGACTCTTGATACAAGAAGTGGTTGTTTTCAAGCACTTTTAGTCCTTTCCCTTGTTTTTAATGATCTCCTTAGTTTGCTAATTTGCCCTTTTAAGGGCTTTCTTTATCTCACGAATGACCTTGGGTGCATCACTACAGCTCTCTATGCCCCTTTTCTCTCAGCTGAAATACGAGGGGGCTACTCATTTAATTCTAAGCTCTCCTCCTGTCCTGTAGATGCCAGGAGGTGTTCTTTCAGAGAGAGGTAGAGGTTGCAATATTGCATAGGGCCAAATTATCACTTACTCTTCAATTTTGCCTGGGTCTCAGCTGGTCCCTATCCATTCTGTAATATTTGAAATTCTTTAGCATTAATGTCATCTACATTGGGTCATAGTGACAGAGCTAGTTAGGAACAGATCACAGGCCACAAAATTCACATCCCAATGCCCTGTCTCCTCATGCTCACTTTAGAGTCTCCATGGCAACTCAAGAGACTTCAGGGTGTGCAGTCAGTTGGAATTGGGTGTGAATCCCAGCTCTACTCTGTCCCACCTTCCCCTGTGCCATTGAGCAGGATGCTTTCCTCCCTGAGCCTCAGCAGCCTCACAGAGATGAAATGGTACAAGAACCTGGTTCTCCGGGGAAGGGACTATTGTTATCAACTCCATTCTGTAGACGAGAAACAAGAGATGCAGAGAAGTTAAATACCTTATCCCAAGTGCCACAGGCCCAGCTAGGATTGCACTTGAGCCAGCCTACCTCCAGAGACTTGGTTCTTACCCACTGGGCATATTGCTTCTCCCTGCAAGAACTTCTTTGTGAGAAGGGCTTTAAACAGTGTCATTTTATGAATATAGTTTAAAAAGAAACCCTATTCTTACTATGAATGATAGAAAGAAATTCACTTTAAAAAGGCTAAAAATTTCAGAACAATTAAATCATCCATGCTTCATAGATTTTTGAGTGTATCTTTTACCAACCTTTTCAAACATTTCATGATACTTTATTCCTTTTATTCAAAAAAATTTTTTTCTAATTATCTAGCAAATTTCTGATTGATTCAATTTCTTACCAGTATAGATAGAACCAAATATATTTTGCTGAGTCCACGTAGAACTTACAGTTTATATGCCATTGGAAACCACAGCCAGCAGGGGTGATGAAACATTCAATTATGCAGCCAGGCAAAACCGGCTTTACCCAAAACAGAAAAGGCGGCTAATATCGGAAGAATTTTAAACATGCAAGTGTACAGATGGCAAGCCACTTTCTGTGCCTATCGTTTGTGCTCAAAAGAAGGATTTTTAGGGTGAGAGTTTGCTATTTTTCAGAAATTCTTAAAACAGTTTGGAGAACAATTTATTATATTCTGACAAATTGAACCAGCCATGAAAATTAGCATAGGCCCACATTTGCATGGACACAGCTTTTGGAATAGCAGAGAAAGCAAAATCAAGAGGCCAAACTGGAAATACTCAAGGTTCTGCTGAATAAAAAAAAACTTCCACACACTTGAAGCTCAGACTTGGGGGGATGGGGAGGCATGGGCAATATATATAACCTGAACTTTTGTACCCCCATAATGAGCTGAAAAAAAGATAAAATATATAAAAAAAAAAAAGAAAAAAACCTTCCAGCTGTCTATC
The DNA here is from genome assembly GCF_041146395.1 of Eulemur rufifrons. Taxonomy (NCBI): domain Eukaryota; kingdom Metazoa; phylum Chordata; class Mammalia; order Primates; family Lemuridae; genus Eulemur; species Eulemur rufifrons. The sequence goes on from NC_090989.1 coordinate 102,970,873, forward strand.
CTCCTGCTTCCCTGGAAGCACAGGCTCACCAGAGCACCCACTAGGAAACTGTGAGGGCACAAGCAATACAAATTTTCTCACACTGCCAGCCACATATTCAGAGCCAGAGGATAATTATTCAAAGGATAGGTAAGCTTTCTTTTTTTTTTTTTTTTTTTTTTAATTTTTGACATGGATGAACCTTGAAGGTAAGCTTTCTAACTCACACTTAAACTATATCCACAGCCACTGATAATTATTTCCTGGATTTGAAAATAGACATGTCAGATGGATCAGCAGATCTCCAATATTTATTCATCACTTTATATGCTCAAGGCAAGGTACCATAGTGTTATAGGAAGCAAGTGTGGAAAAATAGGAAATTCACAATTTACATGATCTTGTTCGGGCCTCATCAAGGTAGGTAATTTCTTATAAGCTTGTCTGGAACCTGGACATAGAGATAGGAGGAAACAGGGACACATGATCCATTTTATTTTTTACAAGCATCATTAGTTTTTCCTTAATTACTACTCATTAGTATAATTTCTGCCATTGCCTTATAGTAGAACAAGATGGTCAGAAATATTTGCTGTGTCTTTGGATAAAAGATTTTCCTAACAAAGAGCTTAACTCACGGAGAGTTTGTTTTCAAAGATAATTAGAATTATTATATTTCATCCAATCTAAAACACCATTAACCAGAATACACATCATTATTTTATGTACCACTAAAAAAATATGTTCAATTAATTATGACACAATGCTTTCTTATCCCATAAACTTTTTATTTTTCATTAATTGAAAGAGTCTTTTTAGACTTAGACTCCCCCCCCACACACATTTAACTCTTGTACATACATGAAAGGAAAATATAAGAGAATTAAATTGGTTAAAGTATTTCCCAAATTTGTTCACATTCAGAATTGGAAATTTCTGGATGTTTTACTCAGCATTATCAGTGTCCACATCTTTCCACACAGTCATCCCTTTTGTTGGTGATGTAGCATTATTCAAAAAGCATGCTTGATTTTTGTCTCTGAGGTTTTTTCCCAAGATGTTGACACTCTGGAAGTTTTGATGCACATTTTCAGGCATCAGGAACCAAATCACAACAGCTGCCTGGCCGGCAGCAATTAAAAATCACTTCATAATTTCAGCAAAGGAAAAAAATGTGCTTCAAAGAACTGATGAACTATGACGATTTCTAAGATAGTATGTTATGAACTCCCATTTCATGGCAATTTAAATCTAAAATAGTACAAATGGAATGAAGGAGGGAAGGAAAGAAAAAAAGGTTTTCTGAGCACCTGCTATGTTCCAGGTACTGTATTAAAACTTGTACATCCATTATCTCATTCCAAAGAAAAGAAAAAAAAAAAAAAAAACAGCCTATGTTAAGCACCTAACTTAATTGGATTCAAAACTAAGTATTCTATAGGTGGGTTATATTATATAAGCATTCATCTTCACCCTTGCAAAACTGAAGTAAACCAGACTTTGGAAGAGCTTCCCACATAAAGCCAACCTTGCACAATGGGACTGAAAAAAAATATCCAGCCTAAGGTCTTCAAGAAATAAGTTAATAGCTCAAAATTCATTTTTTTTTGGTTCAAATTTGTTCATCTTCTTAGGGTTAGAAAAGCCATTATTACACGTCTCTTTATCTCATAAAATTTAATTTATTTTTACAAAAAGGTGTGTTTTCTCACTTCTTTTTTATTCCATTCAGTTTTGAAGGAAGAGTGTTATAAAAAGAGTAGGTTCAACATTTTATGAAATTTTTTTTCACTTAAGTCCTTCCCTTTGGCAGATCACAGAAAGTTAATGTAGAAGACACCCTCAGCCTTTCATCACATTTATGATGAAACTCATCTACATATGCAATGAAATATAGTATCTTTATATACAATAGAATATTATTTAGCCTTAAAAAAAGAAGGAAATTCTGTCATTTGCAACAACAGAAATGAACCTGGAAGACATTATGCTAGGTGAAATGAACTAGACACAGAAAGGCAAATACAGGCACACCTCCTTTTAATGTGCTTTCCTTTCCTACACTTTGCTTTATTGTACTTTGCATATATTGCATCTCTTACTAATTGAAAATGTGTGGCAACCCGGCATGGAGCAAGTCTACCAGTACCATTTTTCCAACAGCATGTGCTCACTTCGTGTCTCTGTGTCACGTTTAGGTAATTCTCACAATACTTCCAACTTTTTCATTACTATTACATCTGTTATGGTGATCTGTGATCAGTGATCTTTGATGTTACTATTGTAATTATTTTGAGGAACCATGATTTGTGCCCATATAAAGTGGTAAACTTAATCAATAAATGTTCTGTGTGTTCTGATGGCTCTACCAACCAGCCATTCCCTCATCTCACTCCCTCTCCTTGGGCCTCCCTATTGCCTGAGACACAATATTGTAATTAGGCCAATTAACAACCCTACAATGGCTTCTAAGTGTTCAAGTAGCAGGAAGAGTCACACATCTCTCATTTTAAACCAAAAGCTAGAAATGATTAAGCTTAGTGAGGAAAGCACATTGAAAGCTGAGATGAGCTGAAAACCAGGCCTCTTGTACCAGTTAGCCAAGTTGTGAATGCAAAGGAAAGTTCTTGAAGGAAATTAAAAGTGCTAGACCAGTGAATGCATGAATGATAAGAAAGTGAAATAGCCTAATGCTGATATGGAGAAAGTTTTAGTGGTCTGGGTAGAAGATTAGACCAGCTGCAACATTCCCTTAAGCCAAAACCTAATCCAGAGGAAAGGCCTAACTCTCTTCATTTCTATGAAGGCCGAGAGAGGTGAAGAAGCTTCAGAAGGAAAATCTGGTTGGTTCATGAGTTTGGTTCATGAAGTTTAAGGAAAGAAGCCATCTCTATAACATAAAAGTGCAAGATGCAGCAGCAAGTGCTGATATAGAAGCTATAGCAACTTAGCCAGAAGAGCTCTAGCAAAGTTAATTGATGAAAATGACTACACTAAGCAATAGATTTTCAAGGTAGACAAAACATTCTTCTCTTAGAAAAAGATGCCATCTAGGACTTTTGTAGCTAGAGGGGAGAAGTCAATATATAGCTTCAAAGTTTCAAAGGACAAGCTAACTCTCTTGTTGGGGGCTAATGCAGCTGGTGACTGTAAGTTGAAGCCAATGCTCATTTACCATTTCAAAAATCCTAGGGCCCTTCATAATTATGCTAAATCTACTCTACCTGTGCTCTATAAATATGAGCACAAATTTAACAAATTAATAATAGAACTGCCACATGATCCAGCAATCCCACTACTGGGTATATATCCATTTATATGTCTATAAATGGAATGAACAACAAGGTCTGGATGATAGCACATCTGTTTACAGCATGATTTACTGACTATTTTAAACCAACCATTGGGACCTACTGCTTAGAAAAAAGATTTCTTTCAAAATATTACTACTCATTGATAATGCACCTAGTCACCCAAGAACTCTGATGGAGATATACAAGATTAATGCTGTTTTCATGCCTGCTATGAAATGTACATTCTGCAGCCCACAGATCAAGGAGTAACTTTCAAGTCATATTATTTAAGAAATACATTTCATAAGGCTATAGTTGCCATAGATAGTGATTTTCTAATGGATCTGGGCAAAATAAATTGAAAATCTTTTGGAAAGGATTCACTATTCTAGATGCCATTAAGAACATTTGTGATATCTTGGAGGAGGTCAAATATCAACATTAATAGGATTGTGGAAGAAGTTGATTCTAACCCTCATGCATGACTTTGAGGGGTTCAAGCCTTGAATAGAGGAAGTAACCGTAGATATGATGGAAACAGCAAGAGAACTGGAATTAGTAGTGGAGCCTGAAGCTGTGACTAAGTTGCTGCAGTCTCATCATGAAACTTTAAGGGATGAGGAGTTGCTTCTTACGGATGAACAAATAAAGTGGTTTCTTGAGGTGGAGTCTACTCCTGGTGAAGATGCTATGCACATTAATGAAATGACAACAAAGGATTTAGAATATTACATCAATTTAGCTGATCAAGCAGTGGCAGGATCTGAAAGGATTGACTCCAATTTTGAAACAAGCTCTACTTAGAATACTACTAAACAGCATCACAAGCTATAGAGAAATCTTTCATGAAAGGAAGAGTCAATCAATATGGCAAACTTGATTTCTGTCTTATTTTAAGAAATTGCCACAGCCACCCCAACCTTCAGCAACCACCACCCTGATCAGTCAGCAGCCATCAACATGCAGGCAAGAACCTCTACCAGCAAAAAAAAATTACTACTTGCTGAATGCTCAGATTATTGTTAACATTTTTTTAGCAAGTATTTTAAATTAAGGTATGTACGTTGGTTTTTTTAGACGTAATGTGCATTTAAGAGGCTATAGTACAGTGCAAACATAACTTTTATATGCATTTGGAAATCAGTAAAATTGTGTGACTCTCTTTATTGAAATATTTACTTTATTCCGGTGATCTGACCTGAACCTGAAATATTTCTGAGTTATACCTGTACTGCCTGATCTCACTTGTAAGTGAAATCTAAAATATTCAAGCTTATGGAAACAGAGAGTAGAATGGGGGTTGCCAGGGGCTTGAGGCAGGGGAAATGTGGAGATGTTGGTCAACAGGAACAAAGTTTTAGTTAAGCAAGATGAGAAAGTTCTAGAGATCCAAAGTACAACATAGTGACTATACAGTAGTTAAAAATACTGATTTGTATACTTGAAATTTGCTGCAAGTAGATTTTAAAAGAAAGAAAAGAAAAGAAAAAGAAAATGGTAACCATGTGAGGCGATGGATATGTTAACAAGCTTGGTTGTGATTATTTCACAATGTATGCATACATCAAATCATCAGGTTGTACATCTTAAATATATGCAATTTTTATTTGTCAATTATACCTCGATAAAGCTGGGAAAAAACATAAAATGTTAAATAACTTGCCCAATATTACAAAACTAGTTAGTGGCAGAGTTTGAAACAGCATTCAGATATACTGACTCATATTCAGAGATAATTAATTAATCTCTACATCACACGTAGTCATGTTTCTTTAAAAACCTCAACTCTGTCATTAAAATTCTGTCAAATAAATTTCTTAGTTTAAAGAAAAAAACCTTACCTTATGCTGCATCGAGTACTGTATTTTCTAAAGTTTTTACAATGCACATGTATTATTCTCGTAAGTCCAATGAAATAAAATATGTTTTTATTATAAAATTATTACAAGTTCATAATGGAAAAATTTAGAAAGGTGGGTAATTTCTATTAAACATGTTTGAAACCTAGTTAAAGAGCTGAGAAGTAACAGACAGATATGGAAGAAAGAAGGAAAAATGTCATTCATTAATCCAGCCTTCTAATATAATCATTGTTACCATTTTAGTCAATAGTATCTTCTTGGTTTTGGTGTTTTTTATTTTCCATGCATAGTGTTGTGGTTGTGGTAATTGATGCTGTTATTGTTGTTTTATATAGTGGAGCATTTTTCAAGGTATGTATCAGTTAGCCCATGCTGTCATTTTGTATTTGCTCATTTGTCTCTTTATTTTAGTATATCATCTAGCCAAGTCCATCACTTATCATCACCACCATCAATATGCATCTTTCGTTGCTCAGTTCGCAAGTTCTATGCCCTTATGAGACAAAGAGGTGGAAGACTCAGCGCCTCTTCCTGGGGCTCATTTCCTACTTGGGGAGCACATAGGACATTCACGGATGGCTGCTGTCCATCCTATGTATCAGAAGAAGTGCTACAGGTGAAACATACTTTAGAGGTAGAGGGCGAGACCCCTGGGGATTGGGGCAGTTAGGGAAACTACAGTGGTGTCAGAAGAAATCTCAGCAGTAAGGGCAGAAAAGAACTTAGCCAAAGAAAGAGAAGATGGGAGGGAGGCTACACCAGCAGAGGGCACAACTTCCATGGGGGTTGAGTGGCCTGTTGGGGAACAATGAGCAAACCATCTCATTTGGAGAAAGGATTTATGTAATCAAAGCAATGTACATAAATCAACAGGGGTCTGTCAAGAACAACCTGGAATTAAAGGGCCAGGTGAGTACTCCTCCCTCTGGGCAACTGGGGGAGGTTGAAGGAAAAAGGATTCTGGTCCAGGGTGAAGAGTATAAACAGCATTTTAGGCAGATAAATCTGGAAGCCAGGTCTAGGGTGGCCTGGGGGTGTAAAAGACTCAAAACATGAAGACCAGCAGGAGACAGCCAGAGTCAGCCAGCTATAAGGTAAAACCTGCTGAAGGAAGAATGATGCTTCTCCTGCCAGTTCTAATAGAAGGTTGATGGGAAAATGCTCACTATGTACTGTGAGCTGAAAAAGCAGTTCACAAAATAATGTGTACAGGAGAAGCCTATTTTCACAGAAGCAAAAGTGATCTATCTCTGCAGAGGGGAAAAAAAAAAGGATATACTATGTACCCAAATATTACCAGTAGTTACCTGGACATGGTGGGATTATGGGTAATTTTTATTTCCTTTATTTTGCTAGTACTGTGTATGATTTTCTGCTGTGAATACATATTACCTTTAAAGTAATTGGGAGCTTATAGGTGTACATATCCTGGAGGGAAGGCCAATGACTTTTTTCTATTTATTTCACAGCACCCAGTAGTGTGGGATAAATTTCACTAAGCAGATTCGGTTTACTTTTTAACAAAAAAGCATCCAGGAGCAGATTATCCAGAGTATGATCGTTGAGCTTTGCTGACTGACGTGGAAAAATTTAGCAAGTCACATGACCGTTTATTTAATTCTCTATAAATCTAACACAGATTCCTGCTAAGGAGTCGGGTAAAGAGTGGCCCAACCCACTGAGGACAGCAGCAATTAGATATGGAATATTAAAGGAATTTTTGGTAGTAGTACTCTATGAATTCCATTAACCTAAGCTTGGTTGACCCCACCTATAGTCGGCCTCTAGGAAAGGGAAGAGAACCTACATAAGTCTGTAATTAAACAAATTAATGTGAGCTGAGCGCCTTAGGAATAAAGGGCTTGTCTCAATCTATTGCACAGCTGTGCAGAGAGGTGCTTTATTAATTCCCACTGACTGAATAAATGAATTTAAACCAACCTCTGGGATAGTGCCAGAACTAGGTGGGAATCTGCTATATAAAAACAGAATGACTATGTTAAAATTTTAAGACATCTTTAATAATGGTAGTTTGTCCCTAGTGTTCTGCTTTCATCCTTTGTCCTTCCTACTCATGTTTGCATAGTTCTACGGTGATGAAGTGAGAGAATATGGGAGTAATGCAATGTGGTATTTCTGTGTAGATGTTAGCAATATTGGCGAAGGAGTAAGAATGAGTAAAGGACTGGGACATGGAAAAAATTTTAGCTAAAATCAAATGTAGGAGAAGTTTTGAAGAGAGACATTAAGGTTAATCTGCTGGCTAAACTCCATGAGGAGGTGGTTGGTCAGTTTGGGGAAAACCTCAGGGTATTAGTTTCTTAGGGCTGCCATAATAAATTACCACAAACCTGACGGCTTAAAACAATGGAAATTTATTTTCTCATAGTTCTAAAGGCCAGAAGTCTGAAATCGAGGTGTCAGTAGGGCTGCACTCCCTCCGAAAGTTTTATGGGACAATTCATTCCTTGCCTCTTCCAGCTCCTGGTAGCAAAGTCAGCATTTCTTGTGACTGTATCACTCCAGTCTCTGCCTCTGCCTTCTCATGGTCTTCTCCTTCATGTATCTGGTCTTCACTGCTGTTTCTTATAAGGACATTTGTCATTGAATTTAGGGCCCATCTGTGTAATCTTAAGATCTTTAACTTAATTACATCTACAGAGACACTTTTTCCAAATAAGTTTATATTCACAGGTTTTAGAGATTAGGATGTGGACATATCTTCTTGGAGACTGCCATCCATCTGACTATAGTCAGTTTAGGGAAAACATGGGTAAATGGAAGAAGAGTAGGGAAAGACTGAAAAAGGAGAAGGCAACGGGCTCAATTTGCTTTCTGGTCTGACAAGAGAAAAACTGAAACTACAACAAAACAGCCCAAGACTGCGTGTGGATGTGGCCTGGCCCAGAGCACAGATTTGAGCAGCTCTCATCTGAGAGTGGTTTCTGTGATGGAGCAAGAGAAAGAGAAGAATAACAAGAATTCCCATAGGTCAAATAAAGGCAAGTGGGCCTGCCCATGCCCTACACAGAGACCCTTTGCCCCAAGATGGCAGTACTGGCTCATGCACGGAGAATCACATCCACATGACAGGATCATCAATCACACCTATGCTGACAGTGGAATGGCCCATCGAATCAGGGCCTTTTTGGGAGCAGCACTGGCCCAGGGATGGTGAGATAACGGCACATAGACTACCAGGAAGTAAAGTAGAAATAGAATGAAATAAGTAAGATGGAGGCTATAAGGCATGCAAGTTACAGAGGATATAGCAAGCAATGATAAAGCCTCCAAGAAATGATGAGTCTATTATTATTTTTACCATTTTCCTAAGCAAGAGTACCCCAAGTTTTTAAATGAATACCTTTCTTATTCATGAAGGCTTGAGCCTTCATGTCAGCAGGAGTTGCTGGCATCTGGTAGTCATAGCATTAGGTGGTTTAGGACTAGAGTGGCTCAAGATTCAAGTGGAACTCAGGTTTCAGATTCAGTTATGAGAATAGGGCATTCGAGTCATGGGATTCAGGATGAGGTCAAGGAGCAGGGAAAAACACTAAAATCCAAAAGGATTGAGTACATCTCATTAAAAAGGAAGCTTGGAATCTGGATAACTTACAATAGTAGTCAGAGGACCAAATCAGCTGAGTGGTAACTGAGGTCAAAGTGAACCAGCCTCTAACGTGGAAAGATAATTCCGAAAACATTAAACCAAAGAACTTTTCATTCCCTATTAAACAAGATTTGCAGGGAATGAAAAGTACTTTGGTTTAATATTAAAATACATAGCATTGCATAAATCAATAATTTTAGTATTGCATTGTTGGAATTATAAAATATATTTATATATATGATAACACAAATGATAGGAAATGAATGCAAATATATTGGAGCAAAGTTTCTACATTTTTCCAGAATTGTCATTTTAATCTGAAGTAGATTATGATAAATTAAAGAGCATATTATAATCACTAGAGCAATTACTAAGAAAATAACTCACAGAAATAGTTTTAAAAATCAACCAAGTAAATATAACACAAAAGAAAGCAAAGAGGAAAAAAGTAATAAAAAGAAGACATTTAGAAAACAAATAGCAATGTGATGAATGTAAATCAAATCATATCAATAAATACATTAAACATGAATGGTCTAAAGGAAAAGACAATGAAAAGGCAAAGATGGTCAGACTGGATAAAAAAACCAAGATCCAACTATATGCTGTATATAAGGGACACATCTTAGATTCAAAGAAAAAAATAAGTTGTAAACAAAATAATGGAAAAAGATATACCATGCAAACAGCAGCTGTAAGAGAGCCGCAATGACTATATTACTGTCAAACAAAATAGACTTTAAGCTAAAAAATGTTAAAGATAAAGAAGGACATTTTATAAAAATAGAACAGTCAATGCATCAGAAAAATATGACAATGGTAAATATATAGGCACTGAAAGACAGAGCACCAAAATACTTAAAACAAAAGCAACAGAATTAAAAAAATAAAATAGGCCCAGCATGGTGGCTCACACCTGTAATCCTAACACTTTGAGAGGCTAAAGCAGAAGGATCACTTGAGGCCAGGGGTTTGAGACCAGCCTGAGTGAGATCTTGTCTCTACAAAAAATAGAAAAATTAGCCAGGCCTGGTAGCATATGCCTGTAGTCCCAGCTACTGGGGAGGTTGGGGCAGGAGAATCACTGGAGCCCAGGAGTTTGAGGTTGCAGTGAGCTACGATAATGTCACTTCATTCTACCCCTGATTGACAAAGCAAGACTCTGTCTCAAAAAAAAAAAAAAAAAAAGAAAAAAGAAAGAAAGAAAGAAAAGAAAAAGAAAAAAAATAGACAATTCAAAAATTACAATTGGAGATTTCAATATTCCACTCTCTGTAATTGATAGAACAATCAGACCCTCTTCTTCCCTAAATTGCAATAATATAGAAAACTTGAACAATACTATCAACCAACTCTATGTGAGTAACAATATGCAATTGGCCTCCCTATCCACAGGTTCTGCATCTGCAGATTCAATCAACCATAGAGTGAAATTATTTTTTTAAAATTAACAATACAATTAAAATACAAATAAAAATACAGAATAATAACTATTTACATAGCATTTACATTGTATCAGGTGCTATTCGTAATCTAGAGATAATTTAAAGTATATAGGACGATTTGCATAAATTATATAGATATACTACATTGTTTTATTTAAGGAATATGAGCACCAGGAGATCCTGGTACCAATCCCCTGCAGATACTGAGAGACAACTGTATAGTCTGTGCCAATGACTGCAGAATACATACTCTTTTCAATTATACATGGAATATTCTGCAAGATGAACCATATGCTAGTCCAGAAAACAAATCTTACTATATTTAAAAGGATTGGAATAATGAAAGTATATCCTTCAAACACAGTGAAATTAACTTAGAAACCCAAACCAAAAAGAAAACTGGGAAATTCTCAAATATTTGAAAATTAAACAGCATTTTTCTAAATAATCCATTAGTTCAAAGAAGAAATAACAAGGAAAATTTTAAAATATTTTCAATTGAATAAAAATGAAAACGTAACATTAAAATTTATGGAAAGCAGCTAACGTGGCATTTTGAGGAAAATTGATAGCTTTAAACATCTATGTCAGAAGAGAAGACTCAAATCAATAACCTAAGCTGTTACCTTAAGAAACTACAAAAAGAAGTGCAAATTACACAAAAACCAAGCTGAAGAAAGAATCAATAAAGATTAGAGTAGAAATTAATGAAACAGGAAACAGAAAAACATGAGAAAATCAATGAAATAAAAATTTGTTCTTTGAATTATCAACAAAGTTAACAAACCTTAGCAAGACTGAATGAAAACAACTTACCACAATCAGGATGGAAAAGGGGATATAACTACTGACCCTAAAGAATTGAAAAGAGTACTCTGGGGAAAAGATTCCTTATTTAATAAATGGTGCTGGGAAAACTGGATATCCACATGTAGAAGACTAAAACAGGACACACAGCTCTCACCCCTCACAAAAATCAAATCACGGTGGTTAACAGACTTAAACCTTAGGTCAGAAACTATTAGAATTCTAGAAGAAAACGTAGGTAAGACTCTTACAGACATTGGCCTAGGCAAAGAATTTATGAGGAAGACCCCTAAGGCAATCACAGCAGCAACAAAAATAAATAAATGGGACCTGATCAAATTAAAAAGCTTCTGCACAGCCAAAGAAACAGTCACAAGAGTAAATAGACAACCTACAGAATGGGAAAAAATTTTCGCATACTACACATCAGATAAAGGACTGATAACAAGAATCTATTTAGAACTCAGGAAAATCAGTAAGAAAAAATCGAACAACCCTATCAAAAAGTGGGCAAAGGACATGAATAGAAATTTTTCAAAAGAAGATATAAAAATGGCTAACAAACATATGAAAAAGTGTTCAACATCTCTAATCATCAGGGAAATGCAAATCAAAACTACAATGAGATATCACTTAACTCCAGTGAGAACGGCCTTTATCAAAAAGTCCCAAAACTATACATGTTGGCGTGGGTGTGGAGAGACAGGTACTCTCATACACTGCTGGTGGGACTGTAAACTAGTGCAGCCCCTGTGGAAAGCAATGTGGAGATACCTTAAACAGATTCAAGTAGACCTACCATTCGATCCAGCAATCCCATTACTGGGCATCTACCCAGAAGAACAAAAGTCATTCTATAAAAAAGACACCTGCACCCGAATGTTTATAGCAGCACAATTCACAATCGCAAAAATGTGGAAACAACCCAAATGCCCATCGATTCATGAATGGATTAGCAAAATGTGGTATATGTATACCATGGAATATTACTCAGCTATTAGAAATGATGGCGATATGGCATCTCTTTGGTTCTCCTGGAGTGAGCTGGAACCCATTCTATTAAGTGAAGTATCCCAAGAATGGAAAAACAAGCACCACATGTACTCACCAGCAAACTGGTTTCCCTGAGAGCACATTTGGGATTCACACCAATTGGGTATTGGACAGAGGTCGGGGCTGGGCGGAAGGGATGGGTGTATACCTACTTGATGAGTGCGATGCGCACTGCCTGGGGAATGGACACGTTTGAAGTTCTCTCTGGGGGGGATGGGGTGGGGGGAGGGGACGAGTGCACACCTACATGATGAGAGTGATGTGCACTGTCTAGGAAATGGACACAACTAAAGCTCAGACTCGGGGGGATGGGGAGGCATGGGCAATGTATATAGCCTGATCTTTTGTACCCCCTTGATGAGCTGAAAAACAAACAAAAAATAAAAATAAAAAAAAATAAAAAAAAAAAAAAGAATTAAAAAGATTATAAGGAAATATGAACAACTTCATGCCAAAAATTAGACAACTCAGATGAAATCAATTCCTATAACAATATAAATTACCAAAATTGATTCATAAAGAGAAAATCTAATTAAATCTACAACAAGTAAAGAAATTGAATAGTAATTTAAAATATTTCCACACAAAAAAGTCCAGGCCCAGAATTCACTAGTGGATTCTCCTAAATACTTTAAGAAAATATAGTAACAATCCTTTACAAACTCTTCTGGAAAATAAAAGAAGGAAAATTCTCACTTCTTTAAGATTTTTTTTTTTTTTTTATTTTTTTTTTCAATTTAATTTTACAGAATCAAAGAGTCTAACAGTATATCTTGTTAGATACAGTATGTCCTCATAATGTATACATTATTTCTTGTACAATGATATGAAATAATATGGGAAATATTCATGATAAATTATTAAGTGAACAGTGCAAGTTAAAAACAATAGTTTCATATTTTTTTCCCCACCCCCCCTTTCCCGAGTCAGCACCTTCAAGTGTTACCACTCCCCAAACGGTGTGCAATGCACTCATTGTGTAGGCATACCCCCATCCCCTCCCCCACCCCCCACCTCAGTCTGATGTCCAATTGGTGTCATTCCCAGATTTGTGTTTAGGTGATGATCAGGGAAACCAATTTTCTGGTGAGTACATGTGATGCTTGTTTTTCCATTCTTGGGATACTTCACTTAATATAATGGGTTCCAACTCTCTCCAGGAGAACCATAGAGATGTCGTATCTTCATCATTCCTTATAGCTGAGTAATATTCCATGGTATACATATACCACAGTTTACTAATCCAATCATGTATTGATGGGCATTTGGGTTGTTTCCACATCTTTGCTATTGTGAATTGTGCTGCTATAAACATTTGGGTACACGTGCCTTTGTTACAGAATGACCTTTTTTCCTTTGGGTATATGCCCAGTAATGGGATTGCTGGGTCAAATGGCAGGTCTACTTGAATCTGTTTAAGATACCTCCATAATGATACCAAAGCAACACAAAGACATCAGAAGACTACAGACCAATATCACTCATGAACATAAATGTAAAAATCCTTAATAAAATATTAGTAAATCAAATCCAGCAGCATGTAAAAAGGATTATAGGCCATAACCAAGTAGTTTAGGTTGTTTTAGCATCCAAAATATAGTTAATATAAGATACGAGATTAATAGAATAAAGAGAAAAAACTGTATGATCATCTCAACAGATGCAAAAAAAAAAAATTTAACAAAATACAATACCATTAACGATAAATACTTTCCCAAGCAAGAAATGGAACTTCCTTAACCTGAGTCTATCTATCAAAAATCTATAGTTAATATCATACTAGATGGTGAAAAAGACTAAGTACTTTTCCCTTAAGATGGGGAACAAGACCACTTTTGCAACTTCTATTCAACATTGTAAAGGAAGTTCTAGTTAATGCAATAAGAAAAATAAAAGGAAATTAAAGACACTCACATTGGAAAGGAAGAAGTAAAACTATCTTTATTTATAAATGACATAATCCCAAGGCATTCATCAAAAAACTACTAGAACTAATAAATGAGTTTAACAATATCACAGAATATAAGATCAATATTTCTGTATACTAGCAATGAACAATCCAAAAGTGAAATTAAGAAAAGAATTTTATTCACAATAACATCCAAAACAAAAAAATACTTAGACATCAACTTAACAGAAGTACAAGTCTTGTATACTGAATACTAAAAGACATTGCTGAGAAATTAAAGATCTACATAATGTTCATGTCCATGAATCAGAATAGTCAATATGGTAATTCTCTTCAAATTAATCTAAAAATTTAATACAATCCTAATCAAAATTCCAGCAGGTTTTTTTGTACAAATGGACAAGCTAATTCTAAACTCTCAATGGAAGTGGAAAGAACTTAAATTGCCAAAACAATTTTGGAAAAGAAGAACAAAGTTAGAGGACTTACACTATCTGATTTCAAAACTTAGTACAGAGCCATAGTAATCAACCAAATGTGGTCTTGGCAAAGGATAAGCATATGGATTAATGGATGAGAACTGAGAGTTCAGCAATAAGTCCTTACATTTATGGACTATAACTTGATTTTTGACAATGGTGCCAAGACAACTCAATTGAGACTGGGCAGTCTTTTGAAAAAAACAGTGCTGGAACAACCGGATATCCATATGCAGGGGGAAAAAAAAAAGAACTTAGACTCTTACTTCACACCCTACACAAAAATAAACTCAAAATGGATCATAGACCTAAATTTACAAGTTAAAACTCTAAAACATCTAGAAGAAAACATAGGAGAAATCCTTGTGATCTTGGGTTTGGCCAAGCCATGACACCAAAAGCACAATCTATAAAGAAAACAATGATAAATTGCATTTCCTAAAAATAAAATTCATTTTATTTCAATTTACTTCCACTAAGCAAAGGAAAGGACAATCCACAGTTTCAAATCATATACTGGTTAAAGGACCTGTATCAAGAATATGAAAGGACACTAATAACACAATAAAAAGAAGATATACAACCCAACTGAAAAGAAATGGGTGAAAGATTTTAATAGACATTTTACCAAAGAGGATAGAGGAATGGCTAGTGAATACATTAAAAGATACTTAGCCTCATTAGTCATTAAGGAAATGCAAATTAAAACCACAATAATACACCCCTAGATACTCACTAGAATGCCTATAAATTTTTTAAAATACCGAGAGTTAGTGAGGATGTAGAGAAACTGGAAATTGAATGCTTCCTGGTGAGAATATAAAAATGGTACAGCCACTATGAAAAAGTTTGGCAATTCCTTAAAAAGTTAAACACAAATATATCATAAAACAAAGTGATTCCATTTCTAGGTATAAAAACATATGTCCACATAAAGACACATACATAAATATAATAATAACACTATTCATAATAACCAAAACCAGAAAATTATCCAATGTCCATCAAATGGTAAATGGAAAAACAAAATGTTATATTTATGGAATTCTATTCAGCAATTAAAAGGAATGAACTATTGATACATGCAACAACATGAATCATCCTCAAAAGCATTATGCTGAGTTAAAGAAGCTAGACAAAAAAGACTACATATAACTCTATTTTTATGACATGTCTAGAAAAGGCATATTTATAGAGACAGAAAACAGATTAGTGGTTGCCTGGGGCTGGGAATGGGAACAGGGATTAACTGCAAACAGGCATGAGGGAACTTTTTTGAGATTATGGGAATGTTACGAAACTGAATTTTGATTATGGTTATACAATTCTCTACGTTTACTAAAATCATTGAACTGTACATTTTTTGGGGTGAATTTTATATTATATAAATTATATCTCAATAAAGCTGTAAAACACAACAAAATAGAACATGACTATGCTGAGAAAGAAGGTTTCTTCTTTTAAGCCCCCAGACTTTCCTTACATTTCAGAAACAAAGGTTGGAAGTCTGAATGTAGAATTTACTGAAAGCCATTGTAGAGACAGGTCCCTGAATCTCAACACAGGATCAGAAAGAACAATGAATTCAGTTGCTGTGGGAGTTCTCGAAAAGAGTTTGTATATTCTCCATGACAAGTGAGATACCAGCATCCCTAACTAGGGTGGAGGGGGTCTAAGGACATCCACAGAAGGTCCATACTGGGCATGACAATGTGTCTGGATGGCACACAGGGATGGGAGGGCAGCGATGGCTGAGGGTGGCTGCAGAGGTGGCCTCACAGAGTTCCCCACACTGGGGAATCATGCAACGAAGCAGCCAAGGATCAGCAGGGCCTCCAGGGCACCAGGAAGGTCAGAGTGCAGAGCTGGGTACCGAGGCAGGGCAAGGCTTTCAAAGACACTAGGCATAGAAGAATGTCCCCAAAGACCAGGCACCAGGTGGGCGAGGAGCAAGTCAGAGGAGAGCAACAAGAACCCAGGGAATGACATAAATATCAGCTCTGATAGGGAGTTGGAACTTTGAACAAGCAAAGCTCCTGTTTTGGTAATGAATGAGTTACCTTTAAATAGCAAGTTTAGGGTGTTTTCTCCTTCCTGCTCTTAGCAGAACTGGGAGCTTTAGAGCTAGATGAGGACAGTCCAACATAAAAATAAACAAAAACCCTCCTTTTGCTTCCCATTGCTAGACATTTGCAGGATGTGGAAACCTCCCAGAGAGCTGGGAGTGAATGCTGCGACTTTTGACCTCAGGCCTCCCAGGCTGACCTGCCAGAAAGATCATTTCATGTCCCCCAATAGTCAACTCTTCTGAGTTTAAAGAGATCTGACTTTATTAGATTAAGAAGCCTCCTTGAGAGTCAGGGCCTTTTAAGGGGGTCTGAGCAGAGGACAAGGTGCCCAGAGAATATGGCTGGGGCACTGTCTTCTTATCACTGGAATCTTCTCATTTTGAGCCTCAGACAAAACCCTTAGCTGCCAGGGTGTCGAAATGGTTTGCTTCTGCAGCATCAGGTCACTAGATCCGAAAGGTGTTCTTTGGTTTAAACTCCAGGTGTTTCTAGGTTCATTTACAGATCAATTAATTCATTTCTAACTATTTAAGTGGCATTTTAAAGTGAGACATCATTAAACAAAAACCAAATTGGAAGCAGCCATTCCATTTACCTGCTAGGCAGATTGGATTGTCTGTTATGTTCCGCATGCAGAGGGGGATTTGCCATTCCACAGCTACAGTCATTATTTAGGCCCAGTGCTGGCTCACTCAACGGCAAGGCACATTATTTATAGCAATATGGCTGTTTGTTATAAAAGCTTCCATGTGGGGGAAGGGGAGGGAGAGTACTTGGATTCCTAATGTTTTTGGCTTGGGGCTTTTTCTTTTTATTGAGTGGGAGTGAGTTATTTAATGTTACATGTAGGTAAATGAGAAAATATGTTCTTTTCAGCAAATGATTGCCCAATTTTAATTTCCCTGTAATCATTCTTCATTGTTAACTGTCTTATAAAATTCAAAAGGCTGTCATGTGGAGGAGGGAGGACATTTGGTGGTGTTGTTGCATAGGACCAAGGAGACTGGGAGCAGGCAGTTTGGGTGCACAGTAAGAAAGGACTTGCTGACAATCTGGGCTGCTCAGTGACACATCAGGCTGCCCACCTGGGGATTTGGTAAGCTTTCTGTCACTGGAAGTATTCAAATTGTGGCCACAGGACTAGATGCCCATACCAGATAGAGAAAAGAGCATTTTCTTCTCTGCATGGTATTGTGTTGGGTGGACTCTTTCAGGAGGTAAAAAACTAAAATGTGCTAAGGTGACAAGATCTATTCTTTTGGCCTGTCCAGGCTTCTCCCTTCTTCTGAAAACAGCATCCTGTGGTTTGGGCAGGATAAACACCACTCCCAGCTCCTGGTGTGTGCATGCGACCCACCCAGTCAGTGAGAATGTTCCATCTCTCAGATCACAGTGATTGGCTTGGGAATGATCATGTGGCCCAACCAGCCAATGAGAATGTTCTACCTCTCGGGTCACAGTGATTGGCTCAGGGATGATCATGTGACCCCAACCAGTCTAATAATACTCAATCTTGAGTCTTCTGTAGGAAAGGAGAGTCTGTCTTTCTTCTGAACTTGAAGCTAGTTAAGCCTAAAGCCACCTAGGGCTATTACAAAGAAAGGACTTGCTTGAGAATGAACTGGAAGGTCATTAAGGACACACACTCTAATGACCTTGTCTCCTAGTGGCCTTCCTCAGTAGATGGTATTTACTCTTTCCTATTCTGATATTATAGTGACTTTGCTACTTGGTCTCTGCTTCCACTGTCTCTGGGTGACGGATTGACTAATTGTATGTCACCTATTCAGATTTCTCAAGTGAAGGACCTGACTGCACCAGCCAGTCACCATCCAGGTAGTATACCTCAGTGAACTACAGTTCTCACCCTCGGCCACCATGGAAGGCAGTCTTTGTGTCAGGCACCAATCCCGAATCCAACTCCTGTGATCATGGTGCTATATTAGAAAGAGCAATTGGGCTCCCTTTAGTGAGAGTGCTCCACCATGACTAGGAAAAGTTTGAGACCTACAGAAAAGAACCTGCTTCAAACTTCCTTTTCATGAAAGGATGCTGTGGATGTGGAAGCCGTCCTTGGAACAGGGCTCTAGGCATGGAGCAGGCAAAACATCCCAGATCCCTCCCCAGACAATTTCCAAGGTTCTTTCCAATTTTAGGTTTCTACAATTCCTTTTCATTTTTAAAATTCTCTTTTTAAAAGAGAGTTTTTGTTTGGATTTGGATTTGTTGAGATGTTTCCCGCAAGAATTAATAAAGGCAGTTGCCAAACAGAAAGCCCCAATACACTCTGTTCCTTCCCTCACCTACTTCCTGATACTTGTCTCATTGAGGGCTTGGACACCAATTTTTCACAAGGACAAGGATATTTAAAAACAAAACCAGATCTGGGACACCCAGATGTGTTTGATATGGCACAGTGATTCAGGCAAGTCCTCGTAGGGAAATGATGGTAGACTCATGGTCATCTGAGGAAGGTTTAATACTCAGTCTATTGACAAGGTGTAATGGGAATGTCCCTGAAGGGAAGTATAAGTATCACTAAACCATAAGGAATGGCTCAGGCCTAGCAATGGCTGGTCTCTTGCACCCCTTAGGCTGGAGAGGCAATTGGAAGGAGTGATTACCAGAACCCAGTCACAGAGAGAGCTCCATGGTGAAGGCCACTGTGGAAACTGTGACCTTCAATGGAGGGACATAGTCAGCCACAGGGAAGGAGCTCAAAGAATGAATACCCCAACTCCCTTCCTACACTCCCTCCAATTTCCTGCCAGTTGGCTGAACTCAGCTGGAAGCCAGAGGCTATGGGAGCACAGGGTAGCCTCCTAGGAACAAAGCAGAGTAAGAAAGGGTGGGAAGTGGATCTGGAAGGGTAAATGACAACCATTCATCACATGTGGGAGAAAACGTACTTAAACTACAATTTCCCTCAAGAGGGCAAAGTTATCTCAAAACGTAATAGCCCACCGATAAGTCTTCATTGAAATGGGCAGATCCAATGCTGCTTTTAGCGTAAAAAAGAACATGATGCCTGACCAGACAGTGATCATGTAGTCCTGTCTGTCAGGCCAGCCTGTCGTGCCTGAGGGTACCATGCAATGGGAACCACCCCCTCCATTAACTGCACTGCAGTCACCCTGGAGAGGGAGGACAGTCTTGCATGAGCTGTTTAAAGGGCACCAGCCATAAATGCTGGGCGACATCATCCCTCAGGCATCTCCTAAGACACAGTTGTGTAGGATACTGCCGCTCTTTCAGTCAAATACCTAACTTTAGTTTTAATCACAATGTGAAGAAATACTGTTTGAAAAGTAAGAAGTGAAAAATATTAAAGAAAACAAAGGCCAGATTTCTGGGAGCATTGCCTTGCATTTAAGATTAAAACAGGAATAAAATTGGTGCTGAAAATATAATACCTTTTCATTTGCTAATTTAAAATTAATCTACTAAAACCTAAAGACAAACAATTTCACTGAACTTATTCAAACTTATTATTCAGACGTACAACTAAGACTGCTTTTTTCTACTTTTTTCTAGGAAAAATCTCACATGGAAGAAAAATCACATTAGTCTTTCATTTATTAAACAAATATTTACTAAACATCTACCACATGCTGGCACTGTTCTAGGTGCTAGCAACAGAGGACCATTTCAAGATAAATGAGACCCATCTTTCCTTTAAGCAGCTTAAAGTCTAACGAGAGAGACAGACATAAAAACAGCAAACCACAATAAGCACACTGCAGAGCAGAATGAAATACATGCTAAAAGAAGTTCAGATAATCTTGTGGGGGGGGGAGGTGCCAAGGAGAGATTCATTTTGAGTGAGGAGAAACCAAAGAAGGCTGCATGGAAGAGGTGATGATTACTCTGGACCTTAAAAAATGAGCAGAATATTGTTACAGGGCATAGGAGCCCATGGTTAGATAAGACAAGGACACTTTAAGTCAGGGTATGGCATGAACAGAGACATAGATTCACCAAGTAATGGGCAAATGCAGAGCAGACCAGGCATCAGGGGACAGTTGGATTGGGTAGCAAAAGAGAATATAAGAGGGAGATAGGACAGGAGAGAAGTTTTTGGTCAAAGTATGAAGAACCTTACAATGCCAGTTTACTTAATTCAATTCAGGAGGCAGCAGGGACTCTGATGGGGGCCATATCTGGTTGGAATGAATGTTACATACATTTTTTGTAGTTTTATTTTGGACAGCACAGTCTATAGCAGTTCTATCTATGCATGAAGTCTGTGCCCAATTTGTTTCCATGACAGTAACATCTGTAGTGCATTCATCCTTACTGTGCCACATTAAATCACTTCAACCTAGTGATATTAATGGCCTCAAACTGTAAATAAGATCTGGCGCATAGCACCCTCATGGATAATGGAAATAGTTCAATACCAACAATTTCAGACGAAGGAGCTAGAATGAAAGTGGTTTGTTGGAACAAAGTAGCCTATAAATAGTCATACTGGGACAGATAGGCCATGTCGCTGAAAGGCCCTCCAACTAATGGGCTAAATGCTCCATAAATCAGTGAGAGTGCAGAGAGGGGGCCCACACGTCACCCACATAGTCAACTCAGAAGGGAAAAGAGAGGGAGCCTGCTAATTAATTAATCTCTATGGTCTGCTATAGCAACAAAGCTCACTGCAGTTTCCTTTTTATCTGGGCAATTGGTAATAAAAATGAAAAGGAAAAAATGCCTGCTTGCTTTATAGGATACATTACCTAACCCCAAAGGCCAAATCAGGAAATGCTTTGAGATTTTGATGCTACAGAAGACTGGAGGACAGAAAGGAGGTTGTGTGAAATCAGACCAACCACTACAAAGTTAACTCTAACCGAGATGGAAAGGAAGTCAAGGTCCCTACTCAGCTCTTGGCAACTAACACTTCATCTGCTTAGGGCTCAGTAAAGAAAACAGAACCAAATGAAAGGTCACGTTTGCAACCCTGAGCCTTTGTAACTAAATATCAAATATTATGATGCCCTTCTGCAGAGTCCACAATGAGACTTCACCTAAGCCTGGGAAGAACTGCAAATAATCCTTGATAAGAAGTAGCTGAGCTCCACAAACACTGCTCCTGGTCTGAGCAGTGGCCCCTGAGCTGCTGCAAAGACAACCCTAGGGATCCTCTTTGCCTTAGTGTGGGTGAGCAGAACGACGTCCAAGCATAGCCATGCCTCACCAACCTGCGCAAATGCTCCCCACAAGAGAGGAGTGTTTGGCAAGGGATCTGCAAGGAGCAGAGGCCCCATTCCTGTGGCCAGGCCCTGGCCTTGAGGTGTGTTCAGTTCTGGGCTGCTTTGAGGTACAGTCTTGTAGAGGACAGTCAGTGAAGCAAGGTTTTATTTGTTTACAATATTCCAAATAAATTCTTCACTACATTTAACCTCCCCTTGCTTTTTATTTTTAAATTTTATGTTTTTCAAAGACTTAATGACAGGTATTTGTCAAACCTCTTTATCAACACCTCTTGTTACATAAAAATCCTAAGTACTCTGGCTGCAAAGGGCATTATATCCTAAACACAACCTCCAGAAGTAGGGGAAAGGGACACATAGTCTGTCTTTCATCTCTTTTTAAGAAGACTCAGTTTCCCCTCAAAACTCATGGGTCAGAAATGCATCACATACCCTCACCCAAACCAATCACATGGCTGGGGGCACGGACTTTATGTTTGGTTTAGACCAGTGGTTCTCAAACTTGAGCAGGCATCAGAATCACCATGAAGCCTTATTAAAACAGTTCCAGAATTTCTGATTCAGTAGGTCCAGAGTGGGGCATAAGAACTGCATTTCTAACAAGTTCTCAGATTGGTGTTGATGCTGCTGGCCCACACATGGACAATGTGGCTTAGACAAATCAAGGTTCACCTTAGGTTCATGGAAGAAGCTGAGCTTCAAACATATGGCTGCTTTGAAGAAAGGAAAAAAAATCAGGGTTCTGTTAGCAAGAAGGAGGATGGGTATGTGGCTGATGAATGGCAAGCAGCAGAGTCTTCTGGGTCGGAAGCCACTAAAACCTGCCTTCACGGAGTGATTTTTTGTGGTCTGTGCCAACTCTGGTTTCTTGCTTACCTGGTTAATAACACTCAGCCCTGCTGCCCCTAACAAGCCCAGGACTAGCACTGGGGCAGCGCTGATGCTGGTGAGGGCCAATGAATGGTTCATCAGCCCTGGAGCCCAGCAAGCAGCACCTGGGGAAGCCTTTGTTTCAGCCATACATCTCATTCCAATTCAGTGTCTTGGGGGAAAGTACCTCCATTTTCTAAGATAACACAGTGAAAATAACAAAACAAAAAATCAACTGCTGATCTTGAACTTCCCCTTGAAATTGAAATAAGTCATACTTTGTAAGCCTTATGCAGCAACCTGTCATCTGTGTAGGTACAATAATGCCCAGGTATTTAGTTACAATTATGTCCATCAGTGCTCCATGAGAATATCCAATAATTCAATAGTCAGTTAATTTGGCCTTTTCTTGACTGTTCCTCACAAGGGGAGATTTTTCCCAGCATAATTTTGATTCTCATCAGTTTGGGGTTTAAGTATAGGCTATGTTAGGAAGGAATGCCTACGGCCATTTAACAGAATTCAGAGGTGCAAGTTCTAATGAGTGAGTTGTTTTATTTAGGTAACCCAGTAGGCTGGACATGAAGGCTTATAAAAAGAGTCATATTGGAAAGCTGTTGATTGTCTTCTGCCGTAAATCCCCATCCAAACTCCCGTACTAAAACAGAAATCTGCCCTAAGTACTTTGGGGATTAGGATAAGGAGTGTTCTAAGAAATGCATCTTGGGCACTCAGCTTTCCACAGCCACCTTATCACCAGAGCCTTGTGGATTTTCCCATATATGTGAAGTAAGCCAAGGGGCATTTCTAATCTGTGTGCCAATTCTGGGGAACAGTTATTTTGAAGACAGTCACAGTAACTCCATATATTGAAAGAAGATCTAATATATTGCGTACCGTACTAATACCATTTTTCAACCAAAGAGTATCAGCTGCTTGAAATAGAGTGCTGTCAAAGACAATCCGTTAGCTGTGTCTTTCTCCTGTAGACTTAGGGAGAATTTGAAACACCAAAAGAATAAACAACAAAAGAATAAAAGTGGTGATTTATCAAATGTATACAGTATTGCTCTACTTTCCTCCCAGCAAGCAAACAGGAAAAAAAAAATTACTGATAAGAGGAAAAAGAAAAGACATCACTTTCAGCCGAGTGATTTAGTTCTGGTGTGAATGACATTAAGCACTGTGCCAGGGAACAGAGACACGTGTGTGCTGCTCAGGGCCTGGGCAAGGTTCCCCGCATGGAAGATGCTGAGGCAATGCCCCAGGCCTGGAGTCCTTGGCTGTATGGCCCAGTGATGGTCTCTGTCAGGGAGAGCCAGGTGCTTTCCACCTGCCATGCCCAGCATGTCCTGGGGTCATGACAGCCCAGGGAAAAGGCCCAACTCATCAGCAATGAGGAGACTAGAACAGTCACCAGACTGGGCCAGGACAGAGGAACATGGAACAGTCAAGATTGGAAGCAGCTTCCTTTTCAAGCACTGTCTGAAAAATACAAGCTCTTGGTCTCTGACATCACTTTGAGTAACAAGGATTTTGACAGACACTCAGTGGGGTTTCACCTACAATATAATTAGATGAGGAAAACTTTATGGATCTTTACAGACAGGTTTAAAATATAGTTAGCAGCCTACATTTCAATTTCACAGAATATCTAACCTCAAGGAGCATGTCTGTGGAAATTCTGGGATTCTTCTTGCTGTTTGGCTGTACATTTATATTTTAGACACATGAATAGATTTTTCACTCAATATAAATCATCCAGTGAGTGAGGGGGAATCTCCTTTCTATATCATCTCCCTAGTGCACCCTTTCATGAGAGAGGACGCCCTTCCCAGGCCCAGACCCAGGAAAGTGGCCAGATGGGTGAAAGCCATCAGCTCTCCTGGGAAGCTACTCTGTCCCTCGGCAAATATGTCCATGTTTCTGCCAGCCATATAGTATATATCCAAATATTCCACATGATTTCTGTACTCTGAGAACTTTTTGTCTTATATTTCCCTGTACTAACCTTAGCCCTGGTGTTATCTGTCCTATCCTTACTGTCCTTTCACCCCACCCTGAATCCTTCATGTATTTCTGTGAATAATCTTGTATATTAGTAACGACGACAATTAAGCAATTATGCATACTCACTTTCAAGTGATTTGTATTCCAAGACTTTGGCTTAAACCCTTTGTTTGGGAACTCAGGACATATTTTACCATAGAAATTACTTAAAGCCGCTATATCACACAAGCCTATTTAAACTTACATCTGTGAGCATACTCAAATATTCTTTTTGCTGGCCATGTCTCCTAGCATCAGCTTTTTACCTAATATATAGTAAGTTATTCTTCAGTAACCCAAACTCTTCAATGAGCTGAATATCCTATTTGAGTTTCTATTTTTCATAGTGATCCGCCTCTGGGTACCTTCCACCATCTTATTTATGTATGCATCAAAGAGCGGTATGAAATAAAGCCAACTCAAGAAAAGCCTGGGAAGACAAGAGAAAATAGTAAAAATAGCATTCCTTCATACATTCATAAAGTCAATTGTTGTTTTCTAGCAAGATGTCCTTAAAGGAACATTCTGGTTAAATGACATGAAAGCATTAACCAGAGATCTGACTGTGACACCCCAGGATGTCTTGGCTTGTCTAGCTGAGAGGGCAGAAATCTCCCTTCTATATCATCTCCTGATGCCATCCAGTCATGGAGAGGATAGCCCTCCCAGTCCCAGATGCACGAATGTGGCCAGATAGGCAAAACCATCAGCGCTCCCAGCAACCCTGAAAGCTATTCTACCCAGGGGTAAAAAAACAGAATGGCTTCTCACTGATGGTAAGAATGCCTCATCCAGATGCTACACCATATACTTGGGGACACCACATTTTTCAGAATGAGTGCACACAAAGCTTGTTGAATGAATAAATGGTATTAGCTGGAACTATGGGTTCCGGGAGCATATGGTACACAATGGGAAGAGGAGGACAGGGTGGAGGAGGAGAAAAATAATGAAATCAGTTTTTCCTGAACACAAGCTGGCCCTGAGCAAATTTGTAAAATAGGCTTTGAGGCAGAATTGATTCAGATCCTGACTCCACCACTTATAAGCTCTTTGAACTTGCCTTGCCCTTGTTACAGAGGGTGGACTATCCCTGTTGCATTCTAGGGCCAATCTGGTGCCCTGCATGCATTCCACTCTCCCCTTACCAAAACTTTTGTTCTCATCTCTCTCCTACCTATGTTGTCTCTTTCTCCCTCCAAACTTGATCAATCACAATGCATAGTATCTCCAGTTTTACAAAAGATCTCCCAGACCCCACATCCCTCTAGTCAACACACCATTCATATACAATAGAAGTTCTCTAAAAGTTGCCAACTACTCTAATCAAAGTTTCTCCTGACTCCACTCAAAAAGCTTTTGTCAAGGTCATTGATGATCTTCATCTTGCCAAATCCAGTGATCAGTTTTCAGCTTCTCTTACTAACATCTTACTAAAGCAGATTCCCACAAAGGTTTTTGCTCCTCTCTTCATAGTGTGGAGCCTGTGCTGAGAGATGGCTGCTGAGCTAGAGATTACATTTTCCAGCACCCCTTACTGACCCCACAACCACCTGTGGCCATGTGACTAGTTCTTGTCAATGGACAAGGGCCAGATCATATAAGATCTTACTGAGTATGGTGAAGAGTTTAGATTTTATTCTAAGATTGATAGGCAATTGAGTGGTTTTCGTATGGTCATTCTTCTCCCTGAAACTGCAAAGCTCATTTCTGGTCAGGTCCTCTGCAGTTACTCTTGTTTCCCCTCACCATTGAACTTTGCATGGCCAGCTACTTCTTATCTCTCTGAGTCTCTGGTCAAAGACATCCCCACTAACTAATCCATCCAAATAGCACCCTTTCCATCATCCTGACATTAATTTATTTTTCTCCATAGCATTTATGTTTGCCTAACATTATATTATATTCTCTTATTCTCAGACTTCAAAGTGCATCAGAATCACCTGGGCACTTGCCAAAACAATAGATTTCTGTCCTAATCCCCAAGAATTCAAGAGGTCTTGGATGGTGCTCAATATCTGCATTTAATGATTCTATTTCAGTGGACTGCATGGACTCTTCATCCAGTCAAAGAAATGCTGTCCTCCACGCTTGGCCACGTGGGGGGTAAATGATACATTTTCAAAGAGAAGGAGTCTCTTTTAAGGGAGGGCTTTTATCACATGGAACTTCACCTGGCTTGACCAGGGCAAAAGAGCCATCTGGGTGGGCAGTTTGGTTCTCTAGAACATTTCTGAGCTATTCTCACTGCTCAAATCTTATTCCTAAAACCGTAAAGTCATTGTGTGATTTTTGAATATGTTACTTTGCCTCTGTGTGCCTCCATTGTCATTTACATAAAACAAGATTATATTCAATTAGGTGTTATATCTGGTCCCTCTCAAACACAGGGAGTCTTAACTATAGACATTCATTCTACAGTGCTTACACCCTTAAGCAATAATATGAACTAAGAAGCAAAATGCTCAGAAACAAAGAGGTTTGTTACAAAAAAAGGAAGTCTCATTATAGGCCTCCAGAACTATGTAAAACTTCCATGGCACCAAATTGCCAATTAAAGAAAAGTACTTTCAACAGCTGAGTCTTGCAAGGGAGCTTTGAACATTTGACCATAAACATTTCTGTGTTTATGATCAAATTTCTGTGTTAAGTGCTGAGAACCTGAGCAATGGTAACCGTACCACAAAAAGGATTAATAGGAAGCCATCAAAAACAGAACAACTAATACAGAAATGCTATACTGTAGTTATTAATAGTAAACATCACAAATGCTCAAAACTCTAGCTGCAAAAAACAGAAGAATAGAATATCATTGTTACATTGATTACAATTTGCCAAATAGTGCAATTTTTGTGAAGGCATTCAAGGGAGAGAAATTAATAGGGGGAAAAAGTCTTTTCAGGATGACAGCATCAAGACGATGTGGATCAGGGTGGTAAAAGAACTAAAGAAATGGCCCTCACCTCCTTTCTTCAGAAAATATTTGTTGGGTCAAGTACTGTGCTGGGAACTGGAGTTATAGAGATGGTTCGACAGGTTGGTCCCTGTCCTCAAGGAACTAAGAGCTATAAATAGACAATAGCAACACAGTTAGTAATGACATCAAGGACACTATGGTCCAATCTGCTGGGGGAAAGGCTAGACCAGGTCCCCAGGAAGTGATATTGGAACCACAATTTGAAGGATGAGTGTTTTCCAGCAATGTTAAGAGAAAAATACCCTACTATGTAAGAGAAAACAACTCGTGAACATATTGGTTGTGTAATTTTGTTAGCATTTTTCTCTTAGCCCCTGAGATTGCTTTGAATATGAATTGGCTTTGTGACTTACTTTGGCCAGTAGAATGCCACTGAAGAGATGGTGTGCCAATTCCTAGCCTCATCGTCATAAGGCTTTGCACACTCCCATCACTAGCTCAAACCCCTGCAACCACCATGTGAATGAGCCCAGGCTAGCTTCCTGAAGGCTGGGCAACAGCTGGGAAAAGAGCTGTTCTAAATCAGCCAGCCCCCAGACCATCTGCCAGCTGACCACAGATGCATAGCCCAGTGCAGCCAAGACTGGCCTCACCTGGGCAAGATCAGTAGTTTTTTTCCCAGTCAACCATACACTCATGAGCAATAATAAATGCTTGCTGTTGTAAGCCACTAAATTTTGGAATGGTTTCTTATGCACTGAGTGAGGTCCTTCCAATTTGAATTTACAATAATGTAGTTCCTGTGCCCTAAATCAGCATCACAGGCTGAAACAAAAGGCTACAGAGAACACACACACAATTCTTGTCATTGCTTTTATATATATATATATATATATATATATATATATGTATTTTTTTTTTATTGAGACAGAGTCTCATTCTTTTTCACGGGCTGAGTGCCATGTCAGCCTAGCTCACAGCAACCTCAAACTCCTGGGCTCAAGCAATCCTTCTGCCTCAGCCTCACGAGTAGCTGGGACTACAGGCAAGCGCCACCATGCCTGACTAATTTTTTCTATATATTTTTAGTTGTCCATATAATTTCTTTCTATTTTTAGTAGAGACCGGGTCTCGCTCTTGCTCAGGCTGGTCTCAAACTCCTGAGCTCAAACAATCCTCCTGCCTCGGCCTCCGAGAGTGCTAGGATTACAGGCGTGAGCCACCATGCCCGGCCTGCTTATTTATAAATACCCACGACCTTCATCGCCTCCCCTGCTTGTTCCTGATCAAATACAGCAAACAAACAAACAAACAAACAAACAAAAAACGTAGTTATCTCACAAACACAACCTCCCAGAAGAGTCCACTAAAAAGAGAATCCCTTTGTCTCACTTAAATACATTTTGTAATAGGGCACAATATACATAAATGACTAACATAAAATATTGGGTTTCTTTTACTGTCTATGTTGACTTGTAGCTGAGACGTTGCTTGGTTTTGATTGTCTCATACAGCCTCCACTCCTACCACCTGGCTTTGAGTACAAATATAAGATGCAAATTTCCCACGACTACATTAAATTTAGTGCAAGTGGCCTATTGAGACAATTTAATTATCTGAGTGTCCAACTACTAAGTATTATTTTAGGGGATTCAGGTACAGCTACATATCCAGAGATAGATCCCCATGGTCTCTCTATTTATGCATCCTACTGGCTCATTAATTCTTTATCCCTGCAGAAATCAGAAAATACAGCTTTCCTCTTCAAGAAGAGAAAGTGAAATTTTTAAAAAATGCTGTAAGTCCCTTTTTGACCAATCTTGATTAGAATAACCCATCAATTATATTCATAAAAGCAGGGTGTGATAATGACCCTTTTAGAAGCAGTTAGGTTCCTAGAGCCTCTCCCCCTCCTCTGCCCCTGAGATTCTGCTCCTCCTCCTACCCGGTCCAGGAGTCTGGAGCAATGCTCACCACAGGTGATAAGGCCAAGGACCTCTGTGTTGGGGACTCTGACAGCAGGCAAATGAGGGAGAACAAAACTGAAAACAGCAAAACAAAGTCAATGAAGTGCTGTGACCCATGAAGACCCCCTTTACCATTGTTACCTTCTTGGCTGTCAGACCCTTGGCAGCTAAATCTTTATCCTCCAGCCTGGAGGATAAACTAGGAGAATAATGCTTGAAAAATCTGACTAGCCTATGAGGAAATACATAGAGATATTGACATTGGGGGTGTAACCATCAGGCTTCAGTCAGGAAATCAGAGCCACTGAAAGTATTAAGGGAGCAATGAGCTTATTCTAGGAATCAGAGCTTGTACAAGTGTGGGAGGAGCTGGGAAAATAGAAGTGTAGAGGAGGAATCTCAGAGGTTTGGAGAAAGTCATTAGCCACGGTGGCAGACAGAATAGTGGTCCCCAAAGACAGCCACATCCTACTCCCCAGAACCCATGAATATGTTATTTGACAGGGGAAAAGGGACTTTGCTGATGGGATTATGTTAAGGATTTTGACATAGGGAGATAATCCTGGATTATCTGGGGGAGGGGGAACAATGTTATCACAGAAGCCCTTATAAGACCTGGGCAGGAGGATCGAAGTGAGAAAAAAGCAGATGTGAAGACAGAACTGGAGGGAGGAGTGATGTACTTTGAAGATGAAGGAAGAAGCCAGGAGCCAAGGTACTATTTTACTCTAGTAACCTCTTGGAGCTGGAACAGGGAAGGGAAAGGATTTTTCTCCTGAAACTCCCAGAGGGAAACACCTTGATTTTAGACTCCTGAGCTCCAGAACTGTAAGAGAACAAATTTGTGTTGTTTTAAGCCACTATGTGTGTTGTAATTTGTTACTGCAGCCATAGAAAACACCCAACATCATTTTTCACAGATATAGAAAAAATAATTTTACGCTTCATATGGAACCAGAGAAGACCCTGTTTAGCAAAAGCAATTTTAAGCAACAAAAACAAAATGGGACATATTAATTTGCCAGACTTCAAACTATACTACAAGGCTGTGATTATTAAAACTGCTTGGTATTGGCACAAGTGCAGGGACACAGACCAGTGGAACAGAACAGCTTTCACCTCTCACAAAAATCAAATCACGGTGGATAACAGACTTAAACTTTAGGTGAGAAACTATTAGAATTCTAGAAGAAAATGTAGGAAAGACTCTTACAGACATTGGCCTAGGCAAAGAATTTATGAAGAAGACTTCTAAGGCAATCACAGCAAAATAAAAATAAAAAAATGGGAACTGATTAAATTAAAAAGCTTCTGCACAGCCAAAGAAACAGTCACGAGAATAAACAGACCACCTACAGAATGGGAAAAAATTTTCGCATACTACTCATCAGATAAAGGACTGATAACAAGAATCTATTTAGAACTCAGGAAAATCAGTAAGAAAAAATCGAACAACCCTATCAAAAAGTGGGCAAAGGACATGAATAGAAATTTTTCAAAAGAAGATATAAGAATGGCTAACAAACATAAGAAAAAATGTTCAACATCTCTAATCATCAGGGAAATCCAAATCAAAACCACAATGAGGTATCACTTAACTCCAGTGAGAATGGCCTTTATCAAAAAGTCCCAAAACTATACATGCTGGCGTGGATGCGGAGAGACAGGAACACTCATACACTGCTGGTGGGACTGTAAACTAGTGCAACCTCTGTGGAAAGCAATATGGAGATACCTTAAACAGATTCAAGTAGACCTACCATTCGATCCAGCAATTCCATTACTGGGCATCTATCCAGAAGAACAAAAGTCATTCTATAAAAAAGACCTGCACCCGAATATTTATAGCAGCACAATTCACAATCGCAAAGATGTGGAAACAACCCAAATGCCCATCAATTCATGAATGGATTAGTAAAATGTGGTATCTGTATACCATAGAGTATTACTCAGCTATAAGAAATAACAGTAATATGGCATCTCTTTGGTTCTCCTGGAGAGAGTTGGAACCCATTCTATTAAGTGAAGTATCCCAAGAATGGAAAAATAAGCACTATATGTACTCACCAGCAAACTGGTTTCCCTGATCATCACCTAAGTGCATATTTGGGAATAACACCAATTGGGTATCGGACAGAGGTGGGGGTTGGAGGGAGGGGATGGGTGTATACCTACTTGATGAGTGTGATGAGCACTGTCTAGGGAATAGACACGCTTGAAGCTCAGACTCGGGGGGCTGGGGGGGAATGGGCAATATATATAACCTGAACTTTTGTACCCCCAAAATAAGCTGAAATAAAAAATAATAATAATAATTTAAGAACAGTTCCCAGAACTGAGGACATGAGTCTCCAAACTGAAAGGGCCCAGACCACAGAACACGCAGCACAACTGATAAAAATCATCCCACATCAAGTGACTTCATTATAAAGTTTCAGAATAGTAGAGCCAAAAAAGAGAGTCTATAAGCTTCCAGAGATTTAAAAACAACATCAGTAGCAGGCAAATGCAAGGGATTATATGTCAGAACTGGTTCATACTTCTGAATGGCAACATTGGAAGACAGAAGAGAAATGCCTTCAAAATTCTGAAGGCAAATTATTTCCAACATACAACTTTATCCTGCCAATCTATCAATCAAGGGGGATATAAAGACATTTTCAGACATACAAGGTTTAAAACATTTACCTCACCTTTTCTAAGACACTGGAAGTTTTATTCCATCAAAATGAGTAAATAAACCAGGAAAAGGAAAACACAGAATAAAAAAAAGAGGAGCTCCAACACAGGAAGGTGTTGAAGGAACCCTCCCAGACAACGGGAAGGGAAACGCTGGAATGGCGGCAACTAGAGGCCGGTGGGCACCGGCCCTGGCGACAGCAGCAGGACCCGAGAGACAGACCGTCTCCCACTAAACTGTCTCTGGCCTGACTGTTCTCGGAATGAGGGAGTGATGTGCTCCACCAAGAAGGAAACCGAGACAGAGAAACACACTTGGACCAAGAAACAAGGGAATTCAACTGAGAAGGCAAAGAGTATTCCTGGGATGACAGCTCGGCAGCCCTCGGGTGTCATCTGTGTGGAAGACCTTGAGAGCACGCGGGGCATGACGAAGGCCTCCAGGGATGTCTCCAAGGAAACACTGGAGCTGACGGATACCTGATCTGATTAGCTTCATAAAATACTATGTTAAGAAACCATTAGAAGGTATGAGAAGAATTTGCAATAAGCATCAAGAACACTAAGCAAATTTTAAAAGGCAATTATTAATTTCAGAAAAAAAACCCAAAAGAATGAAAATATGATCATAATGCATTATAAAGTTGGCCAGCTTCCAACTGTCAGCATTTGCATTTCTTTACAGAAGACTTCCATAAAGCTTCAGAAAGTCATGCTGCCTGCCCACAGCAGGCCAGTGCGGGGGAATTAACAACTCTTGGGAGCAGCCTTCAACAAATGACTGACAGGTGCCGGTATGTGGACACCCTGACTCCCTTGCCCTTCAGGTGGGATGACACTGACTGGTGTGTTCTGCACCATTTCCCAGAGTTTCCCTCACTGGATTAAGCTCCACTTACCCACGGTGGTAACTACTTGATAATGCATCCTTAATTACTGCCTTCCCTTCCTTTTATCACTTCTTTACCTCCCTATTGATGTTCTTGTGCCTCCCAAATAAACTACTTGTACCTGAATCTTTGTCCTAGGGTCTGCTCCTGGGGGACACAGACATTACAGTTTTCAGCTGTGAAGACAATTTGCATAGGCACAGTAATATTAATACTGAATACATAATTAACCAAAATTTGGAATATAGTTATATCCGGAGAGGAGAAAACAGAGGGGGGTGGCGATATAAGGGAGTTAAAGTCTCACCTACCATATTAGAAACTCAATGGATTATTTCTCAAATGGACAAATCAAAAAAGTGCAGTATTCACATATTATTTAAAAGCATGGAGGTCTATAAACACCTGAAGAAACAGCATAAGGAGTCAAAAGTGGTTGTCTATGGGAACAGGGAGTTCAGAGAGTGGAGATGTCAGGACCAGGAATTGTATATTTTTATATATAAACCCTTTAATATTATTTGGCATTTTAATAGTACTATTTTTTTTTTTTAGAGACAGGGTCTTGCTCTTTCACCTAGGATACAAGCTAGAATGCAGTGGCATGATTATAGCTCACTGCAAACTCAAATTCCTGGGCTTAAGGGATGCTCCTGCCTCAACCTCCAAAGTAGCTGGCACTACAGGTACATGACACCATGCTGCCTAATTTTTTTTTTAACTCTTTGTAGAGACAGGCTGGTCTTTCTATGCTTCCCAGGCTGGTCTTGAACTCCTGGCCTCAGCAATCCTCCTGCCTTGGCTTCCCAATATCCTGGGATTACAGACATGAGCCACTGCACCTGGCCCATACTATTATTTTTAATAGCACTACTGCTACTAGCATGTACAATTTTGATATAATTTAGTTGAGGGGAGTAAACAAAGAGAAAAGAAGAAAGGAATGACGGAAGGAAAAAAGGGAAAGAAAGAGAGCAAGGAAGTTAAAAAAAGAGAAAGACAAAGGAGGCTAGTTCTCTTAGAAATGTCAAAATGTTTTACAATTAAAACTGCCTTTCCTTGGCTGGGCTGTAACTCCTTAACCCTAAGGCTTGTGTTCAATCCACAGCTAGGAAAATATATTTAGAGATCCATGAAGTCATAGAACATGGCTATTGTAGGGAATATTTTTAGACAATGAAATACGTCTGCTACTACTTAAGTTGTTAATGACCTCATTAGTGTTTGTGTGTACGTATGTGTGGGTGTTTCTCATTCTCTCTCCTTTTCCAACACCCCCTCCCACAACATAATGTTTTTCCTGCACTTTTCAAGTTAAAAAACTACCACTGGCTCATAAAGGTTTTTTCCTTCATCCCTTCAAAGGCATGTTCTAAGGAAATACCATCCATGAGGGGAGAAATTCAAGTCTTCATTGGTTTGGGGTACAGTGGATACCAAAAAACAAGATAGAGTTTGCTTTTGTGAAACCTACATCCTGTGTCAGAGACTGATCATAAGTGAACAAATTTAAACAACCAAGATCCTGATTATGACAAATGCCATACGGGAATAAATAGTATGATGTAACTGAGAGCAGGTGTGAAGGACTCACATAGACAGGACGGTGAGTGGGGCCTCACTGAGGACTGCAGATAACTCTGGGGGGTCCTCCCCAGAGGCCCCAGCACCAAGAGCCAGGGATCAGGATGGGGATTTCAACGTATCTGGGGTTGCAACCACCACAGAAGAATAGTGGTTGGGGAAGGAAACTTAAGCAAGGGAGAAAAGGAAGGCAGCTTCGGTGGGAAGAAGGATGGGACAAGGGTAACCTACTGTACAGTTTTGCAAAGGACTGACTCTGCTGGCTCTCTGCTGGGAAGCCCCTGCTAACAACAACAGAACAGATTTCCTTAATAGTCGTACAGAAGCACAAACTACTACCTTTGAGTTCATTTTTATCTTTACACTTAACATGAAAGAAAAGGCAATAAAAGGAAGCACTAAGTATGTTGTCTAAAACCACAAAATACCCAGGAAAGAAGCAAAATGATTACATATTTGTATACAAATTCATTATGTATCCCACATGCAATATAGTGTACCTTCAACTGCTAGGGAGATCTGAATATTAGATAAAATCCTCCAAGTTCTCACAACCAACATTTCTGATTAAAATACTCTCAATTATCTTGTCTCTGAAATAGAGGTAATGATCTGTTCTTTCTTCCCAAGGTGTTGAAACTTAAAGAACCTTAAGTTCCTTTAATTAATTCATTTCCTACCTGCCTCAAGTCAAGGACTTATGTGACACGCAAGCAAAATATTGTAGCCATTTTTCCTGGTAACAACCTCGTTGTCAGCTAGCTGGCTTGCAGTTTAGGGATTCATGCATAATTTCATATCTCAACATAGTGTCCATTTTTCACAGTTTTAGATCAGAGACAAGGATGTGCCCGTGAGCTAAATCAATGACAAAAGAGGCAATGCCATTTGGAAAAATTACCCAGGTTTTTCTAGAGTCAATTACTTAAAATTGATGAGTTATCACAATTTTCAGTCTAAGCAATATGAAAAAGGCAAAACTATAACTAAACAGGAAGTTATAAATCTAAAACAGGACGTTATAAATCTAAAAGCTCTAAGGTAATTGTAGAATTACTTGAATTCTACCAAACCCTCATTCAGGATCTGAGACTGAAGAAACTTTTTTCAGTTTTTGATATTGACCACTTGTTAGGGGCCAAGCAGTGCCTTTAAGATTTCTCTAGGCTTGTTAAAAGTGATCTCTGTTTTAAGCTTCCTACTTTGTCTGTTTGCCCAGCCCCAGGTCCTCAGCTCACCTTCTCAGCTGTGCGTCTGGCTTCCACCCTCCCAGGCTGACGGTCTCATTCATTCACCCAGTAATGAGTCAGTCAGTCAGTCACTTCCTTATTTATTCCACAAACGCCTATTAAACCCCACTCTGGGCTAGCATTGTTCTAGGAAATGGGGATAAAATGGAGCAGGACAGAAAGGACCCTGGCTCTGGTGGCACTTGCATTATGGTGGGGAAGACAGGCAGGAAACAAGTACAAACTATGAAGAAGGTGACATCAGAGGTAATGGGATGGAAATGACAGGAGAATGGGGTGAAGCTTTAGACTGAGTGATCAGGGAAGGCCTCTGTGAGGATGTGACATCTGGTCTGAGACACAAATGATGAGAAGAAAATGGCCACTTGGAGTGGGCAGGTCAAGCATTCCAGGCAGAGGGGAGCACATGTGCAAAGGCCCTGAGGTGGAAAAGAAAAGAAAGGCAGTAGAGCTAGATGGAAAAAATTTCTAATTCCCA
This sequence comes from Eulemur rufifrons, assembly GCF_041146395.1. NCBI lineage: Eukaryota > Metazoa > Chordata > Mammalia > Primates > Lemuridae > Eulemur > Eulemur rufifrons. The sequence continues at coordinate 103,007,270 of NC_090989.1, forward strand.
AACATCATTGTTTTTATGAGTTACAAAACTATGTATGCGGGTGGGCGGTGTTATCCAAAGTCAGGAAGTCTATTCCCCAAAATGCTAACAATCATTTTATGGGCGGTAAAAACACGGTCAGCTTTTATTCTCTTTTTTCCATTTCTTGCACTTTCTAATTCTTCTACAATTAGTATTAATACTGATGTAATAAAAAGTAACTATTATGAAAAGTTCTGTTTACTTTCTTAAGAACAATAAAATATAAATTCAGAGAGTAAATAACCATTTTATCCATTTAGTAAACCTCATTTACTTAGCTTTTTTAGATTCAAAATCAGGGATAATTCCAGACACATTGGACTGAAGTTTGTTTTGCTATCATGCATGAAAATAAATTATTTGGACATAATTCAAAGAAACTGATTAGTCCAATGAAGGGTTAAAACCATAACATTATTTTCACGCTACTCTTTTCTAGACTTCTGTTCAAACATCACACGTACTGAGACAAATGGCTGTCTACATGCATTCCTTACAAAGAGCCTAGCCCCAGTCTCTGCTCCCAGGTCATCATATATGCCAGGAATGACAGCACTGTAATTCTGTAAAAATGGTTTTTTAGTTCAGCCTTTTACCAGGTCCAACTTTAGTGTTTGCCCCAGTTAAGGAATTCTCGATGAGTTTTGTTGTGTTTATTGAATTGGGTGTGTTAGAAACCACTGAGAAGCCATACATGCCTAATTATAAAGGCTAGAATTCTACAATCTGAGAGTAGGTATGTAGTGTGGAAAATAAACAATTCTAGTTTCATGAAGGTCTGCACCAGTAACCAGACAGCACAGCGCCAGAGCACTGGAAGTGGCCACGTCAGACGGCAAGTGCTGGCAGCACTGGTGGGCAAGCAGAGGGGGCTGGGAGAGGACGTGAGAAAGGAGCCAGTCTGAAGAATGTGTTCCTAGAAAGGCATCAGGTAAGAGGCAGCGCAAAGCATCAGGCTTGATGTAACCAGCAGCTTGAGGGCATGTTCGTGTTTTCGTCAACCTCCCGGTTCCTGGAGCACCCCCAAGGGGCTGCTATGGTGTCTGCGATCTTAGAAGGTGCCTCCAACGATCATAGACCTGTGGCTCCCAAATTTGCCTCATTCTCACTATTATCTGGATTTTTCTGAAAATAGGGATTCCTGGACTCTGCTCCCACAGACCATGATTCAACAGATCTGTGTTGGAGCCTCAGAATCTGTGTTCTCGCAAATCTCCCCCAGGTGATGCAGCGAGGTTTGGGAGCCCGGCTGAGCTTAAGCGGGGCACAGCTGGCAGGCCCTCAGTTTGGCAAGGCATCCCAGAGGTGTAACTTTGCAGGAGCTGAATGGCAGTTAGCACCCGGAGCTGCTACTTTCTTGCTAAGTGAAAGAGTCTTCCAGCACAAAGAATCTTTTCACGTGAGCTGAAAAGATCTTGGCATAAGAGATGCTTTACATTTCCAACCTGGCTGATCATCAGAATTGTTATTGCTAGTATATTACTTTAATTCAGCGTCCCGGGCCCTACACCAGAGTCTGATTCAGTATGTCCTGGATGAGGTCATCAAATCGCATTTTAACCATCTCCAGTGGGTGGTTTAGGAACCATTGTTCTAGACCAGTAGTCCTAAAACTTTAGAGTGTATGTACCTTTTGAGCACTAATTAAATAAGCAACATCCTAGCCCCACCTTCAGAGATTCTTATTCTGTAGTTCGAGGAAGGACCCAGGAATTTCCACTTTTGGTAAGCAACCCAAGCAATTGTCTTACAGAGAATTCCAGGACTGCCCTTTCAGAAACACCAATCCAGAACAACCACAGAGCCCATATCTTCTCTCATGCCACCAAGCTAATGTGATCCATACCTCTCAGGAACCTTTCATTCAAAAGTAGAGAAGTAAAAGACTTACATCAATATTTCTTTATTGTACACCATGGTATGCATCTGCCATGATGATTCCTTTTCACGTAGATTTGTCAAAAAGGACAAACACCTGGGCCAGCCACATGGCCACCGACCTCAGGGCTTGAACTGCACTGGTAGGGCTGTCACAGGGAGGCTGAACATGGTGGGCTGAGTTGGGAGGGAGAGGGCAATTCATAACTGAAAAGGGAGGCCAACAGTAGGGCACCTCATTAGGCACTGCTTAGTAGGGCAGCATGAGATTATACACAGGAGATAAAGACACGATTTGAGAACAGAAGAAGGAAGGACACAAAATATGAGGTGGGAGGGACAGCTACAGCTGTGGCGCCAGATGTGAACAAGGCAAGGCTGCTGTGCCTTGGCCCAGCGGCAGACAACTGGAGCAGCTTGATCAAAGGTGAATGACAGACCTGAGCTAGAGAAGGGCAATCATGGTGTTTATGAATTTAGCAGCTGTGCTTTCCACCGGTCAATGGGGTTTTCTGAGCCATGGCTTTGAAGCTGGCACTCAGGCTGGTGGGTCAGAGCGAAGCAGTTAGCCAGTGAGTGAGCCTACTACCTGCGGGCAGACACGTGGCAACGTGAGCATGCTGTCCTTACTCATTGCTTCTGTGGCAAGTATTCACATGAAGAAATTAAAAACTAGAAAATCAACATTTAGGGCTGCTGATATACATGAAGAAAAACAGAAGCAATCAAAGGTGGTAATGGTTACATTTCTCGTTGTATGCTAGCAAACTCTGGTATACGCTGACCTCCATGTGAGTGTGGATATCCTGAGTCTACTTTCTGAGAGAAGCATTAACTGTGTTTAAATCTAACTCGGCCTGCTCTATAGTTGGACCCACGTACTGAAGCAAACCACACACCCATACTGATCAGTCTCACTTTCAGTTCATTACATGAACCTTAACAGGCCTCTGGTGGTGCCCAGAAATCATAATTTGCCTCCTAGTCCTTTCACTGTCCCACTCTCCACACCATATCTTCTCTCTTCAAACCTTCAGGACACCCCGACCCATCCCCACTCTCAGCATGGAGCTTACTTCCTGTTTCACCAATACCACATTCAATCTTTTTACTTTTCTGCTGCATAAGTACCTGTAAGCTATCATCATGAAAAATTGTCGTTTTGGCTTCGTATAAACCAAAGAACCAGGAAATAAAACCATATCAAAATTATTTTTTGGTTGTACAGTAGTCTTTGGAACCCAGGTCTACAAAGGCCCTGAGCAGCCGTGAAATGATTGAATATTTTTCTCTAATAGGAAATATCTTATCTTCTAGCTTTCTTCTTCTTGGTAAATAGCAACATGATGCATTTAATTGCTCAAGCAAAACCTGTAGTGCTGACTCCTTTTTCTCCCTGTCCCTTACTCCTCACATCCAATCCATCAGCAAATTCTTTGCTCCAGAACATGTCTTGGAGCCATGCATTTCTCCCTACCTCCCCTCTCCCCTGCCTGACCCCACCCCGTCCTCTCTTACAGAGACTGTAGCAAGTGGCCTCACCTGCATTCTTGCCCTCCTGCAATTCATTCTCCACACAGCAGAGCAACGATCATTTTGAAACATAATTTAGCTCATGTCACATCCATGCCTTGAAGACTTCACACGGTGGCACACAGGTAAAGATGGCAGATTAAACACACATATTGAATTTTGTTTTGCCTTATGCTTTTTGGATGTCAGGCTTATGTCATAAGAAATAGACCTATGATCTTATCTTCACAAGTTGAACAGTCAGCATCATGCCTGAAACATAATTAAGCTGTCAATAAGTGTGTTAAATGAATGAAATGTTTTCCCAGATTACACCAACTATCACAGTTTTGGACACAAGGCTCTTCCCTTATAAGAAGGTGGTCTATGTTTTAAAAAAACCAAAACATTTTAAATTATAAATTTCAGGGTTGGAAATATCCTGATGCACAAACAAAGACCTCTGGGCACAGCTGGTATTTACCAACACCCAACTGAAGAGGAAGCGAGGAATTAGCACAGGCAAAACTGGAAGGTCTTTGATATATTTCTTTTCCTCCATCGTCTCTCTTCTCTGTACCACTCTCCACAGCCCTTGTTTGAGACCTCCAGTGCCTTCCTGCTTTCCTCAGCCCATCTCCTTACCAGACTGGAGAATGACCTCACGTCTATTGCTTACTCTTCAGGATGAAGAAGGGCTGTCCTCCCCATCAATGCATCCCTCCCTGTCTTTTGTCTCTAACCATAGAAGGAAAACTTGTCTTGCCCTTTGTGAAACAGGTTTCAAGCCTCTCCCTCAAAGAGACTGTGTCCAGGGCTGAGGCCCCTCAGATCCTGCCCTCCACACACACAGAAGAGAGGAACGGTGCTTGTGGCCTACGTCCAGTGCCTTCTTCCTGAGCTCCGTGCTAGCACAACGCCTTCCCTCTGTGTAGACCCTGGACTCTGCTGGGGCTCAGGCGTGCTGCGGAACTCGGAAATAGGCTTCCCCGGAGTCTTGGCATAAGGAAATGATCAGCCGGTAAGGGAGAAGGTGGGCATGGACAGAAACTGGTCTTAGTGGAAGGAGAGACAGGATGGTCAGAAGAGGAGCATAATTCTGAGGACCGCAAGGGGCTGAGGCTTTCTGCTGATCCATGCCCTGTTGACTCCAGCCTAGGTCGGGGGAAGAAAGGCCTGAATGAGCTATTTCACATACGACTCTGTAAGCCACTGGAGCCCCTCCACAGAGGGCAACGTGAGGCGGGAAGAGATGCCCTCCCCATTTCCTGCCTCTGAGCTCTAGCACATCCACGGTGGTTTCCGGTGGGACATGACAGAACCCAGCAGACACAGGCCAGAAAGAAGGAGGAAAAAACACAGAAGCTGTGTGAAGGCTGACCAGGCTTGCTCATGGCCACACAGGAGACACATCCCAGGGACTTCCAGAGATGCCGAGGAGCCAGCACAGGGCCGGGCCTGCAGTAGTGGGGTGAAGACGAAATCATCAGCTGTTGTTCCTATGTTTAAAGCGGTAAGGCTGGGGACAAGAGACGCGTAGCTTTTTGTGAATCACAATATCCAAGGTTTAGCTACTTCCCACCTCCCAACCAGCTCTTGCTTCTTTTCGCCTGTCTCCTTCACCTGGGGATCATGTGCCACCTGAGAGCAGGGACAGTGTCGCCTTCGCACCAGCTCAGTTCCTGCTGCCGGCAGGTGCTCAGTAGGACGTGTGTGATGGATACATAGATAGACAGAGGAATGTACCGCACCACTTTAGTAAAAGAAAGTTTTGCACAAAATCTTCAAATCTGATGTTTATTTTCAATGTATGCAACAAGAAGTTAAGTTTAAAACTGTGTCCTACTAGTTACCTGCCCTCTCTTCCCATGTCTCTCGGATTCTACAGCTAAATGTGCAGATGATTCCCTTATCAGTTGCTGACTTGGTGTCTCTTTCAGAGCTTATGCTGTTGACATGACAGAAGGGGCTGGAGGGGGAAAACCATGTCTAAGCAGAAAGGCTCTGTTCAGGGAGGTCCGCCCTTAAGAACAGCTTGCCAAAGAAGCTCGGAATGGGGATGGCACCCTGGAATGATGTTGCTGGGGTTTGGGGTGAGAACTGACCATGGTGCCTGCTAATGGGGCCCAATCCTGTTCATGGGGAGAAGAACCATTTGGTGTCACGGTGACCTGGTTCATGTTCAAGCATTTCTGTTGACTGACTAGCTGCATGACTAGGAGCAAACCTCCTAACTTGTCTGGGTCTCATTTTCCTCCTTTCCTAAGACTTTATAATAATGCTCATATTACCTACATTACAAACATTGTTATTGAATCAAACAAGAATCATATACTAAGTTGCATGTAAAAAGTATATATACACATACATATATATTAACATACACACACACATAAATACACACACACTGTGATACTAGGCCAATAGTATCATGAGAAAAGGCAATTCTCACTAAAATCAGAGAGAAAGTCTTTTCTAGTTTCTCAGAATTGTCCCACCTTATTGCATCTTTGGTATGGATCTCTCCACATCAAACTTTCAGAGCCTATTAAATACCACTGAGAACAATGTGCTTTGTTATTTTCCTTGAAACTAGTTGTATTCTTACAAATAGCCAGTCATTTCAGCACTAAATCAAAACAGGTTCATGTTGTAAAAGAATAAAAAAGAACTTTTTCTTTGCATTAGTTACTGATCAGTGGAGTAATGGCCTACACTTATTCACACAAAGACAAAATGGATAATTTAAAAAAAGAAAAAACAACATTGTGACCAAGAAGTACTCAGACTTTAGAAACCATTAAATATTGTAGAATAGAATAACCCAAAAGCACTTAATCATTCCTGTAGCTTTTTAAAATCTATAGTTGGAATTTATTCTTTATTTGTGTGCTTTTATTTCTATGCAATCCCTGCAAGCTCCAGGCTCTGTTTTTCTCTTTTAATGAATGTTTATCCCCCATGTCTGTGTTGCATAGTCCAACATGGTTTGATTTGCCCCTAGGTCAAAACACTCTCTTGATCATGGTGCACAGAATTAACCCAGACTGACAGGACTATTAATGGTGCCTATGGCTTACACAAGAGGGAGGAAGAGTGCCAGGCTTGGCTGCGGGGTGTTTTCTGAATCTGGGATGAAAGGATCACCCCCAAAATGTGGAAGGTTACTTACAAGGTTTGGAGATAAAGCTTTTCACCACTTGGCCCAGGAGTCCCTGTTCCAGGTAACGGGAGGTACACAACTCCCTGTTAAGTCCGTACCTGGTGGGACATCACAACCAACCTAGTTCCACAGCCACAGTGACAGGCACTAGCCCCCCCCGGAGGGAGGAGTGGGCACTGTTAATTGATGTGCTCCCTTTCTGTACCAATAATAACTACAAAAGCAGCTCTGGGACTTGTGCATTTTTTAAATGATAAGAAGAAAATCAGCTCTATGGTCTCTCTATCTCTGGCACCCAAGTAAGGAGAGAGTTATTGATTTTCTTTGTTCATATCAAACTATAGTGGAAATTCAATGCCTTTTTAAAAGAACAAAAATCTTTCAGAGGGCATGGACTCACCAGGACAGGTTGTTTTTACTGAGGTCTTAGGAAAGCAGCTTTTAAAATTGGGAAAATAAAATGTTTTTATATTTTACTCCAGTTTCCGGATTGTATGTCTCAAAACATAATGTGACATGAAGCTTTAAGTCATATAAACTTTATTGTTGTTGTTGCTGATATTAATGTATTTGGGATAAAGAAGCCAAAGTAATGACAATCATGTCACCCAAATTAACAGAACAACATCTGGGTCGCAACTTCTACAAATTTACCAGAACTTGGACTAAATGTGTATTATCTTTCCTGCTCTGATAGATATCATTATACTTTCTCTTAACATAGCAATCTTCGTGGAGTCTGTTTGACTTGCAGAAACACTGTGGCTTCATTACCTTGGATTGGAAATGCTGCTTTCGTGGCTTCAGCAAACATCAGTCACCTGGCCTTGACACTCTAATTCTATCTCTACAGCTTGCCTTGCCATTGTCAACAAATAGTTCTGATTATACGGTCCCAGTTCCACTCTGGTGGAAAAGGAAATAAGCCCCTGGACAAATAAGCATTTGATCCTCCAGGTTTGTCATGCAAAACCTAAAATCTCTTCATATGGAGGGTGCCGATGGAAAGAACTCAGGCTTTGGACAAGCAGATCTGGGCTTAAACCCTGCTCCACTACCTTCCAACTGGGCAACCAGCAGCAATTTTCAGTTTCTCTGAGAGTTGATTTCTTCATATGCTAAACAGGGATAACGCCACCTAATTTGTCCAGAAGTAGGAGAATTAAAAGGCAGTAACAAGTCAAAAGTCCAGTATCTCTCCCCAACCCCACCCTATCTCCCCACACAGAGTCTGCTCTGCCCCATCCATGCACAGGGTTAGCCCTAGATGAACTTTCTGAACAACAGTTTTATCATCTGTTATTCATTCTAATTTTCACCAAAAACCCAAGGACCAGATGCACAAATATATATGGCTTATTTCTAACCATCTCACCAGTGCCTAGAGCTGTACATGAAACATTTAGGCACTCAGAAAACATTTGATGAAGAAAGAAATGTCAGCACAAGCTCCAGGACCCCCAAAGTTGCTCAGAAACATGACAAGCCTATGTTCACACCAGCTTTCAGTGGCAGACTACTGCAGCCAGCAGTTCTTACCTTCAAAGACTTTCTTTGATCTTCAATTCCCATCCAACATCCTTCCTGTACATACTAGAAATTTTGATGATTTCATCAACAACCAATCAGAGCCTTGGATCGCCATCAAGTAGTTAGGGCTACCATCCTGAGTTAATCGAGTTCCAGCTTCAAGTAAATAAAATTTTATTTCACTGACTTATTGGCTAAACCAAGACAATCAAAATAGTAGATTTCAACTGTACTTGTGAGAACCCCCAAAGGCCAGGAGACCCCAAATTTATAGCCACACACTACAGGCAAAGTCTTTTCCAGAGCCAGAAGCAAAATCCCAAAATGGGTTGAACCATATGAACTTTTCATTTTTGTATTTTGAAAGCAGCCATATGTTGACAATTCCATATAGTTCAATCTAGTACCTCATTAAGCACCAGCTTATGAACCCTGAGTGTTGCTCTCCCACAGAAGGAATGTGATCATATCACCTCTCTCCTTGAAAAATCTTCCATGGCTGCCATTCTGTGTAAACCCTGTGGCCAGCACTGTAGGCTGTTCTCACCCCATCCCAGCCTCTCTCTAGATCCCCACTTCCTCCCTCCCCAGGTAGCCTGTGATGCCACAGCAGTAGTGGCTGATCCCTGAGCACACCATGCATTCTCTCACCCCAGGGCCTTTGATCAAGCTGTGGCATCTATGTGGAATGCCCTGTCGCTCTCCACTACCTGTCAGATGCTCGCTGTCCTTTCAAGATGAAAGTGAGAGGATACCAGCTCTCCCAAACTTTCCCTAGCCCCTTCCTGCACCACCGCCCGCCAAGTCAGAAGTCACCATTGCCTGACCTCCACTTTAGCACTTAATATAACTTACCTTGTTATATTAAGTGGCCATCTAGATTTAGTTGTTCAACAGATTTTAGTCCCTATCAAAGAAGAAACTGACTTGATCCATCTCGTCTCTCTTACACTGAGCACATAGTAGGTGGTCATTACATGTCGACTGAACTGAGTAATGACTTCAAGCCACAGACCAACTCTCCATGACTCACGCCTGCTCAGTATAAAGGTCAAGGGCATAGGCTTTGTTTGACTCCCACCTCTGCCATTTAATATCTGAGCTACCTTCTGCAAGTTACCTAACTTCTACAGCTTCGCTTTTCTCATCTCAGTAACAGGCTAATAGTCCCTATCAGAGTTGAAATAAAGATTAAATGAGGTAATGTAGAAAACATGCTTAGCACCGTGCCTGTCACAGAGTAAGTGTTCAGAAATAAGAACAATTACGATTTTATTACTCTTATAACAATTATGATTACCTGTTAAACAATTAACAGGTCATAAGTTTAAAGAAAGAGTAATGCCAGAGGCAGGTAGAAGAACAGACATTTCCAAGGAAGCCTGTAGACTCCTACAGACAGGAGTGTTAAGATCCTGCTTATGGTGGGCGACAGCCTGAGGTGTTTGGTACAAACACATTAACCCCACTATCCCCAGGTGACAAGAATGCATTTTTCAACCTTTATTTCTCACACCCACTGGAAGATGTGACTGGATCTGAGCTTTTGAGGAATGAGAGTTTTGGCTTCAATTGAGCTGTGAGACTGGTTAAATCATTTCATTCTGTTGCCATTCAAGGATACGGCAGGGCAGTTTCCTGCGTCTATGCAGTCTGTGATTAGACTTGGAATCATTTAGACGAATGCCTTGCCCTGAGGTCAGTACAGGCAGGAAACCTCTTGCTCTGAGCTGACAAAATCTCTCCATTTTCCAAAAATGGGAGCAATGACAGGAAGTTTGGGGACTTTGATTTTTAATGAGGTTTTTATTTTTTATCTTGGATGGTGAAAGAAAATACTCAGTTTTCTCTACTCACACACCGCTTCTAATACCAAATGTGTGGGTTTTCCACACTAAAAGATTCTCCAATTCCCTGCAGATACCAGCTGGGTGATACTAACTGCCTGGAATTAGCACAGACCCCACAGGTTAAGGGCTTGGTCCCACAAGACTGTCCCCAACTTCAGATGCCAATCACAAGCAGCAGTTCTCCAGGCTACCTACACTTCTATCTCACTTAGCTACAAATTGGGAGCTCCACAACACCCTGCTCAGGCTCAATAATTTGCTATAGTGGCTCACGGAACTCTGGAAAACATTTACTTACATTTACTGGTTTATTAATGGGTACAAATGAACAGCCAGATGAAGAGGTACATAAGGGAAGGTCTGGAAGAGTCCCAAACACGTAAGTTTCTGTCCTGGCGGAGTTGGGGGCGTGCAACTTTCTGGTGCATGGATGCATTCACGAACTCGGAAGCTCTTCAAACTTCATCATTTAGGGATTTTTGTGGAGGCTTCACCAGGTGGGCATGATTGATTAATAACTCAATCTCCAGCCTCCCTACCCTCCCGGAGGATAGAGTATGGGGTTGAAGGTCCCAAGTTTCTAATCACGGCTTGGCCTTTCTGGTGACCAGCCCCATCCAGGAGCTACCCAGGAACTCTGAAGAGCTGGGTCATGAGAACAAAAGAGGCTCCTATCATTCAGGAAATTCCAAGGGACTTAGGAGCTCTGTGTCAGGAACTGGGGCAGAGACCAAATATACATTTCTTACGTCATAGGTAGGAATAGATAAGGGTGCTGCTATTACATATTGCCAGATTCTCCAAAACGAAGGCAGATGACACGGGTGGCAGGAGTTTCCCCAACAGCCCCCACGCTGCAGGGAGGAAAGCAGAGCATCTCCCGCCCCACAGAGGCTTCTGTAGAGATGTGGGCACGTGTTAGCCTTGGCAGAATCTTACCACTGATCAGACATGGGGCTTAAGAAAGGGAGAGAGACGGAGGCAACTCTAAATTATTGTACTCGGGTAACTAAGAGAATACTAGTGCTTCTAACAGACACGGGATGGCAGGAGGAGAGCCCCCTCTCCCTTAGCCCCACTTGGCTCGTCACCAAATCTTATTGCTGTTAATTGCTAAGTAGGCCCTGATCTCCCTGCTGCGCCCCTGGCCCCACTAGAACTATTCTCCGCGGGGCGGTCAGAGTGTTTTTATTTTGAAACATCACTCCCCAGTGTCTTAAAGCCTTGCATGGCTTCCCCCAGCTCTGCTGACAGTCCCAGTTCTATACCGTCTGCGAGCTCTCCAGGCCTGGGCCTTGTCTGCCCTGCAGCAGCCCCTCTCACCCCTCCCTCTTGCCCTTTCCACATGGCACACACTTCCAAAGCCTTGCCCCCCAAAGCCCATCCCGTCTCAGGCCTGAGCCCCGCACTTCCCTCTGCCTGAAGTGCTCCCCTCCCCTCCACACCCATCCTTCAGATATCAGCCTAATCTTGGCTTCCTGGGAGGCCCTCCCTGCTTTGGTCAGACCTCTACAGTAAACTCTGAGTCAGGACTGTCATCCTTTGCCACCTGGTGGTGGGTGCAAATTACAATCATTTGTATGATTGTCTCCCGCCACACCCTCCAAGTAGACAGCAAGCTCCAGGAGCACCCTGACGATATGCTCTTGCTCTGTGGTAGCTATCTCTACAGCCTGGCCTAGTGCCTGCACATTGTAGGCGCTTCATAATCTGCTGTTGATTGCAGAATGACTGAAGGAGAAAGAGCATTTCATTTCTTTAGTCATAAAAATATTTAGCCGGCACAGTAGCCCACACTTGTAGTCCCAGCTACTCTGGAGGCTGATGTGGGAGGATCCCTTGAGCCCAGGAGTTCAAGGCTGCAGTGAGCTATGATTGCACCTGTGCAGAGCCACTGCACTCCAGCCTGGGCAACATAGTGAGACTCTGTCTCAAAAAAAAAGTCTACCCCACCATTTTTCATAGTGCCCAAGATGATCACTAACACCTTATCCCTTATTATGTGAAGGATTTTCCAGTCTTCCAGAGAAGTCATTAAATTAAAAATATCCCTGGGACAGATTAGAAAACCTTTCTCCACTCAGACTTGGGAGTTTCAGAGGAAGCATGCACCTCCTCTTCCTTGGAACCACAGCAGCCTCTGTTCTTTATATCACTCTGTCTCCTACATCCATATCTAGGGGATAAATTAGCACTAGAATTTGGAACCAGGAAGATATTTTATTCTCTGAACTAACATGGTTGGGGGTCATGAAGTTCCCTTACAAGGCCTCCTCCCAGCCCTGAAAAGAGCCCCTGTCAGTATCCCTGGATGCCTGAAACCTGGAAGACGAGGCTCCCTGCGCTGCCATGTTCATCAGCACCACCCCCACTGGCCTCCCCATTTTGATCTGAGAGCCCAATCTCTCCCTGTGAGCCTAGCCCAGCTTCTCCCTAGAGCATCTCCCTGTGAACAACTCTTGCTGGGCCCACATCTCAGATGACAACTCTGCCGGGCAGCCGGCCAGGAGCTCGGACACCATCTGGACTGTCACACACACAAATGTATCCCTGAGTTTCCTGGAGTCATTCATTTTCATCACCACAGAATTATGGAAAGTGTTGAGGTAAGCAAATCTCTTGGCCATGGGTAAGTAAACTAACTGGTTTTCCCATTACTACATCATCTATTTCCATCGTCTTGGGGCATACTGCCCTCTGAATGCCTTTTCCACAGTACTGCTTAGTTGATCATCCTGCGTGTGGGCATTGGCGTAACACCTGCCGTTATCAAGCTGAGGAAGTGATTGTAGAATTGAGTCAATTACATTGGGGCTGAAAGGTATCTGCACCTTTTGGCACTATCCAGAAGCCACTGCTGATTATCCATAAATCTAACCCATTGCATTGACCATACGTTTAAAAATAATGCATGCTTGCATATTACACATATTAATCATTGCAGATAATTAGCCAACAAATTATAAAGTAATAATTTACTGGAAAGCATCAGGCAGAAAGCAAACCTTGAAGGCAGTTTCTAATCAGTAATTCATTTTATGACTCTTCTCCTTGCTCTCCTCCTTTGATCTGTAGTCCCTAGAATAAGGTATTAAAAGATATTATTTCAGTCACCATAATTTGATTCTTATTCCTGACGCATCTGCACTGTCCTCTCAGCATGGATGAGAGCTACACTCCTCTCATCCATTTCTCGCTGCAACCCCTTTTCTCGCTGCCCACACTCACACCGAGAACCACCTCAAATCTTCTCTGTTTGACATCAATACAGCCTGAGTGCTTGGATTTAATTATCATTCACAAAAGAACTTTTCTCTCTCTTTTTTTAAATCTTTGAAATCTCTACTTTTGCATTTATTCAGCCCTGCTTCCCGGACCAAACCTTGTGGAAAATCATACTTTGAGGCACCCATCCCCTCGTTTTTCCACCCCATGTCCTCTTTGAGCAGGTAAAGAATAAAGGGAATTTGAAAATGGAAGGGAAGTTTCCAGAAGGGCAGCATGCAGCCAAGAGAGACTGAAGAGCAGGTTCTAGACGCAGGCACCTACCGGCCAGTCCACGGCCCACCCACAGGGGCCCTGTGGGGCGCAGACAAGCGCAGGGTGCAGGATCAGAAGACGCTTCCAGTCAGCCCTGCGCTTACTCCTGTGATCTTAGGAGTCCCCAGACTCGGCTTGGAGGTGGGTGAGTGCCACTGTAGCTGGTGTGGCTGTTCTCAGCATGGTACTGGGCACATCATAGTCATCAATAACTGCCTTTCTTGTGAGGGGATGAATTGATGGTGTCAGTGTTTGTGAATATGAGGCATCATAGCTGCCTGTTTTCTCTAGTGCCAGCCAGGGAAACAACCTCCACTTTCTCTAGCCCTCTGACCTCCAGAAAGCACAGACAGAACCTGTGGTAATCACCCATATTTTCTGTACCACAAACACAATCCAGGAGTATAATCCAGGACAATGTGAAAACTAAGGATGAGATCTGGGTACATTCAGGTCTAGCTTAGATTCTGTCCTTGACTAGAAAAAGTTTTTACTCCAGAAAAAGTGAAATGTACACAAAGTAAAGTGAAGGTCCACAGAGCAGGACCAAGTTCTCAGGAAAGCCGGAGCGTTCCCCGTCAGCAAGCCACCACTGCAGGGCAGCACCCTCACTCACAACCGGCCCAGCCTGTGCCTGTTCCATTGCGAGCCAACAGCCCAGTGCAAGCTGACAGTGTGCTTGGTGAGCATGGGAGACTCAGGCAGACCGCTGTAGACTTCCTGTGGGGACGAGGGGAAATTGACATGATATATCAACAATTCAGTAGTTTTAAAGAAATAACAACAAAGTACCATTTTTAAGATTCTTTTTCAAGAAATTTTCTCCAATGTGGAATATAGAGCCCACTGGTGTGAAATTAGCTCGTTTTGATTCCCATCACCTGCTCTAAGCACATCTTTCTGTCATTCTTGAATAAAGTTTATATGCAATGAGCAGTATGAGCAAGATGCTGACTTGTGTTTAATCTGGATAAGAGAATAAACTCTTGGAAATGAATTTAGCGGACTTGCAGACACACCAATAATAAGCATGTTTGTCAACGCTCACACAACATGCTTTCTTCTGCCGCTGTGCTATGGTGGAAGTTTCCAGACAGTTTGTGCTCACCTCACATATATGACCTGGCATGGAATGTTTATACACCCAGATTCCAGAAAGTATGTGTCACTGTGAACTAAAATGCATGAAGTCTATATTTGGTCTAAAATACAAAGCCATAACACTTGTCATTGATATTTGGGAAATATTTGGACAATCTTTTTTTTTCCTCAAAGGGTTCTGCTCTTATACTAAGGTTCATTGACATGGGTGTTGGCTTATTAAGTAATATAAGCATTTTACATAGACAGGAGCACTTTCAGAATCCTCCTCTCAAAGGAAGGCAATCTCCACCATTTTGAATAAACTCGAAACAAAATGCCTATTAACATAAGTGCAGCCTGTTTTCCTGCCACATTACCTTTGCACATGCTATTTGCTCTGCCTAGAATGTCCATCCCAATCCAACTCCAATTCAACTCCCACATTCCTTCCAGAAGCCTTCCCGAGCTCTTGTCCCTCTTTCCACCAAACCACACTGTGTCTTCTCTGTGCACCATTAATGCCAGACACTCTCAGATTAAGGCACTTATCATCTTTCAATGTAATTGTATACAAATTCACTTCTCCACTTGACTGTTTCTTTAAAAAAAATTAAGTTTAAAAAACATAGAATCTTACTCCTCTCTTAGCACTGAACATATGAATAACAGTTGATTGTTATACATTGAAGCAAGTCTAGAAGAATACCTGCCTGTTATGAATTTCTGTTACTAAGTACTCTTGAAAACCGTACCCCTGAATAAATATCCCATACCTGAGATTTTTCATTAAGTCTGACCGTCACTTCCAATTGGTACAAATGAGTGAAATTTCAAGATAGAAACTTGGGCTTATCTTGTGTATAGAGCATGTCCCTACACAGTAAGAGTGCTGGCTAATCAGGGACCACGGTGGCACCAGGACAGGAGGTCAGGACGCAGGCTCCTCGGACAGCTGACTTACACTGGAATTAACAGTTTGTTCTGGCTGCTCACAGCATGGAATTCAGCTCAGCATCAGCATGGACAAGTGTTTTTTTCTCTCTCTATTAACATAAACCCTCGCAGTACACTCAGACTACAACACAGAAACAGCTGCCTCCCCCTTCGTGTCCTCAAAGATGTTCTTAGCCAAGCCTGTTAATGACTCAGAAGGGGCATTCGGAAATTTAAAAGCTCTTAATGAATGTGCTTCCTGCTCCCCCTCCCATCCTCCTTCCAAGTCTCACAAGACATCGTTATTTTTAACTCCACATTGCTACAGCTGCACTTCAGAGAAAGCCAAGCTGAGACAAAGGCGTAGCCCTGATCACAGGATGGGAAGCATGGCCGTGAAAGAGGAAGGGCGGAAAAAAGAAGGGGAGACATCGGGAGGGGAGTTAGAAACACTTCTCAGAGAACACAACTGTTACAAAGGCCAAGGAGGACCAGAGGCAACCCCTGGGAATGGGATGCCATGTGATGAACCCATTTCCCAAATTTGGAGTGCAGGAGGGGACACCCCCAGCCCTGACCAAAGAACTAGACCAGGATTTAGCACAGCAAGTCGGAGGAAACTGGTAGATTTTCCAACTGATACTAGAAAAAATTTGTATGTATTCTGACCTAAACAAAACCTCCAAGGCAAAGCTAACTGGCCCTCCTTACGTTGATATACAACTCTTGGTCTGTATTATTTTGAAACTCGTACACTAAAGAAGCAAAATCCAAAGCCAAAAGAAGCTAAATTGTTTTGGGAATTCTTCTTCTCTTCGTGGCTCTTCTTAGTACCAGTTTCAACCTCATTTCACCTAAATAAAAGTACCTGATTTCCTCTTATTCTCTTCCTACTAAGCAGAAATGGTTCTGGTTGTCAAACTTTCCCAAAGGTAGCCTGAATTATCCTGTGAATGGCACCCCTGAGGCTGTACAGCAAGCAGACCTGCTTGAATAAAACCAAGAAAGCCCTCTAAGCATTTCCCTTCCTTGATTTGTCTTTTTAGTCATTTTCCGATGGGCACAGCTAACATGGATTCTATCCTTCCACCAGTCTTAAAAGACAATATTTTACATAGCAGAATAAAAGTACATTAAATTTGTATCGTCCATGTTTAATTTTTTATTTCTGAAATATCTTTGTATCACTTGGGTTTCCAACAGAAAACAGATGGCACACTCAAATTAGGCAGTTCAAACAGGTTTGTTTGCAAAGGTGTAGAAGAATTATACGAGACTCTGTGGTAACCAAGAGTGAGTAGCAATAGAGCAGAGGGAGTGGTTGCCAGAACCAGGGTGGAGAGAGCCGGGTAAAGAAGGCTGCCAGGAGTCCACCGCCAAGGACTAACAACCTCTGGTCAAGAGACACAGTCAGCCTTAGGTGATCCTCTGCAAAGAAAGTATCAGGAACATAAATACCCCAACCTCATTTTCCTCCTCCCCACCCACTCCCCCAACCCCTGCCTGCCAGGACTTCCCATTGGCCAAACCAAATGAGAAGGGCTCTCGCTGATGTAGGCTACGCAGGTCTGCCTCCTGCATGGGCAGGGAGCAGGGTGGAGAAGCAGAGAGAGTGCATCTCGACAAACAAACTGGTACAAAATATAAAATTTTATTAAAAAAAAAACTTAACACTTTATTTCACCTAAAACAGCTGCAAATTTGGTTTGAATTCTTCAATTTCCAGGGCCTTCCAGGAACAGGCAAAGTCAAGTCCTGCAAATTCTCTGATATGCTCCTTTTAAAAAATAAATGAGAAATGTAAATTCCTAGTTTTTTTTTTCTTGTGTGAGTCCTTTTTTTTTTTACTGACACATTTTTACGTACTTTGTCCAAGAAATAAAATACAAAAGGATTAGAATCTGAAAATATCAGAGCAAAGCTTTGCTACTGACATAGCCAAGCATAAGACACTTAGGAGAAACTGCAATTCTCCTTCCTTCTCATCTTTTCACAAACATTTATTGAACAACTACTATGTCCCTAGTAGCCTGTAATATACAGAGATGCAAAGATAAATGTAAATAAACTTTACTTACGTTGGTTTATCAAAAAAGGGGTAACTATAGGTTTTAGTTAGTTTTTGTCTATTTTTGATGCATGACAAACAGTCTAGAAGGTAGAACTAGTTTCAGCCTTGGCCTGATTTGGGGGCTCACCAATGTTTCTAGACTCCTGCTCTCAGCTCTTCCTCCTCATAGTGCTTGTTTGTATTCTTGAGAAGGTTCTCTTTGTGGTAGAAGGATGGTTATAGAAATCTAAGCCTCACACCATCACACCACCAAACCCAGAAGACTAACAATGTCTTTGTGTCACAATCACAGTAAAGTTGTGGATTCAATCTGATGGGACAGGCTTAACTCACCCTTGAGTCAATCACTGGAGCCAGGAAAATGGGATACTCTGTTAAACTTAAGTCAATGAGAACCATCATTTGGGTTGAGTGTGGGGCCAATCTAGTCCCAACAGCCTGACAATGGAGGAGGGACAGATCCGCAAGGGACTATCTGAAAGCTGTTAGTCAAAGAAAGGGGGAATGAATGCCAGGCAAGCAACCATCACAAATAAAGAGACATGCAAATGCTTCAGAAGCCAAAAAGATGAGAGCAACGAACTCCCGAAACAGGCTGGGTGACATTTTACCTGATTCTTGTAGGAGGAATAGGGTAAGATGGAGTGAGGCAAGACAGTAAAGGGGAGAAGGTGATCCTAGAAAATAAAACAGCATGCACAAGTAGAGAGAGACATGAAAGAGAATGGTGTGTGCTAGGAACAAGGGGACGTTCAGTGTGGCTGGATCACAGGGTCTGGGTAAGTTCCACATGGCAAAGACGGCTGGGACCACTTTCTGCAATGGTAAAGCTTTCATGTCTCATCCTTAAAAGCATTAAAGCATTTAGTCTGGGGAGTGACAAGATCAGATTCATATTTTAGAAAGACAGTGTAGAATAGATAATGTAGGGGATGGGGCTTAAAGGAAGCCAGAGTCTAAAAGTTAACAGACTTCTTCAGAGGCCACTGAATTCGGGGGCAAGAGATGGTGTCTAAGTGCAGAGGAGGGAGCAGGTAGTTGGGGAGAAAGGTGTTAGAATCAATTGGACTTGATGATCAGCTGGACTTGACAACCAATGTGTAAGCAAGGGAGAAGAGATGATGATGACTGTGAGTTTACCTCGGTACTAACAAGGATGTTCTATCCCGTGCCAGGTGTTCCTATTATTCACTCTCACATTTTTCATGCAAATTCATTTTTATATTTATTAACACCGTCAAATTCTATTACATTTGAAGCTTCCACTGGCTTACTTTATACATGCAAAACAAAGTGAAGTAGTGGAATAAGCGCAGGTGAAATTGAATCTACAAAATATTTTGGCTTAAATTAAAATACGGTAACCAAAAATTCATACCAAAGTGAATTTTTAATGTATTTTTATTATCTGAGTAACTGAAAGATGGACACAGATATAAAATTAGTATAGCTCAATCTACAAAAATTAAGCTCAAGAAATGAGCCTTGGAATTTTGCCTTCTTCTTGAAAATGTTATTTCTAAGAATCCCTTGTCTTCCCCAGAGTTGGCAAAGTGAAGAGTAAGAAGTCTTTTTTAAATTATCTTTTCAAGCAATTTACAAAACCCACTTAAATATATAATTACCAACTTTGTAGGCATTTAAGAGATGTATAATTTTGGTGTTGTACATATTGGCTATTTCACTGAAATATTTTCTCTTTTGTCTGAATACCACAATTTAAAAACCTAAGAAAATCAACTGTTTCAAGGCAATCAACCTAGCTGCCCAACTTAGCTTTACCTCTTATTTCCATTCAAATGAACAGAGGTGGAGAATTTATGTCAATTCTATACAGAGGGAAGTGTGTCTTCTATATGGTGATAACTTTCAGAACACTTGTAAGGTATAATACATGGAAGGCCAGATTTTAAAAGGAGCCTACCAAACTCTGAGTCCTGACCTAAAAAGGAATTTCTCACCTGGGAAGTAAGTGGATGGGACCCTGAGCCAAACCGCTGCAAGTGGCAGGAGCTATAGACAACGGAAGACAAGCACCACTCAGTAGGAGAGCAAATCTCAGTCCTACACTACCTGTGAGTGGGTGACTCCTAATATTACAGTAAAGGGGATGATTGGAAAGAGGATAGTGCTCAGCTAACTTATGAACACATTAATCACAGAAAATAAACGTTTTTGGACAAGTGAAGCATTCAGTCTTACAGCTTAAATAAACAATGGCTTTCTTCCTACTCCCACTGACATCTTGGTTTCTATGTTGAGCTCTTCCTTTCACCCTTGCCCAGACCTGTAATATTGGAGAAAGAACCAAGTAAGCACAGTGTGGACCTATTTGCAATCCCAGCAATGATCAAAAAGAGGTCTCCCTGAAAGCATGAATGGAAAATGATCATGGAATATGTGAGAAATCACAGAAGTTAAGAAGAAAGAATCTGAAGAATCAAAGCAAGTCTTCCTGTGAAAGAAACTTGATGAAAGGATAGAGAGTAAACTTTAGAAAATCTTTATTATTTCAGTAAGATTTGAAAGGCATTGTATCTAATAAAAAGAAAGAATCTGGTTTGGAAAGGATACTTTCAGATGAAAAAAATTACTGAATTTAAGACTACGTCATTGGCAGAAAATGACTTTTAGGTCTTGCAGAAAATAAACCATGATTTGAAGGCAATATCAAAAGACACTCTCAAGAATAAAATAATAATAACTGTACTTGTTAAGAATTTATGAGTTTTTAGTGTTCTGCCACCTTAAACATGCATTAACATATTTCATCCTTATATTATTATTCTAAGCAAGTATTATTATTATTAATACTATTTACATTTGGCAGTTGAGGAAGGTTATGTAAGTTGGCCAAGAGCGCACCATGAGTAATGGTGGCTGGAGCCGAGTTTTAAACCCAATCTTATCTTACTCTAAATCTCATTTCAGGAGTGAGCTCTTCTAGACCATCAAGAGATGAATAACATTTCTATGCAATCTAAATTCTTCTGGAGCAGGGATTAGCAAACTCTTTCTAAAAAGGGCAAGAGAGCAAACATTTTCAGATTTGTGCACCACACGGTCTCTGTCACAACTATTCAACTCTGCCATTGTAGTGGGAAAGCAGCCACAGATAATACATTAATGAATGGCCATGAATATCTTCCAATAAAATTCTATTTGCAAAAGCAAATGAAGGGCCAGATTTGGCCTATGGGCCATAGCTTGTCAACTCCTATTCTAGAACATGTAAAAGATGAAAAAAAGGATATTTTTTATGAAGCTATCACAGAACTAATAACAAAACTTGTCAAAGATAATCTAAATTTTTAAAAAATTATCTCACTTATGAATATAGAGGTAAAATCTACAAATAAATTTTTTTCAAATTAAAACTTGTAGCAAGTAAAAGACCATTACACAGTGACCAAGTAGATTTTATTCTAGTAATATATGGAGGTCCAACTTTTAAAAATCTGTTATTATAATTAATAATATAAATAGATAAAATAAATGACATTATTAGTTATTCAGAAGTTTTTTAAGAATTCAATATCCATTTTTAATTAAAAAAGCATGCTTGGTACAGTAAGAATAAAGAATATTACCTTAATATGATAAACAATATCTAGCCCAAGAAAACTATCAACATTGTAAATAAGACTTAATATTAAAGACATCTCCATTAAAATAAAAAATAAGATAAAAATAACCTTTACCAACACTGCTATTTTATGTTATTCTGAAAGTTCTAGTCAAGATAACATGTTAAGGAAAAAAATCTTTAAGTAAGACCCAAAATTATAATAATTTATAAGTGATATAATTGCTACAAGAACTAATAAGAAAGAATTTAAAAAAAAAAATGTTAGGACTTCTGGTTTCTAGTCCAAGATGCAAGGAACTTGTCCTAACAAAAAGAAAAATGCTAATGAAACTGAAAATCAACAACTATTCTTAGATTCATTGGATAATTGAGGTCACAGGGTAATTGCTACCTCTCAAATTGGAGCAGATACAGAAAATCATAACTTACTAGAGCACGAACTCAAAAGCAGAAACCTCTGGGGAACAGTCTTGGGAACTTAAACTGTAATTGTCAAAATACTGGAGGCTCAGTGTGGAGAAATCTGAGAGTTAAAAACTCCAGGTTGGGCTAGTCTTAAATGAGTGCCCACAGCTTTGTTGGTTTTACCTCCAGAAGCGCTCCCAAACTATCACAGTGAAAATCAAAAAAAAAAAGAAAAAAGAAATCCCCTTATGATTCCAGCAAGAAGAGGAAAATCAACCATTTTGAAATATACCAGAGCATTCTGTTCAACAAAGCTTGCCCTTAAAAAAAAAACTAAAAACAAAGAACTATTTTATCAGAGCCTAACCTATTGGGGTTTTATCAGAGCCTAACTGACCTGGAAGAAGGAAAACCTAACTCAGACTCCCTGTAGCTACCCTGTCCCACTCAAGAGGGGCAGAACTGAGAAGCACCTGTGAATTTCACCACTCATGGGCTAAAAGACTAAGACCTAATCATAGCACTATAGAACCCATCCCCTCACCTCACATCATAAAGGCCTATTTACAGCAGTTCCTTTCACCCAGTAGTACATCATATCTGCCTTTTAACAAAAACTTACTAGACACAATAAAAGGGCAAAAACATAACCAAAGAGACAGAGCAAGCATCAGAACCAGAGTCCTATATAGCAGGAATGTTAAAATTATCAGACTAAGAGTTTAAAATAGCTATGATTAAGAGCCTAAGGGCACTAATAGACAAAGTAGACAACATGCAAGAATAGATGGATAGGGCAAGCAGAGAGATGGAAATCCTAAGAAAGAACTAAAAAGAAATGCGAGAGATCAAAAACACTGCAACAGAAATGAAAAATGCATTTGACGGCCCCTTAGTAGGCTGGACATGGCTGTGGAAAGAATCTCTGAGCTTGAGGATATGTCAATAAAAATTTCCAAAGCTGAAAGACAAAGAGGCAAATTGCAATCATGCACATTCTTGACCATAAAGCACACCTTAACAAATTTAAAATACTACAAATCATATAATGTCTGCTTTTAGACCACAGTGGAATTAAACCAGAAATTAATAACAGAAAAATAGCTAGACAATTGCAAAATAATTGGATATTAAACAACACACTCCAAATAACACATGGATCAAAGATCAAAACTCAAGAGAAATTTTTAAATATTTTGAACTAAAATGAAAATATAATTTGTCAAAAATCGTGGTATGCAGTGAAAGCAGTACTGACAGGGAAATTTATAGCATTGAATACATATAATAGAAAAGAATAAAGATCTAACATCAGTAATCTAAGCTTCCACATTAGGAAACTGAAAAGGAAAAGCAAATTAAATCCAAAGTAAGCAGAAGGGAAATCATAATTAAAAATGAGATCAGAAATCAATGAAATAAAAAATGAAATCAATAGACAAAAATCAATGAAACCAAAAGCCAATTCTTTGAAAGATAAATTAAATCAATAAACCTCTAGCCAGGCTAAGAAAAAAAGAGAGAGGATACAATTAGTAATATTAGAAATGAAAGTGAGGCCATCACTACAGATCCTATAGACATTAAATGGATAATAGAGGAATATAGTAGTCCTCCCCTTATCCACAGTTTTGCTTTCTGTGGTTTTAGTTACCTGCAGTTAACCACAGTCTGAAAATATTAAGTGGCAAATTCCAGAAATAAAGAATTTATAAGTTTTAGGTAGCTCTCTCTTTCTCTCTCTGCCATATGAGGACACAGCAAGAAAATGGCTGTCTGCAGCCAAAAATAGAGCCCTCACCAAGAACCAAATCTGTCAGGACCTCCACCTTGAACTTCCCAACCTACAGAACTGTGAAAAATAAATATCTGTTGTTTAAGCTAAAAAAAAAAAAGGTTTTAAATTGTGTGCCACTCTGAGTAGCATGATGAAACCTCAAACCACTCTATCCCATCCAGGACATGAATCATTCCTATTGCCAGTATATCCACACTGTATACACTACCCACCCATTAGTCATTTAGTAGCTGTCTTGGTTATCAGATTGATTACTATAACATCATAGTGCTTGTGCTCCAGTAACCCTGATTTTACTTAATAATGGCTCCAAAGCATAAGAGTAGTGATGCTGGCATTTCAGATATGTCAAGGAGAATACATAAAGTGCTTCCTTTAAGTGAAAAGGTGAAAGTTCTCAAGGAATGAAAAAATATATATGATGAGTTTGCTAAGATTTATAGTAAAATCTTACTGTAAAACAAATCTGCTATCCATGAAGTTGTGAAGAAAGAAAAAGAAATTCATCCTAGTTTTGCTTTTGAACTTCAAACTGCAAAAGTTACAGCCATAGTGAATGATAAGCACTTTATTAAGATGAAAAAGGCATTAAATATATGAGTGAAGTCATGAACAGAAATGTGTTTCAATTGATGGCAATTGGGTTCAGTATTACCTGTAGTTTCAGGCATCCACTGAGGGTCTTGGAACATATCCCCTAAGGATAAGGGGGACTTCTGTTCTATACTCCAAAAATTTGATAACCTAGATGAAATGGACAAATTTCTCAAAAGACATCATCTGCCAAAACTATATAACTTGAGTAGGTATATATCTTTTAAATAAATTGAATCAATGATTAATAACCTTCCAAAACAAGGATTATCAGGTCCAGATAAGTTCACTGGTGAGTTCTATCAAACATCTAAATAGAAATTATGCCAATTCTCTACAATCTCTTCCAGGTAAGAGAAGCAGAATGAATATTTCCTAACTCATGCTATGACAGCATCATTACCCTAATATCAAAACCAAAGACATTAAAAGAAAAGAAAGTTATAGACCAATATTTCTCATGAACATAGATATAAAAATCCTTCAAAAATGTTAGCAAATCTAATCCAACAATATCTAAATAGCACTAAAGCCTATGACCAAGTGAGATATTATTCCAGTTGTGCAAGGATGGTTTAGCAATCCAAAATTAATTAATTAATATAATCCATCACATCAATCAACTAAACAAGAAAAATCACGTGATCATATCGATAAATGCAGAGAAAGTGTTTGGCAAAATCCAACACCCATTCATAATTAAAAGTCTCAGCAAACTCGGGATAGAGAAAAACTTCCTCAATCTGACAAAAAAACAGCTACGAAAAACCTACAGCTAGCATCAGATGTAATGGTAAGAAACTTAATGGTAATGATCATAGCAGGAAAGCTCAAAGCTTTCCTGCTAAGATCAGGAACAAGGCAAGGATGTCCCCTCTTACCACTATTTTTCAACATCATAATGGGAGTCTTGGCTAATGCAATAAGGTAAGAAAGGGAAATAAAATATATACAAATTGGGAGGGGAAAAACTGATTTTGTCCCCATATGATATAATCTTCTATATAAAAAATTTGAAAGAATTGAAAAAAAAATTCTAGAACTGCAAGCAATTGTAGCAAGGTTGCAGGATACAAAGTTAATATACAAAAGTCAATCACTTTCCTATATGCCAGTAATGAACAATTGGAATTTGAAATTGAAAACACACTACCATTTACATTAACACCCCCCAAAATTGAAATGCTTAAGTATAAATCTAACAAAATATGTACAAGATCTATATGAAGGAAACTATAAAACTCTGATGAAAGATATCAAAGAAGAACTAAAAAAATTGAGAGATATTCCATGTTTATGGATAGGAAAACTCAATACTGTCAAAATGTCAGTTCTTCTCAACTTGATCTATATATTCAAGGCAATCCCAACCAAAATTCCAGAAAGTTATTTTGTAGATATTGACAAACTAACTCCAAAGTTTATATGGAGAGTCAGTTAAAAGACCCAGAATAGCCAATACAATATTGAAAGAGAAAAGCAAAGTTGGAGAACTGACACTGACTTTAAGACTTACTCTAAAGCTGTAGTAATCCAAACAGTGTTTCACCAAAAGGTGAAAGAACAGACAAGTAGATCAGTTGAACAGAATAGAGAGCTCAGAAATAAAAACAGATAAATACAGTCAACTGATCTAGAAGCAAAGGTAATACAATGGAGAGAAGATAGTATTTTCAAAAAATGGTGTTGAAACAACTTAGACATTCACATGCCAAAAAAAAATTAATCTGGGGAAGGATCTTACACCCTTCACAAAAACTAACTCAAAAGAGACAACAGATCTAAATGCAAAATACAAAACTAGAAAGCTCCTAGAAACTACCATAGGAGATATTCGAGATGTCCTTGGGTATGGTAATGACTTTTTAAATACAACACCAAAGGTATGATCCATGAAGAAAATTACTGGTATCTGGACTTCATTAAAATTAAAAACTTCTCTGTAAAAGACAATGTCAAGATAATGAGAAGACAAGCCACAGATTGGGAGAAAATATTTACATATAACACATCTGATAAAGAACTGTTGTCCAAAATATACAAAGAACTCTTAAAACTCAAGAATAAAAAACAAAAAACTTGATTAAAAATGGGCAAAAATCTGAACAGACATATCATCAAAGAAGATATGCATATGACAAGTAAGCATATGAAAGGATGTTCAACATCCTATGTTACTGGGGATTCCAAATCATAACGACAATGAGATACCACTACATATCTATTAGAATGGCCAAAATCCAAAACACTGACAACACCAAATGCTGGTAAGGATGCAGAGCAACAGGAACTTTCATTCATTGCTGGTGAAAATGCAAAGTAGTACAGCCACATTGGAAGACTGTTTGTCAATTTCTTATAAAACTAAAAATTCTCTTGTCGTATGATTCAATAATCATATTCCTTGGTATTCACCCAAATGAACTGAAGACACGTCCACACAAAAACGTGTACATGGATGTTTATAGCAGCTTTCTTTGTAATTTCCTTAACTTTGAAGCAACCAAGATTTCCTTCAGTAGGTGAATGGATAAACTGGTACATACAGACAATGGGATATTATTCAGCATTAAGAAGTAATGAGCTATCAAGCCATGAAAAGACATGAAGGAAACTTAAATGCATATTACTAAGTGAAAGAAGCCAATCTGAAAAGGCAATGTACTGTATGCTTCCAACTATATGACACTCTAGAAAAGGCAAAGCTATGAAGACAGTGAAAAAAGATTAGTGGTTGCTAGGGGTTAGAGAAAAGGGAGGGATGAATAGATGGAGCACAGAGGATTTTCTGGACGGTGAAACTATTCTGTATGATACTTTAATGGTAGATACAAGTCATTATACATTTTTTAAGACACATAAAGTGTACACCAAGGTGAACTCTAATGTAAATTATGGACTTTGAGTGATAATGATGTGTCAATGTAAATTCATTGATTATAACAAATTTATCACTGTTGTGCAGGATGTGGACAGTAAGAGAGATTGTGTGTGGAGGGAAGAGGAGACAGGGATATGTGGGAACTTTCTGTGCTTTCTGCTTAATTTTTCTGTGAACCTAAATCAGCTCTAAAAAAAAGTTTATTAATAAAAAAATTAATGAACAGAGCATAAGTGAGCTATTGGTTAAAGTAACCTAGTATAGGTGTAAATAAAATCCCTGAAAAGTAGGGGATATGGGAAGAAAGATATTTGGAAAAATAATGGAATGGCTGAAAAACTTACAATTTGATGAAAACCATAAACCCACAGATTCAAGATCAATGAACTCCAAACACAAGAAACTTGAAGAAAGCTATGCTGAGTCACATCATAATCAAATTGCTTAAAATCAGTGCTAAAGAGAAAATGTTAAAAAGAAGGAAACCAAAGGGGGGGGCATTACATTCAAAGGAACAAACATAAGAATAACAATAGACTGTTATGGGAAACATACAAGTCAGAAGACAGTGAAAGTACTGAAAGGAATAACTTTTCAACGTATAATTCTACATGAAGTGAAAATTTATTTAAAAAACAAAGTGGGTTCTAAATAGATTCTTGTTATTAGTCCTTTAAAATCAGCAAGAAAAAATCAAACAACCCTATCAAAAAGTGGGCAAAGGACATGAATAGAAACTTCTCAAAAGAAGATATAAGAATGGCTAACAAACATATGAAAAAATGCTCAACATCCCTAATCATCAGAGAAATGCAAATCAAAACCACAATGAGATATCACTTAACCCCAGCGAGAATGGCCTTTATCAAAAAAACCCAAAACAACACATGTTGGCATGGATGTGGAGAGACAGGAACACTCATACACTGCTGGTGGGACTGCAAACTAGTGCAACCCCTGTGGAAAGCATTATGGAGGTATCTTAAACAGATTGAAGTTGACCTGCCATTTGATCCAGCAGTCCCATTATTGGGCATATACCCAAAGAAAAAAAGGTCATTCTGTAACAAAGACACATGTACCCGAATGTTTATAGCAGCACAATTCACAATAGCAAAGATGTGGAAACAACCCAAATGCCCATCAATACATGATTGGATTAGTAAGCCTGTGGTATATGTATACCATGGAATATTACTCAGCTATAAGAAATAATGAAGATACGACATCTCTATGGTTCTCCTGGAGAGAGTTGGAACCCATTATATTAAGTGAAGTATCCCAAGAATGGAAAAACAAGCATCACATGTACTCACCAGAAAATTGGTTTCCCTGATCATCACCTAAATACACATCTGGGAACGACACCAATTGGATATCAGACTGAGGTGGGGGGTGGGGGAGGGCATGGGTGTATGCCTACACAATGAGTGCATTGCACACCGTTTGGGGAATGGTAACGCTTGAAGGTGCTGACTCGGGAAGGGGGGTTGGGGAAGGGAGGGATATATACCTACATGATGGGTGCAACACACACTATCTGGGGAACAGACACGCCTGGAGCTCTGACTTGGGGGGAAAGGCGGTACATGGGCAACGTATGTAACCTGCAATTCTGTATCCCCCATAACAATAAGATGAAATAAAAAAAAAAAAGAAAGGAAAAAAAAATAATAAAAAACAAAGTGGGACTAAAAACTTTTTCAACTATAAAGAAGCTGAAATAATTCGTCATCATCAGACCTGAACTACTAGAAAAAAACAAATAGAAATCTAGTTCTACACAAAGGATGACAAACATCACAAATGCTAACTGTAGAGGTGGTTTATAAGTAAATATATGTTTTCTTAGTACTTAAAGCTTTTTAAAAGGTAATTGACTGGTTATAATAAAAGTAATAGAAATGTACTATGAAGTAAAATTTATGACAACAATTGTCCAAAGAATGGAAGGTAAGAGACCGAAGTATATTTCCAGGTTCTTATACTTTATGTGAAGTGATGCATTATCACTTGACAGTTGATTGTAATAAATTAAAGATACACACATGCTCTTCAACTTATGATAGGGTATGTCTCGATGAACCCATAGTAAGTTGAAAATATTGTAAGTTAAAAATGCTATTAATATACCTAACCTACAAAACATCATACCTTAGCCTAGCGTACCTTACACATCCTCGAAACACTTACATTAACCTACAAGTTAGGCAAAATCATCTAACACAAAGCCTATTTTATAATAAAGTGTTGAATATCTCATATACCTTGTTGAATACTGTACTGAAAGTAAAAAACAGAATGCTTTTATGGGTACTCAAATTTCAGTTTCTAATGAATGTGTTTTGCTTTTGCATCATTATAAAGTAAAAACAATCATAAGTCTAATCATAAGTCAGGGACCATCTGTAAACTAAACACCCTAAAGCAACCGCTGAAATAACAAAACAGAGTTATAATTTATAAACCAAAAAAGGAGAAAAAGGAATCATTAAAAAAAAACAAAAAGAAGATAAAAAAAGAGATAAAAAGGAACATGGACAAATAGTTGAAACAAATAGAAAATGAATACGATGATGGTGGACTTAAATCCAACCATATCAATAATTACACTAAATGAAAAGGGTCTAAATAACTCAATTTAGGAGTGCAGAAATTGTCAAATTGGCTAAAAAAAGAATGCCCTACCCACTTTAAATATAAAGACATAAATAAGTCAAAACTAAAAGGATTGGAAAAGAAATATTATCATAATACTAATCTAAAGAAAGCTGGACTGGCTATGTTAATATCAAAAGAAGTCAATTTCAAAGCAAAGAATATTACTAGGGTTATAGAAGCTCATTTTGTACTGATGAAAGGATCAAATCATTATGATACATAATAAACTTAAATATTAATGTACTTAATAACAGAACTTCAAAATTCATGAAGCAAAAACTGATAGAATAACAAAGAAATACAGACAAATCCACAATTACATTAAAAGAATTTAACACCCTCTTCTAATAATAAAACAAAGAAACAAAATCAATAATGATATAGAAGACTTGAACAGGGCTATCAACTTTTTATTAATATAATTGGCATTTATAGAAAACTCTGCCCATCAAAAGAACACACTTTTTTTCAAGTACTTATGGAACATTTACCAAAATAGATCATATTATAAGCTATAAAAAAGTCTCAATAAACTATAAAAAATTCAAATCATACAAAATATGTTCTCTAATCCCATTGGAATTAAATTAGAAATTACAAACAGGAAGGTCTCAGGAAAATCCTCAGAGTTGGGCAAGAATATTAATAGCAACTTGAAACTACCCAATAACCATCACCAGGTGAATAAACAAATTACAATAGATCCATACAATGAAGTATAACTCTGCAAAAAAAGAATGAACTCATACTACACAAAAGAACATGGATGAATCTCAAAATTATTAGCTGGGTCAAAGAAGCCATACCAAAATAAAGAGTATACACTGTGTGATTTCATTTATATAACATTTTATAAAATTCAAACTAATCTATAGTGATCAAAAGCAGATCAATAGTTGCCTGGGAATAGTGAAGAGAGAAAGAGAGAGACATTCAAAAGGAAGGACTTTCTAACTGTAAAACTTCAGATATTAGCCAACTGGAGAGAAAGACATTTGGAGAGTCAGAATTCTTTTCCTTCACATCAAATTTAGCCTCTTGTTTGTGAGGCTTGGCCTCAGCCAGTACCTGGGATTTTGCCTTTGGCTCTTTTTGTCCATGGAGATAGCATTAAATGAGGGAGGGTTAGCAAGTGAAAATTCAGAGGGGAAAAATGCATCAGGAGCACATGCTGATGGCCGGCAGCTCTTCATTTAGGTTTATGTTTGAGGGACTACAAAGACATTTTTAAAAGTATTTTTTAAAGTCATTTCCATTAAATCAAAATGGCTGTAAGAGTCTGGGCACATTTTGTTGTCAACCTCTGACTGAGCCTCTCTGAGACCTTTCCCTCACTTAAAAGAATTACATTATATGTCTCTAATTGGATTCATCAGAAACATGGGTGTTGCATACAAGGTTTGCTGATAGGAGCAGCCAATTTGAAGAGCAAAAGATGACAGAGCATTTTAAAAGTCCATGCAAGGAAGCATTCCCTTGTGTGAAGTCATTTTCAAATGAAACTTAAGACCCAAGGCAGGGACAGTGCTTGTTTTATAAAGCAAGTTGGCCTGGGGATGGGAGGTCAGTTTCTTTGCCAGGACTCAAGGACTAAGTAGGTTTCCTGGTGACAGATCATAAAATCCTAAGGTGCTGACATTTGAAAGCCACAAAACTCTGGCAAGGCTGCTGCCCAGGCAAAACAAACTCTTGCTTGACCAGATGCTGCCCCGAGGCCTTTCCTGCATGTTCTGAGGCTTCTCCTCAGTGATCTAACCAGTTGGTATTTGTATATTCGTACAAATGGACCCCTCTCTTCTTAAAATCCCCAGCAAGGGCAGAAATCCTCAAATTATGAGCATCTGCACCTACATTTTAGAGGAGGCATGCCTTTATATTGCCTCTCTAGTTGTGTTTTCATTATTAAAAACCATCTTAAAGTGCTTTCCTATTGCCTAGACATCACCTTATTTGGCCCTCATGACAGCCTTGTGAAGTCGGCAGGGCTGATGCTATTGTCCTCATTTTGTAGAGGAACCAGGCTCAGGGAGGTTTAGTGCTTTTCCCTCAGCCTCACAATAAGATGGAAGATACCTAATTATTAGAAGAATATCAGCTATTTACTTTCTTTAATTCGTGTTTGCACTTTATAAGTGGCTGAGTTTAGAAATGGCCCAACTTGATCCTTTCCTTTTTACTTTTTGAAGCTTCTTATGTCTTTGAACTGTCATGAGAATACAGTAACTTCTATAAATGAAGGATAAAATTATATTTAGAGCTAAGTTTTTTATGTTTAACACAGAATAAGAAAAAAAAATCACAATCTACTGGTTCTAGTGGTAAGGAAGGAACAGAATAGCAATTGCAAATAGTTTTCAGCTCTGCATGGGTGGGAGGCCTGAGCACTGGGGGAGGAAGTAGAAGGAAAAGGGACTTTCAAATACTCTAGGAAGTTGCCTGGGAAAACCAGCAAAAGCCAGCACAGGGAAGGTGACGCCATGAACTTCACGGAACTTCTCAGACTGAAGCTGTTCATTGATCAACACAACTCAGATACTAATTACTGTTGAACTTCTTGAGTATTTTTGTACATATTTTTCTGAAATGAACATTTTAAAATTAGTAATTGTTTTAGTTTTAATAATTGCTTTTGGTTTAATATTTGGTCAAATGCTATACCTGTTAAAAAGGATCTTCAATTCAGCATTATCAGAATCCAGAAGAGACGTGATTGGTGATTTAGATTGTAAAAGCACGTAACAGTGCCCCACCCCATCCCAACAAAGTGAGCTCAGCACATGTTCGCTCTGTCCACCAAAGGTCCCGTATTGCCTATGCATTTTAGAGTCAGACGTTTCCTAACCCATCCCTGAAAAGCATAAAGCACTTACCATTGTGAAATGTTAACTAACAAGTGCTAGGAAACAGTAAGTTTTTCCTTCCCTGAATTTCATAACCATATCCATTTAACCACACTGTCATATTATGGACATACTAGAGATATAAATGGTAGAAAGACACAGAATAGGGAACACAAAAGATTAGAAGGGGTGAGAAGTGGTTTGTGATTTACCCATCCAGAAGCACCAGCCCCAGCACCCTCGCCCAACACCCTCTTGGTGAATACTGGGTTTGTTGAGTGACATGGCACATGCCGACCATAACAGCAGTGGTCTGTCCTTTGTAGAGGAACACAGAGCTCCTCATTGACCATCTGCTGTTTCTTCTGGTGATGCGGATGGATGGCTGCTTACTCATGCACCATCTCTCCGGGTTGCAGGAAAGCTAGTGTCTCTGAGGTGGCTGCCTGGGTCAGCCAGCAGCTCTCATCATAGGACAGGTTAACCGGACTACACAGGGATTCAGATAGCTACGAACTCCTTAGCCCTGTGATCCCATCAGCTGAGCTCCAGCAATTCCACTCAACCAGAAAGGATTATGAGTTCACAGCTCCTAGTCAGAACCAAGGATGAGAATGTGTCAGGTAAAGTAAGTCATGGAACAAGGACACTCACAGGGACAAAAGTATCAGCAACACTTTTAGAGAGCGAGAGAAGTGTATCCTAGGATTTGGGTGTAGGGGACCTATCTTGGGACAAGGTAAGTTCCAGATCCAAGGAGGGCACTTGTCAGCCAATTCTAGAAACAGCTGGAAGGGGCCTCCACCTGCCAAAGTGTGGTCAGTCCCCAGGGCCCACCAGGACTCAGCCTCTCCAGGGGGCAAGGAGTTCTCTGTAGAGAAGTGCTCACAACTCTCCATCTGTGATTTCCCCAAATTACTCTGAAAATAATAAATTGAGTTCACTTGCAGGAAAACAGCTTATCTTCCAGGGCCTCAGGGGGTAGCAGAAGAGAAAAATGCAAAATGATAATTACAAATGAAACATTGTAGCCATTGAAGTTTGTTTTTCACATTTTCAAACATATGTTGTTAAATATTTTTTAAAAAGAAAGTTTCAGAACAGCATGAAGCATATTATCCCATGATATAAATTTTTAAATGTATATTTAAATTAGTAGAAGTGTAGGAAAATCTGAAAGAGTATACCACAAACTATTTAAAGCTTATGACAGGATTATGAAGGACTTTCTTTTTCTAAATTGTACATTTCTGTACTGTTTGAATTTTTATTTACATGACCATGTATTTCTTTTGAAAATAGAAGATAAGAATAAATCTTTTAAATAAAAAAATCAAGACTTTAAAAATATTTAATAACACGAAAATTTTTCTTGAACAAATCAGGTTATAGAACAATATAAATAGTAGGATATTGATTTATAAATATATGCATATGTTTATGATACCTATACTAAAAGGAAATCCACTAAAATGGTAATAGTAAGTAATTTCTGGGTGAATGAATTTTGGGGATTTTTATTTTTTATTTTTCTATATATTCCAAATTTTTCTAGAATGATGGCATTTATAATCAGAAAAAAAACCCACAATGACATAAACCACTAAAAAGTGGACTAAAGAATACCCTGAATATAAAGTTATCTAGGGAAATCAGGAAAAGACTCATTTAAGTAGATAATCTCCTCGAGATGCCTGAAGTATTCATAGAAATTCACCAAGGGGATGGGAGAATTCTCTCAGAGGGAACAACAGTGTGTGAAAGGACATAAAGATGATGCAAAGAAAGAATGAATGGTGCATTTAAGAAATGTCATCTAGTTCAGCATGAGCTTGTGAAGAGCAAAAGAATGAAATTGATGAGAAATTAAGCTGTAAGTTGGGGCCCAATGAAGGGGAAATACACTGTGCTGAAGAATCGAGACCTAAAGCTATAAGGCACTGAGGATTTTAAGTGAGAAGCGATGAGATTGGTTTTGCCATGAGTGAGGGAATAGAGATTTTAAACCCATCTTATATAGGACTTAAGAAACATGGACAGCTCACCTCATACTAATACAATGATAAAGTTAATAATGTTGCTCATGATAAACATTTTGAATAATACCCAAAAAAGTAAAAAAAGAAGGAATACAAGTAAACTGTAGTCCCACCCCTATTAAGGATAGGGAACTTGTATCCTCAAGGCCCCATGTGGCCCTCCAGATACCCAAGTGCAGCCCCTCGACCACATCCAATCTTCACAGAACAAATTCCTTTTTTATTCAAAGGATTTGTTCTGGGGGGATGGGGAGGCATGGGCAATGTATATAGCCTGATCTTTTGTACCCCCTTAATGAGCTGAAAAACAAACAAAAAATAAAAATTAAAAAAAAAAAAAGGATTTGTTCTGTAAAATTTGGATTCAGTCAAAAGACCACACTCAAGGATAAAGAGGGCCACATGTGGCCCCAAGGCCGCAGGTTCCCCACCCCCACCCACCTCATGGCCTTTCCTCTTTCAGTTAGTGACAAGACCATCCATTGAATCACCAGGCCTTGGAGCCATCTTGGATTCTTCCTTTCATTTCTTCCTCCACAGACAGTCACCAAGCCTAGGGAGTTAAACCTCTGTGGTGTCTCCCTGACCCACTGTTTTTATGTACCTACCACCTTTACTAGCTTCCTCATTCACACCCTCATCTCTTCATGACTGGACCCCTGGACAAACCTCCAAGATGGCATCTCTGCCTCCTCTCTGTATTCTTTCTAGCCAATGCAACACAATACTGCTTGACTGTAGTTCCCAAGAAGAGCTTTATCAAATCACTCCACTGCCAGAGAAATTCAGATCACTCCATTGCCCACCAGTGTGAACATCAGCTCTTCACTCTGGCATTCAGGGTTCCCCTAAGTGTATTCTTTTCTCCATTACGTGGGATTACTTATTTTCTCCCCCAAACACACTTAACACTGTTCTCTTTGAAACCTTGTCTTGTATTGTTTCCTCTGCCTAGACTCTACCTCTCTTGATAGTTTATACACCTGTTATGGGCTGAAGTTTGTTCCTCTGTTGAAGCCTTAATTCTCAGAATGTGAGTGTATTTGGAGATGGGGCCTTAAAAGAAGTAATTAAATGATCTAATACTACTGGTGTCCTCACAAGAAGAGGGGATTACAAAATAGACGACACACAGAGTGAGGGATGGCCATGTGTGTATGCAGCAAGAAGGCACCATCTGCAAGCCAAGGAGAGAGGCCTCAGAAGAAACCAAATCTGCTGACACCTTGATCTCGGACCTCCATCTTCCAGGATTGTGAGAAAATAAATTTCTGTTGTTCAAGCCAGGCAATCCGTGATACTTTGTTGTGGCAGCCTGAGCAAACTAAAGCACCAACTTCAGGGCCCATCTCTGTGTCCACCTTCTCCACGTGGCACTGTTCTCCTTCCTTGCAACCTATAGGACACTTTGTTATTGCTTGTTTGCTTGTCAGCTCTCCTGTGTGGTGCCTGGGGCTCTGCCTTGTTCCCCCGGATAGACCGTGTTGTACTCACCTCTGCAGCTATCATCGTGCCTAACTCACGGCCTTGCAAATGGCAGATGTTCAAAAAGGACTTATTGGATTGTATTAAAATGAACTTTGTTGCAGAATAATTCATTTAAATATTACTTATTCAAAAAAAAGAAGAAAATGGATCATTGTAAGAAATAATCAGAATATCATAAATTTTGTTTTTTGGTACTCTCCAGGTACCAAGCATTTTCCTCTAATGCCAAATATTCGAGGAAAGAAAGTTGTTCAGCAAACCAAAATAAATGTCTCTAAAAGTTTAAATAAGTAAGTACCTCTCCTTTTACGTTGAAACATGTTTTTAATCCGTGGCTAATCTATGTGGCCCAGTGAAACAGGCCTTGGTTTATGAGTTAGACTATTCTGGTTCCGTGCCTGTCTCTGCCATTTGCTGGCTATATATATGACCATTGTCAGATTATTTCACCCCTCCAAGTCTGTTTCCTTATCTGAAAATGGAAATGTCCGTAACTACTTTATAGGATTGCTGTGGGGATTGAATTAGAAATAAGATTAGAGAAGCTGGGTTGGAATCCCAGCTTTCTACCAGCTGAGTGAGCTCTGACAGGTTACTTAATCCCTCTAAGCCTTAGTTCCCTCAACTATAAAAGGAGGAGGGTGACAATGATAGCACTAAGCTAACAAGACTGCTGTGAGAATTACTTGGGCATCGGAAACAGCAAGTGTTCAATACATGCCAAGTAATATTATGTCAGCATTAAAGTGACTAATATAGAACCTACCACATAGATAATATCCAATAAATACTAATACTATTACTTGACCCAGGAGGATTTACATCAAAAACATAACTACTATCATGAGTTAAAAACAGCCTTTTATTAAGCTCAGTTGATTCTAAAGTTTCTAAGAGAGGATTCCAGCTTTTGAAGCAATTTACTCTTCTCCTGAATGAAAATAGCTTTGAGCTAGAGCAAAGAGCAATATGTGGTCTCATCACTTTACATGTATTCTCCCAATACCTTTGGTGTCTGGGGTTACCTCCAAGCCTGCAGCCAGAACTCTACTTTACAGAGTTATTTCATGCAATGGTGGACAGGGAGATGAAGCTGTTGGTGAAACTGTCTCAGCTCTATGACATGTACCTTCTGAGCGAGCCCAAAATGGGCTGCTCCCCCAATCTAAAGCACATACATGTGTCTGGGCCCTTCCACCTGGAGTAACAAGAGCAATCGGCCAGAAAAACCGGGGGTGGCGGAGAGGGGGCATTCCAAACCAGCGAATTATTTATTTAATAAAATATCCTTTATTAAAAGGGTGTTTTTATAATTGTCTTTCATTTTATAAAGGTTTATAAAAGGTATAAAGGTTTATACCCCCCACCCCTTGGGAATGGAAAGAAAAAGCATAAATGGGTTGTAATTTTTTATAATAGTAGTATTTACTTATATTTTTTAGTATTAGCATGGGACTATAAACTCTCT
Source organism: Eulemur rufifrons (assembly GCF_041146395.1). Classification (NCBI taxonomy): domain Eukaryota; kingdom Metazoa; phylum Chordata; class Mammalia; order Primates; family Lemuridae; genus Eulemur; species Eulemur rufifrons. Next base: position 103,044,614 of record NC_090989.1, read on the forward strand.
TCTTAAATCTCCACTATTTTGAAAACTCCACACACATAATGGAAGCTTGGTAAATATTTCTAAAATTTCAATTAATAAATAAATTAATATCTAATTCAATGACTTCAGTAAAACAAAGCCTTAAACAACACTTGTGCTTTCCAATCAGAGTAGGGAAGTAGGAGCTCATTGCAATTATTTGGAAAAAATATAACTCATGAGAAGTAAATTGATTAAGTAAAAAATATTTATTCTGTGCCTACCATATACCAAGTACATAGATTCTCAAAAAAATAAAGCTTGGCCAGGCACGGTGGCTCACGCCTGTAATCCTAGGCTGAGGCAGGAGGATTTTTTGAGCTCAGGAGTTCCAGACCAGCCTGAGCAAGAGCAAGACCCTGTCTCTACTAAAAAATAGAAAGAAGTTAGCTGGACAACTAAAAATATATAGAAAAAATTAGCCGGGCATGGTGGCATGTGCCTGTAGTCCCAGCTACTCGGGAGGCTGAGGCAGAAGGATCACTTGAGCCCAGGAGTTTGAGGTTGCTGTGAGCTAGGCTGATGCCACAGCACTCTAGCCAGGGTGACAGAGCGGGACTCTGTCTCAAAAAAAAAAAAATAAATAAATCTGAATTAGATTTTCTATCCTCTCAAGATTGAATAGATAAGTCCTCCCCAAATCCAATGGGCTTTCAAGGAGAAAAGAATTCTGGAAGGGTTCCGCTTCCCTTAAACAATGGGACAGACTAGAAAGAAGGGCAAAGTCAGGCTTCTGGCCTTCTCTGCCGTGTTATTCTCTTCTGCTCCCCCCCTAGTACCAGGAGGAGCATACTCCCAGCATTGTGGGGTAGAATTTCTGGAGCAAAACCTGAGAGTCATAGAACACTGCAACCAGAGATCATGGGTCTCCTTGCCTCATGGTTCTCAAGCCACTTGGGGCATGTCAGCTTGCAAGGGGAGATTTCTCAAAACAGCATTCTCCTGTCCCCTAGATGGAATATGTTCTAGACAGGTGTGAGTAGCAGTATATTCCTGCATTTCTATCCTAGTTGAGAACCACTGATACAGTCCATGGTTTTCCTTTTACAGACAAGAAAGCAGGTCCCCCGTCACTCTCTCATCTCAGAAACACTTTGGCTAACTCATCAGCCATCTTGATAATTGTTCTGTTGCCCCCACAGTGAAATCAGCGCTGAGCTCTTCAGGCATGGTAGATATGCTATAAGAAAAGTGCCGAGTCAATTTCTACTGAACAGACAGATTTTGTGGCAGGGTCTTCTGACCAGGGGCATTGCCCATCTTAGAAGTTGACAAGAGAGGGTTGAGGCATCCAACATTCAGATCTTCTTCTAGGCTTTTCTTTCTCTCCAGAGAAGGAGCCTTTGCTAGACACTTGTCAGGTGTTTTTGATAAGCCTTACATGTCTTTCCTGACAAACAAAATATTTAAGGCCCAAAAGTGAATAAAATACCCTTACTGCCACTGGTCTAGATATAAGTGACCAATCATGTCACCATCCTCATCCCCTTTTGTAAAATGCCATTTGAATTACACAGCAGGGCAAGGCTTAAAAACTGTGTTATGAAACTCCACTATCCCTCTGCCTGTCACACTCCACCATAGGGAATTAAATGGTGTTTGCTCATGGTATCTGGCTTAATAACAGCTTCTGATGAATATAGATACTAAGAAAATTGCCAGATTTATGTGTGAATCCACTGGGCATCAAATGCTCACCTTGTTCCCTAGTTCAGGGATCTTTCTCAAAGTTTCTTTGAATCCTATATTTTTTTTTAAAAAAATTATATCTACTAGGCATATTGCCAAGAAATACAAAACCCAGTCTACTGTGTCCAAGTTGAGATACATTTGGAAAGTGTTTGTGAGAACATTTGAAATGCATTTGGAAAGTGTTTGTGATAAAATTTCTCATTAAAGAATCTTCTTGCCTGATACACACTCACATTCTCAAATGCATTCTACTACCAAGAATCTCCTGGTCAGATTGAATAAATACAAAGGTTCTAGAGAAGTCTATGGTTTGTAAGGGTAGCTTAAAAGATAGAATCTGCCAAGAGATTGGGCATTTTTGTCAGTAATTTGAAAAGGAATTTTCAGAAAATGTCCAGAGAAGACATTTGATTGTGTATGTAAAGATAGCAGGCGCTGTAGTATTTTGGCTCTCTGGAGAGAGGAGAGAAAATGGAGAGCCCTTGTAATAAACACTCGGAACACTAGAGTACACACACATTGGGTACTCTTTCTTGTGATTGGTATATTAAAGCAGCAAATGTTATGCAAACATGAATAACTGTCTTCAGAGAGGACCTATTTGATCCTAATGATGCAAAATCACATAAAGTACATGTTACCAATAAAAGAAAAAGTATAAATCTCTTTCCCTCTTGCTATCCCAATTTCCCACAAGGAAATTCTTTCAAGTACTTACAGCCAGTGCTAATTTCTCCAAGGCCAAAGCACCACTGAGGAGAAATTTATATTTAAAATGTAGTTATGTGAATTAGGATTCTTCAGGGAAGCTATTATTCAATGACATTTATAGGAGAAACCAATATAGACCATTCATACTCTTACAATGGATGTTCCTGGAAAGCGTATCCTAGGTCAAAATGATATAAGTGGTAACTGATTTAAGAGAGAGAGAGAGAGAGAGTGTGTGTTTGTGTGTGTGTGTGAAGTTTCTATTATCTGATGCTCAGATTTGATAGAAATGGCCCTAGGCAACATATTTAACAAACTATAAATTTTTATCCTTATGTAGCTCACACAAAGGTGGATAACTCTTTTATCTTTGTGTAGCTCACACAACATAATTGGGTGAAAGCTTAAAAACCCTGAGCAGATAGGCTGGAGTGACCTTTGAACTGTGACTCAGGAAGTGCCCTGGCAGCCATGTTTTTGCCCAACTTACTCCCAGAGAGCAGCGCGTGTAATTCCTGGATCAACTGAACAATTTGTCCTCAGATGTCTCATAATTGAAGAATTTACTTCTGGATATTTGTACTAAAACCAAAAAATTCAAAACATCATATTAGTTAACAGGAAATTGTTCTGACATATGCAGCAAAAGGGAATTGAAAGCATTATTTCCAAATCAATCACAACACATAAATTTAGCCATGAGTCCACATACTATGGCAAACTCCTTTCATGGTCTTGAACTTTGCTTTACCTTTGTTCCAACAGGACTCAATGTTTTCGGTATGCACACCAAAAAGTGACATGAACCAGAAGTTGGGATCATTATGGTTAACCTGAGGATGTTGAAAACCAAGGAGAGGCTGAATATTATTACATGAAGTCCAAGAATTGTGGTGAATGGTAGAACCAGGCTGAACTATGTGTTGCAAAATAGGCTGCAAAGTTTGGGTAGAATGGTCATCAACAATTTCCAAATAACCATCCATCAGCCAAATAAGTTGATGGGTGGTATCTATAATACCAAAAACCCATATTTCCTTCTCTGGAGCATGGCCATGATGATATATGATTCTATGGCTCATTGATTTGCAAGTAATGACCTGGATCACCAAGCTGTGTCAGATACAGTTCAAAGTAATGCTTGCATAGTTCACAACATAAATTGTAGATATCAACCATAGTATGGGCTGAAATTCCAGTAATAGCAATAGTCACTTTCTCTGTTACTTCCATAGACCATAAGAATAGAAGAAGGTGAAACCACATTTTCAGAGAAATGTTGGATTTTGGAAAAAAAAAATTCCTTAGGAATAGAGACCCATGACAATTGGCAATTAGCCCTGCAGGACTCACAGGGACAGATTGTTCAATTGATCCTAATTCCTCTCTTCATCCAAGTTGGATAAGACACTCAGCTGATCAGAAAGCAAAATGTGCTTGGACCCAAGAGAAACAGAAGCTATGGGGACTTGTGAACCCAGACAGAGGCCATTCTCAGGGTAAGCAGCCTTAGACAGTTGAGGGAATAAGGGCCTCTTTGGAAATGTAATTGATCCGACACTGCACTTAAAACTAAACAGAGACTGGAAAGAAAAGACCAATTAGAAATACCCAAATATCCCATGAGGCAAGAACAGCTCAAGAAGGGAAATCCAAACAGAACAAGAGCAGAAATTTTTCTTAGTCATTCCTAAGAGTTTTTGCCAGTTCCTTCTTGAAGAGGGACCAAACATCATTTGTTGTATATAATTGAGCTTAAAATAACTGTGTAAGGTTTCATCTGGTTTCCATTATATAGAATGAGTTTAAGCATTTCAACTATTAATAATTCTTTTGCCATCTTCCTAAGGTCCCCAACATAATAACCCCTGTAGAGACAGGTATTGGAGCAAATGAGCCTTATTTGTCACTTGTCTGTGCACTCAAGCTTCTGACTCTGAGGGAGACCTCACCAGGGAAATATAATTTCTTACATAATGTTGCTTTTAAGAGCTTAATTATGTCTTGGGGTACTATTAGATACAAATGACGATTTCCTAAGTGTACATAAATCCATCTAACAATAAATCATGCAAAATTATTTTATACAATATAGTATCAAAGTGTTTCATAGAACACTCATCCATTGCCTTATTTCTATTGGAAAAGAAATGATAGTTGAAAAAGCATCTTCATCATAGTCATGGAAGAAAGAAGTGCCTCTTCCACCAAGATTTTCATAGATATGTGGAAGAAGTAACATGGGTCCCTTGATGACTAAGAAACTGATCTGGGAATTCTTGTTCACCTGCCTTCCATTCTCAATACAAATTTCTATGGAGCAAATGTCTATACTAGAGATGACATTTTCGTGATTCTGCTGTCCTCAAAGAAAACATCTTGCTATTAATATTTTCTTGAGTTGATTTCTCATCAGCAAGACTAGCTTCATGTGCGCACCGAGGTAGCAAAAAGCAAATATACTTCTAAAATTCCATTATTCAGTACATTTTGATGTATGCATATTGTATTGTCTGATATATAGTAGGCACTAAATTTATATTTATTTATTGAATGAATAAATGAATGAGTAGATATGGAGGGCACTTTGCCAGACTCTGTGAAGAATGCAAAGATGAATAAGATAAGAATTACTACACATTAGAGATTCTAAGGCACACTTTTTTATGTTTTCACATCTCAAAACTGTAGTACTTCTTACAGTCTTTTAAAATTTTTAAATTTTAAAAGTCTTCTTACTCATATCTTTTAAAATTATGACAAGCAGTGTGTCTCTTTACACAAATTAATGGTGCATCTTATAATTGATAGACTTTGATTTGATGGATACGTTATGTCATATATCTAATGGAGAGAACATGGTTTGCATATATCCTGGACTTTCAAATATAGAAGGAAGCTTAGAGGGTACTTTGTCCAACCTTTTTCATTTAACAGATATTACAAATGAGATCCTAAGCGGTTGCGCCCTAAATAATTCAACTCTTCCATGGAAATACTAGAACTAGAGCACAGTTTTTCTGACTCTTGACCGAATATTTCACACTGGATCACCTTATACCATAAGAATCTTATAATCCAATCCCAATCATATTGATTGGATGAATTTTCACAAATGGAACACACCCATGGGACCAGCACTGAGATCAAGAAACAGAACATTGCCACCACCTGAGAAGTCCTGTGCCCTTTCCAGGCACCCCTCCCCACCCCAAGTGACTATTCTGCCCTCTATACCATGGGTTGGTTGTGCCCAGTTTTGACCCTATATAAATGGAATTGTGAAATATGCACTCTTTTGTATCTGGCTTCCTGTGCTCCACAGTATGCTTGTGAGATTTGTTTATATTTTGCATGAGTCATAAAACATTCATTCTCAAAAAAACGTTATTGAAACTGGTTGTTTGTTTTTAGCAAACATACCAGATCTTATACATGTCAATGAGTTTTTCTTCAAAGTAAGCACCTTTGAAAATGATGTTTTTATTCTATTGATATTGTGATAGCACAAAACATCTCTGAGGTTTGTTTTACGTCATCTTCAGAGAAAGTTTATCTGTTAGAAAAGAAATTCAATGTTCTTGCTTATTAAAATAGTAGTGCCATTGCTTCCTGGAGGGCATTTCAGAAGTTCCCAGAAGAGATTTGATGGTAACAATGATTGCATTGCCATTGCCATGTCATGGGTGTGGGTCAGGGACAAGCCCATGCCTAATATCTGTAGATGGAACCCCCTTCTTTTCGATTCCCTACTCCTTTAGCCCCTGCAAAGAGCCTCACACACCACTGCCTTGTGGACATCCCAGCCCACTCGTCCACACCCTCATACTTGGCCACCTGTGCCCCAGGACATAGTCCACTCTCAGGGCAAGGGATCCATAGTAGAGGTTATACAAGCCATTCGGGTAGGGAATTCTGGGATTCTGAGTATGTTGGGATAGTGGTTCAGAAAGGGGGTATAGCTCACTGGGCCTATCCCTGGGGCCCATGGACTCTGCTCTGTTGGGGCCAGGGCAGGGTGTGGACTTCCAACAGCAACGCCAGTCAGTGATGGAGACTTATTGCCCTGCAGGGAGAGTCCAGCACAACCAAGACGTGCCCATGTCCTGGACGACTCCCAAATGTCCTGCTACACTAAACCACTACAAATATAAACTGGTTCATACAAATCCTAAAATGTCTTTATAAGAAGTTACATGAAAAGCCCAAACATCAAGAACTTTATTAGGAGGCAAGAAGCTTAAGTGGAATACAGACCTTGTCATAAAATTATTGACCAATTTAATCACTCCATACATTCTCTTTCCTAATTCTAACTATACATTTAGTTGAAGCAAGTTTCTGTGCAATAGTGCAGTTACTACAAGGGCAAAGAAAATGCAAACAGCTAACAGATCAGATTTGGAAACCCTTTAACAGATTTAAAACCACATAAGAAGTATAGGAATCTCAATGATTTTCATTAATTAAGGTTGTTTTAAAATATACCATATATTTCCTACGTAGATACATATAATTAAAATTTTTTCCACTACAATAATAAAAATAACATATTGACATTATTTATTTTGGGGTTGCCTTTCACCTTTCAATCTTACTGTTAATACCTCTCTAGTTCTACTGCTCAATTTCTTTACAGGTCCTTACATTACTGTTTGTTTTCAAATGCATCCTCGGCTCCCCTTTGCCCATCAAAGTCTGAGACTTCCAGGCTTGTGCAGTACACACTGAGTGTGCGCCTCCACAGACACTGAGACTTCCAGACAGGAGGTAAGTGCTGCCTCATCTCTGCCTTGTCCCGTGGCATGACACAGAATTATTTTCAACACTACACTTAAAAGCAAAGCCCAGCACTTTCTCATTACTTCTGCCGTTTATCTTGGCCTATTACTTCTACTTCAAGTAAGGCCATCTCCCTCTTTTATAATATACGAATATTCACTGAACATCTGCATACGGGAAAAACGAGGGACCTTCTAGCCAGAAGTCCAGGTGATTCCCACAACTCAGTTGCCAGCGTCACAAAGGCTTTTACTTTTGCACATGAGCACAACCTAGACTCCCTCACACACCTTCCAGGAGCCACTCTGTGGTCCAGAAGGGAGAAAGCCCTTGTGAGGACACAGAAAACAAGTTCCCAGTTCAATAAGATTCAAAATGGTATTCAGCTGTGAGAACTAATCACGTGCATTTGAAAAGGAAAATCAGGAGAGCTAAAAAGAACAAAAGGGAATAAAATCGTATCTGAATACAATGTTAAAGACAAATATAAATAAAAACATCAAATACAACAAAACATCATTTGCTCAGAAGAGGAAAGGTAAATGTAACCTAAAAGATCTATGAAATAATTATAATGTTGATCAATGGAGTAAAACTTCACGCCAGATTTTGTCAGCTGGGGTATTGACTCAGTACATGAAACACAAAGTCCTGCTCATTGTGGAGATTGCTGCCTTCTTCAGCCTCCTCTGTTTTGCTCATCTAAGCTCTGTCTCCCTCTTCTCAGGAATTGCCAGGCTGAGCACAGAGCAAGACTTTGGAGCAGGCCTGTGACCTGCACGTCCACTAACCACACACAACATCATGCACCTGTGTCCATCAGGGAGCAGCAAACTAGTTGGTCTGTCTTTGCCTACAGTTCAGTGCCCAATATGATTCTCTAGTCACATATTTGCTCTCGTTAGGATCTCCTTTCACATCAAAAAGTTCTTAGACATCATCCCCAGGAACAAAAATGTAAACAGCAGTACAGCTTTCGATTCTATTTAAGCACTTGTAATCCATTTCTATTCGAAATGCAGGTAAAATTCACTTTCCCTTTTCCTGGGCTAACTACAAAAAGAGATGAAATGTTTTCAAATAAAGCTTCAGTGCTATAAAAAGAATAGAAAGTTTTAGTGGGAAACATACTGTAAAAGAGACATGAGTCCTAGGTCTAACTACACCACTTGGTACTGTGTGACTCAGACCGCACTAAACAACATCTTCCTCAGTTTGGGTAGAGCAAACACCCAAACTAACAAAACCCAGCATAATGTTTTTATCCCTGAACAAACATCATAACTTCTTCACAGAACTTCTGTGTTACATTACCTTTCTTCTTCTGGGCAAATAAACAACTCATACATCAGGCATCATGCTATTTTCCAAAAAAACAAAATGAGTAAGAATGTGGTCTCTCTCTGTAGGTGTCCTCGAGCCCAGTGAAAGACCTGGTCATGTACACAAGTAATTAAAAACAGAGGCACGTGGAGAGGAACAGAGACAATAGGACATTGGTGGGAAAACGACCAATTTTTCTCAAGAGAGCTGCTTCATTGTAACATCTAAACCTCCCCTATACAGAATGATGTGAAGATCAAATGGGGTATTAAATGTGAAAGCACTTTGAAAATTATAATGCTCTCTTCTCGGGCATTTATCTTACATTTCCTGCTCCTCTTATCTAGTCACATCTAAATTATAGTGCTAGGCAAACTGTCAACAGGCAGAGGGGAGGTAGGGCAAGCCGTTCTTCATATTTCCCAGGTTAATTCACTATATGTAGGTAATTGATTCTGAAAGGCAGTATTCACTTCAGCCAATGGGTTGAGAATCAGACTGCAAGACTTTGCAGGCTTGATGCTCAGCATTGACTTTTGTGCATTAGTATGCATCAGCACCCAGCTCCGCAGTTGGAAGACAAGATAACAAGTGATGAATCACCTTGTAGATCATCAAGGTTGTATGCACACTAAATGAATCTTTGTGCCGTGGCATCCACGCAACACTTGGCCTTGATTTATAATTCTGTACAAAGTTTGCCATTGCTGCAAAGGGTAATGAATTAACAAGATAAAATTTGAATTAAAAGGGCTTCTTCATCTGTGTCTACACCTAGCAAAATGTTATGGCTGGAAATGAACCAACATGAATAAAGACAAAACTCCTATCTCTCTCCCTAACGATAGGATTCAGCTGGTGCTAGAAATATTCTCATAGTAGGAATTTAATCACCAAGACTGAATGACACTTCTCAACGACTTGAAAAATAGCTGGATATGCAGAACAGCATACATCAAATGTTTTTAGGTGAGGCACATCCTGACAACTTTTCCATAACAGAGTTTAATTTATGAGTTACTAAATCAATCCTACTGTCAGGTAGTAATTTGCTGCTTATTGATAATAAGTCCTACACCTTTACCATGAGGTTGACATTGGGTAACAACCAGAGCTCCCATTATCTGGCTTGGGTCAAGGTAAGGAGACTATCTGGAATTTTAAAATATCCAGTGCCATAGCTCATTTGAAAACCTGAAAAATAAAACCCATAAAACCAAAGATAACCTTAAGGATTTTGAGCATGAGTTTTGCCTTAAGCTGTGTCTTATATTATAGGGCTGTTCTATTGGATGATGGGCTGTTCTATAGCTTCCCTGTCCAACACAGTAGCCACTAGCCTCATATGGATATTGAGCACTCGAAGTGTGGCCAAAGGTATTGAAGAACTGAACATTTAATTTAATTTAATGGCTACCATATAGGATAATATAGTACAAATCTTATTTTCAAAAACTATTGAATAAACTTAACTAAGTATTGAAAGCAGTTTTCTAAACTACCTAATTATAATTCCTCTGTAATTGGTTACTGACTTCAGAGCACTTAAGTTTTATGAATTCTATAACTGACTTTTTAGAATGGTTTCCCTTGTTTTTCTGATCTTATTTTTGTCTTAAACAAGTGTCAAGTTAATGGGGATTTTTGCTTCCTTTTGTTTAAATTTGAAGCATCTAATCAAATGAAGGAGACGAAGAGTTGATTTCATGCATTTGGAGCCAGCAGAGTGGGCAGATTTCTCCCCAGGCTGTCCCCAAATCAAGCTCTTTGGTGGGTTTTTTTTGAACCCAAGAATAAGAGTTACTGAAGATGTCACAGTGTTGACTGGCAAATGGCCTGACTTTGAGTCATCTACAGGAATGATAAGAAGGAATTTCACAGACACCACCAGTCTATGAGAGATGTTAGCAACTACATTTGCATTTTTAAGTAAAACACTCCGTATCCTGAAAATATCTGTGATTTTCTACAGCCTGAAGATTCAGCTGAACATACAGACAGCTTATTTTCAGCTGAAAATAAGACAGTAGTTCTCTCAAGACTGCCAGGAGGAAGGAGACTGAAAGCAGGTAATGGGAGGTTCTGTTTCAAGACCTAGTCAGCCTTGTGTCTAGTGTAATATTTTGCACACAGCAGTTGGTCAAAGTCATTAGTTGATTGTTTGCATAATTGACAGACCTAAAATTGGAAGAAACATCAGACTCAAGTAATGCACAAAAATAAACAGGTGTAGTGATATTGCTAGTATTTGTTCTGTCTTCCCTGCTAAAAAAGAGTCAAGTATAAACATATCCTAAATACTCTATCTATTCAGTTTGGCCTTAGGCAATGTTTAGAAAGCCACTCTATGATTTCAAGTGATGAAAGTACTTCAGATGTGAGTTTTTCAAAGGCTGTTATGGGCCCAATACTGAAAATCTGGCATCCCAAGCATAGTGTTCTAAATGCTTATTCAGAAGTCTTGTGAATTCTTAGAATGCTTTCAATATCTACACCAAAAAATTCAAACCATGTCATATTTAAGAAAGTTATGTGAGTAGCTTTTTTGTTTTTAATATATGCAAATACAGTTTTTTTACAGATAAAAGTTAAAATATCTTGCCAATAATTCATTCATTTTCATCTGGGCTCACATATATAGATATTTTGCAGATAATTAAATCAACAGCCCATCATGTTATGTGAAGTGTGAAGCCGTGATACTTCGCTTATGTGGTACAGCCTTCACAGATTATGCAGAAACTCATATGTGGGCAGAATTAAAATATTTTCAAAATGTATAGATGGCTATTGATACTCAAAAAGAAAATATGAACAAAACTGAAATGCTAGTGAGATCTGAAAGCAGCATGAAATAGAGTTAGTGGGGGAGACGGGAAACTTCCTGTGACCTGAACCTGTCACAAATGCATTAGGAGGTTGGAAGTCAGGTAACAACATTCTTTTTCTTGACTTCAGTCCTCTAGGGGGAATGGATAGGGGTTGGTGTGTGTGTGAACAAATTATTCCATCTTTAGTTAGGTCATCAATAAAAGGGCCATTAAAACCACTGTGAAATAAGAAAAACAAACATGTCTTCAAGGCCATGGGTTTATAAAGGGAAGGAGGCGGCAAGTGAGGGAGGTGACGCAGTTGATCCGTGGGGTCCAGAACACTCCAGGAGCCAAGCCTACGTCCACCGGGCCTTGCCACACCCCTGCAAGAGCAGACACGGACCAGCCTTGGAGAAATGACTTGAGATGCTTAAAAGTAACGCATTTGAGGTTATTCTGAGTTAATAAATTGTAGTGAAGAGATAATTGTCTCAGAAACGTAGTAGTTGAAGGAGTTGGTTTAAAGTCAGAAAAGGAAGAAAACATTTGATAGTTCAAGGGCTCTCTCTGAGATTCCCTTTCAAGTGGCTGAGAAGGAGGGTGATATAAGTGATTGTGTGGAAGCACTTTAGAGACGCAAGAGCCAAAAGCAGCTGGCTGCTGTAGAGTGCTGCCCTTCCGCCCCCTTCCTGACGTGCGGCTACCTCCGGGCCTAATTAGATCAGTGAGCATGTTCCCTTCCCTTCCATTAAGACAACCTCCTAATGGACACGTGGAAATGAAAACCAGAATGTGGTGAACAAAGCTGGAGCAGAATAATTTTACTTCCCAAATACCTCTCAATCCATGCTTTCCTCTCCTTTCCTTCCTACTGCCGTTACTCAGGACTTTGAGCCCTCTCACCTAGATTATTAAAATAGCTTTGCATCAGTTTCCTATGCGTGGCTCTTCCAGAAATACATTTTAGGATGGCAGTTTGATCTTGTCACTTGTAACCTAAGAATCCCTGCAACATTTTTTCATGGCCAGCTCCTGAGACCGCCAACGATCTCTTTGTTTCCTGCCTGTTAACCTCATCTTCCTACACTCTCCTCACCAAGAGGATTTGGAGGGTGGGGAGAGAGGAAAGGGAAGGAGCAGGAGCAGATGAAGAAGAATGGCTACCTGCTTCTGAATTCCTACTCTGTTACAGGCTTTATAGTTGTTATATTATATAACCTTCTTTAAACCCTTGGGATAGGTATTGTTATTTCTATTTTACTAATGCTAAAAAAAAAAAAATGAGGGTTGAGAAAGGATAAAAAAAATTGTGTAGTTCGCTCGCCTAGAAAGCCTTAAAACCAGCATTCAGTCCGGATTTGTCTCCAAAATTTGTGCTTATAACCACCACGATGGTTCCCCACTTCTGGGCTTTTAAACATGCTATTCTCTGTTCATCAAATTCTCTTCCAGTCTTGGCCACTTGAAATATTACTTATCCTTCAAAACCCCGTGCATGATTTTTTCCATTTCTAAGAAGTCATCCCTGACTCTCAAGAGAGCATTCATCACTTGCTCTACAATGTTATGGCTGTGCTTTAACGAGCAATATTATATTCATCATGCCAGGCTCTCATGATCTGTGTGGCCTGGCTCTCTCCTCTACTGTACTGCTCTTAGAGTTTCCTGAGAGATGGAACCATGTCTTTCATTGTTGTGAGTTCAATGATACTGCCCAGGGCACAGCTGGTGCTTAGTGGATCTTATTTGAACAATTCTATTGTGCAAACAGAAAATTGGTAGATCAAAAGCCTTTGGTTAAACTTTTAACTAGAATTTAGCAAACCACCTATGTGACTGTTAGCAGGTTGCTTAACCACTTCAGGGCTCAACTTATTTGTAAAATTATTTGGGGGGGCATATTAAATTATCCCTAATATATTCTCAGATTCTAAAACTCTGTGCACTTACTCTTTGCATACAAAGAATGTATGTGGAGGGAGCACCACTATAACCAAGTGCAAAATGAAACATGGCATTTACGTAATTGTACTTATTGAATAGGTGATGGAACGTAACTGTATTTATTGGCAAAGTGGAGGAAGGGAGGCTAACCACCTTATAAATAAACCACTTTATGAGTTTTTAATGTGTTCCTTATTAAAAATGCATTACTTCTCATGCTAAATTAAATATCATTTAAAGCCAGTGTTTCCCTTCTTATCTTTAGTTAAAAGAGATAAGATTTCCACTCAATTTAGTCATGTGATTAAATAGCACAAGCCATGTGTGATATAGACTAATAAAGGAAAATATCCCCTTACACCTAAAAAGTCAGGGGACTTTAGAGCAAGAGAAAAGCTAAGAATCAGATCCAAAGCCCAAGAAATGGAAACAGCACACAGCTAGGTAATGGCGGAGTAGAGTCGTTCCCAATTTCCATGTGATTGGCCAACTGGAATCTTTACTACCAGGAATTCCCTACCACGCTAGCTCATCATGCATCTGTCCCCTCCAGATTTGATCACTAGAGAGTGCAGAGACATGTGTAGATTGCCTCACTATAAGCCACTTCCCTCTCTTCCTACCAAGAGAATTCTGACTCTCCATTCTCAGTCACGCAGCTTAGGAGGGGCTGAACAGAGAAGATACAGAAGTCATTCAGCTTCTCTTATCTCCTGGATGAGATCAGTGGCTCAGAGATGAAAAGTGAACCCAAGCAAACCCAAAGAATCAATAAGAAGATGGAGCTTTTGGGGAAAAAAATTTCCTTTTCTTTTTTCCTTCTGGAGGTGAATGAGGTAGGGTGTAACCCTGAGAGCATTTGCCAACCACCTTGTACATGAGAGGAGAGCCTGAAGCTGCCACAGACCCACCGTATGGAGTAAGAGTGAAGCCATTACCAAGAAAGAAAGTTCACAGGTGCAGAGAGAGACACAAGGTCCTGTCCACATGGTCTGTAACTTTTCATTTAAGTGAGCCAGTAAGTTTCCTTTATTACATAAGCCAGTTTGAGTTAGTTTTCTGTTTCTTACCAAAAAAAAAAAAAAAAAAAATACATCTGATACAGATAGTCTATACTATTCAAGATTATCTGTAAAATAGAAACATTTTGATAGAATGCATTTCAGTGTCTTGTCTACATGAGGGCCCAAATTTTTCTCCAGGTTAAATTCAGAATAAGAGTCTTTATCTGTAAACCCCACTGCAGATGAGACTAATGAATCCCAATACTTGTTTTTGTTTTAGATCCAAAGAATCTCAAGTTATCTCAGAAAAGAACTTCAAAACCATATGTCTTAAATACTTAAAATATAAGAAGGTTAATGTTAAATTTTATTTATTTATATTACAATTTTGTCCCTTTATTATAGTAACACACATGCACTTAGAAATTAGGAATAGTGGAAAGCAGAAAAATCAACCACCTTTCTACCACCTAAAAATAACAACTGCTAATATTTGTCTTTAATTCCATTCTTTTTATTGTGACTTTTAAATTTTAATTGTACCCATTTTGATTGTTAAGCATAATATCTATGTGTTTTAATTTAAAAACTTAACTTTGTGTCAATATGAAAAATTTAATGGATGTGGAATGTTCCACACACACATATGCATACACACTCCAAGCAAATAGAACTGCTGAATGAAATGTAACAAAATTAAGTGCAAGTTTAAAATCTAAAAAAGGAAATTTCCAGATGTCAAAACAAAGGGAGTGCTATAGTTTAAAACATACGGTAGGATAAGAGCACAATATCTTCCTACCCTCAGTCAAGAAGCAGAAAAGTCATTTCATGAGGCAAACATAGATAACTTGTGAGTATTACTTTTATTAATCCAGCTTTATAAGCATCATCATTAGTGGAAAATCCTTCTGTATCCTGGTCAGAGGTTGGGCCAATTTCAGTTTTCAGGTATGATGTTTTTTTCTATATGTTCATAGGTGGGAGGAAATTCAGAGCTGCTGCTCAATGGTTGGCAGTCAGAGTTCTGGTAAGTAGAGTTCAGAATTAACTTTTGAAATGTTCTTATGTATGTATATACGGGTCTTTGCTTTCTTCCGTCAAGCATACCTCTGTGTATCAAGTAGATAACATTTTTCTGTCTCCGTGGCCTCTGTGTTCCTCTACCCA
The DNA here is from genome assembly GCF_041146395.1 of Eulemur rufifrons. Classification (NCBI taxonomy): domain Eukaryota; kingdom Metazoa; phylum Chordata; class Mammalia; order Primates; family Lemuridae; genus Eulemur; species Eulemur rufifrons. Next base: position 103,060,071 of record NC_090989.1, read on the forward strand.
ATGGCCCCTCTCAGTGCTCACCTATCACCTTAACCTATCAGCAGTATTGGACATAGTCACTCTCTCTCTCCCCTTGGGTTGGTCCTGACACCACATTCTCTTCTTTCTCCCCCCTTCCTGCATGCTCACTCTCAGTCTCCTTGGCCGGTTCCTCCTCATCTCCCCCACCACCTAACACTGGAGAGCCTGGGGTATAGTACTGGGGCTTTTTCTCTTTTCTCTCTTCACTTACTTGCTTATCTCATGGCTTCATAGTCTCACGATAGACTGATGACTCCAAGATTTATATCTTTATATTGTGGCTATAAATCTCCACCCCTGACCGCCTCCATGAACTTCAGACTCTTGTCTGCTTGGTATTTTCCCTTTGTTGTCTAATGGGCATTTCAACCTAACACGTCTAAAAACTGACCTCCCATTCTTCCTCCCACCGGACCTGCTCCCCTGCAGTCCTACTCATCTCATTTAAGGGCAACTTGACGGTTCCAACTGCCCAGGCCTAGAAACTTGGAGTCATCTTTGACTATTCCTTTTATCACATACCAATTTATTTATTTTTTTTTTTTTTTTACAAATCCTCTTGATTCTACTTTTAAGATAGATCCAGTATCCAACTACTTCTCACCATTTCCAGTCTGCTGCAAGCTGTGTTACCTCTCACCTGAGCCATTATAGTGACCTTCCTAACCAGTAACCCTGCTTCTGCCTTTCACCCTGTTTTCCAACTTAGTATCCCAATGATCCTGTCAAAAAGTAGTTCAAATCATGTCACTTCCCTGACCAATATTCACAAAGGCTCCCATCTCACTTATTCTAGAAGCCAATGTCTTTAAAATGGCTTACAAAGCCCTGCATAATTTGGCTTTTGTGCAGTGAAGGATTTAACCTTGCCCAAAGAAAGATCTGATCCCTTGCCCTCAGCTCCTGGGAGTTAACCTCTAAGTTCTCAGAATTCCCTACCCAATAAGAGTGTCTTTGTTTATCTGAGGGCCTTAGGCTGTGCCATATTGCCTACACTAAGTATTTAATTTACAGAGGGGGCCTTGGACCATATGGTATCAGCTCAACCTCTAGAGGGGCTGGAGACTAAGGTCAGCCACACTGGCAGTCAGCCACACCTACATGACCAAACCCCAATAAAAACTCTGGACCCAAAGGCTCAGGTATTCTCTCCTGGTTGGCAGTACTCCATGCATATTGTCATGCTTTGTTGCTGGCATAAATAAGCACTATCCACACAACTACACTGGGAGAGGACAAGTGGAAGTTCCGTGCTTGGTTCTCCTGGACTCCACCCTAGGTACCCCTTCCTGATGCTAATTTTAATCTGTATGTTTTTGCTATAATAAACCATAACTCCGAGTATAATGCTTTGCTGAGTCTATGAGTCCTTCTAGCAAATTACTGAAACTGAGAGTGGTCTTTGGAACCCCCAAACTTGCAGTGTCCACCTTTACCTTCTTGACGTCATTGCCTGCTATTCTATCATTCATTCACTCTGCTCCTGTCACACTGGCTTCCTTGATGTTTCTCCCTTACAGACTTTCACTCTAGACCTTTGCATGTACTGTTCCCTCTGTCTATAATACTCTTCCCCCAGAAATCTGTATGATTGTCTTTTTTTCACTTCCTTCAGGTGTTTATTCAAATGCTGTTTTCTCAGTGAGGCCTTCATCGGCTAAACCTGCAAGCATCCCCTAGCACACATACTCATCCTCCTTCTGTGCTTTGTGTTTCTCCAGAGGATTTATCCTTTCTGAAGTATTATGTATTTTATTTATTTATTTTCTTTATTGTCTGCTTCGCCTCCACTAGAACGAAATCCTCAAGAAAGCAGAGAACTTAGCCTACATGTTCACTGCTGTATCCTCAATGCCTAGAATCAAGCATAACACAAGGTAAGTACTCAGTGAAGAGCTTGGATGAAAGAATGAATTTGTGTGGGTAGGGGAGGAAATAGCTATATGATTTGGTAAAATATATATATTGTACCAAAACAGCAAGAACTGATTAGTGATCATAAAAAATAACTTGACAAAAAGAGTATCACAAAATATGCATTAGTAGATGTGGCTGAATCTGATTTACCGTCTCCTAAGAGAATGTGTATTGCATCACTCAACAATTTAAATGGAACAGTCATGAGACATAATAAGGAAGATGTTTAACCCAGACAGGAATCCAGAAACCAAGAAGTGGTGAATATGGGGTTAGAAATGGAAGGCCCTTGGACAGGAGCTGATGGTGAGGAAGGGGCAGAAAGAAGATAGCTGGACTCTGTCCACTGTCACTGAGTTTCCCCAGGCTCTTGCAGATAATTAACCCGCCCTGAAGTGGAAAGGCATAACCCTTCCATTGCCATTGCCCAGCTCCACTAGCACAGATCACCTCCACTGAGTCGAACGGGTCAGGGTCTTGCCCAGGTGGTAGAGTAGGACTAAACTCAAGGGAGAAATCCCATAGATCTGATGATGCCACCAAGGTCCATCCTGCAACTGCTAATCACCAACTAAACAGTCTTTAGTTGTAGGTCAGATAGTTGATGGAAAGGTCTGACCTGTACCAAGAACAAGCAAGTATAACCAGAATCCATAGTCATCTACAATTACTGAGCGGAGAGAAAATCCTCTTGAGTATATATTTAGGATGATAGGTCAGCTAGGAATCCCAACAGGAGGGCTGACCCTCCGTGCTTATCCATTATGTTTCAAAATATGACACCTGGTTGTTGTAATGAGATGATGACCCTCTTGTAACAGGATGTAAATGGACAATGATGAGAAAAAGAGTATGCTTTAAGAGGACTAGCCAATGTGGTTGATGGGCACAGGGTGGGAAGGGGAGGAAGAGCTGGTGGTGGGAAGGGGTGGAGAGGAGAGGCCCTGGCTCTGTGACAGGAGCATGTTAGACACCTGCACCACCTGTACAGTGGTCTCAGACAGGCTGTCTTCAGCTAGAACCTCCCTCAGGAAGCACCACATCTGTGCTGAAGTAGGAATACATGCTGAGTGAAAGCCAGGAGTGTCTCATTCTGGTTTAGGTAACCCCAGGACCCCACTATACATAGGGCTGAATGGTGACACCGCAGAGCACTTTCTGGAGGAAAGTACAGTGAAAAATCTATATCAGGGCTCTCCAGAGAAACACGACCAAGGCAATAGATAGATCTATAGATAGGCAAAGAATTGGCTCACATGATTATGGAGGCTGAGAACTCCCAAGATTTGCAGTTGGCAAGCTGAAGACCCAGGAAAGCCAATAGTATAATTCCAGTCTAAGTGTGGAGGCTAAGAACCAGCCAGTGGTGTGTGACTCTGAAAGCTGGTAGGCTTGAGATCCAAGAAGGTCTGATCTTTCAGTCCAAGTCTGAAGGCAGAAAAAGACTGATGTCCCAGTTCAATCAGTCAGGCAGGAGGAATTCTCTCCAGCTCATGGAAGGGTCAGCCTTTTTTATCCTACTCAGGACTTCAGCTGATTGGATGATGCCCACACACACTGGGGAGGGCAGTCTGCTTTACTCAGTCTACCAACTCACGTGATAATCTCATCCAAAAACACCCTCCCAGACATGCCCAGAACAATGTTTGACCAAATGTCTAGGCACCCTGTGGCCCAGTCAAGTTTACATATAAAATTACCTGTCACAAACTCAATGAACAACTGAAGTAAATGAGTGAATGAAAAGTGAAACACGATGGAGATCTGAGGAGAAACAAAAATAAAGTGGGCTACGACATTATGATAAGTAGGCTATGGCAACTTTGATGCATCTTAAAATTCAAGATTTAAGGACCTATTTCCTATGAGAACAATCTCCCCAAGTACCACTATCTCAAATAAGGACACCTTGGATTTTTTAGTAAAGAAAGTCAGGAAGTAAGGGCAGGGAGGCTGTGGACAGGAAGCATGGTGGAGTGATGCCCTGTGCCTGATAATCCAGAAGATTGTCTTCCAGCGAACAATGAAGACTTATCTGTAATACTTCTGCTTAATAATTCATTTATTCAGCAAATATTTATTGAGCTCTACACTAGACGTCAGATTCTGGGAATGTAGCAATTAACCATACAGATAAAATCCCTGTCCTCCTGGAATTCACACTCCAGTGGGAGAGACAGACGATACAGAAATAAACAAATAAGAGTGCCAAGAGGGAGAAAAGGGGGTAAAGGGAGGAGATGCTAATTTAATGAATCTTACAAGGAAGTTACAATGAGGGTTAACCTTTTGGGAAGTTACATACACAGGTGCCAGTCTTATACTATGGTCATCTCAGGAAGCAATCATAGCTCTGTCTTAAAGCCATAAGCAGCTTCTAAATGCATGTGTTGTTACTACATGTAGAGTTATACAGTGCTGTGAAATTCCAAAAGCAGGTCTGTTACAGATCCTTTAAATGCTAAAGCAAGAGCTTAGGCACTTAATGAGCTACACATTCTACTCCCACACTTCACAATTGTTAAGGCTTCCATCTCATTCCGCCTTAGCAAATTAAGAGGAATATCATGGAGAAGAAAATGACTAAAGACAATTGGGGCCAGGTTTGGTGGCTCACACCTGTAATCTTAGCACTCTGGGAGGCTGAGGTGGGAGGATTGCTTGAGGTCAGAAGTTCGAGACCAGCCTGAGCAAGAACGAGGATCCCCCCCTCCCCCGTCTCTACTAAAAATAAAAAGAAATTAGCCAAAAAAATAAAAATAGAAAAAATTAGCCGGGCATGGTGACGTGTGCCTGTAGTCCCAGCTACCCGGTAGGCTGAGGCAGGAGGATCGCTTGAGCCCAGGAGTTTGAGGTTGCTGTGAGCTAGGCTGATGCCACAGCACTCTAGCCCAGGCAACAGAGTGAGACTCTGTTTCAAAAAAAAAAAAAAAGACAATTGGGTCAAAATCGTTTGTCTAGAAATAGTCCGTCTAGCCCACTGAGAATGTGCATCTTTCTGGAAGTTCCCACCCCTCCCACAGTAAGCTCAGCAGGACCTATAGCTGGAATCCACACTCTCCACTTCTCTGAACCTGCTCATAACAGGCCTCTCCCTTGGCTGCCACTCCAGCTTTTGGGGTGGGCCAGTTCCCTGGCCCAGCTCAGTTATGGGTACCTGACTTAGGGTCTGGACGGTCCTGAGGTAATGGTGTCTGTGTTCCTCCCAGACCCTCCTGCCCCACCTGTCAGTGCTCAAAGGGCCTTACTCCACGTGGTTCCTGGTGACTCTCTCTCAGCACACCCAACACCAGCGCCTTGGCTAAGCACACGAACACAGATCACTGAAAGTATGTAGGCCATTAAAGTCAGTATGCCTTTGAGATCCACCTCTGCTTTGGACCTAAAGTTCTAGATGAAAATGCAGTGGTCCTTGTTGGATAGCTACGGAAAATGCAGTCATTGACACAGAAGTGGTAGCAAGACCCAGGAGACCTTCGTACAGGCACAGCAATTGTGTGACACCACAGTGCCACCTCCCAACCCGATGCTGACTGGCAATTAGTCACAGCCCTCTTTCCTCTGACCTCCCTGTACTAAAATTGATTTCTCCTAAACTGCTCCAGATTGAAGGAGACAACAAAATACTATATGCAATCCAATACTAGATCCTGTACTACTGGAGTAAAAAAGAAAATGCCACAAAGGGCATTATTGTGTTGGCTGACAAAACTGGAGTACGTATGGTAGGTTAAAGTATCTTATTAATGTCAATTTTACCAAAGTTGGTGACTGTACTGGAGATATATAGGAGAATATCCTAACTCTTAGAAGACATTGAGGGGTCAAGGGCCATGATGTGTACAAGTTAGTCTCTAAAGTGTGGAAAATGAATGGGGAGGTGTGGTGCTAGGAGTGAGGATGTGAGAGCATGAGCAAAGGTTAAAACAAATGGGGGGAAATGTTTACAATATGTTAAGTGGTGACAGGTCTAGAGATGTTCTTTATATTATTCTTAAACTTTTCCGTATTTGTGAAATTGTTTTCAAATAAAAATTTTTTAAAGAATTCTGGCCTTGAGAACTAGATAGTTTGTCTGAAAATAGCTCCTCACTACCTGAACTCCCACCATTAGTGATTCATTTCTTTGGACATGATATATTTTGGACTCTATTTAAAAGTGCCCATATTTGAAAACAGAAGGAAAATCAGTTGAAAACTAGCTAGGGACAGACAGAGGAACCACTGGATGAGAGGCAAACACTGTAGGGGTGGAGAGGCGAGCCTTCATAAGTGAAAATGAACAGTGGATACAGAGGAGGAAGGCCACCTCCTAAATTGATCATGAGCTAGACCCACAGGGCCATGGTTCCGAGAACATTGGCAGGCTTTGAGCTGGTCTTCTCCCAAGCAATCCAGACAGCACACACCTTCAAGATTTGTGATATCTGCTCTATCTTAACTGTGTAACAAGTTGCCTACACATGAGATAGGGCAAAGACACCAACAGAATATTCTCCGAAAGAAGGCAGTTAGGATGAGACGTCTGCATTTCTTTTCTCCACCAGCTTTGCCCAGAATTCTACAATGTGGCCTGGAACTACCCATGTCAGGAAATTCCCGGACATAGGAAATTTGCTCTATAAAATATTAGGGTTAGGTTATAATAGCAAAGGCCTGATACAGGATCTGGGCTTCACAGAACCTCAGGACTATGTTGCCCATAACTTCTTATTTTTTTCTCAAGATAGAAAATTTTCCATTGTCACAATCAAGGGAAATATATAGGTTTAAATTTAAGTTCTGTTCTAGGATTGTCTGGATATAAGTTTCCTGCTGGCTCCATCTTAGGGAACGAAGGAGCTTCGTTTTATTAAAGGAGCTTTCTTTTATTAAATAGCGCATTCTAGTGGCACTTGAAGGAACTGCAAGGAAGTTCAGGAATAGTTTTTCTCTTGGGTGGAAACATTATTTGGCCCAGCGGTCCCCAATTTTTTTGGCACCAGGGATCATTTTCATGGAAGATAATTTTTCCATGGACCGGGGAGGTAGGGGAAGATGGTTTCAGGATGATTCAAGCGCATTACATTTATTGTGAAGTTTATTTCTATTATTACATTGTAATACATAATGTAATAATTATACAACTCACCATGAGTTGAGGACCCCTGATTTGGCCTATAGTTGCTCCTTGGTCGGGAAAATCGATTTCAAAATGCTTATTTTTTTCAGATAAAACCTCTGTCGACAAATTCTAGATGAGAAAACATGGGTTCATGTAGCCCAGTGTTGCCTCAAGCCCTGAATTGCCTGTTTTCACTATGGTACATACATAAACAAAGCAACTTTTACCCTGCAAAGCCACAAGTGGAAATGTCAAAACAGATTGAATATCTGACCCTCAAATCATATTTTAAGTCCAAAGCAGGACTCATTTCTCACTCTTGCTTAAATACTAAGCATTTTCTATCTAAACTGACACTTCTAAAACACACTTGTTTTAGAACTTCTGTTGCATTCAACAGGAAATAAACATATTCTGCTCCAAATAGGCCCTTTTCGCTGTGGTCACTCAGCCCTTCACCAGGTTTCCAGCAATCGCAGGGGTTCTGAGCCCGAGCCATCTCCATGTCATCCACGTTCCTCCAGAAATGTTGATGCAAGGAGAGACACAGCCAGAGGGCTCACAGAAAATTAGCACAGGCTCTGAGATTTACCAAAATGAGGCCAGTCTAAATAAATCATTTTAAAAAACAAAATAAGTCACTTAAGCATTTTTTAATACAACCCCCTGCATGGGTAGCATTTTTTCCAGGCTACTGATTTTTAGAGTCATGGTCGTAGCTACTCTTCAGGCAGGTCTGAGTGTGCCAAGCATCCCACAAAAAAGACAACTCACACCTAACAGGTGCGGTGCACACCGTCTGGAGGATGGGCACGCCTGTAGCTCTGACTCTGGCGGTGCAAAGGCAATTTATGTAACCAAAGCATTTGTATCCCCGTAATACTCTGAAATTTTAAAAACAAGAAAAGCAGGTCAAAGGAAAGGAACACATGGTGAAAGGGTGTTTGGAAAGAGGGCTGGGAGGATGATGGTGAGTTCAATTTAGGAACAAAATTTTCAACTTCCACGCTGTACTGATCCTGTCATATTATGAAAAGTAGAAAGGGCAAGAGGGGTAGCCTTTCTGAGATGCCCACTATATGCCTCTTTGCATGGATAGTATTATCCTGTGAGAAAGGGTTTGTTATTTTCATTTTGTAGCTAAGGAAGCAGAAGATAAGAGGGGGAGGAAGCTTGCCTTCAAAGCCTCCTGCTAGGAGGCCATGTCTCACTATGACAGGACCCAGGGAAATGTGTTCAGCATGAAATAGTTACTACTTATCTTTAACTTTTTTTTTTTTTTTTTTTTTTTTTTTTTTTTGAGACAGAGTCTCACTCTTTTGCCCTGGCTAGAGTGCCGTGGCATCAGCCTAGCTCACAGCAACCTCAAACTCCTGGGCTCAAGTGATCCTCCTGCCTCAGCCTCCCGAGTAGCTGGGACTACAGGCACGCGTCACCATGCCCGGCTAATTTTTCTATATATAATTTTACTGGTCCATATAATTTCTTTCTATTTTTAGTAGAGACAGGGTCTCGCTCTTGCTCAGGCTGGTCTTGAACTCCTGAGCTCAAACGATCCGCCTGCCTCAGCCTCCCAGAGTGCTAGGATTACAGGCGTGAGCCACTGCGCCTGGCCACTACTTATCTTTAGAATTTTCATTTAGATGCCAATGAAAACTCTATCTGTTAAAAAAGTCCTTCAAACTCTTTGTCCCAACATCTTTAAGAAAAGCTATTAGATGAGTGAGGTTTCTCTCTAGTTTTCCTTCCCCTTTTCTTCAACTCCTTCTCTCCTGTTTCTGTGCAGCCTGTAGCACTGTGCTGTGCTCTGACTCCCAAGCTTCTCCCTCGATCTAGCCTAGAAGTTTCCTTCCCATCTTGTCAAGTCAGGCCTGGCCTACATCCTGCCTCCTTCCTGCTATGCCATCTAGTAGGTTAGATTAGTGTGGCCCTTTCAACAGAAGCCTCTAATGACTGATGTCTCCAATCTGAGGAAGTGCTCAGACACTGGGGCAAGCTGATGGCAGGGGTACCGCAAACTGGTGAGAGTTTTGGCTCTTTTAATTTCATTCTGTCTCAAATATTTTTGTTCTAGACACAATGTTAAGAGGTTAATAAAAGCTATCTTCATATTACATCATTTGAAGAGTAATTTTCTCTAATGCTTGCTGGAGCCTTTTTGATTAAACAGAAGCCCATGTGTGAGGAGAAAAGAAAGAGGAAAAAAAAACCCACTTTCTCAGTAGATCCTAAGGATCTATTCCAATAAGAAAAGCAAAGAATTGGTAAAAGTAAATGTGGAAGGACGTGATGTGCTCAGAATTGTGCAAGATTCTATTTGTAGGTGTTTGTTTTCTGTCCCTTTGATTTTTTTTAGATAGATCACACACTTTTCCTTTCAAGCTCTAAAGACTAAGTGATAGATTCCTATGACTATTTAAAAAGGAGATGAAACAAGGGAACTAACTCTCAGGCTCCCACTCTGGCAGGCAGGGAGGTAAGCATTTTCACATATGTGACTGCATGTATTTCTTACAATACCACTGTGATATGAGTTGAATGAAGCCCATTTTACAAATGGGGAAGCTGAGGTTGACGAACGTATTTCTATAGGAGACAATATGAGACTGGAGCAAAGGATAGTTTCTACTTGCTCTTGGTGTCTCTCTGCTCCCCAACTTCTGAATGGATGCACCTCAATCAAGTAACACATATGCATTGAAGGGTTATAAAATATTGGAAGTTCTAGTCCTCGCCCTCAAGGTGCTGGCAGCATAATCGTGTGAATAAGATGCACACACATACACACACACACACCCCTGACAATCTACAGCCTATATGGAGCAAAGACTGGTTCATGCTGTGGGAGAGAAAGGAGAGCCTGTGGGCCGGATTTGCCTGGGTGAAGGGCACGTGTCTAGGTAGGGAGAGTAATGATGAGTGGAGCCTCAATGGCTGGGGCAGGGGGTGGAGGGTCAGTGTGCAGAGCAGCAGGACTGAAGCAGGTCACAGAGCAGAGCAGCAAGAGGGGACCGTGGGGAAGCAGGGAGAGCAAGACAGTGAATGAGCCTGGCTCTGTGGCATGTCCGGGAGGCCGTGTGTGTGTCTGTGTGTGTGTGGTGTCTGTGTGTGTGTGTGTGTGTGTGTGTGTGCGTGTGTTGGCAAGGATGGGGTTGAGGATCTGGGAATAAATGTGGAGAGTATGGAGAAAGCATTGAACTAGGACCTAAGGGACAGGGCTTCTAGTCCCAGCTTTCTTGCTTGCTGGAAATGCAACTTCAGGCTCATCACTCAACATCTCTGAGCCTCCCTTCTCTTCAGCTGAAAGACCAGAAATTGGAGCAGATTATCTCCAAGATGTCTGTCCCATGCCAATAATTCTAAGACTTCCCCCACCTCTCTTTTTCTTCTTTTATTGCCCTCTCCCTACCTTCAGCTCAAGGCTATAGGAAATTTTATCCTTGGTTGGCAAATAACACTTTTTAGAGAAACAATTTTTTAGTTCCATGAACCTGAACATACTGTCATTGTAAAAAAAAGAAAGAGAGAGAGAGAGAGAGAGAGAGAAATCTGTATCATCATCACTGGGGAATTTTCAGAATATATAAGCCCAAAGTGACTAGTGTGGTTTCTGTTGAACCAACGTCATTTCTTCTACTATCCACCTAGTTGCCCTTGCTGACATTATTGATACGATGCCACCTGATAGTATTAGGGGCTCCATAAGAAGGAACCTTAAGAATCTCACTGCTGTGTTTGCTATAAGGATACCATGAGAATGTTATTCATTACACAAAGAAGAAGAACCAAAAGAAAAATCTCTCTCTGATCTCCAGATCAGGAAGAGGTGTGCCATTACGGAGCAACTAGCTTGTCTCTACCTCAAGGACCCTGTGATATTGTAAAGGGTTCCATTTTCCTCCTCACAGCTTGGTGCTGCTGGAAAGCACAGAGGCAAATCCACGTCTCCCTCCTGTAACCGCGTTGGTTTGCACCTGGTATGCTCCCTCACCCCGGCTCTGTCACCCCTGCCTGCTTCTAGTCTTTCTTGGCCTCAATATTTTTCTTCTTCTTTTTATTTTCTTTTAATCTTTCTGAAGGATATGCATTTGGAATCTTTACTTCTGGGAACAAGGAAGTTTAAAAATAAACACAAACAAATAAATAAATAACCTGTGCAACTGAAATCTTTGTATTCTAGCCCAGGGGTCAGCAAACTATGGCCTGCTGGCCAAATCCAGCCTGCCACCTGTTTCTGTATGGTCCACAAGCTAAGAATGATTTTTACATGTTTTAATTGTTTGGGGGTAAAAAGAAGATTATTTGTGATATATGAAAATTATATAAAATTCAAATTTCAGTGTCTATAAATAAAGTTTTATTGGAACACAGGCATGCCCGCTCATTTGCATATCATCAGTGGCTGCTTTCACCCTACAACAGCAGAGATCAGTAGCTGTGACAGAGGCAGATGTGGATCTCAAACCAAACGTATTTACTATTTGGTCTTTTACAGGAAAAGTGTTGCCCCTGGATAAGAACTTCATTTTATGTCTGCTCGAGTTCCTCCTGCCAATGTTATTAATATAAAATTGCTTCAAAGCTAGGTATTTGCTGCAGCCTAACTCAGTTCAGATATTTTTGTGCTTTGTTCATAAAACTACCTCTCGGTGTACTTTAATCTTGGCTCTGGTTCATGTTTACTGTCTAGTGGCTCAGAGTTCAATGCTATGTAATAGAGCCAATTAGAGTGCAGCCTCATAGAAATGACTTAAAAACCCTCTTGGGTTACTATTTTATGGTCACTAATAAAATAAATTTAAAACTTCTGCTTTTGCTGAAATTTTTAAGTCAATAGAAGGGTCTGCATAGCAACTTGGCACTTTTTACACCATGTTCAATTTCCTCCAGTTTCTTTTCAATTGATACATGTGTTTGCCTATTTACTGATATTTTTTTTTTCCTCTTCTGGTCATCTGTAGTTAGAAATAAAACCAAGTCTCCATGGAAACACAACATAGTGCTCTCTCACAGATGATTGAGGGACCCAAGCAGCTGGTATTGGGCTAAAGTCTGCAATGGCATCTGACCAAATTAGGAAGAGAAAACAGCTTACCCAGCTCTTCCAGACCTCTCAGAATTCTACAGCTCAGCATGGAAACCTACACAGATTGTAAATTACTGCAGATTGTTTTATTCCTTCTTTTGCTTCTGAGAATATTCTCTTAACTATTTATGTTTCAGCTAAATGTTTTTAACACCCTCCCCCCTTAGACTGATGGAGAGATGCTATAGAGTAAGTGGAAAAAGAACCTACATTCAGTGAGAACCTACTATGTGTTTGGCATTTATATGTCATGGCTGGCTCAATGTCACACAGTTCAAAAACCAGCAAGGCTGGAATTTGAACTCTGGTCTGCTTAACTCCAAAGCCCCTTCTCTTTCCACTACACAAAAAGAAGAAAATAGAAAAGACAAGTTTGAACAAAGGTCTTTTAACATAGCTATGGTTCCCTCTCTACCCACTTTTTCCTAGAGACAAAATCAGAATAAAGAAGTAAGAATATGAAAGTTGCTTTCTCTCCTAACCCCAACTATGTTTATAAGAAATCAAATTCAAAAGCAAGTTGGGGGGAACCAAGAGAACCCTGGTTCTCTTCCCTAAAAAGCCCTCCCAAATGCTAGAAGGAGAATGTCTTAAATAAGGGTATATAGTAAGTGTCTTGAAGGAAGAATAAACGAAGTACTACGGAAATTTGGGGAGCGGGTAAAGGAGGAACAAGTTCATCATAGTACGAAGCCATGGCTATTTCTTGGGGCCAATGATCAATTTAACTGTGCTTTTCTCTACTCAAATTCTGATTTAGGAACGACATTTTCCTAAGTCCCATTTCTCACTAGAGCATGATCTAGTGAGACAAGCGTACGTACCGGTCCAAGAGCCTGCCTCCATGAGCAGGACCTGGCATCCCCAAGGTCTCAGAGCAAAGGTCGCAGGGTCTTGCTCACCAAGGCATTATGAAGAGTCGCCCCAGACCTCGACTCTCAACCCCTGGGGAGTATGGGATCCACAGAGGTGCCTCAGGAACAAGCTGGGGAATGACTGCTCCCCAAGAGCAGCTGGGCTCCAGGCTCACACCTTCAACTGAGGCATCTTTGCTCTCGTCTATTTGAAGAAAGTGTTCCCCTGCTCCATAATCCTTTGAAAAATGCTGTCCTAGAACATACCTTCATCTGAACATTGGCACACAGCACAGATCTGTAACTGATATTCAAACTAGGACTTTTGAGAGAGAGACACGTGGCCTCTGAAGGTTTATGCAGGAGTTCATGGTAATACTATGTGTCAAAGACATGGAGGCAGTTTTGTTTTGGGGTTTTGTTTTTGTTTTTGTTTTTGAGTGAAACAGTCCATCTTCCCCTTTACCTGACCGCATTCACACGGCACCATCACTTGCACCACTGAGGGTCAAGGAAGCATGGAGAAGAGAGTAAGAGAACACAGGCAGAGAGGGAAGTAAGCTTGTCCTTCCCGTGGCAGACAGACATTAAGGAAAGAAGGTGGGTGAGGGATAGTGGTGTCTCCTCCCTCCCAGGGTGTGCAGCCACAAGTTATCTTGGCAAGGTGGTTAGCTTCTTTCGGGGCTCCTCTTCTAAAGCACAATGGGGTAGGCTGTTCTGTGCTCCCTATAAATCTATAGGAGTTCATTCCTCTAGTGTACCAGCTCTTACATATACAAAGAGTCTTTGTAAAATACTTTGCTCTCCAGAGAGGAGCCATAGCTCTGCAATTTGCTTTATTAATAAAATTAGCTGATAAATTAGAGCAGTAGCTACTACACTGAAATAGACTTTTTGATTATGGAAAATGAAATCATTGGGGACATCTTGTTCATGAAAAACAATCTCACTCTGTGAAGTAGATGTTTTGACTGAGCTAGAACAACCATTCTTTACAAATGCCAAATTGTTTTGTTTTGTTTTGTTTTGTTTCACTTTTCAGGACCCATGTCCTTCTGAACAGCTTTTACTCGGCTTCTGGGATGTTTTTAAAACTCCAGGAGCTTCTGGGATGTTTTTAAAACTCCAGGCGTTGGTCAAGGAAACACTATATAAGGCACTGCTGGGCAATTTAGCTAAGCACAGGCATATCTTATAGAATGTTTGAACAGTAATTGCTCTGAAAAAGAATGATACTTTCCATTTTAGGGCAATTTACAAATATTACATATCCAACCTTATCCCAGGAAAAAATTTCTCCCTCTCATTAATCTTTCACAGAATAAATAATGGTATTGGAAGGTTGGCTTACAACCAGTAATTTATCTTGGGCTACATTGATAAAAAAGTGCTGTCATTTCAAGAAGAACTTGAACTACTTTATTAGCCATTAGCAACAACCATTTGATTCAGGCTTAGAAGAAAATAACAGTCTCAAAGTCCAGGCAGCATTAAAAATAATTCTACTCTTAACTTGTAAATTCCCTTGAGAATAATAGCGTCCCCTTTCTTCATTTTGACCTGCTAAATTACCTACCTACTTAGAGCCAAAGATAATTCTACTGACAGCACATGGTTAGGACCTTCCACAAGTGAGCTTGACTATCTTTTCTATAACCCTTTAAGCAAAGAGAAAGTCAACTTAAAGATCTCTTAGGGATTTGAGAAGAGGGCTCATCACATTTTTTTTCTTGTCCTTATAGTGTTTTGTCTTGCTATTTCAATCCTTATCTCTTTAATAACAATCGTTGACTTCAGTGAGGTGCCCTGGTTGGATGAAACATTGCAATCAGCAGTACCTGTATGCCATGCCCGTCTCTGCCTTGGTGGTTTCCTGCAACGAAATTCCATGGACACGTAAAAAGGTTTCCAAATATTTCTGTTCCGCTGCTCCACTGGGCCTAACGGGCCCACAGGCTGCCTTAGGCTGAGTCTTGGGCACTGCTAGGTGCCGTCTGCATTTTAAAGCCGATTCACTGGATTTTGGCAGTCCCAGCTTGGGGCTAGGGATGTCTGCACAGGCAGGTTTATATAGATGCATGTTTCAAAAACCCAAGGAAGCAAAGCTAATTGCACAGTACTTAGCTTTAAGATTAGCTGTATCTTGCTGTGATTACCTTGGGTTATCTGGCTTCAGTGTGTCCCTCAGAAGGGTCAGCTTGTTTTCTTTAGATCCCTCTTATCATTTTTGTAGGAGAGCAGGCTCCTAAGTCTCAGCAAAGTTACATGTCTCTGTCCAGGCCTGTGCATAAAAGAGCCTGTCAGAAACCAATCACTGTTCTCCTTCCTTAAAAATTCTCAAAGTCAAACGTAAGCAACTATGTATTGGCCCTGGGAAAAAAATATGGGCGGTTTTTCCCACGTCGTTCTATTTAGGTAAAAGGAAATATTTTGGTGGGATATGGGCCAAATCTTCTGTTTTCATAAGGACCTTAAGGCCTTGGAGATGATTCATAAGTGTGCAATGAGACCTCTCTAAATTATCAAACATTTCATAATTAAATAATTTTTCATAAAAGTGGCATGATTCATTTGGGTGAAATGTTCATTAACCTCTTTCTTTTTCAGACGTTGCTGTCAAATGATAGGAAATATCAATAAGGTGGTTGTGAAAAGCAAAGGGCCCACACAAATGTGGCCAACTATTTTTGACAAACGTGCAAGAGCAATTCTATGGAGGAAAGATTATCTTTTCAACAAATAGTGCTAGAACAATTAGACATCCATAAACAAAGCAAAACAAAACAAAAACAAATAAAAATAAGTGAACCCTTGACTTAAACCTTATATTTATACAACAATTAACTCAAAATGCATCATAAACTTAAATGTAAAATGTAAAACTATGAAACTTCTAGGTAAAAACAGAAGAAAATCTTCAGCACCTAAAGCTAAGTGAAGGATTATTAGACTCGACACCAAAAGCACAATCCATAAAAGGAAAAACTAACAAATTTAAACTCATCAATGTTAACAACTTCTGCTCTAGAAAAGACCCTGTGAAGAAGATGAAAAAACAAATTACAGACTGGGAGAAAATATTTGCAAACCACATATCTGACAAAGGACTTACATCTAAAACAGATAAAGAACTCCCAAAACTTGACAATAAAAACAAAAACAATCCAATCAGCAAATGGGCAAAAGATATGAACAGACATTTCACTGAAGATGATACAAAGATATCTGGCCGGGCGCGGTGGCTCACGCCTGTAATCCTAGCACTCTGGGAGGCCGAGGCGGGTGGATCGCTCGAGGTCAGGAGTTCGAGACCAGCCTGAGCAAGAGCGAGACCCCATCTCTACTAAAAATAGAAAGAAATTATATGGATAACTAAAAATCTACATAGAAAAAATTAGCCAGGCATAGTGGCGCATGCCTGTAGTCCCAGCTACTCGGGAGGCTGAGGCAGTAGGATCGCTTAAGCCGAGGAGTCTGAGGTTGCTGTGAGCTAAGCTGACGCCACGGCACTCACTCTAGCCTGGACAACAAAGTGAGACTCTGTCTCAACAACAACAAAAAAAAAAGATATCAAATAAGTGCATCAAAAGATCATTATCCATTAGGAAAATACAAATGAAATCCATAATGAGATAACATTATATATCTACCTGAATAGCTAAAATAAAAATAGTGGTAACACCAAATGCTGGCAAAGATTCAGAGAAACTGGATCCCTCATAAATTGTTGGTGGAAATGTGAAATGGTACAGCCACTCAAGAAAAGAATGTGGCAGTTTCTTATAAAATTAAACATACCAAACTTACCATATGACACAGCAGTCACACTCTTGGGTATTTAACCCCCCCAAAAATGAAAACTTATGTTCACACAAAAACCAGCACACAAATATTCATAGCATCTTTATTTGTAATAGCTGAAAACTGGAAACAACTCAGATTTTCCACAGTGGGTAAGTGGTTCAACTGTGGTGCCCCCAGGCCATAGAATACCACTCAGTAATGAAAAGGAATGAACTATTGATAAAAGCAACAAGTTTAAAGGATCTCAAGGGACTTACGCTGAGTGGGGGGGGGGGGAAAAGCCAATATCAAAAGGTTTCATTCTGTATAATTCCATTTATATAACATTCTTGAAAAGCGCCCATGCTCTTTTGACAAAATTATAGAGATGGGCAACAGATTAGTGGCTGCCATGAGTTAGGGAAGATGAAAGGGAAGAAGGTGGCTGTGGCTATAAAAGGGTAGACGAGGGATTCTTGTAATGAATGGTTATAGTTCCAAGAACTGTGCCTTGATTATGGTGGTGGTCACACCAATATACACATGTGATGAAATTGCATGGAACTAAATATACACACAGATGACTGCCTGTAATACTGATAAGATCGGAATAAGGTTGGTGGCTTATATCATCATCAATTTCCTAGTTGTGTTATTGAACTACAGTTATGCAAGATAATATCACTTGGAAAAACTGGGTGGATGGTATATAGAACATCTCTATTGTTTCTGCACGTGAATCAGCAATTATCTCAAAATAAAAAGTTTTCTTTAAAAAAAAAAAAAAAAAGCAAAGAGACTCCTCACATAAAGATTTCCCCACCATGTGACTCTCGTCCAGGTGTAACTCCTGGGCATAAACTTTTCATTCGGGCCACAGGCTTTGCACTCCCACCCCTCACCCACCCCCCATCTCTTCTCACATGAATTCTCCCCACACATGCTCAACTGCCCCCGTAAAGCTCACCTCCCCTCGGAATACTTCCCTGACCACCCAGCCCATTCCTAGAAATTCCACCTGTAATTTAAATCTAAAGTACCCATTTGATACTTGTAAACTGTTTCACAAACGTTTGCACATCCCTTTATGATTTCTGCCATATTTTTGTATATCTCATACCATTATTTATTTATTTGGAATTAAATTGCCTTTTTTACTGAAATAAATCTATTTAGTGTTATGAACTCAGTGTTTGTGTCCCCCCAAAATTTATATGTGGAAATCCTAGCCCCAGTGTGATGGTATTAGGAGGTGGGGCCTTTGGGAGGTGAGTTGGTCATGAGCTTGGAGCCCACGTGAACAAGATTGGTACCCTATCTGCATACGAACTCAAATCATCTTCTTGGCCACCAGTGAGTGGCACTTGTACCTACTTTGAGAAACACAGACATAATATACTGTCCCAGAATATTAGATACCTCTGCCTGCAGGGGTACGTGTTAACTCCCCACCTAGACTCTAAGGTCTTTGAGAGGAAGGACTGTATCTGATACAAGCTTGTAACCTCAATAACAATAAGCATGGTATTTTGTGCACAATCAATACTTCATAGAGATTAATGATACACTTGCTTTAATTTTAATTTCCAAATAGCTACGTTTCCCCTCATCAATCCACTTTCACCTCAACAGCCAAAGCCCTGAGCCTCAAGGGAGAAATAAAAGAGTGTAAAGAAAAGGCCAGAAAAGCTAGAATAGGAAGCATGCAGTAGGACGGAGTTAAGGAGTTTCCAAGTAAAGTTGTACCTCTGGTTCCATCACTTGCCTTAGCCACTCGTTAAATCTGACTGTGTGAGCCGTGAAAGTGTTTCCTTCAGGGCTGAGAACACCTGAAAGGTGCAGTGGGAATTCCTTGCAAGGAAGAAACAGGTGCACTGGAAAAGCAGCTCATAAAACATGAGACATGAGCTCTCCTCCATGCACCCCCCTCCTTCTCTGCCCTCTGAGTATGGAGCTGTGCCGAGGAGGGGAGCAAGAAATGAGAAAGCTAATATTTGTCGGATACTGAAGTTTCTTTTCATAAAGTTCTAACAGTTGGCCAATGTCATAAAAGTTCCCAGTTTAAAGCTGAAGGGTGGACACTATATATAATACGGAACCGTGAGTCCCTTTAGTTGTCAATACAAATTAAGATAAAAATTAAGTTTTAAGCTCAGTGGGATAAGACTGTAAAAAATGCCTCTGAGGAGCTGCAGAGAGCAGTTAATGTCTTTCTTGCTGCCTTTCTGTGTCTCAGGAATGATAATTATCACATTCTTTTTAGAATCTTTAAGTATTACACAATCACAGGGTCAGCACGATGTAGGAAAAAGTGACAAATCCATCCGATGAGAGAGGTGCTTCCAGCCATGTTCTGCTGCTGGGGTGCAGGAGGCCTTGGGACACAGGAGAAGTCAAAGATGGAAGCTCACACAGTTCCAGGTGGCGGGCAGGCTTCGCCCACACCTGTGCAGTGTGCATGAATAACTGTGACCATGGGTGGGTCTTGATCTCTCCGACCCCTTAGTTTTTTATTGGCTCAGAGTTAGGCAATCTCTCGGTGCTTTTCCAGTGCACCTGTTTCTTCCTTAGAAGGAATTCCCACTGCACCTTTCAGGTGTTCTCAGCCCTGATGGAAACACTTTCACAGCTCACATAGTCAGATTTAACTAGTGGCTAAGGCAGGTGATGGAACCAGAGGTACAACTTTACTTAGAAACTCCTCAGCTCCATCCTACTGCATGCTTCCTTTTCTAGCTTTTCTGACCTTTTCTTTACACTCTTTTATTTCTCCCTTGAGGCTTAGGGCTTTGGCTGCTGGGGTGAAAATGGATTGATGAGGGGAAAGGTAGCTCTTTGGTGACTAAAATTAAAGCAAATAAATCATTAATCTCTAGGAAGTATTGATTGTGCACAAAATACCATGTTTACCATTCTTCTACGTCTGATATTCTGCAAGTCTTAAAAAGTACTTGAGCTAGACATTCTACACAGGTGACAGCCCTTGCTGTGTAGGCTGGTGAGACCTGAATTCCATGCATTATTAGCTCATTCTCTAAGATACCGGGCCCATGAGATTGCTGCTATTCTTAGAATATACCAAACACTTTTACAGCATAGTTTTCAGTTTTTCTTGGCTAAGGAGGTGACTTGTTGAACACTGTATCCTGAATTCACAGACATGTCACAGTCGTCTAAACATTGTCTCAACCTAGAAGTAAAGACTGAGGCCGGATCTGGTGGGCTAGGAGGATGGGGCTATGTTCCCACGGCTGGGGTGGAGGAGTGATGGAACCACCCAAGTGAATTTGGACAAGGGACACCAGACCTCAGGTCAGAGCATGTTTCCTATTCCAATTATTTACAGGAACTTTGTCTTCCGCTCTTGTTCACAAGTGTGCTCACTAGTGCTCTGTGTGTGATGCCATGAGATGTCTGCCTCCACCCTGGGAACCATCCAGAGGTATCATTCTTCTTGTCACTGCCATCTTCTCTTCACCTTTGCTAGAGCTGCCTTGGAGTCTAGTTGTACATGGTGAGACCACAGCTAAATACAGTATGTGTGTGTTGTGTCAACAAAGCAATGCATAAAACATCACCTTTGCTCTTGGGGAGCTCTCGGTGGAGGGGAGGAGAGAGCGCAGTAAAGATTACAAAGGAGTGGGATGTGAGCCAGGTGGAGGTGAGCAGTGAGGAGAGCTCCCAAACCTAGTCTGGGGAAGGGGTGGAGGTGGGGGGAAGATAACGTCAGCCATAAAGGCAAGGGGTGGGGAAGGTGGAGGAGTTTTTTCAGAAGTTTGCAGTCGAGCAAGTCTAATCTTGAATGTCTCTGTTTATCATTCATTTGCACTTTTCTAGGCAATCCTTCTTCCCTCCTTTTAGGCCAGATTTTCTCTGGGACTGCAATACAACAGTACCAGTAAATTAGGGGAGGGGACAGCACGTTATAGTGCATGGGGTTACAGCACATGACCAACAGAGAGCCCCATTAAGCCAGCCTCAGCTCTTCCTCCCTGGCTCCCAAAGGTAGCATCTTCACCTCACTCTCACTTTGATCTCTCTTCCTCATCCCCACTGTTCATCTATTATATAATCTTGCTCTGTAGCATAAAAACAACTCCTCCCCAATGTACGATGTGTTGTATTTCTAATATATACAATAGATATGTGCACTATAGCCTTGCTGTAGAAAAAATTAGCATACCTACTGGTGACCAGGTCTACAGTTCTCTTCCTTGACCCAAAAGGGCTTGAGGGCAGAGCTGGCCCTTGGGATTTAACTGTAGTTCTGCATTTATTCCATGATGATGCACATCCACAGCCAGAAAACATCTTTGAGTAGAGCTCTGGTATTCACAGCAAAAACTGTCCTCGCTACTTTGGGTGTGACTCTCTTGCTCTTTCTGCAAAAGTTACCAAAAGATGCCAAAATGTGGCCTTTATTCTAAAGCTAAAGCAAAGGAAATGGCCAGTGGGGTCCAGATGTGCAAAGTGCACCGTGTGGCCAGAAATACTTTGAAATGTGGCAGTTAGAGCACAATGTGCTTTGGAAGAGAGGTAGGTGAGAAGAGGTGGGTGAGGAGGGTGGGAAGGGTGGGAGATAAGGCCTCAGTTCCATTGTTTAAATGCTGGGCTCTCTTTTCAAGTAACATTGAGCCATGGAAGATTTGAGATCAGGATAGTACTGTGCTCACATGCTGTTGAGTCAACACTGACACATGCTTCCAGGATGCTGAGAACATCTTCCCCTTTATCCCAGTCTGTACTGGCCTGGCTTGGAACAATTCCCAAAGGAATTATGGCCAAGGAAGAGATCTATAGACCTGGTCACCAATAAGTATGCTGATTTTTCCTACAGCAAGGCTATAATGCATCTATCTATGTATATATTAGAAATACAAGGCCGGGCTCGGTGGCTCACGCCTGTAATCCTAGCACTCTGAGAGGCTGAGGTGGGAGGATCGCTAGAGGTCAGGAGTTCGAGAGGAGCCTGAGCAAGAGTGAGACCCTCTCTCTACTAAAAATAGAAAGAAATGATCTGGACAGCTAAAAATATATATAGAAAAAATTAGCTGAGCATGGTGGCGCATGCCTGTAGTCCCAGCTACTTGGGAGGCTGAGGCAGAAGGATTGCTTAAGCCCAGGAGTTTGAGGTTGCTGTGAGCTAGGTTGATGCCACGGCACTCTAGCCCAGGCAACAGAGCAAGACTCTGTCTCAAAAAAAAAAAAAAGAAATATGAGAGGTAGTGGAGTATGGTAGAAAGAGCATGGGCTATGAAGTCAGGAAGTCCTGGGTTTATAATACTTGCAATGATGTCAGGGTCAGAGGGTCACTGCATTCTTTGCACAACTGCAAGAACTGCCATCCAAATTGTAATCTATGAGGATTGTGCCCCACAGCGTTGTGCAGTGCACAGCATGTACAGCTATATATGGCAGTCCTAGACAGACTTAGCAAAGCAAGCAATAATTTTCAGAGGACTTCAATGCTATGGGTTGCATGACTACAAAATAGACGGGGATGGCTTTGAATATGGCTTTCTCCTTTCTAAAGAGAAACAAGACATTATCTGAATAACGCTGATTTTTATTTCATCTAGCAAGAAATACCTCCATCACTCTGTAAGCATGTACTTAGAAAGCAAGGTTCAAAGTTACAAAGAACGCCACATACCCATGATCACTGGCTCCACATGCTCTGCCATACAGCTCATCTATCTACTTCCACACATTATTTTTATGGAGTCTGGAACTTGTCAGAGACAAGGCCAGGATTCTGGAGTGCAGAGTGGCACCATGAAAAGTAAATCTCAGCTACAAAAGCAAGATCTAAAAATTTATATTTTTAGTTTTGTGATACAATGCACAGGTGAGAGGTCCCATTGGGATTGTTCCATCTAAAATAATATCCCTCTTCTTCATCTTGACACTTAAGACTAATCTAAGAAATCTAGGGTTCTAACTAGAGCTAGAAGAAAGCTTAGAGATCAACCAATTTAATTCTTTTGTTTTACAAATAAGGAAACAAACATCCAGGTAAATTGACAATATTAAGCAGTCAGTTATTGTGAGGACTGGAAGAAAGTGCAAGTTTCCATGGGCTTAGTGGTCAGGTAGAAGGGGCTTAAATCCTTGCCTAACAGCATAATACTCATGTGACTTGAGTGCTCTTTGAGTTTTTAGTTTCTTCCTCTGAAAAAAAATGGAGAAAACAATACTACTTTCATATAATTAAATAATCTCAATCAGTTTATATATTTTAAATTCCCAAATGTACTATCCTGCCTCTTGAAATATCATTTCACTGTATAATGATCATAAATTTGTAATCACTGACCAAAATTCTGAGGCAATACTGTTGAAAATATGATCCACTGAAAAGCCCTTTGTGTGTTTCTGCTGTGGAAGAAAAATGAATGGCTTCACTTTGCCTACTTTATTTGTGATAGAATGTTCTCTTTGGCTAGGAAATTTATAAAATTTATAGTACAAGTATCCTATCAACATTTTGAAAAATTGTGTTCTACGTGGCTTGCTTTTCTAAACTCTCTAAGGATTATCCCAAGATAAACATCAACTTGAGGCAATTTCAGCGTTCAGTATTTTCCCAAACAGATTCAAATGTTATTAATAGTTCAAACAGAATAACAACTGAATTTTTAGAGGTCACCTTTTTAGAAACCTTGCTAGATGAACACAGCCAAAAATCAACACATGAGCAAGTAAGATATTCCAAAGCCCATGTTTCAGACCTCCTGGGAGAATGTCTCCATTTATAAACCATTTACTCTTTCGTGGTCATAATTCGAGCAAGACTGATTTTCTTATTTCTTATTCCTCCCTAGTGTAAAGATAGCAAATTGGATGAAAAGAGCTATTAAGGGCAGGTATAGTGACAACAGCAAGAAAAGTTTACAGCACAGCGAGGACACAGAAAAAATTAATGGAGGAGGAAAGAAATTGGAAGCCAAAATTTAAAAGTAAAATAGCAAATTGAGGCCTCTGATTTTCAAGACAGATAGCTCTACATGCCTTAATAGTCCCTGAGGACATTTTAATATAGTACAATAGCTGATGTTTATTAAGATAAACTAGAATTGTCAAGTTGTTTCTTCAGGTTCAAAAAGTTAAAATAAAGCCTTGACACTTAAATTAGAAAGTTTCAGGTATTGGGAAGAATCACTTGGGTGAAAATTTTTTTATTCTCTGACAATGTCAGATGAATGAGTCCTAGTTGTGAACATTTTCTGCATTTAGAAATATTATCACATCTATCCTCATAAACTTTTTCCCATTAATAGCAACTTGGTGGTTTAGCCAATTCTTAGCCTAAAGAAAAGGCCAATTTGTTCTTGAGCTGCAGACTACATGTTTCTTTCCCTTGCCCCTTCCTTCCTTTCTTTCTTTCTTTCTTCCTTTCTTCCTTTCTTCCTTTCTTTCTTTCTTTCTTTTTTTGTCTGAGACAGGTTCTCGCTCTACTGCCTAGACTAGAGGGCAGTGGCGTCATCATAGCTCACAGCAACCTCAAACTCCTGGGCTCAAGTGATCCTCCCACCTCATCCTCCCGAAGTGCTAGGATTACAGGCATGAGCCACCGTGCCCAGCTCCTTGGCCCTTTCTCACCTGCTTTCTCATTGATTTGCATTCCCACAAAGTCCATGCATTCTTGTGAAAGTTCAGTTGAAATGGTGCATCTTGGGTGTATTTTTTTCTAATATTTCTTTTCCTGGTCTACCTGCCTTTTGACAGAACTACTTGCTCCTTTGTTTGTATTTTATAATATTTCATTCACACTTCTAATATCACACCAATAAAACTGTACTGTAGTCTTGTCTTCCCTAAAAAGATTCCCAGTTCATTCAGGACAAGAAGTCCTGAATATGCATGGCCACATCCTCAGAACTGGAACACAATAGATGCTCAAACTTCTGGAATAAATTCTGCTTAATTTTCTAGTTCGATTGTTAGAAATTACATATATGGTAATGAAAGAGTATCCTTGAATGTAAGAATATATTTTCCTTTTTTTAAAACCAATTCTAAATGTTGACTTCATTGGAAATTCATTTAACTGAAAATACTTTTAAAATACATTTAATACTTCTTTGCCATTTCTTTTGGATAAATGACCATCTGGAATGTAAAATATTGCAAACAGGTTTAAGCATTTAATATTTTGTTCAACAAGCAAGTTGTGTTTGGATAGTCACATCGCTCAAATTACTAAGCTTGGAACTAGAAAGAGCTGATCTTCCTAATTCTTCCAACTTGTGGAATTGTTTGTGTTGACTGTCCCCTCCTTAGTCCCAGGGGTAATTAAATAATTCAGCAGCCCTTTTGGATAGATTGTTTCATGCTTAATGTTCATTGCTGTAATCAAATTAAATATCAAGATTAAGCTATAAAATGTGCTTTGTGCTTTTATTTTTTAAGTGAACTATTTCAAATGGAAGATAGTTGCAATAAAAAAGGGTCTCTTGTATACAAACCCAATTTTCTTAACCAATTATTTCCCAAATTCCTCACAATTCCACACCAAAAAAAGTATGCATATCTTGATTGAGGATAGTGATTCAAAGAAGGAATGCTAGAACATCATTAAGGATATGCAGTTTTATTTAACAGTACCCCATTCAAAACCATGCTGTATCTTGCTTGTGGGAACAGAGTGACTGGCTTGCCTGTCTTTGAGAATCCTGTAGGTGCATTATAGGAAAACATGTGTAATGATTACATTGTTTGAATGAACATAGTGCTGTAGAAGCTCCTCTTAAAAACACACACCTTACAGGTTCTGAAATAACAGACTGAATTAGCAAGCTCTCCTGGCTCTCCACAGGTGCTCTCTGACCCCTGTTTCCATGTGCCTGATCCTGCCTCCTGAGATATCAGTCTGTGTTTGTGGCGCCAGAGTCTGTGGCTGTTACCATGGAAAGGGATGGCCTTGCAGCAACTTCATCTCACAGCCGAATAGAACATGAGCTGCAGGGAGCTCATCCAACCATAAACAATTCTCAGGGCAATATGGAGAACTCTGAGAGGTTCCAAACAAGAGCTGAGTGCTCACGGATTGACACAAGGAAGGCTGTTTACTCCATCAGTGCTCCGCGTCCCCGCCAGGTTGATATCAGATCACCATCTACAGGTGTCTGAAGTGTCATCAACCTTCTCAGTGAAACAGGAAAGTTGAGATCCAAGTAAAGAAGCCAAAAGAGATTGACCCACCATGTGGCTAAGGAAAGGCTAGGTCAATGCGTCAGGCTTTCAACAAGGGGAATAACGTTGAAAGTGAAGGAATGCCTTAGTTATAACAGCCAAATCCTACCTGAGCAGCTCCTTACTCTTTTCCAAACACTGTTCTGTGGCTTGGACTGGCCAGCTGTTCACCATGCCCATGTCTCTTTCTTCTAAGGCACGGGTTTGGACTATAGTTCCCACACTTGCTTGCAGTTAAGAGTGGTCAGGTGACTGAATTCCAGCCAATGTTACTTCTGCCTACAGGGGCCACTTACAAGTCTGGCCCATAAAAGAGCCCCTCGACTGACCCTCCTTCTCCCATCTGCTGGATCCATGTCAACACTCAGACATGGGCCAGCTTAGAGAACAAAAGGTGAAGATGACAGAATTTTCATCAGCCCAGATCCCACCTGATTGGACCCTTCCCACCCTAATTTGACTTACATGAGTAAGAAATAAGCTTTCTCTCTCTCTCTCCAGGGTCTCGCTATGTTGCCCTGGCTAGTCTCAAACTCCTGCGCTCAAGAGATCCTCCTGCCTCAGTTTCCAGAGTAGCTGGAATTACAGGTGCACACCGCCATACACAGCTTTACCAGCTAGGGTTACCTTTAATAAAATCAATGGACTTTGTTTTGTAAAGGGCATTTACCTACAACTTAACCAAAACAAGCATTGAGGAGCCCTTCCTGGACTGGGTACCAGAACCAGAGATCTGGCGGGGAGCCCAGTTTAATTTCCTGGAGACTGAAGAAATATTTGGCAAGTCCCTGCTTGAAATTTGGTCACAATGTGTGTACCAATGTACACAAAACTGCCAATTTCTCTTGCCTTTGAATAGAGATATTTTTCTAAAACTGAAGGAGTGATACCTGATGACATTTCACCTACCGAGGGAGGATGTTGGGGAAAGGAAACATTGTTTCAATTGGCATCTCCGGAGAAATGTGAGCAAGTGTTCCTCAAAACTATGTTGTTTTCTTCTCCCGTGGAGCAAAAGCACACAATACAACAGTAAAAATCTCTGGCAAGTCATTAGCACGTGCCATTTAGTGACAACCACAGGCTAAAATTGGAAAGGCCAGAGCAGTTGTTGCTGTCTAACCTTCGTGTCCTCTCAGAGCTCAGATGAAGAGACGGCCAAAGACTAACTTAAACCCAAGTTCTGAAATTGAGTTAAATTTATCTAACAAAGGATGCCACTTTGGGGTGCCTCCCCTGGCCTCTGTGCTTACTCAGCTCTTTTGATGGAAATAATTTCCGTGGGAGGGAGGCCTGAAGAAATATTAAAATTCATAGTCCACACTATGCCACAACCCTTTGCTGCCCACCTGAGTGACTTCCTCCCCATCTGAGCTGCTGCCCAACGTCCCAGCCCCTGGCTAGACAAGTGTGGGAGAAAGACACAAGGACTTCAAACAGGAGCGGAGGGTGTGACTCCCATATCCCACAATAGAGAACCATATAGTGCGGTGGAAAGTGAAAGCGAAAAGTGAAGTTAGTAAAGTCACGTCTTAGTAGTGATCTTTTATCAACGCAAACTAGGGGAAGAGGGATTCTGTGGGGTTAAGAGGTGGCATCTGCAGCCTGATTCTGCAGATTCAAGTACTGGCTCTATCACTTACTTGCTGGCTGAGCTGGGGCAGGATCTTTTCTAAGGCTCAATTTCCTCCCATAAAGTGGAGATGATAAAAACAGGCACCTCATGCACAGAGATCATTGGGAAGGATTCAACTGAATAATCTAAGAAAAGTGCTGGTGTGTAATAAGTATTCAGTAAACAGTTGCTGATATTAGGAAAAGAAGGCAGATGTCATGGGCTTTGGTCAACTCACCCAAGAAAGCCTGCCTGGGTCTGAGAATGAAGTATGGCTGCATCTACTCCTACATTTACTCGAAAAGAGATAAATTAGGAGTAACCATGCTCTACAGCCATATTCTAGACTGAATTAGAGCCAATGTTGGTGCAGAAAATAATAAAAATATTCGTCCACATATAGACTGTGGTTTATAGCATACAGAGTATTTTCACATTTACTTTGGATCTAATCTTTAAAATCGCAAAAGATGGATAACACAGAAGTTTTTATTGCCACCATACAGATGACAAAATTGAGGCTCAGAGAGGGAACATAGTTTGCTGAAATCCACACATCTAGCCAGCAACAGAGCTAGCATCTAAACCTAGGTCTTTCTATTCCAGAGACAATGGATGGATCCACTGTGCACGGAGAGAGGACATGTGAGATGGATGTTTGACCTGTGTTAATCAGAAAACATTTCAAATCAGAAGAATAGGAAGGCAAAATAACAGAAGGGGCTGATGGCATTTCAAAAGGGAATGGTAATAATAGCATTTGCTGAAGGGCCCTTCCTGGGCACTCAACACTGTGCTAAAACTTTTATAGATGCCACCTCATTTAATCTTCCCAACTCTGTAAATATATAACACTGTTATTCCCATTTTACAGGTGAGAATACTGAGGTTCCAGGTCACATAGATTGTAAGTGGTTAAATCAGGATTCAGACTTAGGTCAGGCTGATATCAGAGCTTCTATTAATCTGTCCCCAGTTTGTATTAGCCCTGGAGGCTTTTAGAGGAGGCAAGATGCACAATGTCTCTAATTGGCAAATACCAGAACTGTACAACAATCTGAAAGATAAATGTGAAAAATTAATAAACTAAGCTGTACAAAATATAAATAAGCTGTATAAAATAAAGCTAAGCTGCATAATTAAAGCTAAAGTTTAAAATCATAGTATGATGTCACCCTACCTCTGAGAAGCAGAATATTCAGTACATAGACACAGAACTAGAAAGGCTGACCTTGGACAAGGAGTAGAATAACAATGGCTCAAAGAGGTCACCTGGAATATACTTGAGCCTATTCAACAGAGAGATGGCTTAGGAAATGTTATTTCATCTCCTTAATGTGAAAAGAAGGGGGAAAAAAAAACCAATGATAGAAAGTGAATAGGCAGGACCACTCTCTTCACTGAAGGACATGGGTTGTAACAAGTCCACGGGGTTGGTGTGTGGATTAAACAGAATGACTATGAAAGCCCTGGGCAGAGGGCATGATGCTCTACAGATGCTTGATGAATGTGAAGGAGATGAAATAAACAGTCCTGTGTGTATCACCGCCAGGATTTGTGTCAGATCTGAGTTACACCCTGCTATATTTAGCGAATATTTTCCTCTAAATTGACTCAGTTTAAAACTTAACCTTGTACTCTGCTGTAATAACCATGAATTTATAAGTATGAGGTGTAAGTTGTATATTTCTTCCTAATATTCATGAAAATAAATATGAACCCATTGAGAGATTTAATGTCCACATGCCGCCCAAAATCATCTCAAGTACAACTAGTGTGCCATAGTCTGGGAAACATCGCAGGCATGTGGAGAGCCCTGGATGAGGAACCAGGAGACCTGGGGTGTGGGCTTGGATGATCACGTGTGTCGCCTTCCCGAGGCACGTTCCGCGCAGGAAAGTGGGAGAATACATGCTTAGTGTCTTGTGAAGGCAAATGAGGTAACACACGTGAACACATTTCATAAACAGGGACATGGCAAACCCTAGGTGTTTGTGTGACTCTGTCTTCTTCTATAAAAGAAATCTTAAAAAGTCAAACATATCTGTTAGTAGTCAACCAATTATTAAAATAACATACTTTAAAAATCAAAGAGAACTTTTCTACTGCTCCTACAACTTCAAAATAAAGCATCACCTGGTTTCCTTTTTCTTGCAGAGATAACATAGTTGCATGACCTCTATAAAGGCCAGTGAGCAGGACATCAAACTCTGCCCCTGTGCTCTGGCTTATGATATTATTATACCACAGAGGCTCAGTGCTGGAAAGAGACCAAGGGATCATGATGTCTAGTCTCATTTTACAGCAGTGGTATTGAGTTCTGGAGAATTTTTGAAACCTTACTTATGGTCTCACAGCAAAACGGAATTCGAATCGTGACTGCAGGCCCCTCAACCAATTCTCCTGCTGTTACATGAACTTGCCCCCTGGAATGGCAGCGCGGCCTGAGGGGAAGAGGAAGTGGAGCTGCTGTCCCCTATATAATCCACTAACATCCAGTTAGGGAAGAACCCCATGGGCAAGACAAAGGACCGAGATAGGCGCTGTCTTCAAGGTGTCTACAGTCCTTCAAAAGGAACCAGAGGGCCGGGCGCGGTGGCTCACGCCTGTAATCCTAGCACTCTGGGAGGCCGAGGCGGGTGGATCGCTCAAGGTCAGGAGTTCGAGACCAGCCTGAGCAAGAGCGAGACCCCATCTCTACTAAAAATAGAAAGAAATTATCTGGCCAACTAAAATATATATAGAAAAAATTAGCCGGGCATGGTGGCGCATGCCTGTAGTCCCAGCTACTCGGGAGGCTGAGGCAGTAGGATTGCTTAAGCCCAGGAGTTTGAGGTTGCTGTGAGCTAGGCTGACGCCACGGCACTCACTCTAGCCAGGGCAACAAAGTGACACTCTGTCTCAAAAAAAAAAAAAAAAAAAAAAGGAACCAGACACACACACACACACAGTCTCACGTGCAAGGGCCCAACTAATAAGAATCTAAAACTGAGAAACTGTCACAGTTTTCCCAAGATAACCAAAGCAGCACAGGGATGCAGACTGAAGCAAGCCCCTGTATATTTGGCCACTCCTGTCCTGTCCATGGACGTCCACTTCCAGCTTACCAGCCTGGTGGTACAGCTGCACAGGGCAATGACAATCTCATAGTCCGTGAGTCAAAGGACATCATCAGCACCTTTAGAGACCATGGTAAGGCCACCCCTCCCCAGAGGCTGCTGCTGTGGTGCTTCAACTTCCTCTGGCTCCCTAAACCCTGTCCTGTTGAGGTTCACTCTCACTCCTAGCCCAGTCAGTCAGTGGTCTAAGATTTGTTTTCACAAAGAACAGAACCATGAGCTAGGAAGCAACCTTTCTAGCATAGTAAACAACATAAAATCATAGTAAACAACATAAAAATGTCCTCACAGTCTAACATCTCTAAAAAGATACTTCTATATAACTTCTTATATAAATATGACAAGAATTATAGCTTTATGGAGAATGTGCCTGCTCTAAGAAATAGGTATCATCTTTTAGAAAAGGAAGAGCTTTCTCCTTAACAAGAAAAGGATCAAATCAATAGCCTTTTCTCAGAAAAAAATTGTTTTAAATAATTTAGAGTGATTCCATCATTTAGCTCATTTCCATCCCTCCAAACATCATTGTACTGATGCTGTCTGCTATGTTTTAGGTCAGTGGAAAAGGAGGAAAGTGGAGGGTGTGGCCCAAAATTGATTGTCTGATCTACAACACATGTTTTACATCATTTCATGGAATTCTTAGTGCAGTCTTCTGAGCTAGGTATTCTTACACCCGTTAACAAAGTGAGCACACTCTGGAAAGGGGAGGTGTGCCTAATTTTGGCATCTCCAGCAATAGTCTCATTGTAACAGCAAAGGCATGGACTGCATGTCAGGAATGATGCTAGGGGCCTTTGTATAATATCACACTTGCTACAGTATGTGCCAGGTGCTGTTTTATGAGCTTTACTTGCTTAAAGCATTTGAGCCCCAAACAGCCCATCATTACTGACCTTTTACAGCTCAAGAAACTAAGTCACACAGTTGGTACATGGCAGAGCCAGGACTTGAACCCAGTAGCCTGGTTCCAGGATCTGTGGCCTTAACCCCAAAGCCAATTACCTCACTTAGGCAAGGAGCTTGTCCAGTGTTTCCTGGCTGGCAGGTCGTGCTGCCGAGATGCAGCCTGCAGGCAACAGGGCTCCAGAGGCTTCTTCTTCATCCCAGGCCCCACAAACACTTGTTTTTGCCAAAGCTAACACCTGCATTTGATGCCCAAGGGGCTCCATCTCTCTGGGGGTCTGGGAGAGATTTTGCTTTAGTATTTGCACTACACACATCTCTCTCCCCTGGACTCCTTCCTTCTACCTAAAAGCACCTACAGATCAGCTTTCTCCTACAGACTCCCTCCACCCCCATCCAAGATTCTGCTTTAGACTTCAACTATCACTCTCTGTCCTCCCCTCCTTGCCTCTTTTTTTTTTTTTTATTTCAGCATATTACAGGGCTACAAATGTTTAGGTTACATGTATTGCCCTTGCCCCACCCGAGTCAGAGCTTCAGCATGTCCATCCCCCAGATGGTGCGCATCGTACCCCTCCTTGCCTCTTCTTGAGAGAAATCCACACTCACTGCCTCTCCTCCATGCCCAGTCTCTGCCCAACTCCCCAGTCTCTGAAATGGTCAAATGGTCTCCTCCCCTCTTGTTCTCCTGCCCACATTCCCAGCTCCAGCCTGCAAGAACTGTTCCAGGATGCTGGTAGGAGCCTCAGCAACAGAAGCCATTCTCCATCTCCACTTCATGCTTCCATTCGTCTGTGCCTGTGCTCACTCTTCCCACACAGGGATTGCCTGCCCCAGACCCCCATCTCCTCCCGCTCAAGTCCAGCACACCTTACAAGTCCAGAGACAATCACTCCAGCTGGGTTCACTAACCCCTTCCCCTGAATTTTATGATCCTCTTTTCTATAGCACTTCTGATTTAAGTGCATGTCTTATCTTTCCTAGGCTGTAGGTAACTAGATTCTTTTTCAATTTATCTTTGCATCACCTACAGGGCCTTGTACAAGCAATCAATGGCTGTTGAATGTTCACTCACTGACCTCCAGCTTGATACTTAACAAGAGTATCTTCTTGCATAAGCTTCTTGCATAATCTCAGATCTCCTTGCATAAACTTGGCCAAAAGTTTCCAAGTTCTTGAATCACCTGCTGCCCTGTTGACAGGAACTGAGTCCACCAAAATTCACCTTAGAGAACTGCCTGTCCGCACACAGAACCACACCTGGCCTTCCAGAAGCAGGCCAAGTGAACACTTTCTAGGAAGTCAAGCAGTTTTGAGAGTGGAGAGAGGGAACATTAGAAATGAGGCTCAGTATAACTACTGTCCTAGATAAGAGGCGATCATTAAGGTGGTAGAAACCAGTATCAAAATGCTGTAGCTAAATTTTCACTCACATGTTAATGTGTCCTACTAAATGTCCCTAGTAACTTTAATTTAATAGGTTCAGTCAGCTATGGTTTGGAACATTAATATTGATAGTATTTAAATGCTCTTTGTATTCTAGCTCAAATTACTTTTCCTCAGGAGAATGGTGATTGTATGAACTCTTAAAAAGCCTTCAGTAAGAACATATGATGGTCTCATAAATATTAATTGAGCACAGCAGGATGCTTAGCTCTCAGGTGCTAGGTGAAGTACACATTTTTGCCAGAGATTTTGGAGTCACTCATCTTCATTAATCTTCATAAGCCTTAAATACACCATGCACAATAGGGGTTCTGTCTCAATCCTTATTTTAGACAGTGTGAAAACAAAGTGCATTACACTTTCAAATCATTTGTACATTATCTCATTTAAGTTTTACAATAGATCTCTGCGATGGTATTGGTCCCCTTCTGCAGTTGAAGAAACTGAAACTTGAAAAAGTTCATTAATTTACCCAACAATTTGTTTAACTATAAATCTCAATGCGAAAGATTCCATATAAACACTATGTAGTATAGAGAAAGCAATGAGACTGGCACTCATGAATATTGCCAGTGGGAAGGCACAATGAGAAAAATGTTTCCAGAAAGCAACTGGACACTATGCATTAAAAATAAATAAATATGTATATGTGTGTATATATGTGTATGTATATGTCTTATATATGTGTATATATAATATATATGCACATATAATACGTTAACCCATACAAAGATGTTTATCATAATAATATTTATAATAATGGTAAATAATAAACAAAAGAAGAATGTCTAAGTAATAATATAGTCATAAGATATGGTCCTTACAAAGAAAATTTTAAATGTTTTTTAAGATAATAAAATAGCCAGCTATAATATTAAGCAAAAAAATGGCAGAAATCAGAATATATACTGTGATTCCAATTCAAAAAGTTGGGGAAAGCACACCAAAATATTAACAGTGGTTGCTTTTTCTTCTGTATAGTTTTCTGTTTTCAAAATTTTCAACAAAGTTCAGATGCTACTTTTGTAATCAGAAAAAATTTCATTCAAAAACAACAAATAAATTTTTTAAAAAATCATGTCCACAGTTACACAAGAACTAAAAGGAAAAGCCAATCCTTTGCCTCCAACTTCAGAACTCTGGCCCCTGCACCGCCCTGCCTTGGTGTCCATGAGCATGAGCTGCCACATAAAATACACCATCATCACAGAGTCATCAGCCAACTCTGGAACGAATAATAAACCAGTGTTAAGCTGATTATATTAGACTGTTTTATCGTATAGTCTTATGTTGACGCAGCCCAGGAAAGGGGTCAGAACTACTTACCACAAGACTAACACGCATTCCCTGACCTGCTTCCTGCAATTTTATTTCTTAAATATGCCAGGACGGCTGAACCCCCTCTAATTCTAATGCTTTTTTCCAGTCATTTAATAATACCCTTTGTTTCAAATATAGGTTATCATAGAATCTGGCCATAAAGCAATCCTCAAATCCCTCATGAACTTAGAATTAACCTGCTGTAAAATATTTTAATTGCATCTTCCCAGAAAGGAAATTAGAGTTCTTGTTCTCTAGCAATTCCTTTTTGATGGCCATTAACCAAAGATCCACAAAATTCTTGCCAATAGCAAATGTGTAATGTCTTCAAGGACTCTGCAACTCACTTCATAGTCTATTCTTTAAGTAATGTTTCACAGATGGACCAATTTATCAGTATTTTATAATTTAATCACATTTACTTTCTATATACAGGTGTCTAACGGAGACATGACTCTTGGGCCATGATGTTAAAAGAAAGGACAATTGGAAGTCCAGAAAAACTTTCTGTAGCCTCTTGACAGTCAACATCTACAAATGAAAGAAAAATTTGGGTGGCTTGAGGAATCGCACATTCTATTGCTTACATTAAAATTTGAAGAGATTGCACCATCAGTCATTGTCATTGTCCAGTAATCTCAAGGACTGGACAGAGGTAGGTAGTTCCAACATTTGGAATGTAAAGAGGAAAGGAGCTGGCAATGAGAAGAATTGTCTTAGTTTTCTGAGCTATGCAAACACAGAGCTCTGCACTAAATTTATTTAATTTAAAAATGGACTTAGTTCCAACTGCACACACTAGTTTCCTCCTGGAAAAAAAATCATATTGCAAAAATAAAGGAAGATGGGACATTTTTAATTTTTGATGATGTAAAGTAGACACAACCTTCACTCTTTTTCAACATAGTCACTAAACAAGGGAAACACAAAGCTATTGTCAAGCAATGATTAATAAAATTTGGCACAGATTATCATGTATACATTAAGTCTGAATCATGTCTAATTTCATCTTTTCTGATTATAGGACAAATTGTTATTGTTTAATTAAAGCAGAAAAAAAGTGGAGATTTGCTTTTCTCCAAAAAGTTTCTCACTAAACCTGGTTACCTTAACTAATATTCCACTCTGACTTGATAAATGCTGTTCCAATGTCAGAGAATAGAGAAAGAATTTTGTGGTCCCGTATCAGACTATTTAAAGGGAAATTTCTGGTCTACAGTAGGTCAAGGGATATGTTATGGAAGGAAACCATTATCGAGGCTTTCCTTTGCCACTTAACTGTTTTTTCTGGAGGCTCTTTAATAATGGCTTCAATATTTATAGGTATGAGACGGATAATGATTTGAGATATGAGATACATGATGAGATACATCCCCAACACTGACAAGCTCATTCAGCCTTTCTTTGAGTAACACTGTCCTCCTTGGGTCTTCTCTCCACGTACCTTGAATGTGGGCATACAGCTTATGTAAGAGCTTCAGACAAGTCACTCTGGCCATGAACCTAAATGTATTTCACAGAACATTTCCAGAGCTTTATTTTGTTCTACTTTTTAAATGTTGATTTTTGAATAGTGACTTAGATTTAGAAGTATCAATTTTATTACTGCCTTGGAAACAGAAAAATGGAAGTAAGTTGAGGCATTTTGAAGCATATAGTCCAAGAAGTTTTTATTCTATATGCATCAGTTAACTCAATTGCTAAATAAGTTTTCCTGTAGTGTCTTTTTGGAATTAAAAATAGAAGCAGCTCAGAGCATACTGACTGCTTTGATAAACAGACTACATTGCAGGATGTCTATGCTACCACACAGCCTCTACAAAAGAAGTTTTCTATATTTCAACCATTTCATTGAAATCATTTTTCATTTCTAATGGATTTTTATTACCATTTAATGAAAATAGCTATTCTAGCCTTTATTTTCACAATAGTTTTTCTTATGAAATTATCAATTCCTAAGAGGTTTTTTTGTACAAATGTAGGAAATAAGCATCCTTAAATTTAAAGACTCCATGCACTTTACTCAGCATACTTTGCCTCCTAACATTGGGATTTGTGAAATTATCCTTCCTCTGCTTTATTTGAAGCTGAGACTGAGAAAAGAACAGAAAGAAAATCTACAGGAATTTGTCTTATATTTATCTCTCTTGAAAAAGTGCTTGTTTTCTTCTGATGTTATCTGTCTTAGCCATGGGACTCAGAGCCTATATTGGTGGTCAGTATGTTCTACTCTGCACCTCTGTGGCCAGCCTGAACCCTCACTCAAAAGTTCACACTGCGAAACTACACACTTTTTAAATAGGCACAACAAATATCCTTCCTTCATCCCCAGGGTCTTGGGGTAAAGGAAATGCAGAAAGATTGCAAAGTAGTTTTTGTTGTTATTTTGGAAGGGAGCATTTTTCTACAATCTCTGAACTCCTCTGATTTTTACTTAAGAATACCACTCTTTTGTCCTGTCAGGTTTTAAGCATCTACTGCCTGCTTTTGAGGGGTCTTTTCTGAATAACAATCCAGAGAACATTATTTGCCATAGGACCAAGATCCTGTTCTTTGTGGTTAGACCCTCTGAAATGCCAATCATCTGTAAAGCAGTTAGAGCCTTTATGATTTCAGCAGCTCGGGAGAAGAAATCAAAGCATCCGCTCTGCAGAGCACCTTCCAGCGGCGTCTCGCAGCGCCCGCGCAGCGCCCGCGCAGCGCCCGCGGCTTACCTGTGCGGCATGCCGGTGGTGTGCGCGGTGGTGTGCTCGCTGGACAGGTCGCAGAGCTTGAGGTACCAGTTCATCTCCACCTCCCGCAGCAGGGCCAGTTGCCGCGCCCTGAGCTGGCTTTGCCCTGAGGGGCTGAGGCTGCTGTCTTTACCATTCTCCGAGGCTTTCTTGGGAGATTTATCTTTCCCCGTTCCGGAAAACACAGACTGTTTCCTTAACTTGGTGCTCTCTTCTGAGATCTGACTCCCCGCCGCCCCTGTCCGGGCTGCCAGCATCGTGGAGTATCGCGTCTTTCAGAGAAGACTCTAAGTCACTGTCATCAAAGTAATGTAGATTGATTTTTCTGCGTCTGCCTCCCTCCTCTTCCCTGCCCACCCCACCTCACTTAACCTTATCCTGCCACAAAGCTGTAATTGAGCCCAGTCTGTGACTCCGATGAAAGGGAATCTCTAATCTTTCCTGACTACCTGTGATATCTTGGAACATAGAAATTTTAAAAACAACTCTGACAAACTTTGCAATACTAAAGTTTTGTAGTGCTATTGCTTCCGTAAAGTTAGGACTTCTGCTTCATTTAACAATGATCTGAACCTTAGATCGTGAGGGTTTGGTAAATTATAGTTGATCATCATGTTAGAGGTATAAAAGAATATATCTAGAGACTCATTAGCCATTCTTAATTGGAGTCCTTTTGGAGTTTTAAAAGTTTTAATGTGAATGTCGTCAAATAAGTTTAACTATATCAATGCAAGGGGAGAGTTGTTCCTTTTGTGTAAACCTTAAAATAAAATTTTTAATTTATTTTATATTCCTTTGGGAAAGGAAGGCTTTTTGAATGTCAGTGAACCACATACTATATGTCAAGCACTCTTTCATTCCTAACATTAAGAATGGTGAGCCCATCATAACCGATTCAGTAGTTGGCCCTCCAACACTTCTGACAGAGGGAAAGTATGAGAATCGTCTTATAATTGGGGAGAATGAGGCCAAAGTTGGAGTGAAAAAATAGAAGAATGGGAAGAAGTGGAGGAAGCCTGTATGTGTGCAGATGTGTGCCTGTGTGTGCACGCACATGAGTGTGTGTGTGTGTGTGTGTTCCCAGTGCTCATGAAAACTAGCTCCGAAGAAGGAAAGAAAGTTTGATTAATAGTCCTAGGGTTAAGATCCATGGGATAGACTCACACATGCCCATGAATCTGACTCCCATTCTAGCTGAGGAGATAATGATGATAGTGCCCACCTAGATGTCTACCACAAAGTTGTTTCGTGACCCATTAAGCCCCAGGCACTGCCCCCCCAAATCCAACTAAGTCTCTCCTGTATCAGCTGTCCCCGTTCCTGCTATATATAAAGAACTTGGGAAGGTGTGTGAATTTTCCTATCTATGACAAGATCATAAGTTAAAAGCTACAGAGGTATAGCAAGGTCCCAGAACCCCTGAGAAAGGCAAGAGAAGAAGGAAAAAAAAGGGCTCTTCTTAAAGAGACAGAAAGGAGCAGTCAGCGCTTCTATAAAGTATGTCAAGGTCTTTGAGGGTCCCCGTGCCTGTTAACTAATCAAAGCCAGGAATGAGAGGACAGCAAATCCCACTGCATGGACTCTCCGTATTCAGGTAAAAGTTGTTTGATATTAGTGTTTGGGATAGTTTGGGATTAGAACTGTGACCAACAACCAATGTGGAACCGGAAACATGTGGCAGGAGGCAGCTGATACCAGGTATCACGGCCAGTCCAATCTGAAGCTGTGGGGTCTAAGGAACTTTTAGCACCAGCAGGTTGTAGCTTTTCTAACTCCTCCCCTTGTCCCCATCCCTCGAGTCATTGAGGACTTCTGGAAACATGGTATCCATGGCAACCAGGCTCCCCAGAGTGTAGACTCTGGGGACAATCTCCCCAGTTTGATATTCTTGGAGCTATGCCAATAGAGGGCTCTGCAACTGAACCGGGGAGGGGACGCTAATGCTCATTCAGGCAAGGAGGCAGAGGGCTTCACTCACTTGGCTTGCCTTTCTGGAGTCAGACTGCTTGCGTTTGAATCCTAACTTCATCACTTACCTGCTCTGTGATCTAAGACAAATTGCTTAACTCCCCTATGCTTTAGTTTCCTCATCCATAAAAATAAGGATAATTATCTACTTGTGCAGTTTTAAAATAAATTCTTTGACACTCCTTTCATTGAAAGGTGGGATCTGTTTCCTTCCCCTTGAATCTGGGTGGGCTTCTGACTGCTTTGATCAGTAAAATACAATGGAAGTGATATTATGCAACATTCATGCTTAGAAAGGCATGCAGCTTTCACCCACCACTCTTGGCTCTTCATTCTGGGGAAGCCAGCTGTCATGTAAGGAGCCTGACTACCTTAGCATTGCCATGCTGAGAGCCACATGCAGGTTCTCTGATCAGTAGCCCCAGCTGAGCTCCCAGACAACAGCCAGCATCAACTCCCAACTCTAGCCAGCTTGGGCGTACTGCAGTCTATCCTTAGAAGACTGAGGTCCCAGCCAACATTTGACTGCAACTGCATAAGATATCCCAAATGAGAATAGCCCACCCATGCCCTTCCCAAATTCCTAACCCACAAAATTATGAGCTAAATAATATGGTTGCTTCATTAGCACCATGAAGGTTTGGGGTTATTTATTATGCAGCAGTAGTAACCACTGCTTACACCCTTATTATAAGCATTTAACAAGATATATGTGAAATATTAATACTTAGGACAATGCCTAGTGTATTTTAACATTCAATATGTATTGATATTTATTCTCGAGGTTAGACACCATTGCAGCACTAAAATTCAAACTTTCTGCTTATGCTTCCCTATTAAAAATTTGCAAAACTACGTATCAACTTAAGCATTTTTAAGTATAGAACATTTTTCATCATAAATTAAGTAGGTCATGCACCGCATAATGAGATTTTAGTCAAGAACAGACTGCATGTAGGACAGTGGTCATAAAATTAAAATGGAGCTGAAAAATTCCTATCATGTAGTGATGTTATAATTGCCCTAACGCTGTAGTACAACACATTACCTTCTCAGTGTCTAGATACACAAATACTTACAACTGTGTTACAATTGCCTACATTATTTAGTATAGCAATATGCTGTACAGGTTGGTAGCCTAGAAGCAATAGGCTATACCCTATAGCCTAGGCATGTAGTAGGCTATTCCATCTAGGTTTGTGTAAGTACAATCTATGATGTTCGCATGATGAAATCACCTAATGATGCATTTCTCAGGATGTAACCCTGTCATTAAGCAATACATGACGGTAGTTGCAAAGAATGC
Source organism: Eulemur rufifrons (assembly GCF_041146395.1). Taxonomy (NCBI): domain Eukaryota; kingdom Metazoa; phylum Chordata; class Mammalia; order Primates; family Lemuridae; genus Eulemur; species Eulemur rufifrons. Next base: position 103,100,443 of record NC_090989.1, read on the forward strand.
AATGTCTAGCATATTGTGTTATCATTTTAAAATAAAGTTGTTACATCACTACCTTAAAAGTATCCAATGGAATTAAAATCCCATAGCTATTTGATATCTACCTTTACCCATTTAAAAAATTCATGAACAAAGCTCTTCTTTAGCAGCTGGAAATTTTACTTTCTTCCTTTTTTTTCCCTGAACTAGTTTTCCCAAGTCTCATCCAGAATTTTATTCTGACAGACAATATTTGTATCCTTGAAAATATTTTACTGATGACTTTATCAAATAATTTTCTGCAATGAAAATATAAATATAAAAATTTTAAATTATTGTTTTCTATGTCCTTAAGATTGTTATTGAATATCTTAGGGATTGAGTTATCTTGACAATTATTATTGTACATAATTGATTAAATGAAGATTTTATAAATTTTGATAATTTTTTGCTTAACATGAAAAGTAAAATTTATTGGAAAGCTATCTTTTAATGACATGTATGGGACTAGGATCTTTTTTTTCTGAATTAGGTCATGTATCCATAAAAGAATACTATTTATTGGAAGAATGAGATAGAATTCAGCATTAATATTATTTCCATTTTTTTCATTTTTAAAGATACACGTTCTGAAAAATTTTGTTTACATAAATAAATTAATGGAAATGGAAGGCTTTTTCAATATAGTGAAATCATTCAGTTCTTTAAATGTCTTCTCAGATATATACTAAAATCACAGTGATGTATCATTTTAACTGATATATTTTTAAATATAAATATAAAAATGGTGAGGTATCCTCCACAAACTGCGAGATGGAGAGCTTTTAGAAGGCTATGACAAAGGAGTGAAATCATCAGATTTATGTATTAAAAGGATCACTCTCACTACTGTGCTGAGAACAGACTGTTGGGGGTCAAGGGAAGAAGAAGGGGGGTTGGAGGCTACTGCAATGATCTGGGTGAGAGATAGTGGTGGCTTAGACCAGGGTGGTGAACAATAAAAGTTATAAAAAGTGGTCAGACTCTGTGTATATATTTTGAAGATGGTAAAGAAAGAATTTCTTGGTGGATTGGTACAAGGAAAGCAGTTTAAAAGAATGAAAGGAGTTGAGAATGACCCAAAGGAGTTTAGCCTGAGCCACTTTCTAGGACTGGAAAGATACCAGAGAATCAAGTTTTCTGGGTGTGTGTGATGTAATTGAAGGGTTGCTTTTGTATTACTCATAGATTCACCATTTTTGATGCCCTTAATTTCTTCCTGAGGATCCAAATTGCCATCCATTATCATTTCCCACGGTCTGAACAACTTTCTTTGACATTATATATCTACTAGCAACACATTCTCCTTTATCTGAAAATACTTTTTGCACCTTTATTCTTAAGGGATATTTTCTCTGTTTTTGTTGTTGTTGTTGTTGTTGTTGAGCACTTTAAGGATGTTTTTCATTGTCTTCTGGCTTCCATATTTTCTGATAAGAAGTCAGTGATTAGTCATGTCATTTTTCCATTATATGCAATGTGCTGGTTTCTGCTGGCTGTTTTCTTTATGTTCTCTTTCTTTATCTTTGGTTCTGATCAGTTTGACTATGATATGCCTAGGTTTTTCTTGTATTTATGTTGCTTGAAGTTTGCCAAGGTTTTTGCATCTTTAAATTTCTGTCTTTCACCAAATTTGGGAAAGTTTGGGGCATTATTTTTATGGAGTCTCCTCTAAGACTCCAATAACACATATATTCTTTAATATTAATGTTATTCCTCATGTATTTGAAGTTCTGTTCATCTTTTTCATTTTTGTTTCTCTTTTCTTCAGCTTGGATAATATCGATCTGTCTTCAAGCTTGCTGTGTCATCTCCATTCTGCTAAGTGCATTCAGTAACTTTTTAAAATTGAGGTGGTGTATTAATCATGTGTAGATTTTTCATTGGATTTTTTTTTTATGGTTTCTGTTACTCTGATGATATTTCTTATCTTTCATTCACTACAAGTATATTTTCCTTTATTTCATTGAGCATAGTATAGTTATAATACCTGGCTTAAAATCCTTATCTGGTCTTTTTCTCTCTAATCATTCCAAATTTTTAATCAGTCTACATACCCAACAGATAAATTTCCCTTAAAAAAATGGGATGAGGAAAACCTGCTCTAATTATGTCTCTGACTTGCTCAAAATCCCTCAATGGCTCCTTTATACCTAAGGATAATATTGAAACCCACCAAAGTGATTTTAAAGGCCAGTCTCCAGTCTACTTTCTCAACTTGACATCTAACTGCTTTTCTGCACAAGCAATGGGTTTCAGCTATTTTGGTTTAGCCCTGGTTTGTTTACTGTTCTCTTAAAGTGCCTGTTATTTCATGCCTCCATGTTTTTATCACTCCTTTTACTTTCTCCCTATCAAGAATACTTTCTACCTACCCAATTCCCAGTTTTCTCATTGAAATTCCAGGCTGTCATAAGGCCTCCTCCGACCCCCACAGTCTGGAGGGAGCATTTCCTTCACTGCTCTTCTCATCCCCATTGACTGAAGTAACGTGGGCACGTTGGTCACACATGGCTTGGAGATAACTCCTTCACTGCTGCCTTGGACTATCTTGCTCCCTTTGATGTATGTCCTACCCCACAGTCCATCTCCCTAGCACCCCCTTCAGGGGTACCACACACACACATCCTGAAGTAACATTCAACACATAGCTGTTGAATCTTTCGTCCTCAGCACCAACATGGTTTCTTAAAGGCTGGTGGCAGAGCCAAGAACCTGAAAAAGAAAGGTTTTGTTTTGTTTGGTTTCTAGAAATTTCTATTTAAATACTAAGAGAGAAAGCTTAGAGCATAAAGGCTCTAAAGGAATGGGAAACAATATTTGATTACATAAGTATTATTTTCCTCCTCTCCCTTCCCTCAGGCCAAAAAGAAACTTGAGTCAGGCAGAGAGAGGGTAGGAGTGGACTGAATTAGAGTTGAATTGCCACCAGGCCCTACCTACCTGGTATCCAAGGAGGCATCTAAGCGCAAGGGAAGCAATGGCTAAGGGAGATCTTTGGTCCTGTAAGCCTGAGGGGAGCCTCCCTGTGTCCTGCACTAAGGTGACCTGACCGTGGAATATATTTGTGAAACTAGGACACTTTTGAGAGTGAAGAGAGTGCTATTAATAGTTACATAGAGACAACAGGCAAAAGCTGGCAAAGTCTCTGCAAACGAGGAGGTATCATCATCCTACGCATACCCCCAGCATGATGTGGATGGCATCCAAACACTTCTATGGCAGTGGTCCCTGCCATCCAAAGTCGTGCAGGAATGATGAGGAAGCCAGCAGCTGTGAAAGCTGAGGTTGAGACAAAGGGGCTGCAGAGTGCACGGATGTGGGCCCCAGAGGCCTACTGATGTCAGAGAAGGAAGCCTGATCTCAGGGTCATGGGCAAACAGCCCTGAAGTGTGAGCCTATGAGGACAGAGGCTGGCATGGAGACCAGGTGCTCCTCCCAGGGTCAAGATAATCCTTGAGACCCCACAGAGAAGGGAGGCAGGGAAAGAATCTGAAACTTACTGGGTTAACATCAAAAGTGACTGTCTTGAATTGGCAAAATTTTTGTTCTGCTATCAATGAGAATAAAGGTTTATAAGCTAGACACTGAGGAATGGGTGATGTTTTTGTATTCCTGATCACTGTGATGTGCAAAATTTAAAAAATATTTCAACCCTTGTCCTAAGGCTATTGCATTTTTATTCGTTTCAACATCCCCGCATCCTCTGAACTTGGTAGAGCTTAGGACCCATTAGGCCATTCCCAGGTAAGTGAAACACACACATCTGCAGACAAGGCTGTGGTCATAGACTGCGATGGGCAGTGCCCAGAGGGGGCACATGAGGACACAGACCTCCACGTCTCAGCATGGAGAGGGTCAAACCAGGACCTTTTCCATGAGGGTCACTGCTTCCAGTCAGAATGACCACAATAATTATCTCGATAACTAACGCTCATCTAGTTGTGGATCCGAACTATTTTCATATGTATTCTCATTTAATTCTCCATTTTTAAATGAGGAAATGGAAGCCCAAAAACTGTATGACTTGCTTCACTTTAAGCAACTTTGAGAAACCCAAACCCAGATGCTATGTTTCACTGTCCCTATATTCCTTCCCTGACCCCCAACTGCCAATTCAAAGACCACATGCAGAATGGTCTTTTCCCACACAGATAGTCTGGATTCCGTCTAGACATGAATGAACTCTCTGTGCATTGCCTACGTCTTAAGAGGTTAATTCTTTTCACTCTCACTTTATGACATTAGTAAACAGCAACTGGCTATTTGCTCCATTGCCTTGAATGTTTTCTTTACCTGCCTTGTACAAGGTTGATTTCTTCTTTCCTGTTAATTTACTAACCATGAATTACTATTGATTGTCTTCATCACCTTTTAAAATATTTATCATTGTGTAGGGAGTCACTTTGTGCTCCTATAGTATTTCTGCTGCACTAATATTCTACACATTTCTTTTAGAATGTCATCACTAAAAGAAAACACAGTTCATCTTGGTTGGTTTTAGACTATAGCTATTCATAAAGCATGGAGCAACCCTCTCTAAAAATACTTAAGTGTTTGGGAAATACAGAAACCACATCAAAGCCATCAGCAAAAGGTAAGGCAGCTCTCACTGCTTGAAGGAAACACCAAGAAAAAAAAAACAGCAGTATCCTCTGTGAGCCTTTAGCAGCTTACAGAAATCATCTGCTTCTCCACTTTGCCTGCTTTGAAGGAGAAAAATAACTGAGCATGATCCCAAAAAGTCAAAGTAGAGAGTGTACAAAATGGGAGGTGACTATTTTCTTGTTTTTGAAGATGGACAAGTTCTGATGATGGTCACACAACCAGGATTAATGACATTTTGTGATTTACAGGAAACCTTTGGGATGTCAGACCAATAATAAGCCTGGACTAACCATTGCCCTTTATTGCTATAATTTAGTCAAAGTTCTTTCTTTAAAACTTGAAAGACCACTTAAATAGACTTGGAGGCCATTTCCAGTTCATAAAAACTATTTTGAGGTCCAATATCCAACTGCACACCTCCCTTGTCAGAGCTTTGATGCTGTGATGATTTTGGACCAGTTCCTGTTTATGCGCTTTTGCCTCAGTTCCAGTCCTGGGCACTGGTCCCAATTCAGTCACTCACAATAACAGTAATGCACGGAGGGTGTGTGTTGTTCAATACAAACTTAAATATTTCTTCAGCTCTTCCTTGAAAAAACATATAATGGCACAAATTTCTGATGCATTATTTTTGTGTCCTTCATACACAGTACTGCCTTGCTACCTGGTAGGGGGAAAAAAGTGACTCCATTTCGCACCCATTCCTGACATAAAGGATCACTCTATTGTGTAGATTTAAACTCAGCTAAATATTTTGAAAAGGCCCCTCACTGATATTTTCTAATGTGATGATCACATTGCCTCAAGGGGAGACTCATGAATAAAATCTACAAATATTATGAATGAGAAAGTAAATGGCAAAAGTAAAACAATGCATGTGTTTAAGGAAGTGCTTGCCTAAAAAACAGGGAGCCTGAGGGAGCATTGAAATCTATGCTCCTTCAGGCAGAAGGGGTTCAATAGGCATCAGACAGAAGTGGGAGGACCCAAGCTCTGCCACATATGAGCTGCATGACCCAGGCAAGCTATTTATCCTTTCCAAGTCCCTGTGTCCCCAGTGGCACAAGAGGAAAATGCAGATTACAATGCTTCTATCAGGATTACAGATATCAAATATAAAGCATCTGGGACATAGTAAGTGATCAATAAAATAACGTGTCATTTGTTATATTATTTCCATTTTAACACCCAGAGTATTTTTAAATGTGTCATTTAAATATAATAAATGTACATTGAAGCATTGTACCCGATTATTTTTTCAGATTCCAAAAGCTGATTATATATACTATGTCCAGTACTCACAAAGTTCAAGCCATGTCACCAGGGAGTTCTTTATTTCAAAATGTCTGTGACCTAATTAAGGACACACCTTGCACAGGCTGATGAGTGGTCAGGAGACTGGAAACATAGAGGTTCCCCTAAAACTCCCAAGGTAGCTTAAGAAGGCTCAGGTGGTATGGTTAGTTAGGACATAAATTAGGAGAATGCAGGAGACAGACCAAGTTGGTGCAGCAGATCTGACCACTCCAGCAACAAACCAACCAGGGGACCCAACCGTCTACAGGTGCAGACTCCTCGAAGCTGCTCCCAGCACTTCCGTCATCCCTGTGAGGGATCCTAGAAAAGACTAGAGCACATTATGAGACTTTCAGTTGCTGTGAAGAACAGTGGTTCATTTTCTTTTTTTATACTCATATTAGTGCACAGAGAGGTTTTTGCTTCTCAAAGTGTGGTCCAAGGACCAAATGCATGGACAGCACCTGGGAGCTTATTAAAAATGCAGACTCACCCAGACTTACTGAATCAGGATCTGCATTTTAATAGGATCCCCAGGTGGTTCATGTGCACATTGAAGTTTGAGAAGCAATAGTCTACACATATTGGGAGACTGTGTGTATGAAGTGGTTGAACAGGGTAGAGAATGCGTACTTTTTGAGTAATATGGAAGAAACTGAGACTTAGAAAGGTTTGATAACTTTGCTAAGTTCACCTATCCCTGTATGATTCCAAACTCTATGCTCTTTAATTATTCCATAGTTTTCATTATTTGAAAAGTAGGCACTTTTCAAACATAAGTTGGATGCCTCAATATATATAGAATACATATGTTTTCTATACACATCTTTCCTCCTGACAAGTATTGGTTAGCAGGATTACTACAGATCTTGCCAGGTGACTTAGAGAAAAGGAGAAGGGGTGGAGGAAAAACTCAAACCAAGGCAAGTAATCTTCCATTATGCAGCTGACTCCTCTGTCTAGAGATAAAGACCATGTGTGAATGTTCTTTGCTTCAAACCCCAAGACCTGCTCCTGGCCTTGAGCTCCTCTCCTGGACATCGGTGCTGCTTCCTAACTCAACAGTGCATGAGACATGCTCTCTTGTCCTGATGCCCAGTTCTGACCAGTCAAATTCCTGGAGGTCAGGCCCAGGGTATATTTCTGTGCTTCTCAGTGCTCTTGGGAGAGTCAAAGCATCTCCGGTTCAACAGGAAGCAGAGGCTAACACAGGAATTTAGTTCTGCTTGCTGAGCCTCCTGTCATGGGTATCTCTTTTGGTTATGTTGGTTTGTTTTTGTCCAGCACATCTTTTGTGCTGGTAAGAAGCAACTCCTCCATTCCACACAGGCATCGCTGCACTATAGATCACAATGCCCACCTGGGCCCTGTCACACCGGTGGCCACATCAGCCAGGGCTTTGCGTTGTGAACACTGTAATGCGCCATTTACATACTACCATGTGCTTACATCACCTCCATAATCCAATCACAGCCCTCCCACGGGATTGATATGTGGACATGGAAAGAGAGATCTTTGTTCTTATTGTATTGTGTTGTATTCCTATTGTCTCGTAAGCCAAAGGCTGCAAGCCTGGGTCTGCCAGGGTCCAGCTTGGCTCTCAGGTAGAGAAAGCCTAACAGAAACAGGAGGAGAAATTGAAGGCCAACATTGAAAAAGACAGACAAGAAGATCAGAAAGATGTAGAGAGAAAAATCCATAACAGCATCATTTGAGCCCCTCAATCCAGTAGCATATGGTTCTATCCCTCGGACTTCCTGGCCTCATGAGACAATAACGTCACTTTTGTGCTTTAGCTGGTTTTTACCAGGTTTCAGTTGTTTTTAGGGGTGGTTCTGCTGCTTCTCACAAAAGGATGCTAAGTGATACAATAGTCTGGGCTTGTCACAAATGCCTAAGTTGGCCCTGGAATTGGCTGGTCATTCAGAAGTCCATGCAGGAACCTCCCTGGACTATTCTAGCACCAAGAAGGGCTCAGGCTGCTACACACCTTGAGGCCCCCTAACTTGAGAGACCCCCTGCAGCCTTTGCTCTTCTACTTTCCTCAGGCACAGCCAATGGTCATTCTGCCATGCAGGCCACCCAGGCTACCCAGCGCCGTGGCCGTTTCACCTTTCACGCTGGAGCTAATTCAGTCCAGCACAGATGAGTGATAACAAAATAAAGACCCACAGACTCATAGGTTTTTTGAGCCTGATGCAACATGAGAGTGTGTAAACAGCTGACCAAGCCCCTTAATTTTATGATGGGTAAACTAAGACCAGCAGGAGTAAGAAACTCACCCATGTACACCCAACTACGAAGCACTGGAGGAGGCCAGGGAAGGGACCTAATATTTATTGGAATGTATTGAGCAATGCCCATGTGCCACCCTGTGGTTTTACAGACATCCCCTTGTCCTCCAAACCACCCTGCAAAGTGTGTTATTACTGCCGTTTTCCAGATGAGGACGCTGAGGATTCCAGGTTTTCAATAACTTGCCAGGAACAATATAATGGCTGAGCTAGAGTCCATGTCTTGGTCTCTCTTCCCCAAATGCTCCCCCTGCCTTTTCCAAACTCTACAATGCTAGCTCCCTATTGCAAAGATAGACTTAAAGTCTGAAGAAGAGTTATAATATAGCTTTAATTTGAAAATGTGTCAAGTAGATACTGGGCTATACTGGAAGCTGGCCTTTCTCATGATCTCTCCACCATAGACTATTTCTTGCTGTGACCTTTGGGGAATAGCTCAGCACACATCATGGCCTTAAGCAGCGAAATATGCTACAAAAACTCCAAGCTCCGAATAGTTTCTTCCATAAGCACAATGGAACAGGAAGAAATCAAAAACAAAAGGCTCCCTCTGTCAAAATAAAATATAGCTGACTTCTGCCAAAGCAGTTATTCCTGGAATGTCTAATTATTAAATCAGAGGCTGGTATAGAAAAGTCAAGCATTTCATTCTTTTCACTCTTGCAAGAAACTCTTTAGAAACTCAACTGAGCAACAGAGGAAAAAATTCTTCTACTGAGGACTATGCAAAATTCCATTTTATTTGAAAGAGAATCCTGCCATCTCCTTGGCAAGAGCTGTATAGCATGGAAATAAAGGAAATAAAACAGGACAACCTGAACAGCCCCAATTTCATCCTGGGGCCTCCAGATTTTCCCCTAGGCCTGGGCCTTCCCCAGTTCAGCTTTAAAGGGGTGACAGGTACACAGGGCACAAAAGAGCAGGTGCATCATTCCTGCGACTCCAATAACCCTAGACTCTTAAGTGTTCCTGTTTCTGTTACAATTAATGATAGTTAACATTAATTGAGCACTAAGCATATGTCGTGCATTATGCTATGTACTTAGCATGCACCTTCTCATTTAAATGCCACAACTACTCTAGAAAGTAGGTAGCCCTATTATCTCCATTTTATACATGAAGAAATTAAGGCTTGGAAAGGTTAATTTCCTTGAGAGAAAACATTTGTTTCATGCCTCCTGGTGAATCAGACAGAGTGTAGCCATCTCCTTAGGTGCCGTGGGGGAGCAGAGAAGGGAAAGGAAGGAAACCAGCCCTTTGAGCACCTACTATGTGCCCAACACCATATTGGGCACTTTGTTTCTTATCTCTTGTTCCTCACAATAAGACTGGTTTCTATAAGACAACCCTATTTTCTATAAGAGTTAACTAAGAGCCAGAGAGATTAAGTAACTAGACCATAGCTAGCAGATGGTTGAGTGAAGGTTTGACACAGATTACCTGCCCTTAAAATGCCCTTTCTCTATATGCCACATGTGTGTAGATGACTTGAATCCTGGCTCTGTGATACTAGCTGCATGATCTTGAGCAAGTCTCTGAGCCCTAGTTTCCCTATTTTTAAAGAAGGAATAATATTCCCACACTAAGTAAATTAAGGGCCATCTAAGGTAATGTATGGTAACACCCTACCACATCCCATTTTTCCCTCCACATACCTCCCTCCTCTGATTTCTGTGGTGCCTGATTGGCACCTTTGTCAGAGCCCTCCTTGCTCAGCAATACTTGTTAGTGGTTTATTGGGACAGGTGGGGAGCACTGTATAGTGAGTCTCTGGTGGCCTATGCATTCTGCAGAACCCACATCCTGGGGTGGACCTGGCACTCACCAGTTATTCAGTACATGTTAATTGCTGAGGATCTCCTGCTGTGTTTAATCATAGGGACTACAAGTGTCTTTGGAAAGTCCTAAATTCTTAAGGGATCATTTGACCTGCTGGTCACCTTTGGGTGACTTCAGTCTCTGCTGCTTTAGAAACCCTGGTCAAAAATTCAGTCACCTCTTTAAAATCCAAACTACCAAAGCAACCCCTCCATGTCCATTATTATTTTCCATTAAAGAGCTACTTCTTCCAATAAGCATTGATAGAATTTTATTTTTTTAATTCTATTTTCTCCAAATATTTTGGAAAAATATATAAACGAAAGGAAATTCCTACCCACCCCAGTGGCATTCAGCCACAGTAAGAACTGGGCAGTACCAGAGCCGCAGACTTGCCTTTCTGGTCCTCAAGCCACGTATACATACCTTACCTCACGTTCAGGTCAGCCACACGGATGAGAAACCCATTGCAGTGACCTGCAGTGCAGATCAGTCAGGTACACTGATCACTTACAGACAGGTATTTTATAGGGTGATGCCTGAGTCAATGCCACTGTAGGCATCTTGTATTTAGATGAGAAAATTTAGAGCCACATTGCTCTTGAGTTGAGCATTTTACCAATGCTTCAGAATAAGAACTAAAGATCTCAAAGGATTACAAAGAATATAACATTGTGCGCTCACAAGACACATAGTTTCACACAAGTTCATTGGCTCTCAGTGTTTCCCCAACCAGAAGCATCAACATCACTTGGAAACTTGTTAGAAATTAAAATTCTCAGGCTTCAGAATCAGCATGTCAGCCTCATTCTGGTGCCATCCTATAAGGGAAATATCATGCCATCCAGTAGAAACTATCTGCTCACCAGGATGCCCTTCTAAAATCAGGGCCCTGGAACAATCCTACGAGCATGAGTCCTGAAGCTCCTCTGGGACACCTGGTCAACCCCACGTAAAGGGGGGGTAAGAGTAGAAAGAGAGCATCCTGAAGGTGAGAAAGAAAAACCAGGGCCTATGCTGGGCTGGTCCAGGCTCAGAACACCCTACCCAGATGGTACTGCCAGCCCTGGCTAGTTCTCAGCACCAGAGAGGAACTTAGAAAATTTTGAGGAAGAAACTTCAAACCACAGGAGCCCCTGAGTCTGGAGGTGGGGGAAGGGGGAGGGCAGTACATGGCAGGGGCCCTGGGGCAAGACCCCTGCTTGCCCAGGTCTAAGGGCAATAATGCTGTTGGCTTCCATCTGCAAAATCCTCCCACTTATTGATTAGCACCAGCCCACTACTGCTCTTAGGCCAGTCTTTGCAGCCTCCACAGATCCCAGCACAGCATTTTGCATGTAAGAAGAACTCAGTAAAGTTTGTTAATTGGTCCACATGTAAATGTTATGGTGGTTTTTAATTTAAGGCAAAACCATGCTATTTGTGAACTAACCACACCCAACCACTGTGGGAAGCTTGTCTGAGTCACAAGGGGATCACAGCAAGTCATTAGCAGACCTGAGATCAGGAGATTACTAATCAGGTCCTTCCAACTCTGAACACAGCTTTCTATTGTACCATTTTGCTCTGGGACCATCAGTTATGGAGATCTGAACTTGGGAAGGTTTGATTAGGTAGAACCCAAGTAGGGTATGGGAAGGAGTCAAAAAAAGGGGTCTGGTAGGAATCCCTAAAATAAAGAGCCTACAACTAAACTATGGCCATAGTGGTAGGCCTCTTGAATAAGAGGAATCATTTGACTTTCTGCAAACTATTCCTCATCCAGACTGCCAGCGTTTTAAAGCAAGTTATTTGATACTCCTCCCACGGAAGATGGAGTCTACTTCCAATTCCCCGATATGGGCTGGCTTTAGTGACTCATTTCTCTGAAGTGGGTTAGAAAAGGCAACACAGCTCCCTCCTGGCTGCTTCTCTCTCTTGAAAGTCATGCCGTGGGAGTCTCCCACCAACATGTGAAAGAATTCTGGCTACCCTGATCTACTGGGGAGATCACACAGAAATAGAGATGGCTGTGGAGCCCCAGTTGCCCTGGCCAACCCCTGGCTAACTTACAGATTCATAAGCAAAATATTGTTGTTGTTTTAAGCCGCTAAGTTTTGCAGTTGTTTATTATACAGCATTGCATAGCTAGCACACAGTCCAACCAAGGGAGGTAAATGGCACCTATGGAAAAATAGAGGGCAGCTGGCAATGTTAGCACTTAGAAGTTTTTAGCATCCATAAATTACGTGTTTTTCTTCTTTACCCCAGTAAAGGATATGGATAAGTATATAAAATTCTCCCTGACAGGAATATAAAGCCAGTAAAATAGGGGAAGTGTTGAGTGCCCATTAGAGTTGCCCATGAAATTTGAATATTTTATTCTAAGTGAGATTTTCACGTCCAGGTCAAAATTACTGTGAAATCAATTCAGCATTTTTTCCCTCAAGGACATCTCTTTTGCGAGTACTTTCCTAGATTTTCAGGTTGGAGGAAAATTTTACTTTATGGTCTACTTATGGATATTTCTATTAAAGCTATTTCCTTGTTCTACTTAGAAAATTCATTGACTTTTCATAGCTCTAGGATATTCTTTGGTGTTCCTAGGGCCCAGCCTCTTGTGTTTCATGTGGCTTCTGCTCTCTACTCAGCCCTGTCCTGCTGATGCCTCTCTTAGGACAACTGACTCTCAATTTTGGTTTATCCACTGACCTCTCCTGGATCATTCAACCATTTTTTTAAGTCCTGGCTCAGTCTTCAAGTCCCCAAGCCCCTGCCCTGGCCCAGCACCCTCGGCATCTGTTCTTTTCTGCCATCATCTCTCTCCTGTCTTGATGTCCCTCATTTCTTTCATTATAATTATAATGGTTTACAAACCAGTCTCCTTGTTTCCAATATCTTCCACCTGAAATCCAGGAACCATGTTGCTACCTGATATATCTTCCTAAAATACCGCTCTCATCAAGACAGGGGTTTGCCAATGCCTCCAGAGTTAAGTCCAAGTGCACGATAGCACAAGGCCATTCATGACCTGACCACTGTCCTCCTCTCAAGCTTTATCACCCACCCTTTCCTCTCCTCATAGCAAGTTTTCCAAAAATACCACTCTGCACATGGTTTCCTAAATACACCATGCTGTTCTAGGCTCCATTGTGTTTGAAAATACTGCTCTCTCTTCCTCACCCACCCCCCACTATACAGCCACCTTTGCAACTCCTGTTTATCCTACAAAATGCAGTGCAGCTGTTACCGCTTCTAGGCAGCCTTCCCTGACCCCTCCAGAAAGAGTTACCAGCCCCTCTGCCTTTCATGTGCTTCTATTACTGCACATGTCACAGTGCAGGAATCAGTATTTAAGAGTCCGCCTCCTCTACTAAACCATGAGCTCCTTGGGAGAGACTCACCCAGCACAAAGCTGTCTACACCAAAGGGGCTCAATAGATGTTTTTTCAGTGAAGTAGGACAGAATAAAGCGAACAAACTATTCAGTGGTGGATTACCTGAATGATAGACCAAGTATTCTTGAAAACACAACCTCTGACAGCTAGCCAGGCAAACCTACACTTACAAAGTTTATATCACAAAAACAAAACTTAAACTTGATCAACAGCACTGTGAGATGTGACTGAGCTGATTTAGCCTAAAGGGAAAAACAGATGGAGGGCGAATTGAACATAAAACATTTTAAGAGCAAGTCTTGTTATTTTAGCTCGCGTAATTCTGGTTGGAGCTAACAAGCATTATGAACTCTAAGAACTGGAAAGTCATCTCTATCTTGTCCTTAAATGCTTCCTTAGATTACTAGGTCTGAGTTTAACCTTCAAAGTTTCATAAAAATGAAAAGAAGTAGAACCGGGTCCAAAGAAGAAAAGGATGTTAGAAAAACAATTTCTTTCAATGCAATCCCTATTAAATTACCAACATCATTCTTTACAGACGTAGAGAAAATAATTATACACTTTGTATGGAATCAAAGAAGACCCCGTATAGCAAAAGCAATTTTAAGCAACAAAAACAAAATGGGAGGTATTAATTTGTCAGACCTCAAACTATACTACAAGGCCGTGGTTCTTAAAACAGCCTGGTATTGGCACAAGTTCAGGGACACAGACCAGTGGAACACAACAGAAAATCCAAATATAGAACCATCCTCATATAGCCACCTAATTTTTGACAAAGCAGGAAAGAATATACTCTGGGGACAAGAATCCCTATTCAATAAATGGTGCTGGGAGAATTGGTTAGCCACTTGTAGAAGACTGAAACAGGACCCACAGCTTTCACCTCTCACAAAAATCAAATCACGGTGGATAACAGACTTAAACCTTAGGCGTGATACAATCAGAATTCTAGAAGAAAATGTAGGAAAGACTCTTACAGACATTGGCCTAGGCAAAGAATTTATGAAGAAGACTCCTAAGGCCATCACAGCAGCAACAAAAATAAATGAATGGGACATGATTAAATTAAAAAGCTTCTGCACAGCCAAGAAACAGTCACGAGAATAAACAGACCACCTACAGAATGGGAAAAAATTTTTGCATACTACACATCAGATAAAGGACTGATAACAAGAATCTATTTAGAACTCAGGAAAATCAGCAAGAAAAAATCAAGCAACCCTATCAAAAAGTGGGCAAATGACATGAATAGAAACTTCTCGAAAGAAGATATAAGAATGGCTAACAAACATATGAAAAAATGCTCAACATCCCTAATCATCAGAGAAATGCAAATCAAAACCACAATGAGATATCACTTAACCCCAATGAGAATGGCCTTTATCAAAAAAACCCAAAACAACACATGTTGGCGTGGGTGTGGAGAGACAGGAACACTAATACACTGCTGGTGGGACTGCAAACTAGTGCAACCCCTGTGGAAAGCATTATGGAGGTATCTTAAACAGATTCAAGTAGACCTGCCATTTGACCCAGCAATCCCATTACTGGGCATATACCCAAAGGAAAAAAGGTCATTCTGTAACAAAGACACATGTACCCGAATGTTTATAGCAGCACAATTCACAATAGCAAAGATGTGGAAACAACCCAAATGCCCATCAATACATGATTGGATTAGTAAGCTGTGGTGTATGTATACCATGGAATATTACTCAGCTATAAGGAATAATGAAGATACGACATCTCTATGATTCTCCTGGAGAGAGTTGGAACCCACTATATTAAGTGAAGTATCCCAAGAATGGAAAAACAAGCATCACATGTACTCACCAGAAAATTGGTTTCCCTGAACATCACCTAAATACACATCTGGGAACGACACCAATCGGATATCAGACTGAGGTGGGGGGGGAGGGGATGGGGGTATGCCTACACAATGAGTGCATTGCGCACCGTTTGGGGAATGGTAACACTTGAAGGTGCTGACTCGGGAAGGGGGGTTGGGGGGGAGGGACATATACCTACATGATGGGTGCAATGCGCACTACCTGGGGAACGGACACGCCTGGAGCTCTGACTTGGGGGGAAAGGCGGTACATGGGCAACGTATGTAACCTACAATTCTGTATCCCCCATAACAATAAGATGAAATAAAATAAATAAATAAATAAATAAAACAATTTCTATTATAGGAATTTCCCTAAGAAATTAATTAAGAATGTGTGCAAAACATTAGCTATAAGAAAGTTTGTAGGAAAATTGTTTAAAATTGTAGGAAAATTGTTTAAAGTTGTAGAAAAACATTTAAAAGAACCTAAGTGATCAAAATAGGAGATCAGATAAACATCAATACATTTGATAGATAAATATAGGTAAGTATAAATATGGAACTGTGTTCAATGATATAGTTATTGAAACAATTAGATTATATCATATATAGTAAAATTCAATTTTTGTAAATCTACATGTGTATGAATATGCACAAATAAAAGTCTGAAAGAAAATATAGCAAAATATTGGCAGTAATTATATCTGAGAGTTTGAATTATATTTATTTTTTAAATTTTGCTCATTTGCACTTTCTGTTTTCTAAAATCACCATGTTTTACTATATAATTTTTTTTAATTAAAATAAAATATGGTAGAAATTAGCATGAGTTAGTACAGGGTATAATCAGGAAACCTCTATAAACTTGTTTTCCTGGGAACATAAAATAAATATATGTGTGAATTAGACACAAGGCCAAAGGTAGGCTAGGGTGAAGACATGGAGACTCTACCATGCCAGGTGAAGGAGTCTCTGCTTTAATCTGCAAGTAATATGGAACTTTGAAAAATTTTTGTTCAGAAGACTGACTTAACACAATTGCTATTTAGCCAGACATTTCAGGGGTAGAATTGGACTTGGTGACTAATTGAACTGGCAGGAAGAAGGGAAGGCAGAAGCCAATGTTTACAACTATAAAGTCTGAAGCCTAAGACATGGGGCCGATAGTGATGGCTCGGGCAGCTCTAGAGAAAGAGGAGAATGAAGAATTTGGAAATGCGGAAGGAAAATGATGAGTGAGCTCGACTCTGGGGTTGTGTTCTAGCAGCCAGGCAACAGCTACTGTTGACTCTTGAAAACTTGATGTGGATTCTTCTCAGAGAACAAATCTTAAAACAGAAAAAGAAAGAGTACTTGTGTGTGTGAAGTTTACACAATTCCTGTAAGTTTCAGATTTCCAGCACCAGTATTAGATTTTGGAGGCCAAATTTAACAGAGCAGCTCTGACTGAATATAAATTTTTAATAGTTTGAGATAAACAGAATTGTTGTTAATGTTCTGGGGGGGGGTTGTTTATTTGTTTGTTTAGGACAGGTCTCACTCTGTCACCCAGGCTGGAGTACAGTGGCCCGATCATAACTCATTACAACCTTGAACTCCTGGGCTCGAGCAATCCTCTTGCCTCAGCCTCCCAAGTAGCTAGGACTTTAGGTGCATGCCACTAAGCCCAGCTAATTTTTGAATTTTTTTTGTAAAAACAGGTCTCACTATGTTGGTCAGGCTGGTCTCAAACTCCTGGCCTCAAGAGGTCCTCCACCTTAGCTTCTCGAGTTGCTGGGATTATAGGCATGAGCCATCATGCTTGGCCTGTTGTTCTGTTTCGATAGTATCAAATTATCAATGAAGAATTCCTGGAGTGAGACACAGAGAAATATCCATCAAGGAATCAGAAGAAACAATACAGAAACTAATTTCTTTAATCCTGAGCATCTAAAGCTGAAAAGGCATTAAACAATCACAAAATATGAAAAGAAGCAAAGGAAAATGAGGAGCACAATAATTTTTTACATATTTTCATTGATATTTTAATACAATTCTTGACTAATTTATTCTTTGTTCTTTTCCAAAGAGCTGATTTGTTTTATAGTATCTCCTTAATGTATTCATAGTCATTTATAATCTCAGATAAGCTTGTTTGGTTCATTCCAAACTTGATTTTAGTGAGAAAGCTCCAAATGGAATGCTGATGTATCTTTTTACTGACTTCATGATATCCACTCCAGACTGGAAACTTGGAACAATGAAACTTCATTCTGTATAATCACTAACCTCAAAGGGCATGTTGTTGATTAGAGTATGTAAGGCTAGCTTGTATTTTGAGTTTAAAAGGGAGGTAAGTGCTCTATTAGAAGAGCCTGTTCATTTGTAAGAACTCTGGGAAAGTTTACTCAACAAAGATATAATTGCATGGTGTTTTTTCAAAAAGCCATTTTACATTGATAGCCTGTGAGCAAATCAACTACCCACCACCCAACACTGTAATGAGGACAGACTGACTTAAAACTTAACAGAAGTCTGAAGTTATTTCCTCTCTAACTTTTCCAGGAAAAGAGAAGCCTGCAGGCCCACAGAGATCTTCAAGCTTTGATTGTGAACACCATTCAGTTCCCTTTACACAAGCCAAGCAGATGCATTTGTCAGCTGGATTCAAATAAAGGCACTTTTTTATATGACAGACGAGTGGGCCCACCCACATGCCATCAAAATGTCAGCCTCCAACTGCGATGTCAGAGAGAAGATCTGAGATCTGAGAAGCATTACACACCGATGATAGGGAGAAATGTCTTATTACCATTATCCCCATTTTATAGATGAGAAACTGAGCCTGTGGGAGACTAAATAACTTTCCTGGGGCTACAAAGCCAGTAAACGGCAGAGTCAGAGTTCACACTCATATCTGTCTCACTCCAGATGCTGGAATGCCACTAGGAGGCTCATAATATATTCCTTTTATCTTTGATTTCTGATGGAGTTGTTCTCCTTTAAAGCACCTCAAAAGGAATAGAGTCCTGTAACTTTACCCAGTGCTGTTCCTCTAGCCACAGACTGCATCTCTTTTCCACAAGCTGCAACCCGCACTCCTGCCTAGTAGCTTCTATTTCAGTTTGCCTCCCATCCGTGAGGACCAGGAGAAGAACTGACATCAATTCAATTCTCAGGCTCACCCTACTGAGTGTGTCTGTTGGCTAGAGCTTGTAGAAGTACCTCTCTGACAAGCCTGTCCTTCACGTGAGACACACTCCAGTTCATGGCCGCTGTATGCAGAGCAGAGATGCTGAGATTAGTCCTCCTAAGGCACGTACTCAGGCTGGACAATCTCCATCCATGCTCACCACCTCTGTCTGTGCTCACCACCTCCGCTGGGTCTAAGATTCTTCAGATTCCCCACAACTTCCTTTACAAATTCAAAGTCCAAGGACTTTGGGGTTGGTCTCTGCCAAGCCCCAGAAGAAGGGCAATGGAGAAAAACTCTACATGGCCATATAAGCAAAGAAGCAGGGTAAACACATGCATGTTCACCGAGTTTATTTTATTCAAAGGCTTGGAGAAACAAAATGAGGAAAGTATCTGATAATTTTAAAACATTTTTATAAAAATTAGCGTAGCTATATTACAGACTAGAATAAAAATATTCACATGTATTTTCAAGATAAAATAAGAGGATCAGCAAATGTCCATGGTCTGCTCCAAGCCAGGTTCTCCATTCCCACACAGGTATGCCTTCTTTCTTCTCCACCAGCAGAAGCTCTTCAGGGCTAACGGTGGAGAGAAGTCTTAGGGCACGCTCAAGGCCATGCCCTCTGCTCCAGCCACACACTCTTTGCACCCTAAGAAGTTCACTGCATCAAACCTTTTTGATGAATGGCAGGAGTTCACTGCCACTCACCAAAAGGCATTGGGTGAAAGGCTTAGGTAAGGCCTCTGCAGAAAGGACTTTTTCTCATGCAGGAAATGGAAACTATAGAGTGTGGACTTAGGGAAAAGGAGCCTCCTAAGCTGCTCCTGTTCAAAACCTAACTGAAAGAGCCAAGAAAATCTTCAAGTTTCACAAATGGACCAGCCCAGTTTGTCAGGAAGAGCGTCCATTTAGGGCTCTGCATTAGCAACAGTTGGAGCCAGTTAATTCGTTGTTGTGAGGGGATTATCCTACGCCCTTTGGCGTGTTTATCAGCATCGCTGGACTCTACCCGCTAGATACTCTGCCGTTACAAGCCAAAGGGTCTCTAGACATTGCTATTGTGCCCAGGGTTGAAAACCACTTAGTTTGAGGAAGGGAGTTGTAGCTAGGCTGATAATCAAACATTTGCTTTCTTGGAGTATCCTCTGTGCTGTATATGTCACCTAGGACTCAGAAAGAGTGCTATGGCTATAGAAGGTAGAGCAAAATTCATGATGCAAGGATTCAGAGCCCTATGCTGGCCACCATCCTAGGACTAACACTACCTGAGCTGAGTACCACAGTGAAAAGCAGAATTCATCCAAGCGTCACCAAGGCTACATACAGCTGTACGGGCTGGGCACTGCAAAATTCCAGAAGGTGCCATTCACACAGACTATGATGTAAAGGGAGTCCTGGAGTGGTACAAGGAAGCAACCCCGGATGTCGCAATGTTTCAGCCATCTGTCTCCTGTCTGGTACAGAGTGTCTTGGGAAGAAGGAAGAATAAAACTAGTAAACAGTATATATGGGTCAGAAAATCATGAATCACTGTTTCAGCTTTAAAACAGGATACCACTGCCAGATGGCATCACATTTGCAAAAGTTAAAACAGAGCTTCAAGTCTGAAAAATCTTGTAAAAAATATTTCTTTTAAACATTTCTGTTTTGTTGCCAGGACTCTACTGGGTTACTTGAAAGCTGTAGAGAAGCTGTGCGGTGTAGCGAGTGACTTTGGGGTTTCCCACAAGAAGGTCCACATTTGAATCAGGTGTCTAACACCTAAGAGGTGTTTCTGGCCCTTGACAAGCTCCTTAACCCTCAGCTGGCTTTCTAGTGATAAACTGAAGCTGATAGTAGTTATTCCTGCCCTAGAGTGTTGTGAGGGTTAACAGGAAGTGAGATGAGTGTACATGTGCTTGTTGTAAAAGGGCAGAGCCCAGTACAAGTGCTGCTCCATTTGACAGCTAGCTTATGTCACTCGACAGCTTGCTAAAGATTTGAGACTGTTTTTCAAGATGTCAAAGACATCTATCTTCTAAAAGGTATTCATTTTTAACATTTTTGGAAATCTCACCCATGTAATTTTATGTACTGTTGTTCACACTTTATATAATTTTATGCTCATAGATCATAAAGGTTTTCTTATTGATAGGGAACTAAACAGTCTAATGGCTGGGATGTTGAAAGAAAAAGGCACTTTACAGGAATTTTCTCAAAGTTTACCCAAAAGAAAGTACAATTGCCTCTCCTTAGCCTAAGAATATTTTTTTCTAATTACAAAAGCAATATGTATTCATTCTGAAATTTTTTTAAAAGAACATAACAACCATTATAATGCCATCCTCCCAAAATAAATACTGTTGGCACATTTTTACCCATCCTTTTCTTTGTTATATACTATATCATATTTTGTTCAGATTATACCATATGCCCAACTCTATGTTCTTTTCTTTTGCTACTAAAAAGCAAAGTCACTTAAGCCCTAGAAAAATTTTAACAGTTATGTAATAATCCTGCAAATGGATGTTCTGTAACTCATGAACTATTATCTCAATAACTATTTTGATTTTTCATTTATATCCATTTTTTTAACTTCCAAATTCCTAGAAGTAGAATTATGAAATTAAAGAGTTCAAACTTTTTCAAAGGTCCTAGTTTCAATTTGCTTTCCAAAAAAAATTATCAATTTGCACACTTTTCAGCAATATGAGGATACACCTCACCAGCATTGAAAATTCTCACTTTTAACATATTTACTCTTTTAATTGTGTATATTTGATTTCTGGTTTTATTAGTCATTAGTATGTCTTCTTATGTTTATGTTCTGTTCATCTATTTTTATGAAGCCTTAGAGTTTTCAATTGATTTGCATGAATTCATTACATATAAAGTATATTATTTTCTTTCATATTTGGGTAAAGATATTCTTAGCCTATTATTTTTCCTTTTAATATTGTATTCTTTTTTACCATCAGAGAGTTTTAATTTTTATGTAATCAAAACCATTGGGGTTTTTGTTGTGATTTCTTCTAATACTTTTAAGTTTGGAAAAAATATATCCTTTTCATCCTGAGATCAGACATTCAAATTCACCTCTGTGATGTTTAAGTTTCATATAGTTTTATTTTTTTATAAACACCTAAAATTCACATTGGCTGACTGCACCAAAGAAAGGAGAATTCCAAAACAGACAAATAAGCAAAATGATAAAAATATTCAAATTCTTAGATTTGAGTACAAAAATAGGCTTTTATAAATTCAAAGTGGAAACAGAAATCTTGAAGACAGAGTACTTTGGACTTTTTAAGAGATGCACATTTCAAGAGGTAAAAGCTTTGGATTCCAAAGAGCGAGCCTGGAAGACTTGGAGCACAGGTTTTAAACCATTAATCAGAGGGCAAAGAAACACGGAAGAGATTTCATGAGGGTGGAAATAAGAATCCTCTCTGGACTGGGAGGAGCTTGGAGACAATCACAAGAGTATAGAGATAAAAGCTCACGTAAGTCTGTAAAAGGCAAACTCTCCAAGGATTCAGGCTTGCAGTGCCCAGGCCACATGGGGCAGCCACAGAAGAGTAGAAATGGCAGCATTGCCAGTTTAAGAATAGCGCCTTGCACAAATGCTCCTGATGGATTGAAAAAGAGATTGGAATGCCTTCCACTGGCTTTTGGGAGACATGCTGAAACTAATCAGAGGCCAGCGTGGCTGCAGAGGGCTCGCTGCTGCTGGGAGCAGGGGCAGCCTGTATCAGGGGCTGTGGGATGGCAGCCATCCGGGTGCCAGCTGCAGGGAGGCTGGTCCAAGTCAAGAGAAATTGAATTCCACCCATGGAGGAGTCCCTGTGGCTGAGAGGACAGAGCACAGCTTCCTCAGCCAGGGACATCTAGAGCAGATGCTGTGGACAGATAAGCTAACCAGCCAGACCAGCAGCGCAAGCTACACCTTCTTGGGGCCAGCAGGACAGAGGATGAATTCAAATCTGAGACTCTGCCTTCAGCCTATGGCCATGCCTGCCCCTCCAGAGGAACCAGATGGGCCTTGTGTGAAGGAAAAGGAAAGGAAAGAAAAACCCAAAGAGACTGAGTTTATATGAAAATAGTTGAATTACCTAGAATTAGCCTGATTGAGTTTTCTACTCTCAGAGAAAACAGGTACTCATGAACCATATTAATGATCAATTATTAATATTATAATTAATGACACACAATGATATGAAAATATAAAGAAATATATAGTTAATATATAAAATATAGCATATATTATAAATACATATGAAATATAATTATTATATATACTCCCTTTTCCACTGATTGGGACATCACCCCCATCCTGTGTCAAATATGATGTATACTGACAACTGCTTCCCAACGG
Source organism: Eulemur rufifrons (assembly GCF_041146395.1). NCBI lineage: Eukaryota > Metazoa > Chordata > Mammalia > Primates > Lemuridae > Eulemur > Eulemur rufifrons. The sequence continues at coordinate 103,123,217 of NC_090989.1, forward strand.
TTTGGTTCCGTTCATCTATCTACTAGCCTAAGTTGATATTTAACAGATTTAGGCCCAGCACTCATGTTGGTCAGTCTTGCAGCTTTCATTTTGATTATACTCAGATCCCATATTTTCCTGCAGTCCTCTCCCTAGAAACTGCCCACTCCCTAAATCCTGTCAGCCCATCTCCGCATTCCTCAGCAACTGCGTATCTGTTGATTGAGAGTGTTCAGGGGTGTGCTGAAACCAGCTCTCATCAGGTCACAAGAGCCAATTCTGTGCATCTCCTCCCAACTCCACATTCAGTGATGTCACACTGATGCCTTGAAATTGGACACGGTGAAAGTATTTACACCACAGAAATCAGCAGATGCTACAAATCTGGACTGTTGTTTTTGGAGAGCCAGTGTACCAGCATATCAGAGATTAGTCTCTGAAGGGCCCTCTAGGTCTGGGACTCTTTAATATGACTAACTATACTACAATAAATACATCAAAAATCACAAATAAATAGGACCACTATCTGGACACTTAGTTTTACTACATCAACTCCCCCATAAAAATGCAATTTGAAAATATGTATCCTAAGGAGTTCTGAGTGTAGTCCTTTTTTCTCTCTCCTTGATTACTAAAATAGATATTATCTGCATTAAAATCAGGTGGGAAAGAAAGACACAGCTTTGACCTAGAAGAATGTGACACTTTAGATTTTAGAGGGAGAATAAATAGCGTCTTGTATCAGTCTCTGTCCCAGGCGGTCTTGCGTTATTAAATATAACCACTTCAACAAATAGTACCTCTCCTCCTGGGAGAACTGCTTCTTGTTTTGCTGCTTCCAGAACAAGCTCCATAAAGCCAATTAGTCAAACGGCCTGTGTCAAATTAAAATTCTCTCCTGGCTCCTCTGGAATAGCCTAGGTAGGCCTCAGAATCGCCTGGACAGCCTTATCTATCTGGAGCACAAAGCCCACCAAAGGTAGCCCTGTACCATGCATGGGCCTATCTGCAAATAGCAATCCCAGCACAGCCACCAGGGGGACCCCATCATAGTGGGCTCCCAGCCTTTTCAGTTTCAAGTATGCCTCACTCGTAATAGCCCTCTGCTGAGGCAGCTCCTTCAACCAGTCTCCTCTGGACCATGATTCTGCTGTCCCCAAAATTCAGCTCCAAAATCATAGACTAGTAGACTCAGAAAGGGTCTCAGGGGTGTTTTGCTCCAATCTTCCTTTAATAGGAAAGGCCCAGAGAAAGATAGTCACTTGCCCAAAGTAACAGCAAATTCATGGTAAAGGTAGAATTAGAACTCAAGACTGCTAAGTCCCAGTGCAGGGCTCTTACTACTGAAATTCTGCCCTTCCCTCTTCCACTATCTCCCTTGGAGGTGGGAGGGAGAGGTGCACCCTTGGGAGAAAGGAGGCAGCATCTTTATTACCTGTATACTACAGCAGTCACAGGTTTTGGGGATCCCTAAATCTGTGAGAATGTCGAGGCTCCCCCAGATGTTCAACTAATGAACAGAGATTCCATAGAATTTAATTCATGGTGCAACCATTCTTTTTAATTAATTGTCTGAGTTATTTTTTTAAAACTTTCTGAAGCTTCCTCTAAATAATAGCTGAATTACAAAGCCACAAAGAGGTGGGAATTTAATCAAGAATTCTAATGCTTCTTTACAGAACAAAATTCAAGGACGAATAAATAGGAAGCCTTACCTCATTCACTCAATTGGATTAACCCCCAATAGGCCCTTTCATTATGCCAGTAACAGAAAAGAAAACATAATCGTCTATTCAATTTTTCAATATGAAGAATAGTTTCCAAACAATAGACCTTAAGAAATCATTTTAACCTCAAACTAGCTACCTCACTCTTTAAAAAGGAAAAGAGTGTTACATTACTGAATATTTCTGCAAAATCCTTTTTAGAACAACATCATAAATTATAAGAGATTTTTATGTGTGGCAATACTAACATTTTACTGGAAGAATGGTGGTTCTATCCTTTCATTTCTTTATTGCGTTACAGTTAGATGGTTCCCATTGTCTGGATGGGATAAACTAGTTCATTTTTATATCATATATAGAATTGTCAAATTACAAGGCTACACTGTGTGTGTGTTTGTATGTTTGTGTGTGTGAGTGTGTGTGTAGCAGTAGTTCCAGAAACTGTTTTCCTCACCTTATAGATGAGAGAAATGAAACACAGCAAAGTCCTGGGGCACACCCAGGGTCATGGAGCTAATTAGTCTCATAGCCAGAAATAGAACCCAAGTCTCCTGACTCCCTGGAATGCATGCTACTGATCATTCTCACAGAGTTTGTAAAGCATCCTTTATCACCAATTTCTGTGAGTTTTCATTAGGTGTATGAAATAGTACTACTATATGTATATATATAGTAGTACTATTTCAAATAAATGTTTAATCCCCATAATTATGCACATTTAGTTTATACATTATTTAACATCAAAATATACTTTGTCAATAACTCTCCCCATGGTTCTTAAAATATCACAATTATAGGCCAGAAAGAACAGAGCCCAGGTTTAGGAATCAGATAGGACCAGAGTTTGAACCCCAATTCTGTTGTCTATCAGATTGGTGCAGTTGGGTAAGTCATTTGAGTTACTTAAGTCTTTTGAGCTTTCATTTCCTTATCCAAAATTAGTATAATTAATGCCTACTTTAGTAAGATTATTGCAAAGCCCCCAAAATATTGTCTAGATTTGGGGAAGAGGATCTTTTTTGACATTGGAAATCTACCAATTTTCTGGTCTGTCTAAATTTGTTTATTCATTCATTCATCAAATATTTATTAGGCACCTACCATATGCCAGATATTGTTCTAGGTGCTGGAGATAAAATGGTGAACCAGACAGACAGTATCTTTCCCTCTTGTGTGGCTCAGGTTCTGGTAAAGCTAGACAGGAAATAAATGTATGAGAATATACATAATAAACAACATAATTTCGGAGGGTATGAGTGCTATGAAGGAAATATTAATAGCAGGGTGGTATGTTGGAAAACCTTTGGGGTGGGGAAGGGTTGTAATTTAAAGTGGAATGCCACCCTGAGACGATGACATTTGACTTGAAACCTAATAGATAAGATAGTTTTTTATGGGAAAACCTGGAGAAAATGCATCCCAGGTACATAAAGAACAAATGCAAAGGCATAGAAGCAAAAATAAAGTTGTCACATTTAAGGAATAAGAGAAGACTAGAGAATGGTCTGAGAAGAGAGGAAGAGTTAGGCAAAGGCCAGATCACAAGGGCTTTTTTGGGCTGTGGAAAAAAGTCTGGATCTGATTCTGCAAGTGGTGGGAAGCCATGGGAGGGTTTTAAGAAGCAGAAGGCATTACTAGACCAAGAGCTCTCAGGCTACTACATGGGAAATGGACTATTGGGAGGCATTAATGGAGCAAGGACACCAATAGAAAGCTACTGTCATGTTCCAGACTGTCATGGTGGCTTGGATGCAGGTGGTGGGTCTAGGATTTTAAAATGGCAGCAGCTATAGCACCCAGGGTTTTGTGCCCTCTCTCCAGAGCAATGGCACTGCCCAGTCTCTAGATAGGTCCCCATGCCGGTCCTGTGCCCTTCTGCAGTGGAGGGTCCCTCCCATAGCTTGGATAGCAGTGATTGTGGGGGAATGTGGAGCCCTAAGATTCTCTGCTCTGTGCCTTCCCCACATGCTCACTCATCTTCCCTGTGTATCTCCAAACCACAGAGCAGGTCACTTCTCTTTTTTCTCCTTCACTTTAGGTGCCTCCCATCGCCTCTCTTTTGACTCACAATGTTCTCTCTTAGGCGATCAATCCGAAGGTGGATATCCACTTGCCACCTTCCATCCTCTCCATTAGAGCGGCATGTGCAGTCTGCTTCTAGTCTTCCATCTTGGCCCCCTCTTCTCAGGCTTTTTTAAAATGAAAGGAAAAGGGGAAAAAACTGACAATACCAAGTGCCAGTGCAGATGTGGAGTAATTGAAACTCTCATACATTGCTTGTGGCAATGCAAAATGTTACAGTCACCATGGAGAACATTTTAATATTTCTTTTTAAGTGAACCATACACTTATACTACCCAGAAATCCCACTACTATATATTTACTTATGAGAAATGAAAACATGTCTACAGAAAGAACTACATGTGAATGTTTTACAGTAGCTTTATTCAAAATCACAAAAACCTGGAAGAAACCCAAATGTCCATTAGCTGGTGGACAAACAAATTACTATGGTGGATAAACCATATTGGATAAACAAATTACTATGTACCCATAAGGTATAATTCTATTTGGTAATAAAAGGTTGAACTACTGGTACACCACGGATAAATCTCAAAGGCATTGTGCTAAGTGAAAGATCCCAGATTCAAAAAATTGCATACTGTAATTTATATAACATTCTAGAAATGGCAAAACTATGGATCACAGCAATGATTGCCAGAGGCTGAGGGTAAGGGGAAGAGGTTGGCTACAAAGTGGTACTAAGGAGCTGTTCAGGGTAATGAAATGTTCTACATCTTGGTTGTGGTCTTGGTTACAGGGCTGTATGCCAACCTCAGCAACTACACAACTAAAAATGGTGAATTTTACTATCTGTAAATTAAACCTCAACAAACCTGACCTAAAAAATCTGTATGTACAGTATAACCTTTTAAACTCTATACTTTGATTTTAAAAAATTTAGAAATATGTTATTGTACTCTTCTTTCTTTCACCTTCCTTATATTTGACCTTCTCCCAATTCAGCTAGAGGAGGAGGATTGTTCTGGCAAAAATACAAAATTAAAGAAGGAGTCAGTGTTAGGCACTGAAGATGTTCTAGTTTACAGCAGAAAGAGAGAAAGGAAGAGAAGGAGGGAAGGAGGAAGAGAAGAAGAGAAGGAAGAAAGGGAAGAAAAAAAGTCATGAAAGCCAAGATTTATTGAGAATGAATTCCATTACCCTAAAAGTACCCTTATAAACCAAAGCTCAGCCAACTAAGCATAAAATTTTAAAAATCTAAAGTTAAAGAAAATCAATTAATATATCCACCTAAGGAAGAGTTGGAAATATTTCTGACTGAGAGAGCAGGAGGAAAAGAGAAGAAACAGGCACAATATTATTAATAGATGTTGTCAGGATCAGAAGGCAGAGGGGAGGGAAGGGTAGAGGGAGACAGAGGAGCTCCCAGGATGTAACCAGAGGACACTGAGAGCCTCTCAGAGAAGCCCTGTATCCAGCTGAGCTCTGCAAACAAAACAGCCAGGAAAAATGGCTGAAAGCAGCCACTCTGTGGCCTGCAGCTTGTGAAATGGTACAGAGAATGCAGTGTGGAGTAGCTGAACCCCATAGAAAGGATTCTGGAAAGATATCCCAAAACCATAACTAGTGATTCTCCCTAAGGAGGGTATCAACATTTGGGGCACTTGGAAGTGCAATGGAAGGTGGACTTTCACTTTTTACTCTGCTTCTGTACTGTTTGAGTATCTTATTATAGCAAATATATGTGTGCTATTACTTGTATAATTAAAACTAAATATTAAAAGAAAAATCAGGGCCAGGCGCGGTGGCTCACGCCTGTAATCCTAGCACTCTGGGAGGCCGAGGTGGGTGGATCGCTCAAGGTCAGGAGTTCGAGACCAGCCTGAGCAAGAGGGAGACCCCGTCTCTACTAAAAATAGAAAGAAATTATCTGGCCAACTAAAATATATATAGAAAAAATTAGCCGGGCATGGTGGCGCATGCCTGTAGTCCCAGCTATCCGGGAGGCTGAGGCAGTAGGATCGCTTAAGCCCAGGAGTTTGAGGTTGCTGTGAGCTAGGTTGACGCCACGGCACTCACTCTAGCCCGGGCAACAAAGCGAGACTCTGTCTCAAAAAAAAAAAAAAAAGAAAAAGAAAAAGAAAGAATAAAAGAAAAATCAGGTAAATACAGGAAAACACAAATGGTAAAATTAAAATCATACATAATCCTAGCTTCCAGAAATAATCGTTGTTCATGTGTATTGTTCCAATATCATCTAGAAATATACTTTTTATATAAAATTACAATTGTACCATGATATTGTTTATAATCCATTTCTCTTAACTACACGATATATTATGAATATTTTCCTACATAATTAGAATCATAATAATTATGAATATTATTTTCAGTGAAAACTTTTAATGAAATCTCAATCACCCCATACTTTTCTCATTCAACACTACATCAAGAAAGCATTTCCTTATTGAATATCTCTTAAAGTAGCTGTATAGCATTTCACTGTGGTTCTATATCATAATTTATTTAACCATCTTCCTATTGTTGAGGTTTAAAGATGTTTTGGGGGAAGAAAAAGCAAATAAAAACAATACTGAGAAAAAAAACAATACTGAGGATAAGTTCTTTCACTCTTTCATGATTATTCCTAAGGATAAATTTCTATAAGTAAAATTATTTGGTTAGAGTCAAGAAAAACCTTAGACTTTTGATACCTGTCTTTCCAGAAGGTTTGAACCAATTTTTACCTACACCAGTAAAAGAAAGCCCATTTCTGCCTTTTATACTGAGAATTACAACTTTAATCTTTACAAGGGGACCCATGAAAATAATGCATCATTGATGTTTTAGTAACAGTTTTTATTTCTTTGTTAATGATGTTGAGCATCTTTATTTTTTCCTGTATTTTTGTATTTCTTATTTTGTGAGTTTCCTTTCATATCCTTTTCTCGTTTCACTTTTAGAGTTGAAAGATTTATCACTCAGGTGTTTATAGAAGAGTCATATAATGGATAATGCAAAACTCTGGTTTGGGGGAAAATAAATGTTTCTCATGCCAATCCTGTACAAAACTCTGTTACATTAAATGTTAATTCAATAAATTTTTTCTTCAGGGATCTGAGAAAACATGATCCAGGCACAGTGCTTTACAATGATCTAATAGTACATGTCTAATATTTAGTAGCAGTATTTTTGTAAGGCAACATCCATAGAGATATTTTTCTGGGCTGGCCCCTATGCTAACCACCTTGAAGTATTATCTTGTATAACCCTCTCTTAATTCCATAGATCAATACTTCTAACAAATGTGGAAATTGAGACACAGAAAGGATAAAAGTCTCAGAGATGGTGTGATGTGACCATGGTATTTTATATGTCCTTAAACTATTTTACTGACCAAAGTTTTGGTACTCTTGAAACGGCTGTATGCATCTGATTCCCTTGCTCAAATGTGAAACCCTCAGGCTGAGGCCACGTCTTCCTTCTCCCACTGCCCTCTCTCACCTCCCCATTTTCCTTTCCTCTTACTGTCAATAGACTTCACTGCTGGGTCACATCAAGAAATTAGCAAGCACTTGATGATTTTTCAAACTGACCAACTCTTGCCATTAACAGCCAAAAAGGACCTTATGAGTCACTTGGCCCAAGCCCAGATTTTATATCCCACTCTGCCAGGGAAATGGCCACTCACTATAAACAGGCAGATAGAGACGTACAGCATTCCCTTGTTTTCACTGCCCGTGTGCTTTCTTAGAGAGCCAGGGGTAGATAGACCTGTCAGGTGGTACATTTTGACATCACAGATGCTAAGACTTTCTGAAAGGTCAGCCATCCTCATCACTTCCCTCTGTATCTTGGTTACACTGACCCAAAACACCAGCCTCCAGGTTAGCAGGTCACTCGATACTGGATAGTGATAGGGACAGTGACATTATTAAGTGATCAAGCTTCTAAATCTAACAAACGTCACACGGGCCCCTATTACTCAGCTTTTAAAATGCAACATTAATGCTGTAAGGTCAAAGCAATGTATCCATTACTGGCCTTCAAATTAGAAGCCTGAAAGGAGGTTACAGTTTGAAAATAGATTGAGTGAACTTATTCTTTGGCTATTTTACTTCCTTTGAAGTTGAAAATGAAGAATATAAAATGATCATGGAAAAAAAGGTCACTATTATTTTTTCCATGACTCAAGGCTTAGAAATGTCTTCAGTTTGTGTTGTGATGGTTACAATACAGGCAAAAAATACAGCAGACGTTCTATGTGATCATCATTAGAGTTCATGATAAGCCGGATCCATAAATGAGTCTTCTTACTGCTGCCAAATCACCTTGTTTATCTGGACATATTCCAGTACAGCAGGCAACTACAGGAACTCAAAAGTTGCAAAATGCTAATGTGGAACAGCAACACCTCCAGTATACATATTTTATTGAGTGAATCACAGAAGTTATTTGAGCCCTTATTATGTGCTCGGTACATATGTGCGGATGGGAACGCTTCCTCCATACTGTGGAAGCTCACTTAGCATCCACCTTCAGTCTCTCTCCACTGCTTCGCTCAGTCCTGAGGGAAGTGGAGAGGCAGAGCAGAGCTCAGATACCTTATTCATCATTTTCTTTGGGAGTGAGCTGCCCACAGGGCCTGGGAGTTCCCCCTTGCTTTCCCATGACCTGTCTTATTTGTGCAGTTCTTCATTATGGGGAGACCTGGCCCAGTCCCACATTGCCTGTGACTGGATGGATAAAGCTACTTAATTCTTGGGATCAGGCTGGGCGTGGTGGCTCATGCCTTAATCCTAGCACTCTGGGAGGCCGAGACGGGAGGATCGCTTGAGCTCAGGAGTTCGAGACCAGCCTGAGCAAGAGCGAGACCCCGTCTCTACTAAAAAAATAGAAAGAAATTAGCTGGACAACTAAAAATATGTAGAAAAAATTAGCTGGACATGGTGGTGCATTCCTGTAGTCCCAGCTACTTGGGAGGCTGAGGCAGGAGGATTGCTTGAGCCCAGGAGTTTGAGGTTGCTGTGAGCTAGGCTGATGCCACAGCACTCTAGCCCAGGCAACAGAGTGAGACTTTGTCTCAAAAAAAAAAAGAAAAAAAAATTCTTGGGATCAGATTTAGGAAACCCACTTGACTCTCACAGTAAGTTACAGCCTCAACTCAGAGTTTATGATAATAAAGATGGCATTTTGGCCTCCCATTTGCTACTCTTTGACTTATGTCTTATTTTATTATACACCAGAAAGAAAAGAAGATATAATTTGTTTGGTGCATTCTGAATGACTGCAACATTTCCTGAGCTGGAAATTGAAAATTCCATGCCAAAAATTAATCAAAGGTATAGAACTGGGGGAGTGCAAAATATTCATGCACAGAGACTTTCAGTAGGGCCAGGAAATATGGTCATGAGCCTTGCACTATGTGGGTAGACAAGGTATTTTTATCTTGGTTGTTTGTAAAGGTTTATATTAAGCCAGCGTTACCTGCCATGGCCTGGGCCAGTGGGCAGAAGACTCTAAGCTGGCAACATGCTCTGTTGCCCTTGATCAATGACCATGGCTCATGGTGGCTTTGTCCATACACTAGAGACTGTTTCCCTAGAGGCAGGTCATCTCAGATTCTGCAATACAGTGTAAAGTACCTTTTAGTATGGCATTTATTAGGAGCAGGGCCATGTTTGAAGTTCCAATGTAGCCACAACCACAGACTAAAATACAACCTGATGCCAGTACTGCTTAGAAACTTTAAAATGGACAAAAACTATGTGTAGTTCGCTTTATATCTTGATTACATTGACCCAAAACAGCAGCCTCCCAGTTCAGCAGCCACCTGATACTACAGTAATATTCAGAAAGCATTTATTGAGCACCTATCATGTGTCAGGCTTTCTACTAGGAATAAGAAACACAAAGATGAACAATACAGAGCACCTTGAGCTCAAGGTCCTCCTTTCCAAAGGCCATCACAACACAAGCTGGTAAATGCTGTCATCAGCATAACCCCAGGGTGCTACAGCAGCCCTGAGTGGAGAGAGGTTGACCAGAGAGCTTCCACAGAGAGGTTATGTTAACTGAGTCAAGGGTTGTAGGAAGATAGCTGACAAAAGAGGAACAAAGGAGGTAGAAGAAGCCACCTGTTCTCAGAGAAGATGAATTCAGGGAATGGTAAATAATCTAGTTGAAGGGAAGGGGGGTCCACAAAGGATCAGAGAAGAGTGTCAGGATAGAAAGATAAATAGGGAATAAGGAGAGTGGTCAAGGGCATTTAAGCCCTACTAGAGAGCTCAGCCAGCAAGTGGTAGAATTAGGTATGCATCTTAGAAAGACGACTCTTGCTGCAGTCCAGGAAATAAAAGGTAGAAAGCAGGCCTGGGAAACAGGTGGACCACTAGGAGATGGGTACGGCCATCCAAGTGTATGCAATGTTGGCTAAAAGAGGGCAGTAGACTGGGCATTTATTCTTTCATTCTTTTATTCATTCAGCATCCATTCCTTCATTCAACAGATATTATTTAAGTGCATTTAATATTCTCCATGCACTCATCCAGGTACTGGGGATACCACAGTAAGCAGTAGAGAGAGAGAAAAAAATACGTAGTATGTTTAACAGGGAGAGAGAAGTGTTCCAGGGAGTGGCAGGGTAAGAGAGACAGCAATGCTGGGGCCAAGGGTTGCAGGGGGGTTGGGTGAATAAAGAGGAAAAGGCTGGTCTGAGAGCCATATAGAGATGGAATTGACGGGAATTAGTGGATAGTTGGCGGGTTGGTGTGTGTGTGCGCTGTATATGGGGCTCAGAAGAAGGCCAGAGGCGACAGTGGAAGGAAAAGGAAATGTTAATGATTGTTCCCACGTTTCTGATTTCAGGAATTATGTGGCCCAGAAGTGCCACAACAGTCAGAGGAAATAGAGGAGGGCTCATTGCCCGCTGGAGTTTAAAACCCCCAATCCATGGGGCTGGGATAAATAGGCATTGGAGGCAACTGGCTGATAACAATACTAATAGCTGGCAGTCAAAGTCTCTCTGTTACAGTAACTAGTGTAACTAGCTAATAGTCATTGAATGTTGACTATGTGCCAGGCCTGTGCTTAGAGAGTTAAAGTAATTCATCTGGGATTACACAGCAAGGAAGTGCATAACTGATCTCGAACCATGTTTGTCTGAAGTCTTTGCTATTGGTCACTTTGCTCTACTCTTTCCATTCAGCTCTGAGAGCAGGACACCAAAGTAAGTCATTATGTCTTTGTCTTCCCCAGTCAAGGCCCTTGCTGGGAATGTTGGTGAGTCTACTTAACAGTGTGGAAAAATTTACTTTTAAACTCAAGTTGATAAGGCAAAGGCAAAAGCAGGGGGAGGGAGGAAAGAACCTAATAAAGAAATAGTAAATGATCTGTGTTGTGTCTTAAGAAACCTTTGTGCTTGACCTAGAAATCAGTGTACTCCAGCCCAAAGAGTAGGGCACCATGGAGAGAAGCTTCAAAGGGAAAGGTAAAAATCAATGTTGGTGTTTTGGGGAGGAGGGAAAAAACCATGTGCTGGTTAAGTTGTAACTCTAATTTCTTTGCATATTACCAAATCTATAAATGACTCAAAGAGATTGTGTCTTTCTGTTTCACACACATTTGTACCAAGCAATGGTTTCTGTGTTAGCCAGTCACTTTTTAAATATCAGGAGCATCTTCATTCTCTGGTTGTCTCTTCTAGCACCATTTGCAAAAGAATTACTAAACAAAACAAAGATAGCACAGAGAAAAGATCTGTGTTTACTCACAGAGCTAAACTTTTAAATAGAAAAGAAGAAGCAAGAAGCTTTTTCATTCATGGTTTTCAAATGTTAGTGAGCTCAGGCAACTATTTTGAGAAAATCATTTTCTACCCAGGTGGCTTTATCAGCTTAAGTGATTCTCTTATTAATCAGCATTTCAAAGGGCAGTAAAAGCTAGTAAAATATAATAGGATTATTTTTGGAAGTGATGTTAGTTGTTTAAATTGTAGATTTCTAAGTTGTCCCCTTTTCTTTGAACACGCACTTCAAAGATGCAACTGTCAACTGTCTAAAGTATGTCAGCAAATCTGATCTGACAGTGTTCAATTTGCCCCAAAATGTTGAGCTCTGCTCCTGGTCCAAGCCATCATGATCTCTTGCCTAGGTGACTGTAATCACTGCCAAATTCCAAGTCACTTCCCAGCTTTTGATCTTACCACCCTACAGTTTTTTCTATACAAAGCAGCCCATTCATTCTTATTGCTGTACAGTATTCCACTGAGTGAGTCTCATATCACAATTTATCCGTTCTATTGATGGACATTTGAGTAGTATCTTATTTGGGTAATTATAATTAATGCTGCGTAAATCTTTTAGTATTCATCTTTTTGGCAAGCATACAGACACAGTTTAGTTAGGTATATTCCTGGGAGTGAATTTGCTGAGTCATAGGGTATATAAATGGTTACCTGTAGTAGTATTGCAAATAATTTTCCAAAGTAATAATTGACATTGCATTGTTGTTTGGCCTTGTTCAATTTCTTAGTCTTTTTTTCTTTCCTTTTATTAGTCCTAGGATGCTAAGGATGACACCAATGGCCAATGCTAACTTGACAGAGTGTGGCTTTGTCTTAGGAATTAAAAATAACCAAATTTGTCTCAACCATTTTGAACCTATGCTTACACTGTTCCCTCTACCTAGATGATACCGTTCTTGTCCATGCTCCTCCCTTGCCTGGCTTACTCCTATTTATCCATCTTCCAAGTCTCAGCTTAGATGTCATCTCCACCCAGAAGCCTTCTCTGGATTCTACTTCCATGTCTAGGCTGGGTAAACCCCCCATGTGCTCTCAAAGTCCCCTGGGCTTGAAATTGCAGTGTGTGAGGTGTGAAGAAATGTAAACTTAAAACAGCCAATCAATCCTTTGTGATGAATGGCATGTCTAAGTTGGCCTACATTTAAAATAGAGTCAAGAAGCCATTTGCTAACTAAAGGTCAAACATGTACTCTGAGTCCCCCCAAAACCCACATGTATGTTCCACTTTGGAACATCCAGAACTCACCTGAGCCAACCAATCAGAGCTCAGCTGCATCCCCCATTTCTCATTTTTTTTATTAATACATATCTTCTGTTTTTTTCTTACATTTTTCTTTTAATTTTTAACAATAAATTAAAATATAAAAAGATAATCCAATCGTCCTGATAAAGTAAGGACTTTTCGTTAGTTGAGAGTAATCCATACTCCAGAGGCATTTCCGCAAGGCACTCCAAAATGTTTCCAGTGATGATGCCTTGATGAGAATATGGGAAGCCACACATCACATCATTTTGCAGCAAAATACACTAAATACTCCTGGAATGTTTATTGATAAAATCAGTGATATGACAGAAATGTTTTATGTGTAATTTGAGATTATCTTTGCCATTACCGCATCCCACTAGCAAAAATGACTGATCATTAATAAGATATGCTCCTAAATAATCTAAAACCTTTGTTCTTGTTCATGACCAGCTCTGTCATAAGTGGCAAGGCGACACAGGTTTAAATCAGTATAGTTTACTTTGGTCAGATGGATTTGAACTTTCTTTCTTTGGCCACTATTGTCCTTCTTCTGCCCAGCTTGGATCCTACTGGATCCATTTGGATCCTACTGGATTCCACCATTTCCTCCTCAGTGGAAGCTTGGTCCAAGGAAGCTTGTTTAATAGTTTTAAGAGTGCACAGGGCCCAGACCCCAGACCAGCTGCCATCAGATCTTCCCACAGTCTACTTACATTCATCTATGAATGGAAACCTGCAAAGTACTCTCCTGCTTTCTGCTGCTGTGCTCAGAATGGCCCACTGCGCCTCCAGCGACTGCCTGATGGAAGCTTAGGGGTTTTCCAGGCTCTCACCGCCATCATGAGTACCTGCATCTTCTTTCCACTTCCCCCACATCATGTCTGATCCCACCCAGATCCTGTAGCTGTTCATGGTTTGCTCACACCTGGTAGCATTCTGGTGCACTTGGGGATATTTTGTCACCTTGTTGTGTTGTAAATGTCTTCCATGGGGTTTTGGCCTTGCTATGCTGGTCACTCCACTGGGGGAGCAGTGTTCAGGTAGGTTCAAAAACTACATGACTGCTGCCAATTTTCCAAAATCCTCTACATGTCTCCTTATGTGCTCATTTTTCATGTACATTATTTGAAACTTTCATGGATATCTCTGTCTATTTTAGGCCATGTGATTTTATTCTCTGGTGTGATAAAGACTGCTAGCTGACAAAGATTCATGTTCCGTTTCCATAATGTAGAATTGCTGACAAATATGGCTTCCCTACCAAGGGCCACATTTCTCAGCTCTTTTGCCTATAAATGGGGCCATGTGACAACATCTAGCCAATAGAATATGAGCAGAAGTGATCTGTGTCACTTCATGGGCCCTGATGCCTGAGTACCTGATGTGCCTGCCCCCCGGGCCCCTCTTCCCCTGCAGCAGGAACCTGGTATGGCTTGCACTGAAGATGGCAGCATCATATAATGAAAAGAATTCGGATCTCTGTAGGAGCCAGGATCCCAGCAGGAAATAGCAAACACACTCGAAAGAGAAGACAGTTTAAAGAAGGGACCGTTGACATGAGGATCTAACAAAGGATGATGAAGCACCTGGGGCTGGAAGCAGTAGGAAATTGTCATCACACCCACATCTGAAGGGCAAGGAGAAGAGATCATATGTCGCACCTGGTGAGAGTTTAGCCATGGGATAGTGGCCACAGGCAGAGAAATGAGCCATGGCTGAAACAGCTAAGACCTGACCTCTCCTCTCACCTCAGTCTCCCATTGGTGCCTCCCATTGGCAAAACCCACTGGAAGCTACAGGTAAGGGAGTTTACGTGGTGCTATCCATAGAGGTCATAGAGCAGAGAGGGGAAGGCAGACAATGGGCAAGTGGAGAACATTCGACAGCATCCCTGAGTCACTGCCTAGAGGAGGACCAGCCAGGAGTGCAGGCTGACCAGTAACACCTGCATTAGCCTTAGTGTGCAAGTGTCAATCTATTAAGCTTCTAAGATTTAGGGATTACTTGTTCCAGAAGTTAACCTATCCTAACTAATATATCTGGTCTATTTAGATTTTCACATTATGCCTTTTATATCCAAATTGATTTTCCAAAAATATCAGGGGAAATAAATAAAAATTCCCTAAAAATGCAATTAAGTGAATTTCACAAAGATGTTTTACATAAATTGTTAATAATCCTACCTTGAGATTATAAATACACACTCTGCCTTTAGATGTTCCAAACAGCTGGTATTTATAATGGCAGCTCAAAAGGGAAGAAATTGGCGGGGGCAAGAAAATATTTTTTCTTTCTTCTTTGAAAATGTGAATATAAGGAGTAGAAAACACCTTGGGAAAACAGTCAAATCAATACCATGGAAGAATTCTTTTCAAGACTCCCCACTCCCATCTCAACTGGCCTCCTTCTTTTCAGTGCCACACTCTGTCCCCTTCCCCAGGGGAAGTGCCAATTGCTCTCAAGCTGATCCCCACTGCCTTGGAAACAGGCTCTTTCGACCTTCCTCCACCCCTGCTCTGCTCCAGGCCCCAAGCCTTTCCTCCTTGTCTTGCACTAAAACATTGCCCCTGTGCCTGGCTAGGTGAGTGGTTAGCTATTTTGATAACTTTATTCATCACCCATTAAAAAAATTGGGCACCAATTAAGTGTGAGATATATTCTATACGAAAAGGCTAGAAAGATAGATTTCAAGTTCTTTCACAAAATAACATATAATGTAGTGATAGAGGCAAAACATGAAAGCAGATAACCCTAGTATAAAGCAGAAACTGGCTAGTGACATAAAAAAAAAGGCACAGAGTCCTACAAGACTTCATTTTTTAAAAAAGGAAGTGAAGCTGGCACTTACCATGCTCCAAGCGCTAGGCTAGGTAGAATGCATGCATTAGTTCATCTTTCTTTCGTATGGCTAATTCCTTCTTGTCCTTCAAGAATTTGTTCAAGTCTCACCACACCCAGGAAGCCTTCCTTGACCCTAACTCACTCTGCCTTTCCTCTGTGCTTCCACAATCACAGCTCTCTCACATCACAGGGCAATTTTTGGTTTATTACCTATTACCCCCAAAGATGGTAAACACCTGGAGTTGGGGGACAATGCCTTGTTTTGTGCATCTTCTATGCCTAACTCTGAGTCTTGTGCACATCAATGCCTTAGGGACGGAAGGAGGAAGAAATGGATGGATGGATGGATTGGGGCGGGGGGAGACAGTACTATTAGAGCATTAGAGGAAAAAGGGGACAATGTGAGCAACATGAAATCAAGAAAACAGGAGTTGGGTTCCAGGAATCGCAAGGGTGCAGTTGGACTGTGTTAAAAGACTGTGGCCAGGAAGGTGGCAGGTGACAACTGTTAAAAACGGAAAATGGAAAAGAGTTTGGAGAGTCTTGAGTGTCAGGCTAAGGCAGACAGACTCACGCAATGACAGTGGAGAGCCACTAGTAGTTGATGAGCTGGGATAAGATGAGATCGGAGCTGTGTTTTAAGAAGATTAATCTGGCAGTTGGAAAATGTTATCTTTTTTGATAATATATTTACTTTCTATCAGGAATTTTCTTTGACTTAATGCAAGGAACTAATCTTATGGTATGGGTTTGGGCAGCCCTGATAAACATTTCTTTCACCAAAAGAGCTCAATCCTGCATGTGTGTATGTCAGTCCTAGGTCAAGTATTGTTTTGCATTTTTTTCTTGTTTCCAGCAATTAGTCTTTATGCTACTCCCCAAGCCAGCAACCACATAATTTTGATGCAACACCCTGAAACTAATTCCGAGTTGCTACCTAAGACCCAATTTGGAATTACCAGCAAGTGCTCACTTACTGCAGGGAGTGTCACTAGTGATTTCTAGATGAGATTCTGTTACAAAGCAACACGTGCTGATGGAGATTTCAGTCATTTTTGTCACTAGAAATAATTTTTAAATGACATATTCATCCAAAGAGAAAATATCTTTTAGTTAATGAAAAATATTTTAATAATTAATTACAAATAATAAAACAATCCTACAGATTAGACCATCATCGTGTGACAATCACTTATTATTCATTCTAACTGCCATAAGCAAGTTGCATAACAATGGATGGATACCAAACCAAGTGATAACTTCAGACTATTTTAGATAAAAGTTGTATCTTAAAATTTTAAAGTTGTATAAGTAAACATGAACATCAAGCATGCAAGTTCAGTTAATATTTTGTTTTTGTGGCATTTATTTTCTCTAATTTCCCAAAGTTATTGCTGATCAGAAAAATAACTGCAAAGAGTGCAAGTCTAATAAGACAGTATCACCGAGCCATGTCGTATGACAGAAGATAATGGAGTTTTTTATATTACCCAGATGGACTTCTGAAATATCTTTTTAAAGACCATATGTTCAATAACCAACATCTCAGAAAAGGAGTAGAATCCACTGAGATTGAAATATTTTGAAATAAAGCAAGTCACTAGACATGAGCCATCTTTCAGCTTTTGTTTAAAATCTCAAGACGGATCGTTGAGAATACTCAAGCTGCATGTATAACTGAATAAGAAATTAATTCACTGATTCTCATTTCCCTATTGCTCTATACTTTGACAAACTATCCTCTCTTTCCAAAGTACCTCCCTGGGTCGAATAAAGGGCCAGGAAAAGTAGTTCCTCCATTCTTCACACTGTTCCATAGACTCTCCTCTAATGATTCTAAGGGCTGTGGTGCAAAGCACAGTAGAAATGTCAGATGGGTGAATAGATGCTTGCCCAGAGAATACCACTGGCTCTCCAACAAACGTGATCACTTGTAAGCTTTGCTAAACCTTGATGTAAACTTACTATTTAAATTACAGGAAGCTCATTCCCTTTGTCTGCTGTAGCATGATCATTCTTTAGAAGTCGGTAAATAAGAGGAGAGGGCAGGGAAAAAAGTAAAAATTTAAAAAATAAAAAATTGTAAAAGTCAGTAAATAAGTTCCCAATAGACTTGTCCTGCTAAACTAGCATCACTGTTTCAGTGATGAATCTCTACCTACGTGAATTTCTGCCCAGCTTGGTTAATTGAGATTCACAAATATTATCAAGTTCTCTTGAAGAGAGAGCTCCTTCTGATCCTGTTGGACCTCTAGAGTCAAATATACATATGTATTTTTGATTTATCAGCATTTCTACAAATCCTGTTTTTTCCACATGTTTAATTCATATGCACATAAATATATATGTCATTTTCAAAGTTTCATATCTAGAAGACTGAAAATATTTTTATAACATTTATACATAGGAATTAAATTCTAGTTAATGCTACATAATCAGTGGACAAGTATTTATCATTTATCCTTTAGAATCCTGCCTTTTTTTTTTTTTTTTTTTTTTTGAGACAGAGTCTTGCTCTGTTGCCCAGGCTAGAGTGAGTGCCGTGGCGTCAGCCTAGCTCACAGCAACCTCAAACTCCTGAGCTCAAGCGATCCTCCTGTCTCAGCCTCCCGAGTAGCTGGGACTACAGGCATGCGCCACCATGCCCGGCTAATTTTTTCTATATATATTTTTAGCTGTCCATATAATTTCTTTCTATTTTTAGTAGAGATGGGGTCTCGCTCTTGCTCAGGCTGGTCTCGAACTCCTGAGCTCAAACGATCCGCCCACCTCGGCCTCCCAGAGTGCTAGGATTACAGGCGTGAGCCACCGCGCCCGGCCATAGAATCCTGCCTTTTAATACCTATTGTAGGTAAGCATTTGCGTTTTTTGCCATCCATGACTTTACCACATAATCTACTTAATAACTGCTTTGCTGACATCTTAATTCCCTTGTTTTTATTTTTCAAGCAGAGGAATGTTTTAAAACTCAGATGCTTACCACTTATTCCCCTCCAGAAAAATCTGTAGCAGATAGCCCTTGCCTTTTCTCTCGGAAAAACTTGTCTACTCCCATATGTATTCAAGAAGGAACTGAGTTTTGTTGACATCTCAATTCCTTCAATATTCTCCATATGCCATTGAGCCTTTGAAACATAAATTCTCTTCCAAACCCCCTGGTCCAAGGAAAAGTGTATGAGCTGTAGTTCTTACCTCAATCGGAGAAAATCTATCTATTTCAGAGAGGCATTAACAGGATATAGAACAATATGTCTCCCTTGGTCCCCACTAGGTGATTTTATATAATGTAAATTTCTGGAGCAGACATTCAGGATATAAGAACAAAAACATATTCAAGAGCCAAATTTTTTATCTGTCACTTTAGATAATTTGTGCCTATCATATCCTCTACTACATACTCCTTTTACCAAAGTATTTTGAAATGTTTGAATGAAATACAATTTGAATAGTAAAAGGTATTCTAATTCATGCTGAATGATATCTTACAGTATGAGATTTTATACCAGCTAAGACTACACCGCCAGAATCCAAATCTGCAACATTATACCAAAGCATCAGGCAGCTGCTACAGGAGCAACCTGAAAGAGAATGTGGAGCCACTTCACCATTGCAGCTTTGAAGGACACCTGTTAACTCACAGCTCTAATCATCCAGAACAGTTGACACCACAGTATTGTTAATCTCACTGCTCATAGATGATGAAGTCAGTTGGATACTCTTATCTATACTGGAGATTCTTCCACCAACAATTTCATCAGTGTTCTTCTTTGGCCTCAGCAAGATAATGAAGCACTTGGGAGCAAATATACAACCCAACAAACCATAGCTGGATGCCAAGATTGCAAATACTTCCACAGCCACTTTGAACTTGCCCTTAGTGCTCAAGTAAGCAGGGACAAAAGAGATCCAGACGATGAAAAAGACCAGCATCCCAAAGGTGATAGATTTTCCT
Source organism: Eulemur rufifrons (assembly GCF_041146395.1). NCBI lineage: Eukaryota > Metazoa > Chordata > Mammalia > Primates > Lemuridae > Eulemur > Eulemur rufifrons. The sequence goes on from NC_090989.1 coordinate 103,142,788, forward strand.
TCATAGTAATTATCCGGCAACTGGCGAGCCACAAAGGTTGTAAGAAAGCATAGGAAGGCTAGGAAGATATCAATCCCAAAGACTGAGCACAAAAATTCTATGGAACCTTCATTACATTCCAGAATGATCTTTGTATTTTGATATTCCATGTTCTTGTATACTCTTGGGGGTTCCAATACCAAGTAGGCTGCACATATGCCAATCTCAACTAAAACAGAGTTTAGCACAATGATTTTCCGATAAAGGGGACGCATGGATGTAAGTTGGGTTTTGGACTGGGAAATTCTGTAGGCTAAAAACAGTGAAAAGGTCTTTCCAAGAATGCACGATAGGCAAAGAGAAAAGCCCAGTGCTAGAGTGACATGGCGGGCCATGCAGGACCAGTCGCATGGCCTGCCAATAAAAAGCATAGACGATAGCAGCGTGATGGTAAGAGAAACCTGAATAAGAAAGCTCAGCTCCCGGTCGTTGGCGTTCACCAGGGGAGTGTGCCTGTACATCACATACACAACCGTGACTGCCACGACTACAAGTGCCCCAAAGATGGAGAGGATGACAAGTGTGAATCCCAGGGGCTCATCATAAGCAAGGAATTCCACCTCTTTCAGCACACACTCACTCTTTTGTGCATTTGACCAGTAGTCTTCACCACATTGTTCACACTCCCTTTGACCTAGCAAACAAAGAACAGGAATTGACTACAAGGAAATCCAGTTGTCCCCTTCAATTATGAATAATAGCACAGAGCAGTCAAAGCCTAAGGCAAAAATTCGAGGAAAATCCCTTTATCTAGAATATCTCAGAAGAATATAAAATGGCCTTAGGGTGTACAGATAATATTGCAGATTGAAAATTATTTTAAATTTTGGAAATCAGTCTCCCTTCTCAGTTTCATCCTTTCCTGCTTTGGCCTTTTCCAGTAACATGCTTCTTTCTTTCTACTCAAATAATTTAATTGAGAAGGATGGTGTGTATCCTCACCAACCTGAGCACAATCCATGAATGAGAAAAAAATATGAGAAAATTAAAGCTACTGAGGTGAAACAATCAAGAGGATTGTAACAGGACTGAGGTTGGTTAAAATACAAGTGTTTTCAGTCTTTCATTCAATATCCCACCCACAGGAGGGAATTTTGTCTTTCCCATTCAGCCATTCAGCTTTTCCCCTCCTCACCCTCCAGATGCAGATCTGAGGATCAGGTAGAGAAGAACTGAGGATGAGAAGGGAAATAAAAACAACCACCATGTTGCCTGAGGCTGAGAAAGCTTTGGAGCATTTGGCTGGGTGGGGCTCTAACAGAGAATATTGGAACATAAAACTACTTGATATGAGTTTATAGTAGATTATGAAATGTATCTCTTTAATGTTCTTTGAAAGATGCAGGTAAAGCTTACAATTCCATTTTAATCACTTCTGACTGCTAACTGGACTTTCTGATTGTAACTCTATGCAGAGACTGGGCCACATGGGGTCCAGGGAGTTGTTCGGGTTACATGGTGCTTGTTTTTCACTTTGGGAAAATTTCACATTTTTTAAAATTCTCTCTTAAATGAATTCCTATTGAGGGCCATTTGATAAAAAGACAAATACAATTTGTATTCTCAACAGAAGGTAGAGATAAAAATAAACGTGTTCCAATATGCTTCACAAAAGTAAGCACACCAAGCCCAACTAAAATTTTGGTCATAAGAGCAGCAATTTAACAGACTGTAGTGAAGAATTCATAGAGTAGTGGTTGCAGAATTCATCTGCCCTACAAAATTTTAGTTACTTATGACCTTAAGCCAATTGCTAGTAGGGATAGAATTCTAGATCTTACAGATTCAAATTAGGGATAATTCAGTAAAACATAGAACTGCAAGTCACCTTTTTTCAGTTATGAACATAACTAATGTTTAATCTATTTCAGAAACTAAAACAATTTTAAATACTTTTTATGAATCCAATTATTCATATTTCACATATTTTACTTTGTATTTTCCTCTATTAACTTCAAAGTTGTAAATCTTTTCCCAGTTTTAGCAGCTTTATAACTGAACACGATATTATGTTTTTTTCACGCTGCACAAAACATCCAATAATTTGATGGATTATAATGATTTTTGTTGTAAGATATTCACACCTATTTGTAAAGAAGGCTCCTGAGGCTCTCTTTGCCAACACATGTGTAATCTAATCGCATTTTAACATCAGTGAAAAATTTGATCATCTCTACCTGGTTCCTGTGACACATATCCATCAGCACATGGGATGCAGTCAAAGCAACATATTGGTTCCCCGTGACGAATCCCCTTCCGGGTCCCAGGAGGACACACATCAGTACACACTGAATGGGGACACTAGCAAAGACAAATACGACAGATGTAACAAAGCCCTTTGTCTCTACTACTTGTGAGGCTGAGAAAACTCCCATTTGAATTTCCATGGAAACTTTGTGATATCCTAGGAAACTCAGCATAGCAGGGTGAAAATAACAGGCAAAGAGAATAACAATATGGAAAGCCTAGAGAAGATTTTTGCTAAAATACAGTCTTGTGCTTGATTCTAGAAATGCAGAGCTAATCCTAAACCTACCTCTTTCTATCCTTGGAGATTGAGACCAGGCTCCATGCCCAAGGGACTCTGGGGATGGGACCATTTGACAAGTCCATTCCAGCTTGTGAAGGGCCTATGACCTCAAGAATCATCTTGAGAGCCTGAAAAATATTTTTGCTCAGCAAAGTCACCTCAACATAACCTTAAAGTCAAAGATGTGTCACGAAGGGTCAGTGCAAAAGAACAATGAAAGATCTGTTCTATCAGAAAAACTGGGAAGGCTAAAAAGAAAAGAGGATAAGGCACAGCACTGGAATATCTTCTTGCTAAATGAGTTTAGCAGTCTCAGTAGTGAACACAGGCCTCCTTTTACAGTCTACACGGATGTGCACCTTGAAATCCAAAATAAGTGTGATGTTTGTAAATTGGTTTGTATCTTAATCTACCAGGGAGTTTCCTATTTAAAAGGGAGACAAAATGTTTTTCCATTAAGCAAAGATTTCATTTTGGAAAGTGAATAATCACAATTATATTTATTTTAGAAATCAGAATTTTCACTTCTAGGTAGGGGCTGTGCATGGCTCCCAGTGCCCCGTGTTGGGCACACTTGAACCGCAACCTTGTGGCTGCTGAGTATTTCGCCAAAATGATGAACACAAAGGGAAAGAGGAGAGGCACCTGATACACGTTCTCTAGGCCTTTTAGAAAACATGGAGTTGTTTCCTTTGGCCACATACATGCAAATCTACAAGAAAAGTGATGTTGTAGACATCAAGGGAATGGGTACTGTTCAAAAAGGCATGCGCCACAAATGTTACCATGGCAAAACTGGAAGAGTCTACAATGTTACCCAGCACGCTGTTGGCATTGTTGTAAACAAACAAGGGCAAGATTCTTGCCAAGAGGATTAATGTGCATATTGAATATATTAAGTACCCTAAGAGCCGAGATAGCTTCCTGAAATGTGTGAAGGAAAATGATCAGAAAAAGAAGGAAGCCAAAGAGAAAAGTACCTGGGTTCAGCTGAAGCGCCAGCCTGCTGCACCCAGAGCAGCACCCTTTGTGGGAAGCAACGGGAAGGAGCCCGAGCTGCTGGAACCTATTCCCTGTGAATTCCTGGCGTAATAGGCGTCTCACACTTTGTGAGAAGCAACGGAAAGGACCTTGAGCTGCTGGAACCTATTCCCTATGAGTTCATGGCATAGGAGACAAAACTAATAAAACTCATTGGACTCAAAAAAAAAAAATCAGAATTTTCCTATGTTGAGTTTTCCAGGGCGAATCTGAAGTAGATAACATAGAAAATATTAGAAATCTCTGAGCTAAGTTATAGTATGTAGCATTACAGAAGTACGTATTACACAACAGATAAGCTTCTTATAAGTTTTTTTATGTATATCTGTCAAATCATATTTTTTTTTAAATTCTTAAATGCCTCAATTTATTTTAATATAAAGTCAGATTTTAAAAGTTGTACATAGACAGCAAAAAGCACTACATATTCATAATTAGCTTTGATATTTCTTGATACTACACACTGAAAATGTTTGCATTTACTAGTAAGGAATGCCAAGCGTGTCCATCACCATCTGAATAGCTTGCAGGGGGTCTGTGATTTCTTCCATGCTATCTCTTCTCAAAACCCAGTCTGGCTTAAGTCTTGAAACCATTCTGGTCCTTATGGGGGTTGCTGGAAAAAAGGGAATGCTTACGGAAGAATTCGTCTTTTGTTTATAAAGCATTCTTTCATTATGCATTTTATGTTTACGGGCTGTAAGTTTGTAGAGACTATAAATACGGTCAACAACTTTGGACCTACTTCGTACATCAGAGGCTCGATTTGTTGTTTTCAATAAAATAGCCAACAAACAACAAGTTTTTGTGAAAATGCTTCCACCCTTGTCTGCAACTTTGTCACCAGGCTTTTCCCGGTACATCTGCAAAAGCTCCAATAGCGTATCTACACAATGTTCTTCATCATAAACTGCTGAAGTAGTTTTTTCATACTTGGCTACATTAAGCAAGACTTGTACAGCGTGTCTGATGACTTCCATGCAGGGAACACTGCGATTACAACTTCGCATCAAAACAAATATTTTAGAAATTGCAGCACTCTGGGCCATGTTCTCACAGCAAAGCGGAGACAACCTAGTAACTACGTCTAGGTGCTGTAAAGCCTCGAGAATGGCAGGAAAGTGCTTGTATGTCAATAGATAATGAAGTGCAAGAGCAGTTCTTTTGTAGAGTTTGTTTTCTTCCCGAATCTCCCTATTAACAACCTGAAGACTTAGTCGTATAGCTTTAATTTTTTTACAATCATTTTTCTTCCTCCAAGAATAGCCTCTCCATAATGCCTGAATTTTAGTGATTCCACTAGTCAACTTTTCCTGTTTTTTACGCAGGAGGAAATGGCGAACTGCTTTCTGTATGACCGACGCAGCCCTGTGTTGCTGGCTCAGACCTTCTTGAACTTCATGCTCAGTTTTTATGATGCTATGACATTCCTGAATGAGCCTCTTTTGTTGTAATCTTGCTTGAAACCATCTCTGCTGGCTGGCATTCTTCACAGCCACGTGCCGTCTATACGCTCTTTGAATTCTAAGAGCAGATAGGTGGTAACATGCGGCTGCAGTAAAGTGGAGAAGCCGAATTTTGCCTTTCTGTTCTAAAATGCTTTTTCTTACTAACCAACCACGCACCAGTGCTTGTAGAATAACTGTAGATTTTTTTAATTCAATATATTTTGCTCTTTCACACTTTCCAGCCTCCCTAGCTCGGACATATCTCTGTATGATCAGAGCAGCAGACTTCTGCTGAAGAAAGATCTGCCTTCCTTTATATCCTCTAAAATGTGCTTGGATCACACAAGCAGCTCGATGTCTTTTTATCATTAAGAAGTGCTCACGAGCTATTCTTGCAGAAAGTGTAGCTCTCCATTTCCTCTGAATGGTCATTGCTGATGTTCTCATGTTCAAAAACCATGTTCTCTCCAGTTTGGTATGGAAGCAACCTTGAATAATTTTGACAGCTTTTAATACAGCTACATACTCTCTGCGTGCTCTCCAACACCTATACCAGGCTTGAATCCTGCAGGCTCAAATCATATTTTAAATGCACTTTGAGGAATAACTACTATAAGAAGGGGTGACACCAAGGCACAGCTGTACAGGCATACCTGTAATAGCTATTACAGGAAGGAGTGAATGCAAGGTATTCTCAAAGTCTGAGAGAGAAAAAATAAATCACCACAGAAGGAACTGGAATTCCTCTCTCCTGAGCCAGTCTTTGGAAAATTGCACTACGAGACCTTATTTTGAAAATCATCATGAACAATTAGCTGATGGTTTTTTGTTCTATTTCTCAATATCCCTTCCCTTCTCAACCTCTGTGATCTAGCTTCCAACCCACTCCCCTCACTAAAACTCTTCTTGCCATGTCTGACAGCTGCACCTCTAGCCACATTCTCCCTTGCCTTTCTGCAATATTTGACACTCTTGATCACCCTCTGCTTGAAATGCAAGCTCCCTTGGCTTCCATTGGGTCCTTTTATTTAGTGTGTTCTGTTTCCTCCACCTTCCTTATCACTGTGGACATTTTTGGGGGTTTGGGCTTGATCCTCTGCTTTTACATCTTGATGTAAACCAGGTCATTTATTCTCTTGTCTTCAACCAGTGTCTCCATAGAATAACTCCAAAATCTTGATCTCTAACATCACCCTTTCCCACCTGACCTCTATCTAATTCCACATTCTAAACTTCCAACGTGTACCTACACTGAGATCCTACCATCATCTCAAATTCAACATATCTGAAACTATCCCCATCAACCCTATTCCTCCTCCAAAATTCTCCATTTCTGTCACCAACACCACTATTCTCTTCCATCATCTCCAAGCTTATATTCTGTTACTTACCTGTATGTGCCCTCTCTTTCACTCAGACCCATCTTCTCCCCAACCACCAGGCTCAGTTTACTGCTATGACTTAAATCACTTCTTATATTGTCCTGTAATTGTTTGATGCAAGACACTTCCTGGTCCAATCTGTCAGTAAATCCAGAGTCGTACTATATCCAGAATCTAACTTTTTGCCACCTCCATCACAGCTATCCTAGTCCAAGCCTCCTTCATTATTTTGGATAAATGTGTGCTCTTCTAACAATTTCCTTGGTTCTGAGCTTGCCCCACAGCTACTCCTCCCCATTCTTTTCCTTCAGTCTATTTTCAATATGGCAGACAGAATGATCCTTTAAACTCCTAAGTAAGATCTGGCTTTCCTCTGTCAAGACTTCCACAGCTTCCCTTTTCACTCAGCGTAAAGCCAAAGCCCTTCAATAGCCAACAAGGCCCTACCTCTGACCCTCGCTCACCTCTCTTACCTCCTCTCCTACTTCCCTCTCTTTCACTCTTTCCAGCTACATTGACCTCTTTACTGTTCCTCCAAAATGCCAAGCATACCCCTACCTCTGGAATTAAAAGTTGCTGTTCCCTCTGCTGAAAATATTCTTCTCCAAGATGATGCATGGATTCACTTCCTTTTAATTTTTTGCTCAAATGTCACCTCAGTGAAGCCTTTCCTGACCACATTCTATGAAATTACAGGGCAACACTCCCCCCAGCACTTCCTATCTCAGGCCTTGATATTTGTTTCTCCTAACCATTATCACCCTTTAAAATATTGTATAATTTCTCTGCTATCTTGTTCATTGCTTATTTCCATCCACTGAAATCTTAGGTCCATTAGGTAGGGATTTGTTCCATTTTGATGTAACCTCAGTTCTGATGCACCTATAATATTATGCTCAATAAATATTTGCTCAGTTAATTAATTAATCAGATGGTAAGTACTTTGAGGGCAGTGGCTTTTTTTTTTTTTTTTTTTTTTGCCATGCTTAACCCAGAGTTGGACTCATAGCAGATGTTTAGTAAATGTATATTGGATTACATATGAAGCAATTTCACTATGCAAATATAACCCTAATTTTAATACAGAAGAAAAATAAAATTACTATACTCTACTGAAACATTATTAAAATAGAAATCTACTATTACATTTTACTATTTTTCCATCAATCATTAATAGAACATGCATTTTATGAAACTTGTATCTACAAACAATGACATCCTCTCTTTTTTTATATAAACAGTGTATTGAGCCCCTACTATTAATATATACCTAGCAAAAGGAATATAAAAGTGAAGTGTCAAGCCACATCCATTAAGTAGCTTACCATCCATGGAGAGGTGTCTTAGGGTACCTCTGTTCTTTCTGCAAAGATAGAAGTGTTACATTAATGTATCTGCACTGTCCTATATGGTAGCCCCTAGCTATATGTGGCTGTTGAGTGCTTGAAATGTAGCTAATGTGATTAAGGAACTGAATTTTACATTTTATTAATTTTAATTCATTTGCATTTTTAAAGCTATCTATGGCTAGGGGCTACTTTATTGGACAGAGCAGATCTAAGTCAAAGAAATAAAATGAAACAGAGAGCTCTGGCTCCTACAGTGGTAAACACTGATAACTTGCTATTTTTACATCCAGCCATAATGTTTTCAAGTGCCTCTTAAGGATGGCCAAGAAAAAGAGAAACGAGGGTGTATATATGCATGTGTGTATGCTTTTGTGAGTGTGTGAGTGTGTTTATTGCTACCAATGGAAAGCAGAGAGTAATAGATTGATAATCAGATAAAGATCTCATAGGCATCTGGCACAACATAGAAGCTCGGAAATCTTGAGTTCCTTGTCACTTATTCTTAGATGCTTTCCCAGCATAATTTGCAAGATTGGGGATCTCAGACCTCAGGTCAAGAGGGAAGATGCATGAACAATAAACAAGATGAAAAAGAACCCACTTCGGGGGGAAAAAAAAAAAGAAAAGTCCTGTGGCAGCAAAGGAAAAGCATTCTCTGGTTATACTGACACAACTTTCATCTCTCTCATTTCTCCTGGTTCCTCCATTCTGAGATTCACATAGAAGATTAAATTGCCACTGCTTTCCCCCCACCCTATTGCCTTACTGTAACTCTACAGGTCACCCTGTAACAAATACTAAATTAGGTTATCAAAAACTCTATAGCTCTACTTTCCTGAACTAATAGTTCATTAAGGGTAAAAAGTTCAGGTATCTGGTAAATGAGTGATGGGGTTTCTGCTTGACTTTCCACCAGCACTTCTTTGGGTGTTGCCTGTACATTGTGTCCCCAGGGGACTCAGTCTCTAGCTCACCAACCACCTCCCTTGTAAAATATTTGCAGCTGCAGTGCTGCATGTCAACAGCCCTCCTGTTACTATAGGAGAAGAAGGAAGAAAAATTGTAGTAATAATTGATAATAAATTATAATTCTCCATGTATGGTGCCTCAAAAAAATAACAATAATGCATAACTATAACATATCACATAAATAACAATAATAAAAAGAATAGATTTTTTTAAATCTGGGATAAGCACTTTACATCCAAAACCAATACGTCTAGTCCTCAACCCTTACTTCTACTACCTCCCAGGGCAATTTTGGAAACAATATTTGAAAAGAATTTTGAAGCTTATAAAACTCATCTTCTTCTCATAAAATGTCCCAATATGGTATTTTTTGAATGATACATTAAAGTTTATTAACATGTATGTGTGTCCATACTATACCATACTGGTAACTAGTGTTTCCTACCTCAGATTATATTATGAACCTGTAAATTTTTTCCTCCCATTCTTTGACCGTGGAAATAAATAACAAAAAAACAGGGAAGAAGAAATGAAGTCCTTCTAGAACTACTGTCAGAGGGAGAGAGGAAGACTTCTGGTTGCCCCATGGGAACTCTAGCTATTAAACTGCAAATCCCTCCACACATCCTCCAAAAAGACCACACAAATTTTTTTAAAAGGGCAGGAGTAAATAAAACCACACATGACCCATGACTTCAACATCACAAAGAGCCTGAGAACGCTATAAACTTTGAACTACTTGTAAGTAGAGAAATCACCATTAAATTCCAGCAGAGTTGTCTCTGGAGTTCCCTCCTTCCCCCTGGTGTGTTGAAAATGAAGGGACTCTAAAAAGAACTACAGAAAAGAGTAAGGGGGAGCAGAGAACCTAAGGTTGGTGGAGAGCAGATAAGAATCATTCTTAAAAGGAAAAGCTTCCATCCTGCAGGTCCAAAACCTTGTAGAGACAGTGCTGGCTATAGGGAAGGAACTTAAACTTGAAAGTGGGACTCAAAGTGACAGTTTCATAAAGGCACCACTTTAGTGGGGCCAGAAGATATATATAGAGAGAGAAGTGTCTTTTTGAGATGTGGCAGAAATGGAGAGAAGAGGAAGAAATTAAGAATCCTACAGAAACAAGAGTAAACCATAAAATCAAAAGACACATTACACTCTTCTTTACCACACAAAAAAAGTCTTCCTTAAATATGCACTTCACTATATTAATAGAAGAAGGCAATCTTGAAATGGGGACTGCGTAAGCCATCCCAAACCCTCATTCTTATCCATAAAAAGGGCTAAAAATGGAATTGGGCTTCCACACAAGTCCACTATAGGAAGAACACAGAAAATCAAAATATTCCAGCAGTTTAAAATTTCCCTTCAAAACATACACACACACACACACACAAAACCATTAAACAGAACAGTACTACTGTAACATACCATGTCAAATACAATTAAATATTCTCAGAAAAACACTTGAGATGTGTAAAATTATCTTGAATCAGAAATTTAAAAATTAAAAACCAATAGATATAATATTGAAAGAAATGAAAAAGTTCATTTTACTCAGGAAAGAAACTAAAGAAAAAGATAAAAACCATTTCATAAATTAAGATAAAAATTACAAGGGTTCAAAAAGATATATTTGAATGAAAATTTAATGAGGGTCATTGAATAAAGGCAAGAAAAAAACTACGAGAATAAAAATGAGATTTGTAGCTCTGACTCAGATGGAGCAAAGGCAGTATATGTAATCTAAACATTTGTACCCCCATAATATGCAGAAATAAATATATATATAATTTTTAAAAAAATAAAAATGAGATTTTATTTTAAAAGGCAAAATGATCAGAGAGTAAGTGGATGAAATGAAATACAAAGGAGTCCAAACATAAGTATGACTGGAGTACTTGAAGAAGAAAAAGAAAGTAATAAAACAAATATTTAAAACTACAATCCAAGAAAATGTTCCAAAAATAAAAGATCTGAATCTATCCATTGAAAAGGTATGTACTGTACATGGAAAAAATGATTTGGAAATGACCAACTCAGGGTGTTTGATATTCCATAAGTGCCTGAAACAACACAGAAATGCGATTCTAAACAAAATATGATGTCAGAGTAACTAACCTCTGATGATTCAGTGTTCCAAAATATTGCTGTATTCTTTGTGATCACAAGTTCAAACATAGAATTTGTGAATACATACTCTCCAACCTTCACAAAGGCAATATTTCCATTATCATCTAATTGCCAATTTAGAATATCATAGTAACCAGTCACATCTCCATTTTCATCCATCTCTATTCTTCTTCCATCATGGGTTGTAAACTTAAGTGTCTTCAAATAGTACATTAGCTAGAAACCAAGGGGAAAAAAAAACAACAGGGAAAAAAAGCAAATTGTAAAAAGTTGATTGTCTAGAAGACAGAGTTTTATAAAGAAAATAATTTCAAACTCATATGAAACTCGAAAGGTGGTTGGCCAAATTGAGATGTGTTGTCAGTGTAAAATACAGACTGGATCATAAAGACTTAGTTCAAACGCACACAAAAGAATGTCAACTATTTCATTAATAATTTCACATTATTGTTTTTATATTATATTATCATGTTTATGATTACACATTAAAATATTATTCTAGATATATTGGGTTAAATAAAATAAGTTATTAAATTTAATTTCATCTGTTTCTATTTTTTTAGTTTGGCTACTAGAAAAAGATTTTTATAGCATATTAGAAAGTGATAAATACTATAGGAAAATGATAAAGTAGAGCAAGATAAGGAGGGTTAGGAAAGCCAATCAGTGAAGGATGGGGAGGCCATGGGAGTCACAGTTTTAAATCGATGATCAGGTATGTGTGACATAGAAGGTGACATTCTACCAAAGACTGAGGAGGTGCAGAAGTTAGTCCTGTGATATGCTTCCAAAGGCCTTGAGGCAGGAGTGTGCCCGGAGTGTTCAAGAAACAGCAAAGGAGTCCTGGTGGATGGAACAGAGTAAGCCCCGGGAGGAGAAGGGAGGGTGCTAAGAGGCCATGTATGGTTTGCAGGTCATGGTGAGGACTTTAGCTTTTGCCCTGAGTGAAATGGGGAGCCTTGCAAAGTTTTGAGCAGAGAAGTGACACGACCAGTCTTAATTTTGGCAGGCTGCTGTGTGGCAAGGGAGTAGCAGGGAGGTCAATCAGAAATCTCTTATATTAATCTTGGCAAGAGATAATGGTGGCTCAGGCCAGAGTGGTAACAGAGGAGGTGGCATGAAGTGATCAGATTCTAGATATATTTTGAAGGCAAGACCAACAGAATTTGCTAATCAATCAGATATATAATGTGAGAAAAAGAGAGAAGTCAAGGATGATTCTAAGGATTTTGCCTTGAAAGGGAAGGAGTTTCTATCAGCTAAGATGCGGAAGCTTGTTTCACCCTGTTTTACCCCCTTTTATTTTTAATGAACATGTAGTAATTACACATATTTGTGGGATATATAGTGATATTTTGTTACATGTATACAATGTATAATGATCAAATCAGGATAATTAGCATATCCATCACCTCAACAATTTGTCATTTCTTTGTGCTGTGATCATTTCAAATCCTGTCTTCTAGCTTTTTGAAAAGATATAACAAATTGTAGTTGACCATATTCACCCTACAGTGCTACGGAACACCAGAACTCATTCCTCCCATCCAGCTGCAATTTTGTATCTGCTAACCAACCTCTCCCCATACTCCTCTCACCTCCACCCTTCCCAGCCTCTAATACCCACAATTCTACTCTCTACTTCCACGAGTTCAAATTCTTTTTAGCTCCCACATATGAGTGATAAAATGTGGCATTTAGAAGTGAATATCCATGAGTTCATGTTGATATAAATAAATCAGTGCAGGAGGAATAGAATTCTAGGTTATAAATGTAGAAGAATGAGGAGAATAGAAAATCATCATTTTTCAAACAACACAGTAGTAGTTGTTTCAGGCAAGAAGAATCATCAATGGATGCTAAAATTTGTGGTCAAAAGAATGATGAGAAATAGAACATTTTCAGCATCTCAAAATATTTCTCCAAAAAATGATCATCAAAGACAAAAGAAAGCATAGTAACTTCACAATGGGAAAATATGGTGACATCATGGTAATTAAGTGGTCAAAGTTATTAATAATATCACCAATAATTATACATAATTATATCAGGATATGAGGCATAGAAAAGATACAACATCACTTCTACAATATTCTTGCCAAAAATTAATAACCTTACTCTGATCATGAGAAAAAATTAGACAAACCCAAATCAAAAATAATTCTAAAAATATCTGATCAGTTCTTATCAAAAGTATAAAAGTCATGAAAAACAATGAAAGAAAGAAGAGCTGTCACAGATTGGAGCAGACAAAAAGACACAAAATTAGATGCAATGTGTGATCGATTTGAAAATAAAACTAAAAATGAAGACGCAATGGTTCCAGCCACCATGGACTCCATAGGGCATGACAAGCAATTTAATTGCAGGAGAGTAAAACGGTGAGGCTCGTGGAAGGAGTGATAAAATCAGAGATGCTGACAGAGCCTAGATCACAAAGGGCTGATGGCGCCAGACCAGGGATGCTCGTGCTTTATCCTTTATAGGTAAGAGGGGAGGTCCTGAAGGACACGAGCAGAGGAGCATTCTGTAGGTGTGCATCTTGGGGAGATCACTCAGGCTACCATGTCCTAACGTGAGCTGTGGGACCAGGCCTGAGACAGGAGATCTGGGAGCCAATCTCCAAGATGGACCAATAATCTTCACCTCCCAGCATTCATGCCCCTCCCACACTGCATGAGACTACATCTTCCAGTTTCCTTTTCTGCAAAATAAAACCACATGACTAAATTTTGGCTAGTGGAATATAAGGAGAATGGTATATATTATAATTTCCAGAAATTATCCTTAATTGGAGGAGTGTGCACATTCTGGCCTTTCTTCTTCCTGCTGATTAGAATGTGGACATGATGTTTGAATCCCTGGTAGTCATCTAGGATTATGAGGTGAACCCCATATTGCAGATGGTGAAACAAACCAGGGGGAGTGGGTCCCTAAGACATTCTTTCAGTCCTAGAATGCTTATCTCTAAACTTCATTTATGTGAAGGAAAAAAAACTATGTTGTTTAAGGCACTGTTTTAGGGGGGTTTCTGTCATTCACAACTAATCTAATAAAAACTTTGTTAACAAATGGGAACTTTAAAATACCCATTTAGGCCACATAAGTAAGCCATTATTTTAGGTAGACATGTGATGAAATCATGTCTATTAAATACAAAGGCAACTCAGTAGTTTTGGTGGCTGGAATTCTTATAATTGTCAAGCTATATAATGAAGTAAAACAAACAACAACTTACCTGCCAAGGCTCAAAGTCAGGTATGTATGCACAGGTGTTTCCTGGAACATATGGCCCACGACCTTCTTCACATGTACTGAGACCATCCAGAGCATAAGCCATAGAATACACAGCTTGTTTGACATTGTTTGTAATCCTTAGCTGAGACACATCCAGATAGGTGTTTTTAAGGTCTTCCAACTTCTCTTCTCCAGTACAGAATGTATCAGACATGGCATGTGATCTGTCTTCTTTACCAGTCATATTCACTCTATGATCACTATTGTATGGAACACTGCTGTTGGGCCAAGTACAGTTAAAAGCAGTTTGCCAGAATTCGATGGTCAGGACATCATTTGGATCTTTGCTGGGATGTACATCATAAAGAAATTCTTTTAATCCTGGTATATCAGTTCTTGGTATTGCAAATCCAATACTTCCACCAAAATATGGAAAATATCCAGGCTTTGCAATGAGGGCTGAGGTAATCCATGCTTCACTCGCTATCCACGTTCTGTCAGTTATGTTGTGGTAAACCATTTCCAGCACAAAAGGACTGAGGTCAATATCAGATGCATAAAGCACAATGACTCTGGCAGTGGAGGTCTTTATAGCATCAACAGCTTTCTGCATTTTCTCATAGGAATAGACTTTGGGAATGATTTCGGAGAATGCGATGCAGAGGTTGGCATTCTCCATATTTTCCTTAAACATTTTTACTCCATATTTTCCATAATCATCATCAGCTGCTATAGTGCCTATCCAGACCCAACCAAAGTGTTGGATAAGTCTTACCATGGCCTCTGACTGGATCTTATCACTGGCTACTGTGCGAAGATAAGAAGGAAACTGATATTTGTCACTAAGAATTGAGCAGGTAGAGGCATAACCCACCTACAATTGAAAATATTCATGCAGTTATTAGAAAGAAATAGCCAGTTTCAAATTACACAATTTCAGAATATTTTTATTGGAGAGAGAGGGAACTTAACCATTCTTCTCCCTTTATTCTCACATCCTTCCATAGACAAAATGACTTCTACTCCTCTCCCTACTCAGCAGGTGGGGACTGTTGGAGGGAACGCTTTGGGCCTCTCTATCCCCCCTATTCCCACCCCATCCCAAGGGATTTGGAGGAGCTCATTATTAACATGATGACATTCAATGCACTAATTTTTACAGGTGGGGTCACAGCAGTGAAAAGGAAGCCATCTGCCCTTTCCTCTATGCACCCCAGAGACAACGGGAGTAAGTCAGCCATCCACTCAGATTTACCTTCTCATCCATACAGATGATGGAGTGAATGGACTCACTTAGTCCATTTGGCAAGACCAATTCTTCCTTCTCTTCTTTCTCTCTCTCTCTCTCTCTCTGTCTTTCTCTCTCCCAATCTCTCTCTCCCTGCCCCCTCCCACCACTACTTTCTGTCTTTCTCTCCTTTTCTCTTTCCTTGTTTTTCTCTGTCAGGAGAAACCTTCTGAATGTGAAGGTTTCAAGACTTAGCTTGAGAAAGGTGGTAGAAAGCACCACCTCAACCTCAGGTGTAAGCCATATTCTCCAACAGCGTTACTAGAAGTCCTCATTTTATAGGCACTTGTCTAGATAAATGAAGAGGTAGTTTTTTCTCATTTGACCAGTGATCCTTGTATGTATTTTCCATTAGCGGGAATCTAAGAATGGAGGTCAGGTGAATTCCTCACTGTCTTACATGAATTTCTACTATAGCTTACCCTCTACCTCTACAGTTAAGAACATTCTCCCTATCCCAACCCATTTGCCTCTCACATTATTAATGCATCATCTCCAATAGGACCTTCTATATTATAATTTCATAGCTCCATGACTATCAAGGTCTTCCTGGGTGCCAGAATATTCCTATTTTTTCTTTCCTCTCCCCTATGTCCTATTCTTATTCCATTGGCTAAAGTTTACATTCTTCTTTGGAATCATGCAAGGCAACAACATCATGGAAGCCATCTGTGAGAAAGAGTCTTGTTTAAGAAGCAGAAACATCTGATTTCTAACTCTGGCTGCATAATTTATCATTGTAAGATCTTAGACAAGTTTTTTAAACCTTCTGAACCTCAGTTTCCCCATAAACAAAATCAGGGTAATAATATCTACATTGTAAGGTTGCTCAATATATTAAATGAGACAACAAATGTGAAAGTGTCTGTCACAAAGAAGATTTCTTTTACCTTCTTTGCAGATTTGCTACAAGGATTTAAATGAGAAAATCCATCTAGATGTTTCTAACCAGTGCCTGAACCACAGTCGCTATTTGGTGGAAGATAGAGCTCACAGGAGCAGCAGTGTGAGCTGCACGAAGCCCACACCTACAGTGTCAGCTGTGTCACCCAAGCCCTCCTCTTTGTTCTGTTTCTCTGTATTTTCCTGCTCCCCTACATTTGTATTTGCAGCTTTATAAGAAAGACTACATAAATTATTTTTACAATTATTTCAAACTCACCCATTACTTCAGTAACACAAATAAGCTTAATCATCATTCACATTAGTAAGTCCTGACAATTGATACTTTAACAACCCATCCTTAGAGATAATTAAGAGCTTTATTTATATGTTCTTAATAATCCCTTTTTTCTATATTATCTTCTTATATTTAAATGTGTCACTGCCTCTGAATTTAAAATAATCTGTAAAATTAGCATCCTCAAAATTCTAGCCATCTTGCAAAATTCCCAGGCTCATTTCACTATGTTAGTGTATGAACAAAAAGGGTCATGAATAATAAGCATTAATATAGGCAAGAAACACGAGAGCTGCTTATACCATCTATTGATCAACAAACATGTATTTATCAGTCACCTACATGGTGCTTCAAAGTGCTATGAAGTATTATGCCTAGTGAGATGCCAACCTACAAATCACTGGGTCACAACCTCAAGCCAAAAATTAAAGCGTGGTGCCAAGGGATGTAGAAGATTCTCAAATCGACTCTAAGGAGGCATCAATTCACACTTGCATAGTAACTAGGGGCAGCAGCATCACCACCACCCCTGCTTGTCTGCAACTTAACCCAGCCTCACCAGAGCACCTTGCTATTTGCTGCAATTTCCACAAACAGTTTGTGGGGAGTTTTTTCTAAGTATTTTATTTTATTTTTTATTTTAATAGGTTTAGGGGGCACACGTGTTTTTTGTTACATGGATGTATTGTGTCATGCTGAAGTCAGGGCTTTCAGTGTATATTGTACCCAACAGGTAGATTTTTATCCCTCAGCCCCTCCCACCCAGTTTTTCTTTTTTAATGAGTCAGTACCCAGCACCATATTCTGAAATACCTGAGGCACATAATACAATCCTAGAATCCTTGAAGCAGCAACTGATAAGGATGATCCACCAGCTCCAACAATTCCTGCCAGAAATGCTCCAGTGCTGTTTCTAAAATTGGGTTTATTTTCTTCCTGCCCTGTAAGGAAGACCAAAGCCGCTTCCACTGATTTGGAGATGGTGAAACAGGTGTCAAAGATCTGATAGCCCAAAGTGATGTTGGGCAAAATATCCTTCCTCTCGTTAATCTCCTTGATTGTGTGGATCATTGTTTTCATCCAACGAAATCCCCGAAAGTTAAACCTGATAAAGAAATAGCTTTTGTAAATTAGTAGATAGGTCTTTGAGGGGGAAAAGCAGTTGGGGTTGGTCATAAGAGCTTTTTGCCAAAACATCAGCAGTCACTTCAGTTGTCTGAGTGTGTTAATTTTTCATAAATGATGTCATAAACTTGAAGGATTCAAGTATGAACCGTAATAATTGCTGACTGGTTTGGACTGGGAAACACTTTTTTGGATGTTTTCTTGCTCTACCTATATATATGCTGTAGTCTTCTCAAACTGCTGATTGTGTTTTCACAAAATATTCTTATATTCACAACTCTCCCCACCAAACTATCACTCAGTAGCCCCTCAAAACATTTTTCCCCATTAATTGGAAGACCCTAGTGCCATATGAGTCTCCTCTCTCTCCTCCTTGCCTTCTCTTGTTTTCTTCTGCACACTAATTATAATTATAAAAATTATGTAAACATATGAAAATATATATAATACCAGTATATGAAATTTATATATACTTTGACTCCTATTATATAATTTTTCTGCCACAATTTGATTGTTAAAGTTGAGAGATTTTGAATTGAAAATGTCTTTTTCCTACTATTCTTACATTTAATCTTAAATAAGATGCCTCCTCCTTTCCATTTCCTAGCCATTAAAAAGGAAAAATACTTCTCTTGCAGTCCATCACCACATTTTTTTCAATTTCTTCTTTGTTAAAAACTACTGTATTCCAAGCTCTTTCTTCCTAGTTTTAATCAACTTTAACCTGTTTGAAAGCAAGTACCCAAAGACTTTTGTCTTTACTATCTTTTGTAGGTATCGTATCTAATTCTATGTCTTCTACTCAACAAATATTTTTTGAATGAAATATCCACTAGCAAATAACCCTATTGGGAGATTGGAATTTTTCTTCAAGTCTCTAATTGGGTTTTTAGGTTAGTTTTGTTCTTCACTGAATATGTAGTTATTGATTCTTCTGGTGCTAGACACTAAATACAGCAGTGAGCTAGGTAGACATAGCGCAGTCTAGGTAAAGATACTGAAAAACAGCCAAGCAGCTACAGCACAAAATGATAAAAAACAAACAAACAAACAAACAAACAAACAAAAACTAGTGATGGGGTAGACAAAGGGGCTGTGAAATACAAAGGAGGGGCACCTGGCCCTGGAGGAATTAACAGCCAAGCCAAAACGTGAAGGATGAGGTAAGAAGAGGAGTGCTGCAGGCAGAGGGAAGAGCAAGTGTGAAGGCATCACCACGAGAGAACTCGGAACATTCAAGGAGGGAAAGGTCAGTGTGTTTGGAAAAGATGGGGTGGGAGTGGGTGTGGCACAGTGAAAGGGGAAACTGGAGGACCAGATGGTGCCAGAACGGAAGGCTTTATCATCCTAAGATACTTAGTTTCCAAATTTATAATGGTGACCGTAAAATTTTTTGAAATAAATATAGCAATATCTTTTTAAAGTAATAGAGCAAGACATTTCAAGAGCTAGAAAAACATTCACCTACTTTGAATCACTAATTCCACCCCTGAAAATTTATCAGAAAGTACTGTTCTTCCCGAAGGAAAAAGCTATATGCCCCAAACTGTTCATTACAGAATGATTTACAATATTGAAAAACTGGCAAGAATTTCACATGCTCAGTGATAATAAATTATGGTGCATTGACCTGATGGAAACATTTTTCTATCATTAAAAAACTATAATTAAAGAAATTACACAGCAGTATGCATATAATATTAAGTGAAACAGGCAGTATGCAAAGTTGTTTCCACACTATGATTAAAACTATATATAAAGTATAAGAACATTTGGATAAGGATTAACAGGGAAATTTTTTTAATGAGCACAGGATAATTACTGGAAGGGTGTGATTTGGGATGGTTTTTCTTTTATTCATTTATTTCCATTATGATAGTCATGGTATTATTATACAATGTATACCTTTTTTCCCTCAGAAAATTTCTCTAAATCCTACCTTTGTTTAGATCAATGAAAATAGGAATTAAAATATTCCCTTCCTCATTTAATTTTTTTTTTTTTTTTGAGACAGAGTGTCGCTTTGTTGCCCAGGCTAGAGTGAGTGCCGTGGCGTCAGCCTAGCTCACAGCAACCTCAAACGCCTGGGCTTAAGCAATCCTACTGCCTCAGCCTCCCGAGTAGCTGGGACTACAGGCATGTGCCACCATGCCCGGCTAATTTTTTTTTTTCTATATATATTTTAGTTGGCCAGATAATTTCTTTCTATTTTTAGTAGAGACGAGGTCTCGCTCATTGCTCAGGCTGGTCTTGAACTCCTGACCTTGAGCGATCCACCCGCCTCGGCCTCCCAGAGTGCTAGGATTACAGGCGTGAGCCACCGCGCCCGGCCCCTCATTTAATTTTACTGTCTTCCTCTGCTGAGAAACATCTTCAAAATAATGACAAGTCTTCCTCTTTCATATACTTTAGCTGATAGCCAACCAAAATTAATATCTTGTTAAGATTGTGGGTTTCAGAATGAGATTTCTCCAACCCCCAAGTTGAATTTCTAGATTGGTTATAGCTAAAGGTTAATTATGTCCAAATAAAATTATTATGAGATTAGGCCCAGCCTGGCTTCTGAATACCACATAGGCCAGGCCTTCCATGTCCACTCTTCCACCAGAAGAAAAAGTTGCTTTACATGGAGTGTTCAGAGGCCTGGAGAACACTGGAGCTGGGTAGAGATAGGAGGAAACTGTTGAGCATTATAGATGAAAATGAATTATACAGTTCTAATTTTGAAGAAATATATCAAACACTTAAAAAATATGGAATGTTATCAATATGCAAAACACATCAGTATATTTAGGATGGATTAAAATGCTGGGGAAAGTTTTAGCCTTGTGTAACATAAATATGAGCATTCTGGGTTTCAATCAAATCAGGCTGGGAGACAAGCAGAATACCCACAATAATGCCTTGCATAACTGATCCACATTCAGGGCAAGAAACTGGCTTTTTAGATTCCCCAGACCACTTGAACCAACTCTCAAGAGAAAAGTCAATCAACAGACACCAATCCCAAGATGACTAAGCTATGGAAATCATCAGACATAGACTTTAAAGTAGCTATTGCAACCCATGAGGTGAGGGCAAACCCTCTTGAAACAAATGTAAAAATGGAAGTCTCAGAAAATAAATAGAAGCTATGTTTTTAGTGGAAATTTTAGAACCAAAAGACCCCTCATCTCAGTTCAACTCTTTTATTTATTTATTTATTTTTTTGAGACAGAGTCTTGCTCTATTGCCCAGGCTAGAGTGCCATGGCGTCAGCCTAGCTCACAGCAACCTCAAACTCCTGGGCTCAAGCAACCCTCCTGCCTCAGCCTCCCAAGTAGCTGGGACTACAGGCATGCGCCACCATGCCCAGCTAATTTTTCTATATATATTTTTAGATGTCCATATAATTTCTTTCTATTTTTAGTAGAGACGGGGTCTCGCTCTTGCTCAGGCTGGTCTCGAACTCCTGAGCTCAAATGATCCACCCGCCTCGGCCTCCCAGAGTGCTAGGGTTACAGGTGTGAGCCACCACACTCAGCCTCAGTTCATCTCTTGTAGAATCTTCCCTGCAGAGACTTCAGACCTAGCCTAACCATTGCCTCCTCAATTCACTTCTGCTCTTCTGTTTTGAAGGCTTCCTGCTGGCAGCTGCTCTGTATGCCCCATAGAGTCCTGGTATCCCCCAGAACTCCCTTCTATTGTAATAACTTGTTTATTCCTTCTCCTAGCCATCTCTTCTGTACAGCTTATCGCACTTGAATATGCATCAACTAAACCAACTGTTCATACTCGAGCAGTGTGAGACTGTGCAGAGTTCTCCATGTAAAGAATTCTCTTATTGAATAAACTTCGGAAATGCTGCACAGTTAGCCCTTTCGTAGGGCTACATTCACAATGTATGTAGTATATTATAGGTTCTACGATGTCCTAGTGGTTACCCACATATATTGGAGGCCCCTTTTTTCAAGAAGCATTTATCAAAAGCAATGATAAATGTTTCAGGTGAATCATGTCCCAATTACCCTGATTTGATCATTATATGTTATATGCTTGTATCAAAATATAACATGTACTCCGTGAATACGCACAATTATTATGTATCAATAAAAAATTTTAAAAAAGAAGCATTTTTCAGTTTGGGAAATATTCTTAGAGTGGAAAAAAAACAGTTGGCTGGTTCAGAGGTCCTAAAATAAAACCCCAACTCTGCCTTATACATTCCATGTGACTTTGTGCAAGTCATTTAACCTCTCTGAGTCTTAGTTTCCTCATCTGAAATGTAAGTATAACATCTTCAACCAACAGTTTTTAAGAGTAAATGAGATGTCTTCTGTATTTTAACACTGAACAAACAATAATTGTCTTCCCAAGAGTTTCACCCCAGAAAAACAGAGCCAGATCCAATTTATTTTGTTTTTTTTAATGACCAGGGCCCAATGAAAACCAAATAACAAATATAGGAAACAGATAAATACTATTGCTTATTTTCACACAATTGTATGAAAAGGCTGAAGTCAGCTGTCCGCACCTCTCTGGGGCAGGCTCTGGAGCTCAGGCCCCTGCTCCATGGGCCCTGCTGCCTCTCTGGCCTCACTGTTGACTCTTTCTCTTTCCTCCCCCGGGTGTCCCCTTCTGGGTGAGTACTCCCGGTCCCCATCCGGTGAGACAAACTGATAGTCTTCCATTTCCTTTCTCATTTCTTTTGTTAAAGGAAAACTTTTTATGTGGGGTCTCAAAATCTAGAGAAAGCAGAGCCAACTCCTTACAAATTTCTGAAGAAGGTAAACTTTGTCATTGTTCTCATTCACTGCCTTTTTATCTTTCTCTTTCTCAAATCTTAACACTCACCACTTTCTTCTCTGCCATTCCAAATGCCTCTGCCCCTTATACCGTCTCCAGACTCCTCTGATCTTCCACCACAGCAGTTCATTCAAGGAACCTCTCTCCCTAAATTCACAACATCCTCTCCTCCTCTCATTGCCCACCTTCACCACATTTCTATTCCCTCATAGCAGGTAGGAGCAAGTGAAAAATAACTCATCCTTGGGGTAAATGACTAGTAGCCACCCTCTACTCCTTTCACTTGCAAATGAACTGTAGGACTTTTAGGAGTGAAAGCCCATTTAAAGGGTGTGGTGCTGACTCAGAGCTCTCCGGTATCTGTTCCTCACCCCTTCCCAAGAGCACACAAGAAGGCACAGCACTTTGACTGTTTTCCCAGTCTCCAACTCTTGTAACTATTATTTCTTTTACACATTTGTGTTGGTTTAGTCTGTCTTGTGTCCCCTAATAACTTCCTTTTGAAAGCACATTGTCTTTTCTTTTACATACGCATATGTCAAATGCATAATGTAAAGCCAAGCTGTGGCCACGCAAATCCTGATTATATTGATTATGCAAATCCCTGGTAAGTGAATTATTGTCAAAGTGGAATGTACTTCCCACCACTGTTTCAACCACAGTGGATATGCCAAATTATTTTAGGGGAGGTGAATTTTAATTTAAAAATATGTATATTGGCTTTTCCATTTAACTTTGCTAGGTAAATAGTCTTCAGAAGTTCCAGTAGAGAGTGGAGAACAAATTAACTGATTCCGTTTATGAAATATTAGTGCATCATGTTATGACAAACTCTAAGTCTTCATTTTAAGTTATTAAGGATTGAAGAAGTGAAAACTTCTGTGAAAAATAATGAACTCACTCTACAACAATGTAGCTGTAAGCAAAAGCCCCTCTCATCCTTCTACCCTTTGCTTCACTGTAAGAATAGAAAGCAATTAGAAGGTCCAGGAAAGAGACAAATAGTGACTGATTACAATCCTTTCCTTTTGCCAACAGCATTATAGATGATCCATCCCTTTAATAATATCTCAAATATGGGGCATAAAATATCATTAAAGGACAAGAGCTGTGATCTGTAAAAATTTAATGTTGTAAGAAGTTGTTTTTACATTGTGCATTTGCAATTATAATTACTATGTAGCATCATGGGGATGTTTACTACATAATGTAAAATGTCTAATATAAAATTATATCTGTGCTTTGGTCACAACTATGCAAAATTTATGGGTGCATTTGTATAAAGGGCTGAGAAAGGATATAGGAAAATGAAGAGTTGCTTTGTTATGGTATTAGCAAATGGTAATGGATAATTGTTTTCCTTTCTTTTAATTGCTGACATTTTTTTCATATCTGAAGTGTCTGTGGTTGTGTGTGTGTTTGTGTGCACGTGTGTGTTTGTGTGTGTGTGTGATAGCTAATCCATGTTTGCCTTTCTTACAATGGATCACTAGCAAATTCAGATCCTATTTCCTGACATGACAACTTAAAGGTAGAGGCAGGAGCCTTCTAGCAGCCAAAGGAATCCTACCATGAACATTAGCTCAGAAATAAATCAGCATTCCCGCACCGTGTATTTTCACTTGAAGCGAGTTTAGTCCATAACAATTAACAGCAAAGCTGCAACACTGCGTAATTCTACATCATAATTTCTCAGACTTTAATATGTACATGAATCATCAGGAGGTCTTATAAAAATGTAGATCTTAATTCAGCAGGTGTGGGATGCAGCCCAAGATTCTACAATCCTAGCAAGCTCATAGGTGATGCTGATGCTGCTGGCCCATAGACCACCCTCTGAGGAACGTAAACCTGCCTTTTTCCTGTCTGAGATACAAAAGTGGGAAAGGACCCACTTGAGACCAAGCTTTTCCCTTTTCTAAGCAATGCTCAACTTGGAGAAACTGAGGCCTAATAACAGGAAGTACCTATCCTGAGTCAAAAAGATAGTGTCAGAGTCAGGGCCAGTTGGCTCCAGTTCCAGACTCTGACCCCCATACCCACCACTCCTCCCCCAGCACCTATAATTGACATAAAAAGAAGACTAAAAGAAGGACTCACCCTTCACATTTTGCTGATACTGGCTCCAAAATAGATTCATTTGCTGGGATAGTCCTGGAGTGAATAGGAAACAGCCCTCCAATAACAAGTGAATGGTTTTTGGCATCTACATATCCATTCAAATCAAACTTGCCCAGCAACCGGCAAGTCTGTTCTTCCTCTTCTTTGCCTTTAGTGCCCAAATCAGCCCATAAAAATGCAAGAAATCCTAGGGCCAAGCATTTATTTCTGCCGAGCATTTTAATAAGGTGAGTTTGGGGGAAATGACCAGTATTGAAATTAGACTAGCTTTAATGAGGCACCTAGATGGGGCGTTGTTACCCTGAGTGTGTGTTGCCTGATCCCCAAGGACTCAGCTTGCCGCCACTTACTTACATAATTGTCATGTCTCAGTCAATCACAGAGCCTCACACTCACTTGCAATTTGTGGATCTGGACTAGGAGCTGAGTGATGCTTTTGAAAAGAGACTCATAAAAATTTCTTTTATGCTTAGCAATAATATTTAATGACATAATAGTAGGTTTTGAGTTTAAAAGAGTCATTTCATTTCATAGAAACTGTCCCTTTCTTGTTTACCATAGGTCAGTCTCATTCATTCTCACTTCAGCCATCCTTGTGGGAGCTTCTCTTAGCCTAAAGGTGAGGAAAGGCATCCTGCTTCATCAGAAAGTATAAAAAAAGGTGGCTTTGGGCCAAGCTCTCTCCTTCAGGGTATAGAAAAAGTTGAGTAGAGAACCATGGATAGGATTTGGAATAGAAGGCATCATTTTTAATCTGTATCCTGCCACTTTTGTTAGTGTGGTGGTGGGAAAGCCACTTAATTTCTATGTTTCAATGTCCTCATCAGTGACTAGTATGGTAATAAGGTATCTTAGAAAAAAATTTGTAAAGTCCATAAGAGTTCAATGAACATTTTTTCATATGCATCATTTTCTTTTACCTACACTTTGGGGTGAAGTGTTGCCCTCAGCCTTTGTCACTGGTCCCATATCCTTGGTTCTTTCCTGAGAATGCCCTCTTCTCCCTTTCTTGCTAGGCCCCTCTCAGAGTTGTTCCCCAATCTCTTTTTCCAGGACAACTCACAACGGACTCCCAGTCCCCAGTCTTTCTGCCCCCTCATAAACATTTCCACTTGGAGTATAAATTCATATTTTCAGACACAATCCAGCAATATGTATCAGGAGCATGAAAAATCTGTATACTCTTTGATCGTGTGATTTGACTTCAAAGTATTTATCTCAAGGAAGCAATAGAGATCCACAAAAACATATATGAAGATATTGTATACAGTTTTATGTATAGTATTAAAAATGGAACAAACTAAATGTACATGATGGGGAATTTTTGAATCAGTTATGATTTATTCACTTGATAGAATACAAAGGAGCCATTTAAATCATGTTTTAGAAAATTCTTTACTCTCAAGGGAAAAGCTCACAATATGCTTAAAGTGAAGATCACAAAGTGGCAGATAAAATGGCATTATAAATTTCTAAAATTTACCAATATTTTCAGTTCTCTCTCACCTACATATTTCCATTAAAAGGACTAAAAGACACACTGCAATTCAGAAATCAAAAAAAGAAAAAAGAAGGAAAAAAAATACCTTTCCCCCTACCTTAACAAACGAATCATTTTCATGTTTCCATATTCATTTCCAGTCTAAATTGACACTAATGCAGTACTTTTTGTTGTTAGATTATGTGTGATTTTAATTTTCATCTTTATACTTTTGTATATTTTCCCACGTGTTCTACAACACCATTACACCCCGCCCCCGTATTTATCACATGACATCATTAGCATCACCAGTTGTCTGGGTCCCACCGGCCCTTCCGCATGAAGGTCATTCCCTTCACCTCATCCCCACTGAAGGGTTTCCCATTTGTTGGCTAAGTGTGATCTCCTTCTGACCCTGGGACTTCCCAAAAGAGAGTCTCCCATCACTACTCCACTGGTGAAATCATAGGCCCATGCCTCAGTCTTCTCATAGCCAACTTCTACCTTCACGAGTGAGCTAGCAGATGACACACCCCTGGGCCCTGACTGAGTGACATCTCCCTCTGTCAAATGTTTCACAAGTCTCCGTTTTCTGAAGTGTGGATGGTTCACAGGTTCCACCCTCATGCTTTCAAAATGATGCTGACAAGACTTAAAGAAGAGATGGCTTCCCAGGGGAGTCTTTCCCCAGGTATGCTTTCGAGTTTGGCTTTAGCCAAACAAAATGGCACTCTGGAAGACAGCCTACACCTCACCAACAGCCTGAGAATCCCGCTCTTCAGCTGTAAGGATTTAGTTCATTGCCTTTCTCAGACCTATTTGGAACTATCCCTCCTGAGTTTTTAACTCCCTCTTTTACCAGAAGGCAGCTGTTTCTGAGCAATTATCCCTCTTGTTGCCAAGGGCTACCCCTGCACAAAGGTATGTTTAACACCAAAGCTGTCTTAACTCTCTGGTAAAAAGCTGTGCTAGGGATGATAAAAAAAAAATCATTAAAATATGTTATTTTAAGTTACATTAATAATTTTTAAAAGCTAGCATTTTTATAGTATTTTATATTTTTCAAATTGTTTTCTCATATGTTATTCTTCCTCTAGGCCGGAAACTAGATTCAATGTTTTTTTGGTTTTGTTTTTTTTTTGTTTGTTTGTTTTGTTTTGTTTGAGACAGAGTCTCACTCTGTGGCTAGAGTGCCATGGCGTCAGCTTAGCTCACAGCAACCTCAAACTCCTGGGCTCAAGCAATCCTCCTGTTTCAGCCTCCCTAGTAGCTGGGACTACAGGCATGCACCATCATGCCCGGCCGATTTTTTTTCTATATATTTTTAGTTGTCCAGCTAATTTCTTTCAATTTTTTTTTTGTTTGTTTTTAGTAGAGATGGGGTCTCGCTCTTGCTCAGGCTGGTCTCGAACTCCTGAGCTCAAATGATCCACCCGGCTCGGCCTTCCAGAGTGCTAAGATTACAGGCGTGAGCCACCAGGCCCAGCCTTAGATTCAGTGTTGATGAGACTTCTGATTTGTGCAGCAGCATCTGGTATCCAGTGTTTTTGTAATTCCAAGGATGAAAGTATATTTTACCAGGGCCACAGTGATTACATCCTCCAAATATAGCAGAATTCATCAAAGATGCGGCAAAAATAGGAAAAAATGACACCCATGCTTTTATACACAGGGTTTTTATTACATGCACAGTGGTAGATGTTTAACACTTCATTTTGCCCTCAAAACACCCTATACAACTAGTTTTGTTTACAAATGAAGAAGTGTGAGTCCACACAGCTAGTACACACTAAAACACAGACACCAAGGCCCACATCCTTTTGGAGGCCTGGTGGTAGAGAGAAAGGACATGGACCAAGTCCAAAGAGGGATTCTAGGTCCAGCTACTCCACCATCTGGCCCTCTCTTCAACTCTTTAGACCTCAGGCCCCTCAGCACCAAACAGGGGGCTTTAGTCTAAACAGCCTTTTTTCTGAATCTAAGGGTCCTAATGAGTCAGCAATGTTATGGTTCTGGATGAGCTTTTCCAAGGCTCAAATTTGATGATAGCTTAATAATATGCTGCCAGAGCAAGCAGTTGCAAGTTGTTTTTGTTAAGTGGCAAGGTGATATTGTTCCTCAATAATATTTTGAACCTCATTACCATTTCCACAGGACTCTGCCCTCGAGAACCCCTCATCAAGGCAAAAGACACCAGATGAATGTTGGAGCAAATGGCCATGGGTATTTAATCCCATGTGTCCACATCCAAACTCCTAGATCTGAGACTGTGAGCTCCCCGGACAGTAGATCCTTGCCGTTCCCTAAGGGCCCTAGCAAAAGACAGGCTTCCTTCCACAACAATAACATATTCTGTCCAGACTTGTCTTTGCCTTTAAGCAAAAGAAAACACCTGAGCTCCTGCAAGTTCTGAGAACCATGTTATCAACAAAGGCTAAGAGTATTTAAAGGCTGTCACATGGTTTCCAGGAAAAGCTCAGACCCCCAGTCTACTGCAGGTGAACACTGCTGTGTGCTCTGAGAAGCCCGAGCCCTGCGGCCAACACAGTGAACTCAACGCTGGATCATAGTCATTTGGTCAGGAACAGCTTGTCAGACGTCACTTAGCTTTTATGTTATTCTCTTAACTTTATAATCATTTTGGAATCCTAAGTAATATTCGCATCATACCAGCAGGTAAATAAATATACTAATCTACTATGGTTTTTTTTTTTTTTCCTATATGAAGCTGTCCTTCTAAGTAGTCAAGAAATGAACATGACACCTAATTATACATATTTAAATTGTTGTTTTTACTTTACGTAACGTATATTATAGTTGACCCTTTAACAACATGGAGTTTGAACAGCATGGGTTGACTTATGCACAGATTTACCTCTGCCTCTGCCACCCCTGACACAGCAAGACCAACCCCTGCTCTTCCTCCTCTTCCTCAGCCTGCTCAACATGAAGACTATGAGGATGAAGACCTTTATAATGATCCACTTCCACTTGCTATTTATGAATAGCAAATATATTTTCTCCTCCTTATGATTTTCTTAATAATATTTTTCTCTAGCTTACCTTATTGTAAAAGATACAGTATATAATAATGTGCAACATACAACATATGTGTTAATGAACTGTATGTTATCAGTAAGGCTTCCAATCAACAGTAAGCTATTAGTAGTTAAGTTTTGAGGGAGTTAAAGCTATACATGGACTTTTCAACTGTGGAGGGGGTCAGTGCCCCTAACCCCCACACTGTTCAAGGATCAACTATAGTTTTTTAAACGTGTGTCTCCAACAGTTAAAAGAGTACTACCTGTAATTTGAATTTTGTGACATTATGACATTATGGCTTGCCTGTATCTTTATAATGAGAAGACAGGAAGACTAAAAATAAATCAGCTTTCATAAGAATGTTGTTATTATGAAATTCAAGTTATTGATGAGAGGTCTTGAGGTGTGTAAGAAGTAAGTTTTTGGAGTTTTTAACAGATCAACACTAATCACTTTTTACAGAAGAGCCCCTTAGATGTCTAAATAGAGAAAAAGACCTCAATTATAGCAGAGGAGAAAGACACTCAGGCACTGCAGGCATAAAAATTTTTAAACAGCTGCCTTGCTGAACTGAGAAAGCCACAGGTTACCATCTCTTCTGCTTCATCTATTTTCGGGGAAATGATCTGACAGCCTCATTAATCCCCTGCCTCAAAATCAGCTGACACAGTAAGCAGCAACTCTTACCAGACAGAACCTGAAGCACCCTCTTTCTCTCGGGTGCAACAATGTTAAACAACTGCAATGTGCTATGGCTGTAACATAAATTGTGATGATGGTAAGCACTTGACTAAAGCTGGGAAACTATTATAATCACTGCCTTATAAAGAATAAACTATTTTCAATAAAATTTGAAATAAAGAAAACTAGCCAGCTTTAATTCTCACGTGAGATTTTTAATATGCCTGCTTGCTTCCAATCTTGCCCCTCTTTTAATCCATTCTGTTACTGAAGGAAAGTTGACCACGTCAATCTTCAGACCATTTTTTATATTTTTTACAGCTTCATTGAGATATAATTTACATACCATAAAACAGACCCATCTGAGGTGTACAATTCAATATTGTTTTCCTAATAGTATATTTACAGAGTTGTGCAACCATCACCACAATCTAATTTTAGAACATTTCTGTCATCTCAAAAAGGAAACCTCATTTCCCATTCCTCCCTCACTCCAAGCCTTAGGCAACCACTTAATCTACTTTCTGTCTCTGTAGAATTGCCCATTCTGGACATTTCATTTAAATAGAATCATACAATATGTGGTTTTTGTGTCTGGTTTTTTTTTTTTCACATAGCATAATGTTTTGAGGTTTATCCATGTTGTAGTATATATTAGTACGTCATTTTAAAAATGTCTTTATTAAGATGTAATTTGTACATCATAAAATTTGCCAATTTAAAATGTACAATTTAATGGGTTTTATACTTAAAGAATTGCATCCGTCATCACAGACTGATTTTAGAGTATTGTTATCACCCCAAAAACAAACCCATACCCATTATAGATCACTCCCTTTTCTTCCCCACACCCCTAGCCCTAGATAACCACTAATGTATTTTTCCATTGCTAATAATTTCTTATTCTGGACATTTATATAAACAGACTTATACAACATGTAGTCATCTTTACTGACTTCTCTCACTTATAATGTTTTCAAAGTTTGTTCATGTTCAAGCTGGTATCAGAGCTTTCTTCCTTTTTATTGCCAAATTATATTCCACTGTATGGATATACCACATTTTATTATCCCATTCATCAGTTGATGGACATTTGGACTTTATCCCCTCTTTGGCTATTCTTCAACAAGTCTTTGTGTGGATGCATATTTTTATTTCTCTTGATTAGATGCCCAGGAGTAGAACTGCTGAGTCACATGGTAATTCTATGTTTAACATTTTGAGAAACTGCCAAACTGTTTGCTGAAGTGGCTGCACCGTTCTACACTCCGACTAGCAATGTATGAGAGTTCCAATTTCTCTACATCCTTGTCACCACTTGTTATTGTCTTTTTTTGTTATAGCTGTTCTACTGCTTATAAAGGGATATCTCATTGTGGTTTTGATTTGCATCTCCCTAATGGCTAATGACTTAAAGAAAGCTGTATGTTCTCTTCTATATGTTTTTTTTTTTTTTTGAGACAGAGTCTCACTCTGTTGCCCGGGCTAGAGTGAGTGCCGTGGCGTCAGCCCAGCTCACAGCAACCTCAAACTCCTGGGCTTAAGTGATCCTACTGCCTCAGCCTCCCAGTAGCTGGGACTACAGGCATGTGCCACCATGCCCGGCTAATTTTTTGTATATATATATTTTAGTTGTCCATATAATTTCTTTCTATTTTTAGTAGAGACGGGGTCTCACTCTTGCTCAGGCTGGTCTTGAACTCCTGACCTCGAGCGATCCACCCGCCTCGGCCTCCCAGAGTGCTAGGATTACAGGCGTGAGCCACCACGCCCAGCCTATATGTTTTCAAATTTTAACTGTTAGATTTAGGTTTATGATCTATTTTGAATTTATTTTTGTGTATGATATAAGGTAAGGTCTAAGTTCTTTTCTTTTTTTTCTTTCTTTTAAATAATCAACTGTCCCAGCACCATTTGTTGGAAAAGCTATTCTTTCTTCCATTGAATTATTGTGGCACCCTTGGCAACAATCAATTGATTGCAAATGTAAGGAATTATCATCTCAATTCTATTTCATGGGTCTATATGTCTATCCTTAACCCAGTGTTGTGCTGCCTTCATTATTTTAATTTTGTTGCAGTTTTGACATTAGGAAATTTAAGCCCTCTAATTTTATTTTTCTTTCACAAAACTGTTTAAACATTCTGGTTCTTTCCATCTCCGTGTGAATTTTAGGACCAGCTCTTCAATTTCTGGGAAAAAAAAAAAAAGCCAGCTGGGATTTTGATAGGGATTGCAGTGAATCTGTAGATCAATTTAGGGAGTATTGCTATCTTAATAATATTAAGCTCATTTGTGGCCAGGCGCCGTGGCTCACGCCTGTAATCCTAGCACTCTGGGAGGCCGAGCCCGGTGGATCGTTTGAGCTCAGGATTTCGAGACCAGCCTGAGCAAGAGTGAGACCCTGTCTCTACTAAAAAATAGAAAGAAATTATATGGACAACTAAAAATATATACAGAAAAAATTAGCCGGACATGGTGGCTCATGCCTGTAGTCCCAGCTACTAGAGAGGCTGAGACAGGAGGATCGCTTGAGCCCAGGAGTTTGAGGTTGCTGTGAGTTAGGCTGATGCCATGGCACTCTAGCCCCGGCAACAGAGTGAGACTCTGTCTCAAAAAAAAAAAAAAAAGTTCATTTCTAACCAAAGCATTTGTACCCCTGTAATATTCTGAAATTACAAAAGAAAAAAAAAAGAAAAAAGTTCATGTATCAGAAGACCCAGGTCATTTTCAAGGGCTCTGCATCTGCCTTAAGATGAAATCCATCCACAGTAGGTCTTACAAGGTCCATCTTGATCCAGGCCTGTTGCGGCCGATTACAGAACGGGAAATGAACACATAAACATACATACAGACACATACAGAAATAAACACACAGACACACATGAAGACGGTAAAGACTGCAGTACAGTAACGCGCCAGTCGCTTTATTTTTATACTCCTTTGGTCCAGCAGCTACTTCCTGGTACGTGACTATCTTTAGAGTCCTGAGGTGGCATGTTCCATTTCTTATGGAAATTGCTCAAGGGAAGGCAAACGTTTGCATCTTAACCTTTGGACCTCATTACCCGTGCAGGACAATGAGACACACCTTGGCTATTTGCCATAGGAAACAGTTTGTCTATTTCAATAGGCCATTGACCTTTAGCTCCAAGAAGCATGCAGCAGTCAATGGGCCATATCCCGGACCCATTGACTTCTGGCCTCCAGGAGCATTCTGGACCCATTGACCTTTGGACCCAAGAAGCACGTCCAGCTTTGCTGGCTCTGAGCTCAAGCCAATTCTTGCTCAGGGACGATCCCTACAAGGGATCTAGTTAAGGCCCTAGTTAAGTAAATAACTCCCTCTTTTTCAGCACCCCCTTCCACTGCCACCTCAAAATAGCCTACAAACCACGTAAACCCTCCTTCAGTTCCTCAAACATAGGATGCTCTTTTATCCCCAGGTCTTCCCTAACTCACATACAGGGGCTTTCTCTCTATCCCCCATCCCTGATTCACTTCTTTCCCCTCAAATCTCGACTCACTTTTCACTTCCTCTACGACTCACATCCTGAGACACACAACCCCCCACAGTCTACCTGACTTGCCTCTCTTTGTACATCCATGATAGACTTTAGGTTATCTGATGGAAAACAGATTGGTCAAGATTTCAAACTGGTTGCAGTGTGTACCACCGGTCCCCATTTCAGGCAGTATTAGAAATTGCAGCAGTTTTGCAACTATTCTTATGTCTTTAAACATTTTCATCACTCTTTATAAAATTTTCAGGATTTGGAGAAGATCTTCTCCTTTTTTCCTAGTATTTTTCCCCAAACTGTTGTACCTGTTCATATCTGTTTAGGATGGTAGTTGCAGGCTAAATAATGACCTTTCAAGATGTCCATGTTTTAATCTCCAGAATCTGGGAATATGTTACATTACGTGGCAAAAGGGAATTTGCCAATGTGTTTAAGTTAAAGACTTTAAGATGAGGAGATTATCCTGGGTTATCCAGATGGGTCCAATGATATAATCACAAGTGCCCTCAGAAAAGGTAAACAAAGGGAGAAGAAACACAGAAGAAATGACAATGTGATGAAAGCAGAGATTGGGATGCCGGCATTCTCTCCAAACTGGACGAGGCAAGTAAATGGATTCTCCCCTCAAAGCCTCCAGAAGGAACTAGCCCATTGACACTTGAACTTTACCCCAGTGAAACAGATTTCAGACTTCTGACCTCCAAAACCATAAGAGAATAAATTTGTGTGGTTTTAAGCCACTAAATATGTGGTAATCTGTTTCAGCAGCAAAAGATAATACAATATTAATAGTAATGAGTTGGAGGACCTCATGGTGCAATAGTAGCGCATCTGACTCCAATAGTAATGAGTTGGAAATAACCTAATATCCAACAAAAGGGGCCAATGGGAAACAGCCTAAATGTCCACAGGATGGAACTGGTTATTTAAATTCTAATAATTTTCAAAACTAGGTATGGTTTGATTTTTTAAATGCATTAAAAATTTATCTGAAGGGCTATCTACCAAGATATTAAAGTGGATAGGATAGTGGATATTCTTTATGTTATTCTTTTTATTTTTTAATCTGTGGTGAGCCAAAGACTGCATTGTTTTTGTAATAATAAAGGAGAAAAGACAATAAAAGAAACTTAAGCAATGAAAGAAACAATAAGAAAATACAAAGATAAGATTTGGGGTTTTTAAGAGCCTGAGTAGATTGTTTGATTTCTTAATTTCTAATTTACATGCACGCATCTTTTCCTGTTCTATTTGTTCAGTAATGTTTTCAAGAACATTTCCATCTTGTAAATTGGTTGAAATCAGTACTTCTAATCTCTAGTTCACATTTTATAGCTTTTGCCTGTACTATATATATCATATTAGGACCTCTACTACTATATTTATATGCCATTAGACACAGTTCCTGCCTGGAAATGATCATTTAGATGGTGAGAATCAATAAAACTAGATAAAATAATTAGAAAATGAGACAATATGCAATAAAATGTAGAGTCATACATCTTGGATTTAAGAGAATGATATGTGGTGATTCATAAAACCACACACATAGCTTTGCATGTGCTTAGATTATTGAACCACATCAGCATCCCCAACTCTGAGCTCAAAATATATGAATTAACAACAACCATAATAGCAATAATAATAATGGCAACAATAGTAATAGCAATAACAGTATTACCTATAAGAATAATGTCTTATATTCCACAGTATATTTGTCTTGTTGTTCATTAACCCTTACAAAAACTATGTGTGGTAAATACTACTTTACTGTTATTTATACTTTATAGATTAAGAACCTGGAACTCAGAAAAGTTAAGTAGTATCCTCAAGGTCACAAAGCTCCGTAGTGGCTTAGATGACTTTTCTATGTAGTGACCTGCCCATGGGAGGTACAGATGTCCCAGATGTCCATCTGTCTTTAAGAACAAAAGATAAGGAGTGTTACCAGGAGCTCCCGTACCCCATTAGGGATTTCTAGTGAAGAAGAAACCATGGCAAGAAATTTCTGACTGACATCTGCTCAAGGCTCAAGGCTCTAGTGCCTCGGGATCATGAAGGTCAAGGGTTTTCATGTGTTTTTTTTAATTGTATATGTTTAAGGTGTACAACATGATATTTTTATATTAGTCCATTTCGTTATAGGGAAAGTAGGTTACTGCTCAACTTGCCAGAAGTGACTTCCAATATTTGTGACATGCATCAATATGATGTAGCAGAATCAGAATTTATAATGATTCCAATGTGCACTAAATGCAACTGTATTTTCTGCAATTGTTCTCATCTTGCTTACTCTAGCTTGGTCTGACTCCAGTTCTGATGATGGCCATTGAGGTAGAGTTGAATTGATGTTGAGGAGGAACACTTGATTTTGCAAAAGAAATGTAACAGCATCTCTTTCTTTTTAAATGCTCTCTTAAGGAAAGGACTTAATGTATTTCAGATTTAGACTCTTCATTATGGTGATTTCTCTTCTCTCAAGAAATCTCCCTAACCAATTCTTCCTTCCTCTGAGTTCCAGAGAAAGTTCATGACAAGGTGGGGAAGAGCCTCTGGTCTATGTGCCATATTCTGGGTCCTTGCTGGCCTCACCCTATTTGGTCATTGTCGTGGCTACCATGTTGATACTCACCAACAAGACTGTAGACCTATAGTCATTCACCTGCCTTCACTCTGTGACCTCATTTCCATGACTCCAGTCTCCTTATAGTCTATCAGTCCTCCCAGCTTCCATGCTCCTTTCCACCCTCTCACAGCCTACAATTACATGTGATTCTCCAGCACACCGTGGCACAGGCTATAGAGACTAGGGGTACTATTTTAGGCCCATCCATGGAAACACCTGTCTCCAACATCACTTCTGAACTCAGTCCATGCAATGGTCCCATGCTCAACAAGATGCTCAACAAACCCAGGGCTTCCCTCAACTGCCTGCAATCTCTCTAGCCCGGAAACTCTCTGACAGCCCCAAATCTGTTTGGATGTTTAACACCTAGCCCATGCTCAACTCCAAGGACATGGAGGGCCAGGAAACTCTTATCCCACCTCCTCTCTTTCTCAATTTCCCCTTCCTTCGGTACCAGGACTTTCTACTTACTTTCTCTTTCCCTTCTGGAAGCAGCTCTCACTATGTCAGTCACCTTCTTATCAAATCTATGAGCTTCTTTGCTCCAGGTAGATATCTTTTCCTTTCCTGAGCACAAAAAGCCTCATGATGTGGCTCTAATGATAGAAGGACTACAGAAATTTGGTTTTTTTAAAAAAATACCAAGAAGCAAGTACATTAGTAACTATTTCAAAAATATCAGTTTCTAATAATACCAGTGGTTAAGTATCAGGCTCTCTCTCCAGGTTTGAAGCCTGACTCTTCCACTTACTAACTCTGTGACCTTGTGCAAGTCACTTAACTAATCAACACTAGTGTGTTCTTGCATTCTGAAAAAAGGGCATAGTTCAAATCAACCTGATAAAATATTAGATGAAAATGTGTGTGTTTATACACACACTTGCACACATACCTCTTAAAATCAACCAGAAAATATATCTAAAAGGATATTTGCACATTTTAAATGATATATTTAATACTATATATCTTATTATGATTAAAAATGTCTCTTTTTATATTTTAATAAGTGCCATTATCACTACATAGTTTTCTGTGTAAAACTATCAAGTATTCAATAATATCTGATTACTTTGGCTTAATTGTCAAAGTCTCTACTGAATGGATCAGAAGCACTTCTGAAACCTGGTTAAAGTAATTTACCTGGTTGTTCAAACAGTTCAGTGAAACAAGCTAATAAATTGACTTGGCTTACAGTCATACTCTCTCAACAAAAGTTTGTTGAATAACAAAATTCTGCCACACAACTACCTTGAACTAAATGTAACTCTTTAGAAACCACCATTATGGAGATATTTCTGGCATAAAAGACATTTTATTTAATTGAGATGATTACAGTAATTCAAATTATGCTACAATATTCCTTTGTTCATTGGTTTGTTCATTTAAACTATGGTTAAGAGAGATCTTCAAAATAAGTCAGATTTGCAACCCAAAGACCCACACAAAAATGAACAATTTTTCCTTTTTCCTTTCAGAACATGGCAGTCTACATAATAAATATGTGTTTAATTTAACAAAAAAACTAAATGATATTTCTAAGATGCCCAGAATATTGTTGATTTTATAAGTGTAAAGCACTACCAGTGCAAACATTATCAAAGTCTTATTTATAGCATTAATTTTCACTATCTATGAAAAAAGAGTTTGGAAAGCAAACCTCAGACTAGTCTCTATAGAATCAGGATTGTGTGAGCCCAAATCAATGAGACTTTATAGCATTTAAGCCAGAGGCAGAGCTGGTCCCTGGGAAGGTCTCTGTCTTCAAATTAATACTGACTGCTTTGGTTTTGCACAGTCTACAAGTGTGAACAATATCCCTTCAAATAAACAAAAGTTTTCTGAAATCGTGGGGGTAACTCTTTCAAAGCAAAGGACAGGATTTAGAAAAGCTTGACTGTCCCTCCTGGAGTCATAGTACCTTTCCCCCACTGCTAGAACATATGGGTATTGTCTCAGTGCAGCAAGTAAATAAAGGGAAGATGTTTTCTTGCTGATTTGCTTGAGTTCTTTGTAGATTCTGGTTATCAGCCTTTTATCAGATGTATAGAATGCAAATATTTTCTCCCATTCTGTAGGTTGTCTATTCACTCTGTTGATTGTTTCCTTGGCTGTCCAGAAGCTTTTTAATTTAATTAGATTCCATTTATTTATTTTTGTTGTTGTTGTGATTGCCTTTGGGGTCTTCCTCATAAATTCTTTGCCTAGGCTGATATCTATAGAATTTTTCCAGCATTTTCTTCTAGAACTCTTATAGTTTCATGTTTTAGGTTTAAGACTGTTATTCATCTTGAATTAATTTTTGTGAATGATGAGAGGTGCAGATCCTGTTTCAGTCTTCTACATGTGTCTATTCAATTTTCCCAGCACCATTTATTGAATAGGGATTCTTTTCCGCATTGTATGTTTCTGTCTGCTTTGTCAAAGATCAGATGGCAATATGAGGATGATTTTATATTTGGGTTCTCTGTTCTGATCCATTGGTCTATGTCCCTGTTCTTGTGCCAGTGCCATGCTGTTTTGGTTACTATAGCCATGTAGTATACCTTAAAGTCTGGTAAAGTGATGCCTCCCAATTTGTTCTTTTTGATTAAGGTTGCTTTGGCTATTCAGGGTCTTTTCTGAATCTTTTCAAAAGAAGATAGACTAATAGCCAATAAACATATGAAAAAATGCTCAACATCTCTAAATGCAAATCAAAACAAAACCACAATGAAATATTACCTAACTCCAGTGAGAATGGCTTTCATCAAAAAGTCCCAAAACAACAGATGCTGACATGGATGTGGAGAGAAAGGAACACTTACACACTGATGGTGGGACTGCAAACTAGTACCACCTCTATGGAAAGTAGTATGGAGATACCTCCAAGACCTAAAAGTAGAACTACCATATGATCCAGCAATCCCACTACTGGGTATTTACCCAAAGGAAAAGAAGACATTTTATAGAAAAGACACTTGCACATGTTTATAGCAACACAATTCACAACTGCAAAGATGTGGAAACAACCCAAGTGCCCATCAATACATGAGTGGATTAATAAAATGTGATATATGTATACCATGCATTATTACTCAGCCATAAAAAGTGGTGAACTAATACCTTTTGTAACAACCTGGATGGAACTGGAGACCATCCTCCTGAGTGAAGTATTACAAGAATGGAAAAACCAACACCACATGTACTCATTATTAAATGGAAACTAAATGATCAACACTCATGTGTACATATGGTAGTAAAATTCAACAGAAATCAAGCAGGTGGGAGGGGGGAAGAGGGGATGGGTAAATTCACACCTAATGGGTGCAATGCACATTATCTGGGTGATGGACACACAACTTTGACTCAAACTGTACAAAAGTAATTCAGGTAACCAAAACATTTGTACCTCCATAATATTCTGAAATTTAAAAAATAAAATAAATAAAATAAAAATAAAGGAAACAATATAACTAATA
The DNA here is from genome assembly GCF_041146395.1 of Eulemur rufifrons. Classification (NCBI taxonomy): domain Eukaryota; kingdom Metazoa; phylum Chordata; class Mammalia; order Primates; family Lemuridae; genus Eulemur; species Eulemur rufifrons. The sequence continues at coordinate 103,182,217 of NC_090989.1, forward strand.
CTACCTCAAATATGTCCTTATTTTATTTTAAATTTCCATTTTATTTCCATAATCAGGAGGAGTGCTGAGGTTCCTTTCCCCGATTATGTGTGATAACACATTTATTTAGTTTGGTTTGGTGTGGGAAAATTGTGGCTAATGTACCTCTCTTTAAAAGTTATGATGAATTCTCTCCTCTAACTTTCTTCTCTTCCTCATCCCTTTCCCAACTTTTTAATTATTTTCCAAATAAGATTCTATTAATTTTCATTATAAACACAAACATTAGAACACACAATATACATACCTTGCAGTGACATGAAAAATAGAAAAGAAATGACAAGGAAGGAACAGGAGAAGCAGTGACAGAAATCAGCTTTCTTGACTTTTTCCAAAGTGATCAGTTTTATACAAGCGTTGGTATATGACTCCCTTCCTACTCACTGCTCCTGGATGGCCCTGCTTCCCATCCCACAGCTTACTCCTCCTGGTTGCACTTAGATCAAATTTTTAAGTTTCTTACATTGGGAGAATGATGTGTCTGTGTGTAGGGGTGGGGAGGCAGGTACCAACTTTAAAAACCCAAGCAAATGTATGTGGACAGTCTTTATATCTAGGAAAGAAATGAAATTCTTCTGGTTAAATGGATAGGTTAAGATAGGAATGTGAATTTATTTCAGTGGGTGATAGGTATATCAACTTTTCTCTGAAAAACATGCCCAAAGCAGTAAAGGAATAAACCATTACTAAAAAGGAAATTGAGTATTTTTAATGTACTATCCTGTTTATCACAATAGATACTTTGCTCTCTGCTCCATTCCCAAAGATAAAATAGAAAATAAACGCAAATTTAATAATCATTTTTGGTTGGTCATTTACCACCCAGAACATAAACATCAGAATAGAATTATTACAAATAACCAATTTGTTATTTCATTTAATATTCTCCCTTTTCTCTTATAACACACATAATCTTAAGTACAGGTCTCAGGCAGAAACATCTGAATTTTAACAAATGTTATTCTGAGCTGGCAGGAAAACCTGAAAACCTTTAAAATGGGCAAATAAGATTACTGGGTGCCCTGTTTAGCGCATCTTGTAACTGGACAGCTCTGTAAATGTACGTAACAAATAGCGATACAAATGACTCTTGTCCATAGACTGCAATTGAATTTTGTCAGGGAGAGGTGCAAACTGATATCCTTCTCTTTCTGAGAAGCCAGTTTTATATTTATTAAGCAAATTCATTTCAGCATTCCTCATTGCCTATACCTGTGTCTAGTCTTTGAATTCTTCTGAACTGCTTGTACATCTTACTGGTTTCCCACTAGTTAATGAATTAAATAAAATCCTTAACATTTTTCATTTTGTATGTGTATTAGAATCATGGTTTTAGCTTTTCATCAAAACTATCTTTTAAACAAATCCAAGCCACCTACACCATCCCCTTCACAAGAGGGAATTTTGACTTTCCCTTCCAAAAAAAAAAAAAAAAGGAATAATAATCTTCTAAGATCATCTTTCAGAGAGCATCACCAGAAAATCACGTGATTCACTACCACCACCGCCATTTAAGTTGCTTCACTTTTGTTTTTAATGCATTAATTTAATTAAAAATAAATTAACCCAAAAGGATCTTAATAGGCTTTTCTCAAAAGAAGACATACAAATGGCCAAGAAGTATATGAAAAAATGCTCAACATCATTAGTCATCAGAGAAATGCAAATCAAAACTAAAAGGAGATATCATCTCACTCCAGTTAAAATAGCTTTTATCAAAAAGACAGGGAATAACTAATGCTGGCAAGGATGTGGAAAAAGAAGAACCCTCGAACGCTGTTGGTGGGAAGGTAAATAAATTAGTGCAGCCACTATGGAGAACTGTATGGAGGTTCCTCAAAAAAACTGAAAATAGATTTACCATATGATTATGCAATCCCACTGCTGGATATATATCCAAAGGAAGGGGATTCAGTATATTGAAAAGATATCTGCACTCCCATGTTTATTGTAGCACTATTCACAACAGCCAAGATACGAAATCAAGCTAAGTGTCCATCAACAAACAAACAGATAAAGAAATTGAGGAACATATACACAATGGAATTTAAATAACCATAAAAAAGAATGAAATCCTGCTATTTGCAGCAACATGGGTGGAACTGGAGAACATTATGTTAAGTGAAATAAGCCAAGCACAGAAAGACAACTCTCACATGTTCTCACTCATACATGGGAGCTAAATATTAAAAAACAATTGATATCATGGAGACAGAGTATAGAATAATGGTTACCAGAGGTAGGGAAGGGTAGCAGGGATGGGGGCAAAAAGTAGGAATGTTAATAGGTGCAAAAATGTAGTTAGATAGATAGAATGAATAATATTTGATAGCACAACAAAGTGACTATAATGAATAATAAGTTAGGGTATACCTAAAAATAACTGAAAGAGTGGAATTGGGATGTTCCCAACATAAAGAAATGATAAATACCCGAGGTGATGGGTACCCAATTACCCTGATTTGACTAATTCACATTGTATGCCTGTATCAAAACATCACATGTACCCTGTACATATATACAACTATTATGTACCCAAACTAATTAAAAATAAAAAATTAAATAAATTAGCCCATAAAATTTAGATAATATATAGCATATAAAGCAAAGAGTGACAATGTCTCCTTAAACCCTTAAGTATCACTTCCCAGAAGTAATCAGTGTTAATAGTTTATCCCTCTCATTGTTATCTAGATAAAGTAAAGGTTTAAATGAACATTATGTATATGGATATAGACTATAAGAAACATCACAGGAAGGTAAAATCACAGGGAGGTAAAATGAATAACTTTGCCTTGGAATCGGGGAGGGAATCTGGTTGGTAGATTTGAAGTCAGGAAACAGGAATTCTGTTCATCCTCTTTAGCCTCCCTACATGGACCACTGTGCTCCTTACACGTGCCCGTGGGCTCCTTGTGTGTAGCTGCACACAAACTCATGCTTGCAGGAGGAGCTGCACTCAGCCTCTGGAATCTCTTCAGGGCAACCTCCCATGTACCTTCCCTGGTATGCTCCACTCCTTGGCTTTTGGTTGTTATTGTTTCCCATTTTGGTCCTGTAACTTAATTCTTGTCCTTTACACAATCTCCAAAACCCAGTTAGAGACCCTGTATCCTAGTGGTCAGCCATGGCCCCCCTCTAGAATATGACTTCCTTCTTTGCCTTCCGGAAGAGGGAATAAATAAATATTCATACCTGAAACCAGGTAAGAAAGTGGAAAACAGCCCTGCTGGCCATGATGTTCCCAATGCAATATAAACCACACTCACAGAATAGAAACAATGTCTAAACAAGGCCACTCCGTGCCTGTATTCAGAAGGAGACACAGATAAGGCCACTCTGCAACCATAAAAATGGTGAAATATCCCCCTCTTCTGTCTAACATGAGTGACTGCTGCTCCCTTACCTCACCAAAGATAATTCCCATCCAACTGTGGTCCTTCTATCTTAATGATTAAGATACACCGTCACAAAATTGCCCCTGCTTCCTGAAACATCCAGTTCAGAATTGGTCCCCACTTCCTTAAGCCTCCCCTTGAGTCATCCAGTACGCACCCACATCCTATAAGAAGTTTCTCCCAACTCCTCATGGTTCCTTTAAGGTGCTTCCAGTCTTGCAACAGCAAGAAAAACAAATCTAAACAAGTGTGTTCCTGATGGTCTTTCACTGGGGCACTTTAACACAGAAATACTTATTTACTTTGAGGGAATATTAAACTTCATTCTGATCTTCTAGGGAACCTTAAAAACACTTTTCTCTGAATGCTTTGTATTCTTCCATTTCTAATAAAGAGTCCTACTGCAATGCACTTCCATATGCATTTTCTTACTTTAATTTATCCTCAAGCATGTAAAGCAAATAAAATAAATGTTTTTGCCCCCAACACCCTCTGAGGTTGAGACTTACCCAAGTTCATTCAGAAAGTCATGAACAATGCCATGTAGAGCTCTGAATTCTCTGCCCCAGAGAATACTCTAACACAGGGAGAGTAATCAAGGAAAAGGCCAAAGTTTATATTTCTCCCCTCAAAAAATACACTGAGCGATGCAGGAGCTCCGAGAGGGGCAGCTGAGCCAAGCTGTGCAGGGGTTTGGGAATAGCGGCCACTGGCATCTGAGCAACAGGCAATCCCACAGCAAGTAAAAGTCTAGCCAAATAAGTTATGCCTGTTTCTTTCGCCTAGGTGCATATGTATATTATCTCATTTAAAATGATCAGACCAGAGAGAGAATCAGAAGTGGAGGCAGAACAAGTTCCAACTCTGCTATTGATTAATTTGTTAATTGCGTCTCTAAGGGGAGGGGTGATTAAGAGTCCACAGTCTCTGCCTGCTTTAAACACTCCATCAGTCTTCTTTGGCTGTCACCGCACCAGGATTCACCTTATTCCCCACCCTTCACCCTCCCACCTCCACACCCTCTCCTCCAATTTCACTAATGGAGTAGAAGCTCACGAGTGCCACCTCAAGGCTTCAGAATAGCACAACCGTCCCCTGCCCCGAGGAGCTTTCCTAAGAACCTGTAGCCACACTGAGCCTGTGTATGAGACCAGCAATTTTGTGAGATGTAAAGTCAGCAGACACCCTAGCTGATCATTAAGACTTTCTCCAAAGCATTTAAACTTACCACCAAAGAGTAAGGCTTGAGATTCCAGCTTCAGGTACAAGCTGTGTCCAGACCATGTCCTCCCCTAAGATAACTGAGACACTGGCATGGCACTAGGGTTCACCTTCCTAGTAAGTGCCCCATGGAGAGGTCCCAAGTAGCCTTTCTTACACTGCTCTCCATTTGGGGGAGATGTCAATCATCAGACTGGTTTTTTGTTTGTTTGTGGGGGATTTTTGGTTGTTTTGTTTTGTTTTGTTTTGAGACAGAGCCTTGCACTGTCTCTCTGGTTGGAGTGCAGTGGAGTCATCATAGCTCACTGCACCTCAAGGTCCTAGGCTCAAGCAATTCTCCCACCTCAGCCTCCAGAGCACCATGCCCAGCTAATTTTTCTATCTTTTGTAGAGACGGGGTCTCGCTCTTGCTCAGGCTGGTCTTGAACTCCTGGCCTCAAGTGATCCTCCCGCCTCGGCCTCCCAAAGTGCTAAGATTACAGGCGTGAGCCTCCAAGCCCAGCCCAGAGATGTTTTAATAGCAGTTAACATGAGAAGGGGAAGGTCTCAATCTTTACTCCCAGCAGGTTCAATGTCCCTTATGCAAATGTGACTACTACCATCCCAGAAAATTTTGAACACCTCAATCTAAGAGATAGGGTATTAGAACTTAGGTATTAGAACCTAAGTCTCACTAGCTTCAGAGCTCTTGCTTTTTCCACTGAACTTGCTGGCATAAGACCAATGAAGATTTTAAATAATCACTTCAAAAAGAGGCCCCTATTAGAGATTATACCTGCATTGACCAAGCACTATCAAATGACACATTCAAGCTCCCCTGCCATAACCTGCACCTCAAATAGCATAAAAACATTTATACAATTGCAAATATAAGGAGGGTTTTCAATTCTTTTAATGTATAATATTGCAAGGAAATTGCTTTACAGTGCATACACATTAATAGAATCTCTTCAAGCAGATTTCTATTTAGATTATTATTTGCAAACAGTGGAAATAACACATTTTATGAGCTGTCACCAGATGGATCAAACATTTGCACAACTTTCAGCTGAACATCTTAATGGAGCCCTGAAGTCACTATAATATTTGTGTGCATGTGTGTATGTGTGTTTGAACCTAATTTAAAAACCAAGCATTTGATATCCCCCAAGGAGAAGGATTGTGGGTTTGTAGAAAGCTTTCTGGATATCAAGTGTAACACATTTTTAAAAGAAAAGTCAGTAGTTCATTTCCAGAATTGGTGGTGATGAGGGAACAGAATAAGTTAACTAATGGTATTTCAGTTTCTTCTCAAAGGCATTGCCTCTGGTGGTTTTATGTAGTCTGTGTCTCATCTCCCAAACTAGACTATTAGCTCCTGAGAACAAGGAATAAGCTTTCTACTTCCTTTGTTTCTCTTAGGTTGTCTTAGGAAAGAGCAACAGTTAATGAGCATTTAATGAACACCCATGGTACTTAATTTTTTTCAGCAACTCCAAGCACAAACATTCCTATTGCTTTAAGTAAACTGAGGCTCAGACATCTAAGATATTTACCCAAGATCCCAAGGCTAGAAAATGCAAAGCTGATGCTTGAGCTATTAAGTGAATCTGAAATCCACCCACTACACTGTACTATATTACACCATATCATACCTTACCATACCATACTATGCCTCACCCCAGCATGGTGTGAAAAGCAGGTGATGTTTACTAAAACCTGACAGTTCATCTTACTGCTGAGTGAGAATTTAAGTCAGAGTTATGACACGCACACTTCTTCCCTCTGTTTCCAAGAACATAAACTCCCTAAGGAACAATTTGAAAAGCCATGTAACAAATTGACCAGAAACTGGCAACTTAATTTCCAGCACTTATGTATCTCACAGAACTATGATCAGAGCAATCCAAAAACCACAAATACAAGATCTATCACGAAAAAAAAAAAAAAAAAAAAAAAGAGGCAACCTGACAATTACCTGGTAGGAGTTTTTAGAACCACATATGCTCAGCAAATATTCATCGAATGAATGACCCCAAACTAAGGAACAAACCTTGTTTTGCTAAGCATGGTGAAATCAATTCAGTTACTCCTAAACTAGAAATATTAACATAAAGCAAAATATATTGGGAAAAAAAAAAGAGGTACAAGATACACTGTGTACTTTTTTTCACAGAATGCCAGCACTGCGGGTATGATGTCTCTTTGGCTGGGAGGTGAATAGAGGAGACTTCGCAGATGTTGCTTTGCAGCCAAGTTGGAAGAGTACGGCAGTTGTTCTTGGCTTCGGGGGACTGAGGCTGCAGTGTTTTGTTACAATTTGGCTGGATTTTTTGGCCTTAAAGACTAAACTAATAAAAAGTATTTGGAAATCCAAATGGTGAAGAAAAACAAAAAGTTCAATAAATCCAGCCTGCTGGGAGGCCCTCTGCTGAGAAGAGTGGCAAGCCTTCTATCCCCATGCTGCATGTGTGTTTTCTCTAAACATCACAGTTGCTGTAAAACTTTAATATGGCAAAGGCCAAAAGGGGCTTCCCAGACTGCAAATGAAAGGCAGTAAGGCTCTCTTGTGACCCAGATTTCAGCTTATCATTAATGCACCTCCTTGAAGGGTGTTTCACACACTTAGCCAGATCTGCACAGAGGAGATTAATGTAAAAGCAGGCAGAAAATGAAGAAAGAGAGCAAAGGGGCTCGTAAAATCCAACCACCATCTGCCTCTTCAAATCCAGCAGCACTAGGGTAGTTCCATCTGCAAGAATTTTTCCCTCTGGCTTTCTAGAAAGACAGGTGTCGTAGGTCATCTAGCAGTTATGTGCAGGGGGACTTTGAGTGTAGATAAATTAACACACTGAAAACAACAAAATAGGAAGAACACAAATGTTTTTCTGGGTAACAGGAAAATGCAACAACTAGGCTGGTGTTTGGCAGTGGAGCCGCTCCAGTCAGGCTAAACTATGGAATTAGTTCTATCTTCACAGGTTTAAAAAAATAAAGATTAGAAGCGTTGTCTTTGGCCAAAATGTAAAGAAGAAATACAGTAATCCTCCTTTATCTATGGTTTCACTTTCTTTGTTTTTAGTTACCTGTGGTCAATTGTGGTCCAAAACTATTAATGGAAAATTCCAGAAATAAATGTCATAGGTTTTCAATTGTGCACTGTTCTGATTAGTGTGGTAAAATCTCCCGTCATTCAACTCTGTCGCTTCTTCATCACAAAAAGAAGGGTAAGTACAGTACAATAAGATATTTTGAGAGAGATCACATTCACATAACTTTATTACAATATATTGTTATAATTGTTCTATTTTATTATTGTCATTAATCTCTTACTGTGCCTAATTTATAAAATAAACTTTATCATAGGTATATATGTATAGAAAAAAACATACTACAGTTATGCTCCACATAATGACGGTTCAGTCAATGATGGACTGATATATGGTGGTGGTTCCATAAGATTATAATACCATACTTTTATTGTATTTTTCCATATTTAGAAATGTTTAGATACACAAATACCATTGTGTTACAATTGCCTACAGTATTCAGTACAGTAATATGCTGTACAGGTTTGTAGTCTAGGAGCCTAGGCTGTACCATACAGCCCCGGTGTGTAGTAGGCTATGCCATTTAGGTCTGTGTAAGTGCACTCTGCAGTGTTTGCACAACCAAAAATCACCTAATGATGCATCTCTCAGAACATATCCCTGTCATTAAGCAACTCATGACTATATAGAGAGGGTTCAGTAGTACTCAAGGTTTCAGGCATCCATTGGGGACCCTGGAACATATCCCATAAGGTTAAGGGTGGGAGGGGAATTACTACAATAACTTTTTTTTTAACTGAAGCCTTTTATAACTTTAGGTTTACAGAATTGAATCGGGCCAAGCTCAGTGGATCATGCCTGTAATCCTAGCACTCTGGGAGGCCAAGGCAGGAGGATCGCTTGAGCTCAGGAGTTTGAGACCAGCATGAGCAAGAGTGAGACCCCGTCTCTACTAAAAATAGAAAAAATTAGCCAGGCAACTAAAAATAGAAACAAAAAATTAGCCAGGCATGGTGGTGAGCACCTGTAGTCCCAGCTATTCAGGAGGCTGAGGCAGGAGGATCACTTGAGCCCAGGAGTTTGAGGTTGATGCCATGGCACTGTAGTCCAGGCAACAGAGCAAGACTCTGTCTCAAAAAAAAAAAAAAAAAAAAAAAAAGAATTGAATGGGTCATGCTGGGCATGGTAGCTCACGCTCAGCACTTTGGGAGGCCGAGGGCCGAGGCAGGAGGATCTCTTGAGACCAGCCTGGGCAACATAGCAAGACCCTGTCTCTACAAAAAATAAGAAATCTTAGCCAGGCATGGTGGTGCATGTCTGTAGTCCCAGCTACCTGGGAGGCTGAGATAAGAGGATCATTTGAGCCCACGAGTTTGAAGCTGCAGTGAGCTATGATTGTGCCACTGTACTACAGTCTGGGTGACAGAATGAGACCTCATCTCTAAAAAGATTAAAAAAATAAATAAAAAGAATCGAAAGAGTCGTATTCCTCAATTTATAGTATGATATCATTAGTGGCCCCTGCAAAGCTATGGCGTTCTATTTTAATATTTTGACTTGTTTTTGATGCTTTGTACTCTAGTTATTACTAAACAAGCAGTTTTTGCTTTCACTCCTTGGCATTTTCTCCACCCATTTATTTAATACAGCTTACCTATACTTAATTTGTTCCTAATCCTGCCCATTTAGCAGTTTTATCCTACACAGGTGAAATGACGGACCATCATTCTACCAGCATACTTTCTTGTTATTACACAAATGCTCTGATGGCAACAGGGGTAATCACATGCTTCTCAAGAACCAAACTCGATGTGGAATAAAAGAGGAGTCATTTTTCTGCCATCTGTCTCACAGATTCCAGGAACATATGCTTACACCAAGGACTTCCTGGAGAGGCACTATTTAGAAAACCAGGCTGTAAATACCTTGAGAGAAACTGCTGTGTCTTCATCTCACCACACGCCCAAGACTTCTCACAAAGACATTTCTCTGAGGAATTCCTTTATCCCCTTATCCTCTAGCAACTGAATGTAAAGGAACTCAGCCTCAAAGTAGGTATGGAGGTGGCCAATAAAAACTTCTCACAGTAGTGATCACAGTACTAGATAAGAGAATTCTAAATAGCCAGCTCAAAATAAACTAGGGAGGAACTTGGTAGAACCTATATGGCAAATTGTATTAATATTTAAAATATGTGCTGCCCCTTTCTGTGGGAAGATTTTACCTTCCACCACACTGATGTCATGAGAGGCCGTGTGACTTGTAGTTCCCTTTCCTATGCTATATTCACCCCTGCCCTATTGAATGCAGAGTACTTGCTTTGGGCCAAGAAATGTGAGCAGAGGTGCTGTTGCCTCTTTTTAACAAAAGCTTCTCTTTTCCTTTGACTGGCATGTCATGGAAAGAGCCCACTCTTTCATCCTGAGTTGCAGAATAAAGATCGCATGGAGCAAAGCCACAGCTGACCTACAAGCAATATGGAGCCTGAGTGAAAAATACACTTTGGTTATCACAAGCTACTGAGACCTCCGGGCTATTTGTTAACACAACATAACTTAGCCTAAGCTGACACATAAAATTTACCACAACAAATTTATGATACTTTGCATTTTGGTTGCATTTACTTTCCTTCCAAACTATTCACAGTGCTTTAGGTTCTCTGGTTAATTCTCTCAAATGCAGATCAGTGGGTTGTTTTGCTTTGTTTTGACATTATCTCTTGTAATAAATATAATCACCATTACGTTGCCTGTCTCCAAACACCAAGTACTCTTTCCACCAGGCTACTAAGCACACTACTATCTCTGAAAAGTGTTTTTAGAACTTAGGAGTGAATTAACTTAAAAGTTTTTTTAACTTTAAAGAGTTCTGTGAAGAACCAACTGCTGGTTTCCAGTCAGGCATGTAAGGAGCTTGGAAGTCACTACTCTGTCCTCACAAGTAAAAAGCTGAACAAATGAAAAAAATCAACTCTTCTGAGATTCATCAGAGAAGAGAGATCCCAGGGAAAACTGCTGCCTCAAAACTTAGAAAGACCAGCAGATACAGAGAAGTACAACTTACTGGGGCAGAAACCTCCACAGGAATGGAAACCTGAACTGTAATTTTTTTTTTTTTTTTTTTTTTTTTAAGACAGAGAGTCTCACTCTGTTGCCAGGCTAGAGTGCCGTGGCATCATCATAGCTCACAGCAACCTCAAACTGCTGGGCTCAAGCGATTCTCCTGCCTCAGCCTCCCGAGTAGCTGGGACTGCCACGATGCCCAGCTAATTTTTCTATTTTTTGTAGAGATGAGGTCTCACTCTTACTCAGGCTGGTCTTGAACTCCTGACCTCAAGTGATCCTCCTGCCTCTGCCTCCCAATGTGCTAGGATTATAGGCATGAGCCACAGTGCCCGCCGGCCCTGAACTGTAATTGTTGAAATGCTAGAGGTTCAGCGTAGACAAATTTCTGAGGTTAAAAACTTTAAGAGGGTCTCACACTTTTGTGAATTTTAGTTCCTGGAGCTCTACAAGTTTCTTACAGTGAATATCAAAGAAAAATCCCCTTGTTCTTCCAGCAGGGGGAGGGGAAAAGTAACCATCTTTTGAAAAATGCCAGAGCATTCTGTTCTTAACAAGACCTGCCCTAAGGAGAAACGATGTCATCAAAGCCTGACCTACTGGAGTTTTATCAGAGCCTAACCAACGTGAGGGAAGGGAACTATCCAACTCCAGCTTCCTCTAGCCATCTTGTTCCACCTAAGATAGAGGGAGGGGGGCTGAGAAACAAATGTGAAGTTCACAGTCCAGAGGTAAAGGGTCACTGAAAGACTGAGCCCTAATCATAGGCCTCTGGAAACACTCCCCTCCCCCACACTTTACCACCATACCACTAACGGCCTAGTTACTGAAGTTCCTTTCACCCAGTCTATCATGTCTGGCTTCAACAAATAATTACAAGGCATACTGAAAGGCAAAAAACACAGTTTGAAGAGACAGAGCAAGCATCAGAACCAGACTCAGATATAGCAGGTATATTAGAATTATCAGACTGTAAATTTATAAAACTGTGATTAATACGCTGAGAGTTCTAATGGGAAAGTAGGTAACATGTAAGAACAGATGGGTAATGAAAGCAGAGAGATAGGAATTCTAAGAAAGAAATTTTGCGGATTGCTAGAGATCAAAAACACTGTAACAAATGAAGAAAGTCTTTGGTAGGTTCATTAGTAGACTAGACACAGCTGAGGAAAGAATTTCTGAGCTTGAGGCTATGGCAAAATTTCAAGTTTTTAAATATAAAAATATAAATATACAAGACAGAAACACTTTCATTTGGAATCTTTGAGTTTCAAAGTTTTAGCTTCATAGGGCAGCTTCCTTTTGAGCTTCATTCAAAATTATAAGATGAAAGAAATCTGAAAAAAAAACTGTAACCAATTACAGCTCTGAACATTCTAACATCTGTTCCTGACAGCAGAGAAGTGAGGTTTCCCCTTGATGTTTCATTTGTCACCCTCTAAAGCAGAGGAGCAAGAGACATGGTGAAAGTGAAGCACTGAAACACTAGTAAAGTATCTTACAATACTTCTCCATGTCTATTTAGTCCTGAAGCTCTGAGGACAACCCTGCCAACAAATAAAGGTTTGGTTTCTCTTAGACAGCTAGAGAGACACAGGGCAACATGAGGGAAATCTCATGCAATGGAAGTAGTCACATATCTATGAATCTTTTTCCTTTAATTTGCACCTCTAAAAATTCTCCTTTATTTTCTATCTGGCCTCCTGAGGAGAAAGGATATCATGTGGGCATTCAGGTATTAGAGTAAATATTTTAACATTCTGTAGCTATTTTCTACGGATACCAGATCAAGTCTACATTTTTATAGTGACATTTATAACATTTATGATTAAAGTGGAAACATTGATCTTTGTGATCATAGTAATGTCATTCAACAGTGAGTAGAACCTGGCTATTTAAAAAAGTTTACACATAAATTATTTTTAAAGTGTTTAACTTAATAGACTGCATCATATGGAGATTTCTGAAAAGGAATTTGAGTTTGGGTAATACAGACCCAAGGCCCAGACCTTTGCTGTACCTGGGAATTACAGCTACATGACCCGTCCACACACATTCTGGCACTGTGGGAACCCACACTCTTTGCCACTATACTGCAATGCCTCTTCCAGAGAAGAAAACAAGGACACACCACCCCAGTGTATTCCATGAGATGAGTATAAATTCACGATCAAAATCAGACAAGTACAACATGAGAAAGAAATATAACAAACCAATCTCACTCATGAACATAAATGGAAAATCCTAAACAGTGTATTAACACAACAAATCCAAGAGAGCATAAAAATGATAATACATCTTGACCAAGTTGGGTTTATACCGGAAATGAAGGGGTAGCTTAAACCCAGAAAATCTACAAATATATTTATCACATTAACAGATTAAAGGAGAAAAACCATATATATAATCATTTCAATAGGTGTATTAAATAAAAAAAAGCATTTGACAAAATACAATATGCAGTTATGACTTACAAAAAAACAAAACAAAACAAACAAACAAAAAAAACTCTTACCAAACTGGAAATAGCTCTCCCTGGGATGCTATCTAGAGGCACTCAAAATGGTCTAGCATTTAACATACCTTTAACATACCATTGTAGACTACAATATAGCCTGTAAAAAACTAGGCTGTCTCAAACCCCTGGTAATAGAATTGGGAAAGCACTAAAATCTGCATGTGGCATGTGCCCAGGCAAACTTCGAGGAGTTTGTGCCGTGAGACCTAAAGTTTGTATAAGGTTGTCTAACAAAACAGGTAAAGACTGATTTCTTTTTAATCAACAATCAATGGAGGGGGCAGCATATCTAGCTAAGAAACATTATGGGGTTTGGACTGATAAAGTGGTTGGGACCAGATTCAGTGTGGCTGGCCCAGAGACACAATCTGCAATGAAGAATGCTCCAGAGGAAGGGGATTCATTGAAAATATTGGACTCATTGCAAAATATTCTAATCTCAATTCACTTCATAATTTGGGTGTGTGTGTATAATGGTCAGTTCCTTAATAACTGCTTTAGCTCTGACTGATGTAGATCTTTACTTGTGAGATCTGAGATTTCTTAGTGCCTCTTCTCTGTACAAGGTAGAAAAATTCTGAGGCTTGAGCTGGGTATTGAAACATAAAGAAAAATGAGACACTACATATGGTATAGTTAAGGAGCTCCCCTCTCTACAGGAGGAAAAGCATTACCAGCCTTAGGACAGGGCATGGGGACAGGAGCTCCAGAATCTTAAGGTTTCTCCTAAAGAAGGCAGAGCTTCCCAGTGCCCAAGGCAGATTTGTAGAATGGCAGGGCCACAGGGTAATTTCAGACTCAGCAGCAGTAGGCTGGGTCCATGGTGGGGGGACGGAATGTCTGAGTTTTTTCTTTGCTCATTTGATAAAGAGAAGGTAAAAGGGTGATGGAGGGGGGTGAAACGTGGCTCTCAAAGAACCACAGGAAACAGCTGAAGCATGTGCTTTTGGAGAACTGGTCATTTTCTTTTAAGGTTGGGATCAGAACATCAGGAACTGTTCTGTTTTTTGCTTGTTTGTTTGTTTTTTGAGACAGAGTCTTGCTCTGTTGCCTGGGCTAGAGTGGCTGTTCTGTTGAATTTGAGAAAACTGGCACTCTTTTCACTCTAATTGAGTGATTCTCTGGTGTCACTTCTGAAAACCATGGAGACAAAGAGAGGGAGAGATATGGGAGTGTCATAAAGCAATGAGATAAGAAAGTATGAGGAAAGGGAGAAGCTGCCAGACAATGGGTATGTAACAAGGGTTCTAGTTTTACCCCTTATTCAGTAACACCTCTGGGACTACTGAAAGGATACACAGAAGACAGGAATCACCCAAGCTAGATCTGGGAACATTGAACTGACAAGTGTCAACATTGGTGGGTTGATTTCTGAGCATGGGTAGGAATATAAGGACAAAAGCTGTGGTGTTGGACAGGGAGTCCTCCTCAGCTTATAGGGAAAGAGTTTCTTAATTGGGCTAAGAATTGGGGTTGCCTCTTTAAAAAGTATGCTTTAGTCCAAAGAGCCAGGTGGGGCCCACATTAGTGAGAACTAAACCCTGGGAAGTGTTGGCCCTCCTGTTACTGATAATAGCAGGAGTGTAAGAGACTACTGAGAAATGTAGAGTCAAAGGGTGATAAGACAAAACGTGGCGACCAATCTTAGTTAACAGGAACAAGCCAGAAAATGTTAGTTCTTTTGTTGATGGTAATTGGAAGTGATTTTAGGTAACTATGGAGGGGCCTACAATGAAATATTTGGTAAGATAAACTAGACAACCTTTATCCACAGGGATAAGCCTGGATGTGTCCACATCAAATAAGCAACAGAGTATGAGAAAAAGGTTAGTCCCTTTGTTGATGATAAATGGAAGAGTTTTAAGGCAACTAATGAAATTGGAATCAAATAGTAGGCAAAATTTGGGTGGCCAGTTAGTCATAGGAACCAGCTAGTGTGCACACAGGATAAGGATCTGGGACCCTGAAAATGTTAGTGCCTTTGTTGATGGTAATTGGAAAAGCTTTAGGGTGACTACAGAAGAACCTAAAGAGAAATTGGGTTAGGACAAACCTAGATGGCCCATTTGGATTCAGAAGGACAAGGTTGGGAAAGAACTAATTTCTTCAACCTATTGAGCCAGCGGGCCCTGCCCCTGCAGTTGGTCAAATGATGTTTTCCATGTGATCTGATTATCATAGTTAAAAAAAATTTTTTTTGGCCGGGTGTGGTGGCTCACGCCTGTAATCCTAGCACTCTGGGAGGCCGAGGCGGGCAGATCACTCAAGGTCAGGAGTTGGAGACCAGCCTGAGCAAGAGCCAGACCCCATCTCTACTAAAAATAGAAAGAAATTAGCTGGACAACTAAAAAATATATATATATAAAGTTAGCCGGGCATGGTGATGCATGCCCGTAGTCCCAGCTATTCGGGAGGCTGAGCCAGGAGGATCGCTTGAGCTCAGGAGTTTGAGGTTGCTGTGAGCAAGGCTAACGCCACGGCACTCTAGCCAGGGCAACAGAGTGAGACTCTGTCTCAAAAAAAAAAACAAATTTTTTTTAATAGGTTGAGACATACCATGAGTTTGTCACACTTACAAAGAAGCTTCAAATATTGGAGTTGAAGTAGACATTGAGAATAAACAAGAAATGGAGATGTAGAGAGAGAGAAGAAAAACTAAGATTAGTGGTATTGAAAATGAAACGAGAAAGGGCAAGAAGGCAAGAGAAAAAGAGTGTCAGACATGGAAGGGACCCAAAGAAATCAGAATAAATTTCTCTTTCTCATAAACTGCTGCCTGCCTTTCTTTTTCCCTCTTTTCACAATCATGGAGTGCCTGCCATGTGTCAGACTAAGTATTGGAGATAAAATATAAATAAGACTCTTTGCTCTGTGGGTCATTGCTTGGGACTAACACTTGTGAGAGCACAACAGTAAACTGCTAGTCAGGGGGACATTGAACTTCTAAGAGGAATTAAGAAGGAATGGCAGAGAGTGAGGAGGGATCATACTGCCAAGGATTTGGCTACCAGGGATTTCATCCCTGATGAAGATGGGAAAGTGAGCCTGATATGCAGAAGGTCAAGGTGAGCAGGGCAGATGGGCAGCTATGAGAGCCACTTCCCAGGGCCTAGAGTACCTGAAGGGCCACAGACTCAATTCCCACCCTACACCCTGAGGTCAACTTGCCAGTAGTTGCCATTCCTAGGGTAAAAATGCTGAACTGCCTGTGCTCAAAGACCTGGCCATCATTAACCTTCCAGGCATTACAAGTGCAAATGACTCAGGTTATCCCACATCTAGTGGCTTGGCTACCTCAGGAAGCCTTTACACATGGCGAAATTTAAGAGGATCATTGGGACACTGCAGGGTGTGGGCGTCAGGACAGAGATTCCATACCCATACTTAAGTTTTGGGTTTAGACTGGGCCACCTGGAGCATCACCAAACCCCAGCCTGGAACAGAGTGAAGGAGGTACTCATGTTATATGGAATGGGTTAAAATTGGGTTTAAATGGGTTGAAAAAAATCCATTTTTAAAGTATTATCAGGTAAGATAAAGTTATTCTTTAATATATTATTCACTGATGCTCTGCTTCCAAAAGGCTTTTAAAGTAGCTTTTTGTTGTTCCCATTTTCATTTAATAGGGAGGAAAGCTCCAGGAGAAAGAGAGAGGGGCAAATAAATTTTGATGGGAGAAAATGCAGTAATAAATCTGAAGTATTAACATCGCAACGGAAGACCTTCATAAGTTACAAGCCACTGGAGAAGAAAAGCATGTGTACCAGAACACTGCTCAGATGGAAGAGTGGGAAAAAGATCTTCAAGAGGAAGACATTTCTTCTTCAGTTTTGCAATATTCTATCCACCTACACAAAAGGCAAGATACATTGCATCCCTAGTGTGGACTTTCAAAATAATACCAGAAATGGAAATAATAATTAATTTATTCTCTTAAAGGTTCTATCATACAGAACAAAGAGTAAAATGTTCACGCCCAATCCCTCTCCCCTTTCCACTCACCTATCCCAAAGATAACTACTTTAGTGAATTTATAGTTTTTCTATGCATTTTTCTATATATAATTATATATTTTTCAAATATAAATGATTATGCATTTATATCATCAGGCCATAGAGCTTATTTGCCCTTTAAACAGCTACATGTATATACTAGATTATGCATGAACCCTATTTGACCATCCTCCTTTGGATGGACAATTGAGGTTTGCTATCTGTATTATTAAAAACATTCTTCCATGATCCTCCTTTGTAAGTCAAGGATCTGTATGTCCTTGGATCATTACATAAACTTAAGAAAGGGAGACACAGAATTAAAGTTAACTTAATGAACAGTTTTCCTTTATAAAGAGAACTGTGAAATGTACCAATAAAATTAAGACCGAGAAACACATTTTCAATAAATATATGAAAGTATTTTTCAAAGTAGACATCACTTCTCTAGTATGCATAAGGAAGACAGTTTAGAAAGGGAGAAATAGGGAAGAGACAGATAAAATCTTTATGCTTTCCAAAGCTCAATGACACAGTATTAATACACTTGTCAATACATTTTCTAAAACAAAGCGTCTCAGCTTTTGAAAGTTCAAAAATGTGGGTAAATTTGCCAAGTTTAAGAATTATTACTTAAAATACAGATCTTTCTTCAGATCCTCTATTTTCTTAATTTTCAGTGAAAAAAATATTAGCTCTGTGGACTAGACAGATTTTAGGAACCAGAAGTTAAATTTCATAGAATAATATCCCTGTTCTGCAATCTCCTAACTTCTAGAGTATTGTTACAAAATACTTTGGAAAGTACATTATATTTTTGTCTACATATATGGGTCGGCTTATATTAAGTCAAGGTAGAGATTAGATATGGGGGATAGTTCATCCTCTTTTCCCGGCTCCTACAGTAAAAGTCGCCAAACTTGCAATTCTTCTAAGACTGTATCTATGAAAAATGTGCAGTATCCAGGGATCAAGGAGCTGAGGACCTGAATTTAATTATTAATCTGGAATAACTTGACATTAGCCATCTTTGCTCCTCAGATGCCGCAAGACTCAGAAGCATGGTTTCAAAGCACAGACAAGGTCACACGATATGGCCTCAATTAGCTTGTTAAATCTTTCAATCCTTTTCATGTATATTTATTTAACCAATATATAACTTTCTATAGCCCAGGCTTGATTCTGAAGGCTGCACTCAGTGCCTGCTTCTCATCTGCAAACTGAAGATAATAATAATGATACGTAGTTCATAGAGTTGTGAGATTATATGAGGTTAAGTAAATTTGCCTGAGGCCATATATCAACCGGATGGTAGAGTCATTTAGTAATGCTTCAGCTCTTTTACAGCTGGCTTCACCTCTTCTATTTCCCTTAACAACTGGTTCACTCAGTCTCACAAGTTTATTGCAATGAATGATAGAGGTGAGATGGGACCCAAAAGCCCTATCCTAACTCATATTTACTGGCCTCCAATTTTCTAGCATTTGTTCTTAAAGAGTGCTCAGTTACAATTTATGATTTAGAAAAATATTTTAAATATTCATTTAAATATTGATTTAAAATCTCATCATGAATACCAAACCTAAAAGAGTTAGGAGGGCCAGAAGAAGAAACTAAGGAATTTTAATAATTGAGAAATCATAGAAGTTTCTTCCCTTTAACTCTCATTTGACAGCAAAATTTGACATTTGGCATAGAAAAAGTTTGCCCAAGCTTAGGTTGATTTGGATGAATTGTAAACCAGTTTGTGTTTTTATAAATAAATTTTCCCAATCGGGTAACTATTAACATGTTAATTAGTGACAGTAACCCAATATTAAAGTTAAGAAACAAACTAACCAAAGATAAAATATGTCCGAGTATGTTTTTATGTATAAGCCTCCCCACCCCCACACCCATTCCTCCTTACGTGCACCTTTCAATGAATAGACTTTCTCTGGAATGGACGTTCAACATGGATGAACCTTGAAAACATCATGCTCGGTGAAAGCAGTCACAAAAGACTACATATTGTACGATTCCGTTTATGTGAAATGTCCAGAATAGACAAATCTATAGAGATAGAAAGTAGATTAGTGATTGCCTAGGGAAGGGGAATTTGGGGGGAAATTGGGAGTGACCACTAATGGGTACAGAGTTTCTTTTTGGGGTGAAGATTTGTCTACAGTTGATTGTGGCAATGGTTACACAACTCCAAATATACTTAAAACCATTGAATTGTTCACTCTAAATAAGTTCTATGGTATATGAATTCTATCATAATAAAACTATTAAAAAGAAAAAAACAAATTGAGGTACATTCAACAAAATACCTGACCCGTATGCTCAAAACTGTCAAGGTAATCAAAACCAAGTCTTAAAAATTGTCACAGACAAGAAAAGGCTGAGGAGACATAATAATTGTAATGTGGTAACCTGGATGGGATCCTGGAACAGAAAAAGGACATTAGGGAAAATCAACTATGAATAAAATGTGCTTACTTTACTCATGCACCAATGTTGTTGGTTCCTTAGTTGTGGTAAATGTACCACATGGGAATGCACCAAGTCTGTCTGACTCCACAGTTCATGTTTTTAACCAACAAACCACCCTGCCTCTCCGTAGCCCTAATTATGGGAGCTCATCCTTGTTCCTGCTTGGATGCTGCTTCAGTCTGGGGTCACTTCTTATACTGAGGTTTGGATTCATGGACATTTGGGGTTGGGGATAGTCCAAAGCCGAGTTAGGTAACCTCACCCTGGCACTCACATTGGAGGCTTATCTTGGTTTTATTCTGGCCTCCCATGGAGATACCAGGATGCTTCATCAAAAAGCTGCATGAGTTAAAAAAAGAAACATCACTTCCTTCGTAGCTCTGCCAAGACATAGATTAAAATATAAAGCAGAATCAAAGTAACTGAGAACCATGTTATGATTCTCTTCTGGTTGACTATCATGAGATGACTGAAGAATGGAGTGGCATTCAAATGTAGATTAAATAAGCACCTTGAAGGTATTAAATTTGTCTTTTCTTCACACACTTAAAAAGTTAAACTCTGCTTTCCGAAGAAGACCTCTAAGATCGAAAAATCAGTCGCTATGATCTGATACCAGTTAGCTCGAAGGATGAAGAAAAGCTCTTTATTGTTCTCAATAAAAACTCTGGTCTTGCTTTCTAAGGGAGCAGAATGGGTTTCTTATTTTTAAACTAAAATTGATAAGGGGCAAGGGCACATACTTGACACTGCAGTGACCCAAGACACAGGCAAGCCTGACCAATGGGAAGAGGCACCTGCTCTCAAGCATGGCAGGAGGGGCCTGGCTCTATGACCATTAGGATCTTCAGGGCAGACAGGCAGTCTGATGCAGTGGGAAGTGCACCCAGACAGGCAGCTCCAGCTTTAACCAGCTTTGCAATCTTTCCACTGCTGGAGTCTTTGTTGCCCAATGGGATAAAATAAAATTTCTTTCCAGGGTCCTTATCCATTCTCATCTTCTAGAAATCTGAATGAACTAGAGATCAGCCTCAAACTGCCTTGAGGCCAATAGTATTTCCTCCCCCACTCAACCTCTCTCTTGGCTGAAGTTTTCAAGAAATAAAATTACCTACAGTCATTCTTTGGTATATGGGGGGTGTTGGTTCCAGGACCCCTGTATACACCAAGATCCATGAATAAAGAGTTTTGTGCTTCACTGAGGTGATGGGAGGGGAGAGAAGCTGAAGATCTGGGGAGTGTTTAGCCCCTGCTGTATAAAGGAGACTCTTACGTAAACCTTATTTCTGAACAATTAGGCCAGGATGATGGATTTTAGTAGCTCAGGGTTCCATTGCCTAAACTGCAAAACTGAACTAAGATTTTTCCCTCTGTCACTCTAACACTTGCAGCCTCATTCTGTTCATTTATTGTCAACTATAAATTGCATAATCTGTGGATCTCTCCCTGCTTTCTGGTTTGGTTCTTTTGGGTACTAATGCTAAGTTCCTACCTGTCACAGGAGTCATGATTGAGATCCACCAGCCCAGCACCCTGTGCCCTGGTGCACCAAGTGATTACATTTGAGCCTCCCAGGGAGAACATTCCTCCTACCATTCCTCTTTGGTGCTAAAAGGACCTAGAGTCCTGGAACAGGTGGACCACACTGCAAACAATTCCTCAGTACCTCCCCGTCTGGAGAAACATACCAGGTACCAACTCTATGGACACTGTCTCAGCCTGCCTGACTAGGTGGACTGCGGCAGCCCTAGGAGGAGAGGTAGGAAAACAAAGCCCACATACCACACAAAGCCATCTCTTGTCTTCTGGTGGCAAAAAATCTCTTCCCTGTCCCTTACCCCTTCCCCTCAGCATCCCTGGTCCTTTCTGTGCATCTCTTCTGCACTCACTTGATCACCTTACCCTGCCCTGCCTTCTCATAACCTCACCTTGCACAGGGCCAATATAGCCTCTAGGACCCACTCTAATTTACCTTAAGTTTTTAGTTCCCATACGGCTATATAACTCAGTCTTTCAGAAGCCCCTAGTTTAAACTCCCAAGGCAGGAAATAATGATCATCTCTACCTGGGCAGAGCCTTTCAGGTCAGTCCATGGACAGGCTGCTTTGTTCCTGCCATTGTAGCTCAGTGTGTATAAGGTCATGTGAAACAAAACCAGTCTATGGAGGCAGCAGAGGCCGTGAGTGGAGAAGGCAGTGTGTACACATGACTATTACTGATTAACTGTCATATGCCACCACTACCCTAGATACTACATCTAAAATAAATGATCTTATTTAGTCCTCACAGCAACCTAATAGGTAGGTATTATTTTCACCACATTACAAGTTAGGAAAAAAGTTTCAGAAAGATTAACTTGCTCAAGATTACACAGCTGGTGAAGCTACAGAAACAACCTCAAGGTATCTGACTTCATATCTCATGTTACTTCTACCTTCCTGACTTGCCTGCCATGTACAAACTGCTTTTGGCATTCCTTACCCAACCTATACAAGCTTGCATGACAACAGTCTACTTTTCCTTCCCAGCACCAATGCCAGTAACTTAGAAAAACTAAGAGCATTTGCTGACCAAAAGGCAAGCAATTAAAAATACATACAAAGCACAAAACATAACATTCAAACAGGTGCTGAGCACCTGTTATAAGCCAGGCATTGTAATGGCTGTCAATAGAACAGAAAGATAATCAAGGCTATTCTCCTCAGAAAAGTTTACCAACAAGTATGGGAAAGAGGTGAACAACTACAAAGCAAGGCAGAATGGAATAAGTGTCCTAAAAATGGATTCATATAATGTGATATAGGAATGTAGAGAGAGCAAATGCTCTGACTTAAAGCAACTGAGGGAGGTTTCTATGAAAAGGTAACTTTTGAGCTGAGCTTTAAAGCATGAGCTGCCTCCGTGTTGTTTGGAGTGGCACATGAGTCACAACAGCCTAGGTAAGAACACAGTCTGAGACACACACGGGGCAGAAAGATGCCCAAAGTTTGAAGGATTCAGTGGCTAGAGTACAGGGGGTTGGAGGATGGAGCTGGAAAAAGTTATGTCCCAGGTAAAGCAATCTGGGCATTATTCCATGGGCAATAGGAGGTTACTGATATGTTCTGAGCAGAGGAATAAGGCAACCAGAACTTTCTATGAGTCCATGACCTGTGTTTTGAAATAGAGATATTAACTTGGAGAGGGAAGAAACCAAGGAAAGGAAAAATCCCTAGGTTGTCATTGTAATAAGACAGATCAGAGACAACTGAGGGCCTGGACTGTGGTGGAAGCTGGGAATAAAAAGGAGCAGACGGGAGAAACATCGTAGGAGGAAGAACAGCCATTTAAAAACAAACTAGGGGTGTGTGTGGAGGATATGTATGTTGAGACAGTGAGGGAGCCAGAGGAATCACAAATGGCATGCCCCCCTCCAGGCTCAGAGCCTTGCTCTCTCTGCAGTCTCGCTGGGTGCTGGCGCAGAAAAGTGCTCTGCCAGTAGCTACTGCCATGAATGACCTCATGGTAGCTTGGAGGCCAATAAATGTCAAGTTACATATGTCTTCCCCTTCCTGAATAACGTAAGTGCAAAGTGTTTTTTAAAGTAATTATTATGACAGATAATAAATCTCTTGCTCTTCTACCAGTCAACCACAAAATCAGTGTAGCCTATGGCTGCTTAACATTTACCAGGCCACTCAGCAACTTATCAGTACTGGAAAATAAACCTCACAAACACTATTATTCTTTACTTTTGTGAGTAACTACACAGTGTACCCCTGCTGCAACAAAAGCTAAAAAATAAAAAAAAAAAACCCACATATTGAAATCCTGAGATTTAACTGCCTTTCCCTTCTAAACCTGTGTATCTTTGTGACACAGTACTATCACAAGATGTCCAGAGAAGTATTAAAGGAGACAGTTTCTAAATGAAACACGAACTGCTAATTGACCAGTCTAAACATAAGCAACATGAAAACTGTTCAACCACCTGAGTCAGGACTACCATTTCACTTCTTTGAATTCTGTGGTATTCTGCTTCCCAACCAGGGAGGCCCTTAAAGACCCAACTTCATTTAAAGACTGAACAAATCCCCAATAATTGCGTGCTATTCTCCATGTAATCATATTTTAATTTACAATTCAAACAGAATTTGCCAAAAAACAGACCACCTAGCTTTAAAAAAACAAACAAAAACTCACACTTAAGGCTATAATACAAAAGCTGAAGCTACACATAAAGAAAAATGTAAGTCATTTCCTATTTGGTGGTTTCAAATGTAGAGAGGCTAGGTCCTAAGTTTAGCTTCTTCACCTAGGTATCTGATACTTGGAATTCTATTATACATTTATTCCTTTGAAATAAGTCTTGCCTTCTTCTTGTAGGTCTTTTTTTTAAAAGCAGAAACTTCTTAAAGAGATAATGAATTGGATCATTAATACCTCACTGTAAGTAAGCTTGTTCATTTATTTAGCTTTTACATTTTATGAACCAGGCTCTGAGAGTTCAAAGATGAGTAAATCATTGGCCCTGACTTCAAAAGTTTAGTTTTGTGGGAGAAAGGAAATATAAATAAAATATAAAAAATAAATAGTCATGGAATTCTTTGACAGCTAAGTGGGAGCTTGGAATGGAATAGTTCCTTCTACAGGCATGAGGACAGACTGGGAAGTTTTCACAGAGGAACTTTCCTCCCAAAAGCTGATTTGTTCTGCAGTGGGCCGTGAGGGCTGTAGGGGCTGGCACTGCAAGCAGGGAGAGCAGTGAGGGCAAATGAAAAGTGAAAAAAGCAAGGGGCATGAGGGACAAGCGGATCAACATGGCTACAGAAGGCAAAGTAAAGCTAGATTGGTGGGCAAGAGTTAGGCTATGGAGGGCCTTAGAAGCCTTACTATAAATTTCTCTCTCCAACCTGAAGTAGTCTCCATGTAAAAGCCATGCAAAAAGTTTAGAGTGACCAACTGGTCTTACCATAGGTTATCACAGGACCTTATCCACAGCAAGGAAAAAGGGCTGGTGGCACTTTCTTAGAGGATAGCTGTGCTGACACAGAGCAGAACTCTTCATTAGTGCATACACCCAACTGGACACAATCCAATCCCTTGGCTGAGTCACAGCCCTGCACAACTTTGCACCAACTCTCCAGTATGACATTCCCAAACCATGCAAGCTGAACAAAGTTTATTCACTTCTGGCTCCTTCTGGCCTCCACCTACCTGGAATATTCCATGTTTTTACCTCTCCGTAGCCTACTTCCAAGACTCAGCTCTAATCCCAAGGACGATATAAAGCCCTTGAACATCATGTGAGCTTGAGATGTTCTCCCTCACCTCTGAACATTTTATGGAAATCATTGCCTGAATATCTTATTCTACAATCACTCACGTGTTAACTTACTGTCTATTATCATCCCAAACTTCTCTTTCCTCAACTACCAGATTGAAAGAGATGACAAGTATTTCAGTATTGCACACGTCACCAGAATCGGAACAGAAAGGAAACTGGACATCCAGTTTTTGCACTTTCAGTGCAGGGTTGGAGATTATGAGAAAAGAGTTCTGTTAGGATTAATATCATGTGGCATAAATTTCATAAGGATGTGTGTATATCCCCTATATAGTTCAAAGCAAATTATCCAATCCTACCCTCAAAATCTGGGAATCTGATATAGTGTAACTTTATCTGACTTGTCTCAGCTAACTGAATACAATGGGTTTATAAATCCTTACAGCACCCATTTCATCTGCACTGCCATCTGCTTACAATAAGAGATCATGCTTACATTAGCATTTTATACATAAAGCATATTCTCATACATAATGTACAGATAAAGCAATTTCTCATACATTTTCACTTGACCCACACAGGCAATATTATTCCTACATTACATGAGTTAACTGGTGCTGAGGAGACTGGTACCTTGCCCAAGGTTACACAACTAAATGGAGTCAGTGAAATAAGTCCAGTTTACTGGATTTTAGGCCAATGTATCAATACAATTGTGAACAAATACTTATAAAATAGGTTTCCAAGATTACACCTAACAAGTCAACTAATAATCTCATTTTATGTCTGATACTCTAAAAATTTCACGAAAAGTTTTACATTTTATACAACAGTCTTCTTCCGAGATTCTGGGTGGAGAAATGATACAAAGGTGGAAATACAAAGAGCTATGCTGCTTTAGTAAGTTTTTTATTGTAAGTTCAACTTAGTTCCAAACTAATGTGAGCAGTGCTGATTCCCTCTGTCTTACTGAACATCTCTAAACTCTAAAAACACAAAGGATGGCCATCACTATCTACTTAACAGAAAATTTTTTTAAAAACCACATGCAGTGATCATTCCCCCTTGTTTTACAAAGAAAAATCAATATAGTAACAAATCTGCAATTGCACCTTTGGCATTTTCTAAATCCAGTAACTTAAAATATTCACTTCTATCATATAGTATAAAAAGTATAGGATTGTTTTAAGTCTCTGTAGTAATAGCAATTACCTGACAAAGTAGGCTTCAAAGTAAACGTAAGTATACATCAAACTTGGATCTAGGCACATTCTATACATGTTATGTAATACATGGGATGTCTGTTTCTCTACTTCTAGGAAGATGCAATAAGAGTCTTCAATATATCTTTGTAAAATATTCCAACTCTTAAATGTCAAAAGAAAAGATAACTCAGTATTAAGGACACAAAGGATAAACCCCTCAAAGTTAAGAAAAATTGAGAAAAGAAAAAAAAAAAAACCTATAATACTCAGACATGACGGTTCTCAAAGTGTGCAGCAAGGCACCACAAGCCGCTGCAAGAAATTCACAGACGCAAGGTGAACTTCTAGCTCATAGAAGGTCAGTTTCAACACAGGATCATGTTCTATTACTTTCGATGATGACGTATCCTTGCAAGGCTGAGTTTTCATTGGCAGCTGTGATAAAAGATCAAGTACTATGCAAAATTCAGCATGGAACAGGAAATGAGGATGGCAGTGGTTTGATAAGCTATACAGTATTATTCCATTAGTAGTTAACTCTGAAAAATCAAAAGAAGCAGTTTTTCTTTCACATATGTATAATTTTTTTTCAAACAGCTACTATGTTGTTAGAACATAAATACTTTTTAAGTTGTTTGAACATAACTAATATCTAATAAATGCAACTGTTACTTATTTTGGCTTAAGGGAGCTATAAAAAAATTACAAAGGGAATTGTGAAAGCTGAAAGTTTGGGAACCTCTGTACTAAATTCACATCGAGTTCTTTAAGAGCCTGACCGGAAAAGGGAAAAAACTTTTAAAAAAGATAATTCAAAATGTTTCTTAACTCAATGATGAAATCCTTAAATTCTCTTTAAGCAAAAATCTGATAGAAAATAGGCTAGGAAAGCAGCATAAGTATTGGATTATTTAAGAATATAAATACTCTAAGCCATCTAATTTATTTAAAAATCTCTGGGTACTTACTACCAACTTTTGGGAAATCTCAACCATGTGTTATATGGTTAACTCAGTCATTAAAGAATCATTATTCTAATTCTTGAATCTGAGTAACAGGAACATTGGGGGTGCTAATGGCACTATTCTACTTTTGTGTATGCTTGAAAATTTTCACCATTTTTAAGATCGTTGAATATACAATAGTCATGATATATATAATTCTTGGTACCTACCCAGCCCCCAAAATAAGCACTATAAATTAGTTCAATTTATTACATGCTCACCACCCACAATGAAATAGAAATTGCAGAAGAATCAGAAGACGAAATTTTCTTGCACACTTTTTAGTCCACTGAAATGTTTTCCTTAGAGCAAGTATCAATCATGCTAATGCACTTAAAGACATCTTGACAAAAGGCTCTATTTTCCATCATTTTATTTAGCCACATTAAGCGGGAAGTTTTGAAACAGTTTTCACTAACAATTTTATTTTTTAAGACTGGGTCTCACTCTGCTGCCTAGGCTAAAGTGCAGTGGCGTGATCATAGCTCACTATGACTTCAAACTTCTGGGGCTCGCGTGATCCTCCTGCTTCAGCCTCCCTAGTAGCTGCGACTACAGGCTCATGCCAACACACCCAGCTAATTTTTTTTTTTTTTTTGTATATAGACAGGGTCTCACATGTTGCCCAGGCTGGTCTCGAACTCCTAGTCTCAAGTAATCCTCCCAGCTCAGCCTCCCAAAGTACTAGGATTACAGGTATGAGCCACTAAGCCCAGCCACTTTTTTTTTTTTTAAAAAAGAATACATTTTGGCAGGTTACATATTGTCTAAAAGAACAATAATATATGCATGTGGACTAGCATTCTAAAATATAAAAGAAGGATTCATAAGTAAAATTTCACACACTATCTGATAACAGCGCAGTTAATGTGGGATTCTTAGCTATTTTTCTTAGGACCTAATTCACTAATAATCTACAAAAAAATTACTTAACTGTGGTGTTAAATATAGCTTTTGATAAAAGGAATATTCTAAAAGGTAGAATAGTTTTGAAGATAAAGAATAATATTTTTGTTATATGTTAAAACAGTAAAGTTTTCATTATACAGTTGAATTAAATATAGTCTTCTCAGATAGCAGAAGGCCAAATCAGGGCATTGATCTGAAAGGAAATAGACCAGAGCAAAGCAGCTACCTGAAATTACAGAATTTAGTTTCCAGACATCATTATTTCCTCTAATCTTCATATTGGTGACTAATACATTTACTTTGATGGGTTTGATCAACTCTGATAACATAGTTTCAAACAGTTAAAAGGAACTGACCTATATATCAAATAAAGGTTAATTTATGTTTTGAGAAATAAATAGAAATAAAAGATTTGATCAAATATAAATGAATATGCAAGAAGTCACATAAGTCTGTATGTATATATGAAACTTTAATTTTGGAAACACGTGTACATACACACACACCCTTTAGCTGATCATTTAAAAAGCTGCCCAATGTTTTATGTCCATTATGTCTACTGGTAACACTCTGGGTAAAATACTGACACCCTCCTATAAATGTAAGGGAAGTAGATTAAGTTTATTATCCAGAAACCCCTGGCACTATACACCATTTTTTATTTCCCATATCCTAATAATGCCTATCCTCTTCACGCTTGCTTCTTGGACTTTCTCATAAACCCTGAAGCCTCATGACAAATTAGGAAAGTAATCATTTCCTTCTTTATGAAGTATACTGAAGGCAAAAGGGATAAAGTCACCTCACATTAACTTAGCAAAGCGATTTTATGCTAACATTGTTACAACACAAAATAGACACTGTAATATACAATGAACAATTACACAGTGATTTCAAAACAACTATACTACTTATTCCAATTAACAAAATATTTCTCTATAAAAAATATGTTCAAAAGGAAGTTTATATTCACTTCATTTAATATCAAGTTTATAATAACGGTCATACTAGATGCAAAGACAGAAAATTATTTACCTTAAAAATCTGTATTCTCCAAAGGTATATATATACTCTACTTGGATTATTCAAGGTTTAAGATTCCTGGACAACAGAAGACTTTGGAGCTATTAATATACCAAAGAAACAGCCAAAGTCTCATGATTTTGCTAACCAAAGGCCCTTAACAAAGTCAAATGATGCCACAGGATTCATCACTGAACAAAGATTCTAATGAGTAAATTAAGATGGTGCTGCTCAAATGATTCTAATTTAAGAAACTTAGGTTGCAGATAGGTAATTTCTAGTTCTCTAAAGAATGACACCCAAGGACACAGCTGCAGAAGAATTTCTGTATGGGTGCAGTAATAGCTATTTCAAGACCTAGTCAGAATTGGAGAATTGGCTGCAGCATAGAGGTGAATTTCTCCTCTTAGAAGGAAAAGCAAAACAAGTAGGAAGAAAGGATGAAAGAGAAGCCTGTATAGTTGCAGCGCAGATCTTGATACAGGCAACAATTATATCAGCTGTCCTAAGTATTACCAAACAGGCCCCTGGAGTGTCTGACCTACAACATAGTATAGATAGAATAAGTTCCAGAATCTGGTCCCTGGATCTGAACTAACTTAGCTCTGAGAACTTCAGCAAGATAATCTCTATGGCTTGTTTCTCACCTGTAAGTCTAAGATTTTAAGCCATAACTAGATAGGCCAGGTACGTCCCTCCATAACAGCTTATTCTGGCTGGGAGACTGGAAACTGTAAATGCTTGGGTTCCACTCCAAATTCCAATTTTATTTAATTGGCAATCTGGTCATTGTATTTTTTTAACTCCTCAGATTGTGTAATAATAGATATCCAGGGTTGAAAAACACTGACAAAAAGGTTACAGTTTCACAGAATATCTGGGCCTCTTCAACTAGGGTTGGGAGCTGCCATCTTAACACTCTTTGGGGGAGTCCACGTCTCTTCACTTGTCATTATGTAATGTTCAGGAATGTAACAGCCAACAATCTATCAATACTCCTGGTTCCCTCTATCACCTGGTGTGGTTAAACTACCTCAGTAAGGACAAACTGGGTACTTTCTAAAGGTTGGAGACATCCAACCTGTATTCATTTCCCCACTACATTCCGGATTTGGGGCAATAAAAGGAGCATCCACTGAGCTAAGGCATGTCCTTGCCACATAACAAAGAGAATTCTGGAGAGCCAAGAAGAGCGTGGGGAGTAGCGTGGAAAGGTATGAAGAAGCAAGGTTGTAACATTGGGCATGAGGATGTCAGAGAATTTCTGAGAGAGCGAGCTATCTCCAGAAACTTGCGTATTGTAAGTAACAAGATAATTAACACTTTGGAAGTGCATTTTTTTCCATGATGGTCAATTATACACTAAGAACTTCCTTTTAAAAGCTTTGCCTTGAAGGGTCTTAGAACATTACCTCTTCAATGTAGAGAATCAGAAGTCTGAATTCTAGCTCCAGCTCTGCCAACAATTAGCTGTACATAACTGATAGAAAACTTTTCAATAGTCTTAAAGCCAACGTATATTCTCTGTCAGCTTTTCCAAAAACACACAGTAAAGAGATTCCTATCAGGAACACTTTAATGGGTATATTTCAAGTGTTACCTCATAAAGGATTCTCAAGTGGTCAAACTTCGCTGATCTATACCACAGCTTCACAAAAAGGTAATCGGTATTTGATTTTATAATGCATTTTGATGTTTATCTTTGATTAGGCCATATCTGATGTTAAAAGAACTTTTTAAAAAAATTATCTAGTTTCTCCATTCTATCTCCTATGATTTTTCTTTTTATAAAATAAGAATTTAAATTTCTAAATCAAATCCAGCCTTAGTCTAGCTGCCACATCTTATAGATAAACAGAAATGACACGACCAAGTTCACACAGCTGTTCAATGGCAGGGCAAAGCACTAAAGATGGACAGTGCTGCCTACATAATCTGAAAGCCCTCATTCTCTAGAGGTTAGGATCAAGTTATTCAATAAAATAAGATGTCAGAAGGTAAGCACACAGTGAGAAAACAAATTTTTGAGATGCATGTTTAGCTACATGCATGTAGCTATCTCAAGATTAAGAGGCAAAAAAAGACTGGGAAACTGCAACCCTATCTCCTGGATACATCTAAAGACCTGTCCTTAGAGATTATGCCAGGCTAACTATGCTATTTCTAACAGAACTGATGATCACAGATGGGGCAAAAGCAGAACTGGGTATTTGGTTCTTGAAAATTTTGTGCCTGCCAATCTTAGAAATCAATGACGCCTTCACTGATGTGTTTTCCTCCTTCTATCTAAAAGGTACAAAGAAACAAAATACACTTAATCAGTGAGATGTCCCAGCTAGGTGGCAAGCAATGGGAATGAAGTCACAATCTGCCCAGGATAACCAGGGATGAATGTCATTAGCCAGGTAGCCATTATTCTAATCTTGGTCAAAAATAACCATCTCATAAGTTTCTGTAATTTTAGGTGTTAGAATATACTTAATGAGACAGTTGGGACTAAGGAAACCTGAAATTTAATTCTGAAACTCATTAGGCTTAACTATAAAATGGAAGTGCAACCTTCACTTTTCTCAGCAGCTCAGATGATACTATGAAGATACAGAGTAATGTTATAGGGTACAAAACAAAAAGTGCTGTCCAAAGGAAGACAGTACTATTACGAAATTTCTGAATTTCATACAATTTAGATTTTTAAAAAATCTGTGTCATGTCAAGGTGTGTTTGGAGAAATCATTTTCCTAGTATTATATTACAAAGTATACATTAAGAAGGACTATGTAAAAAGGTGTTTAACTGACAAGTATCGGGAAAACACTAAACAGTATTTAATTGTTTTTAACTTCAAAATTTCTCAGAACTTTGAATATCATGTATATCACAAATCTCCAAAATGGAAGGACAAGTGAAGAGCAGTTTCCCAAACTGATGATCATCCCACCACCCTTTTTACATGGACCATCTCAGTGCAGCTATATTCCAAAAGACATACTTCAGGGAAAAAAACATTCTTACTCTCAATTTATCCTAGATTCCTACTGTTTGCTTGAATACAAAATCATAAGACATTTTGGCTAAAAATTTTTTCATATAAACATAAATGTGTCCTGATACATGTGGTAGGCATTTTGTAGGCTGTGTCTTCTAGCTCTAAAATAACATGACTCTAAATCTGTTAAGACCAGATCACTAACATATCCTCTTTCCAGAAGGCCATTTTGAGTACCTCCTCATCAGGACAAAGAATGAACACTTCAAGTTTTGTACAAGTCAAATATTCCTTTGTCTTGGGTACAACTATCTGTTCAATAGACAGAAGCTCTTCCCTTTTGCTGTTCCAGCAGCAGTTTTCTTGTCCTCGGGACCAGCCAAAATGAAAAGATGATTTCTGCCATGCATCATTTTATTGTTTATCTAACACTGAATCTCAAACAAAATTTTCTCTCTAATTAATAGAAAAGACCTTTTAAACAAAGAAAGAGGCAGCAACCTGAGATGGAATTGTTAAGAGAAAAACATGACAAGATTCTTTGCTAAAATATTGAGAGAAACGGCTACCGAATTTAAGTCTACTACAATCTATTTTTATAGTTCTTATGTGAATGTTATAAAAGATCTGTTAGAAACTGGTGGCAATGGCAACAAATCCTGCATCAGTTCTTGAATCCTCTATTACAGTTGGTAGAAAGGATTACAAGGTTTGGCAAATACCTTGCATGGAACAAGACTGGTCACAGACTTCTGAGCAGCAAGTAATAAATCTGTCTACAGATTAGATCTAAGAGTTCATTTTACAACTCTTTACTAGATGACATAAGCACTTTTCCTCTCCCATTTGTAAGCTGTAGACATGCACTATGGCTTCCGTGATCTCAGAGCTGTTCCTCTGACCAGCCAACAAGAGATTAACACTCTCCTCTTAAACTCTATCTGCACTACACCAGAGACATCACTGAGACAGTTTCTTCTGGGGAGAGAACAGAAGCTTTCTATGCAAGGCTGTGGAAGCTGGTAATATAAGGCCAGGAGGATAAAGCTCCTTACTAATGAACAAGCTGACAATGAGTAACAGAGCATCTATATATGGAACATGGTTTGAGAACATTTTAAGAACATTCATAGAAATTTGAGACCACTCTAGTTTCTTCCTCCCATGGCTGCAATATTATAAAATTCTACAGAACTTCAACAAATTCCTGGTACTTTTCTATCCTAAGGTAGCTTACATTTTATAGCCCCAGTGTCCTGCAAAGTGGCTCAACAGCCCACCTATCCCTTCATCTGATATGGTCATCTTTTCCTCACCCTTTGGAGAAATGATTACTTATAGGAAAATTCAGATTCTCCAAAAAGTATATATAAATAGTAAGTCACACTGTTAAATAATGGGTGTTTCTAACAGCTCTTAGAAACTGGCATAGAGACCAAAGCCCATTACTACCCCTAAATTCACCCACCTTCATACATCTTCATAGACAGACATCAATAGCAACAGTGAATTTATACATAAAGAATAAGTGAGGCAAAGGCAAAAGCATTATCAATCTGAGTGTAGGCAATGGTGCTTTGATTATTTACCCGTACAAACTGTTCAGTCCCTTTTTGTTATCCCAACTCAGCTCTTAAGCCGTACATTTTTGCTGTAGAGAACTTAGATGTGATGCAGCTGATCCAGTAATTCTTTTCACAGTACTGCATGTCAATAATGGGAATGATTTCTAATCAATTTAAACTGCACACGGTACTTTAATAGAAGAAGTTTATTACTCCCATTCAGTTGTTCCTGGGGGCTTTGATGTTAAGTCATACATAATTCGAGAAATACCAGGAATCTTCTTAATCTCAGTCACCATCTTTAACACCACCTGTTATAAAAAGAAAAATTATACATACAGATGAGCCAGCATCCCATGCATGTGCAACAGTCCTAAAGGGCTTACATTTGCAATTTAAAATTAAAATGTGCTCTATTTTCACTACTGTCCTCCATATATATGGGATGGTCTCCAACTAATCTTACATAGTGAACTTATTTTCCTCTATAATAGATATTAGTGACTTAAACTCAATACTACTCAAAGTGTGATCCACAAATAGGTGCTAGTCTGCAAGTTGTGTTTGTTACTGGTCCACAACAAGTGCTTCAGAACACTTACAGCAATTTGACGTTGCCATGGGATCCAAATGTGATTTTATATGTTTTAACCAATGCTTTGCAAATTATCTATGGCTTAAACATACAACTCTGAGGACACCAACGTGGTATACAGTACATTATAATAACCACTGTGAAGTATATAAGAGGAGAGAATGGCCTGGTCACTTGACTGGCCAGAGATACGGCAAATTTGAGCCTTTAGGGAAAAGAGACTCTAAGCCACATTCCCCAACACAGCTAGCTATAATGAAGCAATAGTACAAACTAATAAAGTCTCACTTTGATTTTCATTTGTCATTATGTAAATAGCTCCTTTGGAACACTCTGGTAGAGGTATAGAAGAATGGAGAAAAGGTAATCAAAAAAGAAACAGGAATTGTTAGTAGGCAGAACATTAAGCAATTCTTGAGTGCATGGCTGTAAAGCCATCAAATCTCATCCTTATTTCTAACAAACTCTTCTTCATTCCTAAAGTTTTCTTCTGGGGAATACTATTTATAAAGTAGAGGTTGGTAAGATTAGATAAAATTATAGATTACAACTGGTTACTTTCTACATAGTAATCAGACATTTGGAAGGTATATTAAATTTAGGGACTTCTGCTACAGTGTATTAAATAATCAAATGTGTGCAGATTAATAAAAAGAGTTTACCTTATGAACAGAAAACCAACCCCAGAAATATCAACAATGCTATAGCCTATTCCATTTGCCATATTATAAAATGTAAGAGGTATGGAAAATGTACATTCGAAAAAAAATCATATAAATTACCTCTACAGGGATCTCATTGCCAGGTGTTGCAGGTATACCAGTCATGAAGTCACTAGTAATGAAGGTTCGAATAACCACAGATCTCTGGCATGAAGGCTGCTTCTGAAGTGGGTCCCGATCAAAATGTAGTGGTGTCAAAATCACCGGCATCTGGCTGATTTTCCCAGCATAACCTAGAGAAAAGAACATGAAGAACCAATCACCACACCATGGAAAAGCACTCTGTAAATCCTCCCAGACAGTATCTAAAATCACATATACGAGGATAATTTTCATCATTTTTCATATTACACGGCTGGATACTTTCCAGACAGCCCATGGATACACACACACTACAGTTAAGACTGTTGTCATGCATCAATTTCAGCTACTCCCACAGCATTACAACTTGATCACTGCAGTGATGTCACAGAGATGTGCTCTAAAGATAAAGAGTCAATTCTCATGATTCTCGGTAGTTATATTCTATACTGCAAATAGTGAATTAGCAATATACTGAACCTTTTCTCCTAGAAATATAGGGTTAGGTTCCTGCAAGCCCCTGGTTGCAATATTTTCATCAACAGATCCATACATAACTTTGTTTTATGTGTACTTCTGTTTAAACACATCTTATTTAATATTTATTATAGATTCATCAACAATGAACTCACACCCAATCAACTCATGCCTGAATAAAACTTATCTCACACACAGATTTTCTCTGTAAGGGACTTCACAGCCTTCTTGTGCTTAGGAACTCAGATGCACTTCAGCACTGTGTTTGAGGGCCATAATTTTAAATAGCAAAATCACCAACAAAAAGCATAAAAATGCAAGAAATATGGCACCAAGTACATCACGAAAAGGACACTTGTTTATAATATGAGAGTAAAAACAAGGCAGAGTGCCAATCTGTCCAACTTCATCTGGGAACATGTGAGTCTGGCAACTCAAATTTTTTGCCACTCTGCACATGTCCACAAATGGCCACAAGGTGAATAAATCTTATTTAGAAGGCAACATCAAAGAATCATCCATAGAATTAAATAACAAAAACAAAAGCATCTCAAAATTAAATAAAAAGCCACATCAACCTGCTAGTAATATTAATGCCAAGCATCCAAAGCTAGTTACAGCATGCACTGATAAACAAAATGAGCAACTTACCAGACTCCCTGAGAATGTTATGGGCCTCAAAGTCAGCTTGGCGTAAAGTACTGAGCACCCCTGTCGTCAAGAAAGTGGGAGTGACGTCTGTAGGAGGTTCTTTAACTGGTGGACCAAATATATAGACAACTCTAAAAGGAAAGAGGTAAAAATTATAAGGAAAATACATTTTAGTATGAGAAGTAAGGCATGTAGAATAACATTCTTTCCATTTATTTTTAGGCTCTTCCCCTACCCACGTCAACTCCCCAAATGAGTAGGACAGGATATAAGATTATAAGAAGGCCTATCTTCTATGTACCTTCCACAAAGTGAATTCTCTGGAATACCAGTATCGCAGAATGTGCAAAGATATGTGTGATTATTACAACCTTCTTTTCACCTAATGTACTGGATTGAAGAATGTCTCCAAAAATCATGTCCACCCAGAATCTGTGGGTGGAAAAAGGGCTCTGTAGATATAATCAAGTTTAAATGATGTTATACTGGATTAGGGTGGACTCTAATCCAATGACTGGTGTCCTTCCTAGAGCAAGAACATTTGGAAACACGGACACACCCAGGAAAGAAATCCATGTGAACATGGAGACAGAGATTGGAGTTATGCGGTCACAAGCCAAGGACTGCCAGCAACCACTAGACATTAGGAAGAAGCAAGGAAGGATCCTTCCCTAGAACCTTCAGAAAGAACATGGCCCTGCCAACACCCCGATTTCAGACTTCTGGCCTCCTGAACTGTAAAAGAATAAATTTATGCTGTTGTAAGCCTCCCAGTTTACAGCAATTTGTTACGGGTAGCCCTAGGAAACTAATCAACTAGTTAAATAAAAAAAATAAGTGTCCTTTTGACAAGACTTCAGAAACTGTAATATGCTAACATGCCCCAGAAATCTCTAAAATGAAATTATAGTGAATTTCCTAAAGTTGACTGACCACTCAATATTTTTTTTCCATTTTGAGAAATAGTGCTCCTAGAGAGAGATTCTCATTTACAATTCATTAAAAAGACCACTGAAATAGTACTTGGTATCCTATTTCCTTCCTAAACAAATGAATTGCTAGTACTTTAAGTATACGCATGTTTGAAAGACACGAAGATACAATGTTAAGTGTTAATAAAGTAGGGTTTAGAACATAACTTGAAGCAATTACAATCAGACAATTATAACAACTTGAAGTGTATCGTGCCACCGGTTTGAAGGAATCTATTTCACAACTCTCACTGAGAAAATAAGAGGGAGTCAGGGTAGAGGTATAAATGCCATCTAGCTAGCTCTCCCTACTCCAACTCCAGCCAGTAGACAACTGTCCCTATCCTTAGCCCTGTCTTTAGAAAAGAAAGTAAGTCACCCCTGGCAACTACCATGGTGAAGTTTAATAAAGTTTTTTTTCCCCTTAATATGTACATGGGAGTAAAATATCCAAAAGAAAACAGTATTTAGAGCAAAACCACCACTACCCACCAACTACTTCATTGTTTCCTTCCCAACATACTGTACCAGGTTTTTGTCCCCTGTATAAAAAGTATACCATACTTCTAAACAATATAGTCCCTAGAGCTCATAAAAGATCTTTAGAGGAGAAAGTGATTAGTTAAGAGAATGCCACGAACCTGCCCTTTTCACCTTCTCATTTCTTGTAAGTGAGAGTAATCACTACAGTATACAGGGACAGGCAGTCATTCACAGTGTGCAGAATAGTAAAACTGGAACAGTTCCTTCCTGCACAAAGACTCCCTCATCCAAATTAGGGAGGAAAAAATGGCAAAAATGGAAAAATATTTTTAAATTCCAGTTCCCAAAAAGGACCCTGGCAAATCTGAAGTCCACCAAGATTCTTTTAAGGGATTAAGTCCATATTTAAAAATCTAGTTTTTTGTTTGCTGGTTGTTAGGCTTTTTATTTTTTTCTTTTTTGAGATGTAGGGGTAAGGAAGGACAGACAAATGGGGGCAAAAAAGGGAAAAAACAGCATATAAAAGGATAAAGTTTAAACAAGGGTGAGTGCCCTTTGACAAAAGAAAAAGAAAAAAGAGAGATAAAACTAAGGATGCCGTGAAATGAAAAACATACTAATTATAGAGTAAAAGCAGTGGAGTTAAACTTAGGAAAAGGGAATTTTCTGTATGACATATAGTTTATTTAGGTATTAGCATTCCTCAGAAGATGAATTATGAACAATTGTTCTAACCAAGATAATTACCTCCATTCAAAATAGGCAATTACAAATTTACCACTGTTTAAAATGTTAATTTTTTTCAGTATATTAAAGGTACTTCTGTATTTGGGGGCCTTCAGTTCATCTAAGCAAGCTTTTTAATGGGCATGTTTCCATTAGTAAAAACTTGGCTTCCCTGTGACACCTTATCTCTAACTATCCACACTCTGCTAAGTTAAACACTAACAGGCAGGTTTCTAATTTCTGTAGCAGCTGAGTAAAATGAAACCTCAAGTAATTCTTTTTGGTTAACTGCCTAACACCCACGAAGAAAACTGAAGAGGGTGAACAACTGTGAAATATAAGAACATTTAATTAGCAATCTGATACAAAACAAGTGAGATTTTTGAACTGTATATGGGATAACGAAATTGAGTACTAGAAATAGATTATAAATCAACTGTTGATATAGCCAACATGAGCAATTAACAA
This sequence comes from Eulemur rufifrons, assembly GCF_041146395.1. Classification (NCBI taxonomy): domain Eukaryota; kingdom Metazoa; phylum Chordata; class Mammalia; order Primates; family Lemuridae; genus Eulemur; species Eulemur rufifrons. Next base: position 103,221,083 of record NC_090989.1, read on the forward strand.
ACAAATCAAAAGAAAATTAGATCTAAAAATGTAAATTATACATTTAAATATAGCTATTTTAATGGTATCTGACATATGCCAATTTCTTTTCTTTGATTTTTCTTGGAATTACTATTAACCAAGTCTCTATTTGTAATTTTATAACCTGTGTATATTTTTTCCATCCTTCTGGAATAAAACATGTTACCATAAAATCAATAGCTAGTGTAAGCTGCTAATTTGGAGGACATGTTTTACAGCTGCTTTTAATATTTTACACTAAAATAAAAATCTTATTTCTCCTTTAAACAAATTTTTAAAAATAAACAGATGACTACATTGTGATGAAGTGTCAAAACACAATATTAAGTCTGCTTAACTGTGACCTATGCACATATCTGAACTATAAACACAGCCATTCACTCTTATCTTCTATCACCTACCTACATCTACACTTCAGCCTTTTGGTCTTTCATTAATAGAAAAGATCTTAAAAAACACATCCTATTCCATTACACATACCCCTGCATCCCACAGAACATACCTGTTAATGTTGTGACACATGCGAGGTATAAGCCTAGCCAGGAAAATGAGAGATTCCCAGTCAGGGTCATCTTTACTAGAGATTCCACACACGTAACTGTAGGAACGACAGTCACCCTGAAAACAGAAATACAATGGATAATTTTTAATAGTCTTATAGAAGTCAAAAGAAGTGTTGAAATATATTTTATACATGGGGACACTATTAATAGCAATTTTGAAACTTTTTAAACAAGAATATATTGTTGAATAAAACTATATATTAGTTCTCTAATGATATAAATAAATTTCAAATTAAAATCCCATATTAAGTCCTACCCCAATTCGTTCAGACATAAAGCATCATGGTAATTTCAAGAATTTATTCAACATATGTTGGAGAGGTCTACTGGGATTTCATCCCAAATACCTGCCGAACTGTGGATAACCAGCATACTTAATTTGGCAGACAAGATCTGCCCATGTTTATTGGGTGGATAAAGGATCCTCAAGCAGGAGACAAAAACAACTCATACACATTTATTTGTTTAAACATGAGCTAAAAAAGTTAATTTAAAAATAAGTAAATAAAATCAATAATTGATTCCCTTTTCCTTTGTCCTGTTTAATCAAAATAATTTGTTTTTTTAAAAAAGCAAATTTAAAAAGTTAACAGATTCATTAGATAACTACTTAATACCCAGAATGTCAGGTACTGAGAATATGAAAATTGAATGTATTTAATAGCATCTATAGAAGTTTAAAAAGTATTTGATAGTATGCTAACTTGGTAGTATCTATAAAGTATAAAATACACATGGTTCTGTAATCCAAAAAATGATCCTACATAAATAAATAACTGCTAAAATGCCTATAATAAAAAACACCTGAAAACAATTTAAACATTCATTGGTAGAAGAATAGTTAAATAAATTACAGTGTATGTGGAATATGAGGGAGCAGTTAAGAATAATCATCTACTTGGAAAAGATAAGTTCATGATGTTCAGTTAAAAGAAAAAAGTTTACCAACAACGTGTATTCGTAATCCCCTCTTTTTAAAATAAGTGTTTCTGGAATGATACAAACAAACCTACTAGAGAGAAGGAATAAGGAGAATTATGTTTTTACAAGTATGGTTTGCTTTGGTATTTAGAAAATAAACCTCATTGCTATACTAACCATGAATTATTTTTACCTGGCCAAATCTCTCAGCTCCAAAGGCCTAAAGACTAAAGTTAGGTATCTAATAACAAAAGAAACTTTTTTTTTTGGTGGGAAGAGTAGTAGAGGCTGATTAAGGTGATTTTCAAAAAAAGAAATCACTCATCCAACAAATTACATTATCTCAAACATCTATTCATCTGTAACATTAGTATCTATAACACTTCCCTAAAATTTCAACTCAACTCCCTGTTAGCATATAATGGTGGAAGTTTTCTATAACAGATCTACTTAGGGCCGGAAAAACTCTGAAGAATTAAATAACCTGCCTACACTTCAATCTTTATATAGTAGGGTAACATCTGCCTGCAAATATCGTGGCAAATTTCAAAATGAATTTGTGTATGACAAATTAGATAATCCATAAACCACTAAAAGAAAATTATTTCTACAATTCCAAGAAAGCTTATTTCAACAGTAATTTTAAAACAATATAAACAGCTTGCTTACACATGTGGCTTTTTAAAAGGTGAGTAAAGACAGGGCAAAATAGCTAGCTTTACCATTTCCATGAACTAAAATATTTTAGTTTAATTTAAAAGTAACAATGAGTTTTTACATTTTGTTTTGTTCAGACCAAACTACACAAAATCAGAGCAAGGAGAAATTTAAACTGACAAATTCATGTATTTACAAAATGAATATGCTTATTAAGTTTTAGATGAATCTCTAAAACAGACTTTCTACATAATTCTGTAAGAGGACATCGAAAACACATGAACCCAATAACTGGCCCAATTACCATTTTAAATTAAATTATTGACACCTTTCCTAGTTTCCATTTAACCACAAGCTCTAAGTAACAGAAAAGAAACCTCCCCTACACTCCCAAGCTTTTGTTCCCCAGAAACTCATTTGAGGGTCATATAAATAAAGGAGAAATCAATAAAATCATTTTATAAATAGCATTTTAAAATTGAGAATTATATTATTCTCACATGCTTTTACAACTGGAAAGGCAAAATAATAAACACAAAAAAACATTAGTTGTACACCACAGTTAAGGGAGAGAGATGATATGTTGAAGAGGCAGAGAACACTCGTTTAGGGAATATACAAGCTGATAATAAGAACTAAATGGTGTAATATATTTATCTGGAAGCCTCATTGCAGTTAAAGACTTCTAAAGCAATAGTATATTTCACACCTAGAAGGATAAATGAGGACATGATCTCTTGATACCTGCTGCACAAGACAGAAGCAAGCCAGCCAACCCTACAGCAAATTTTTACTTTTGGTTAGAGGTGACAGATATTCTAAAACTACAAAATCTCAGCCCTAATACTTAGTTCCTATAACTATTAACTCCATAAATATTCTATAAGATATTGCCTTTTTACTTTTCTAAACATGGTATATATACTTTCATATTTCACTTTCCTAAGTAATTCCTATTTTAACATTGGTGAAAAGAGCAAACTTCAGAAAGTATGTCACAGGTTAGTAAATTCACACAACTCACCTGTACACCTACAGTTTTAATTGGCAGCAAGAAGGCATTCAGTGAATGTAGACTTGTAATTTGCATCAGTTTCTCCTGATCCTCTTCTGTCGTGCAGGCTTTGACTCTTTGTAAGAGGGTATGTGGCTAAGAAGACCCATGAGACATTTTTTCAGGTTTCAAGAAAAAGTATTCACTCGTTTAGTATTTACTACTATCTTATCTATCTACACTGACTGGTTTACAGCACATCATTTTTGGTATCTCCTTCATTTGGGTGTGCTATGCACTATACCAGAAATTCATTCCTGCAGACTAAGGCTAGGAAGAAGTTAAATCTCGGGATAAGAAATAAGATTAGATTTACATACATCAAGGCTTTAATTCCCTGTCACCACCAAGTGACACAACTTACCTGAGTCAAATCTTACACCTCTAATACTTTTTGTCATAAAGTCAGTTTTGTCTGAAATTAATACAGATCCACCCATTTCCTTTATTTGGTTAATTTGTCTGGTACATGTTTTTCCATCCTTTAACTTTCACGCTTCTTATTCCCAGGTATTAATACCTCTTGTAAACAGACTGTACTTTTCAGATTTATTGTTCTATACTAAACAGATTTAGTTTCCAATCTAGTTTGTCAATCTATGTCTTAAGTAGAGATGTTAGTCCTTTTCATTAAGTGTGGGTTAATGATATGGTTGAATTTCATTCTACCATCTACCTTATTTGTAGTATCTATTTGTCCCATTTTATGTTTCTTTCTTCATTCTTGCTATCTTTTGAAATGGTGGTTTCTCCCAGCTCATTTACTTCCCCTTTACTAGTTTTGAAGTTAAACCCCTTATTTCTTTTAGTAGTTTCCCTTAAGTGTTAGCAAAAGAGAATCTTCTGTCCTTCTGGTAAACAATAGAAGCATATTTGAAAGCTTTAACTCAAATCAACTCCCTTGTGGTTTACATGCTATTTCAGCTATATACATTGTTACATATTTTTAAACAAACACCAAAAAGTAGCAGTTTCAGCAAGAGTGAGATCTAGTCTCTACTACAAAAATATAAAGGAAAAAAAAGTAGAGATCATTACTTCTATTATTTTAGACAGTCCACGTTTGTTTCAATTTTTCTCATTTACCATTTTCTTTGCCTATCATTCCTTCTTGTATCTCACACCTTTCTCCTGGGATCCTTTTGCTGCTCCTGAAGTCAGTTCTTTAAAAACAGTGGTTCTCAACTCTAGCTGCACAAATTACTTGGGATGTTCAGGTCCCATGCCAGACCAATTAAATAAGAAATTCTAGGGAGATGGGCCAAAAATAGTAAGCTTCAAAAGCTCCCCCAGATCATTCTAAATACATAGCCAGAGTTGAAAGTCATTGCCTTTAGTTTAAGGAACTGTTGATAGTAAATTCTGTTTATCTGAAAATGACTTTATTTTGCCCTTGTTCTTAAAAGACAGTTTAGCTGTTCACTACAGTTAATTATTTCCTCTGGGCACTCTGAAGTCTTGCTTTTACTGCTGCTTTCATTATAATCATCTTTCCTTTGTAGATAATCAATCTTTTCTCTGCAGCTGCTTTGTCTTTGGTAGTCCGTAAATTTCACTGAGACATACCCAGAAGGTGTCAAATTCTTTTCCTTCATCCTACTTAGGATGTATCATATTTCCAGAATCTGAAGCATCATGTCTTTCACCAGTGTGGAGGAATTAACGTGTTTTTATCTATTATCTCTTTCTGGATATATGTTAGCACTGACCTTCTCAGTCTATCTTAACCCCCTCTACTCATATTTTCTTTATGATTTGTACTGATTTCTAGATAATTTCTAAATATCCATCTTTGAGTTCACTAATTCTCTCTTTAGCTGTTTTTAATATCAGTTATTATTTTCATTTCTAGAGCTTAGATTTTTTTTCAAAGCTACCCAGTCATTTTTAGTAGTCTTACACCTTGTTCTTATGATCAGTATCATGTTTTATTTCTACTTACTTTATATATTGTTAATTCCAGTATCTGAAGTCTTTGACGGTCTTTTTTTTTTTTTTTTTTTTTTTGAGACACAGTCTCGCTCTGTTGCCCGGGCTAGAGTGCCATGGCATCAAGCTCACAGCAACCTCAAATTCCTGGGCTTAAGCAATCCTTCTGCCTCAGCCTCCTGAGTAGCTGGGAGTACAGGCATGTGCCACCATACCCGGCTAACTTTTTTCTATATATGTATTTTTTTAGCTGTCCAGATCATTTCTTTCTATTTTTAGTAGAGACGGGGGTCTCAATCTTGCTCAGGCTGGTCTCGAACTCCTGACATCAAGCGATCCTCCTGTCTCGGCCTCCCAGAGTGCTAGGATTACCCGGCCTCTTTGACAGTCTTATTTTGTTTCCACTCTCATTCCTGGTGCCTTACTTCTGTATGTGTTTTGTCTCTTTTATTGTAAGCTCATATTTGTTAGAATTCTACCTATGAAAATTCTTTGGGACCTAGCTGAAGATATTCCAAAGAGAATTCATACTGCCTCTTGACTGACTCCTGGAGGCACTACAAACCCAGGTCCACTTTCAATTATTAAATAAAACTCTTACCTTACAGTTTTCAGGCTATACAGATAATATAAACTAAAACTTCAAATCTGCAGAAACACTGGGAGACTTTTCCATTCATCTCTAATTTGGAGCTAAAGTGTTGCTCATGGTAGAGATCTCTGATCCAATTCCCAGCCCTTTCTAGACCCAAAGTCTCCTATTCAAACACTGTGTATGAATTGACTTGTTAAAACCAAAGCCTTAGACCACATGGGATTAGTAACTGCCCGCAGAGGAGGAGACAACTTTGGCTTCTTGAACTGTGTCCAATACACTCCTGACTCAAAGGATTTCCTTTACTTTCTTGTAATACATATGAAAGTGTTTTAAAATACTTTAGCATTTTTAGGGATTTAGAATACCCAGGCTTACTTGGCTGGGAAAAGAAGCCTGTATCCAAGAGTCTCTATAGAACACTTTCTTCACTGTCATTTGAAAGGTTATATTAATCTGAATTTTCAAATAATAAAATCCTAATAAATTTGTTGTAAATACTGGAGCACAATAAGAATCCATTCAATTCCTTATAATTAGCTGTGTCAAATTATTACCTTTTTAACACTTGCAGAAAAATCAGCTACTATTTTCAAAATATTGTTGGTTTCAGGAAAGTCCTTACAAATATAAGGTTCTTCAGCACATACTACTCTGATTGCCAGGCCAGGACCTAAAGATAGAGTAACAACAGTATTTAATACAAATTTTGTATTTAATATAAAACATCACTATTTTCAAAATATAAAATCCTTCCAAAATTAAAATCCATCCACCATCATAAGTTCTTTAAAGTATTTAATTTCAAATGTAGCCTTAGTTTCCCATTCAACTCATTTTTTAGAATGCTTAAAATTTCTGTGTCAAGAACTTCTTTTTTTAATAGTCAATGTGTATCACAAAATTCTCCAGTAAGTATCTGTAATTCATATTATACGTGTCAATCTATTTAAAAAATTTTATTAAGGGGCCAGACATGGTGGCTGAAGCCTGTAATCCCAGAACTTCAGGAGGCCAAGGAGGGAGGATCACTTGAGGTCAGGAGTTCAAGACCAGCCTACACAACATGGAAAGACTCCACTGCTATAAAAAATAACAAGCAAGACCTCACATTCACAAAAAATAACAAATTAAAATCAGGCAGGTGTGATGGCATGCGCCTGTATGTCAGCTACTCAGGAGGCTGAGCAGGAGGATCACTTGAACCCAGGAGTCTGAAGGTATAGTGAGCTATGATCAAGCCACAGCACTCCAGCCTGAGCAACAGGGTGAGACTCTGTCTCAAAAAAAAAAAAAAGATTAAGGAAATTTTCCAACATACATAAAGTAAAGAGAACAGTATAATGAACTACCTTATATCCATCATCCATCTTCAGCTACCAATATAATTTTAGGAACAGTAGTATGCTGTTAATATATCTTAAACAATGAATGTTTAATTCCAAAAACTGTGAACTAGTATTTCCACTTTACCAAATATTTAGAAGTTGATAAAAACCAAGGGATGCATGGATCTAACATTAATAAAAATTGGCTTCTGCTGCTTTACTATAACAGACAGACATCACTTGAGACATATGGTTATAGAAAAACCTTAGCCATGTCTATTAATCCCTCATTTTTAGAATAAGTAGCTTATTTAAGCTAAGTTGTTTTTAAAGCAGCAAAACCCTTTTTGCCAATAAAGTCATGCATAACAGAAAACCTGACATATACAATAGACTTTAAAAATATTAAGTGAGTCTAACTGAAATAATGACCAGGACAAAGGATCACTTATCCTCCCTCCATTACATTCACAGACCACCCTTTACCAACATGCAGGTTAGAAACTAAAGATCTTAAATTAGTAGATCTGATTACCAGATTTGATAATAAGTGCTAATCACCACATAGATTATACTTTTGTAATACTCTTTATGGAGGCAATATGATGGTTAAAAGTATAAACTTTAAGGTAATGATTACTGGGGGGGGGGGGGCGGGCTGGGCATGGTGGCTCACGCCTGTAATCCTAGCACTCTAAGAGGCTGAGGTGGGAGGATTGCTTGAGGCCAGGAGTTTGAGACCAGCCTGAGCAACAGTGAGACCCCCGTCAATATAAAAAATAGAAAAATTAGGTGTGGTGGTGCACGCCTGTGGTCCCAGCTGCTCTGGAGGCTGAGGCAGGAGGATCACTTGAGCCCAGGAGTTTGAGGTTGCAATGAGCCATGACAATGCCACTGCACCTAGCTGGGTGACACAGTGAGCCTCTGTCTCAAAAAGGGGAAAAAAAAAAAAAAAGAAAAAGATTACTGGGGATATAATCCTGGTTCCATACTTTCTAATTTGTGTAACTTTTGGCAAATTAGCCTCTGTCTAATTAGCCTAAGTTTCTTCATCTGTAAAATAGGGCAATACTAGTTTCTATCGTGAGGATCAAATAAGACAATATGTTGAAAGTATTAGCAGAGTGCCTAGTACGTAGCAAGTACTTAAGAAATGTTAGACATTACTATGTTTTTTAACATAATTAGACAATTCTTCCTACCTCATCACCTAATCACTATTATAAAGAGCTAATAAATCCCCCAGCTCTAAAACATATATAAGCCCACACAAAACTTTTGGGTGGCGCAACTTCTCGGGCCCCTCTCTTGGGACCCGTGAACCTCACCCAGGCCCCTCTCTTGGCACCCATTACCCTCGCCTGGGAGCACTCAAATAAAGCCTCGTTGCTTACCCCTTTCAAAAAAAAAAAAAAGAGCTAATAAAAACTGAGGTACAAGCCTTACCCATGCACAGCTAGTAACAAAAACGAGTTAAGACATTCGGTTCTAACTTTAAATATCACCTCTAAATAATTTATTTCTATATGACAGCAAATGACTTTTAGAAATAGAGTATTTTTTATTTGTTCATGAATTAGTTACGTAAAGCATTGTGTAAAGAATTCTCTGCACATGAAAGAAATGGCTCATCCATTCAAAGAAGTCAGACACAGGACAAGGATTTTGAAAAACCAAATTTTAACCTTCACTTCTTACTTGGAATGCATCATGGTATAGCACAAGAACACAAACCCTAGCTGTACCACTAGGAATTGTGTGGCAACATTATTAAAATATCTCTATGCCTTGCTTTTCTCATCTGATAGCAACATTATATGCCAGACTCCCAAGGATCATGTGATATTTAAATAATAATACAATGGAAAATGAGTATTTAATAAAATGAAGTTAATACAAAAGAATGTTTGGTCATTAAATATGAAATGTCCGATTTCCAATCAAGAGTTTAGTGTATTGTATTTCAAACAAGAAGCAATATAATTAATCAGAGTATGCACCTAAACTATCAACACAGTTTTGCCATATTAATGGTAGCTTGTTTATACCAGCGGTGAATAAATCTGGACAGCGAGTGGCAATGAAATTGCCAAAGGCATTTTCTACACCTTGTTGAGAATTGAATATGTTCCCTTCAAGACGTGGTCCAAAGCCTACAAGAAGTGGTAGTCAGTCAGTGCAAGGTCTGGTGAATATGGTGAATGACAGAAAATTTCCAAGTCCAGCTGCTATAGTTTGAACAGCATTGTGTGACATGTGGTCAACTGTTGTCTTCCAAGAGGATTGCCCTGTCTCTATTGACCAATCTTGACTGCTTAATCTCAAGCATCCTCATCATTTTGTCCAGCTGTTTGCAGCAGACATCCACTGTAATGGACTGACCAGGTTTCATGAAGCTGTAGTGGATAATACCAGCACTGGATCACCTGACACCAGCAGCTTTTTTTTTTTAACGAAAATGTGGTTTTAGACTATTTCAGCACTTCATCTTTACCCAATCATCATGCCCAACACTTGTTACTGTCAAAAAAAAAAATCCATTTCTCATCACACATAACAATATGATGTAGAAATGGTTCACCTTTATGTCATGACAGCAAAGCAAGGCAAGCTTCAAGACGATTTCTCCTCTGATGCTCCTTTAATTCATGCGGTACCCATCTACCCAGCTTCTTTACCTTGCAGATTTGTTTCAAATGTTCCAATATTGCTGGAATAGTAACGTTGAACCTTGCTGCTAATTCATGCATAGGTTGAGATGGATTTGCTTCCACTGCAGCTTTCAGCTCATCATTATTCACCTTGGTCTCAGGTCACCCACATGCCTCATTTTCAAGATTAAAATCACCAGAAAAGAACTTCTCAAGCCATCAATGTACCGGGTGTTCATTAGCCACACCCTTCCCAAACACTTCACTGATATTTCAAGATGTCTGTGCTGCATTGGTTCCCCAACGGCACTTGTATTAGAAAATAACACACATTTTTGACTTATCCATGTTTTCACAAAAATTGCTCTAAAAAAAAAAAAATCTGAGAGATAATCACAAGCTGAAACATGCGTTTGAAAAGACTGAGGATGTACCTTCACAATAAAAAAAGACAAGAAGTATCAAAGTGAAATGTCAGAGATACCAACTAACTTCGTACTTAAGGAAAGTGGACATTTCATACTTGAAAACCTAATATTTGTTACCTACTCATCCTTTCCATTCTCTCCTGTTATACATTCTGAGATGATGAATTATTTCAGAATTGTCTGAATTGGTTTTTCTTTAACATGTAGGTCTAAAGACAAAATTAAATATTTTTTTTTACCTGGAAATGGATGCCTGGAAACTAACTCTTCTGGAAGTCCAAGTTCTCTACCTAAAATTCTCACTTCATCTTTATGAAAATCTTTCAGAGGTTCTATTACTTTTCCCTACAGGAAAGAAAGAAGCCAGTCAACATAATTTAGTTACCAAATGACATGGAAAACAAAGGGTAAAAAACCGGCTTTTCCTATTGTCATTTTTCTTAAATTAAAAAATTGCTTTTAAAAATGCATGTTTTAAAGTATTTCCTCCTATGTGCTTATAAGGAATTAGATAAATATTCTTCCTTATAAGCACATAGGAGGATTCTTATTTTTCCTTAAAACACATTTTAAACATAAACCTTTTAAATATAAATAAATCAAGGTAATCCAACCCACTATTTCTGATCTAGTTCTCATTAGGAAAATAAGACATTTAGAAAATATGATATTAGTGTTTCAAAATTAAAACTCTTTAAATATCATTAAGAAAGTGAAAAGACAACAAACAGAAAAGGAGAAGATATTCGCAAATCACATCTGATAAAAGATTTGTAACCAGAATATATAAAGAACACTTACAACTCAGTAACAAAAAGATAAATAAGCCAATTAAAAAAGGAGCAAACAATATGAATAGACATTTCCCCAACATACAGAAATGGCCAATAAGTACATGAAAAGATGCTCAACGTTACTAGCTATTAGGGAAATGCAAAGCAAACCCATAATGAGATACACTATTTCATATCCACTAGGGTAACTAAAATCAAAAGAGACAGATAATTCATACCCAACAAAAAAACAGAAAATAATCAGTGTTAGTAAGGACATGGAGAAATTGGAACCCTAGTGTACTTTTGGTTGAACTGTAAAATGGTGTTAGTGCTACAGAGAACAGTGTAAAGGTTTCTGAAACAAACTGAAAACAGAACTACCATATGATCCAGCAATCCCACTTCTGGTTATATATCCAAAAGAACTGAAAGGAGCGTCTTGAAGAGACACTGGCATACACATGTTCACAGCAGCACTATCCATAATATCCAAAAGGTGGAAGCAACCCAAATGTCCACCAAAGAAAAACTGGATAAACAAAATGTCGTGCATACATACAGTGGTATATTATTTATCTTAAAATAAGGAAATAATTCTGCCACATGCTACAACATGAATGAACCTTGAAGACATTATGCTAAGTGAAATAAACCAGTAACAAAAAGAGGTTACTATGAAGTAATTAAAGTAGTCAAATACATAGAAAAACAAAATAGTATGGTGGTTGGGAGGGGAGGGAGAAAAGGAGAGCTGTTTAATGGGTATACAATTTCAGTTTTGCAAGATGAAAATGTTCTGGCAATCTGTTTCACAACAATATGCATATATACTTAACATTACTGAATTGTATACTTAAAAATGGTTAAGATAATAAATTTTATGTGATGTGTTTTTTACAATTAAAAAAAAAAACATTAACAAATCTTGGTAAGGATGCGGAAAACCTGGAACCCTCATACATTCCTGGTGAGAACGTAAAATGGTATAGACATTTTGATAACAGTCTGGCAATTCACCAAAATGTTAAACAGAGAGTTACCATCAGACCTAACAATTCTACGCCTAGATACATATCAAAAGAAATAAAAACATATGCACAAAAACTTGTAGCCAATGTTCATATCAGCATTACTTTTATAATAGCCAAAAAGTAGAAACAAACCAAATGTCCATCATCTGATCAATGGATAAATAAAATGTGTTACATCCATACAATGGAATATTGCTTGGCAATAATAAGGAATAAGGTTCTGATATGTTATACCATGGAAGACCCTTGAAAACATTGTGGTAAGTAAAAGAAGCCAGTCATAGAAGACCACATATTATATGATTCTATTTATATGAACTGTCCAGAATAAGCAAATCTATAGCAACGAAAAATAAATTAGTGGTTAGTGGTGGCCTAGAGCTGGCAGGAGAGGGTTGGGGGTTGGAGGAAAGGGTGAGATGACAACAGGTAGAATGAGGAATGACTGCTAACGGGTATGAGTTTACTTTTGGGAGTAAGGAAAATGTTCTAAAATTAGACTGTGGTGATGACTGTAAAACTCTATGAATATTGGGAGGGCAAAAGATGGGAGCGAGGGAGGGAGAATCTTCATGTATTATTTTATGGAAAAGTTCTCACAAGCTTTTACCTCTTCTCTCAGCTTTCTGATAAGCTCTGTGTCATTGTGATGGGTTTTGATGAGTTCAGCTTTGCCACTTGCAACAACGGATGCACTTTCAATTAGATCAGGCCGTAAAGTACCTTGGGCAAGGAAAACTTCTTCTGGTTTCAGGTTCATTTCTCCAATTACTTCATTGGCAATCTATAAGCAACGGGAGTAAAAGAGCCTTATAGGAGATGAATTTTTTTTAAGAAGACAGCAAAGTTTTATACTTTCAGCTAAATTTCTCAGAGTCCTTTTGCATTACTGACCAGGATATAAAATCCAACAACCTCCAAAATAAACTCCTTTAAGAACATGTGCTTTAACATAATTCAAAGAAGTACGCAAATATTTCCCTCAAGAACTTGAAATCTAGCCTTTGAGACACCCAATAAATTAAGACCCAAAAATCAACTGAAAACATTTACTCTTAAATAGTTACAACAACAGACTGGCAACATGAAGTAGATATGTTTTTTAAAACAAAACAGTTTCTAGTGGCTAGTATAGTAACAATATACACTAGAACTCTCAGTTACAAAAGAAAAAAAATCAAAATTAGCAAATTTGGTTATTTGATATAAAGACAAGAAAAAATACTAAGATTTACATCAAAAAGACATTAAAAAAAAAAGGTACCTTAACAAAAGTATCTCCAATGATTTTTCTTTTCTCTTCAGGACTTGTAGTCATATTTAAAGTTTTGCTAATTCTTTTTCGTGGGGTCCTATCTTCATCTGATATTGGTAGAGTTGTTGTTCCATTGTAAAAAGAATGAGCAGCATTTATCACTAGGGGAGAGGGAAGAAGTGTTTTAAACTAATAGTTCTTTTTTTAATCATAAATAAGTCAAACTACAGAAAGAAAAACTAGGTAGATCCCTTGATCTCCCCTAAATTTGCCTACATATTCAAAAACTAATAATAAACCATTAGTAACACAGTTCAGATACTGGCACTTATATTTTGTTCCTATGAGAATCCCATGGCATTTAATCATCTAGGGCCATGATAATCACAAATTATGCTGGTTACTTTCCCTCTGTTCAGTGCTCGATCAGAGCAACAAGCAAAAGCCACAGCAAGAAACACAGTCTCAAGCTAGTCAAAAGCAATGGTACACAGAGAATCAAAGTCCTTAGAACTGTACATTGAGTAGTCTCTTGTAAAACTGATATTTATGAACATACGTCTAGTGATCCTTGGCTGTCTTTTTTATATTTCAGAGTAAGAAACTAAAAAATGACTAGATCTTTAATTGGTAATAAAGCTTAACTACTAGTGGGCTTCACCATAAGATGACAAGACAGCTGGTTATTTCACTGGGGGACCTCCAGTGAATTTGGAGGTCTTTCCTTAACATGGTCAATTAACCCCAAAGAAAACACCTCCAATCTCCTGCCTATCATCCTTCTGGTAGTTGAACAGAAGAAGTGGTGGGAAGAAGGAGTCACCATTCAGTATACAGATTTTTACTTGAATCCTGTTCTTAATGTAGAATCTTATCTCCAACCCTCAACTATGGCTCATATTGGTATGCCCAAATCCAGAGCCTCTTTTGTTTAGCCTGTCTATAGAGAATTTACCCACAGTCTTCTGATGGGGAGGGATAGCAGCAGTTTGCTCCCATGTTAAGGAAAAGGATCTACTTCTCAGATTTTCAACCAATCCCTATTTTAGGCTCACTCAAAGACCCATGCCCCAAAAGGAACCCAGTGTCTCTAATTCCTAAGCCTCCCCATAAGTCTGTAGCATAAATCAGCTAACATTTTGTTGGCTTTCTTCCCACCCCCACCCCAAGGTTGTGAATTCCTCCATTCTACTGTCAATTACCAGGGATAGAGCCAAGTTTTTCTGAGCCTGAAACTTTTACAATTTGAAGGCCCACTTCAAGAAACAGAATAACAAATAAGATATTTTAAAAATCATAAGTGGGATGGCTAACAAGAACTATACACAGAAATGATTGCAAATCACATACATACCACTAAACCCAAACTGAACGTATCCCCAGTTCAATTTTTTCTTGGCCTGATCCAAGAATGCCCATAGCCATTCCAATACCACACCAAATAGAGCAAGTTGGAGTGGAAAAAGAAAATAAACTTAACTATAAAACATTAAAATATCTTACTTGCAAATTTCACAAAAATATACGATCATGTGAAGACACCACTAGGGTGCCTCCTAGGACTCTGGAAGAAATCTGGGTAGTGAGGGGTCCTAAAGCTTATCAAAGAAATTTCATCAGCTTATTGAAGAATCCACCTTATCTCTCGGCTCTCCACCTTCCAACATTTTGTTGAAACCATTCGTCTGCTATCATTTCCTTTATTTCTTATCTTTATGGCATTACACTTGTTTTATGCCTTTACTGTTATTTTAGTGAGGTTTCAAAAGAAGAAAAGAACTAGACTGATGTTCACTTCACGTTTACCTACAAGTCTGCATCTTATATTCAGTCTTTTGGTATTAATTTCAATCAACTCAATAATATGTACAATTTGTATCACTTCATTTGAACTACCGATTACACCTTGTTTTTAAAAAGTATAAAAGGTATCTACAAATATAAATGACCTTAAGGACTAAGAAGTTTACTAGTGGCCTTTAAAAAAAAAAGTAACTATACACTTTTTAATCCCTTAGCCTTTCTGTTTGCAAAAACAATCTGGATATCCTTACCTGTTGGAGGAGGGCTTGGGTGTTTCATGAATAAATATTATAAACGTGTGGGAGAAAATAATTTTGAAAGGGAGTGACTAAAAAAAACCAGAATGTTCGCTGGAAAATGGCCATTTAATCTAAGTATAATATTAGTAATAATCAAGTTTTAAAATTTGGCCAGGCGTGGTGGCTCACGCCTGTAATCCTCGCACTCTGGGAAGCAGAGACGGGTGGATCGCTCAAGGTCAGGAGTTCGAAACCCGCCTAAGCAAGAGTGAGACCCCGTCTCTACTAAAAATAGAAAGAAATTATCTGGCCAACTAAAATATATATGTACAAAAAATTAGTGGGGCATGGTGGCACATGCCTGTAGTCCCAGCTACTCAGTAGGATCACTTAAGCCGAGGAGTTTGAGGTTGCTGTGAGCTAGGCTGATGCCACGGCAACTCACTCTAGCCTGGGCAACAGAGCGAGACTCTATCTCAAAAAAAAAAAAAAAAAAAAAAAATTATACTGGGAGCCCTCTTGAACAGGAAGTAATTATAATGTACAAATTTTTAAAATTTTCAACCTTGAGCTGATTATAAGTCTTAGCACGTAAGTTAACTTTTCTGGGGTTCCTCAATACCTTTGACTTGAATTCCAAGCTTTTTGAGGGCCTCTTCAACAGACTGGCTTTCTCGTTTTCTCATAAAGCCATTATCAATGTGTACAGCAATGACTTGATCTTGGTTCAAAGCCCGATTTAGCAAAGCTGTACAAACTGTCGAGTCTACACCACCACTGAGTAAAACCTACAGGGTAAAATGAAAAGAAAAATCAATCTGAGCAGAATAAACAAAAAGAAAATAAATACTATCAGCTTAAGTCATTACCTACAGGTGCTGTTTGTATCAGAAATATGTATGGTAATGAAAACGTACTCTGAAACAGTACAACACATAAAGCATATGCTTATTCCATATCAACATATAAGGGCTGCGTTGAGGAATACAGCTCCTAGTTTTCAATATTATTGATGTAAATTTGCAAACTCCAGATAATAAAGTGCTTACCAAAACTTTTGATGTGCCTACTCTTTCTCTGATGTCTCGAATGCAGTCATGTTCTCTGTTCTGCACAGTAAAGGTCCCACTGCACCCAGCTATATCATAAAGGAAATTCTTCAGTATTACTTTCCCATTTTCTGTAAGGCCAACTTCAGGGTGGAACTGTGCTCCATATAATTTTTTAGATTCATTTGCTATGCCTTTATAAAGAAAATAATCACAAATTAAAATTTTTTCATGTTGAAAAAACTCAACCAATACCCACAATTAATTCTTCACAGTTTCTTCCTCTATAAATGTTAAAATTGATATGGCTTGTTGGATTTTTAGCTACAGAAAATGAAAATACAAACAAAAACTACATTGCAATACTGTGTTTTTATTAAGGTCTTTCATGATATAGTAACTGATGAGCTACTTACTAGATAGTACAATAAGTCTTCCACAGAGATTATTTCATAGCACGCTGACTTCTTTACCCAGGTTACTTCAATTATGTATTTAGTGCAATGGTAACTCAATTTTGGTTCTTGGTTCCATATGGCTTTCAAATGCAACATACAGCTACCAATTTTCTTTTTTTTTTTCCTTCCAATTTTCTACATTAAAGGAATCTCAGTTTCTTTCTTGAATACTATTAACTGCAAATATAACTTCACCTACTTGACTAATAATATGTTTCTGACAAATATTATTGACTAAGCAGCAGGTGTTAGGCTACATGTTTTACATATACATTTATTACCCCTATTTTATGGCCCTGAGATATCAAGAAACTTGTCTGAACCCTTGGCTAATTAATTAACTAAATCAGGCCTGGAAGGCTCCCAAACTCATACTCATTCTACCATACCAAGGCACGTCACACTTTCTTTATTTGACTTTCAGGATGCCACTCTCTTGGTTCATTTCTTATTTCACTACCTACTCCTCTTTGCTTGTTCCTCCTCAGCTTACTCATCTCTACATAGGGAATTCACTCAGTACTCAGCCCTTAAATCTCTTTTCTATACACTGAGTGATCTCATACTCTCACAACCTTAAAATTCCACCCATATGCTAGTAAACCCCCAAATTCATACCTTCCAGTCCAAGTTTTCTCCTCTAAAGTTCAGGCTCATATATACAACTGCCTATTCAACACCTCGATTTTGATGTTTAATAAAGCATCTTGAATTTAATATGCAAACCCAAACTCCTGAGGTCTTTGCCATCAAGTAAATAGAAACTTCATCCTTCTGGTTCCTCACACCAAAAAACTCAGAAGTTAAAACTTGATCCTACTTTCTCTTCCCACTCAAGATCCAATCTAATACCAAATCCTTTGTCTTTCCCTTCAAATCATATCAGAATCCAATCATTACTGACAACCACCACCTCTACTACTCTGCTCCTGACAATACTGCCTCTCTTGATTACTACACAATAGATTCCTAGCTGGTCTTCCTGCTTCTATCTTTGGCTTGATTTTTCTCCTATAATCTAATCCTGAAATTGGATCATGGCTTTCCTTTGTTCAAAACTCCACCTCACTCTGAGTAAACTCAAAGTTTTACAATGGCTAAAAGGTCTTACATTCTGGCCCCTAACTACCTCTTTGACTTCATCTTCTACCATTCTCCCCCATGCTTATTCTGCTCCAACCATGTGGTCTCCTTTCGGTTCCTCAAATATGGTCCTATCCCAGGACATCTGTACTGCTATTTCCTCTTCTTTCAAATATCCAGAGAGATCAGCACTTACTTTCTTCAGGTCCAATGGCATCTAATAGGAATACCTTCCTTGAATATCCTATATAAAACAGTAACCAATCGCACATTCCACAACACCCTTTCCCCTCCACTTATTTTTTCAATGAAAACACTATCTGACATCTGACATATTCTGTATTTGTGTATTGTCTACCTTACCTTTCTCTGATGTTAAAAAGGGATTTTGTCTATTTTGTTCATTACTGTATCCTTGACATCTAGAATTGTGCCTGACGAATACTCAAATATTTATTGAATGAATGAAAATACATAAGCCCATCTACTACTGTTGATCTTTTATATGAAGCAAAACCTTTCAGTATAAAAAACTATTCTTGATAATTCCTAGGCCAACCTATTAGTCTGCTAAGTAACTGCAGGTAGATTTGTCAATTCGGTTTATCCATGACAAATCTATTTTTCAACTTATTTAGATGTGGCATCTCAAACAAAAAGAACTTTATTGATTAAACCCACTTTTCTCCTTTACTGATTTCCAGGACTGTTAGTGATAATTTATATTACATTTACTCAAGCAAGCAAGTCAAAAGCCCAAACTGCCAAAAAAATCAATTCCTCTTCCTAAAAAAGTAGAGAATATGGTTTAAAGCAAGGGTCAGCAAATTTTGTGCAAAGGGCTAGACAGTAAATGTTATAGGCTTTGTGGGATATATATGGCCCCTGTGTTTTATTATAACCCTTTAATAATGTAAATACCATTTTTAAAAACCTGGACATAGGCCGGGTGTGGTGGCTCATGCCTGTAATCCTAGCACTCTGGGAGGCCAAGGCGGGTGGATTGTTTGAGCTCAGGAGTTCGAGACCAGCCTGAGCAAGAGCGAGACCCTGTCTCTACTAAAAATAGAAAGAAATTAGCTGGACAACTAAAAATATATAGAAAAAATTAGCTGGGCATGGTGGCGCATGCCTATAGTCCCAGCTACTCAGGAGGCTGTGGCAGAAGGATTGTTTGAGCCCAGGAGTTTGAGGTTGCTATGAGCTAGGCTGACACCATGGCACTCTAGCCCGGGCAACAGAGTGAGATTCCATCTCAAAAAAAAAAAACAACAAAACAAAACCTGGACATAAACAGTCAATAGGCTAGATTTGACCCACAGGTCATAATTTGACAACCCTAGTTGGAGAAATGTCCTGAATACCTAATCTAATGTTTTGTAGACACCTAAGACACATGGCTATATATACCTAAGAAAGGCATAAAAAACAGTTAACTATGAATATAGCAAGGTAGGAAGATAGACAATTCTCAAATTTCCTTAGGTTGTAAAAGTATAATGTTTTGTGTGAACAGCTTATATTAGGGTGAACATTTTAAAAAGTTGAAACTTTTTAAGAAAACCATTAAGTGAGTGATTTAAGGATAATCCTTACTAAATTCCCTTAATCAACAGTTGATCCTGCCACATTTATAGTATCATTAAAAAAATAAGAAAATCAATGAGTACTTCTTATAGAAATATGCTTATTCTTCAAATTTTTAAAATGAAATCTGCAAAATTTTTAGAATTTTCACCTGCTACAATGTTTCCAGAACGTGCCACAACTTTGAATCCATCAGCTACTTTGTCTACACTATCTCCATGTGTGAGTAAAACAATTTCTTCCTTCTGAAGGCCCCTAAATATACAAAAAATAAAACACAAATATCTTAATTAGTATCATGATTAACGGGGATTTTTTGCATTAGAAATACAAGCTTGCCATGTGATAAGAAAATAGAAAAAGTATGTGACAATGTAACACCACTAGAATTTAAATATTGTGTTCATTATAAAGCCAATAAAAGAATATTAAACCTCAAAAAAGGCAATCTATAAAAATTAAAAACTAAAACTAATAAACATATGAAGTTGGCAGTATAACCACACAATTTCAAGAGACCATAAAACAATAATTTCAACATTATATATCAATCAGAATTTATCTTAAGAACAGAGGCATTTAAAAGACCTTAACATTTCATTCAGTACTCTCATGTCAGTAATCACATCCATAGTAACAGTACTACTACTGATATTGTTATTCTGCAGCTATATATACAGATATATGTGTATTGTAAGCTAAAATAAACAATAATTGATGTTATTAGAAATTAAGATTTTCAGCTTAAGAGTAAGGAGACACAAAAATCAAAGGATTTAGGTAAAAATTCTAAATGTTTCATTTTAACTGGAAATAACATTGTACACTAATGATTTTGTTTTCTAATTCTAACAGAACAGGGCCAGGTGCAGTGGCACACACCTGTAATCTCAGCTACTTGGGAAGCTGAGGCAGGAGGATCACTTGAGCCCAGGAGTTCAGAGTTTGAGACTAGTGTGGGCAACATAGCAAGACTTCAACTCTTAAAAAAAAAAAAAAAGAAAGAAAGAAAGAAGAAAAGAAGAAAAGAAAGAAAGAAAGGGCACTACCTAATTGTTTACTGAAAAGACCAAGAAAAAATGACAATCTAGTAGCAATGTGGACCTCTAGTGCTAAAAAAAATTAATAATGTTTAGTTAAGAAAGGGAGAAGAGGAGCTACTATGTATTAAAAGATTTAACTAACAATAATCAAATGTAATAAGTAGACTTTCTCTGGACTCGTACTCAAACAAATCAACCATAAAAAGACACTGTTTAGGCTGGGTGCGGTGGCTCATGCCTGTAATCCTAGCACTCTGGGAGGCCGAAGCGGGAGGATCACTTGAGCTCAGGAGTTTGAGACCAGCCTGAGTAAGAGTAAGACCCTGTCTCTACTAAAAATAGAAAGAAATGATCTGGACAGCTAAAAATATATATAGAAAAAAAATTAGCCAGGCATGGCGGCACATGCCTATAGTCCCAGCTACTCGGCAGGCTGAGGCAGTAGGATTGCTTGAACCCAGGAGTTTGAGGTTGCTGTGAGCTAGGCTGATGCCACAGCACTGTAGCTCGGGCAACAGAGCGAGATTCTGTCAAAAAAAAAAAAAAAAAAAGATACTGTTTACACTATGGAAAAATCTAGATGAGAATTCGGTATTAAATAATATTAAGGAATAAAAATGTAAATTTAAAATAAAGGAAGAAGATACAGTACATTAATGCCAAAAGGATGTTTTGGGGCTTTGTTGTCACTATGGTTTCGGAATAGCACAGGTTGTGATGAAGTCCCAGAATTTTAGAAATGGAAAAACAAAAAATGTTAAATCTTAATCAGATCTTTATGTTTAAAGCTTCTTGTAGTATATCACATATTAAGATTCCTGAGGTAGTTCTCAAGACTAGTCACTTGAAATAAGGACAAATGTAATCACCAACACCTCTCCGTTATGAAGTGGAACAAGCACTGTACTTCAAATAAATGTATTTTGGCAATGAGTAGCTTCAGTTTATAAAGTAACTTTGAACAACTTGGCTTTTTTATTAATCTTCCTTTGAAAAATAAGAATCTTCAAAAACAGATCATCTATTTATTTTCGCCCTTCCTCAATACTAACGAAAAGCCAGCCCATAGTCAGTTTTGACTAAAACCTAGGATTATAGCTCCATTTCAGGTAAAAATAAGTTCATGACTTGAATTTTAAAATTTCTGATCTGTCCAATTTGGAATAAATTCATTAAGAATTAAATTAGGCAGAAGTCAATGGAGCCTTTCAAAATATATGTTGATAAAAATAAATCTACAACTAAAAATAAATAGCACAGTTAAAAAATAATGAAATGGGGCCGGGCGCGGTGGCTCACGCCTGTAATCCTAGCACTCTGGGAGGCCGAGGCGGGTGGATTGCTCAAGGTCAGGAGTTCGAGACCAGCCTGAGCGAGACCCCGTCTCTACTAAAAATAGAAAGACATTATATGGACACCTAAAAATCTATATAGAAAAAATTAGCCGGGCATAGTGGCGCATGCCTGTAGTCCCAGCTACTCGGGAGGCTGAGGCAGTAGGATCGCTTAAGCCCAGGAGTTTGAGGTTGCTGTGAGCTAAGCTGACGCCACGGCACTCGCTCTAGCCTGGGCAACAAAGTGAGACTCTGTCTCAACAAAAAAAAAAAAAAAAAAAAAAAAAAAAAATAATGAAAAGTACTCTCACTAATTGACATCAGCTTACATTTTAAAGATTTAATGAAGTTAGGGGTAAATTTAGTTTAAAAAAAAATTTAGGTCAAAATAAAGCAAGCAAGTAACTCTACCAATAGTCCACCAAATGGGCTTTCCACAAAGCACAGAAAACATCTCAAAAAGTAATAAAAACATAAATTTTCTGGTCTTTGAGAAAACCTAATGAAAACTCAGATTTTTATTTATTTAGCAAAGCATAAGATCAATGATTCTAGGAAGACAGTGAACAGCTCATTCAATTTTTAAATAGATTAGAGTTAAACCATCTTTATCACTTAGCAGTAAAATCAAATAATACATTCATTATATTAAAAAGATCATTCACCAAGATACAGTTCCTGCCTCAACGTCGAGGAAGGCAGAAGGAGGGAACTAAAACATATTTAGTAATGAGTCCAGCAAATGGATGGCTTATTATGTACCTAACAAAAAAAAAAAGTGGTAGGGAAAGAGGTATTCACATGCATGTAGCAGATGCAGAACAGCTTAAAACATCCATTTGCCACATTTGGCACACTAATGTACAGACTCACACTCCACCAAAGAGTGGAAAGGGAGAAGTACAAATGTCAGCATCACAATACGCAATTCCAAACAGGGTTCCAATACTGCATGAGTGCTTTCATAAGGCTTTTTAAGTGCCTGCCTTATTGCCTATCAGCATTACCACCATCCTTTGCTCTCTTCACACTCAACTAGAAGGCAAATATGACAATTAATTATACCTGTAGCCATTACTACATCTTTAATTTTGTTTATGAATTGGAGAATCTCCAATTTTGAAAAATAACAGTACTGACTTTAAAATAGGTAATCTACTGTTGTTCTTATTCATCTAAAAATATAATACCTGAATAACGAACATGTATTATCCACATTAATGCTGAAAACTCCATCTTCTCTAACACTTTTTTTGTGCACAGTACCTCCAAATACCTTATTCATCATCTGTTCAAAGAGAAAACAAATTGATGTTAAGATAAATCAAAATATTCATTTTGTTATGCTGATTTAACAATTTATATTTCTTGTTTTCAAAATACCTGCTGTTTGTACCCAAAAAATAAAGGGAGTTTGATAAATATAGATACTTGGTATTATATATAAAGTTATTAAGAGGCATGGTTATAAAACAAAATTCGATTAGAAATTTGACCTGAGGTTAATTGCTGTTAAACACTGGCAGATTTTCCATTTAGTGTACTTTTATTAATTTACCTGTTAAAAATGGAGATTTCTTTAATATTTACATCTGAGTTTAATTTAAAAGCATTTTAAAAGGTACATTGAGCTTAGGAAAAGCTAGAGCAGACAACAAAAAACTGTGGTACCAAAACAGGAATTTAGACAGGTATAAATTCCTCTAAGCTACTTAATCTTTGGCTCCAAAGGAACCATCTGAAAGCCAACAGAAGGCTATACTTTACCTCTATAAAGAAAAGTAAAGGTGAGGAAAAGCAGTTACCTCTGATGGAAATGTGAATGGAGAAAAGTAAAAAGAAGGTTTCAAAAGCTGAGTGGGGAGGTGGGGAGAGTTAATGCGTAATAGATATAAAGGAAGCAATGGACAGTACAGACCTTTTTCTTCTAAAGCAAAGAATTACCAGGAAGCAATTAGACTAACGGAAGAGTCCAGTTAATGAGAAAAGAGGGCACATAAGATACTGAAATTACTAAAATTTCAGAATACCATGGGGAGGCCAAGGTACACACTTTGGTGTTAAAATTACCCAATATAGTCACTAAGAAGTGGCAGTCCTTTGCAAGCAACATATTAGCCAGATGGGATCACCTACATAAATATTTTACAGAAGGACAATTTCTGCCTAAAGGACCCAGATCAGCCTATTCCATTACCTACTATGAAAGTTCAGATGATAATAAAGGCAAATTTTTTCATGCATCAGTAGGCCTGGCTTTGACTATCATAAGATAGCCTATGAATATGGCCTTATATAGGGAATTGACATAATGGGGAAATATTAAGCCACTATCTTTTAAATTAAGGGAGCATTTTCCAGGTGTATTTAAGAGGGCCCTAAAAAAATACCTTTTGAGATTCTTCCTTACAGAATGCCTCTCAATATACTAACAACCATTTAATTTAATTATAAGTTGTGCTATATGATTAACATTGACTACCCCGGCAAGGGAGATCAATCAATTATGTAAATACATTACATCCTGGGACAAAAAAAATGAAGCCAGCCAATTTCCAATATTCAATTCAATTAGGATGCAGGCTCTTCTAAGACTATCAGATGGAAAAATCATTTTTTTCCAAGTCAAATTCATAATCACCACTTAGGCTTTTCAGAGAACAATGAAAGGAAAAAAAAGAACCTTTTACTATAAAATGCTTGCTGCATAGAAGAAAACATACATTGGTGTAGATTTTGTACTTTATATATTTTTAGTGACCCGTATTTCCTCTAAATCAAAATGGGAAACTATAGCAAACAATCAGAAGAAACCAAATCTGGTATAGTTGTTTTACTGGTCACCTTCTTTCTAACATTCTGCACTTGTATCAAGTACAAATAGTAAAAACATTCAATATTCTTATGTGAACATTGATTTATATTTCCTTCCTTCACTGAAAGGTCAAAAGCCAGCTAGGATATATTGATCTGTTGTTCACATTCTCCTTTATAAACAGCTTCCCTTGGTGCAATATTCCTATTAAAGTAAAATAATTCAGACTGCTAAAGAAAAAAAAAAAAAAAGATGCAGGTGTGGTCACACACACCTGTAAGTCCCAGCTACTCAGGAAGCTGAGGGAGACAGATAGCTCGAGCCCAGGAGTTTGTGTCCAGCCTGGGCAACACAGTTAGACCCAGTCTCTTACAAAAAAAGCAAAAATTTCCTCTGTCTTGCCCGCTTAACTAAAATTTCAAATTATCCTCAATTCAAGGACTTAACTGAATCACTGGGAGAAATAAATACATCTATAATTTTAAACCATATGTGAAAGAAAGTGAAAATCAAGGTGATCCTCAATAATTAATCAGGGAGAATCAGAATATTAAGAGAAAATTATGAACTTGATATTTTAATTAATACCAATTCCTTTATGGTCAGTTAGCATATCACAACTAGACTAATTTCACTTTTATTCTGATCCTGTCTTCCCATCCACTTTAGTATTTGCTAAAGTCAAAAGGCAGGCAAAATGGAAACGACGTCAAGACAACTCACAAACTGAACAAGTTAATCAATAGTCATCTATATTTATTTAGCTGTTCTCAGCACAACAGAAAATCCTGAGTTTCACCAAAAAAAAAAAAAGTATCTTGCTTCTGACAAAAATACCATAGCAACTAATAATATATTGTTCAGGGAATAGTTTTCTTAATCATTTTGCTTATAACCACGAGTGATAAAGTTTCTAAAATCTATTTATAATCCTATTTCCTTAGTAAATAGATCTTATTGAATAAAGTCATTCTTTCATGAGTGAGAATTTAGCATCTTACCGGCTCGGTATTATCTTTCTATCATCTTATTCAATGACACTCTTACTTGTCTGGTAAACCTATACCACTTAAAAATTAAAGTAAGCTAGAATGGCCAAAATCCACAACATTAACAATACCAAATGCTAGGCAAGGATGCAGAACAACATGAATTCTCATTTTCTACTGGTGGGAATACAAAATGGTACAGCAACTCTGGAAAACAATTTGGCAGTTTCTTACAAAACTAAACATAACAAAACATACTCTTATCATATGATTTAGTAATTGCTCTCCTTAGAGTTTACCCAAAGGACTTGCATACTTTTGTTCACACAAAAATCTACACAAAGATGTTTACGGTAGCTTTATATTCATAATTGCTATAACCTGGATGCAACCAAGATGTCCTTTAGTATGTGAATGAATAAACTGTGGTACATCCACACAATGGAATATTATTTGGTGCTACAAACAAATGAGGTATTAAGCCCTGAAAAGATATGGAGGAACCTTAAATGAACTAAGTGAAAGATGACAATCTGAAAAGGCTACATACTGTATGATTACAATTATATGACATTCCAGAAATGGCAAAACCATGGGGACAATAAAAAGATCAGCAATTGCCAGAATTTGGGGTAGGGAGGATGAAATTACTATTAATGTGTATGATACTATACTGGTGGATACATGTCATTATACATTTGTCCAAACCCACAGATTGTACAACACCAAGAGTAAACCCTAATGTAAGCTATCGACCTTAGGTGATAATGATGCGTCAATGGAGGTTCATCAATTGTAACAAATGTACCACTCTGGCACAGGATGTTGATAATGGGAGAGGGCTATGCATGTGTGGGGGCAGGGGATATATGAGATATCTATGTACCTTCCTTTCAATATTGCTGTGAACCTAACTGCTCTAAAAAATTAAAGTATTTATTTTTAAATACTTTATTTTAAACAATTTATTTTAAAAAATAAACACAGAAAAAAAATAAACCAAAAATGGTATCAAAGCAGCCAAAACAGACTTCTAAATATTAAAGAGCAACTTATTTCAAGGCCTCAGTAACACCAATGGACATATGTTAATTGATGTTACAATGGAGACAGCTATAAGACACCATTTTATCCAACTAATCCAAGCTAACAACACTTGTCCTGGCACAAATCAAAATTGTGTGCCTCCTGATAAGATTCTCTAAGAGAAGTACAGCATCACTCTTGTGGTACTCTTGCCAAAAATGCATAACCTGAATCTAACAATGAAGAAACATCAAAGAAACCAAAATTGAGGGATATTCTACAAAATAGCGAGTACATGCTTTTTAAAAAAAAAAAAACAAAAAAAACCGCCAAGGTCATGAAACAAAAGAAGACACTGAGGAACTGCTCTAGATTGAAACAGTCTAAAAGAGACATGACAACTAAATTTAATGCAAAGTCCTGGGTTGGATCTGTGACCTATAAAGGACATTAATGAAACAAACTGTGAAATGTGAATGGAGCCTGTGGATTAGATGCTAACACTGAATCAATATTAACTTTCTGATTTGGACAGTTGCACTGTCATTACGGAGAAGAGGATATTAGCACTTACGAAATATGAGAAACAGGGCATCACATCTGCAACTTACTCTCAAATCGTTCAAAAATGTCGACAATTGGAGAATTAGGTAAAGGTATACTGGAGCTCTAGGTACTATTTCTGCAACTTTTACGTAAATTTACAAGCACACTATTTTTTTTTTTTAAATGGACAGTATTTTGTTACATGAAGTAGTGTTATTTTTCTCAAAATATATTTCCTATCAGGTCAATTCTGCCTGATTACTACGAGTTAGCAATTTATACACAGTTGTAGTATGTACAAATTATCTTATCCAATTGAGTATCCTAAATATCCTAAAGAAAGAAAATACCAATATGTTTTATTCTGTTTGTGACTCATACTGTAAGTAAACTCTCAGAACAAATTTACAGATGTACCTGCATGCCATAGCAAATTCCAAGAACAGGCTTGCCAAGAGTGAATATTGCTGGATCAAACCAGGGAGCATCTTCTGCATACACAGAATTAGGTCCTCCAGAGATGATAATAGCACTGTGGATTTAAGGAACAGAGTCAATAAAAAAAATCTCTAACTGCTAATTTTTATACAAGGTCTTTGCCCCGTCTCCCTTGTACCACTGAGGGAGACAACACAGATTCAGAGATTTTCTTATATTTTTGGTACCATGTAGCAGATTCAGATTGTATCACAGACAATATTGTCCTACACAGCTTATTTTTACTGTACTTTACTACAATATTTTAGAAATCTAGTCTATCAATTTAGCATTTACTTGTGAATAAGCACAAACTTCTAAATAGATAAATACCAATGTTCCCATCTGTGAAAGTTACCACAGATTTGTTTTGATGTTTCCTTATCAATGAAAGAAGTAAATGAGAATTCTGGAGATGGAGAAAATATAAGTCTTCTGAGATCCTAGGAGTAAAGCAGGTCACAGAAGAACAAGTGAAAGTATTATGAAGGCCCTGGATGGCTGGAAGCAAAATTCTCTACAACTGGGGTCCCTAACCCCAGGGGCAGGGATACCAGTCCATGGCCTATTAGGAACGAGGACGCACAGCAAGAGGTGAGCAGTGGCCAAAGCACAGCCACTCCGATCACAAGCATCACCGCATAAGCTCCGCCTCCTATCAGATCAACAGTGGCATTAGTCTCACAGAAGCACGAACTCTACTGTAAACTGCGCAGGCGCAGGATCTAGGTTGCACGCTCCTTGTGCCATTCCAATGCCTGATGATCTCAGGTGGAGCTGAGGCGGTGATGACAGCCCTGGGGAGCGGCTGCAAATACAGATTATCATTAGCGTAGAAGTTTGACTGCACAATATATGTAATGTGCTTAAATTACCCCGAAATCATCCCTCTCTCTCTACCCTGGTCCGTGAAGCCACTGTCTTCCATTAAACTGATCCCTGGTGCCAAAAACGTTGGGGACCGCTGCTCTACCACAAACGATGGCAGAATGCAAAGCATTGATTGCCTAACTTTACCTGTTTAAAATATCCAGCATACTCAACAGTTTTCCCTGAGACCCAGGAAAGGGAGCTAACATCAATTTTGCCCTATATGCTCTGCTCTCAGAACTCAGGCCTATACTATAATTTAGCTACATTATAATTTATAGAGCCTGAGTTAATTTGGGAGTCAAACTACTATTTAATATTATAAAGGAGATCTGCAAACTGAGGCCTATGTTCCTCTCCTAGCCACGGATACATCTAAATGGCCCTCAGCACTCAAAAAATTTAAAACATTTTAATATCATGAATTTCACATAAAAATTCAGACTTCTGGATTTTATTTAGGAAAAAAATATCTAGCAACACTGGGCCTTCACTTCTCCATAGCAACAACCAACTAGAGTCACAGAGAGGCTTGCAGCTTCAGACTGTACATGCTCTCCAGTTTGCTATATGCCCACTCACATAAAGGCACATTTGTGTGTGTTACTCAATTTAAGGTACAAACTCATTTTGAGTTTGCAGATAAACCTAATTTATCTATAATTTTAAGGAAAATACATTCCAAGATCTACTTAATCTACTTACAAACAAATTTATATTACAATTCACTTTTTAATTAGTCATGTAAAAATATACAAAGTATATTCCTAGGCTTATAATACATCCAGAAGACCAATATAACAAAAGTCAAATTTATAAAAACTGCCCAGCGAGCTGGGGTATTTTTTAAAAATGTAACAATGTTATCGAGCTCAAAAGCACCCTTTGAACTTTTACGGGTAACATGAGATGTGGCATACAATGTTTGCTACCAGATCTTCTGTAAAAGAGATGGAAGATGGCCTACTCAGATGATAAATGTGACATCTTTAAGATCCAATTCTAAAGGGGTAAAGGGTTAGCCCTAAGGGTAGATCTGTAACCTATTGCCTTAAAAATACAGAAGCTAAAATTCTATAAAACACACTTAATAATCAAGACCTCTAGAATCTGTATGTTACATTTAGTTTTACAAAGAATACCCACCATGGGGCTGCCCAGCATCCGTCATTAATCTGCTAAACAAATCAAGGCTATTAAGATTCTTAGTACTATGAAAAAAAAATGTGATGGACTTAGTCAAGGATAAAACTCAAGCAGTACTTAAACCAATTACGAAAAGTCTTATCTCAATAAATCTTAAGAGCTAATCACTCTTTGGGTCTTCTATTTCTACTCTGCTATTCTGAAATTAACTTGCAATTACAAGGCTCAGTAAGCTATAATTAATTCCAAATGCCAATCTTACATATCACTCAGATCAAGGTTCTAAAAACAGGTGGTTTAAGATGTCTCTCACATCATAAATCTCTTATTCTAGAAAAAGGGTGCTCAAATAGATATTTCTGCAGAAAGGATGACAGTAATAAAAATCAGTGGCCGAGCACAGTGTCTATGCCTGTAATCCTAGCACTCTAGGAGGCTGAGATGCGTGGATAGTTTGAACTCATGAATTTGAGACCAGCCTGAGCAAGAGTGAGACCCCAACTCTACTAAAAAAGAAAAAGAAAAAAATTAGCTGGACAGCTAAAAATGTATAGAAAAAATTAGCCAGGCATGGTGGTGCATGCCTGTAGTCCCAGCTACTTGGGAGGGTGAGGCAGGAGGATTGCTTGAGCCCAGGAGTTTGAGGTTGCTGTGAGCTAGGCAGACACCACGGCACTCTAGTCTGGGCAACAGAGTAAGATTCTGTCTCAAAAAAAAAAAAAAAAAAACAGTGCTATAATTTCTATTCCCCTAATACAGAATAAAGCTTTAGGCACAAGCTGGACCTAGAAACTGCTTATGATCAAGTGACAGGAAACATTTTTAGATTTCTGTTGCCAAGTATTTGCCTTTCCTATTCTAAATTATTTAGTCTGGGTTAGTTTGCTGGAGATTTTTTGTTTTGTGTGGAGGGAATGATGGAGCTTTGATTTGACAGAGAGCTATTCAGGTTTCTCACACAGTTTTTTGATCACGCTAAAACTAGTTCTTAATGACAAATCATGTCAGCTGGATTAAATAAACTCAATGGTCCCTTATTAGTCTAAAACTTCACAGTTTAAAAAAGAGCTATTTTTTTTATCTGTATCCTATGGCTACAACAGAGTTAAATTTAAACCTGCCTTTTCTGATTTTCAATTCACTCCATTTCAGAACCAGTGAATCACCAGATAACGTACACATGTCTGTGAAGTCTTTAAAAGTTCTTTTAACCATTTTTGCATTGGAAAAAAAATATGTTTTTAAGAAAAATAAAACATTTTGGGAGAAGCATAGCACATTTTTTTAATATTAAGGTTTAAGAACCAATTAAAGACAAACTGCAGTTGCCTGCTTCTGGATAACATTCTTTATAAAGAAAGAACATTAGTTCCATGAGAAAAGGCATGGCAATAACTGGAAATAGTTGTTAAAGGAAGAACTATATTTAAAGTTGGTTGTCGTCTTGACTAGTTCTAAGGGTACAAGGTATTGGCATTAGCCCTTACATTACAGAAATCTTTTTCATACTTTAGAACCTAGGCTCTTGGGATGGGAAGCAAAAGAGATTTATCACACACAGATTTCTTCTCTTTGGGATATTCTAGCCAACTTCCTGTGTATTTTTCTTTCGTTAAATGCTTTAGGGTGAATGCATAAATGGCCATAATAGCTACATCTAACTCTGACCCATAAATCCTATAAAACATAAAATATTCAAATGATAAGCTCTTTTAAGTGTCCAATTAAAATTTAGGCAATCTTTTTAACTGAAGGCTTAAATTTTTCCCTTTCTTCCTCTTACCAAATCAGAGCCATAGGAAATTTCTTGTAAAGCCATTCCACATCTTATTTTCATAGAAAAATTCAGCACTCGAGCAAATTAATAACAAAATACTCAACAATCTAAGCTCAATCTCTTCATAAAAACATTAGTGAAAAGTCTACCGGAATCCTTGTTCTTTTATGGCAAATGCTGGTGTTTCCAAGGGGAAGATTTCAGACTGCACGAAGAGTTCTCTCACTCTTCGGTCTATGACTTTCCCATACTGAGCACCAGCATCCAGAATGACAACAGCTCCTTCACAGTGGTAGTGGCCATCCTTGAGGTCTCCTCCAGCGTTCTCCAGCTGTGAATATTAACACAAATATTAATACAAATACAAATTCTTAATTATAAAAATTAGAGCTACTACAACTTAGGACTTTCTGAGTTGCCAATTCAAAACATCCTTTTTAAAGGAAAAATTTTAGTATCTACCCATAAATGGGCATACATAAACACTTAAATTTAGTAAAAGCTACCATTTATTGACTGTGATATAGTCATGTTATGTATACACTTCATGTGCATGGTCCTGGTTTATACCTGTTATACTGACATTATTATTAATAGTGCCTCCTTTTAATCTCAAAAGTGTCCCAGTTTGGCCAATAAATTTATGGTCACTCTAATAGTAATAGCATTCCTATGAGGAATGTACTAATGAGGAAACTAAAAGCTTGATGCTAGAATAGAAGCATGCTCAAATTCATTTTTTTAAGAGTTTTTGTATTATCTGAGGAAAATGTTTTATATACATCTAACCCATAACAACCTTGAGGTTATCTTATTTCTGTCAAAGTGTATATTAACAACACTTTTCCAGAAACCAATGTGGCAAAATGTCAAACTGTTGACTTTGTGTACAGAAATATTTACCTGGAATTGGCTTCAAAATAATGCAAAAGTAGGTGGGTATGGATGAAACAAGATTGCCCATGTACTGTAATCACTGAAGTTGGGTGCCAGGTACATTAAAAGTTCATTGTATTAGTCTGGTCTCTACCCTTTTTTATGTATTTTAAATTTTACATAAGAAAAAGCTTTAAAATGTGTATTTACACTGGAAGTCTACTGAGAGAAATAATATACAATATGATCCCACTTTAATTTGCATAAAAGTGCAAGAATATGTATGTATAAAAAGAGTATGAATAGATACACACCAAAATATTAACAAAGTGATGAAACAAGAGTTTCATCTAAGCGATGGAACTAGAAGTGATTTTAAATTTTTCTTTACATCCTTCAATATGTTCTAAATATTTACATAAACATATTTTGGGACACTCCCACCCTAATAGTAAAATTTGCACATAAAAAGCTTAAGGTAGCCCTTTAACCACTCATGTAACCCTTTCCAACCCTCCTGCTTCTCCATTTATCTGTAAAAAATAAATGCAGACCTCACGATACCACTAAACCTTCTGCTGTAGTAATGAAAAAGCAATAGTCACAGTCATCTACAGACAAGGACTGGTACACTATTCAGGTCACAGAAATGAAGATTTTAGTGATATGAATATTCAACAATGTAGAAAAGTAAGATTACAGAAACAAGTGAAGACTTTCTCTTTCAGACCTTTACCCTTAGTCTTAGTGTACATGTACACACACAAGGAATTTCTCTAGAATTCCTTATTTTTTAAAGAATAACAGTATTTTTGAAAGACCACTACGTTACCGCGTAAATTCCTCAAGACTCAGTCCCATTATCACCTTACAAATTTTACCAAATCTAAGTACAACCTGTTTTTTTTACATTACAGGCAGAGTTGCAGAGTTCTTGCCTGCATGGCCCTGATATGCACAAATTTCAATTACCATGGTTTATACTAAGGTTTAGTTAATTAACACCAGTCCCCAACAAACTATCCTGAGTGAAAAGAAATTGTTAGTCGCAATGTAGAAACAAATGAAATTCAATATCAAAAGATAAAAAAATCTATTACAACTATCTATAAAATCTATATATGTACTTTAAGTCATGGGCTGTCACTCTGTCATCCAGGCTGGAGTACACTGGCACATTATAGCTCACTGCAGCCTTAAACTCCTGGCCTCAAGAGATCCTCCCACCTCAGCCTCTAGAGTGGCAGGGATTACAGACACGAGCCAAAGTCTGACCTATAAAATCTATTAAAAAGACATAAGCCTAAAGGCTTAAGGTGAATACTCCTCAACTGCCTGTCCAGAGGTCATCATAACAAAATAAATAATGTTCATAAAGATATCTTTTAAGATCAAGAAAAAATATTAAGGAAAAAAACTAAATCACATTCAGGTACTAACTAAAGCACAGTAGCCAATTAAAGAACAGTAGATAGACTGGGAGAAGATTTGGCCATGCCAACAGTACACAGGTAGCAAGGGACCCAAGTTAAGGCCAAAAGGATCAGATGAGTTTAATCCTCATGAACTGTCAAAACTAACTGGCCAGGGATCCCTTCTAGGACAGGGCCCACTATGAAGAGCAGCTGCTGGGAGATGAATCAAAATTAAGCAGAACAGGAACAAAGGAGAAGAAAAAGAGAAGGACCAGACTAAAGTGGGGGAAGGGTACAGAGCCAGGAATCCTTAGAAAACAAGCTGCCATAATTTTAACAACAGAAGAGGGAGCTCTATAAAGTTATAAAAGTTATCTGAACCAAACTTCCTCTAAAATATTAGGAAAATCACATTCATATAAAAAAGAAACAACAAGTAAAGATGTCAAACCCCATATAAAGTTACTAAAAGTAAAAAAGAAGGACTAAGGAACAGAATATCTCTACACGAGAGCAAGCCCCAGAGATGTATTCAAACAGATCAAAACTAGAACGTACTATTTCTATCAGAGTTAAAAGATACTAAGAAAATTACATAAGGCATAAAAGAACATGAATCAAAATTAGACTAGGAACCCAGAATGACCAACCCTAAGACAGTCCAACAAAATTGAGATTTAAAATAAAAAAAAAAAGCCTTTGGATATTTTAGATAAAAAGAACATGATGTAAAATCCACTCAACTATACATGTCCTGTGTAGTTTTCTGTTTGCATGTTTTATCTGCAATAAAAAGATTTTTAAAATAAGGCAAGGGAACGAACATTTATTTTGCACCTATTATTTCAGGTGCTTCACATATTCTTTTATTAATAACAATGTGGATTTCTGTGTTCAGATGAAGAAAAAGAGACTCAGATACTGTAACAGTTGCCCAGGGACACAGTGGCAAAAGCAGGATGTAAACCTAGGTCTTTTTAAACCCTAGAAACAATTAGCACTACAGAAGAAAAGTAGGTTAATAAACATTACATTTTTAGGAGACTACCTACAGAACTATTTTATTTTACATACTTTGGTACTTAAAAGGAATAAGCTTTATTACTTCAGAAAGTTTGCTTATGTAAGTGAAATAATGTTCTATTGATGTATAAGTACTATTATACTATAAATGACATTCAAAATTAAATTTCATTAATACTAAACTTACTCAGATAGTTGCCCTTTTAAAAAAATCCTTTTATTTTAGAAATCTTCAGTTGTTAGAGGCTGGGTGCAATGGCTCACGCCTGTAATCCTAGCACTCTGGGAGGCTGAGGTGGAAGGATTCCTTGAGATCAGGAGTTCAAGACCAGCCTGAGCAAGAGCTGAAACCCCATCTCTACAAAAAATAGAAAAATCAGCCAGGCGTGGTGGTGCACGCCCATGGTCTCAGCTACTTGGGAGGCTGAGGCAGGAAGATCCCTTGAGCCAGGGAGTTTGAGGTTGCAGTCATCTATGATGACCCCAATGCACTCTAGCTGGGGTGAAAAAAAGAGACTCTTGTCTCAAAAAAAAGAAAACAAAGAAGTTGCCAAAATTAAGTTTTAGGGTTAAAAGAGACTTTTTAAAACACTTACCCACACATTTTAGTGATTGTGATACTCAAGTACCCAGAAGTCTTTTCATTACTAGAAGACTAAAAGTTTGACCATATTTACTTATCTAATCTCATCGCACCTACAATTCTATGAAAAAAGTACATTTTCTTCACAAAATTATCCAACACCTCGGCTACTTTAGAAATGCTGATCAATTTCACTGAGGTCTTATGTAAGAGACCATCGTCGAATGAAGTTTGAGCCTGCAATTAAAGGGTTAAATCAAAAATTTAGACTCTCTAGTTGTTATCCTACCATATGCTTGTACCACCCTACAAGGACACAATGTCATTTTGTTCCACTACTGGTGATACTAAATTTGATCACTGAAAATTTTTAGACACCAACATGATGACCAAATGAAGTACACATTGGAGCATTTCAGATTTCTAGATTAGGGATGCTCAAATGGTAAGTATAACACAAATATTCCAAAATAAATGTTTTAAAAATCAAAAATCTGAAACACTTCTGGTCCCACGCATTTCAGATAAGGGATACTCAACCTGTATATGTATATAAAAAATTCTAGATATAGTTGATAGGTACACAGTTGTTCATTTATGTAATAAATGTATAAAATGCCTTTAGGAAATGGTGTTTATACTTGAGAAAAATCTAGAACTCATGAGACATCCCCAATGCAACAATGTACAATATTGGATCTACATTGGCTTGTATAAGCAATGCTTACTAATCATCAACTGTTCCATGTTGCCTAAATTATAATCACTGACTTTTGTTCCATTTGTCTTACAATGTCAACACATTTGTACATATTAAATATAAACAAAAATTTTAATCTCTTAATTCATCTGAGTTCATTCTTCCCTCTCTCCTTTAATCTGAGTACACAACACACAGGCTTCTAATGGAATTCCTTTAATAAACTACTGTTTTACGTTTTCCGTGTTCAGTACATTTGGAATACACAAGTCTCTCATGATATAGTGTTGTCTTGGCCTTTCACTGCTCTTGGTTTGTTAGTAACTTCACACATTGAGAAAATTCTTTTCCCTAATGAGATTTCAAGCTAGTAGGTATTCCATTAAACTCCTACTTAGTTTCTACATATATGTGGGACCAACTCACCAATCTACATAGTTTCCAATTCAATTATTTTTCCTCCTTAACTGAACCAATTTGTACTTCCAATTAGAGCTTCATTGTCCTTTATCTAACCACCATGTCTCTTAGTTTTTCCAAAGTCATCCCAACCCTCTTCTGCCCTATCTATAAGGTGCCAACAGCTCCTTTCAAGTTCATATGGGCTCCATTCCTAAGTATAATGAGCACAATCTGAACGTACTATCTAAATCAAAGAATTAAAAAGCACTTTAGCTTTTTAGTTCACTCAGATTTAATTTTAGAATTTAATATTTAACTGACTCAGACAGATACTGCTTTTAACACCCACTTAAAAACAGTCAGATCCCCATACATATACCCTAACCATGGAATTGGTTGAGGAATTCCATCTTCTCAGGTAAACTAACTACTATAATTCTAATGTATGTCATCTATAGATTGTGAACACTGAGTAAGAAAATAAAGCCACAACTCTATGCTATCCTTCTCTTTTAACTTGAGGGGAAATCAAAAGTTAGCCCAGGCCGGGCATGGTGGCTCACGCCTGTAATCCTAGCACTCTGGGAGGCCGAGGCAGGAGGATCCCTTGAGCTCAGGAGTTTAAGACCAGCCTGAGCAAGAGCGAGACCCCGTCTCTACTAAAAATAGAAAAAAATTATATGGACAACTAAAAATATATGTAGAAAAAATTAGCCGGGCATAGTGGAGCATGCCTGTAGTCCCAGCTACTTGGGAGGCTGAGGCAGGAGGATTGCTTAAGCTCAGGAGTTTGAGGTTGCTGTGAGCTAGGCTGACGCCACGGCACTCTAGCCCGGGCAACAGAGTGAGACTGTCTCAAAAAAAAAAAAAGCCCAGGATCCTAACTTCTAAATCAATTTTTAAACCTTTTGAAATCAATACCGATCTTCCCCTTGAGTTTCAATTATCCTAAAACTTGTCTTTCCATAAAGTTAAGGCAATTATTTTGTTGACATAATATACTTATATAACCAGTTCTAAATTAACTAAGAAATTTTGGCACTGTTGGCTACAATTATATTGCTCATTGTCTCATGATTTTTAAATCCCTAAAAGTTTTACTATAGCTAGTTTTTCTATTCAATAGTAAGCATTTGCCAACTGAAAAACAAGATTATTTCTAGGTAAATTTAAATCAGTATCAATCAGTCCAAATCAATCTACTCTTTTCTAAAAATTGGTAGCATACACACAAAAAAGGCCGAATATTCAGTAAAAACTGTTGTCATACTATTAAAATATTGGAAGGAAAAGTTCTGTCTGATTACTTCTGTTCAGTTAAACTCTTGAGTTTTTTCTTCTGTTGACCTTTAGTTGTCCTGACTGACTCTGCAATCCTACTGTGACTGAGATCTACTATTTTAACAAAAAAATATGTTTTTTTTTTTTTTTTTTGAGACAGGGAATTGTTTTGTTGCCCGAGCTAGAGCACAAGGGCATCTACATAGCTCCCTGCAACCTCAGACTGCTGGCCCCAAGCAATCCTCCTGCCTCGGGCTCCCAAAGTGCTAGGATTACAGGCGTGAGCCACCGTGCCCCACCAAAAAATACTTTTGAAGGTGTTTCAAGTGTACACACGTGTGTAGCCTGTTTACATGAATAAGAACCAAAGGTTCGCTGCAAAGAAACAAAGAAATGGCAACAATCCAGATTTATACCCAGACTTTCACTCGTTCTCTTCAGTTCATCTTCCCATACTCATCAGTGTACTAAAGACAATCTCAAGATACAAGACACATCAGCCTGAGCAAGATCGAGACCCCATCTCTACTAAAAATAGAAAGAAATTATATAGACAGCTAAATATATATATAGAAAAAATTAGCCGGGCATGGTGGCACATGCCTATAGTCCCAGCTACTCGGGAGGCTGAGGCAGGAGGATTGCTTGAGCCCAGGAGTTTGAGGTTGCTGTGAGCTAGGCTGACGCCACGGCACTCACTCTAGCCTGGGCAACAGAGCGAGACTCTGTCTCAAAAAAAAAAAAAAAAAAAGAAAAAAAAAAAGATACAAGACACTTTTCATGCAAAGATAAAAGATAATCAAAAGCTTATCTCTTCCTATGTACTGAGTTTATGAACAGTTTCAATTTTGCCTCTCTGTATGATTACTATTCCTAAAATACTTTTAAAATATAATTTTAGCTTATTAATTAACTTCTAGAGAGCCAGGCCTGTTGAAACCAAGATAAGCCACATTAGACAGGGTAATATGACTAACAGACAAACTTATGGGAATATTCTTACTACCTGAAAATAGATTTTATTTGAAAATACCACACCAATATCATGTTTGCATTTTTTAAAAACCCAATCTTGTTAAATTCAGGGTGCTTCTGATTCTACTTATTTTTCAAAGGAACACTGGAAGTAATGGAAATGTTTTATATTTTGATTAGGGTAGTTATTACATGGGTACATATTTGTCAAAACTCAAACTATATATTTAAAGATTTCTGCATTTCACTACATGTGCATTTTATCACAATGAAAACAGGCAAAACTAGACATCTATTTGTGAGCTTTTTCAAACTACCACCTCTCCCCACAAACTGAAAGATACTGCCACTGTTACCCTTCCAAGGGCATTAGAAGGTCAAGCTCTGTCATGGTGTCAATAATAAGACCAACACTCACCCAAATCAAAGAGCCAGTGTGTTACAAAACCACAAATCTATCAGATTAAATCCACCTTACAGCAAATACAAAAATTATCTCAAAATGGAACAAAAAACTAAATATAAATAAGAGCT
Source organism: Eulemur rufifrons (assembly GCF_041146395.1). Lineage (NCBI taxonomy): Eukaryota > Metazoa > Chordata > Mammalia > Primates > Lemuridae > Eulemur > Eulemur rufifrons. Next base: position 103,260,323 of record NC_090989.1, read on the forward strand.
AAACTATAAAAGTCTTAACACAGGCAATTACACAAATCTTTTTTTTTTTTTTTTGAGAGAGAGTCTTCCTCTGTTGCCCAGGCTAGAGTGCCATGGCGTCAAGCTCACAGCAACCTCAAACTCCTGGGCTTAAGCAATCCTACTGCCTCAGTCTCCCAAGTAGCTGGGACTACAGGCATGCACCACCATGCCCAGCTAATTTTTTCTATATATACTTTTAGTTGTCCATATGTCTTTCTATTTTTAGTAGAGACGGGGGTCTCGCTCTTGCTCAGGCTGGTCTCGAACTCCTAACCTCCAGCGATCCTCCAGCCTCGGCCTCCCAGAGTGCTAGGATTACAGGCGTGAGCCATCGCGCCCAGCCCATTACACAAATCTTTGATTTTGAATTAGGCAATGGTTTCTTAGACATGACACCAAAAGCATAAGTGACAAAAGAAGAAATAGATAAACTGAACATCAAAATTAAAGGTTTTCGTGCTTCAAAGGACACCATTAAGAAAATGAAAAAAACAGACCGGACACAGTGGCTCATGCATTATAATCCCAGCACTTCGGGAGACCAAGGAGGGCCAGGAGTTTGAGACCAGCCTGGCCAACAAAGTAAGATCCTATCTCTACCAAAAAAAAAAAAAAAAATTAACCCACAAAATGGTAGGAAATAACCACAAATCATGTATCTGACTTGCCTCTAAACTCTTAAAACTCAATAAAAACACAAACAACCTAACTTAAAATTGGGCAAAAGACCTGAACAGACATTTCAGTGAAGAAAATACACAAAGGGCCAAAAAGCACATGAAAAGATATACAACATCAGTCATTATGGAAGTGCAAATAAAAATAAGATACCAACTCACACCTACTACAATGGCTATAATCAAAAAGACAAATGCTGGCAATGACGTGGAAAAATGGGAACCTCACTGTGATGGTTAATTTCATGTGTAAAGTTGACTAGATTAAGGTATACCCAGATAGTTGGAAAAACTTTACTTCTGCATACGTCTCTGAGGGTGTTTCCAGAAGAGATTGGCATTTCAATTAGTGGACTAAGAAAGGAAGATCCACCCTCACCCAGTATATATGGGCACCATCCCATACACTGAGGCCAGGACAGAACAAAAAGGCAGAGGAAAGGCAGAGATTGTCTCTTTCTTCTGAAGCTGGGACACCCTTCTTCTCCTGCCCTTAAACATCAGAACTCCAGGCTCTCTCAGCCTCTGGACTCCAGGACTTGTCCCAGCAGCCCCCAGGTTCTCAGGCCTTCAGACTTGGACTGAGCCATGCTACCAGCTTCCCTGGTTCTCCAGCCTGCTGACATAATTGCATGAGCAAATTCCCCTATTAAATCCCCTTTCATATATCTATCTATATCCATATCTATCTATATACGTGTATATATCTATTCTGTTTCTCTGGAGAACTTTAATGCATTCATACACAGCTGACAAATGTTAAAATGTGGCAGCTGCTCTGGAAATCAGTCTGACAGTTCACCAAAACGCTAAACTACACAACCTAGCAATTTCATTCTTAGGTACATACCCAAGAGAAATGAAAACTATGTCTAGATAAAAATTTACACAGAAATGTTCATAGCAGCATTATTCATATTCAAAAAGTAGAAACAACCCAATGTCTACCAACTGATGAATGGATAAATAAAAGGTGATACATACAATGGAATATTATTCAGTAACAAAAAGGAATAAAGCACTTATACATGCTACAGGACAGATGAACTTTGAAGGCATTATGCTAAGTTAAAGAAGCCAGTCACAAAAGATTACAAATTGTAAGATTCTAGTCATAAAATGTCCAAAATAGGTATCACGGTCTGAATGTGTGTGTCCCTTGCAAAATTCATACATTGAAACCTAATCACCCCATGTGGTGACATTAGAAGGTAGAATCTTTGGGAGGTGATTAGATCATAAGGGCACAGCTCACACGGATGGGATTCATGCCCTTATAAAAGAGGCTCCAAATAGCTGCCTTGTTCTTTCTATCGAGGACACAGCAAGAAGCAGTTTTGTGAACCAGGAAGTAGGACCTCACCAGACATCCAATCTGTTGGTGCCCTGATCTTGAACTTCACAGCCTACAGAATTGTAATATATTTCTGTTGTTCACAAACCACCCAGTCTATGGCACTTTGTTATAGTAGCCCTAACAAACTGAGACAACAGACAAATCTACAGAGACAGAAAATAGATTTGTGATTGACTAGGGTTGGGAGGGAGGGGTGGTTAGAGGAAAATGAGGACTGATTGCTAAAGGGTACAGAGTTTCTTTTTAGGGTGATAAGAATGTTCTAAAAATAACTGTGGTGATGGCTGCACAAACTTGTGAATATACTAAGAACCACTGAACTATATACTCAAAATGGGCAAAGTGTGTGGTATATGAATTATATCTCAACAAAGCTACTATAAAAATAAACTTTTTTAAGAAAAGTGAATGGTAGAATCTAGACTGTGGACATGAGTATTGACTAAAACTTCTTTTAATATGCTTGTTAGGCCGGGCGCGGTGGCTCACGCCTGTAATCCTAGCACTCTGGGAGGCCGAGGCGGGTGGATTGCTCAAGGTCAGGAGTTCGAGACCAGCCTGAGCGAGACCCCGTCTCTACTAAAAATAGAAACACATTATATGGACACCTAAAAATCTATATAGAAAAAATTAGCCGGGCATAGTGGCGCATGCCTGTAGTCCCAGCTACTCGGGAGGCTGAGGCAGTAGGATCGCTTGAGCCCAGGAGTTTGAGGTTGCTGTGAGCTAAGCTGACGCCATGGCACTCACTCTAGCCTGGGCAACAAAGTGAGACTCTGTCTCAACAAAAAAAAAAAAAAAAAAAAAAAAAAAAAAAATTCACAGGCCGGGCGTGGTGGCTCACGCCTGTAATCCTGGCACTCTGGGAGGCCAAGGCAGGTGGATCATTTGAGCTCAGGATAAGAGACTAGCCTGAGCAAGAGCGAGACCCCGTCTCTACTGAAAATAGAAAGAAATTATATGGACAACTAAAAATATATGTAGAAAAAATTAGCTGGGCATGGTGGCGCATGCCTGTAGTCCCAGCTACTTGGGAGGCTGAGGCAGGAGGATCGCTTGAGCCCAAGTGTTTGAGGTTGCTGTGAGCAAGGCTGACACCACGGCACTCTAGCCTGGGCAACAGAGTGAGACTGTCTCAAAAAAAAAAAATAGTAATAATAATAATTCACAGCATAATAAAGTTCTGCCATTAGCAATAACATCAAAACAATGAGGTAATTACAAGTATTTTCGTTCATCTAAAATTTCCCAAATTAATTAGGGATTGCTCATCTAAATATGTCCAAAGCAGAATTTTAGAAATCTGGAGTCCTAAATTTACATTCATGAGACTCAGGAGAAATACTGAGACTAATTCTCCAAATTACATATGAGGTGGAAGCAAATTAAATTTTCAAGGATCTCTGTGAGTTCTGAGAGAGAAAAAGGATTCTGTTTTCCCAGTGACAAACAGGAGTAACTAACAAAATTTTACAGTCCCATGCAGCTTTAATGGTTTGGGAAACATCCCTTGCAAATGTTACAACAGATTAGAGCAGATTATTTTACCTTTTGGTCAGGTTCAACATGGCTGGTTCTTGACTTTTAAAGAGCAAGTAATTTATGACACTCAATTTTCAAGACTTTTAGAATAACACTATTATCGGCATAGTTATTAACTCAAAAATAATTCACAAGTATACAGATTAGACTTGAATTTTAGCCAAATTTTAAATACACATCACTAGGATAAATCAGAGCCAAACTCAGAACAGTATGTGCTCTATAATTGGAGTGACCATATGGCCCTGTTTGCCCAGGACTATCCTGATTTCCATTTGTTGTTCTGGTATCCCACCCAGCTTAACATTTGTCTCGGGTTTTTCTTTTTAACGATATATTGTGAATAATTACACTAAAGTAAGATAGGATCGGTTTGTTAGACTTTCATTTTCTGCCATGGCTTTGTCTAGTGCTGTGTGGGTTGCAGGTGCAGTGAACAGAGTTCTCACTTTAACTTCTGGTTCAATCTGAAGGCCAAATACTAATAACACATCTCTTTTCTGGCCCTTTCCTGATAAAATAAAGTACATCTGGACCCTGGCAACTAAAAGTAGTTAACGCTATCCAGTCTTAGGTGATGATGGGAGAAGTATTAACAACTGAAGTTGCTGCTCCTCCCAGCCACCTGGTCTACCTGCCACTTGTGGCACAGCCATTCCTCAGCTTGCAAGATGCACGAAGCGTCCAGGCCATTGTAACCTGGGTCAGTAAGAAACGCAAAGTATTTGTGAAATACATGCAGGAAAGAGACGTGTTCTTATGCATGATATATGGAAAAGAGAAATCTGAACACTCTGCCTTAATTGAAAAAAGTTACTATGTCAAATACTATCATCCCATAGTTGCAAAAAAGTTTTAAAAAACAGCTGACCACCTATGCTCTAGTTTATATTAAATAAGATCCTTAACTAAATAACATTATATCAGCTCCTTAACTAAAAAAAGAGTCTCTGTCTTGGATGCTTAATCGAAGTAGCCTGGAAGGAGAAAAAAAAAAAAGCTGAGTTCTAACCCCAGCTGTTTCAGTTTAGGAAGCTAGAACACATAAAGGTCCTTTCCAGTTCTAAAATGCTGTGTATATCTGAGATGGCTCAATCTTAAAAAAATAAAATAAAATAAAATGCTGTGTATAAGACTAATGAACATACTCCAAATGCTTTTATAGCTTTTAAGTCCCTCCCTAATTTCTATAATGCAAAGACAGAATTTAGAAAATACTGATAACTGAAATGTATCAGAAATAGAAATCAAAACCAGCTCTTTTCAACTTTCAATTTATGAACTAGGATATAAACAGAGGCCCAATCAATATACAAAGTAAGCCTGGTACAGTACTTGTACTTTATTCCTGAGAAGGTGGTTCAGTGGTAGACTGTGGAAAATAAGACTCCTACTCAAAATTTCCAGGTGGACCTCTTGTAAAGATCTTATTATTTCCCCATTTTTAAACATCTCTTTACTTTAAATGTTTCTTATGATCAATGGCATGTCATGGTTTAATTGTCAGGATTTCCTCCATTGGAATACATAAAATAATCATAGATTTGATGAAATAAGTTAATTCCCTGGATTGTTCCTCTTGAAAATGCTTCTAATTCAGTCCATATCTAATTGTTTAGTTTTTTAAAAAATGTTTAATTATGCTATAAAATATAAAAGACCTTGAAATAAAAATTAGTTAATTCACCTTGGGCTCAGATATAGCAAACTGATCAAAATTCTCTTTAAAATTCCAAGTAGAGCAAAACAATACAATACTCGTATACCAGTTAAGAAAAAAAAATTGTATCTTACATACTCATGAGACAAAAAGTAATTTGGAAACTGAATCTTGTACTTTCTGCTGTCAACGTCGTGAAAATATTCTTCTCAAATGCACTATATATCTTTCAATGCCTGTAAATCAGGTATGAGTTCTAATAACAGTTGTTTCATCTACCAGCATGAAGCAGCTTTCCAGTGAGTTGGAAGGCTCAAAATTAAAGAGAAGTGCTTTGCAAGTCAACTAGTGTACGAGGAAAAAGCTGTACAATGAGGTTTACATTTGCTTCTCAGGTCAAAAACTAAAGGTTTGAGTGTCTCATTCAGCTTCATAACCCTGAGAAAGAGCTCCGGCTATTTAAGCATCACAGATGCCTCGGTTTAAGAGAGTTTATTAGCTACTTTAAAATCTTTATACATTTGTTCAACCAATACTTTTTGATTAATTAGTAGGTACTAAGCAACTATTCATGGAAAGGACCCACTAAAATGTGACACTTAGGCACCACTTTTGTAAGAGAAAATTAAAATTCTGCCTTAATAGGGCACTACTACTTGATGTAGAACACCAAATCCCACCCGAAGTTTAGAATTCCACATACCCGAATTTCGTAAAGCTAGGCCATAAACACAGAGTATCAGGAGGTACATCTTCTTTCTTAAGTAAATCTCAATTTAAAACTGTGCGGTTTCTCGCTGGCAAAACAGATTTTTTGAAGGTCCGAAAGAACTCCAAGCCAATGAAAACTTTTAACACAAAAGTGAAAGTGAAGGTGCCCAATTCCGAAGCGGGACGAAAAGGAGAGACAGAGAGGAAGGATCTAAAGAGTCGGACGCGAGCAGAAGCGCAGCAGCGGCCAAGCGCGCTCTCCCCGATCTGTACATCAAGGTGGCAACTTTTCCAGCACCCCGGAACTTCTGACTCTCAAGCCCTTGGGCGTGCTGGCAGCAGCTCGCGTCCCAAGGAGAGACCCCAAAGGCGGAGAAGCGGGTTCCACCACAAACCAGTAAGTAAAACAGAGGGCAAGCTTGTAGGGGCGGGACCTAGACACACACGCTTCCCCTCCCAGAAGGATGGGGGGAGGGGGACAGAGTGAGCGACCCAGGGACAGCCGGCCTCGACCAGAGTCTAACCTGGGCGGGAAGGAAGGGGGCTAGAGGGGTGCAGCCACGCGGGTCTCGCCGAGAACCGGCCTCGCCACTGCAGACCCCAAGGCTGGCGTGGGGAAATGGAGCGGGCCTCACCGGGGGCAAGCGGGAAACCGGGTGGCGGGAAGACAAGAGGCCGGCCCAGCTGGAACGCAGCACGGGAGGCCCCAACCTGCCCAGCCTTCGGCGCGCCCCGGGATCTCCACAACAGGCCCCTAGCCTCCCGAAGGGACAGGGTGAGGGCTGAGGAAGCCCCCACACCAGACACACAGAGACACACAGACACACACACACTCTCGCCTCCCTACCCCCACCCTCGGGCCGCGCTCTGCGGGCTCTGCGCCCCACAGCGGCGCGGGGGAGGCGGGGGCCAGCGATGCGGGCACTGGGAGCTGATGCCCTCCCCGACGCCCGGACCTCAACACGCAGACAAAAATCAACAAAGCACCACCAATCCCGAGGAGAAAACACGCCACAGGCCCCGACCGGGGACTCTCCGACGCGCTGCCGCCTGGGCCGCAGGGCTGCGCGGACGGGCTGGGGAAGGGGGCGGGGAAGAGCCCCGCGCGGTGGCTCCTCTGCCCATGAGCCTCACCTCAGCCAGGAGGTGGTGAGGCAGGGACCCCCACGACAGAGACTGACCTTGGAGTCTCCGTTGCACAGAGCCATCGGGGCCGGGACCGCGGCGGTGGCGGCGAGAGTACGAGACCGGGCAGGAGGGTGCCGGAAGGGTCGCCGCCGCGGGCTGAGGCAGAGGGAGGCCTGGTCGAGGAGCAGCACAGCACGAAGAGGAGCCAACCTTCTGAGAACCGCCGAATGGAGCAGCAGCCGCGAAGCGCGAGCCCCAGCGCCACGGGAGAGGAGACCAGCAGCGCGCACGCTGCCCCCGCCTCCTGCTTCCGCCCCGGCCGGCCACTGGGAGGAGCCAGAGCCCGTTCGCCTTGGCAGCGGAGCCGCAGATAACCCCAGCGGCCGCCGCCAAACCGGCCCGCCCTCGAGAGGAGGGCCCCGCACCTCCCGGCCCCGCCCTCCGTGCCCGCCCCCTCCGGCAAAGCCCGCCCCTGGAGGAAGAACACGCCCCGTCTCCGGCTGCCCGCCCCTGAGAGGTGGGGCCCGCGGTGCTAGGCCCCGCCCCCAAGTAAGGCCTGCGTTCTGGAGAAGGAACCAGCCCCGCGCACGCCTCTGTCGGGCCCTCCCTACCGGGGAGGAGCCCGCGGAGCCCAGCCCAGCTCTGCCGGTCCCGGGAGTAGGGGCCCGTGGCACCCTGACCCACCCCCGCATGGAGAAAAACCGAAGCCCGCGCCAACTTGTGGTTAGCCAGTTTATGAGCTGCCTTTGAGGGCTGGGAGACGCTGGTGGCACCCAGGAGGAGGCGTCCCGAGAGCTGAACGCTTGGGAAACTCTTAGCTGGTGGCGTCGCCTTCTCTCAGGTTGCCAGACATTGGGGAAGCCAAGGCTGCTTTTGATAGTTTCTGGTCACATCTCAAGGGACGCCAACGTGGAATTTGATCACTTTAGGTCCCTCAAAAGTTCTACAACTAATACATCTTGTATTAACCTGGATGGAACTGGAGACCATTCTTCTAAGTGAAGTATCACAAGAGTGGAAAAACAAACACCACATGTACTCACTATTAAATTGGAAGTAATCAATCAACACCTATGTGCACATATGGACATAACATTCATTGGAAATCAAGCAGGTGGGAGGGGAGAGGAGGGGATGGGTAAATTCACACCTAACGGGTACAATGCACACTATCTGGGGGCTGGGCACACTTATAACTTTGACTCAAACAGTAGGAAAGCAATTTATGTCACCAAAACGTTTGTACCCCCGTAATACTCTGAAATAATAAAAAAAGAGAGATGCCAATCGTTCACTGAATATATATTTAATGAAAGCGCACCAAAAAAATATTCTAGAGTGGGTGCAGCATTTACAAAAAGAAGGGGGTTTAGGAGTGGCAATCTGGTGAGCAGCTGGGCCAGGACTGGCCATGAAGCTCTGTTTGCACAGCAAACAACGTTTTTATGTGGATTGTTTGTGGAGATGGGGCTGCAGTCCCTCCAGCTGTCCCTTCAGCTACCCCTTGGCAACCTTGAAGAGTACTTTGAATTCGATTACCTGGGGGCTTAAATCAGGATTGGGGAACAAGTAATACTTGGAACAGCTTCTGGTTAACAGTCTTTCAACTTCAGTTATTACAATGCAGCCAACATTTGCTGTACTCATGCTATGTGTCAGGCTCTAGGTCAGGTATTAAGGAGCCAAAGTCAGACAACCCTGACTTTCAAAAACTTGCCTTATTCTAGCCAATTCTATAACAGTGGTGATGTTCTTACCTACTTTTTACAAATGAGGAAATTGTAATAATGGCTCATTGAAATAATGTGCTTCTCAGGATAGAAGGTAAGGGCTCCCTAATCTGGGAAAGAATAGACAAGTTTATTAGTAAAATATTTACAGAAGCAAAAGGTCCAAGGTCCTAGTGAGCCTCAGACTCAAAAGTATTTCACTTACATTTTTTTGAGCTGGAAATTGAATACTTGAACTTTCCAAATCCATGAATACTGGGTTCTCTGAGTAGAACTGTATGAACAATACAGAAAAAAATGTAGTAACCAATAGGAGAACCTCAACCTACAAAAACATCCACCGCTAATAGAACAGAATGTGATATGATGTACCGGCATTAAAGATTGGCTAAATCTCATCCATAATAGATAATGCCTAATTTAAATACATTCTAATGGTCACTTCTGTTTATGGCTTAGCGTGCACCAGGATCTTATATTTTAAGTTCCTTTTCAACTTTTTACTATATGGACCCTTCCCTCTTTCTTGTAACTGGATTTTCCTTATAATGTACCATAGAGTTGCCTTTTCATCTCTATGATTGCTTCTGATGGCCTTTGCTTGCTCCTCTTCCTATGTCTATCCTTCAGGAGTTTTAAGTGTTGGATTTCTTCAGCATTTCCATTCCTAATCCTCTTCTCTTCTTATTCCTCACGTTTGTTTCTCTGGGGCACTTGTTTAAAAATATAGATTTGTTTTAAAAAATACCTTTAATAGTCTCTGTTTTGACAGCTCTCTTCTGAGCTCCAGATCCATATAACTGTGTATATCCCCAGTAAGATGTTTAGTATCATGTTGGGTCCCAAACTCAAGTCTGAAACAAAACAACTTTCTCTGCCAAACTTTTGTGCCCACTCTCATTGGCACCATGATATTACGGGGGGAAAAATTAGTCTTTCACCAATAACCTGTAGGTTTTTCACAAATGCCCTTTATCAAATTGAGAAAGTTCCTTTTTATTCCTATTTTGTTGAGTTTTTTTAAACAAGAATGGATTCTGCCAAATACTTTTTTTGTGGCTATTGAGACTGTTAGAGTAGGAGACTAAGAGACAGGGCTGAGACAAGATGCAGGGGCTTACAGATTGGGTGAAAGTGTTAAAGTAAACCCTCAAGCAGAAGCTAACTAGAGGGGCTGATACCCATAGGCAAGAACAGCTTCATCTGGTTTGTAAGCTATCTCTGTCACCTTACCTGAACCTTAAAGTGTCATTTACATTACAGTTTTAAAATTACTCTGCCCTTGAAATCACCATGACAGTTCCAAGACAACCATATAAAGTATGAAAATAGGAGGGACCCTAATTCTAGGAATTACTACCTAAATTCTTAATAAAAGCCAATTCCTTGGTCTGGAATATTCCTGCCCTCAATTAGTAAAACTACAAAAGGTTTACAACCACTTCCTCCCAGTGCAGCTTCTCTTTTTAAAGCCTGTTCGCTCTCTCTCCTGAGAGTATACTTGTGCTTTCAATAAAAAGCTGTTACTTGCTTGCTTGGCTTGTGTGGTACATCCTGAAATTCTTTTCCTGAGGATCATGAAGAACTTGGAAAAACTTCCACTTAGAGGCTGGTAACAAGATGACTATATTTTTTTTTTTTCCAGTTTGTTAATGTAAATTACATTGGGTTCTGAATGTTAAATTAGCCCTGCATTCTTGGGACAAATCTCAAGTAATCATGATGTAGTTTCCTTTTTATATATTGGATTTGATTTGCTAAAATTCTGGTTTTGAATTTTTGCATCTATGTTCATGAGGAATATTAGTTTGTAGTTTTCTTGCAATGTCTTTGATTGGTTTTGGTATCAGGGTACTGCTACCCTCAAAGACTAAATTGAGAGTCTATATAAAATTGTTACTATTTCTGGAAGAATTTATATAGAATTTGGTTTATTTCTTCCTTAAATGCTGGTAGAATTCACCAATGCGGCCATCAGGGCCTGAAGTTTTATTTATGTAAGGTTTTAACTAAAAATTTCATTTTTTTTTTTTTTTTTTTGAGACAGAGTCTCACTTTGTTGCCCAGGCTAGAGTGAGTGCCGTGGCGTCAGCCTAGCTCACAGCAACCTCAAACTCCTGGGCTCAAGCGATCCTCCTGCCTCAGCCTCCCGAGTAGCTGGGACTACAGGCATGTGGCACTATGCCCGGCTAATTTTTCTATATATATATTTTTAGTTGTCCATATAATTTTTTTCTATTTTTAGTAGAGACGGGGTCTCGATTTTGCTCAGGCTAGTCTCGAACTCCTGACCTTGAGCGATCCACCCGCCTCGGCCTCCCAGAGTGCTAGGATTACAGGCGTGAGCCACCGCGCCCGGCCTAAAAATTTCATTTTTAAAAATACACGGCTATCCAGGTTATCTCTTTTTTCTTGAGTAAGCATTGGCAATTTGTCTTTTAAAAAATTTGTCCATTTCACCTAAGTTTTCAAATTCATAGGCATAAAGTTGTTCATGATATTCCCTTAGTATTCTTTCAACATTTAGAACCTGAAGTGATGTCAACTTTCTCATTCCTGATATGGGTAATTTCTGTTTTCTCTCTCTTCTTCATCAGCATGGCTAGACACTTACCAATTTTATTGATATTCTCAAAGAACCAGCTCTCAGTTTCATTTATTTTCTCTATTTTTCTGCTATTTCATTGATAGCTATTTCCACTTTGATCTTTATTATGTCCTTTTTTCTTTCTTTGTGTCTTATTTGCTCTTCTTTTTCTGGTTAAGTTGGATTCTGAGATCATTAATTTGAAACTTTTCTTCTTTCCTACATATTTACCTCTATAAATTTCCCTATAAATACTACCTTAGCAATGTCCTACAAATTATGGTGTATTGTATTATATTTTCATTTTCATTCCGTTCAAAATAGTGTCTCATTTTCCATTTGATTTCTTCTTTGACCCTTGGGTTACCTACAAACATGTTATTTCATTTCCAAATATTTGTGGATTTTCCAGAGACATTTCTGTTATTCGTTTCTAATTTAATTTCACTGTGGTCAGAGAATATATGAATATTTAGTATGACTTGAATACTTTTAATTTCACTAAGACTTACTTTAAAGCTCAGAATATAATCTATCATGATAAATGTTCTGTGTGCACTTGAGAAAAATATGTATTTTACTTTTGTTGTGTGGAATGTTCGATAAATGGCAAAGATCAAGTTGGTTGCTGGTGTTGCTCAAAGTCTACTATATTCTTGCTGATTTTCTGTTTACCTGTTCTGCCACAAGAGGGGATGTTGAAACTTTCAGCTATACAATTATGACTTTTCTCCTTATAGTTCTATAAATTTTGGTTTCATATATTTTAAAGCTCTGTTAATTGGGGTCATGAATGTTTATAATTATTACTGATCATATTTACCATTATGAAATGACATGAATATGAAATTGACTGGTCACTTTATCATCATGAAGTGACAATCTTTATCCTTGATAATATTATTTACTCTAAAATCTTCTATTAATATTGCCATCCCTTCTTTCTTGACTAGTGTTGGCATGGCATTATCTTTTGCATCCCATTAACCTGTTTGTGTCTTTATATTTAAAGTATTTCTTGTATGCAGATTAATGTTGAGTCTGGCTTTTTTGTCTAATCTGCCAATTTCTGTCTTTTAATTGGCTTGTTTAGACCATCTACATTTAATATGATGATTGATTCAGTTAGGTTTATGTCTATAATCTAGAGACTCTCAAGGCAGTAAGCTGAAGCAATTAAGGGGCTCACCTGTTTGCTTTTTGTCTGTCAGGGCTCACTGTCTTTTTTAAAAAAAAAAAAAAGGAAAAAGAGAAAAGGGTCTCTCTCTCTGTTGCCCAGGCTGGAGTGCAGTGGCACAATAATAAGCTCACTGCAGCCTTAAACAACTGGGCTCAAGCAATCCTCTCACCTCAGCCTCCGGAGTAGCTAGCACTACAGGCACACACCACCATGCCTGGCTAACATTTTTATTTTTTGTAGAGATAGGGTCTCATTATATTGCCCAGGCTGGTCTAGAACTCCTGGCCTCAAGCAGTCCTCCCACCTTGGCCTCCCAAAGTGCTGGGATTACAGGCATGAGCCATCATACCTGACCTGAGTTTTGTTGTTTGTTGCAGGCATGAGGGCAAATCTAGTCCTTGTTGCTCCATCTTTGGCAGAAGCAGAAGTCTGAAACCATCTTTTAATGATTAGTTGAGGCACCTTAAACCTACAAGGTTCTCCTTCCTTTACCTGCCATACAGATGTTTTTGTTAATGGAGAAGATTGCCTTGAATTTAGACTTTAGGCAGCATATAACAGTGATGATGATTCTTTTAAATATAATTATTATGATTTCTGGGACCAACAGATTTTTCAAGATACATTTGATAAAACCCACAGATAGAAATTTCACATGACTTTTCAGATTTGGTATGTATCATATCATATTTATTTCAGGTAAAATCCACGGTCATCTTATTTCATCTTTCAAAATGTTTAATTTCAACCTCCTATTAACAAAAAATTAACTTTTAAACATGAAAAATATTAGCTGTTAAGATGTGGAAGGCGGTATACTTTTCAAAATTCTTTTAGGGTGATATGTGAGTATTTAAAAAAATTAAAGACAACTGTTCTAAATTACAAATTCGATCATATATCCCCTGCTCAGAATATTTTTCTAGCTCCCATTGCTCTCAGAATAAATTCCAAACTTCTAACATTGTTTATTGGGTACTTGGAGATTTGGCTAGCAACTGTTTACCTTGCAGCCAGCTCCCTTACCACTGCCCCCTCACTCTACTCTCTAGCTTTATTAAACTGCTTCAGTTTCTTAAACATGACACATTATCTCTTGTCTCAGTCCTTTTGCACATAAATATTTTACCGTTTCCCTCCCCACAACTCTGAAGTCTTGGGTTATATGTTTCTTCCCCTTAGGATCCCATAGTCCTTTTCCTGTCATTAATACTTATGACTCTTCTACTGTATTTAGATGTTTACTTGTCTCTATCCACAGGGAGGCCCTGGAAGCAGTATCCCCTTAGTAGCAACAAGGAAACCCAGCACCCTGATATTGGTTTCTAAATATCATTCTCCAGTAAGAGGAACCAGGGCTTCTTGGAGAAATGGCTGCTTTCAGGACCAAGGCAAAGGAAAGGTGACTAGGAACATCTTTTTGTACCAGAAGTAAGGAAGTACTCAAAGAATGATGGAAACATGTCAGAAGGCCTGAGAGAAGTCATATTGAAAGAGCTTTTACTGGCCAAATCAGGGACAATATATTAAAATAAACAGTGATAGTAAACATTATATCCACTGAAATAATTAGGAATCTATTAGTCTATGCCAGTATAAATAAATGAATGATTAAATGGAGAGAAGAGAAATCTCTTCCTTATAATGGAATGTCAACTAGTAAATTTAGAACAAATAATTGAATTAGAAAATCATTATTTTGCAACCATCATAAAAATAATAAATTCAGGCAAGAAACATCAACGGATGGTGAAATTAGTGAGTGAAAGTTTGATGAGAAACAGGTTTTATTTACATTGTCTCAAAGTATCTCCCCACAAAATAATTATTACTTATACAAGAAAAAAGAGTAAATTTACAGTGGAGAAACCTGAAGACACATCCTTATTCATGTGATCACAATTAACATCAATAGTAATGGAATAAATCAACATCATTTGCCACCTGATGGATGAGCACAGTATTACTTTAGTTGTGTACTGTCTAAAGTGCATAACCTGAATCCAATTATGAATAAACATCAGACAAACCCAAATGGAGGCACATTTCACAAAATAGCTAGTATGTAATTGTCCCAGTTATCTATGGCTATGTAACAAACACCCCCAAACACAGTGACTTAAAACTGCATTTTTTATTTTGCTGCAATTTGGACAGGGTTCAGCAGGGGCAGCTTTTCTTTGCTCTGCTGTGTCAGCTGGCACAGTCCAAAGCCCAACCCCACTAGGCCTCAGCTAGCGTGGCTCAAAGACTGGGAGTTGGAACCATCTGAATGCTTTCTTGCTCACATCTCTGACACCTGGGCTGGGAGACTCCAACAGCTGAGGACTGGAACAGATGTGGCCTTTCCAGTGTCTCTACCTCTGTGTGGTCTCTTTATCACACAGCTGCTTCAGAGTAACTGGATTTCCTATATGTCAGCTCAAGAGGGAGTGTGTGTGTGTGTGTGTGTGTGAGAGAGAGTGTGACAGAGAGAGTGAGAGAGAGAGGAGAGAGAGAGAGAGAAACAGAGAATAGGGGGGCGGGGCATGAGGTATCAAATACCAGGTAGAAGCTGTTTGGTCTTTCCTAATCTAGCCTTAGAAATCACACAGGTTTACTTCCCTGCATTCTATTCCTTGAATGAACCACAAGACTCACTTAGATTAAAGAAAAATATTCTGGAAGAACATGTGGAACTTGAAATGTGTTGCGATGCTTAAAAAATAAAATTAGTCACAGTAATCTTAAAAAATGAATGTCAAGGGAAGACTGAGGAACTATTCCAGATTGAAGGAGACTAGAAACATGGCAACTGGGTGAAATACATGATCCTTTGGCTATAAAGGATATTACTAGGGGATTAGCAAAAAATGGCCTTTCCAGGTGAAGAGTATGTGAGAGCTCTTTGTACTGTTATTGCAACTTTGCTATAAGTTTGAAATCACTTCAAAATTTAAAAAATAAACATAAAAGCTCTTTGTTTAAGGCCGGGCGCGGTGGCTCATGCCTGTAATCCTAGCATTCTGGGAGGCCGAGGTGGGAGGATAGCTCGAGGTCAGGAGTTCGAGACCAGCCTGAGCAAGAGCGAGACCCCATCTCTACTAAAAATAGAAAGAAATGATCTAGACAGCTAAAAATATACAGAAAAAATTAGCCGGGCATGGTGCCACATGCCTGTAGTCCCAGCTACTCGGGAGGCTGAGGCAGAAAGATCGCTTGAGCCCAGGAGTTTGAGGTTGCTGTGAGCTAGGCTGATGCCACGGCACTCTAGCCTGGACAACAGAGCGAGACTCTGTCTCAAAAAAAAAAAAAAGAAAGAAAGAAAGTAATAGGTGGTTGTATAAAAAAAATAAACACCCAAGTTCCCCACATGATACAGTCATATATTTAATATCATGTTTTATTAAAGCAGAAAACCATTAAATGTTATTATAAGTATTATATTTTCACTGATCATTCCTGCTATATTCTCTGTCCCAACTATGCCTTCCAATTTTGGTCACCTTCTCTTAGAGCCAAACTAACATCCTCTTGGTGAGAAATGATTCAGCCAAATTCATTCCAATCTCCATCTCTAGGAAAAAGAGGGATATAACTTTTGGTGTCTTGCATATGAAAAGTTTCTAAACCTGGGGATGTGTACATTCCTTAATAATAATAATAGTGGTAGTGGTGGTGGTAGTGGAGATGGTGGTGGTAGCAGTAGCAGCAACAGTAGTAGTGGGAGCAGTAGCAGACCTTACATAGCACTATATGCACCAAGGCACTATTCTAAATTCGTTACACATATTAACTCATATGAACCTCTCAACAGTCCCGTGAGATAGGTGCTATTATTATCCTCTTATCACCCTTTATGATTGAGAAAACTGAGAGAGAAATTCAGTAACCTAAGGTCATACCGCCAACAAACCGCAAAACTGAGATTCAAACCAGGGCAACTCACTGTAGCCTTTTTATTGTTTGTTAGACAATCAAAATATACTTTACCAAACAATCTCCAAAGGCACAGGTTTCACTGGGGACATTTTAAAGCAGAGCGCTTTTCCTGTTTACCACTGTCTCTTTGAATTGGTTATCATTAACAAAATCCATGGCACAAATTCACTAATATGAACACCCAGTAATTGTGGTTAAAAAAAATAACATAAAATTTGCTATCTTGTTCAAGACCAGCTTGAGCAAGAGCAAGACCCTGTCTCTACAAAAACTTGAAAAATTAGCTGGGCATGGTGGTGTGCACCTGGAGGCCCAGCCACTCAGAAGGCTGAGGCAGGAGGATTACTTGAGCTCAGGAGTTTGAGGTTGCAGTGAGCTACAATGATGCCACTGCACTCTAGCCTGGTGACAGAGCAAGACTCTGTCTCAAAAAACAAAAACATTTCTATCTTAATCATTTTAAGTGTACAGTTAAGTAGTCTTAAGTATATTCACATTATGTGCAACAGATATCCATAATTTTTTCATTTTATAAGACTAAAACTTGAGCCACTGAACTCCCCATTTCTCCTTTCCCCCCATCTCCACCATTCTATTTTCTTTTTCTATTAATTTGACTACTTTCAACACCTCAGATAAGTGGAATCATACAGCATTTGTCTTGTTTGTGATGACTAGCTATTTCACTTAGCATAATGTCCTCAAGTTTCATCCATCCATATTATAGCATGTGGCAGGATTTCCTTCCTTTTTAAGCCCGAATAATATTCCACTATACACACACACACACACACACACACACACACACACACATGCACCCCACCACATTTAGTTTATTTAGTCATCTGTCAATGGACATTTGGGTTGCTTCTATTTCATTGCGTATAATGCTGCTATTGAGATGTTCATATATTAAAAACAGAAAATATAAGAATGAAACATGATAACTCAAAATAGCTTACAGCAAGGTGAAGAAAACAAAGCTCTGCAGGTTTTAAAATGTAGTGTGCTTTCTATTTTTGTGTAAGTAATGATAATACTTTATATGGAATTTTATAGCTTAGGAATTTAAGCTGTTTTCATATACTAAAATCACTTATCTTTACATAATGTCCATGAACTTAACATTATGGCAATAGGCATCATAATAATTATACAAGTACAAGGCTCCGTTTGTAACCTATAGCTTGATGTTTTTAAATTTCAACATCTTCCTAGTAATGACCTCTATATTCAGAAAGCCTCATTTCAATCAAGATGCCCAGGATTTGAGTTGGCTAGCAAAGAGCAGCATGACCCAACTTTACTACAAAACTGGATGCTTTTCCTCAATGGAGAAATTTCACAAAGTGCCTTTCCAAACTTACTCTCATTTTACTGAAGATTTTTTTTTTTCCCAGTTACTCAAACGAAAATTCCTTCCCTGGGAACAATTTGTTGGAGGAGGTAGGTAACCAGTTATTCAGCATTTCAAAAGGCTAATAAAAAATATGAAAGTACATTGTAAAGATATCCAAAGGAATTTTAGGGGAGAACAAACATGTTTACCTAACATTCATTGAATGCCCTTCCTTTCTCTACTCCTCTGCCTCCCATTCACACATTTGTTACTTCTTTCTCCATCTCTTAGCCAACTCAACACATCTTTTGTCTGTCCATCTTTCCCTCATTCTCATATTTCTCCCTGCCCCTTAATTGTCTATAACATGTATATCAAAAGAACACTTGGATATGGGTAGTTGTGTGTGTGTGTGTGTGTGTGTGTGTGTTTAATGTATAATGAATCAAATAATATATGAGAAAACACTTTGTAAAGCACTATACAAAACATTGGTGATTTTCAAAATATAATCCAGTGCCCAGCATATTGTTGGTACCCAATATATGGTTGTCAAATGATTTAGTAAAGCATATGAACTGTGTCCTTATTTTTATTTATTTATTTTGAGAGACAGGGTCTTGCTCTGGGGCCCAGGCTTGAATGCAGTGGCGTGATCATAGCTCACTGCAACTTCAAACTCCTGGGCTCAGGTGACCCTCCTGCCTCAGCCTCCTAAGTAGCTAGGACTATAGGCATGCACCACCACATCCAGCTAATTTTTTTTTTTTTTTGAGACAGAGTCTCGCTTTGTTGCCCGGGCTAGAGTGAGTGCCATGGCATCAGCCTAGTTCACAGCAACCTCAAACTCCTGGGCTTAAGCGATTCTACTGCTCAGCCTCCTGAGTAGCTGGGACGACAGGCATGTGCCACCATGCCCGGCTAATTTGTTCTATATATATTTTAGTTGGCCAGATAATTTCTTTCTATTTTTAGTAGAGACGGGGTCTCGCTCTGGCTCAGGCTGGTCTCGAACTCCTGACCTTGAGCGATCCACCCACCTCGGCCTCCCAGAGTGCTAGGATTACAGGCGTGAGCCACTGCGCCCAGCCAACCCAGCTAATTTTTAAGTTTTTTTTATAGAGAAAAGATCTCACTATGTTGCCCAGGTTGGTCTTGGCCTCAAGTGATTCTCCCGCCTAAGCCTCCCAAAGTGCTGGGATTACAGGTGTGAGCCATTGTGCCTGGTTGTCTCCTTATTTTTAAAACCATATGCATAGAACATAACAAGAGATGAAGACATTTTTATAGCAAAAGGGTAAGTATGTTAATCTCTAAAACACGTGGAGCACATACTGATAATAATAATAAATCACCAAGACCCCAATAGAGAAAGGGGAAGATAAAATTCACAAATTAGGCAATACAAATCATTACTAAATGTGATATATTACTTAAAATATTTGGTGTCATTTTCCCAACCTTTGGAAATCCCATAAAATGACAGAAAAAAATTAAAAAGTAAAATATGGCAATATTGGAAAACTAGGTAGGATGTCATCAGCAGAGAAAAATGTTGCTAGTGGGAGTACAAAATAGTACAACCACTTTAGAAAACATTTTGGCAGTTTCTTATAAAGTTTAATATACATATATCATAGGACCTAACAATCCTATTCCTAGGTATTTGCTCAAGAGATGAAAAGTTATGTTTATATAAAAACCTGTATGCAAATGTATACAGTGACATTATTTACAACTGCCAACAACTGGAAACAATCCAAATGTCCTTCAACTAGTGAGTAGATAAGCACAACCTGATACAGCCAATGGAATGCTACTCTGGAAAAAAAAGATGAAGGCAGGGGAGGGGGTACAACAACATAGACCAAACTACATGCATTACACTGACTGAAAGAAGCTACAATCAAAGGCCAAACATTGTGTGATTCCATTTACATGACATTTTGGAAAAGGTAAAGTTATACAGATAGAAAACAGATCAGTGGTTGCCAGAGGCTAAGGGGTAGGTGGTTAACTTCAAATGAGCATAAGAAAATTTTTTTGAGGGGTAGAACTATTCCATATCTTGATTGTGGTGGTGGTTACACAACTGAGCATTTTTTAAAACTCATAGACCTATATACCAAAAAGGGACAATTTTATTAGATATAAATTATACCTCAGTATACCTGATTCTCCCTTGAAAAGTACTTGAAAAGAATTTGAAACTTCTCAGGAATTTATAGGCGATACAGGTCCGCTGATAGTAACTGACTGGAAAAACAGTGAAGAAATTTATAATCAGACATAAGTATAGGAAGGCCCCACTAGATGGTGGTATTAATTTTTGAAATAGAGCCCAGGAAAAACTTGAAGCTCAGAGATCACAAGTGTGGCAGTGGAGTAGTTTTTTGGAAAATTTTTTAAAAGTTGATTGCTGTAACTCCTGCTGTCTAGCATTTAGCCACTTTGATTTCTGTGTTTTTGCTAAGTCAGGTGTTCCAGCCTTCCACTGATTCTGGAAGGCCATAAATATCCTTCCAGCAAAATCTTCTCTCCCTGTTTTTGTTTTGTTTCTGAAACAGACTGAATCACAGCACTAATAGCAGCTGTTAACCAATTTGTTTGGGGGGGGTTTTGGTTGTTTTTGTTCTTATTTTCCATTATGGAGAATTTTGAACATGTACAAAATAAACAGAATGATATAATGATCCTCCAATGTATCTATCACCAAGCTTCAACAGTCTTTGATAATCTGCCATTTTCAAACCTCCATGACCTCCAACCCCCATGCAAATAGTTTTTTATAGTCCTTTTTTTAAAGATAAAACTCTTACATAGTTTGAAATGCACAAATTTTAACTATTCAATTCCAATTTGTTTTTGAAGGACCTATTTTCGAAGTTTCCAAGAACACAGAGCAAAAAGAAAAAGGAAAATTATGAGAGAAAGCTTAAGGGATAAATCCAGTAAACAAAGTATAAGTTTAGTAGGATTTCCAGGAGGAGTTAGTGAAGAGGAAAAAAAGAAAAATCAAAGATATTATAAAAAAAAATTCCTAAATTCAAGACAGATTTGGAACTTTGTTCAAAAAGGCTAATAAGTGTTGAACAAGATTAGTAGAAAAAAATACATGTACTATACATACTTTTATACATCCTGGTGAAAATTCTGAACTCCAAGGATAAAGCAAAATTCCACAAGCTTCCAAATGGAAGACAGGATACCTATAAAAGAACGAAAATTGGATTGATATTAAAGTAACCATATTATAATAATGTAAGTAACTTTCTTTGATGTAATTCATATCTTGTTTTTGAGAGCTATAGCCTCAAGTCACAAGAAAAAAATTATGTATCATAAACATGAATACATGTCCTCATTAAAGGAATACAAATTAAAATAATAACATCATATTTCTTACCTGTCATATTGGTGTAGATTAACAAGTCTGGTATTATAATACAAAGGGTTAGTGAAGGGAAAGCAGATGCAATTAATCACAATTAAAGACAGTGCAAATTGGTACAAATCCTTTTGAAGAGCTATTTGACCATATTATCATATTTTAAATGTACGTATTTGCCCAGAAATTCCACGTATATATACAGACACATGTACATATGTACACACATATATATTTGGTAACGGCAAAACAAACTATCAAACCAGAAAAAATTGTAATGGTTCTAGCTGGGACTAGCTGGTAAATTTTAGCAAATCCATACAATGGATTCTGGTAGGCCTAGTGTGGACCCTGTGTTCACCCTTGCAGTCATTTGGGCATGAGTGATAGAGAATTGGGAGAGTAGGGAGCAGTTGAAAAGCAAGAAGGGATCACGACTAACACCAGGAGGGTTTTGTGTTTGGCAATTTAACCAGCTTCATTAAAACACATCAATCAGGGAAGACCAGTTTCCCAAAGAAAAAGGAGAACAATATTAACCCAGGAAGTGAATAAGGGGCACCGAGTATGCAAAAAGAACAGCTGTTCATGACAGTACTGGCTGAAGGTCCCATGCCGTTATCAGTCTTGTTTTCATAGTGGTAGTGACAGTTGTTCCACATTTTCTGAGAGGCACTGAGGGCTTGGTGGGGATGGGCTCCCAGATTTGAAGAGAAATGTCTCAGTCTATCTCAGAAGATGACTACCATGAGCTCTTCTTAGGAAGCAATAGCAATTTAGGCATGGCTTAACAGTGAAGATTTGCTTTTGTTCTTAATGTAACATCAGCAAGCATGGCTCAGCTTGGGGCTGGAGCATTCACTTCCAAGATAGCTCACACATGGCTGGCAATTTGGTTGGTGCTGTCAACTGAGAGCTCAGCCAGTGCTGAAAGCCACAGGCCTTAGTTCCTTTCCAGAAAGTCCTTCCCTAGTGCATAGGATTCAGTTCCAAGAGTGGTGTCTCAAGAAACAGAATGTGGAAATTGCCAGTTTCTTAAGACCTGGTCCTAAAAAGTAGCCTAGCATCACCTCAGCTGTATTCTATTGGTCAGTCATAAAGCCTAGATTCAAGGGAAGGAGCATGGACTCCACTTCTCAAAGGGAGAAGTGATAAACAATTTGGGGGCCATGTTTTATAACTGCCACACCAGGTTCAGAGAAAACTATTTCAGTTACTTATGGATTCTCTAAAAAGCCTTAAGAGTTTAGGTGTTGGATATACATTATGTATGACTGGCTGGCTCACTGTGTGTAATGTCTACCATCACATTACATTGCCACCTACAACTTAGTTAAACCAAGATTGTACCATATTACACATCAGAATTTCCTGACCCCTAACCCCCAGTCTGCTTTTGGTCAAAATTAGCTCCTAAAGAAGAAGACCTGACCAAGGGGGATTTGGTTTCTTTTTGGTGCAGTATTAACAGTTGAATGTCAGCTCCAGATAGCCATGTAGTTGAGAAAGGCACAAAGAATTAGAACAATCATAAATATCTTAAGGGATATTAGGAAACTGTTTTGTATTTAATTTCTTAGTCAGCTTAGGCCTACCTAATTAGGAGAATAAAACTTAGGGATCAGTTTTGTCTTTAACATTACAAATAATGCTATTTGTTCCCTAAGGTTAGTAATGCATACACATTGAATTGGGTTAACAGGAAACAATTTTTTTTGAATATTTGGTTCCAGTAAATTTTCTTATTGCTTGTAAATATTGCCTACATGGATCCAGAGATTTATCATTTGATAGGAAGATAACTTACCCACTAAATGGGAATCACTATTTTATGTAAGGAGAAATCAATATTTGGGAAAAGAGATTCCTTATCTAAAACACTGATGTGACCTCCATACAATGTGATACTACTCTGCAATAAAAAGAAACAAACAATTGACATCTATTGATATTGATATATTAACATCTTAAATGGATCTCAAGGACATTAGTCTGGGTGAAAAAAATTGATTCCAAAGGTTACATATTATATGATTCTATTTATATAACATTTTTTAAATAACATAAGGATGGCCCTGGAGAACAGATTAGTGATTGCCAGAGAACAAGGAGGAGGAGGAGGAGTTGGTTCAACTATAAAAGTGTAGTATTATAAAGGGATAACACCATAAAAGGGTAGCACACATGCACACAAACTTGTGCATGTAAAAAATGGTGAAATCTGAGTAAGGCCTGTAGTCTAGTCAATAATACTTTATAGATGTCAATTTCCTGGTTTTGATATTGTACTATAGTTATGTAAAATGATACCATTGGGGAAAGCTGGGTGAAGGGTATATTACTCTGCTATATTTGCAATTCCTGTGAGTCTATCATTCTTTCAAAATAAAGAGTTAAAAAAATCAAACAGAAGAAATACAAACTCATTATTTTCACATCTTTGCAGGGGAAAACACTTATTGACTGTGCATAGCTTTATAAGTTACTTCCTTTAACTCTCACCAACTCTCTGAAATAAATGTCATGAACTCTATTTTGTAGTCATCAAAACTGGGGCTTAGGCTAAGTGATTTGTCAAAGGCACAACTGCTGGTAGAGCAGAGTTTGAATCCAGAACAAGCTGACCACCACTCATGGGTCTTTTGGTTGTACCCTGATTGGTCTTACTTAAATGGCACTGTTCTTTTCCTGTAAGCTCTTCTCTTTAACAAAAATTAGAGGACTTTACAGTTGCCATTTTCTATTGTTCAAAAAAATTAATCAGACTCAAATTCCTGTGGAGGAAATGGGTAGAGGAATCAGCTGTGGTAGGAAGTATAAATGTAAGAGCAACCTGTAGAGTAACAATCATTAAGGCAAATTTTAAAGCATTTTTTAAAGTGGAGGAAAAATGGGATAACATTACTGCTATAACATGTTAGCAGTTATGTCTGAAAACTACTGCACAATCTGGGATTCAGTAAAATTCTTGGAAAGCCTGTCTCTTGGACAGCACTTTAATATTATATCTGATTTCTCAGCATTTCCAGCTCCAAGGGTTTGCAATACTTTGCCAAGAACCCTAAGAAAGGAGAGCCACTTAAAATGCATCAACGATGATGATGCCAGCTGAGCGGTGGCTTACAAGACCTTTCATAGTAAGCACGAAACTAGAGGGATGTAATGAGTCTTAGAATTTATCCAATCAGCCAATGTAACTAGAGTTGGTTACCAAGTTCCCCTAGCTTTTTCCACCACATTCAAAAAAAGGACTGCAGAGAAACCTACCACCTCTTGAGCAATTTCATTCCTTCCATAAATATGTAGGCACTACAAGTGCCTCTCCAGTTAGCCGGGACTTTTTCTACCCTTTCTTAACCCTCAGGTCACATTTGACATTAAGCAGGCTTCCAGATTACTCTGCCTTGGTGAGGTCTTGTTACCAGATGGTGACATTCTACCTCTGAGTAAAGAATTTTATGTTAAGTTCCTCAAATTGTTGATGTACTGATCAATGTACAACCTGAAGATATTAAATAGGATGGATTTAAGATTAGCTGAAGCATGAAGTTCTACAGATTGTATTGCACAAAGACATCATTAGCCTGGATGATGTAATCTGTAGCCAATGATTGTAACGTCTGTCTTGTACCCGCCAATGAAAAGAGGGCAAGTCTGGCATAAGGACATCCTCCTTCCTTCTGCTAAACTTTCCCACAAAAACCTTTCACCTGTGACAGACTCCGGAACAGGCCCAACTCTGTTGATCATTACATCTGGTTTTCAACAAACCCTTGTCAAATTATTTCTGCCTCAACAGCCTTAATTTTAGGGGGCACCTTTTGGGGGTACAAAGCGACCTTGCCCTTGCTTCCTGATACAAAAACGTCGCAAATCTCAATCCTTATTCCCGTTTCTGCCCGGCGCACGAAAGCAGCAGGATCACACAATTCCTGGTATAGAGCTTGGGCATTGCTCTTCACCAGTACAACCACCAAATCTAGCCACTGTGGCTTCAGAAGCCGTACGGAATAGTCTCTCAACCGCTAGCGCAAGCCTGGTGCTGCCCGCTGTCACGTGGCCGCTCGCGCCCAATGACAGAGGCCCACGCTTTCCAGACGGCCGCATGCGCTGACAGAGCCAGAGTTCGCGGGGCGCCCCGCCCCGGCCGCACGGTGCGCCGGCGTTAAGACTCCCCAAAGGTCCCGGCAGCCAGAATTGCAGGTTCCCATCAAGCGTTGTTTCCGAACTCGGCCTCGAGAGTCTGTCCTGATTGGCTTGCTATGGAGGCGGGGAAGGGATCTTTTTGAGACTGGGACCACTTCCTGAAGCGCGGGGCAGGAAGTTATCCGGTACCTTTGGAGTCCTGTGAAGAAAGTGTTCTCTGCCGTATTGGTAGCGGTGAGAGGAGGAGGTGGTTTGGGACGTGGGCCGATCGGTCTCTCTTGCTGGGAGCCGATTTCCACCGCAGCACCACGGCCCCCTCCTCCAGCTTCGAGCCCGGTGCGGCTGCCTGGGGGGCTCCTTCAGGCTCCTTGACGCCGCTGCACGGGGCACCTACCCAGGCATCGCCTGGGCTTCCAGCCAGGGGACTGGCTCCCGGCTTCAGCACTTTGGGCTGCAGTAAGAAGTGCCCTTATCACCCTTCTCCCTTCCCCCTTCCCTGAGCCACTGACCCTGGTCCAGAGCGACAGCCTTGGACCTGGGACTAGAGGAAGCCAAAACGCTCAGCCCCGGTCCCCCACAGACGGGGCTCTGCATTGTCTCTGATATGTCACCCACCGTCTCCCATAAGGATAACAGTCGGCAACGGCGGCCAGGGACTTTCAACCACTCTCTGGATTTGAAGAGCGGTCCTCTGCCGCCGGGCAGCTGGGATGACAGTCATTCGGACTCTGTGGGCGGGGAAGGGGACAGAGAAGCTCTTCTAAGGGATACCGGCACTGGTGACTTCTCAAAAACACCACGGAGCTACCGAGCTGAACTGAGCAGCATTTTGCTACTGCTCTTTCTTTACGTGCTTCAGGGCATTCCCTTGGGCTTGGCGGGAAGCATCCCACTCATTTTGCAGAGCAAAAATGTTAGCTATACAGACCAAGCTTTCTTCAGTTTTGTCTTTTGGCCCTTCAGTCTGAAATTGCTCTGGGCCCCGTTGGTTGATGCGGTTTACTTTAAGAACTTTGGTCGTCGCAAATCTTGGCTTGTCCCTACACAGTATATACTAGGACTCTTCATGATATATTTATCCACCCAAGTGGACCTTTTGCTCGGGAATACCGATGGCAGAACACCTGATGTGGTTGCTCTCACTGTGACATTCTTTTTGTTTGAATTCCTGGCTGCCACTCAGGATATCGCTGTGGATGGTTGGGCGTTAACTATGTTATCGCGGGAAAACGTGGGTTATGCTTCTACCTGCAATTCGGTGGGCCAAACAGCGGGCTATTTTTTGGGCAATGTTTTGTTTTTGGCCCTTGAATCTGCCGACTTCTGTAATAAATATTTGCGGTTTCAGCCTCAACCCAGGGGAATCGTTACTCTTTCAGGTAGTATATTTAAACTACTATGCTGTTAGGTTTATTTTACGTTTATGAATCCTTTTGACAGAGTGTGTGACGTTTGAGGGAAGTTCATTATTTAATTTACTGGAAATTATTTTATGGGAGATGACTGAAGGTAAGTTTTCTGTTTTGTTAAGATGGGCTTCTTTGAAGTGTGTGAAAGCCAGAATGAATGATATTAGAGCAATCATAACTGATCAGTACTCTTCAGTGAACAAGGAGAGGCAACCCATCAAATAACAAAACTCTGAATCTAGGGAATCCATCGGCACTTGCTTAAGACGTAAGTGCACATTTTTAAAAAGTCTGGCGCCATATTTTCCTTTTGTTCTCATTTTTCCTTTTCTATTTTGTTGGATTGAGATTTCTAGCTCCAAACTTTCTGATCCATTTCTACCCGTGCTCTTGTACCAAGAGTCCTCATCTAGCTTTCTGGTGAATGGAACAGGGTTAATTCATTCAAACATAATTGAGTCAGGTAAGGCACAGGATTCTAAGGGCCTCCTATGAATAAGGCAGAGTCCCACTCCCAAAGAATAGGGGAGATGAACATTTTAGGGGAGCCCAGAGTTGCCAGCCATTAACTGCTTGTGGGAGGTGGGCTGCACATTGCAGATAACATTGTATTTTGTTCTTGAATGATACGGTTCCATGAGGCAGAGAAATAGCACACCATAATGCACAACATGAAGTGCAAATGTACTGAGACAGGAAAGTACAGAAAGGTACGGGATGTTGCCTATGATATTCAAAGTGCTGGAGGTAGCCATTGTGGAGCTGAGTTTGGGAACTGGTGCTGAAAGAATGATTGGGACCAAATTAGTAATATTTTATTTAATTGCTATGGAAAGGAGTTTAAAGTTTATGCTGTAAGAAAATGGGTATAAGTTCTACTGAATTTCCCCTTTTCTCTGCATGAGGAAAATACACAAAGTTTTCTGAGGGCTTTTTAAATTTTCTTTTTTTTTTTTTTTTAACTTTCTTAACTAAGAAACAAGTAAAATCACCAGTATTAGTAATAACAACATCAGAAATAAAATAGAACTCTTCATTTGTTAGTGATGTTGAATTTAAGTGATTCTGTTTGGAAATTTATGAAGCTAACCTTCCTCTCAGCTTCCATACTAGCTTGGAAATTCCCAGTAGGGCCAATGTCAGGGGTATGTGGGTGACGATAAGTGATGTCACAACTGTACTACCCATGTCCTGGAATCTTATTCTCACACATGTCTAAGCCCATGTCCACCTCCTCAAACTGCTAGTGAGCCACTATTACTAATGAAATGATGGTAATGGTACTTTTCCCTCAGCTTATTTGGTTGAAAGATAATTGCTTTGTACCTAGGCAGATTTGTCTCTGAATATTCTGGGGTTCCACTCCTGCTTTATGGATAATTCTCTGCCTAGAAATACTTTGTGAATGCATACTATGGGCAGCTTGTTGCTTTTTATGTGTCTGCTTTTCATTTTATCTTGGGACTGCTGTTCATATCACCAAGGAGGATTAATGAGATGATGTGTTACTTAAGATGAAAAAGTCTCAGAGAAATCAAAACTTAAGAGGCTATGGAAACTACATTGTTAATTAGGTAAATTACAGCTTTCTCTCAAGTATAATGTAAAAGCGATTGATTAAACATCATTCCAGAAAAGCTATTATAATTCTATCTGTACTCTCTTAGCCACAGCTGATCCTCAATGGATCAAAATTATGCCATTGGATTTTTATTTAGATTGACTCGGCTGTTTTTTTGTTTTTTTTTTGCACAGAGTCTCACTCTATTGCCCCTACTCAAGTGCAGTGGCTTCAAGTCAGCTCACAGCAACCTCAAACTCCTGGGCTCAAGTGATCCTACTACCTCAGCCTCCTGAGTAGCTGGGACCACAGGCATGCGCCACCATGCCCGGCTATTTTTCTATATATTTTTAGTTGTCCAGCTAATTTCTATTTCTTTAGTAGAGCCAGGGTCTTGCTCTTGCTCAGGCTGGTCTCGAACTCCTGAGCTCAACCGATCTGCCCTGCCCATCTTGGCCTCCCAGGGTGCTAGGATTAGTGGCCTGAGGCACTGCGCCTGGCCTTGACTTGTTATTTTGAATAGCTGTTGTATGGAATTTGAATTTTGTTCTCCATGACATTCTAAAAATAGCTGACTTTACAATTTAACTTTTTATATGTGTAGTGGACTGCTGTTTTTGGTTCAAACATTTTAGTTGAGAGTTAAAGAGTACCTGTGTTTTCATTCTCCTTTTTATGACTACACATACCACATTCATAGCCTTGTACTTTCTGGAACTTAATAATAGAATAACCAGTGATTTTGAGGAATTTAAAGAGTGCAGAAAGAATCACATGAAGGAAATACAATTTCTTAGGTAATTAAGGAGGAGCTAAACACTGAGGCAATGTTTAGAAAATCAGAGTATTAAAAGGAGGCATTTTTTTTTTTTTTTTTTGAGACAGAGTCTCACACTGTTGCCCGGGCTAGAGTGCTGTGGCATCAACCTAGCTCACAGCAACCTCAAACTCCTTAGCTCAAGTGATCCTCCTGCCTCAGCCTCCTGAGTAGCTGGGACTACAGGCATGCGCCATCATGCCCAGCTAATTTTTCTATTTTTGGTAGAGACGGGGTCTTGCTCTGGCTCAGGCTAGTCTCCAACTCCTGACTTCAAGTGATCCTCTTGCCTCAGCCTCCCAGAGTGCTAGGATTACAGGCCTAAGCCACCGTGCCCGGCCTTTTTTTTAAATTCTAAAGTATGTTCTGTGGTTAATGCTATTTTGAGTGTTATAGAGAAGTGGAGATGGAATATATTGGGTGGATGGATAATGTAAACAAGTCAACTGAGTTGGTTCAAAACTGTAGGAATTAGAGGGGACAGTGATAATCTGATAAATCCATGCCTCTCCAAAGGCAAGGAACTGATGCTCCTCAGGCAAGGAGTTGATACTCCAATAAATTGTCTGTGATAATAGGATCCAGGATTGCCAGATTTTATGAGTATCCAAGAGAAGCTGGAAGTTCCTTTTTTATTTCCTAATTTTAAAAAAACACTTGTTAGGATCACATAAAACATGTCTTTAACAGGCACAATGTCACATGCCTGTAGTCCCAGCTACTTGGGAAGGCTGAAGCAGGAGGATTGTTTGAGGCCATAGCGCACTGTGATCAGGTGTCTGTGAAAAGCCACTGCCTTCCAGCCTGGGTAACAATGCCATCTTAAAACATACATATATGATACAAAACTATATGGATGGAGAACAGATCTGTAGTTGCTAGGAGTTGTAGGTAGGGAGAAGGTAGGTGAATATCAATAGATAGCAAGAGGGAGTTTGGGGGGTGATGGAACTGTTCTGTACCTTAATTATGGTGGTGGTAGTTTGAAATTTATGCATGTATTAAAATTCATACAACTGTATACCAAAAAAATTCAATTTTACTGCATGACCATTTAAAAGTAAAACTTATTTTAAAATCATTTTAAAAATCTAATCCATTACCTTAAAAGTTAATCCCTATCATTTAAAGTGTATGATATAAAATCCTTGACTTTAGCTCCCTTTTTGTCTTAACTAGAACAAGTTGTTAAATCTGGTGGATCTTACATATGAATATAGACAAATGGAGCAAATTGGAACTTATTTTCAAATGTGGGGGCCCTAGTAATAAATGGAGAAATACTGGGGCTAGTAGATGCACAGGGAATTAAATATTAAAAACCAGAGCCCTACAACTCAGAAGGAAGATCTTAAAAACCTTTTTTCTTAGGCCGGGCGTGGTGGCTCACACCTGTAATCCTAGCATTCTGGGAGGCTGAGGCGGAAGGATTGCTCGAGGTCAGTAGTTCAAGACCAGTCTGAGCAAGAGCGAGACCCTATCTCTACTAAAAATAGAAAGAAATTATCTCGACAGCTAAAAATATACAGAAAAAATTAGCCGGGCATGGTGGTGCTTGCCTGTAGTCCCAGCTACTCGGGAGGCTGAGGCAAAAGGATGGCTTAAGCCCAGGAGTTTGAGGTTGCTGTGAGCTAGGCTGACACCATGGCACTCTAGCTCGGACAACAGAGTAAGACTCTGTCTCAAAAAAAAAAAAAAAAAAATTTTTCTTTTTAAAAACAAAGCAAGGAAGAAATGGTACTGTGTGCTTTCTTTGTCAAGTAAAGAACTGTAGAAGTGCTTTTGTGTGGAAAGTCAATTTATAAAACACACTGTAAACTTAAAAGTTTTTGACTTTATTTGGCATATATCTTATTCTGAATTTCACTTCTAATTTATTGAGATTTATTTAGAGGGCAATTATTAGCATTTACTATGGAAATTTATCAGTGGAAGAATCATTGAGCTTTAATAATTACAAGCAGTCTTCTACTTTCATTTCTAGTGTGTTCTTTAAAACTATAATTTGAGAAAGCAAAATAGAAAGCAAATATAAGGGACTATTCTATTCCTAGAGAATTAAAAATGAAAAATATAAAATCCCTGATTTCATCTGCACTTTTAAATGTAATTGTGGATAAATCTTGCATTTAGTACATGTTCATTTTCATTCTTTCCATTCACTGTTGATCACACTTTTCTATCTGGCTCATGTCCAGTGGTCATCGATTAAAGCTATAGAATAGGTGATTTCAAAATAACTAAAGATTTCTATCTTTTTTGATTGTCATATATTGTCATGTATTTGAGACCTGTGTTTCTTATTCCTAGCATAAACTTTTTGTTGTTGTTGTTGTTTTGAGACAGAGTCTCACTCTGTTGCCCGGGCTAGAGTGCCATGGCGTCACCCCAGCTCACAGCAACCTCAAACTCCTGGGCTCAAGCGATCCTCCTGCCTCAGCCTCCCGAGTAGCTAGGACTACAGGCATGCACCACCATGCCCAGCTAATTTTTTTTCTATATATATTTTTAGTTGTCTAGATAATTTGTTTCTATTTTTTCAGTAGAGACGGGGTCTCGCTCTTGCTCAGGCTGGTCTTTGAACTCCTGAGCTCAAACGTTCCACCTGCCTTGGCCTCCCAGAGTGCTGGGATTACTGGTGTGAGCCACCGCGCCCGGCCCCTAGCATAAACTTTTGCATTTTTAAATTTCTCATAATTTTTAAAACTTTTATGTTAAAATGATGATAGATTCACAGGTTACAAAGAAATGTTTGGAGAAATCCCATGAACCCTTCTCCCAGCCTCCTGTTGTCATCATCTTACGTAACTATAGTATAATATCAAAACCAAGAATTTGATATGAGTATACTCCATAGAGTTTATTCTATTTCACCATTTATACGTGTACTCATTTGTGTGTGTATGTGTGTAGTTCTATGCAATTTAATCACACGTGTAGCCTTGTATAACCAACACTACAATCAAGGGTACTCAACTGTACCATCACCGGTAAGATTCCTTTGTGTTGCCTCTATAGCTATCCCCACCTTCTCTCTGTCCCTAAACCCTGGCAACCACTAATTTGTTTTCCATTTTTATAATTATGTTATTTCAGAAATGTTGCATAAATGGAATCATGCAGTATGTATTCTTTGGAGATTGACTCTTTTCACTCAGCATAATTTCTTCAAAGTTCATCCAAATAGTTTTATGTATTAATGGTTTGTTCCTTTTTATTGTGGAAAGGAAGGATACAAGTAGTCAGGTGATGTTATCTATGTTCCAGACATTATGGTTACAGCTAAAATATGTACCTTTTTTCTCAGGAATGTCTGGTTAATAGAAAAGAGAGCCTACTTGCTGTGGGTGTATATGAGCATCTGGGTAATATAATGGAAAACATTCTTGCTTTACAACTAGACCTGAATTTGAATCCCACTTCTGGCGCTCTCTGGCTTGTGATCCTGTTTTCATTGTGTATAACACAGGAATAATAATGCCTGTCTTGGAGAGTGATTTTTGAGATTTAAATGAGATTACATGTGTTTTTCCCAGGGCTTATAATAGCCACCCAGATGCTAGCTATTAT
Source organism: Eulemur rufifrons (assembly GCF_041146395.1). Classification (NCBI taxonomy): domain Eukaryota; kingdom Metazoa; phylum Chordata; class Mammalia; order Primates; family Lemuridae; genus Eulemur; species Eulemur rufifrons. Next base: position 103,293,067 of record NC_090989.1, read on the forward strand.
AACCTTCTTGGTGACTGTAAATTGCTACATGCTCTTAATTTCTGCATTCATGGGAGCACTAGACAAGATCTTGTAGCCACTTCAGAATATTTAGTCTATTTTTTAGGTCTTTGCTCAAAAATCATGTTTATGAAACTTGAATACCAGCTTTGACATCTTGATCATCCATTTATATACCATAATGCTTTTGCAAATAAAATATATAAATCAAAATTAACCAAAATGTTAAAAATGAAATATTTTTGGTAATAATGTGTGTTTATAGTGGTTGGTATGTCAGACTATGAATGGCTCTAGCATCAAAGCAATGTTAATAAATGATAGCCAGTAGTCTTATGATCAGTATTTATGATAATTGTGTTCATAAAACTTCTTAATATATTTCCTGGAAGTTACTAAGCTTTTCTGAGCTATTGGCTTCTGTATTCTTCTATACATGTGAGACATGAAAAGCCTTTGAATTAGGACTCTGTGAATGACCCATTGTCACTACTTTCTTCTTTCATATATACTGTTATTTTTTTCAAAGCACAAAGAAATTAGAAATTATTTTATCTGAAAATATTATTGAAACCTGTTTAACTTGTTCTTATTCTTCCGTTTAGTATTGTTATCAAGGAATTTTAATTCTAGATGAAGATTTTGTTCATTAACATTGGGGGACTACTAAGCAAAATAAAAATATTTTTTGCTTAAAGAAGTGGAACTCATAAAGTAGTATATAACTGTAAAACTATAAATCTTCACTTAATATTTATATAAAGACTATCAATTGGAATTTCTGGTGGCAGCAAAAGTAATACAGTTTATTTTCAGGGCTGCTTAACTGATTTAAACCAAATGAACAAAAACTTGCTCAATGAAAATGATATTGTACATGAAATCTGTAAACATGTTATTATTCATCTCATTTTACAGATGAAATTAAGAATGCAAAAATAAGGACATTAGCCTCATTTATGAGAATAATGTTAAATGTTATTCATTCCTTTTGAACCAGATTCCAAAATGCTAGAAATCATATATTATGGTGTTACTTTGATGAAGTTTAATCATAGACTTTTATATATGGATTTTAAAATGGATATCTTGATGTTTAAGTATGTTTCATGTTTCTCTTCAGACATCTAACATTACTTAGAAATTTCCCATGGTAGAGAAAAGAATTCATCCCAGAATAAAATTTTCCATGTGTGTTTAAAACTTTTTAGCTACTTTGATTTGCATAATTTGAATAGCAGAGCCTTGGTTTTTGGTTAGGCTTTTAGAGACTAGGCAATTGTAGCAGATCATTTCAACATTAATTTAAAAAAAATATATGTAAGCAGTGTGAAATAATGGAAAAAGTATAAGACTACCACTCAGGAGATTGAGATTCAAGTTCTGCCTCAAGATTTAAGTATTCTGGCCGGGCGCGGTGGCTCACGCCTATAATCCTAGCACTCTGGGAGGCCGAGGTGGGCGGATCCTTTGAGCTCAGGAGTTCGAGACCAGCCTGAGCAAGAGCGAGACTCCACCTCTACTAAAAATAGAAAGAAATTATATGGACAGCTAAAAATATATATAGAAAAAATTAGCCGGGCATGGTGGCGCATGCCTGTAGTCCCAGCTACTCGGGAGGCTGAGACAGGAGGATCGCTTGAGCTCAGGAGTTTGAGGTTGCTGTGAGCTAGGCTGACGCCACGGCACTCACTCTAGCCTGGGCAACAGAGCGAGACTCTGTCTCAAAAAAAAAAAAAAAAAAAAGATTTAAGTATTCTGATTTCTTTTCCTCATCTGTGCGTAGTAATAACACCTGCTTTGCCTATCTAACATGTTTGCTATGAGAATCAAATGACATAACTTATAAGAAAGGAGCATTTAAATACTAAGGTGACAAATAATGCTGTATGCCTCCATCATAAATGAGGTTCAAGCTGTAGTGATCACCTTTAGCTAGCAGAGCAGCAGGAGCAAGATTCAATCTAAGGAACAACACTGATGCAAGAATGCTCCAATTGTTTTTGAAAAGAGGACTGGGATCCTTTAACAGTTAGTTATGCTACATAAACAATAAAACAAAAAGTAAACACATCTAAAACTGAGTACAGTTCTGGAATGCTAGTGCTAGAAAGCTTCTTTAGGATTTTCTAGCCAAGTTCTCTTATTTTACATATGAAGAAACTGAGATAGGGTTATCCAATAAGTTTTTGTAGTGGCAAACTAAAATGCAGTTCTCAGGGTGGTTAATGAGATACAGGGTTTGAAATTAGTTGTACTTATAAGGCATCAAATCACCATTTTACTACTGACTTAGAATGTAATCATGGGCAACTTCTCTAAGCCTCAGTTTTTCATCTATTAATATAAATTGGGGCTAGTGATAACCGTATCTATGGGGTGGTTTTAGTAAAAGAGATGATATATGTAAAATGCTTAGCACATTTATGGCACATAGTATGCCCTCAGTAAATGATGCCTCTGTTATTACTGTTATTTTTAGCTGTTTAGCAGATAGCAGAATCTTCCAGAACAATTTACTCCTTCCACTAAATTTGTTCAAGGTAATAGCTAATGGCCCAGTTATCTTTCACTGAAACAACCTAGGCAGTACTCTTCATGTGTCCCCATTCTGCAGTTACAAGGATGAGCAAATTGCTTCCGTATTGAAAAGAGACGGTTATCCTTAAACAGATTAAAAACATTAGAAAGTTTAAAAATACAAGGTAGAAAATCTAATGTAAATAATCATCTGTTGTCTAAGTTGTCATAATTTAATAAAGAACTGAAATGACTTGGGTATGTAAGAAGTATAACTTATAGATGATCTGGGGTATGAAAATCATCTCTCGCCCCTAGCGCTTTCCTTGAGTAAAATGACACGATAGGCTTTTGTTTCATTCAACTTAATTGTACACTAAATGTCTATAACTCCTTTTTTCCCCTTGTTAAGTGACAGTATGAAAAAGCATGTAATACTTTCAATGCCTTTTCATATTAAAAGTGTCCCTGTCTATTTTGGATCTATGTATGTTTAAGAGTCAAGATTATTCATCTGTTGTGCCTGGTACAGTGCCTTGAGTATAATAAAGAGGCATCTAAATATTGATTTTTTAAAAAATAGATTTTAGTTGAGAATTATTATATGCAGAATTATTTAGTATCAATGAAGTTATGTCATTTCAAAAGTTAATTATAGATTTAAAACATTCTTAATTTCAGATTTCCTTTTTTTCTGGGGAACTATATTTTTAATAACAACAACATTAGTTGCTCTTCTGAAAAAAGAAAACAAAGAAATATCAGTAGTAAAAGAAGAAACACAAGGGATCACAGATACTTATAAGCTGCTTTTTGCAATTGTAAAAATGCCAGCAGTTCTGACATTTTGCCTTCTGATTCTAACTGCAAAGGTAAGAGATTTATAAATCAAATTTACCATTTTGTTGTAAGTCCCAATATCATGTAATACTTTCAATGCCTTTTCATACCATAGGTTCCTTTCCACTAGTATTAGAATTTAACAATGGAAAACAATATTTTCTGTTCATTAATGTATTTGAAAAGGTATGATGATACCAAATATAATTTTAAAGTAAGCTTATTCTTGAAAAGAATTATGTCAATTTGAAGAACTGCTAATAAATGAACTTTTATTGAATTAATGATATTAATGCTTAGAATGGAAATGAATACCTTGAAAAACCGTTAGCTCTCCACTGTTATAATGAGTATATATTTAATGTTGGGGTAATAAAATTATTTTCTTAGAATGTGGTTTACATAGATATGGAAGTGTATGAGTATTAGAAGTCTCTTTAAAAATCCATTGAATTATTTTTTTAAATATGGAAAAGAAAATCATACCATAAGATAAATGGGGATTACTGTTGAATATTATTCTGTATTAAGATGTCCTAATTTGTAGTTCCACAACATTTTTAAAATGTTATGCTAGAATAAAGGTAAGTATATTTTGTTACAGTGAGTTATTGCTAGTGTTGGAGTTAATATTCCTAAAATCTAGAATCTTACAGGATTTTCATTTTATACATTTAAATCTATATAAACAGTTTATAGTTATCTTTTGGCAGTTCTGAAGGAAATATAATAGCCTCATGGTTTTCATTTTATATAATCAGCTTATCCATCTCTTAATAGGAAGGGAAAGTTCAGGAAATGTTGACAGTTTCAGGGAACATATTTTCTAATTATGTCATTCAGAAATAAACATTATTAGAATTTTTGGTATGTTTCTTCAAGCCTCCCCTTTTTCCCTATATATGTATGTGTGTATATACATACTTCATTTATTTACATATATATTTTAAAAGTAGAATTGGATCATACTGTATATAATTTCTTATCTTGTTTTTGTCTTATTATCCCAAACATATTTCTATATTATTAAATAATATTTGAAAGCATACTTTTTAATAGCTACATAATATAGTCATAGTGTGTAAATTTGCCATAATCTACTTAGTCATTTTGTTGTTACTGTATATTTAATTTGCTTATGTTTTTTAATTATAAAGATGTACTAGTGATAAGTCCTTCTTTGATGTTCTGAATATTTCCTTCCAATGGATTCTTAAATGGGCAATTAGTGAGTGAATTAGTGAATATGATTGTTGAATTGCTTTTCAAAAAGTTATACTAATTTATACTGTCTCCAGCAATGTATAAGGAAGTACTTCAATTACAAAGTATATAATCCTGTGTTCTTAGGCTGGGCGCAGTGGCTCACACCTGTAATCCTAGCACTCTGGGAGGCCGAGGCGGGTGGATCGTTTGAGCTCAGGAGTTTGAGACCAGCCTGAGCAAGAGCGAGACCCCGTCTCTACTAAAAATAGAAAGAAATTATATGGACAGCTAAAAATATATATATAGAAAAAATTAGCCAGGCATGGTGGCGCATGCCTGTAGTCCCAGCTACTCGGGAGGCTGAGGCAGGAGGATTGCTTGAACCCAGGAGTTTGAGGTTCCTGTGAGCTTGACACCATGGCACTCTAGCCCGGGCAACAGAGTGAGACTCTGTCTCAAAAAAATAAATAAATAAATAAATAATCCTGTGTTCTCCCTTTAAATTTCCCCCAAACTGACATCTCTCCTAACTTTTAATAGTATAGATTAATTTTCCTTGGTTTTGAGTTTTATGTAAATGGACTACATATATGTGTGTGTGTGTATTAAGTGTGTGTGTGCATATATATATATATATATATATATTTATTTATTTTTTAGAGACAATATCTCACTCTGTCAGCCAGGCTGGAATGCAGTGGCATGGTCACTGTAACCTCCAACTCCTGGGTTCAAACAGTCTTCCTACCTCAGCCTCCTGGAGTCGTTGGGACTACAGGAGCACACCACACCTGGCTAAATTTTTATTTTTATTTTTTTGTAGAAACAAGACATTGCTATATTGCCCAAACTCCTGGCCTCAAGTGATCCTCTCACCTTGGCTTCACAAAGTGTTGGGATTATAGGCGTAAGCCACTGTGCCTGGCCTATAATATGTATTCTTACGTTTGATGCATGTACTTTTTTTCACTCAACATTATATTTGTGTGATTTACCCATGTTATTGTCCACAGCAAGCAGTAGTTCATCTCATTGATGTATAATATTCCGTTTTACAAATATACCACAATTTATCCATTCTAGGAACAGATTGTTTAGAGTTATTACTGAATAGTATTTCTACGAACATTCATGTACATGACTTTTGGTGAACATAGGTACACATTTCTGATGGGTAAATACATAGGAGTAGAATGGCTAGGTCATAGGAAAGGCATAGTGTATACTGCCAAACAGTTTTCCAAAGTGGTCATTTTCCAGTTTTCCCTACTACCAGCAATAGTAGGGTTCTAATTACTTCACATCCTTGAAAACACATATATCATCGTTTTAATTTTAGCCTTTCTGATGGGTGTGTAATGGCATCTTATTATGGTTATAATTTGAATTTCCCTGAAGATGAAAGAAATTCAGCATCTTTTCATATGTTTATTGGCCATTTGAATATCCAGAGTTGCCCTTTTCTTTAAATTTGTAAAATTTTTGGTTTTTATGTATTCTGAATTGAGTCTTTTCTTAGATATGTGTATTACAAATATCTCCTACTATGTAACTTTTAAGACAGAGTAAATTATAAAGTCAGTTTGTATATCTCATTTGTACAAAGAGAATGGATAAAATGTAAGTGAAATTCTTTTTTGGGCTTAAGTGAAATATATTTGACCTTTGATTTTTTTGTGGTGAAATTTGCTCTTTGGCTCCATTCCGAGAACTTAAAGTATGTACTATCTATAATTTCTTTTAAAAAATTTTGTGATACAATTTCCCAAGTTTTGCAGATTAATTAATAGAAAGAACTCCTTTATGTCCTTTATCCAGATTCTCTAATTGTTAACATTTAGCTCTACTTTCTTTATTCTGTAAATTTGTTCTTTCTGTATATATATATATATATATATATATATATTTTTTTTTTTTTTGAGACAGCGTCTCACTCTGTTGCCCGGGCTAGAGTGCCATGGCATCAGCCTCGCTCACAGCAACCTCAAACTCCTGGGCTCAAGCAATCCTCCTGCCTCAGCCTCCCGAGTAGCTGGGACTACAGGCATGCGCCACCATGCCTGGCTAATTTTTTCTGTATATATTTTTAGTTGTCCATATAATTTCTTTCTATTTTTTTAGTAGAGACGGGGTCTCGCTCTTGCTCAGGCTGTTCTTGAACTCCTGAGCTCAAACGATCCACCCGCCTCGGCCTCCCAGAGTGCTAGGATTACAGGCGTGAGCCACCGTGCCCGGCCTATATATATATCTATTACATATTTCTTCTGAAATATTTGAGAGTAATTTGTACATATTTGTGGCGATAATGCTTCATCTTTACCATACTTATTATATTTGGGGTTAACTGAAGACTTAAGGTTTTTTTAAACTTAAACCATATAAATCAGTAAGTTTGGATTTTTGACACTGTTTATTATAACAGATTGGACTTTTTTGAAGCAGAAATTTAGTTGTACTTAGAGCCATCTACATTTCCTATAAGTACTGAATTTTCATTTGTTTTCACTAAATATTGTTAGTAAACCATAGGGCAAAGTGGGCCTTCTGTAACTTGATTGTTATACCAGCTATAATAATATGATACTTGTAACAGTCATGGGTCAATAATGAAATTGAGGCTTTTGAGGAACTTACAGATGCCTGAAGGAAAATATTTCATAAGTCACAAATTAAAATACTTTTTTGTTTTTATATTGCAGATTGGTTTTTCAGCAGCAGATGCAGTAACGGGACTGAAATTGATAGAAGAGGGAGTACCCAAAGAACATTTAGCCTTATTGGCAGTTCCAATGGTTCCTTTGCAGATAATATTGCCTCTGATTATCAGCAAATACACTGCAGGTCCCCAGCCACTAAACATATTTTACAAAGCCATGCCCTACAGGTAAAAATGAAATAAAACCTTACTAAATAAGAAAGGTTAAAATGAGGGACATTCATCAGTATCACTAATATCTGAGTGTAGAGAATATATGAAAAAAGTCTTGAAAAGCATCTTTAATTTCACCATCATTTGTATGTACTTTTATCTCTTTTTAACCTCCTAACAGGCTTTAGATACAGGTTTCTTTCATATGGTAGGCACACAGATTTCTGTTTTTATTGTTGCTTAACCTAAAAGGGAAGTCAACTCAATGTTCCCTTGTTTTCCTACAGGTTATTGCTTGGATTAGAATATGCCCTACTTGTTTGGTGGACTCCTAAAGTAGAACATCAAGGGGGATTCCCTATATATTACTATATCTTAGTGCTGCTGAGTTATGCATTACATCAGGTAAGCTTGCTGTGGTTTTCTCAGGAAGTCAACTATTTTCTGTAAAAAAAGGGGAAAATTTTCTGTAATTGCCTTAAAATAATGTTAATAAATTTTAAGATGTAAGCATGAATCTGACACAGAAGAAATTATTTGATGGTGAACTTTAAACCTTATCATTTTTGATTTAATGAGTTCTGTTCTCTTTCTCTGAAAAGGAGAGCTCTTTACTCATTTGTTCATTTTTTAAAATTCATTCAACAAGTATTTGTTAGATTTCAGAATTGATTCCAAAGCCAGGTAATTCTACTCTTGCTAAACATCCCTCAGTTTATTCCTAGATTTGGGTTCTTTGTTTCTTCAAGTCATAAATCTTTTCTTTCTGAAAGTACTGAGAAATAATGATGGCTACTGGATTAGAGGTCCCAGGTTTCTGACTTAACTTCCATATTAAAATTATGATGTACTCTGATTTTGAAAGCTGTGTGTTAAGATGCTTTTTCTTTCTTTGTTAAATATATTTATAATCTCTAGAAGAAGTAATTCCTTCTTTACTCTAGCCTCACCTAAGCTGCTCTCGCAGAATGAGGTTTTTTGTTCTCAAAGGAAGTGATTCAAGTAAATGGCAGAAACCCAGTAGTAACCTTTGGGACTCGACTACAATTATTCCTAATGCATATTTCAGAGTCACTTTGGATTTTTCTGTCCAATATACTCTAAACCCTTTGAAAGTTATATTTACTAACTTTTACTTAGTTTTTAACTGAAACCTGAAAATATGACTTCCTGGTAACCTCAGAGAATTCCGTAGTGGATCATGTCTGACTAAACTGTGTGTTCATAAAATCACTGAGGCCAGGCTATCAAATATTTGTTTTCTGTTTTGCACATGTTTGGTTAATACTAGGCACATAATTAAAGTTAAAAGAAGTGCTTTAGCTTAGTCAGTGCTTTACTGTCTGTATGGTATGATGTTATGGTCCAAAAATTACTTGTTGGGCTTTGGATTTTATTTGACAATTTACCGAAGTGTAGTCAGTGAAACTCAGCCAACCAGATGCTTTTTGGGAAAAAAAGGTACAAGGCTAAGTAAATTCGAGAAATGATGCATGACATAACTCCTTTATAAGGAGTTATAAGTAGCACTGAATCATTCCTTCAACAAATATTAAGTGAACACCTATTCCTTGCCAGAAACCATTCTGAGTACTGAAATATAACTGAATAAATCTTGCCAAAATCCCTGCCCTCAAGGAGTTTATATCCTAAATATTTTCAGAAAGCCTGCAGTGAAAGGAAACTTTTAAATTTTGTATGACTTAACATATCTCAGTCTTAATTGACTTTGGAACTCCTCTTTGTATGAACACCCCATGGGACAGTATTCAAAGGAATACTATTTTAGAAGCATGATTTGTATGCATTTTCCTAAATGGAGAGTTAATTTTTGCCTCTTAAGCACTTTTTGCCACCTTAGGAGGTTTTTCTCTTCAGTTTGTCACATAAATTTTAGAATGTTATTTTTCTTGTGTATATATAGGAGAAAATATAATTTTATATTCGGATTTCTTTGAATATTTTGAGTATTTACATGTATAATAGGTATACACATATATATACAATATATAATACTAACAATGTTTTATGTTTTCCCTGTAGGTTACGTTGTACAGCATGTATGTTTCTATAATGGCTTTCAATGCAAAAGTTAGTGATCCACTTATTGGAGGAACATACATGACCCTTTTAAATACTGTGTCCAATCTAGGGGGAAACTGGCCTTCTACAGTAGCTCTTTGGCTGGTGGATCCCCTTACAGTGAAAGAGTGCGTAGGAGCATCAAACCAGAATTGTCGAACACCTGATTCTGTTGAGGTATGTATGTTTTAATTTTAGATAACATTATGCTAATATTAAGATATTAGAGCCAGGCTTGATGTTTCATGCCTGTAATCCCAGCTGTTTGGGAGACTGAGGCAGGAGGATCACTTGAGCCCAGGGGTTCAAGGCTGCAGTGAGCTATGATTGTGCCCCTGCACTTCAGCTTGGGCAACAGAGGGAGACCTTGTCTTTTAAACTAAAAACAAAAACCAGAAAGGGTATTAACTTCCTTATTTTGCCTCTAGAAGTACTGTAGCTTTTCTTAAAATCATAACTGTCCGTAGTTTCTAGTGTATAAATTTACTTATTTTTTTCTTTCTCATCATAACTAGGGGTGATAACACATTCAAATTAGCAAGACTAGCTCACTTTAAAGGTGCTTCTCAGCAATGGAGAGGCAATCTGTCCTCCACCTTGAGGAATAACTGTCCTACACAGTAGGCACTGGATAAATGCATAATAGCTAAGTTTTATAATGTTGGAAAAGGGGAACTTCCATTGGCTATTCATATAACAATTATAACTAAAACTGAATGGTGAATGGTTTGTCAAGTCATTATTTCAAAGTAGCACAGTCTTCTAGAGTACATTCATTCAAAATTTCTTCACATTTTCAAATGTGAAGAGCTGCATCTTGTTTACAGCAAGAGCTAAAAATTGTTTTTAATCCTATTAGTGGCACTAGAGAGATTAACATATTAACATATTTTGCCATTTGAATTAAGTGAAATATTGAACTATTTTAAGAAAAATATATTTTGATTAATCCTTTAAATTATAAAGTAGAAACATGGTAATTGCTGGATACTTCCATTTTGAAATTGTAGAATATTTATTATAATTTTCTTTTTACAGCTTTGCAAAAAACTTGGTGGCTCATGTGTTACGGCACTGGATGGTTATTATGTGGAGTCAATTATTTGTGTTTTTATTGGATTTGGTTGGTGGTTCTTTCTTGGTCCAAAATTTAAAAAGTTACAGGATGAAGAACCATCTTCATGGAAGTGCAAAAGGAGCAACTAATGCATATACTACTGGACATTCTAGAAAGGTAATTGTAGTTTAGTTTTAATTCAGAGAGCTATGATAATCAGTGCACAGGAGTATAAAATATTATTTTAAACAAGGAAATTATTAATATGAAATGCCAAATGGTTGAAAGATATAGACCTCTCTGTATATTCGATCTTATTTTTCCTTGCCTTGTCAATGTATTTAAAGTTTACTTAAGTCGAGAAATTGATTCTAAAACAACTTTTTTGGCTTTGTTATTTGATTTATATCTTTTTATTTTGTTGGTTCTAAAACAACTTTTTTGGCCTTGTTATTTGATTTATATCTTTTTAATTTACTGACCAAAGCATGTTTTAAGCTGCAGTGCATTAGTCATGGGTGGTAACCATGCCCACAAGTATTGTTACCAGTACCTATCATTGAGCTGTGTTTAAATTTTGGGTACAATATATTAAATGGAAAAGAGCTTGATATTCAGGTACTAACTATAAACTAGTCTGACCTTGTTGGAAGTTAAAATCTTATTTTGAATTGTAAATTGGTTAAATTTTATGTGGAATTTGCTGAGAAGAGAATGTAGACTACTGAAATGTCATTTTGGTTGTTATTTTTCTGATCATAACCACATTGTAAAAATGAATCTGTGTTTAAAAGACTATTTTAAATGTATTTCCTGCTTTTGTAAGCATTAGAGATTTATAAGAAGATTGTTCAAATTATTTTTTATAAAATGAAAGCTATGGCTTTTTTAATTTATTGATTCCCCCTGCCCCCACCCCCTCTTTTTGGAAGATATTTTGATTTCTTGTTAACTTTTACCCTAAAGTTTATGTATGTTTTTTGTCACAAGTGCTTCATGGCACACAGACAGCTAATGAGGGGATCAAATTTAGTGTTATATGTATGTTCACAGCAAAGTTTTAAAAATAAAAATTAAATGTTATTCCTCAAGTAGTTTTTTTTTAATTAACAAGAGAAAAAAACAGTAAAGCTTTCCGATTAAGTAAAATTTCAGTGAATAATTCCATAATATTCAAAACTAATATTTTAAAGAGAGAGACAAAGACATTTTGTGCCTTTGACAAATAAATTATGTGGTAGAAGAATATTCTTAATTAAGCACTTTACTAGTGAAAAAGAGCTCACAGTTACTTTATGCCAAATCAGGTACTGTATTTTCATTTATTAAAACACAGTCTTTATTTGTAAAGTATAATTTCCAGTGGACAATTGCTATTCCAGAAGAATTAAGCTTCTGAGTACTTTAGCAATTTCTAACATATTATGTACACCCAGTGATAAGGTTCTTTGCATATTTTCTGTTATGTATTACTCTGATGCATTAGAGATTATATAAACTCTTCACAAATTAGAGAAAAATAGAGATTAAGTTGTTTGTATTACTCTGATGCATTAGAGATTATATAAACCCTTCACAAATTAGAGAAAAATAGAGATTAAGTTGTGAGTCTTAATAATTTTATCTTTGTAGGAACATATATACTAACTCCTGACTTTGTGAACTTTATAACATAGGTTGAATTTTAGAATGGGGTTTTTATAAATAATGGAGAATAAAATGGGTGGGAGAAAATGGCACACAGCATCTGAAGAAAGATAGAGGGCAGTGGCCTCTAGAACTCATGCACTGCCATTGGAAAGCCTGTGTTGGGCATCAATGTCAGATCCTGAAGAATCACCTGGAAAAATATTTATCCTAGAGGCAAGGAGGCCACACCAAACTGCAGACTACAGTACTTTGTCACATGGTTGTCCATTATCATGTATTATAATCAAAATGTTTACTTGAATAAAGAAAAGAGCCCATTTAACTCTCACATATGAAATGTATTTTGATTTTTAATTTTTGGATTAAGAAGCTCAGATTGCCATAACAGCCTTTTATTTCTTCCCATTTATATTATTACAAATTATACATACTTTCAAACATAGTTTTAAATCTATACATCTTTCATGACTTGAAGTGTTAAAACATATTTTAAGCCTTTAACTATAAGATGAAAGCCATTAATTACATTTGCTCTAGAAATAAACAAAAAATTATTTTGAATTATATTTCATTGGTAATTTGGGTACAGTTTGTAATGCATGCCAAAAAAGACTTCTTAATAGCTATGTGCAACTGTGTTGCATACATTGATCACCAATGGCATTTAAAAATGATCTACCTGAATCTGAGGATCTGTTCATTGTAAATCATTAGTACTAAAAAATACTACCCTATTTTTGTATGTGAGTGTTTTTCTTGAATGATTGATCCTGATAAATTAAGCTCTACTCTCAAGTATGGATATCAACTCCTCCTGTTAATGCATTATATATTTATTGGCTAATATTAGATTGAGCATATATCTCTTTATATTAGTATCTCTATATGAGCATTGGTTGCAACATGTATACATCTGAGTTTGAAAAGTTCTTATAAGATTAACTAAAACTAAAACCACAAACTCGCTCCATTGTAAATATTTTAATTTTGCTTGATCAATCATAAGTGTGTTGAACGTCTTAAATAGATTTTTTTTCTAATTTTTTATGTTATCCCTTTGAAATCTAAACCCACAAGCCAAAGTTATTGTTGGGTTTCATCTCTTTATTGCAAGGATTTTTATCCAAAACAGATGTCAGTGGGATTGGGGCCCTAAACCCCTGAATTGCTTGCAAAACTCTGGGTATATAATTTTTTGTTTTTCTGGACAGAGTAAAATCTTGAATGGGCTGTGATCCAAAAATCATGGTTTTGAAAGTGGGCTGCATTATGACCTATAATCACAAATCTGAAATAATAGTTATAAAATTGTTTAAAGATTCTTGAGAAGAATGTTGAAAAAAAATCAGTGATGAAAACTGGAGAATCTCTGCGTTTGTAGTACTGTATTGAACTTGAAACCTTGAAGGAGTAGATAAGACATTATGGTGAAAGAGAGACCACAAGGGTCAATTATATCCTACAGAAGACTTACCTTAGTCATTGAACTCTTTTTTTCCAATGAATGACTTTTATTTTGCTTTGTTAACAGAAACCCAAAAAAGTATGTTGCTTTATATTGAATGGTTGAGATTATTTAATATAAAATATGACTAATTTGTTTTTGTATTTTGGAAGATTATGTTTTTCCAAGTAGTTGAAAGAATGACTAAAGCTATGTAACACAGACCCTACTAAAAATAAAGAAACAACTTAGTGGGAACATTCCATGCCGATTTCCAAAATGTATTTTACCTTAGTATTAGAGAAAGAAAATAAATCTTTAAAATAATTCCATTAAAACTAGGATTAATGTATTTAATAAGACCATTTTAGTTACAGAAGGGAAGGTGATATTGTAACTGCTGAGACTTTTTTTAGCCAATGTCTTTGGTAGATAGCAAGGCATAATTATTTTATTTTCTCTTAGAGGAGATTTAAAATACCTATTATAGGCCATGTTCTTTTCTACTTCAGCTTATATCTATCTCCCTGATTTGACAGTGCCAAATTTTTAATGTAATCATTATTTGGTTTGGGACTGAGAGCTCTTCCATTTACTATCAGTCAAAACCACTACTGGAGTTTTCATTTTACTCCCCCAGTTTGTTAGCAAGTTGGAATCAGAATCAGCACGGAGAGCTAATTTTCCTTCCTGGAATTCTGTTTTGTTGGAGACAGGTCCCATATCAGGGCAGCCTAATTAATGTACAGGATTCATACCCTCTCCCTTAAGTGAATAGAAGCTTTTATCCCATCATTGGATTATGAAGATTGCTTTTAAAGATGTTTGTTTGTTTGTTATATGTTTGTTTACTTTGGACCATTGGGTTATAAGGATTGCTTTTAAAGATGTTTGTTTTATTGTGGGGAAGGGAAGTGGGCATTTTATAGGAGAAAATAGTTTTATGAAGCAGAGTGAAAATTCTATGATTAATCATCACTTTAAAAAATTTTTAAAAATTTTGCCTGAGTGTATCATTAAAGAGATCATATTAAAATATCAGCAATATTAATTCACATAGCTCATATGAAGTCTTGAATCATTTAGAAAAAAGTTGCTATAGTTTAATAGTTTTTTATTGTCAATGTAGATATTACAACTTTGTAACACTTTTGTGTGAAGAATAATGATTAAGTAGCAGGACTGAAATAAGGTACTGGTATAATTCATAGGGAATTATCATAAGTCTCTAAAATTTAGTACCCAGTCAGTGAACAGTTAATTAGTCACTAATATAAAACATAAATACTAAAGCCTATTCTTATTTTCCTTGAAATGACCTAATGTTGGAAAAATTTAATTTTATAGTCATAGTTAATGAAATTGAAATTTTTTATCACATGTACCTATAAAGTTAGGAAAATATAACATTGAAACAAAATTTGATATTTTAAAAAGTTAGTTTGGTATATTTGATAAATTACCACTTTCAAATTATATTGATCAGTCTATATTGTTGTCCTCTGATACTGCATTTACAAAAATTAGTGTAAATTGAAAAAAATACTAAATGTTGAAAGCTGTCATTGTTGAAATTTTTATGAAATTATTGTGCCCGTGTACAGGTGTGAATTAAGAATATACAGCACACAATCATTTCTGTTATTGTTTTTGGAAGATATAGCACTAGCCTTCCTAGTTTTGCATTGTTTAAGTGTTTTGAATATATGTGAAATGTTTAGTTATATTTGGTTAATTTATTTAAAAAGTGCATTAAACCATAATATTTATGAAATGTTTTAAGTATTTGGAATATATTTGAAATAAATTCTCCAGATTTTTACATAAAGGATTACTTAAATGCTCAAAATGATTGTTACACAATCGATCTCTAAAAAATAAAACATTAATGAAATACTTTGTTTTCATTTTTATTAACAGGTAAATTTACTTTCAAATCAGTCATGTTAAAATTGCAGTAGACTGGCATAATTAGGACCAACTACAGTAATTTCAAATCACATATACTTACCACCAAACCTTTTCTTTCTTTCTTTCTTTTTTTTTTAATGAAGCCATACTCAATTATTGTTTATATCTTTATTTTTAGAGAGACAGTCTTGCTCTGTTGCCCACGCAGGAATGCAGTGGCACAATCATAGCTCACTGCAACCTTGAACTCCCAAATTCAGGTGATCCTCCTGCCTCAGCCTCCTAAGCAGCTAGAGTTATAGGCTTTTTATTTTTTAGAGATGGGGCTCCCAAAATGGTGAGATTACAGGTGAGAGCCACCATGTCTGGCCTGTTTGTATCTTTAACTAATAACCTGAGCAAAGGGAAGGGCAGGTACTGGCATGACATTTTCCCTTTAAGAAGAGATAATACTTGGATAGTTTGGGATTATTAAGAATTTCACAGCTATGATCACACCACTGCACTTCAGCCTGGCCACAAAGCAAGACTCCATCTCTAAATAAATAATAAAGAATTTCACTGGGAAACTTTATTAGAAAATCTCTTGTTTTTAAAACATTTGTATTTGGGTATAGGCTTCATTAGTGGTTACAATTTTGAAGAGTTTCTTTAAAAGGCAATATGAAACCATAGAGAAAATATTTGTTTCTATACAGTTAGAGCTCTCTGAGAAAATTTTACTGAAATTTGGGACCTATGCAGAAAGAGAAACCTTTGAAGTTAAATCATGACTGAATAGATAGTGAGAAACCATCCAGAGTATATTAGTTTGCTAGGACTGCCATAACAGAATACCATAGACTGAGTGGCTTAAACAGTGGAAACTTCTTTTCTCACAATTCTGGAGGCTGGAAGTCCAAAATCAAGGTGTCAGCAGGTTGAGTTTTTTCTGAAGCTTCCCTTCTTGGTTTGGAGACAACCACCTTCTTGCTGTGTCCTCACATGACCCTTCCTCTGTGCACATCTATCCCTAGTATCTCTTCCTCTTATAAGGACACCAGTCCTGTCAGCTTAAGGCCCCACCCTTATGATCTCACTTAGCCTTTTTTTTCTTTTTGAGACAGAGTCTCGCTTTGTTGCCTGGGCTAGAGTGAGTGCCATGGTGTCAGCCTAGCTCACAGCAACCTCAAACTCCTGGGCTTAAGCCATCCTCCTGCCTCAGCCTCCCGAGTAGCTGGGACTATAGGCATGCACCACCATGCCCGGCTAATTTTTTCTATATATATTTTTAGTTGGCCAGATAATTTCTTTCTATTTTTAGTAGAGATGGGGTCTCGCTCTTGCTCAGGCTGGTCTCGAACTCCTGACCTCGAGCCATCCTCCCACCTCGGCCTCCCAGAGTGCTAGCATTACAGGTGTGAGCCACTGTGCCTGGCCTTCACTTAGCCTTAATTACCTTTTTAAAGATCCTATCTCCAAATACAGTCACTGGGCTTTCGGTCTTCAACATACCAATTTTGAGGAGGCGCAATTCAGTCCATTACACAGAGATACTTCTTCAGTATGCACATCTCAAGAGGGGATGAGACCTGGGACAATGAAGATATCTCCAGTTGTTAATCTGGACACACTAGTCTTGTCTTCCCCTAGAAACATACATTTATATCCCAAAGGGTAAGATCCTTCCCAAGTAGAATTTGTTTACACTAAGGAAGTAAGATTTCTCTTCCTCTCTTTGGAGGAGAGGAGGCCTTCTGTACAGCTGTCCTGTATTACTAGCCAGATTCATATTTAGGGGTTCCTCACCTACAGTACAAACTTCAGTATATGTAGGCTCTAATCAGTCTGATGGGCTCTTTTTGGTCTGGCTCACCTCACAGGTGAGAACTGGGGTGTGGGAAACCAGTGTGGTTATTATAAGTAAGTAAGAATTAAATCTTCCTGCCTTCAGGACAACATGAATATAGACATTTGATCTGATGTTTCCTGGTATTGTATCTATTTGTTGATTATATTATGGTCAGAGGCCTGGGATATTGAAAATATGGATCCTAGAATCAAGAGTTCAGTCTCCAGTGTTTAGATGTGTCATTTATATTTTCTCCTAGCCTAAATGGGGCAAATTATCCAAGTAGTTCAAGTTAAAGTGACAATTCTAAAAAGTCCACTCCTGTAGGTAGAAGAAATTGTAAATCTAACATTTTAGTAGTGCGCTGTGAATTGAAGCAAAACTTGGAAGTTGTGTGGAGAAATCACACCCTGTAAGTCAGGAAATGTAAAGTAGAAAGCAACCACTTGTTTTTTTGTTTGTTTTTTTTTTTTTTATAAATGAAGAAATAGTAAAACCGTTTCAAAATAACAGTTTTTTGAATATTTTTGTTTATCAAGTTAATAACTTCTGATGAAAGAAAAAGTCAAGTTTTTGTTCTTTAAATTCATTTATTTCCAGTCCTAACTCAAGTTTTTTCTATTGTTGATCAAATACTGCCTGCACTGAGATTGACTTATACATGGATCATTATATATTGTCAGTGTATGCAAAGCTTGTAAAATTTGCATATTATGAATGCTTGTAAATTTTGCAGTTTACAAACATTGATTTATTAATGATGATCTTTCTACTGCCTATATATATATGTGTGTGTGTGTGTGTGTATATATATATATATATATATATATATTTTTTTTTTTTTTTTAGAGAGGGTCTTGCTCTGTTGCCCAGGCTGGAGTACAGAGTACAGTGGTGCAATGGCATGATCATAGCTCACTGCAACCTTGAACTCCCAGGACTCCCGGGCTCAAGCAATCCTCCCACCTCAGCCCCACAAAGTGCTGGGATTATAGGCATGAGCTACTGTGCATGGCCTCTATTGCCAATTTCTAATAAAATGAAATTGGAAGCAGGAGGTCAGTTAGAAGGCCCTCATAGTAAACAAGGCCTAACTAGAATGGTAGCATTGGAAAAAGAAAAGAAGAAATAAATTCCAGAGATTGTGAAGGTGAATTATAAGGACAACTGGTTACCTGTGGGAAGCATGAGATTTCAGTGTAGGTGACTGTAGGAAATTACAAGCAGAGGAGCTTTGAAAGGGACCATAGTTTTAATTAGAAGATGGTAGTATGAGTATGCATAGGGACTTGTTTAAAAAATTTTTTTTTTATGCGAAGTTGAGACTTGGACATTCTCTTCAGTTCAGTGAGCGAACCAGGAAAATAAAGCCAGTATGATTGCAAAAGAGAAAGGGGGCAATTTGTAGGGCAAAGTTCTGGAGGAGGCTGGATGAAGGTAATGGCATCCTTTTTTAAAATTTAACATTTGTCCCTGTAAAAAATTAAAGGGCACACTCTTCATTTTTTCAGTCCTAATAAAAATAAAATTGAAAGTTAAGAGTTTTGTTATATAAACTCATATTCCTTGTGGTTAATATCAAAGTATTTTTTGAGGTGCAGATTGCTTCTTAATCTAGAATTGCACAGTAGTAGCCTTCTGATGAATCTTCCTTACTCTCAGTTCCTCTGACTTTTATCTATATCCCTCACTACAAGTGTTACAGAGTTCTTCCAAAACGCCATCAGAAAATATGAACTCCTTTCTTTAGAACAAATTGTTTTCCCTAAGTGATAACATCAGTAATCTTCATGATCTAGTCACACATTCAAATACACTCTGTCCATTGTATATTCTATACACCAGATGCAGTAAGTAGAGAATTCTAAATTTGAGAAGCACTGTTTATACTAACCCTCCAAATTCAAGACCATGTCCTATGGCATTCCTCCTTTAAAATTAGCAGTGGGCTTTAAAGCACTCCCTTGTCCACAGTACCACAATAGAAAACAAAGAAAGGCTCTGCTGCAGTCCAGGGTCAAGATCATCATAGGGTCCTAGAATATTAATAATGGTAAAAGCGAACACTTATTTAGTACTTTCTTCACTCCAGACACTGTTCTAAACTCTTCATATAAATTACCTCATTTAATCTTCATGAAGATTCATAATCTTGAACAGGAAGTATCATGGTAATTCCTATTTTATACAAGAATAGAGACAAGGAGAAGGTAAGAAACTTGTTCAAGGTCAGACTGCTAGTAAGCAGCAGAGCCAGA
The DNA here is from genome assembly GCF_041146395.1 of Eulemur rufifrons. Classification (NCBI taxonomy): domain Eukaryota; kingdom Metazoa; phylum Chordata; class Mammalia; order Primates; family Lemuridae; genus Eulemur; species Eulemur rufifrons. Next base: position 103,312,735 of record NC_090989.1, read on the forward strand.
TTCCAACTAACACCCACACTCTTAAACCACTGAACTGCTAATGCTGTGTTGCCACGACCATCTCACTTGTCCCACCTCATACCCAACATTGTGCTATTCTGAACATTTTGCACCATGTAAATTAACTCCCAAACAATGACAAAATTCCTCATGGGATAGTTGGAGCTCTCCTTCTTGGACCAATATTGCATTTTTTTTGTTTCTGTCCCTTAGTTCATGCCATGTCCTACACTTGAAATACTTTTAAAAGTGACCTTTTATTGAAGATAATTATTTCTTAAGGATAAGAGATTTAACCAAAAAAGACATAACTTCTGAACCTGGAGATGAGATTATGACAGAAAATTTAAGAACATGTTGAAAGAGATGGGAGAGAGGTTGAAATTAATTTTTGCCAGGTATTTTGATATCAGTAAATAGAAAGTCAAAAAGAAACTGAGGAATAACATTCAACTGAAAAGACGGAAGAGATTTAAGATAGGGATAAATGGTAAGAAATCAGTTGGAAATAAAACTAAGTTTAGAGTTTAGGTAGTATAATTTTGAGGTGAGACTAATTAGCCAAATTTTCTGACTTTCCTAGCAGTTCTTAGAATCTCAAGGGGGAAGTCTTAGCAGTGATGGGATTTAGCCATGGTGACTTGGCCTTATAGGTATGGCAGAAGGGTATGGGAGCAAGAGATTCTGGGACACTAGATCTCAAAGGTATTTCTGTGGTGATGAACCATGATGAGAGTCATTCCTAAAAGCATGCCTAGTTATTTCTAATCCCCAAGGGACTAGTTGTTTTATTATTTCCCACTCAAGAAAACAAATTTGGGTATAAGAGTAATACCTTATTTCTATATGGAATAATTTCTCAGTTCTTTCTATTTGATCCCCTTCACACATGTGCATGAAGGGGATCATGCTCATATGTGCATATACACACACATACACACATAATTTGGACATGTAATTTTGGAGAACAAAATTAAACTTCATAAGTGAGTCTGACAGGCCAATCTCATTTATATCAGTAAAAAAACTACTGATCTACAATATTATCATATATGTGAACTGACCTATAAGATAACGGATATTTTAAAAACTTATTTGTTAAAATTGTATTATGGAAAAATTTAAACATACAAAAGTAGACAGGGTAATATAATGAACTCATGCAGAGTCAAATGAAGCAGTCCACAAGATTTCTAATAATTCTAACACCAACTACAGAGTTCAGGGGTTCCCAAAGCCACCCTCGGGTGTAATGATTTGCTAAAAAGACTTACAGAATTCACCTAAAGCTGTTATAGTCACAGTTATGGTTGATTACAGGGAAAGGATACAGATTAAAATATGCAAAGAGAAGACACATGTGAGTGTCATGCATAAGCAGAGTCCAGATGGTTCTCGAAGTAGAGATTCCAGTTGTTCTCTCCCTATGGAGTTATGGACATTGACCATTCCCAGCAATGATGTGTGACAAGACAGACACATGGGAGTAGTGCCAACCAGGAAAGCTCACCCAAGCTTTGGTATCTGGAGTTTTTGTTGGGACATCATAGTTGATTTGCCCATACAGATGACCTCAGTCTCCACCCTTCTGAAGGTCAAACTGATAGCAGGATGCTTAAATCCTATACTATAAATGAATTTATGTGTTCCAAAGACCTCAAGTAAAGGACATACTTGTCAGGCTAGATACGCCGAGGGTTTAGAGATTACCAGGGGCAAAGAAAGGGCAATAGCCAGACCCATCTTTGGACAGGGTTAAATTCTTCAATACACAACCCATTACTCAGCTTCAACAAGTACATCTCCAACAAACTTCCCTTATCATACTATTTTTTTGCATTAAAAATATTTAGAGGCTGGGCATGGTGGCTCACACCTATAATCCTGTAACTCTGGGAGACCGAGACGGGAGGATCACTTGAGGTCAGGAGTTCCAGAACAGCTTGAACAAGAGTGAGACCCCATCTCTACTAAAAATAGAAAAAATTCGCCGGGTGTGGTGGCGTGGGCTTGTAGTCCAGCTACTCAGAGGCTGAGGCAGAAGAATTGCTTGAGCCCAGGAGTTTGAGGCTGCAGTGTCTATAATGACACCACTGCACTCTAGCCAGGGCAGTAGAGTAAGACTCTGTCTCAAAAGAAAAAAGAACCGGCTTACTTTATAAAAAGAAATTTAGAAACTTGGCGGGTTGCAGTGGCTCACACAATCTTAGCACTTTGGGACGCCAAGGTGGGAGTATCACCTGAGGCCAGGAGTTTGAGACCAGCCTGGGCAAATAAGGAAGACCCTGTCTCTACACACACTAAAAAAAATTAACCAGATGTGGTGGTGAGCACCTGTAGTCCCAGCTACCGGGGAGGCTGGAGGCTGAGGGGAGGAGGATCACTTGAGCCCAGAGGTTGAGATTGCAGTGAGCAACTCTTTGCTCAAATCTGTCTCCTTTAGCTTAGGGATGGGGCAGATTTTATAGCCAGAGGGTAATGAGGTGTGATCTGATTGGCTGTTGTGATGGGGTGATGCTAGGAGACATGTTCTGACTGGATCCTGCCATGGGGTGACGCCATGGCTTGACCTGATTGGATCCTAATGCTGCCATGAGATGCCCTGAGATGTCTGCTTCCTAATTCAGTCCCTGCTCCTGGGTCTGAACTCTTAGGTTCCATCTGTGGTTGCATGCTTGGTTCATCTCTAGTTATGTGGCCTTCAACCTGGGAGTCCATGGCAACTGAAAAACAACTCACAACTTTGTTACAGAAAAGCTGAACCAGATTGGTCTGATGTGATTACACTAGCTACTAATTAAAATATTAAGGTTATAGCAGGCCATTTGGGCAGCTGGGCCTGTGAGACAGTTTCTGGAGCAGGTGCTTTGTGTCCTGAGTGCTTCTTCCCCTGGTCCCTCGATTCCAATATAATTGGGTATGACAAGAATAACTCCAGTTCATATGATCAATTTTCACAGTAGTTTTTTAGGAGGTTGTATAGGACAGATACCATGTATGTGTTAGTAGTGGAAGGAGATTAAGAAATAGTGAGGCAAAAATAGAGTTGCTGGAGATAGGTTAACAATAGTATACATAGAGATCAATGAACTTCTGATCCGTGAGGAAGGGATCAGTGTTTGTGACTTACTGCCTTCCTTTGTGTTAAAGAGATATTATCTAGTGTGCCATTTTAATTATCTTTTTCTTTCTTTTACTATATAACATTGTGAGTTATTTTCTTATGGTTCCCATAGTGATTACAATTAACATCTTAACTTAAAACAATCCAGTTCAGATTAATAGCAACTTCATTTTATAGTGTACAAAAACCTTGTTCCAGTATAGCTCTGTTCCCTCTTCCATTTTTTGTGCTACTATTGTCATACAAATTATATCTTTATATATTATAAGCACATCAGCACAGTTTTATGATTATTGCTTTATCCAGTTGTCTTTTAGATCATATAGGAGAAGGAAAGTGCCATAAACAAAGATACATGTATACTGTTTTTTATATTTATTTGTTTAGTTACCTTTATTGGTACTCTTTAATTTTTCATGCGGATTCAAGTTACTAATTCTGCTCTCCCTAATGGCTGTAAGACTGAATTTGAATGAAAAAGAATGGAAGGGAAGAGAATGAGGATAAAGATGGACTTATCTTAGAAGTTAGGGTAGGCAGAGATTTGGCAGCATAGAGAATTGAAGAGTATCTCTCAGTCAACTAACACTTAGGATTCTCTTATGTGCTGGGAACTATGCTTGGCACTGGCTATCCAGTCATAGACACAAAGACATAGTAAAGAGATATAGTCTCTGTCCTACAGACTAGTGGGGGAGAAAGGGAATAAAAAGAAAGTCTGTCAGTCCAAAAGTTATAAATTAAATTTTGTGTTGTGTATGGTGAGGACTTACTTGAGAAAGAGTATTTAGAAAACTGTTCTTGTGGCTATGATATTTAAAATGAGACTTGAAGGAAAATGAGCCAGTTTGGTAATGGTGGTGGTGGGAGGGAAGTTGGGGGGCAAAGTGCAGAGGAATCAGGGCATTCTAGCAGAGGGAGCAGTAAGTGCAAAGGCTCTAAGGCAAGGATGAGCTTAGCACTATGAAGAACAGAGAGAAGGTCAGTGTGTTTCAGACATAATGAAGTGGGAGTAGGAAAGATGAGCTTGGAGAGATATGCAGGGCCTTGCATGTGAGCCTAAGAAGTTTTGATATTGCACAAAGAACAATGGAAAACCATTAAAGCAGAGGTAAAAAACAAAGTATGTAATTTCTGCCTCAAGGTATGTTCTATACCCAGCACGGTATGTTGCCAACACTTAATTTTAATTTCAGAACAAGGAAATTTCATATAAAAATCTAGATTTCCAGCTTCTTTTTAAAAAAGCTGAAGATCTCACCACCTCATAGTCCAACTGTTTGGTGGAGGTTGGGTATAATACCATGTTGGGGTTTTGCCAGGCAAGTGCAAAGGAGGCAGAGGGGGTTGGAAGTTGAGGATATTTTCAAGGGAGTGATTATAATGACAAACTATGGAGTCTAAGTTGGATAATATGGGAACTAAAGTCCAGAGGGAGCTGTTGAATAGATGACGGTGGTTCAGTGCACTGGCATCTTAATGACCTCAAAGAATTGTTGTTGTAAACAGCAGTCCCCAACCTTTTTGGCACCTGGGAACAGTTTTATGGAAGACAATTTTTCCACGGCCTAGAGGATGGATTCGGGGTAATTCAAGTGCATTACATTTATTGTGTACTTTATTTCTATTATTATTACATTGTAATATGTAATGAAATAATTATACAAACTTCTCTGCTAATGATAATCTGTATTTGTAGCTGCTCCCCAGTGCTAGCATCACCACCTCAGCTCCACCTCAGATCATCAAGCATTAGATTCTCATAAGGAGTGTGCAACCAAATCCCTCGAGTGTACAGTTTTCAAGTAGAGTTTGCATTTCTATGAGAATCTAATGCTGCTGCTGATCTGACAGGAGGCAGAGCTGAGGCAGTGATGTGAGTAATGGGGAGTGGCTGTAAATACAGATGAAGCTATGCTGGCTTATCGCCTCTCACCTCCTGCTGTACCCCCTGGTTCCTAACAGGCCACAGACTGGTACTGGTCCACAGCCCAGGGTTTGGGGACCACAATTATAAGGGATATTTTCACAAGTGAGCCAGAACTGGAAGTTGTGGTGGGAGAGTGAGGTGTTGGGGCTGTGATTGTGGATGTGGTCATTTCTGGTGAAGGCAAATTCCAGGGCGTGACCATGGGAAGGGATGGCTGAAGTGGGGTAAAAGGAAAGGTCACAGAGCATGAGACAGTCAAGCAACTGAGACATCAGAATGATGTAGGAATTGAGATGAAGAGAAAGTCTTCAAGTGGGATATAAAATCTTCAATGAATAAGAGGGAGTGAATAGGAGACCACAAGATTACAACCCTGATCACTCCTGGAAGTCCTGAAGAAAGTGAAAGAGAGATAACAATTTGGGGAGCAAGGAAGTTATGACCTCATCTCCTGATTCTGAGATATCTGAATGCATAAGAGAAACAGAATGGTTGACTTTGAAACTGGGAACCAAGGCTAGAAACTGGGGTGTGCTTGTGTGAGATCCCCATATGATATTGAGCTTTTTTTCTTTTTCTTTGGTCTCTGGGAACATTTACATTAACATCCAGTCAATTTTTTAAAAAATGATAATTCCACTTTCAAACCTTCAATAAAAAGTTTATTACAGACACAGCCTTTGTGTTCCTGGTATTATGAGAAATTAAGGGATAGGGCAGTGAATCTAAGTGTGGCTTTCCATGCATTTCTCTCTGCTGAAGTCAGGTAATCATCATATCCAGTGAGTTCTCAGAGGTTACCAGCAGTAAAAGGAACAGTGTTCCTTGGTGGAGCTAAGTCAGGAGGATAAGTCTCTGATTAATCTGCAGAAATCCTGGAACAGACATTATACTTTTCACAGCAATGGTTAGTGAGGTGATGCTGAAATATTATTGAATGACACATCTAGAGGATGTATAGATGCCCACATAGCTGATATATATGTATATATATACACATATATATATGTGTATATATGTGTGTGTATGTGTGTGTGTGTCCATATATATATATATATATATATATATAAAGACTTTGGGATGGAAAGTAGGGAGAATGGACTAATCTGTCTTCAACTAGGATAGTGAGAATGGTAGCAAAAAGGAGGTAAGAGATACAGGACATTGGAAAAGCAAAAGGAACAGCAACTGGCAAATGATTGCCCATAAGGAAATTCACACTTTTTTCACATATTAACTACATTTATTGAAAATCTATTAACACAGATCTTTTTTTTTATTTGAAATAGTGATTAAGGATTTTGGTTATAGTGTATCTTTGTAGTTGGATTTTCCCCAATATCATTTGTGTTCCATTCTCACTGGAAATTTATAGGGATTTTTGTGATTTGGCTAATTGCTTGTATAAGAGGCTGTGTTGAGGTTAAGTGCACAGACTGAGCCAACTGGCTGAGTTGAATCCCAGCACAACTTCCCAGTTTACCACTTCTTGTCTGGGTGACCTTGGCTACTGGTTTAAACACCCTGTGCCTACTTCCTCTATAAAACAGTGATTAATAATATCTCATAAGATTGCTGTAAGGATCAAGGGAGTTAATACATGAAAAGCACCTAGAACAATGCCTGGCACATAGTTAATGCTAGCTATTGTTATTATACTTTCTATTGGCTACACTACTGAGACAATACATTCCTTGAGAGCACCATTCATGATATGTGTTGTGAGGAATATAACATATTCTATTTTGACTTTTAAAGGTACTATTTGTGTAATACACACACAAAAATTCCAATAGTATACCTACACTGTCCAATGTATAGTCGCCACTAGCCATAGTGACTATTTAAATTAATTAAAATTAATAAAGTTAAAAATTCAGCTCCTCAGTAGCACTAGTCACATTTCAAGCAGGCAATAGCCCCGGGAGGCTGTTGTCTACTGAATTGGACAGTACAGCGACAGAACGTTTCTAGCACTGCAAAATGTTCTACTAGACAGAGCAGGCAGATAGTGAAACCTCCTGCCCTTTCCTATCCACAGTCCTCTCCCAGGGGCAATCACTGTTAGGGGTTTCTTGTATAGTCTTTTATGGTTCAGACCCACACGAATACACACAGCATATATTTCTATTGCACAAAAGTTACCATATCATTTGCACTGTCCAGCACCTTTTTTGTTTGTTTCATTTAAATATATTAATTGTTAATTTCTTAAATATGGCCATCTCCTTATATTTAAGCAATTAATAGTTCAGAGATTCAGAGCATCTGATATTAGGCTTATAGAGCAACTCTGAAAACTTTAAAGCACAATTCAAATATAAGAAATATGCACATGGTTATATTTGGGAGCAGGTGGACGGAATGAAGTACTCCAATTTCCATTTTTGTGTGGCACCTGCAGAAGCCACACTGTGGCTGGTTTAATAGAAGTCACAAACTGGTAAGCACCCCACCAGTATGGCCGAGAATGAAGCCCCCCCATCGCTGCGGCATGCAGATCATCCGCACTGTGGAAAATCTCTGTATAAATGCGGAGGGGGCACTGTTAAGATGTCTGATACTTGGACTGGGAGGCCCATCCAGGGGCGATGGAAGGTCGCTGGACCACCCCCAGGCCGTGGGGAAGGGGACCCGCCTCCCGGCCTGAGGAGCGCGGCGCCCCCTGCTGTCCGCCGGAGGAGCGTGGCGCGGGCTCCCAGGAGGCCAAGAACATGGCGGGGCGGCCCGCGGACTCGGACTCGCAGTCTCCGGACCCCGACCGAGCAGCGCCCAATGTGGTGGCGCGGATCTCACAGTGGGCGGACGACCACCTGCGCCTCGTCAGGGTACCGCAGCCCTGCCGCCCGGGAGGGTGGTGGGCGCAGAGCGGCGCGGAGCGAGCCCGAGAGGGGACGTTCCGGGGAGGCCTCAGGCAGTGGGGCCCCTCCTGGGCCGGGGAGGGACAGGGGGCCGCTGGGGAGTGAGTTCCGGAGGGCGAGTTCGCGAGGGTCGCATGTTCGGGGCCGTGGAGGGCGCGAGGTGGACCAGGGGGGCAGATCTGCCTCATTACTGAAAGGCCTGTGCTGGGCTCTGGGGGACACCTCAGAGAGCGAGTCTCAGCCCAGCTCGGGGACGCCAGCGGGTCCATTAGAGCAGTTGGGCAGGGCTCGCTGAGGATACCAAGGAAGAGCAGGAAGGTCCTGTAGGCCCTGGGAGAGAGGATTTTTTTTTTTTTTTAATGTGAAGCACAAGGCCACTGGAATTCGAGCAAGGGTGGGACATTTTAGGCCACCAGGCGGGACCCCAGTGGTGCTGTGGATGGTTGGGTGTGGAATCAAGGGGCCTGCCACTGGGTGGATGGTGGTGACAGTTGCTGATACGGAGGAGTTGAAGTAAATTATGTGTTGGGAAAATCTAGAAAACTTTTTGGGCATGTGAACATGGACATGTGTGAACTTGAGATGATCATTAGACTTCTAAGCAGAGATGTAGATGTTCTAGGCACCGATATAGAGACTGGTGTTGAAGGAAGATCAGAACTGGACATAGAACTTAGGAAATGAGCTGGATAAACCTTAAGTAGTATTTAAAGCCGTAGGCTTCAATGACGTCTTGGAACAAGTGAGAAAAGCTACTGAAGCAGCCCTATAACTGAGACCTGGGGGATTCTAACATTAAGAATCTGAGGAGTGAAGAGGAGGTCAGCAAAGACTAGGAAGAAGCAGATAGTGAGGCAGGAAGAAATTCAGGAACGCCAGGTGCCCTAGAAACCCAATGAAGAAAACGTTTTCAGAAGGAATGATTAACTTCAAAAATTCTGCTGAGTTGAGTAAGATGAGCTTTGCAAATGCCCTGCAGCCAAGCAGCACAAGGTCCAAAACCATGTCTGTTTTCACTCACCATTGTAACCCCAGTCCTTAGAGTAATATCTGCCACTTAGTAAGTGCTAGATGAATATTTGTATCATTAATGAATAGTAGATAATATACATGTTAATTGATGAGAACTCATTTCATCCAGTTACGCAGTAATAGATGCACAGGTTGTTTCAAATTAAAAAATGATCTCGGAAGGACTGTGAGAGGAAACTGTCTAAATTGGAACATGTGTATAATATTCCAAATAATCCAATCACAGAACAGAATCCAAACAATGTACCTTTATGTGTGTTTTCAACTGCATTTCTTAAATACTTTGTTGTATTTATTGAAGGAAAGTATGTTAGATTATCACTCTTTTTGAGGGAGTTGCAGGATTCTTAATTTTTCATTAGTCTCCTTTAGGTCTAATTAAGTTTAAATGAAGCACTTTTAAAACATCACAAAGTTTTCTCTAATCATTTACCCACATATATTTGCCAAGGTGCTATATTTTAAGGTTTTAGTGATAAGGTTTTCTACCAAATACTGAAATTTCCACTGTGGACAAAAGGTTATACTAATTACTGTGGGCACTATATAAGAAGTATTAGACTGGTTCAAGCATTCAAGGAATTCATAGTTAAATTAGCGCAATCAATAGACACAATATATGTGTGTATATATATAATATAGAGATTGTGTGTATATGTATATATAAAAAAATTAGTGTGCATTCCAGATTTTTTGGAAAAGATTTTGAGTACTATAAAAGTTGATAGAATGGTATATTAATGAGTAGGTGGACGAAGTTTTTGGAAGAAGTGGACCTTCATTTGAAGGATGTGCATTGTTTAAACAGTTAGATACAGAGAGGATAGTATTCTTTTTTTCCTCTTTCTAATTAGTACATTCACTATTGTGAATAATAATTAGCATTAATCCTCAAATCTCTTTCTGTAGAACATCAGCACTGGAATGGCCATAGCTGGAATAGTGTTATTTATAAGAAGTGTTCGACTGGTAAGTTAAATGGAAAAGACATTATGATAAGCAATAGAATTTATTTCCATATTTTTCCATAATTTATTTCCAGTTTTCATCTCAAGCAGTATATTATTTTGTTATTCATATTGGAAGCTTTTAAATAGTATTTTAGAGCAATGAACATTTTAAGGTCTTGGTTTAAAAGTAACACATCCATAGGATTTTACAGAAGGTAATTGCACAGCCTATATATCCATAATCACTTTTTTCATAGTTAAAGAAGAATCTGAAAATGATTTAGTTTGCTAGAATGTTATAATCACTAAAATTGCATTTCAAACATTGTGGAATTATCTCAAAAGAATTTTCTGTGGTGCTTTTACATTTAGATCACAGTTGAATTATATCCCTTAGCACTAAATAACATGATTTCAGTTAGCATATTTTTTGACGCTTTCAATTATGTTTTATTATTGACATAATAGACATTTTATTCCATACCCATTAAACAATAACTCCCACTCTTCCATCCCTTCATCCCCTGGTAACTATCATTCCACTTTCTCTTTATGATTTTGACTGCTCTATGTACTTCATATATGTGGAATTATACCATATTTTTTGGTGTGCCGTGCCTAGTTTATTTCACTTAGTTTAATGTTTTCAAGGTTCATCAATGTTGTAGCAGAATTTTCATCTTTTTAAGGATTGATAGTATTGCATTGTAAGTATATATTACATTTTGCTTATCCATTCATCTCTTGATGGATACTTGGTTTGCTTTCATGTTTTAGCCATTGTGAATAATGCTGCTATGAACATGGGTGTACAAATATCTCTTCGAGACCCTGCTTTCAGTTCTTTCTGGTATATACCCAGAAGTGAAATTGCTGAGTCATATGTTAATTGTATTTTTAATTTTTTGAGTAACTGTCGTACTGTTTTCTAGTGGCCTTCCCATTTTATATTCCCAATAACAGGGCACAAGGATTCCAATTTTTCCATATCCTTACCAGCACTTACTATTTTCTGGTTTTTTGATAGTAGCCATTCTCATAGCTACTATCCTAATGAGAGTGAGGTGGTATTTCATTGTGGTTTTGATTTTCATTGCCCTAATGATTAGTGATGTTGACCATTTTTTCATGTACATATTGGCCTTTCATATATCTTCTTTGGAAAAATGTCTGTTCAACTCTTTTGCTCATTTTTGAATCAGGTTAGTTTTTGTTGTTGTTGAGTTTTAGGAGTTTATATATTCTGGATATTAATCCCTGATTAGATATTTGATTTCCAAATATTTTCTCTCATTCTATATGTTACCATTTCACTCTGTTGATAGTGTCCATTGATGTGCAAGTTTTTAATTTTCATGAGATCCAATTTGTCTATTTTTTCTTTTATTGTCTGTGTCTTTAGTATCACGTCCAAGAAATCATTGCCAAATCTAATGTCATGAAGATTTTTCCCTATGTTTTCTTCTAACAGTTTTATAGTTTTAGCTCTTGTGTTTAGGTCTTTGATCCATCTCAAGTTAATTTTTATATTCAGTGTTAGGTAAGGGGCCAACTTCATTCTTTCGCATGTGTATATCCACTTTTCCCAGCACCATTTTTGAAAACACTGTCTTTTCCCCCATTGAATGGTCTTGTTACCCTTGTTCAATATCATTTAACCATGTGTGTAAGGGTTTATTTCTGGGCCCTCTATTCTATTCCATTGGTCTATATGTCTTATCTTTATGCCAGAACTACATGGTTTTGAAATTAGGAAGTGTGAGTCCTCTAACTTTGTTCTTTTTTCAAAATTGTTTTGGTTATTTGGAGTCCCTTGAGATTCCATATGAATTTGAGAGTAGATTTTTCTATTTCTGCAAAAAATGTTTTTGGGATTTTCATAGGGGTTGTACTGAGTCTATAGATCTCTTTGGGGAAAATTAACATTTTAATAATACTAAGTTTTCTAGTCTATAAACATGGGATATCTTTTCATTTATGCCTTCTTTAATTTCTTTCAGCAATGTTTTATAGTTTTCATTGCACAAGTCTTTCACCTCCTTGATTAAGTTAATTCTTTCACCTATTGTAAATGGAATTGTTTTCATAATTTCTTTTTCAGATTGTTTATTATCAGTGTAGAGAAATGCAACTGATTTTTGTGTGTTGACTTTGTATGCTGCTACTTTACTGAATTTGTGTTTTCTCATAGTTTTTTTTTTTTTTTTGGAGTTTGTGTATATAAGATAATATAATCTGTGAAGAGAAATAATTTTACTTCTTCCATCTTAATCTAGATGCCTTTTATTTCTTTTTCTTGCCTAAGTGCTCTGGCTAGGACTCCTAGTACTGTGTTAAATAGAAGTGCTGAGAGTGGACATCTTTGCCTTGTTTCTGATCTTAGAGGAAAAGTCTTTTACCACTGAGTATAATGTTTGCTGTGTTTTTTGTTTCATATATGGCTTTTATTATGTTGAAGTAGTTTCCTTCTATTTCTAGTGTTGTTATAAAGGATGTTGAATTTTGTTAAATGCTTTTTCTGTATCAATTAAGATAATCATGTAGGGTTTTTTCTTTATCCTGTTAATATGGTATATTATATTGATTTTTTTATATGTTACATTCTAGGAATAAATACCACTTGGTTATGATGTATAATCCTTTTAATATGTGGCCGAATTTCGTTTGCTAGTATTTAGTTAAGGATTTTTGCATCAGTGTTTATAACAGATATTGGTCTATAGTTGTCTTTTCTTGTAGTGTTTTTGTATAGCTTTATCAGGGGTAATGCTGGCCTCATAGACTGAGTTAGGAACTATTTTCTCTTCAGTTTTGGGGAAAAGTTTGAGAAGGATTGATGTTAGTTCTTTAAATACTTGTTTGAATTCACCAGTGATGCCACAGCTACAGGGCTTTTCTTAGGGGAGAGATATTTGATTACTAATTTAACTACCTTACCAGTTATTTAGGTTTTTTATTTTTCATGATTCAGTCTTGGAAGGTTTTGTGTTTCTAGGAATTTATCCATTTCATCTCCATTATCCAATTTATTGGTATACGATGGTTCATAGTACTCACTTACAGTTTTTTTATTTCTGTAGAATTCGTAGTTATGTCCCCACTTAATGATATCCCATATGTCCCTTAGGCTCTGTTCACTTTTTTTCAATCTTTTTTTCCTTCTGTTTCTCAGACTCAGTAACTTAAATTGTCCTAAAGTTTGTTGATTCCTTCTTCTGCATGTTCAAATATGCCTTTGAATCCCTCTAGTGAATTTTTTATTTGTTATTGTAATTTTCAGCTCTAGAATTTTTCCTTTTTTTCAATTTTCTATTTCATTATTGATATCTTCATTTTATTCACATATTTTCTTTCTCCAACTTTGTTCCTATAAGCACATTTGATTAAATTATGTTAAAGTATTAATACAAAATTAAGAACCAAATTTAAAAAATAATTTTTTTTTTGAGACAGAGTCTCACTCCATTGCTTTGGGTAGAGTGCAGTGGCATCATCATAGCTCACTGTAACCTCATACTCCTGGGCTCAAGCTATCCTCCTATCTTAGCATCCCTAGTAGCTGGGACTAAAGGTGTCCGCTACCATATCTAGCTAATTTTTTCTATATTTGGTAGAGATGGGGTTTCACTTTTGCTCAGGCTGGTCTTAAACTCCTGACCTCAAACAATCCTCCTGCCTTGACCATGCAGAGTGTTACGATTATATGGGCATGAGCCACCAGGCCCAGCTCAAATTAAAAATTTTTGATGGCTATGTCTTGTTAAATGTTTAGATAATAATTTGAGATTTTAAATTTTGAAATGAAAATAATATGGTTATATTTTTCTCTTTGTAAATTAATAGACATCAAAATTTACAAGCTCTTCAGATATTCCAGTAGAATTTATAAGAAGAAATGTTAAACTACGTGGACGATTACGACGAATAACTGAGAATGGTTTAGAAATTGAACATATTCCTATTACTTTACCTATTATATCTTCATTGAGAAGTAAGTAATGTGCGAGAAAAATAAGACTAAGTAACTATTGTAGTGTTCTTTTATTAGATGTTATTTATAAAATAGCAAAAAATTTCACTGTAATTCCTAATAATCATCCATTGTCTGTGAGAGAAAGTCTGAACTCTTGGCTTTATATACAAGGAACTGTTTAATTTGGCTCCAGGCTTCCTTTCTTCCTTTTCTCCTTTTTAAAATTCAGCTACTGAGTCTTTCATTGAGGCATTCAGTCATTCATTTCACAAATGTTGAGCGCTCTTTGTGGTCTAGGACCTAAGCTAACTGTACAATGTTGGGTGAAACAAAGCCCCTTTAACCCTTGGAGCTTACAGTCTAGGTGGAAGATAAACAACAAACAAATGAAAACCTGTGCTAAGAGCTATGAAGGAAAGGAGCAGGGTTTTAGGACAGAATTATTGGGGGTCACGTGAGGGATAGGGGAATCTACATATATGGAGTAATTAGAGAAGTCCTCATTGAGGAGTTGCTATCTCATGATAGACTTGATTGAGGGGACTAGCTTGGAAAAGCAGAGGTAGGAATGAGTTTGACTTTTCTGACAAGCCATATGAAGGCTGATATGGCTGAGGCACTGGGAAGAAGTGGGTGAGATGCACCAAAGGAGATTGGTGAGAGAGGCAGGAGCCAATCTTTCCTGCTGCAATTCCTGTTTCTCTTTGCTTCACATCAAAGACTTCAGCCATACAGACCTTGCTGCTGCTTGTATGCATTCTCATTGCTCAGTGTCTTGGCTCCTGAACTCCAGTTGATTCTGTAAGATCCAGCTCAACTGTCAGCTCTTTTGTGAAGCTTCTTTAACTCCAAAACCGAATTAACCTCTTTCTTTACTATGTCTCACAGCAGTTTATAATACACTGTGATAATAGTACTTATTCACCTTTCCCTATAGTTATTATGTATTTAGGTTTATATCCTTCACTAAGCTGTGAGCCCCTGATGGGCAGGGACCTTTACCTTTTTATCTTGATATTCACAGTCCTTAGAAAAATACTTATTAGCCAATAGAGACTTGGTAAAAGCTATCTAATGAATTGATTTAGTTCTATTTAAAGATATTTTTTTCCTAACTCTGTTGCTCAGGCTGGAGTGTAGTGGAGTCATCTTAACTCACTGCAACCTCAAACTCCTAGGCTCAAGCGAGGTGCCTGACTCAGCCTCCTGAGTAGCTGGGACTGTAGGCGTGCATCACCGTGCCTGGCTAATTTTTTTATTTTTTGCAGAGACAGGATCTTGCTATCTTGCCTAGGCTGGTCTCGAAATCCTGGCCTCAAGTGATCCTTCCACCTTGGCCTCCCAAAGTGCTAGAATTACTGGTGCGAGCTACCTTGCCTGGTTATTTAAAGATCTTCTTAACATTATTTTAATTTTATGAAGAAAAGGGTTCTTTTTTTTAATTTTCCCCCCAGATGAATGAATATCACCGTTCAATGAAATATAACTATAAAGGAATAAGATTGATGTTTTTTGCCCCCCCGAACATACCTGACATAATTGATTCTTTTAACAAACCAGAGAATTTACACAGTTTAAATGAGTGTTGCTCCCTAAAGAGAGATCAGCTAGGATGGTTTTTTGTTTGTTGTTGTTGTTTTTTTTTTTTTTTTTTTTTTGCGACAGAGTCTCACTCTGTTGCCCAGGCTAGAGTGAGTGCTGTGGCGTCAGCCTAGCTCACAGCAACCTCAAACTCCTGAGCTCAAGTGATCCTCCTGTCTCAGCCTCCCGAGTAGCTGGGACTACAGGCATGCACCACCATGCCCGGCTAATTTTTTCTATATATATTTTTAGCTGTCCATATAATTTCTTTCTATTTTTAGTAGAGATGGGGTCTCGCTCTTGCTCAGGCTGTGTTTTTTGTTTTTTTTGCCATTTCAGCTCTAAGCAGGATTTACACTTCACAAGTCCTTTAGCTTCTTAGTTGTTGTAATAATTTAAATCTTTCCTATCTGAAATAGTAATGACTCTATAAAGCTTAGGCAGCAAGGTCATCACCTGTGGTTGTCCAGACTATGCATTGCATGACTCCAGGCATATTCAATAGGAATCTGCCTCCTGACGTCGTGTAATGCCAAAGCATTGTAATCACCATATATGATTATTATTATTATTAATGGGTTCCTGTCAAATGTCTATATAACTTGGTATTTAGAATCAAAATTTTAGAGGTGAAAAGAACCTCAGTAAGCCTTAATTCCCACCTTATTTTTCTCCCCAACTTATTTTAACTTTTCTATAGAGATTAAATGCCATATATACAACCATCTAGCTAATAATTGATGAAATCAAAGCTAGAAAACAGATTTTCTGCCACTCAGTTCAGAACTTCATAAGTAGACATATAGAAGTTAAAGAAACAAATGGACATATGTGTTATAGCTCTCACACTCTTGGGCTCAAGCAGTCCTCCTGCGTTGGGCTCCCAAAGTGTTGAGATTATAGGTGTGATCCACTGTGCCCTGCCAGAAGTCATAGACCTTTAAAAGTAACATTTGCTTTTTCAAAAAAGCTCTAAGGTTTTTTTGAAAGTATATTATGGGTGTAACTTACCTTATTCTTTTTCGAAAATTTATTGTTAAATTATTATTGACCACATTGTATTTTAAATGTTCAATGGAGAATTTGCCAATTTTAAAGGAATATAATGATCTTTGTCAAATGAACAATTAGGACATTAATACTTCAGGTTGATAGTGTTGAATTAGATTCATGGACCATCCACTCTAAGTTTTTGGTTCCAAAAACTTTGGTCTCCAAGACTATGGGATATTTTATTGTAAAATGGTTGGTGGTGTTGGCAACATTAAAAGATTAGAGAGAAACATCAGAATTCTCAGGCTTCCCTTCACTCATTATGTACCAATGATTTCAATTCATCTAACCTTTATTGTATGTTCTGCCTTCATCTAATTTGTGTATTTACTGTATCACAAAGTTTTTGCTAACAACATAATTCTCCCACTTACACCTTTTGATGCTTCTCAAACTGAAACCCTAGGATAAGTTTCAAGAAGCCCAACCAACATCCTAAAGAAAATGTTTTTCTATTATCAAATAATATAACAGGACATCTTCTTGACCTAAAGTATTATTTCTTCCCTAGAGGTGAACCTAACTTAAAGTTAATGAACTTAACCTTATACTTTCAACCACTTCACAAGAGCTAACATATGTTAAATGTATAATTTCTTTTTTGAAAAAAAAGACACTAAGTTTTTTTTTTTTTTGGTCAGCCATTATCCCTTTTCAGAAAGTTACAAACTTTTTCTAAAATAAAATCCTGTTATTAAAGTTAAATTGGTTAAAATTGTATCAAGAGTTTAGGTAAACAGATCTTCATACTATGTTACTTTAAATATAAATTGATAAAATCCTGTTTGGAAGTCAGTTTTGCAAAATGTATAAAAAATAATGGTGTAAATCAATATTTGTTGAGATGGGAAGGTATCCTCAATAAGTTGTTAAGTGAAAAAGCAATTTCTACAGTTTTTTGGTGGTAATAGCCCATATTACTATTTTTTTATTTTTTTAAAGATGGGGTCTCACTGTGTAACACGGGCTGGAGTGCCATTGTACAATCATAGCTCACTATAACCTCAAACTCCTATTTCTGGGCTCAAGCAATCTTCACACTTCAGCCTCCTGTGTAGCTAGGGCTACAGGTGCCTACCTGTATTTTTTAAATTTTTTTTTTTGTTTGTTTTTTGTAGCCAAGGTCTTGCTATATTGCACCACCACCCCTGCCTAATTCTTTTTTTTTTTTTTTTTTTTTTTTAGACAGGGTCTTGCTATGTTGCTCAGGCTGGTCTCAAATGCCTGGCCTCAATTGATCCTTCTGCCTCAGCCTCCCAAAGTGCTGGGATTACAGATGTGAGCCACCACGCCCACAGCCCGTATTACTAAACTACATGTTTATAACTTTATGATATATGCTTCAAAATAAGTCTGGAAGAAATAAGTCTGGAAGTTTAAAACAAAAAGGTTAAATTGGTTAAATCTCCCTTACTGAAATGGGTTTTTGAAATTACTCCATTTGTTATACATTTGTATTGTTTTAAAGAAAAGTTGAACATAGAAATAAAGTGACCTACATTTAGAAAGTCTGAGTATTTATAAATAAATATAATATATTCAGTTGCTTTTTTGGAGGCCAAATGACTTTGGAATTTGCTTTTACAACATGCTATTAAAGCTAAACTCTTTTCTACCTAACCTTTTTAGAAGAGCCATGTGGTGCTTTGCTGATTAAGCTGGCTGGAGTAGAACTCACTGAAACTGGGAAAATATGGTTACAAAAAGAGTTAAAACCTTCCCAACTAGTATGGTTCCAACTTCTTGGAAAGGAAAATTCAGCACTCATTTGCTACCTTTTAGTGAATAAGGTAAGCAGTGTGAAGAAATAACTAGCACTGTTATTCTTATTATTTATACAAGCATACTTACTTAGAACTTTGGCTATATAATGGGACTCTGAATTATTTTTGTCTTTTTAAATTGCTAGTAATAGTGATTATGAAACCTTGTATTTCATATATAAGTTTTATTATTGTAGAAAAAAATAGAAACTTAAGAAAGAAAGAAAGAAAAAACCTTCAAATTATTGATGACTCTGGGCATTGCTAATTTAACACGTTAACTGTCACACACAAAAAACAGAAACTTTTCCTTGGGGCCACAGTGTTTTATTACGAAAATAGAATAAAAACTTCAAGTGTAATTTAAAGGTAAACATAAATAGAAAAACAAAATTTACTGACTTCTATTCATTTAATCCATGGTTTTAGAATTAAATTGTCAAATATTAATTGTAAGAATAAGAACATCAACAAGTAAGATTTTATATATGCTTCACACGGCCCTGGGATCAAGGTATACTGAGTTAAATACAACTGTCCTGGCAATTAATGTGTTAATGAGTATCTTTATATATTTATTTATACATGGGTATATTATATCACTCTTGTTATTAGAAACCACTTTTTGAGTGAGATTTGTCAACCAGAAACTACAAAGAGCAAGGGTGTTTTCTGAAGGTAAATATTGCTAAGTCTGGTCCAATACCTTGTTGATAGGTATATCTTAGTGTGTAAGTCTTCAAACTCTAAAGTTGAACATTTAAATACTATTTCTGATCAGTAGGTAGTCATCTAAAGACGATGTCTCAGAGTCTCACCTTTATGATTGGTCATAGCCATTGTGTACCTGGGAATGACAGAGTTTCATGGTTGTTGCCAAATCACTGTCCTGAATCCTTGGATGTGCCTTACTCCACATTTCTTTTGGTGGGCCATCAGACAGGTTTTTATTCCTTATTCATGTCAATGATATGCAGATATCAAAATTATAATTATGAGGATGGCAGCAACACAGAAAAAGTTTATGACTTAATTTTTAATTTTTTAAAATTTTTATTTATTTATATTTTAGAGACAGGATTTCAGTCTGTTGCTCAGGCTGGAATGCTGTGGAGCAGTCTAAGCTCACTGTAGCCTCCAACTTCTGGGCATAAGCAATCCTCCCACTTCAGTGTCCCAAAGTGTTGGGATCATAGGCGTGAGCCACTGTGCCCAGGGTTATCGTTAGGTTTCAGTCTGAAACCTTCCGTTCTTGGCACGCTCATGGCCAAAGAATGACCAGACACGCCAAAGTTAGGCAAGCATGAAAATGAGGTTTATTGAGAAAAGAAAGATAGGGTTATAGGGCAAGAGCACAACATAGGTTTACAGAGCATGGTATATATGCCATGGATGACAGCCAGACCCACTGTCACAGCAGGGCAGGCAAAAGGAAGGAAGGAAGGAAGGGCAAAGAGAGAGAACTTAGCTATGGTCTGTGTCTTATTTTATAATATCCGGATAGGGACCTCCCTTGTGGTTCAGAGATCACCATGGAACCACTTTGATTAGAGAGTTGGGAGTCACATGAACTGAGTCTTACCGCACACATGTGGGTTCTAGGTCACTTTCCAGACTTATGGTCCCCATGCGGCGTGGCCCGTGGGCTAGAGAGTCCTCTGCATTCTTTTGCAGCTGGCGTGCCAAGTTCTGATTGGCAGATTCATAGAGTATTCCCTCCTTCCCCAGGTATGGAGAATCAGGGTTGGGCAGGACCAAGATGGAGGCAACAGTACCCACTTTTGTCCCTAGGAGACCTGGAATCCCTCGCTATCTACATAACATTATGACTTAATCTTTTAAAAATCAGAATACAAAATTGTGTCTAGACAGATTTCCAAACTTATTAAAAATGTATGTATGTGGGTGATTACTGAAAAGGGAATATGGAAAAATAAAATGGTTAAAATGTTACTATGACAGGATTAAGAGCAGTGTTTCTTATTTTTTAAAGTCCCTTATCATATAACAAACAAGAATAACCTGAAGAGAAAACCTCATATTAAAATGATTAGAATTTTAACTAGTTTAATTCTTAGAAGTGTTACCAAAAACTCAGCACTTGTCAACAAGGCCTAATCAGAATGAGGACAAGTGGTTTGAAGAGGAAGCAAAGAGGCATTTTATTACTTTTCAGGCAAAGGCGGAAACATGATAGACCTCCTTGTCTCAAAATCCAAATTTTCTGAACATTTGCAGAAATACAGAGCTTTCAAAGGGTGGGTTCTCAGCTTCAGGCAATTACTGTTCAACTGCAGTAGATGATTCTGAGCCTCCCATCTCCGCTGAAGACAATCATGTGACCTCGGCCTAGGACCTCCCTTTACCAGGTCTGGGCTGGGCCATCTCCTGTTGCACAAAGAAACAAAAGTCTTACCCTGACTTACCCTGCCCCTCCCAACCACTGGCCTGAGGCAGGATGCAGGCTTCAGTTCTCAAAAAGGAATGGCGGATGTTTTAAAGAGACAGAAAATATTTTTGCCATTTTTTCCAGGCCATTCCCTCTGTTACAAAATCATTTTGAATTATTAATAGAAACTTAATGAAATTCATTAAGTTTTACATATCCAGATCATTCAGTTCTTTCAAAATAAGAATTATCCAAACGTAATTGGTGCAATCATAGCTCACTGCAGCCTCCAACCCCTGGGCGTAAGCAATCCTCCTACTTCAGTGTCCCAAAGTGTTAGCATTATAGGTGTGAGCCACTGTGCTTAAGTTTAAAAGTAAGTTAATAATACAAAATTATATAAAGCATCCCAAAGTCCTTACAAAAATAAAATATTAGCTTCTCTTTTAAGTTGAAGAGCACAATTACCAAAAAAGGAGATGATTACGTTGATAATGACGATAACAATAATATATTCTGAGTGTACGCCATATGCCAGATGCTGAACTAACTAACTGCTATGCTTATATTATTTCACTTATCCTCAGAACCACCCTATGGAGTTACTACTGTTTTTATTCCCATCTACAGGAGGGACACTTAGGGAAGATAATTGTCTTGACCAGGATTACCAAGTGAAAGAGCCTGTGTTTGAGCCTAACTCTTCCTGGTTCCCAAGTCCACATTTCATGTTATATATCTTTAACTTATATTGCTTCCTAGGTGACCAAATTATGCTATATGCATATTGTGATAATTTACTTCTCCTATTTGAATTTTATTAGTGCGTGAGGTTGAATTTTAATTCTGATTTTGATTCAAAAGAATGAGCTTATAAGATTTCAAAGATTGAGAAAAATATGATAAACCCTTTATGACTGACTACTTATAATTATGTACCAAAATTACTAAATTTGAAGAAAAAAATTTATTTTTAAATTTTCTATTTAATAAAATGTTTTAAAGATAACTTTGTTCCTTTAGATGGTCTTAGAAAATGTCTCCTAGTTTAAGCCTGAGTTTTCACATTTTTAGAATTTAACTGTGAATTACTTATCTAATGAAGCTATTACATTATTAATACTTTAAGATTAATGTTGTTAGATTAAAATCCCACAAGGACTGTAGAAATAGTTAAGCAGAACCCCCTTTATACAGTGAATTAGTGAGGGGAAAAAAAGTCCCTTTTATCTGGTTTCATTGGGAAGTGAGGTATTCCATGAGTGAAATTTCCTGAAGGATGAAGTTTGAAGGGCCAGGACTATTTTTATGTTAATTATTTTGGGGGAAGTCTTTTAAAAATGTATTTACATTACAGTGCTGTCCTAAACACTGGAATTCTGAACTTAATTTAATAGTTGAGAGATGATTCAGGTCATTTTGTATATGACTACTTTTTCAGTTTCTGTAGTTTCCCTTAGTTTCTTTTGCTGCAGCCTCCCGTCTTTGTGCCTAGCTTGTATGCCTCACCCACCCTCCAACAACCAACAACCAAAAAAATGCTTTTTATACTTTATTGCTTCAAAGCTTCTTTGGGTTAAGAGAACAATGAGTCTGTGGAGAATTCTATGTTATAAAAGAGTCAATTGACTTTAAGCAAGGATCTCTTCTAGTAATAAAGTTCTTGGATTTAGCAAAAGCTGTTTTAAGCTCTTGGGGACCTTGTCTTTGTTTTAAATGTTTAGCTTTTCTCTGGAGGACCAATATTGGTGCATGACTGATTTTAAGGCAAATAAGATGTTGTGGGTGTAATAACAGTTTTCTTAAATAATTGGTTTGTGTTATTTTTTAATTCAAGGGAGGATATTTTAGTGTGAGTCTGAATGAAGAAATTTTGAGAAGAGGCCTTGGCAAAACTGTTCTTGTTAAAGGGCTTAATTATGATTCTAAAATCTATTGGACAATTCATAGAAACTTGCTTAAAGCTGAATTAACAGCCTTAAAAAAAAGAGAAGGAATATGGAAGGAAGAATCTGAAAAAGAAAACTATTTGGAAAAACTCAAAGATTCCTGGAGAGAAATATGGACAAAAGACAGTTTTTTAAAAACAATTGGATCAGATCTCAACTTGAAAAAAGAAAGTTATTATGACAAACTTAGAAGGACTTATGAAATATGGAAAGACAACATGAATAACTACTCCTTAATACTGAAATTCAGAGAACTTATAAGTCGCATACACTTTCGAAGAAAAGGGTGAAATATCTAAGAGATCTAGAGGTGATCTGCTCTGAAGAGTACAATATGTAAATATATGGACATTTTCATTG
This sequence comes from Eulemur rufifrons, assembly GCF_041146395.1. Lineage (NCBI taxonomy): Eukaryota > Metazoa > Chordata > Mammalia > Primates > Lemuridae > Eulemur > Eulemur rufifrons. The sequence continues at coordinate 103,335,700 of NC_090989.1, forward strand.
AGTCAAAATGGAAATTTCCCCAAATGATGAAAGTTATAGTTTAATGGTATTTAAATATTAAAGAGATGGTTATGATAAGTGTAATATCACAATTAATTTAAATAAATTATGATTAATGTAATATGCTTTTGGGAAAAATGAAGCATTCTATAAAAAGTTACCAAACTGAAGGATTGATATATGTAGTGCTAATGTTTGAAGAGAAAGTTTAACTATTGGCTATCGTGTTATTTTGGTTATTTTGGGCAGCCACTTTTGATTTTTGTTTAAAGAGAATGTTCGTTTTATTTTTTCAGGTTTATCATCTTTCATTATTTATAATAAAGGAATTCTTTATACTTTATGTCTGAGGCTGCTGTTTTCTCCCAGCTGTTTTCTAACTGCTTGTGAATTTGGGGCAGTGCTACAAGAGGAGGTCACTTAGTCCCTTCCTGGTAATAAAGAATGGCAAATTTCTACCTGTTGTTAGATGAGGGGGATAATCCTGAGAACAAGAAACAATGTGCTGGGGATGGCACCACAGAGGAGAGAAAGAACTGGGATGCCTAAGACGTTGTAGAGTCCCCGAAGTAGGTATTACTTGAACTGCACTGCTTCCCAATATCTTGTTATGTAAAATAATATTTTTTTTCATTTTTAAAGCCAATTTGAGTTTGCTCTAGGAGTTGACGTACACACAAACTTGCAGCTAAAAGCATTCTGACAGCATAAGCTTCTTTCACCAGGCTAACAATAATCCACTAATGTCCACAAAGTCTACAGAAGTTTTTTTTTTTTTTTTTAAATGATTTGTGATACTGAGAAAAGTCAGACCTATCATCTGGCTTAGATAGTTGACTCCTGTTAGAATCAGTAGTACAGAACGAGAAGTTTACTGCTGCTGCCTGACTCCTTAGAACATGGAAAATGGATTCTGCAACCTTTAGAAATTAAACAACATTCATTTTCAGTGAGGTCCCAAATATTCCAAAGATTTTTTGTGTGTGAATGTGGTCTTATATCATCACCATTTTTGGGGTGATGGGATGTTACATCTGGTTCTAACGCCTCAATAGCTTCTTTTGTTTTAAAGGGATCCCCTTGTTTGGGATCTCTGGGTGATATGAATTCCTTCTGGTCAGGTCCACAGGTAGTTCCTCATAATCTGAAAGCCTAAGGTCAAATATCAGTGAATCCGATATATTAAGAGAATGTGGAGGCAAAATAGGATGTTAATAATTCATAGCTTTGTCATATCCTGCTGGAGGGGAATAATAAGTCCTGGTCCTGGCAGTATGTGTGTCTTGGTCAGTCAATCTGGGTCCCCCAGTTCTGTCCTCTGGAGTATTAACCATACCTTCACAGCCTCTTCAACAGAGGAATTGGGGCAGATCCATGCTTTGAGAGCTGGGTGATTTTAGAAGCCTCTTTCTGTTGATGTAGGTTGGGGAAGCCTGGGGATGGCTATAGGATAGAACAATAACAGTCCTTTTTTCTTCCAGAGATTGAATCTCTTGTGGCTTTGAGATCTACCAATTTACTGGGTAGGATGTGTGCCTTTGGGGTCCTGCTGACTTCACTTGGTTCTGTTGTGAGCACTACTGCTTTGCTTCTTTTGAATTTTTAAGGGATACATTGGAACATTGTTTTTCAACTGTAGGCTATGATTTATTGGTGAGATGTGAAATCAATTTAATGGGTTGCCACCAGCAATTAAAAGAAGAAAAGATGAAGGAACAGAACAGAATAGAATATATTAGAGTGCATTGCACATAACAAAGATAAATATTGTTCCATTAATTTTTGTTATAAATATATTTGAATGTGTATACTGGCTTGCAATGCAAAAGTATCATTATGGGTTACTGAAAAATCACAGATCTCATTTTCTAGCATACTCATTTGAAGAAACCTAATGAATAGGTTTCTATAACTAAAGTAAGGACAATGAGTAATTAACATAGAAATGATTTTTAAAAAAACTGAGGCATTGGGATGATTCTATTTTCTGTTTTGTTTTGGTTATTGAAACACAGCTTATACTTTATTTCTGCGTAACTAGTGATGAAATTGAGTAATTAGCGCCCTCTTCTGTTCTGCAGCACTGATGCATGTCTGTTTTAGCACTTGTCACATTATATTGTAATGATTTATTTACCTGTCTCTTTTCTCCAGTCCGAGACCCTGTAATTCAAACCGTACTTATGAAATTTGGATCATTTCTGCTCCCTCCACAGCATTTATCCAAGTTTTTTATCCATATAGGGAACGCTATAAATATTTGTTAAATAGATGAATGAAAGAAAGAGTGGACCATCAAAGTGTTGCCTTCTCATTTTGACCAGAACCTATCTTTTCAGTCTAATTTCCCCCCATGTATCCCACAGTCCTACACCATGAATATTAAGTTGCCTTAAATGAGCTGTAAAAACATGTAAACTTGTCAAGTTTAAAAATGACATTGGCCGGGGGCACGGTGGTGTAATTCTTGCACTCTGAGAAGTCCAGGAGGCAGGATCGCGTGAGCTCAGGAGACCAGCCTAAGCAAAAGCAAGACCCATCCCTACTAAAAATAGGAAAATTAGCTGGGTGTCGTGGTGCCCACCTCTAGTCCCAGCTACACGGGAGGCTGAGGCAGGAGGATGGCTTGAGCCCGGAGTTTGAGGTTGCAGTGGGCTATGATGATGCCACTGCACTTTAGCCAGGACGACAGAGTGAGATTGTCTGAACATAAATAAATAAATAAATAAAAATGATATTTATTCTGGACAAATCAAGCTTTTTAAATATATATTTAGTTTAAACAAATAAATGAAACAAAAACTAACATGATTGATGAGCAATTTTTCCTTTTACTGTTTGTGTGGAAAAATCTAACCATTTGTTTTCTGGTTAAAAAAACAGGTATTAGTAAACAGAGTGCACACTCCATTGGAATTCCAAATGGTAGGGAAATAGAAGACTTTTTCCTTGTGGTGAAAATTTCCTTTTTTAAATCTTTCAAAGCTTTAGAGTTTGCATTCTGTTTCACCAGTTTCTTTCTTCATTTTTTTCCTATATAATACAGTATGATTGTCTTTCTTAACTTTTGTTCAATGTCTCTAAAAATGATTGTTTTATTAGATGACTGGACTACAACTGGATAGATTATGAAGATCTATTTTTCTTTTAATTATATTATTGGATTCTGTAGAAATTTTTAATGGTGGCATTGGAGGGGGAACCCAGAATATTATATAATGTAGTCTCAAAGTTTCAATATTATTTCTTAGGCTAAAAGTAATAAAGTACTTCAATTAAATGCCCGTCCCTCCGTGAGCAAGTTCTGACCCTCCTGAAAGTTGCAGATATTGGCTCTGTGGGAGGTCTTTCTGGAAAGAAAACACACTGAGTTGAGTTGTGAAGCTCTTAGGAGGAAGGAAAGGGGCTGTGTACTTCTCTGAATCTATTGTTTCCTCTCAAATAGTTCATTCTCCCTCCCCTGCCAACTGCAGGAGAAAACACAATGAAGCAAGTTGAAAAAAAATAGAAAATGGAAAAAGCTCACTTTAATTAGCATATTATACTTTCTGCCTTTTAAAAAGCATTCTATAGTGGGAACTAAAATCTCCTGAAAAGTATAACTGGGGTTAAGAAACTCTTAGTTGAATTGATGAACTTAGGTATAACTCTATTTTACCTTCATCCAGTATTCACAGGATGAAGTATTTTGCCAAGGCTATTAAAATAGGGAACCTAGAATTTAGAATTCTGATATCTAGTCCAGACTCATTCCTGAGCTTGACAATTTGACCTATATTTTCTCCTTTTTATAAGGTGAAAAGTACATTTGCTCATAATATTTTTTGACATTTCCATATAAAAGGGGAAAACAATTATATGGGCTTGTTATAAAAAAATATAAAATAGACTCATTTAAAAATAAATCATTTACAAATGAGATAGTCTGTTAGTAAGGAGTAAAGAATCAGAACCTAGCCTTAAAAAATTATTTTCCAGGCCGGGCGCGGTGGCTCACGCTTTGTAATCCTAGCTCTCTGGGAGGCCGAGGTGGGCGGATCGTTTGAGCTCAGGGGTTCGAGACCAGCCTGAGCAAGAGCGAGACCCCATCTCTACTAAAAATAGAAAGAAATTATATGGACAGCTAAAAATATATACAGAAAAAATTAGCCGGGCATGGTGGTGCATGCCTGTAGTCCCAGCTACTCGGGAGGCTGAGACAGGAGGATCGCTTGAGCCCAGGAGTTTGAGGTTGCTGTGAGCTAGGCTGACGCCACGGCACTCACTCTAGCCTGGGCAACAGAGTGAGACTCTGTCTCAAAAAAAAAAAAAAAAAATTATTTTCCAGCCAGGCACAGTAGTGCATTCCGATAGTCCCAGCTACTTTGGAGGCTGAGGCAGGAGGGGATCCCTTGAGTACAGGAGTTCAAATCTAGCCAGGACAGCCAAGAGAGACCCCCATCTCAAAAAAAAATATATATATATATATATATTTATATAGTTTATTTTCCTTTGTACACCAAATAGGTTTCAATATGTAGACTTTGTTAGTGTTCAAAACCTTTAAATAGGTTGCCAATAATACAGTAAAAATAGTTGACATTTTTGAGAGCTCATTTTATACCAGGCATTTTGGTAAGGGCTTCACATGCATTGGTCTTTTGTCATTTAGTTACTTTGGAGGCCTGCATTTTTATCAGTAACCAAGACCATACATAGCACTGCAAAAATGTGTTAATTTGTGAATTTAAGTATTTCAGTGAATTCCCCACATTCCTGAATAAAATTGCCAAAATATTAATGATTGTTGAAACAGGGTGAATAATACATCTGTCTTTATTGGAGTATTCTACTTTTGTGTGTATATAAAAACTTCCATGATTAAAAGAGAAAAACACAAAACAACTCTTCCGGAGACCAGCTATCTGCTTATGTTTTCTTCTCCCTATCTCTAGCTCAGCATGACAATTGGCCACATGTGGGGACACATGCCTCTCCAGCTAGGGAGGGAAGATTGGTGGTACTTACACTTGGCCATTACTCCCTCTCCCCTAGTCCTTCCTGACAGACTCAGGAAATTTCTCTCTGATCTCATTTTTTTTTATCTCTGTCATACACATATGAATCTGTACAAAGGTGCTTATATCTTTCTTTGGTGGCAGAGTTAGGAGGGGTCACTGTAAGGAACACCTGTTCTTTTTATCTGCCAGAATCCCTCCCTTACCTTCATTTGGTAAGATCAGCTGCCTTCCTGCGGGGAACAAATCCCCCCTGACTCCAAGTAGTTCTGTGGGGCTGCTACTCAGAGTACCCCACCTCCCTGGCCTTATGGGTGTGTGTATAATCAGGTCTGGCCACACTCTACTTATTCCTGACCACAATAAGGGACACATAACCTGAGTCAGGTCAGTTAGAATCCTTTCCTACAATCTTATTTACAGATAATAAAAGCAAGATAGTCTCCCTTTCCCTGGGGTCATCAGCTGAGATGACTGAAGCTCGGAGCTGTCCCTGGTCATGCTCTCCCTACTCCTGCCAGCCTACATGGGAAGCTCATTTGTAATAGGAGAGAAAAGCAAAGAGAGGAGGAGTAGGGGCAAAAGTGAGAGTAAGTGTGAGGGTGACAAAAATTCTTTGCTTGGCCAAAATCTTAGGTTTCTAAACCTTCTTCTAGGCCCATCTGTGTGCACTTTTTTGTAAAACTCAGTTTTAGCAACGAGCTCTGCTATGTCAGTTTAGCAAGAACCACCCCCCATATCTGATCAGATCCCTCTCAGTCCTCCACCATCCCCCAGGTCATGTCTGATCACCCTGGCCTGTATTCAGCAGGAATCCTGTTAGTTCGGTTTAGCCAGAGTTCCCCTTATCCCTGATGTTCCTTCTTAGTAATTTTCCATCCACTGACTCCCACACTGCTCCTGGGCTATAGATTCCTACTTGCCCATGCTGTGTTCAGAGTTGAGCCCAATCTCTCCCCCAATACATGACCTCGTGGCTGTGGTCCCTATATCTATCTCAGTGGTCCTAAATAAAGTCTTCCTTACCATGCTTTACCAAGTGTCAGTGAATAATTTTTTCTTTAATGAGAGAAATGATGATTCTGAATTGTTGAACTCAGTCATTCCTGAAGTCCTTATCCTTTCCACTATCTTAAGGTGGGAGTCAATACATTGGCTTTTTTCCTCAAGCTAGTTTGATTTGGGATTTTATCATTTGTACCTAAAAACCTTAACTAATACAGAGAATAGGGCGATAAGGATAGATATTGCTGTCTACTTCAGGAGTGCTATCTATATTCCAGTTAAGACTTATTGCCTAGAGCAGTGCCTCCTGGTACGTGGCAAATACTCAAGAAATATGTGTTGAAAGAGGAATGACTCCGCCTTGATAAGCTCTTTGGTCAATGGTGCATTGATTAAAATAGAGATATTCTCCTTCACTCTCTTGTTCATGTATATAACTCAAGATTATTGCTGTTTGCATGTGAGTATCTTAAATATGGATATTTTTGCAACTGAAAGCACCATTTTTGCACAGCTAGAAAAATCTTTTTCCAGGACACAGATTCCTCATGCAGTTTGCTAAGAACCCCCCTATGATATGAAGCACAGCAGGCTCACCACAAAGCACATCAATCATTTTACCGTGTATCGGGCACTTCTTACAGGATTTTCTGTGATCCTGGTGTCAGTGCACATTCTGTATCAAGGCAGAGATAATATGTAGAAATCTGGCAGCTATTTAGAAGGGAGGCCGGGCAGTGATGTGCCAGTATAATTAATGAGAGTCATCGCTCAGGAAGTGAGGAGGGTGGGGGTTGGGAAGGATATCTTTCACCAGTCAATGGCATTTAAGAAAAATCAGTGCCTTCTTAGCACTTTTAATGCTGGGAGGACATTTAAGTCAAAGGATCACAGTAAAGGGCTTTTTGCAACTACTGTACAGATAGATGGAGGTCCCAGTACATGGGGAAGCAGGGGAATTCAACCCCAGACTTTTCAGCAGGGCTGATTTCAACCTTGAATTGAGCTATCAGCAGGAGTCCCTTACACTTGAAAAGTGATAAATACTTACTAAAAGATCATAGCTTGCATGACCAAGAGACCATCCAGAAAAGGAAGTTTACTACCATACAGGACATTTGTTTTTTTCTGCCCAAAGAAGTTTTAATATAGATCTCATTTTCTCAAATTTCCCTTTAACCAGTGAAAAAGGGAGGGTGGGATGGGGTATTACTTGTTTTGTTTTTCTGTTGATTCTTTAGTAACCATGGAAGGGTTTGTGTAACCTAGAGAGGCTGTTTGTTACCCACTGTTTAATCCCTTTATTATTATTCCTTCTGATTGTCACTAGCAGGGAAAAATGGCTCTGTCCTGCTTCCAAAAACTTAACAATGTAACAGCAATATTGTCTTATTTTTAGTCAGTTATGTTTCTCCAGTTAATGGTGTTAAAAAAAAAAAGACTTGGAGAAAAAAGCTACATTAAAATATTATGGATATATACATATGTCCTAAATATTTAAGAACATGCTTAATTATGATTCACACCAACTTCAGAATCATTACCTTTGGGAAGGGGTGGGGGTGGGAAGAGCCAGGAGATGGGGTTTTAGCTGTAACTACAAAGCTTTGTTTAAAAAAGAAGGGTGGGAGAACAGGAATATTATACAGTGTCTGTCCTACTTTTGATAGGTTTGAAATATTGCACAAAAATCTAAAAGTTCATAAAATTATGAACCATTGATTAAAACTATCAAAATAAAGAATGCATAGCAAACAAGTGCTCTTATTATAAACTTTGTGTCTGGGTTTATTTTAATATGTGTGCCTGCATTTTTTCAGACTCAGAGAGACAAACACAGGAGGTTGAGGGATGGATAACTGTGGTTGATGAAGGATTATCTTGGTATCTTTTTTTTTTTGGCTTTCCTATTCACCATAGAGACTACTAGCAAAACAAATCCCCCAAAAGCACATGTCTACAAAACAAAAAGCAGTTTGGAGGCAGAAGTTTATTTACTTAATTTCTTAGAACTTGAGGATTTGTGTGTGGGCATGTGAAAAAAAAAAAAAAAGGAAATTTGGGGAAGTTTCTATAGAGCCAAAGGACCTTATATATTTTTTTCCAAATTGATTTCTTCCTGGTACTGTCGGCAAGAATAAATTCAAGTGGCTATTCTGGTGGCTTTTTTTTTCTTTTTTCTGAGAGTCCAGGATTGCTTTCAGGATAAAGTTTCTTCTTGCCCATGGTGCTTTGCTGTGACATTGTGATTGCCTCCGTTGAATTGAATAATACAAATGGGTTGTTTCTATGGTATCGGCTAAGTGGGATGAAAAGGTGAAACCCTAGATCTTGCTCGGAGAGGTCACGGTGCTACCACCACCCACACTAACTGTCCGTCAAAGCTAACCGACAGCCAGGCCCTGCTCTCCAATCTCAGGCACTCATTTGTAACTTCCCGAGCAAATTCACGCATGAAAAAAGAAAATGACTTTGGTTTATGTTGTCACTAAGCCCAGAAAATCCCTGCCAACCCCAAGCTGCCAGCTTTCCTAGGACATTCTTATTGGAGGAGAATTTCAAACTGAAAGGTGAGCGAGGAGCAGCGTCCCCACTCCCTCCCAGCCAGGCTTTGAACTAACAATAGGGCAGGTTGAATGAAGGCTGATAAATGCAAATCCTGGAATCTCGAAGCCGGATCACACCGCGGCTGCCTAGGCCAGCGGCTGCTCCAGCATCTGCCCCAAGCTGATCACTCGTCACCTCGGTGCGTTCAGTTTGAGTGCCTGCTCTGTGGAAGCTGTCGCCCGCCACCACTGTGCTCGCACGGCAGGTTGCCCGCTGGAGTCCACCAGGCACTAAACCAGTCTAATTGAATAACTGACCTGTTTAATGCCAAGAAGTAGTTTTTGGAAGAAGAGATGGGGGTAAATAAAAGCAGAGTGTATCACCTACACTTTCTCTTCCGCAATTTTAGTTACACTTCACTCGAAGCAGATCTCTTCAATTTAACAGCACTGACAGACACTATTTTCTTAGACCGGTAAAAAAAAAAAAATGGGAGGGGAGATGAGATGGGTGGTTCGGAATTTTCTTTTAGATGCGGTTCTAACACTTTTTACTTTGGTGCAAGCTGCACACAGTTCCCATTCCCTGTGCCCCTCCCTTCCAACTTTGTTGCGCCAACTCCTTTATCCTCCCACCACCGAGGAGGCCCTCCGGACTATAGCCCCAGACAATCAAGGGGTGTCCCTGGGTTGGGGACCCTTTGAAACTTGCGGGGGGCGGGGAGAAGGACTTCATTCCCGGTGTTTCTGGCCCTTGCCTACCGGGGGGCCTCGCAGGAGGGTGCAGGCCGAGGGTTCCAGGTGCAGCCCTTGCCCCGTACAGCTACCCCGCTGGGACCAGCGGAGGCAGCGGGCGCTCCAGTCCACTCTCCCCAGCTCCAGTTCCTGATTTCCTCGGGAGCTGCGGGGCGGGGAGGCAGGGGGCTCCAGTGTGAGCGTGAGGATTTGAATGAGAAAGCAGGTTGTGGCGGCGGCGCCCTGCTCTTCCCGGCTTCTCTCGGGGTTTCTCCAGGCTGGTGGGGAGAAGTGCCCTCCTGGGGGGCTTTTCTGGCCCTTGGCGAGTGTTTGGAGTTGGGGTCACTGGGCCCAATAACTCATCACCACAGCACTTTGGAGGTTGCTCCTGTGCCAAGGACTCCGAGGAGTTCTTCATCTGCCGAACGCTCAAAGCCGAAGAGGTCAGTGCTTTTGGGGGAAGGAGGGGACCCGGGAAAGAAGGGGGTGTGCAGGAAAAGGAGGGCTGGAACACCTGCCCAGTGAGCGAGTGAGCAGGTGGCCCGAGTTCCTCTCTCGGCAGTCCGGGCTGGGACACGCTTCTTTAGGACTGTGTGAGTGTTGTGTGTGGGGACCCTCCAAATCCCCGTGCGGGGCACTGACCACAGCTGCTCTTGGGGGTCCCATAATTCAGAGGGATGCGGGTGTATATGCCGGTGCAAGAATTTAACTCTCGGGTCCCTTGTGGTGGTGGGGGTGGGGTTTAGCCGGGGGGAGGGTCAGGCATCGCTGCAGGATGCTCGGCCCCCTCGAGGGGTCCCGGGACCGCTCTCTGACCGCCTGACGCGGCCGGAGCAGGTCCGCGTTTCGCAGCCAGGGGAGTGCGGTGTCCGTTACACTCGGGGAGTTTCACGGCTCTTCCTGCGCCCGGTGACCCCGCCCAGGACCTTCTCAGAGAAGACTTGGTGTGCTCAGCGCGAGGAGGATTTACTCCATTGCCCTTTTCTGGGATAAACTAGGGGCACTCAAGCGACGCGCGGCGCCGAAGGCGACCCCCGGCCGCGGGGCGGCGCGCTCTGCGCCTGCGCGGCGTTCCCCTGGCGACTGAGCCGCGGGTCCGAGACGCCACTCGGTGCCGCGTCGCCAGGTCCCCTGCTGAGTGTCTGCGGCGCCCCTTCTCCTCCCCGGGACTTTTTCTTTTTGTTGGTAACTCGGAATCCATTTATGATCTCATTTTGACGTTAGGAGTTCAGCATTAAAGCAAGAACTAACTAAATTAAAAAAACAAAACTTTTCCCGTCCTCTGTTACCATTCCGATTATAGACGGAAGAAAATGGTGAGGAATTGCTTATTGGGGCAGCAATTGAAATCCTCCTCCCTTCTATACCATGAAAGTGTAGACGAATCAAACATTTACTTCCTGGCGAGGAGTTTTTTAAAAATTCAGTCAGGTGATTGATTCCTCGTGAGCGTTAGAGGACGGACCTTGTGCCTCCTTTGCCCGGGTGGAGAGCGGGCATGTCCAACCCAGCAGCACCTGTGCCCTCTTTATGGCACGTTTGTAGCAACGGGATCCGCTCCAAAATAGACCTAAGTAAAATGCCAATGAAAAGAAACAAAGGATTTCCCAGAGGAGGCGGTTGTTTTTCCAGTTGCCCCTGCGTTTTGGTCACTTCTGGGGTTTAAATCTTCTGCAAAGAATGTTTCAGGAAGCCTTTATGTAAACCAGCCAGTTTTCTCAAGCTGGTTGTTGAGGGTCATTTTCATTTTCTTAACATTGTGAGTATTGACAGCCTTATCCCCTCTTTTAAATCCCATTTGTTTACACACAGCCGTTCGGCAAGAGTACACAACCGAAGGGGTATGTAGAAGGAGCATAGCTTACTGTTGCTTATTTTTCTTAGGGTGCATCAATATTTGGCAGCATGATTGATACCTAGTTGCTACTAAATAAACATTGGTTAGAATTAATGTAACCGCTAATAAAAGTTTAAAATGGAGTTATTCCTGAGATAAAGTGTGTCATAAAAAACCTTGGATGAAGTAATATGTGGGTATTGTCGTCCTATATACTACTTCCAAACAATTTGCTTTCAAGAATAGCAAGTGTTTATTAGTGATAGAAATTTTAAGATAATATCCTTCTAACATCAGCAAATGAAATCAACATATTACTTTTCAAATGATTAGCGAATAACATCCTCTTAAGGTTCTCTTCCATCCCAATTGTTATAAATGCCTAGATATTGTGCAGTCCATCTAGCTGAAATTTTAAAAATAAAAGTCCAATTGAGTTTTTCCCTTTTTCTAGTTTAAAAAAATAATAATAAAAAAAACCCTCTTAATTTTCAGGTTCAGATACTTTGTGACCCTAACTGTTGGCTTGTAACTGGCTCCAATTCCCTAATTCTCAGTGACATGTGTTTCTGCTGGTTCCAGGAGGTAAACTGCAGTTTTAGCAGATCATGGGATAATGAGATTGGGAGTGCTTGGGGGAGGCTGGGGAGAGGCAATGGGAATGAGACAAAGGGAGGGAAGGTTGATGGGCAGAGCCAGGATTTATAGTTCTACCAGATTCCTAATAAAATCTATTGAAGTCATTGCTTCTGTTTGATACATTTTCCCACATCAGCAACTTCAATTAAATTTATTTAAAAAATCAGTCTTCTAGATAATTATAAGGATAGGATTATAAAAATGAAATATGATAAAGTTGCTTCATGATAAAGGGTGCTGTAATATAAAATACTGTGAAAATTCTTAATGAAATGTTTTCTACTTAATTTATTCATTTAGTCAACAAATATTTAGTGAGAACTTATATATAAGGTACCCTCAATGAACTAAGTTGTGAGTTCTGAAATAATTCTAATACTACTTTAGGCTTTCAGGGTATAGGTATTACCTTTAGTACTTTCAAAGAGAACAATTGATTTGGTGCTGATTAGTCAGACTTCGAGATTCAGAAATTGATGCTTAAACTTTGATTAAAAAAAAAAAAACCTAAGCATAGTTCTGAGCAATTTAGATAAGGGTCTATATGTATGGTAGGAAGCACTATGTGCACCCATCTACTTACTTTTTTGTGGTACAAATGAGACAGACCCTAAAACTTGTAGTCTTGGCAAGTGCAGTACTGAGTTTGGGAGAAACATAGAAACCCTGTAATTCTCAGGTTTCTTAGATGAAGATAAGGTGAGTGATTCAGTAGTCCTTTGTTCTGGCTCTGTGTTTCAAGGCATAATGAACCTCCCACAGCTCTCTTGTAAGAATAGTGTTGGTCTGCATGCTTGAAGGATCATGATTATTATTTCTCTGAACAACAAAAAAAGGAGGGATGTAAAATTATGATAGAAGAATAAAAGGAATACAACAGGGTGTTTAAACATTTCAACTTTTGAACTGAAGAATTTCTAGGCATTTTTAGCGAGTTTAGATTCTATTGAAATCCATTACAGCCATGACAAACCTCTGGCATAATATAGACCAGGGTTGACAAACATTTCCTCTTGTCATTCCTAGGACATACACTCACCACCTCATGAGTCTAATATCAATTATAAACTCAGAGAAGCTTGCTGAAGAGCATCCTCCATTTGGTTATTGCTCTTTGTCTAGGAAAATCAGACTCAGCTGTGAATTGTGGACCAAGTGGTGCAGAACTCATTACTTTGAACAATACCTCTTCAGCCTGGGAAGCATGTTCTCTCTTCTCACTAGCAGAGGCTTATTCCAGGCTGGCTTTGGTCACAAGGAAAATCATTTAGACACAGTTCAGTGGACACTCACTCACATCTCTTTGACACCCATGACCATTTTTGTTTAAGGAGAAATCCAGTACTGCTGTGGTAGAGTGTGCCAAATTAGGAGTGCATTTTAAGAGGCCTGTGAAGAAGTTTACACAGCTTTGTGTTACTATCATTAAGGTCTCTGTCTTTGCTTCAAAGTGGAAGGCAGGTCAGATGCAGAAGGGGCAACTAAGAGAACTTGTATATCTAAGTTAAAAGTGTTCTTACCAACTATATATTTTGGATGCACTAAACTAAGTGTGCCTTTTTATAGTCATTAAATTACAGAGCAGAAAAGGATGAAGATGAATCCACCATATTTATTATATAAATCAAGAAAGTGGGGCCCAAGATTGCTAAATGGTTTTCTTCAAGTCACATATCTACTAAGTGAACTGCAATGAAAATGCTGAGTTACTGATTTCTAATGATGTTGTTTTCAGGAAATCTAGGAAAAGCAGACAGGTATGAAATCCCTGCTCTAGACTTGCTATTTGTAAACATAAGAAATTGCTATAGTTGTAAGTACAAAGTGGCCAAACATCAACAATTTCATATGATTTAACCTAATATCATTGAGTGGAATTGACAGTGGACACTTTCTGATGATATATTTGATTAAAGCATGTGTGTATCATAAGAGCACATATAATACACATACTGTATATAAATCTAAAACAGTCCTTTTTCAGTTAGTATCTGTTTTGGCCTGAAGAATTTTGGCATGATTAGGATTTAATACAAGAGGGAATAATTTTTCTGGTTAATTATTGTCCAGTAAATATCTTAAAGGGCTCTGGAAGAAAAGGAGAAAATTAACATTAATGTATACCTAACATGTGAATGGGCATTTACAGTATGTCTCTTTACAACTCACAATAATCAAGAGAGGCAGAAATTATTATCTCACGTTATAGCGAGGCTCAGAGAGGTTAGTTCCTTGCCCGTGGTCTAAGTGAGTGTGGAACAGACTTGGAATTTAAACACAGGTCGCTTCCATATTCTGTTACATCCCGTTGCCACTCATGAAGTAAGACTAAATTTATGAAAAACACTGATTTGGGTCTCCCCCACAAATTCACTGTTTCCTGCAAAGTCCAGACAGAAGTGTTTCTGATCAGCTATTTAGTAAGTAAAGACGCTGCACTCCCTATATGGAGTTTAGGACGTTATAAATTCAGGTCTGGTTCCAGAAAAACACGAACTGTTTATAAATGTGTTGGCTATTTGTTTAGAAGTGAGTGGTGTTTAGGTCATGTTCTGCAGAGGTTTTTCTACATCAAAGTGGCCCACTTATCACTTCTGGATTGTTGTCAACTTGGAGTGGGTATAAGAGGAACCCTCATGATTTTAATGTGTGTTTTCTGACATCCCAAGACTTAGATATTGGTTTTATCTTATATAAACTTTGCCCATTTACTTTTCTTGAAATAGTATTGAGAGACTTACTGCTAGAATGAACCAGATGATGTCTTTCTGTAATGTTTTTCAAATTGGGGATCAGAATTATCTTGGACAGTTGCTGAAAATGTCTAAAGTTATGCCAGAAGCTGGAGTTTTGGCACTCCTAAAACTACTCTGCAGTGGTACCAGGATATTGCAATTGAATTATACCGAGCTGGTTTCAGATTTGCAGTATTTTGGGGCTGGTTTATCCTTGAAGAAACTGAGACTCAGGGAAGTCCACCTTCACACAGCCAATTGGTGGCCATGTTGGAACTCAAACCTAAGTCAGTAGATAACAGGTCTACTGTTCTTAGTAGCACACCACACCCTAAAAGCACACCTTTCTCTCCTGAGCCTTGTTTCTTCCCTACATCTCTGACTCCAGGGGAGAGGAAAAGGCAAAGAGTTTCAAAAAATTGGATGCTGGACTATGCATTGGAATTCAGCCCCTGCGTCAGACACAGGCCTCTGGAGGGCTCTCTGGGTTTCGCTCTTCTTGAGTTGTTTTCTGTGTCTTGTCCTAGAAGCAGCCTCTTTTCTCTGTAGCTGGTTCATCTGAATTTAGCAAGAGATTTACGAACTTGTCTAGCCTTACCTGTTAAATTGCCACTGCAAGGCAGAGGGATCTAGTTTAGTACTAGCGCATGTGAGTTACTTATTAACGGATCGAAGTCACTCAAGGTTTCTCTTTCATCTCTCTTCACTTCCTTGTTGCTAGTCTGCAAGAACCAAACATTTGAATTCAGCTTCCTATTTCCTTCTTCTCTCCCTCTTCAATTTAATTGAAGAAGCCTCTGGACCTTGGAACAAGTCTTCATGGAGTGCTAATAAAACTTCTGCAGAATTATTCCTGGTGGGAACTTGGAAGATCTATACAGGTTTTTCAGGGATCAGAAACCTGGACCAGAAGTTAAGTGAGTTGATTTGCTGTGTAATCAATCGTATGCAATTTTGTTCTCTAGACATCATATTTCTTTTTGCCAAACAGCTCTTTCTTAACTTTGAGTGATATGAGAGGCATTGAAAAGAATATTTTTTAAAAAGATATCTTTATAAAAAAGTACTATGTTCATGGGAGGAGTTAGGATTACGTAAACATCTTTTAATTTTTATTTAAATTTAAAGACTACTGGGTGCATACAATCATTTGTGTAAAAGGAAAAACAGGAGAGGTTGAGAAAAACAAAACTTTTGCATGAATACAGAATATCTCTGGAACAATCAATACACAAGAAACTAATAATATTGGTTACTAGGGAACAAAAACCAGAGGTGAACTATTCACTCTATAACCTTTTGTGCGTTTTGAATTTTGAAACTTTCAACTTAATAAATAAAAGTAAAAAGAATACTTGGGGTTCAATAATAAAGGAATCAATAAGAAACTACCTCTTAGCTCCTAAGTAGTAGAAGTAGGAGACTGGGAAGCAATTTTTTAAAAAAGAAAAGCAATACTCTTTCTTACTGTCTTCATAAGTCTCATCAAAGTTCACATTTAGTAATTTTTAAAACTGGCATTCTCTAAGCTCTTCTGGATTTCAATAACAAGGCTGGGGAGGTTTTTGCAATTTTTAATAGTTTTCTTCCCTCTGGTATAGCATCACTATTGGCTGCAGCCAGACTCAGTGGACCAATGGGAATCAGACTCGTTTGACTCCTGAGCAACTAAACTTATGTTGGCATTGTGTTTATGGAGTGAGCCTAGAATGTTTCTTTTTCTAATTTTTGTCCACTCCTCCTACTAATAGAGAAATCACTGTAGTGTGATTATTCCTGTATTTTCCTGAGCAGTATCTGAATGTGAATGTCACAGGAATCTTTTCTTCTCAAATAGACAAAGATAAGAAAAGCTTGTATACATGTTTTATTCTGAACCACAACTTTTCTTGTTTTAAGTAGGTTGTGAATCAGAAGTATTTTCCTGTTTACTGGGTAAATCATTAAAATACAGTCAGAATAGAGGGAACACAAACTGTGTACCAACTTCTTTTTCATTTGTCAAAAGAAAGAAATGTGAATTCTATTATTTAGTGTCCAAGTTTCAGTCAAAGGCAAAAACCCGAGTCAGGACCAGTTCTCAGCACATTATTGAAAATTTCTCACCTCAAATTTGGTGAAGTAAATGAAAGAATAACTGACTAGATCATACATTCTCATTATTACAAGTTTTAAAAGCTTAAAGGGGCTTTTAGTGAAAATTCTGTCCCATACCTTTGACCTTTAGCTATTCAGTTCTTTCTCTCATAGACCAACAGTGTTATTAATTTCTTGTGTATTTTTAACAGACATAGTATATTTATATACATCTATATTTATATATATGCAAGTACTTATGTATGCTTTTTTCTTCCGTTTAAAAATCAAATGGTAGTGCACTGTCCCCACGATATTGGAGTTTGCATATTTTCTTTTAACATGTTTTGTGTTTCATTGTGTATCAGCATATAGAGCTTTCTTATTCTTTTATGTATTTTTAAAGTTGACAAACATTATATATATTTATTGTATAAAACATGATGTTTTGAAATATGTATATATTGTGGAATGGCTAAATTGAGCTAATTAACATATGCATTACTTCACATACTTAACATTATTTTGTGGTGAGAACACTTAAAATCTACCATTATCAATTTTTAAGAATACAATACATTGTTATTAACTATAGTCATTACATTGTACAATAGATCTCTTGAAATTGTTCCTCCTATCTGACAGAAATTGTGTGTCCTTTGACCAAGATCTCCTCCCCAACCCCATCACCCAGCCATACCTCAGCCCCTGGTAACTACCATTGTATTCTTTCCTTCTATGAGTTCAACCTTCTTTTTTTTTTTTTTTTTTTTTTTGTTGCCCAGACTAGAGTGCCCTGGCATCAGCCTAGCTCACAGCAACCTCAAACTCCTGGGCTTAAGCAATCCTACTGCCTCAGCCTCCCAGGTAGCTGGGACTACAGGCATGCGCCATCATGCCCAGCTAATTTTTTCTATATATATTTTAGTTGGCCAGATAATTTCTTTCTATTTTTAGTAGAGACGGGGTCTCGCTCTTGCTCAGGCTGGGAGTTCAACCTTTTTATATTCCACATTTAAGTGAAATCATGTGGTATTTGTCTTTCTGTGTCTGGATTACTTCACTTAACATAATATCCTATAGTTTCATCCATGCTGTTGCAAATGACAGAATTTCCTTCTTTTTGAAGGATGACTAGAATTCCATTGTATATATACCACCTTTTTTAATCCCTTCATCTGTTAATGGACACTTAGGTTGATTGCATATCTTGGTTATGTGAATAATTTTGCAATGAACATGGGAGTGCAGATATCTCTTTGACATACTGATTTCATTTTCTTTGGATAGTTCTATTTTTAATTTTTTGAGGCCAGGTGCGGTGGCTCATGCCTGTAATCCTAGCACTCTGGAAGGCCGAGGCAGTTGGATTGTTTGAGCTTGGGAGTTCGAGACCAGCCTGAGCAAGAGTGAGACCCTGTGTCTACCAAAAATAGAAAGAAGTTGGCTGGACAACTAAAAATATATAGAAAAAATTAGCTGGGCATGGTGGCACATGCCTGTAGTCCCAGCTACTTGGGTGGCTGAGGCAGAAGGATTGCTTGAGCCCAGTAGTTTGAGGTTGCTGTGAGCTAGGCTGATGCCATGACACTCTAGCCTGGGCAACAGAGTGAGACTCTGTCTCAAAAAAAAAAAAAATTTTTTTTTGAGTAACCACCATATTGTCTTCCATAGTGGCTGTGCTAATTTACAATCCCATCAATAATATGCAAGTATTCCCTTTTCTTCACCTTCTAGCCAGCACTTGATATCTTGTCTTTTTTATAATAACCATTCTAACAAATGTGAAGTGATATTTCCTTGTGGTTTTAATTTGCATTTCCCTAAGGATTAGTGATGTTGAGCATTTTTTTTTCATATATCTATTGGCCATTTGTATGTCTTCTTTTGAGAAATGTCTGTTCAGGTCCCTTGCCCATTTTAAAATCAGGTTGTTTGTTGTCTTGCTATTGAGTTGCTTGAATTCCTTATCTATTTTGAGTATTAATTCCTTATCACATGTATGGTTTTCAAATATTTTCTCCCATTCCATAAATTGTCTCTTCACTCTTATTTTTAGCCAAGAAATAATTGCCCTGCCAATGTTGTGGGGCGTTTCTCCTATGTCTTTTTCTAGTAGTTTTACGGTGTCAGGTCTTACATTTAAGTCTTTAATCCATTTTGAGTTGATTTTTGTATATGATGTGCGCTAAAGGTCTAATTTCATTCTTCTGCATGTGGATATCCACTTTTCCCAACATCACTTGTTGAAGAGTCTGTTCATTCCCTGTTGTGTGTTTTTGGCACCTTTGTTGAAAATCAGGTGACCATAAATGTGTAGATTTATTTATCTCTCTGTTCTGTTCCACTGGTCTATGTGTCTGTCTTTATGCCAGTACCATGCTGTTTTGAATACTGTAGTTTTGTACTATGTTTTGAAGTCAGGTAGCATGATGCCTCCAGCTTTGTTCTTTTTGCTCAAGGTTGCTTTGGCTATTCAGGGTCTTTCATGATTCCATATGAATTTTAGGATTTTTTTCTATTTCTGTGAAAAATAACATTGGAATTTTGATAGAGATTTCATTGATTATGTAGATAATTTGGGGTAATATCAACATTTAAACAACATTAATTCTTCCAATCAATGAACATGAGATATCTTTCCATTTATTTGTGTCATCTTCATTTTCTTTCATCAGTGTTTTATAGTTTTCAGTGCACAGGTCTTTTACCTCTTTGGTTAAATTTATTCCTAAGAGGGGTGTGTGTGTGTGTGTGTGTGTGCGTGTAACTGTTGTAAATGGGATAATTTTCTTGATTTTTTTTTCACCCTGGAGAGTTTATTGTTAGTATTTAGAAATACAACTGATTTTTGTATGTTGATCTTGTATCCTACAACTTTACTGAATTTGTTTATTAGTCCTAATAGTTTTTTGGTGAAGTATTTAGGGTTTTCTCTATATAAGATCATGTCATCTTCAAAGAGGGACAATTTAAATTCTTCCTTTCCAATTTGGATACCTTTTATTTCTGTCTCTTGCCTAATGGTTCTGGCTATGACCTACAGTACTGTGTTGAATAGAAGTGGTGAGAGTGGACAACCTTGTCTTATTTCTGATCTTAGAGGAAAAAGCTTTCAACTTTTCATCATTATGTCTGATGTTAGCTGTGGATTTGTCATAAATGGCCTTTATTATGTTGAGGTACATTCTTTCTATACTTAGTTTGTTGAGAGTTTTTATCATGAAAGAATGCTGAATTATGTGAAATGATCCTTCTGCATCTATTGAGATCATATGGTTTTTGTCCTTCATTCTGTTAATATGGTGTATGTATCACATTTATAGATTTGCATATATTGAACCATCCTTGCATCCTTGGCATAAATCCCACTTGATCATGGTGAATGATCTTTTTAATTTGGTTTGCTAGTATTGTGTTGAGGATTTTTTCATCTGTGTTCATTAGGGACAGTACATTGGCCTGTAGTTTTTTTGTATTGTCTTGCCTGGCTTTGGTATCAGGGAAATGCTGGTCTCAAGAAATGAGTTTGTAAGTATTTTCTGTCTTTCAATTTTTAAGAAGAGCTTGAGAAGGATTGGTATTAGTTTTTCTTTAAATGTTTAGTAGAATTCAGCAGTGAAGTCATCAGGCCCTAGGCTTTTCTTTGATAGGAGACTTTTTATTACTAAGTCAATCTTCTTACTCATTTCTGTTCAGATTTTTTATTTCTTCTTGATTTAGTCTTTGTAGGTTGTATGTGTCTAGGAATTTATCCATTTCTTCTGGGCTACTCAATCTGTTGGCATATAATTGTTCACAGTAGTCTCTTATGATCCTTTGTATTTCTGTGGTATAAGTTGTAATATTTCCTCTTTTATTTCTCATTTTGTTTATTTAATCTTCTCTTCTCAGTAATTCTAGCTAGGGGTATATCAATTTTCTTTATCATTTCAAAAAACTCTTAGTTTTATTGATCTTTCCATTGTTTTTCTAGTCTCTATTTCATGGCGTCAGCCTAGCTCACAGCAACCTCAAACTCCTGGGCTCAAGCAATCTTTCTGCCTCAGCCTCCCGAGTAGCTGGGACTACAGGCATGTGCCACTATATCAGGCTAATTTTTTTCTATATATTTTTAGTTGTCCAGCTAATTTTTTTCAAATTTTTTTTGTTTGTTTTTAGTAGAGACGGGGTCTTGCTCTTGCTCAGGCTGGCTGGTCTCCAACTCCCAAGCTCAACCAATCCACCCGCCTTGGCCTCCCAGAGTGCTAGGATTACAGGCGTGAGCCACCGCACCAGGCCCTGCTCTGATCTTTATTATTTCTTTTCTTCTACTAACTTTGGGCTCAATTTGTTCTTGTTTTTCTAGTTCCTTGAGATATAATCTTAGGTTGTTTATTTGAGGTCTTTCTTCTTCTTTTGATGTAGATATTTATTGCTATAAACTTCCTTCTTAGAACCGCTTCTGTCTTATCCCATAAGTTTTGGTATGTTGTGTGTCCACTTTTGTTTATCTCAAGAGATTTTAAAATTTTTCCTTTAAACTTTTTTTGAGCCATTGGTTGTTAAGGAGCATATTATTTAATTTTCATGTATTTGTGAATATTCTGACATTCTTTTGTTGTTGATTCCTAGTTTCATACTGTTGTAGTCAGAAAAGATACTTTATATGATTTCAGTCATCTTAAATTTGTTAAGATTTACCTTGTGTCCTAACATGATCTATCCTGGAGAATGTTCTGTATGTGTTTGAGAAGAATATATATTCTGCTGCTGTTGGATGCAATGTTCTGTATATGCCTGTTAAGTCTATTTGGTCTAAAGTGTAGTTTAAGTCCAACGTTTCCTTATTGATTTTCTATCTGGATGATCTTTGGTGAAAGTGTGGCATTAAAGTCTACAATTATTATATTAGAGTTTATCTCTCCCTTCAAATCTATTAATATTTGCTCTATATATTTAGTTGTTCCCATGTTGGGTGCATATACATTTACAATTGTTATATACACAATAAACTGACCTCTTTATCATTATATAATGACCTTTTTGTCTTTTTTTACAATTTTAGACTTAAAGTCTATTTTATCTGATAAAAGTATAGCTACCCCGATCTCTTTTTGCTTTTTGCTTACCAAGAGGCTTACATAAAACATAGTTGTCACAGGCTATTTTAAGCTGACAACAACTTAACTTTAAGCACATTACACACTCAATGTGTTTACTCCATCTCCCTCATTTTATGTTTTTGATGTCATAATTTACATTTTTTATAGTGTGTATCCCTTGACAAGTTATTATAGCTATTATTATTTTGAATATCTTTGCCTTTTAATCTTCATACTAAAGATATAAGTGATTCACACACTACCATTAAAGTATTAGAATATTCTGAATTTGGCTTTTGTGTTGCTAATTAGCATACTTTTTTTAAAGCTTTATTTAGCAGATCTAGTAGTGATGAACTCCCTCAGCTGTTTGTCTGGGAACATCTTAATCTCACCTCTTTCATTTCTAAAGGACAGCTTTGGTGGGTCAAATATTCTTGGTTGCCAGAATTTTTTTTTTTTTTCCTCCCCTTCAGCATTTTGAATATATCATTCTACTCTCTCCGGGCCTGTAGGTTTCTACTGAGAAGTCTGCTGCTAGACTCATTGGAACTCTCTTATATCTGATATGTTTCTTTTCTCTTGCTTTCACTCTTCTCTCTTTGTCTTTGATTTTTGACAGTTTGATGTGACACATTTTGGTGTAGTTTTATTTGGATTCAATCTGATTCAATCAGGAGATCTTTGACCTTCCTATACCTGAATATTTACATCTTTTTCTAGATTTGTAAAGTTTTCTGCCACTATTACTTTAAGTAATTTTTCTGGCCCTTCGTCTTTCTCTTTTCCTTCTTTAACTCCTATAATTCAAATATTTGTTCTTTCTATACTGTTCCATAAGTCTTGGAAACTTTCTTCATTCATTTTCATTCTTTTTTCTCTTTTCTCCTTTAACTGTATATTTTCAAATAAACTGTCTTCAATTTCACAGATTCTTTTATTTTTGCTGGGACTACAGCCATGCGCCACCATGCCCGGCTAACTTTTTCTATATATTTTTAGTTGTCCAGCTAATTTCGTTCTAATTTTTTTTTTTTTTTGAGACAGAGTCTCACTGTGTTGCCCAGGCTAGAGTGCTGTGGCATCAGCCTAGCTCACAGCAACCTCAAACTCCTGGGCTCAAGTGATCCTCCTGCCTCAGCCTTCCAAGTAGCTGGGACTACTGGCATGCACCACCATGCCTGGCTAGTTTTTTCAGTGTATATTTTTAGTTGTCCATATAATTTCTTTCTGTTTTTAGTAAAGACGGAATCTCGCTCTTGCTCAGGCTGGTCTCAAACTCCTGAGCTCAAACTATCCTCCCGCCTCGGCCTCCCAGAGTGCTAGGATTACAGGCATAAGCCACTGCTCCCTGCCTAATTTCACAAATTCTTTCTTCTCCTTGATCAATTCTGCTTTTGAAACTCTTTTGCATTTTTTTATTTAGTTCATTGCATTTTTAGTTCTAGAATTTGTTTAATATTTTTTATATATGTATTTTTTGAGACAAGGTCTCACTTTGTTGCCCAGGCTGGAGTACAGTGGCCTGATCATAGTTTGCTACAGCCTCAAGCTCCTGGGCTTAAGCAATCCTCCCACCTTAATCTTTTGAGTAGCTGGGACTACAGGCACACACAATCACATGTGGCTAATTTTATTTAAAACAATTTTTTTTGGTAGAAACAGTATCACTATCTTGCCCAGGCTAGACTTGAACTCCAGGCTTCAAGCAATCCTCCTGCCTTGGCCTCCCAAAGTGATGGGATTACAGGAATGAGCCACCACACCTGGTCTTTTTTATAATTTTAATCTACTACTAAATTTCTTAGTTTGGTCATTTATTGTTTTCCTGATTTTTGTGGCATTGTTTCTCTGTATTTTATTGAAGTTCACTGAGTTTCCATAAAACAATTATATTCTTTATCAGGCAGCTTATAAATATCCTTTTTTTAGGGTCAGTTGCTGCTGCTTTATTTTTGTTCCTTTGGTGGTGTCATGTTTCCCTAATTGTTCTTGATGCTTGTGGCTACGGGTTGATGTCTGGACATTTGAAGAAGAATGGACTTATTCCACTCTTTGCAGACTGGCTTTGTCTGGGAAAGCCTTTTACCAGTCCCAGTCAGCCCTTCCAGAGATTCTGTGTAGGCCATCTGGTGTGGTATGTGTATAGGCTTATTGCTGGAGTCCTTGGGCAGGCTGGCCTAATGCCTGGGTCAGCAGGTGGGCAGACCTGGCATGTGGGTCTGCAGAGTTGGGCCCAGATGGGTGTATGAGGGTCAACCAGGAGCCCATCTGTAGGAATCAGCCTGAAGCTTGGGTCCACAGGGGCTGACCTAGCACTGGAGTATGCTTTGAGCTTGAGTCTGCCGGGGCTAGCCAGGCACTGGGATGGATCTGGCACCTGGATCCATTAGGAAGATCCAGCAGCTTGATTCCATGAGGATTGTCCTGGCCTGGGGGCAGGCCTGGAGACTGAGTCTGTAGGGGTAGGCCTGGAGACTGAGTCTGTAGGTGTAGGCCTAAGGCCTGAGTCTGTGGAAGCAAGCCTGGCATTGGGTAAAGCCTGTAGCCTGGTGCTGCTAGGGCTAGTCTGAAGCCTGTGTCCTCTGGGGTCAGTCCGACAGTGGGGCAGGCCCAGAGACCAAATCCACTGGGCAGGTCTGGAGTCTAGGGTTGTGGGATCTAGCCTGGTGCCAGAGTAGGCCTGGAGGCTCAGTCTGTGGGTACTGGTCTGGAACCTGGAGCTGTGGGAGCCTTCCCAGGTCTGGGTTTAACTGGGATGGGCCTGGTATTAGGGTCTGAGGCAAAGTCCGGTGCTCACTTTCTCCTTCTTCCCCTAAGCAAAGGTATCTCTCCATGCTGTGCTGCTTGTGGTTGAGGCAGAGGTGACTTGGGTAATTTAAAACTGCCCTTACTACCCTTTTCAATGAGTCTTTTTTTATTTCCATGCTACACTTAGGTGCTATAATCTCTAACCTAGTTTCCTTTAGATCTTGCGAAGGTATTTATTCTGCTATTTTGCTGTTCTTTTATTTGTTTGTTTATTTAATGGCTGGATATTTTTCACGGTGTGAATATACTATAAATTAACCAGATTAATCCATAGTTAGTTGCTTCTAATCTTTTGTAAACAATGGTCCAGCGAATGCCCCATATATATACCATTTTGCACATATTCAATTACAGCTATAAGATATATTTTTGGAAGTGAGATTGCTGAGTCAGAGGTGTATACATTTGTAATTTTGTTAAGTATTATCAAATTGGTCTTCATAGAGTTTGTACAATTTTTTCTTTTATCAGAAATATATCACAGTGATGATTTCTCCATACTTTTCCCAACAGGATGTGTCATCAAATTTTTTTGTTTTAGCTAATCTAATAGACAAAATTAGCATCTGGGTACAGATGAAACTTTTTTTTTTTTTTTTTGAGACAGAGTCTCACTTTGTTGCCCAGGCTAGAGTGCCATGGTGTCAGCCTAGCTCACAGCAACCTCAAACTCCTGGGCTTAAGCAATCCTCCTGCCTCAGCCTCCCAAGTAGCTGGGACTACAGGCATGCACCACCATGCCTGGCTAATTTTTTCTATATATATTTTTAGCTGTCCATATAATTTCTTTCTATTTTTAGTAGAGACGGGGTCTCGCTCTTGCTCAGGCTGGTCTCGAACTCCTGAGCTCAAACTATCTTCCCGCCTCGGCCTCCCAGAGTTATTTCCTTCTTATAATTTCTGATATTCTTATATTTGAATATAGCAGAGGCTCTTCTACTGACCTGTTAGAGGGTTAACAATACCTCTGCTCACTTTGGAGAAGCAAAACTTTACTTCTTAACTTTACCACTATTATCTTAGGCTAAAATCATTATGAAATGCTGTTTTTTATTATCACTATTATCCTTTAAAAACAAGGTCTATCTCAGGACTTATATTCTGAACAATTTATGTTTAAGCATTATTTGTGATTTTTTTTGCCAATTTCCTTATGTGTTCTTTATTATATCACATTATATTTAAGTAGCATACTAATAATAGTAATTTTTCCCTTGATAACTGAGAACAGTTGTTTCAACATCTACTGTTTTTTTCCTACTAACATATCCTTCCTTTACACCCCTCCTTTCTTCTCTTCCCTCTTTTAAACCTACTGATCCTTTGATATCTAATCTTACTATTCAGGAACTCTTCTGACTGCTTGATTTCTTTATTTTGAACTCCTATGGTATGATTCATTTGCCATCTATCATATATTCTGCATTTTGCTGTGCAAATTTTACATAAAAATTTTTTGTTTCTATGCTCTATTCTCTCATCTAGATCATTAGCTTCTTAATGACTAGGACCATGTTGAGGCATCTCTCCTTCCCTCAGTGCCTACAGTGCTTGTAGAAGAGCCCAGAGCATTATTTTATTTTATCTTATTTTTCAAATTTTATTTTATTTTATTTGAGAGACCTGGTCTCGCTATGTGGCCCAGGCTGGAGTGCAGTGGCTATTCACAGGCACAGTCCCACTATTTATCAGCATGTGAGGTTTGACCCATTCTGTTTCCCACCTGGGCCAGTTCACCCCTCCTTACGGTTGGTCCCCCACTCTCAGAAGGTCATTTTGTCTCATTAATGCTAGAATGACACTTTATTTCAGATGGCAACTTCAAACAGGTTACTTACTGGTTAGAATCAAAGTTTAAAAACAAAAAACTTGCAATCATGATGCTAAACTTAATATGGGCACCTTATGGGCATAGTACACTACACCCTGGAACTCTTGGGCTCAAATGATCTTCTGCCTCAGCCTCCCGAATACCTAGACCGTAGGCATGCACCACCTCACCAGGCTGGGTGGGTTATTTGATTTGTAAATTGATAGCGGGTAGTTACAGCCTTTTTCACCTTACAGGCTCCTGAACACTCTTAATTTGGGACACAAAAAGAGGAAACACTTCCCTCACTTACCCTGCTATGTACTTAGGAAGAAGGAGAGATGACGTTTGGAGTTTTAATTGCCCAGTGCAAGGCAGATCTCATGTGGGAATTGTACTTCCCATTGCTGGGTGAAGGGTTAGGGAAAGCATGCAAAGACAAGAAGCCAACACATTCCCTGTGATAAGCTCCCTTCACTCACTGGTGAATGGGGAAGTGAACAAAAGAGAGGGTAAGATGAACTGGGGAAACTGAGAGATCGGCCCTTCTCTGGGTGATGGCCTTTCTTAGACTGAATTTTGGACATCCCTACATATAAAGGAATTGTGGGTAGAGGTATTGTGAAGTCCATTTCTAATATTTAAAGAGTTTGGAAATCACTGGATTAGAGATAATTAGTATGAATCAAAGATTTTTTTTTTAGATGTTAGACTTACACATAAGTAAATGAAATAAGAATTGTTAAAAAAAAATCTGCTCTTTGTGTGCCATCAGGTAGCATCTACAGATGTGATTAAACATGTTAATATTGGGCTAGAGTTCAAGACTGATGGCCACTGAGAGTTGAAATTGAATTACCAGTCAATGATTCATTCCTTTAGGTGTTGTTTTTTTCAATTTAGTCTCAGTTTTCAATCTGTACTGTGTATCCTTTTTAAAATGAAGGGATATAAAAAATGATGGGAATGTGCCCATCCTGACAGGAGCAGGGGGATGTGGAAAGGACTGTAGATTGGCAAGTCTGGATCTGCTACTGGCTCTGCCGTACTTAGCAGGGCTCTCCTCATCGTCGTTTTCTCTCTCCCTCTCTTATCTTCATTACTTTTTGGGAAGCAAAATTACAGAGATCTTAAGAGGGAAATCTTTGGAGTTAGATTTTTTTGAGTTCAAATCCCAGTGCCGTCACTCGGTAACTGTGGGACCTTCGGTAATCACTTAACCTCTCTCTGCGCTTCAGTTTCTCTGTCAGTAAAACGGGGATGATAATTGTACCTAACCCTTGGGATAGTTGTAAGGATTAAATCAAATAATACTTGTAAAATGCTTGCCATGGTATCTCGCTATAGGATTTGTCAAAAAATATTAGCACCTATTACAAAGCTGCAGGCATTGAGCTAGTACAGTTTTGGGCTAGATCTGGTCATGATTGGCTGCCAAATTATATGGCTCTGTGGCTCTAAATGTGAATGTCCAGGGTTGATTTCTCTTTCTAGCAACATTCCCACTGAAATAATGTAAAAATGCTAGATAACATAGAAAGTTCATTTTTTAAAAAATGCCATGGGCCAGTAAGAAAGTAATGAGTACTCAGGCCAAAAGCTAAGTGAATGGGGGTCAATTGAACACTGAAGCTGGCTTGAGGACATTTGGCAAACCAGGTTAACTTGAATTTCAGTTTTCATGGCCTGAGGGCACAGGGGACAAGAGACAAAGTGAGACATCTGAGAAGGGACATAAAGCTGGGACTTCAAAAGGCTTCTCTCTCAATTAAAGGGTGAATTAGAAAAAACAAAACCAAACCCAAATTACCCATTTTCATTCCAACCTAAGAAGACTGTAAAAGAAAATTACCTATCAAAATTTTTGTTTATTTATTTATTTATTTATTTTTGCCACAGGATCTCCCTCTGTTGTCCAGGCTATAGTATAGTGATGTCATCAGAGCTCACTGCAACCTCAAACTCCTGGGCTCAAGCGATCCTTCTGCCTCAGCCTCCCGAATAGCTGGGACTACAGGCATGAGCCACCATGCCCGGCTAACTTTTTCTATATATATTTTTAGTTGTCCAGATAATTTCTTTCTATTTTTAGTAGAGACAGGGTCTCCCTCTTGCTCAGGCTGGTCTCGAACTCCTGAGCTCAAACGATCCACCCGCCTCGGCCTCCCGGAGTGCTAGGATTACAGGCGTTGTTCTAAGATTCTTATATAGTTTGGGAGGAGGTTAAGATATTGATTATTGAGATTTGGTAAATAAAGTATACATGTTAAAATTTCTCCCAGCCTGAGCAGGAGCGAGACCCCATCTCTACTAAAAATAGAAAGAAATTATATGGACAGCTAAAAATATATATAGAAAAAATTAGCCGGGCATGGTGGTGCATGCCTGTAGTCCCAGCTACTCGGGAGGCTGAGACAGGAGGATCCCTTGAGCTCAGGAGTTTGAGGTTGCTGTGAGCGAGGCTGACGCCACGGCACTCATTCTAGCCTGGGCAACAGAGAGAGACTCTGTCTCAAAAAAAAAAAAAAAAATTTCTAAGGCAACCACTAAAAATTAGTAAAAGAATGAATAACTTTCTAGCTAATAGGGAAAAATGAAATGAGAAAAATAATATCAACGAAATCAAGGAGCTGAGAAAAAAATATAGAATATGTAAGACAAATAGCAAGCACAAAATAAGATGTTGAAATAAATTCCAATGTGTCAGTAATTATAATCTAAAGGAACCAAAAATTATTAGAGTAGATGAAGAATTCAGCTATACATCATTTATAACAGACATATCTAATAAAAGTTTTAAAGTAAAATAATAGAAAAATGACAACAGGTGATTAAAAAACAAAAGTAAGCTGGCACTGTTGACATCAGACTAAATAGACTTTAAATGACAAAAAAGCATTTTTAGAGATAAAGAGGATCAACTGGTTAAAAAAATCTCAACTTATCAGAAAGATTAAAACTTAGACTCATCTAATAACATGAACTCAATATATATTAATCCAAAAAATTAAGAGAACTACAATGAGAAACATGTATATTTCCAGTGAGATTTTAACATACTTTCTCAGTGTTTGATAAAATGGGGAAAAAAATTAGTTAACACACAAGATTTGAACACTATAACTAATAAATTTGAGGAGGTAAACATATAAAGATCACAGCATCTCAAAACTGCAGAATACACATTCTTTTCAAAAACACATAGAACATTTATTAAAAGTAACCTCAAACTATGTCATCAAGCAAGTCTTTATTATCAAAGGGTTGGTATCACACAGACTAGATTTGTGACCACAATACAATTAAACTAGAAACTATAACACAAAGATAGCTATGAATAATTGTAGAAACGTGTTTCAGAATAACTCTTGCATCCAAAAAGAAGTTGTAATGCAATTCAGAAAATATTTTTAACTGAATGAAAACAAAAATACTATGGCTCAAAACTTGGGGATTGGAGAAACAACTAAAACAAATATAACCTTAAATACTTACATTAGAAAAGAAGAAAGCCTGAAAATTAACTAGTTAAATGTTGAAATTAGAAAGTTAGAAAAAGATGCAAAATAGACCCAAAGAAAGTAGATGAAAGGAAATGGTAATAATAATTCTACATTATTCAGTGGAAAGGACCAATGATGACAAAATGTGGCTCTGTAAAAATTAGTAACGTTCATAAATACCTGGTGAGATTGATTTAATAAGAAGAGGAGAGGTCAGGCAGTCCTCGTGCCTGTAATCCTAGCATTTTGGGAGGCCAAGCCTAATCCCTTAAGGTGGAGAGTTCGGGACCAATGTGAATAACATAGTGAGATCCCGTCTCTACAAAAAATAGAACAATTAGTTCGGCATGGTAGCATGCACCCGTAGTCCCAGCTACTCAGGAGGCTGAGGCAGGAGGATCGCTTGAGCCCAGGAATTTGAGGTTGCAGTGAGCTCTGATGACATCACTATACTGTAGCCTGGACAACAGAGGGAGATCCTGTCTCAAATGAAACAAAATGAAAACAGAAGAGGAGAGAGGCACAAATAAGCAATGTTAGGAATGGAAAAGCAGAAGTTGTAGATATTAAAATGATAATAATATTATGAATAACTTTATGCTAAAATATTTCAAAGCTTAGAGGAAATGAATTTCTGGACATATAACTTACCAAAACTGACTTAGAAAAAACATAAAGCCTGAATAACACTATAATTTTTAAATAAACTAGCAGTCAAATGAACTTCCCAAAGGAAACAAGGGTTTCCTTCCCACCATGAAGGAAACCCTAGGCTCAGATGGGTTTATCAGCAAGTTCTTTTATTTTTTTTAATAGAGATGGGGTCTTGCCCTGTTCCCAGGCTGGAGTGTGGTGGCCCGATCATAGCTCACTGCAGCCTTGAGCTCCTGGCCTTAAGTGATCCTCCCGCCTCAGCCTCCCAAGTATTAATGGCTGGGACTGACAGGTGTGTGCTATTGCACCTGCCTTATCAGTAAGGTCTACCAAATATTCAAGGAAAAAATAATTTCAAGCTTATATAAATTCTTCCAGGGAACAGAAACTCATTTTATGAAGCTGTGATAACTTTGATACAAAAACCTGTTGAGAGCAATAAGAGAAATGGAAATTATAGGCCAAACTTACTTAGGAACACATGTGTAAAAATCATAAAATATGAGCAATCCAAATCCAGTAATGTATAAAAGAGGTAATACATTATGATCTAATTGGGTTTTACCTTGGAATTGGTTTAACACTGGAAAGTTCACATTAACAAATTAATGGAGAAATATCTTATGATCATGGCAATAGAAACAGAGAAAGTATCTTTAATATCAAATTATGTAAAAAACATTCACAAAATTTGAACATAAGAGAACTTCCTTAACATTATAAAGGATCTTTAAAAATAACCTACAGCAAACATTAAACTTAGTGGTGAAACATTAAAAGAATTCTTGCTAAGATCAGGGCCATTCTATATGTAATATTGTTTTTTATAGTTGGTGTCATACTATATCCTATTTTTTCACATAGCAATATATCATGAGCATTTTTCCATGCTCATTTATAGGTTCTTTGTAAACATGATTGTGTGTATCTACACGGCAGTCAGTGCTGCCCCAATAGTTGTATATTTAGTGTTCTCATTTTTCTGTCATGAAACATGTTGCAGTGAATATCTCTGTGTGTTCATTCTAATCTGCATCTTTAATGATTTCTTCTGGATGTACTTCCAGAAGATGAATTACTGGACTGAAAGGTATGGATTCCTTCAAGCTCAGGATACAATTTATATACCTTACACTAGCCCTTTCAAATGCAGCATCCCTGTGTCTTTGGAGGGTGGATTGCATCTCATTGCTTAACTAGCTCAGAGCATTTTCAGCTCCTGATTCCTTTAAAGAAAAGAAAACACACCAGAAACTTGGGGTTTAGTGTTGTCTCCTGTGAGCCTTAAAAAATGAACAAAGTACCCTTTTATTTCTTTCCTTTTGTGTACATAGCTGGGAGGGGGCTAGGCTGTGGAACTAAGCTGTTTGCTGAAGCCTTTAACAACCAGTTTGGTGGTGCTTGGAAACCTGTGGGAAGTGGGGGAGGGGTCTACAGGCGGAGGGGAGGCCATCTGCCCGATGGCATGGGAGCCCTCCGGGCCTGACCCAGGCTTCTGAACTGCTTTAGAAGCTGTCAGTCTGGGCCTGGGCCAGAGGAAAAGGAGCCCTGGTCCCTCGCACCCCATGCCTGCTTTCTATAATTTCTTAATTTTTTTGTCTGAAAATTAGTGGAGATATGAGAGGGAGCAATTTTCTTTGAAATCTTAGCTTTTAATAGATTTAGTTTGAATTCTCAATTTTTAGGGATACCTAGGTGCAGAAATTCCCAAACATGTGTTGTGTCCGAGGCTGTGAGGTGCAAGATACAGTTTTGAGAATTTTTTTCCTATGCCTTTGTGTTTCTAAGTGCTTGTTGTTTTATGAATATTACTGCTAGAGCCTATTAATTTTGCCTTTTATCTCTCAGCAAGGCTTAAAGAGAAGGAAATCAGCACTTCTCCATATAAGTTAAACATTACACAACTGTTGCCTGAGAGTTAATTTTGTGGTTTCTCAGGGTTATTGTAATTCATAATTGAAGATGAATGGATTGGGATATTAGGGAGGAGTTGCCCATAATCTATTAATAGAATGTGGAATATTAAAGTTGGAAAGGCTCTGAGAGAGCATCTCATTAACCATTCCCCCAACCCCCACCTTTTTGTTACGTAGATGAGGCAGCTGAAGCACAGGATTGTGAAGAGATTTACCTGAGACATAGCATTAGAGGTAGGATTGGGCTGCAACCTTGGATTTTTGACTTCTAGTCAGGTGTTTTTCCGTTGTTCCTTGATGCCTTACTATATCTCATGAACTATTTATTCCTTTTCCAACAATGAGGTGAGCTTATGCATTTTGATTTAATTTCTGGCTACGGTCTTCTTCTCTGTTGTTAGCAATCTGAAGAACATATGCACCCCTCAGACAGTTTTTACCATAATATCTGGCTGTAAAACTTGGCCTTGGTGTTTCTGAACTTGGCGCAAGCAGCTCACTCAAATTTCATTTCAAAGCAGCCTCTCGCCATCTGGTACCCAAAGGACCGACACTTTGATCACCTCTGATCCATACACTTCAGAGGCTCCTGGCTAGAGGGACAGGTATATATTTTTTGAAAAAGTAATGTTTCATTTAGTTGTATCTGCCTGTCTCTTTTCCTTGGTCCATAGTGAAGTTGGGTTGAATGGTGGAGGTGGAAAGAATGAGTCTTGTCTATCATGAGTAATACAACTCTAACCTCTTTCTGTAGGGAAGCAGAATGTCAGGGAGGAATCAGTGGGGGACAAGGAGTGTAGTCCTGGACTGGGGACAGTGGATTAGGAGTCAGAAAATGTAGATTTGCAACCTACTGTTTCCAATTAGTCTCTTTGAACTCATGCTCAATAATGTGTGACTCATAGGGCTATTGTAAGGGTCATTTTTTTTTAAGACCAGATATAAATATAAATAGTGTGTGTCTTGGTCAATTTGCATTGCTGTAAAGGAATACCTGAGGCTGGGTAATTTATAAAGAAAAGAGGTTTATTTTGCTCATGGTTCTGCAGACTGCACAAGAAGCATGGCATCAGTGTCTGCTTCTGGTGAGGACTTTAGGCTGCTTCCACTCATGGCAGAAAGAGAAGAGGAGCAGGCATCGCAAGAGATAGGGGAGGGAGGCTCTTTTTATAATCAGTTCTTAGTCAATGACGGTGGCTCACACCTGTAATCCCAGCAATTTGGGAGGCTGAGGTGGGAGGATTGCTTGAGGCCAGGAGTTTGAGACCAGCCTGGGCAACATAGCAAGACCCTATCTCTAAAAAAATAAAAGTTAAAAATTAGCCAGGTGTGGTGGCATAGCGCTTATAGTCCCAGGTACTTGGGATGCTGGGGCAGAAGGATCGCTTCAGTCCAGGAGCTTGTGGCTGCACTAAGCTATGATTGTAGCACTGTACTCCAGCCTGGGCAACAGAGCAAACCCCTGTCTTTAAAAAAGAAATTGAAAAAAACCAAAAGACAATCAGTTCTCATGGGAACTAACAGAGCAAGGACAACACCAAGCCATTCATGAGGGATCCTCTCCCATGACCCAAACATCTCCCACCAGGCCTCACTTCCAACATTGGGGATCAAATTTCAACATGGGATTTGGAGGGGACAAAATCCAAACAATATTATTGTGTAAACTATGAAGAGATTTACAAATAATGTATTAAGATAGAGTATAAACGAATGGGAATTGGGAATGTTAGTTTTTATGGAAGAGGGATGCTAGAGAAGAAAGGGTGGTAACAGTCACAGTAGAGAGAAAGAGGTAGAGATGGTGGGCAGGGTATCGTAGACATATCCCTCTACTTGAAAGAAAAAATTTGCACTCCCCTCCCCCATTCTCTCTTAAAGATTTTCCTATTTCTTTTTTTCCTTTAGAACAGTATTATAATTCTGATTTCCATATATGAACTGGAATAGATCGTCTTTTTAGCCATTGAAGTAGCTTGAACAGATCCACAGTGCTTCATAAACTTATGTTAAAGCAGTAATATATTAATAGATTTGCCTCACATTTACAAACAGCTAAAGACATTCTAAAGCTGAAGATAAAGTTTTGGGTTTTGCTGTGCTTTAAAGACACCTTCAAATGGTGTGGATGAACCCTTGTCAGCCAAGACAAAGGACTTGAATGCAGCATATCCCTAGAGAAAGCCCAACAAAATACTGTGTTATATTTTTGAACTCAGAGAAGATCAGCTAAAAACTTGCCCAAGGTCCCCTGTGAGTCAGTTGACACCAGAATAGAGAGCTCTTCATGGCCAAGTGGTTCTCTTTACACTTTGCTATGCCAACATATTTCATCAGTCAGGACTCCTTGGTTGCAAGTGACAGAAAACCCAACTCAATGTGGTTTAAACAAAACCATACAGAACAAAAAGAGGAATTTAACTGACCATTTAACTAAAAGATACAGGGATAGCTCTAGCTGCAGGTGTGACTTAAATGATATCAATAGGACTTGGTTTCTCTCTATTTCTCTGGGTTAGATCCAATCTCACACAAGTTTTTCCCTTGTATTGACAAGGTGATGGCCAAGCCCTTTAGGTTCTGTGGCTTACATCCTCATAACTTGAAGTGAAACGGAAAAAGAAGTTTCGTTTCTTCGAGAGTTCAAACAGAAACCTGTGCCTGACTCTAAATCAGGACATGTGCATCTCCTATGTTGTGGCATGTAGGATGCAATTCTGTGATTTGCCAGGCCTAAGCCACATGCCCACCTGAATTAGGGGATGGAGCTGACAACACTTAAATCTCTTGGACAAAGTGGGAGGAGTTTCCCAGGGGAGAACTGGGGTGCTGTTTCCAGGGGAAGAAGGGAAAATCAGCAGATGTTTACTACTGTGGAGCTTTTTCTTAGGGTATTAGTTAAGTGGGTGTGGGTGTGAAAGATTTTTTTTCTTTGTAGAGTTTTAAAAGTATTAACAAACGATTAGTACTCAAAATGCTTTCTGATTTTCTTAGTTAAAAGTGCCATCCCTGAATTTCTAATATTTCTTTGTTGGTACTATTGTACTGCCACAGTTTTCTGGCTTGCACTTTGACACTGGCAATTTTGGTTATGAAACTACAAATAAAAATGGCAAAAATAAAGAAATATAGAATGATTATAAAAGTCATTAATTCACTTATAAAATTAGATTAGGATAATTTTAACTTTTTAGCTATTCTTTAGTTCATACAAGAATTCTCTATGTGCTTACATGGCTCTATTTATTATTGTTGTGCTAGAATTTTGGGAGTTTGTTGTCTTTTAGTAGAGTTCGTTATGATTTATTTTTCAAATTATATTTATGTTCTGTAAAACTATATTGATGGATGGCTAGAGTGTCACAATATATTAGTAGTTATTAAGTGAAAAAAGTAGACTATAAAATAGCAGTATCTAGTTTGTGTTAAAAAAAAAAATAGACCACAGTGTCCATGCTAATTGTCTCTAGGTGACAAATGAGAGATATCACAATAAAAGTTTTTTGAGCTTTTCTGTGTGTTTTAAGCTTCTAAAAATTAAGGCAGATTTTAATGGTTTTAAAAACAATCATGGGCCAGGCGCGGTGGCTCACGCTTGTAATCCTATCACTTGGGAGGCCAAGGCGAGCGGGTCATTTGAGCTGAGGAGTTTGAGACCAGCCTGAGGAAGAGCGAGACCCCCATCTCTACTAAAAATAGAAAGAAATTAGCTGAACAACTAAAAATATATAGAAAAAATTAGCCTGGCATGGTGGTACATGCCTGTAGTCCCAGCTACTCGGGAGGCTGAGGCAGGAGGATCGCTTGAGCCCAGGAGTTTGAGGTTGCTGTGAGCTAGGCTGACGCCACGGCATTCTAGCCAGGGTGACAGAGCAGGACTCTGCCTCAAAAATAAATAAATAAATAAAAAAATAACAATCAGTTGTTTCCTTATGTGATGTTCCTTACTCTCTGTAAGTTATTAATTTTGTGTGTCATTGTAAGGATTAGGAATCTATGTGTTCTATAAAATAAATTTACATGCTCTGTTTCTAATATGTAAATGTTTATAGAGTTCTAAATGTAATATATATATTACCTAGACATCTTAGGAGGGCAGAGTCAGCATTTTGTAAGCTTGAAAAGAAAGCTTAAAAACAAAAATAATTAAGTTAAAAACACCTTTGCCTGAATATTGACCAAATTAACTTCAAATTGAGTACAAGCTGCAGTGGAGGTAGATGTCTAATGTAATTTAAATTGCTTTACAAAAATTAACAAAAGTAGTATGCTTTAATAGATGTTTTTAAGCCATTATGTTCACACAAATGGGGCCATGAAACATAAAAAAAACCCTGCTTTGGGACTGCTGAGGCTGGGTTTCTCACCAGTTTATCTAATAGCTAGCAGTGCTGTCTCGTAAGTCATGCATCTTTTCTTGGCTTCAGTTTCCTTCTGGCTACACCATGAGAAGTTTGGCTTAGCTGAAGCCTAATGTCCCTTTTAGTTGCTTCCTCTTAGTGAGCCCTGGGCCCTGCCTGGCTCATCTAAATCTGAAGTGAAGATGGAGTTAATTATACAGCTCTCTCTTCCTCTGGGTCAGGCCTAGTAACTCTATTCATCATTTCCACTTCCATCATCTCTAAATTTTGAAATCTTTTGCTCTGATTCTGAAGGCCAGAGGGAACGTGTCCTTCCATCAGTCTCTCACGGATGCCTGAGTTCCACCCCTGGAGATTCTGATGTAATTGGCCTGGGAGTGGCTTGGGATTCAGGGTTCTTGGGCTTCTCAGATGATTCCAATATGTATAGTCAAGGTGGAGACTCACTGATATAAAGCCTCATCACAGTTCTTGATACATAGTAGGTACTCGATAATTGGGAGACAGATTTATGAGATTTCAGTGCATTAAAGAATTTTAGGTAAACTGGAGGGAGAGATTCCTGGGGGCATTTCATGAAGACAGTGACATTTCACCCAGCCTTTAAAGAGCAGTGATGATGGCAGGGTGGCAGTGTGCTCTCAGTTCTTGGTGTGCTCTTGGCCTAGGAATGACCAGACACTTTGGAATGACCAAAGTGTTAAGTCCAGACTATTATCCTGGTCCTCTGGCTTCTTGCTTGGAAAAATCACCAACAGGGCCAATGAGATGGAATAACCTCAGGCAGGAAGCAGTTTCACATGAGCAGCTCTTTATTGTAGAACAAAACAGGTCTGTCTCTGAGAGTGAAGAGAAACAGACCGACTGACTCACTGACTCACTGACCCACTGACCCACTCTCTCCCTGAATTTTTTTTTTTGTTGTTGAGACAGAGTCTCACTCTGTTTCCCGGGCTAGAGTGCCGTGGCATCAGCCTAGCTCACAGCAACCTCAAACTCCTGGGCTCAAGCAATCCTCCTGCCTCAGCCTCCCGAGTAGCTGGGACTACAGGCATGCACCACCATGCCCGGCTAATTTATTCTCTCTATATATTTTTAGTTGTCCATATGATTTCTTTCTATTTTTAGTAGAGACGGGGGTCTCACTCTTGCTCAGGCTGGTCTCGAACTCCTGAGCTCAAACGATCCTCCTGCCTCGGCCTCCTAGAGTGCTAGGATTACAGGTGTGAGCCACCGGTCCCGGCATCTCCCTGAATTCTTGATTGTTTTCTTTTATTAGCCCAGTCAGGGGAGGGTTCTCAGGAGGTGTGGGATGGTATCAAATGATCAACAGGTGCCCTCAAAATTCCATCTGTTATATACAAGCTCCTTCTTCGAAAGCGCACCTGGTGGAGGTGAACCATAATGGAGATTCAAGCTAATGGCATAATAATTACCCTTAGGTTAATCTAGGTCACTTTCTAAATGCTATCATGCCTGGGCTGAGGAATTCCCAGATTGATAAAGCAGTCCCTCCTTCCCTAGGTGCTGGCATTTGCTCAGGATAGGATTAAGGGTGGGGCAACAACAAAACGGAGTGCCTTCCCTTATCCTTCTTCCCAGGCGGAGCAATTGCTTGAGACAGCACCAGCGCAAGTTACCCTTTTTCCTAGGAGAGCTGGGGATCCTAACTATCTACCTAAAAATCACAGGGTGAACAAAAATGATCTGGAAGCTGGAAAGCCTAGGCCATTGATGTGAACCAGTGCTTATGTATCTCAGTATTACATACATCTCTGTGGGTTTGTGCTTCTGTCCTCAATGAGTCAGAGGTCTCAACCCTGATTGAAAGTAGCCAACGATGTTAATTGTATTCATTATCTATTGCTGTGCAACAAATTACTCCACATCTTGTGTCTTAAAACAATAATTATTTATTAACTTCCACTGTTTCTACGGGTCAAAAATACAAATGGGGCACAGAAGGGATGGCTCATTTCTTTCCATCAGTGTCTGGGACCTTACCTGAAAGACTTGGGGTTAGAATTATGTGTAGATTCCTTCATTTTTATGTTGTTTTAGTCCATTTGGGCTGCTATGCTAAAATACCATAAACTGGGTAGCTTTTAAATAACAGAAATTTATTTCTCACTGTTCTGGAAGCTGGGAAGTTCAAGACCAAGGCATTGGCAGATTTGGTGTGTGCTGAGGGCCCTTCTCTGGGTTGCAGACTAGCAACTTCTCACTGTGTCCTCATATGGTGAGGGGGGAGAGATAGCTCTCTGGTGTCTCTTTTTATGAGTGATCATCCCAGTCATGAGGATGGAACCAAAGGCCTCACCTTCTAATATCACATTGGGCATTAGAGTTTAATATATGATTTTTTTTTTGTGGGGTTGGGGAGACACAAACATTCAGACTGTAGCACATGTCTGTGGCTGGTGCTTGCTGTTGTCTCAGGGCCTAGGCGGGCCTCTGAACTGGAACACTTACACTTGGGCTTCCTTACAGCGTGGTGGATGGTTGTCAGGGCAAGCATCCTGAGTGAGGCAGGGAACCAGGCAGAAGCTGTATCCTTTCTATGAACTCATCTTGGAAGACTCATAACATCATTAGCTGATTTTATTGTTAGAAACGAGTCACCAAGTTCAGCCCATATTCAAGGGAAGGTGAATTTAGGTTCCACTTTTTGACAGGTAGAATGTATTATAATTTGCAGTACGTATTTTAAAACCACCCCATTGTGTAACAGCTTAGTTCTTCTTGCCTATCATGACTAGAACCTTGGGTTCATTGCTATCTTTTCCTAGCAGCATGGGTGAATCACTTAATCTAACACCTTCTTACCTTCTTTCATGTGGTAGAGGAGATAATAATACTTCAGAAGATTAAAAAGGGCCAAATGAGAATCATGTTTCTGAATATGTTTTGCTGACTGTAAACAAATGCACGTTATTATTTTATTTTCTTCAGATTCCACTACCACCTTCCTTGGATTGAGAATGAGCAGAGTGGGCAAAATAAAGAGTGACACATAAAACCATAAGATCAAGTTAGTAAGGAAAAATGAGCATGAATACAGACAGGCTTCTCTTTGATTTCACGTAAATTAAAACATTTCTAGTATAAAGCATAAGTATACTTTTTGTAGGAAATAGCTACTATGGTTATTGCTGAAAATTATTTCTAATTCTTGGGAAAAAGATATTTTTATTAGATATACAGAAGTCTTCAAATTATATGCATGTAAATACATATGAATATAACTAGACTCATACATACCAAACAAAAGTGGTCATTTCAGCAGAGGGACATGAAATGAGGGAAGAAGGGACTTCCTTTTTTTTTTTTTTAATTAAATTTCAGTATTGTTTGGGTTTTTAAAAACATTAATGATCATATGTATAAATGTATTATTTATATAACTACAAATACTTTTTCAAAAGAAGTATCACAAGAATGGAAAAACAAGCACCATATGTACTCACCATCAAATTGGTACTAACTGACTTAACTGACCAACACTGAAGTACACACATAGTGGTGTTGGGCAGGTGGGTGGGGAGGAGGGGGTGGGTATATTCACACTTAATGGGTGCGGTGCACACTGTCTCGGGGATGGACATGCTTCAAGCTCTGACCTGGGTGGGGCAAAGGCAATATATGTAACCTAAACATTTGTACCCCTGTAATATGCTGAAATAAAAAAAAATAAGAGATCTTGTAGTGTGTGGTATTGTCTGGGGAGCGAGCAGAAGTAGGGTTGTTTCCATAATTGGCTATTTTCTGTCATATTTTACAACTGGTTCCATGCAGTGGTAAGTCTCCCTCAGCCTCAGGGAGTAGGCTAAGCAGCCAGACTTAGCCAGGTGCAGAGGAGGCAAGAGGGGAGTCCAGGCAGGCAGCCAGAGAAAAGGTAGGCTAGGCTGGAGCTAAGATCCCTGTTGGGGAAGGTTAAGAATGAGCCCCAGGGGGCCAAGGAGAAGCTCTGACAAAAGTTTCAGGAGTCTTCACCAATTGTTCCATTAATGAATAGACAACACTCTGATAATTTATTTTTTTCATTAAGTGGCTGACTTCATCCTGGGTACTTTTACAAACTCTAGATTGCTTTAATAGGACAGATGACAAACTGTTTCCCACCTGCGAGTTTTACTTCACACCAGTCTTGCTTGGTTTTGCCTGGCTTTATTGTGTGAACAGAAAGGAGGCTGGAATTCTGAAAAGTTGCTTTAGCCAAATCCTGTGAACAAAGGAGGCCTTGTTCAGGGTTATGCACATCAGCTTTTGGAGGAGTTTAATTCATCAACTCAGATCTCTGCTTTTCAAATTCTTGCTGTAGCTATCCTTGTGTTTCTTTGTGTCTGTTGGACGGGCAAGTCTTAGGTAGTTATAGGTACTGCTAGTTCACCCCACTGAGGCCTGTGTTTTGCTCTAGTTACACCATAAGCTCAGCCTGGGCAGCTCCAGGCCCTAGTGGTCCTAAGGAACACCTGTAATGAACCCAAAAGAGAAAGGCATGTTTTCTTGCTGTGTTTGGCGTATCCACGGACACGTGGAAGGTGCACTGACACAAAATTCAGGAATTGGGAATGATAGCTTCCCTTCTGTTAGTCACCTCCCCACCTGCAACTGAAATTTCCTGAAAAGTTACCAGCATTGACTGGTTTGGGTCCTGGCCTAATAGGGGTGAGGCCTGGAGCACATAAACCAGTCCTGAAACTTGCTCCCTGATGGTAGATTTATTTTCCCTGGAGACAGAAGTAACTTTGAGCCCTGAAAGGTGCAGTTTGAAAAAGTTGCTATTTTGATATGCTAAACGACATTGTAGCCCCTGGGAAGATTCCCCTGTGGGAAACTTCTTAGGGCCTGGGAGATCCCAGCTCCATGCGTGCAAGAGCTGTATATGCCGTGTGTTGCCCTGTAATGCCGGGCAACCAGTGGCATTATGCTGCCAATGTGAGCGTGTGGCTGCCGCTTTCTTCATTTTTGTCTCATTCTGTCTCCCCTGACAGGGCAATTTGGTTTTGATGCTGTGCCAGAAATCTTCTGACAATGAGTTACTGGAACTCGGAGAAAAGGAACTGTGTGCAGTACCGCAGGCATTTTCTGGTGGACAACAGTGTGTTTCATGGTGAGCTGTCTCTTGTATTTATGTAGTTGGACCTTTTATTATGTTTCTGACAGCACTTTTATTCTAGCACTCTATATGCACATACGATATAATTGTTGGAATGAACCAAGAGCTTGAGTTAACTTGTTTATGGATAATTACCCAAGAAGTCCCATTGCGCTCGTTACGCACAGTTGTAACCACTGTGCCCCACCTCAACAGCAAAAATAGTGTTGTCTCTTTCTACTTCATAGGATAGTTTATATCAGTGCCTTCCCTCGTCTACACTGTCACCTCCAGTAATATCTCTTTCTGATGTTTGCAGTTATTTTGGGCTAGGCTCATAGAAAGTGATCTGTTAGTATTTGTGGATTACCAATGTGTACCTTCCAAGGGCTTATGGCCACCTATTTTATACACTTATTGAAAAGAAGTCCATTCATTGTTGTTGTCTTTAGAACTTTAAGACTTATCTGCATATCAGGTCACATATAAAAACAGAACGGGTTTACAGCACTTAACCGTCACTATCGGGGTGGATTACTGCAGCCGTGAATCAGAGAGTAATCAATATTCGTCATTTTCATGGCAAACTAAGATGAATTGCCTTTACCCTGCTGGTGTCTCTTTGTTTAGTGGTATACGGTCAGGGATAAGCTCTGTCAAAACCCTTGAGTGAAGCTGATTTAAAAACCAAAGATTTATGTGGTGCCAGAATCTCCATCAGAAGCCTGTGGAATGGTGGAGGAAGAGAGAGCTCCCAGGGAGCAGAGTGCTGTTTAACAGGGTCCTATAATCTAAGCTGCTTTTACCTTTCTAAGGTAAAAGGTTGGTTCTAAAGTCTTCCCCATTTTGGTGACAAACTTAATGTTTATTATTGCTTTAAATTAAATTAATTAAATTGCTTTAAATTAAATTAAAATAAGAAGATTAACCTTACTTTACTAAGCACTTTAGTGTTTACAGTGTTTTTTCAACATTCATTTTGCCACCTCACCGTCAGACCTTACACTCATTATTTAATGCCTTAAACTCATTATTTTGATTACTTTAGAATGCCTTTATCCAGAGATCTCAAAGGCTACAATTAAAAAACAATGTCCTGTGTATTTTATAGTTATATTACCAATTAGCATATAACTGTAGGGCAGATACTTATGCAAAGGGCTTGATGAACATTGTCATATTGAATGCTTTCAACACCTTTGCAATAGCTATTATTCATCCCATTTTACACATGGGGGAATTGGGGAGGTTGTGAAATAGTGATCTGAAATTCAAACTCTGATCTGCCTAACTACAAAACCTCATCATTGCTCTTCTTCCAGGCTACCATCTCCATTTTAATGGAAAAATTAATATTCTAAGAGGCTTAAGTTTTATTCAACAGTATTTGCTTTGTTATTGACTAGTATGATCTTGGAGAAGTTATATTAATATAATCCTTCAGGAACTCAGTTCTATTTTCTGTGAAATAAGCATGCTGGTGTCCATAATTTTTGAGGTTCTTTCTAGTTTTAATCTCTGAGATTCCATTGAAGTATTTCTGGGAATTACAATTACTATATTTTGTGAGCTACCTGTTCACTAAACACAAAATACACAAGGGGGCAGTATAATATTTAAAATAT
The DNA here is from genome assembly GCF_041146395.1 of Eulemur rufifrons. NCBI lineage: Eukaryota > Metazoa > Chordata > Mammalia > Primates > Lemuridae > Eulemur > Eulemur rufifrons. The sequence continues at coordinate 103,379,132 of NC_090989.1, forward strand.
GAATTGGTTACTTTTTACATTCAAGAATTACTCTTTTGAAAGGATTAAGAGACATTAAATCCTCTCAAGATTAAAAGGGTCAAAGACAATTATAATCATGATTCTATTCATTTATAATACAGCAAACGCTTTATGTATTTTTTTATAGTTTAATGTATTTTAATAGCAAACTTACAGGAATAGCAGAGAAGACAGCATTAAAAACATGTACTTGCATGTAGGACAACTCAGAAAAGTCTAATGAATGGATGGAAACTACTGCATGATAAAAATGCTGCAAACACCATTTAGTTGCCATCAATAAGAAATTTTACTTGTTTTAAAAAAATCCAAATGCTAGCCTTTTCCAGAAAAATTTAACAGGTTTATTTATAGTTGTTATAAAGTTGAACTGCTGAAACTTATTCACTGAAACATCTTGACTTGCATTAATGCTTCACATCCCCACATTTATATTAAAAATTCACACACAAATGAAAATGGAAACACTGCCAATACTTGATTTCTGTCCCCTATTTTTCCATTCGAAATCATATACTTAGGTATCTTTTGACCCCATGGGGGGGAAAAAATCTGACGTTCAGAACTACCAATAACAAGAAGAGGCCGGGCGCGGTGGCTCACGCCTGTAATCCTAGCACTCTGGGAGGCCGAGGCGGGTGGATTGCTCGAGGTCAGGAGTTCGAGACCAGCCTGAGCAAGAGTGAGACCCCGTCTCTACTAAAAATAGAAAGAAATTATATGGACAACTAAAATATATATATACAAAAAATTAGCCGGGCATGGTGGCGCATGTCTGTAGTCCCAGCTACTCGGGAGGCTGAGGCAGTAGGATCGCTTAAGCCCAGGAGTTTGAGGTTGCTGTGAGCTAGACTGACGCCACGGCACTCACTCTAGCCCGGGCAAGAGAGTGAGACTCTGTCTCAAAAAAAAAAAAAAAAAAAAAAACAAGAAGAAGAATTTTTTTTTTTTTTGAGAATGAAATGTTTTCCTGTCAGAGTGGATTCTTAAGCACATTCTCTACGTGTGCAGCATGCTAGCTGGATGTCTTTTAGCATAATTGTTACACGTTTGGTATGGATAGCACACAGGTTGGTGTCTTCCAAAAGGCCAACCAGATAGGCCTCACTTGCCTTCTGCAAAGCACCAATAGCTGCGCTCTGGAAGCGCAGATGTGTTCTGAAGTCCTGAGCAATTTCTCACACCAGACGCTGGAAAGGAAGTTTGCGAATCAGTTCTGTGGACTTCTGATAGCCTCTAATTTCACAGACAGCCACGGTACCACGGCTTGTAGCGATGAGGTTTCTTCACGCCTCCAGTAGAGGGCGCACTCTTGAGAGCGGCTTTTGCAGCCAGTTGCTTGCTGAGTGCTTTACTACAGGCCTATTTGCGGGCAGTCTGCTTTCGTATACAGATGACATTACCACGCTTGTCCTTCGGCTGGAGGCTGGAGCTCTGCGAGCTAGAGGCAGCTAGGAGGACTGCTTTATGTGTTTGTGATAGTGTATTAATAAAATACTGTTTTGGATTTCCATGCCTAAGGATGTGTTGTAATTCAGGAAAGAAAGATGCCTTTTGCTTTTCCTTTACCTCTGCAAAAAATTAATGTCTGTTAAGATAGGAACTTATTTAACTTAAGGAAGAGTTGTGAGAAGGCTTGAGATATTTTTAGCCAAGGGAGTTCCAGTGATGATATCTTTGTGGAGGATTTCAGAACATTTCTGAGAGAAGAGAAGAGGACAGGTCATGTTGAGTCAGAAATGTCAGAGTTCTCTTGGAGGGGCTTCTACAGCATTTTCTGATCATGCCTTTGCTTACTAACTTGGCTTTTCCTTGTTTGTGTTAATAACTATCCTTATATTAATATAACCAGATTGACTAAAACGAAAAGAAACAAAACCTCTTCCATTATAAATAGAAAAGAACCGTTTCCCCTGCAAGATAATAGACTTTTGGAATATGCAGACTTGGTTGTGCAAATTGTGCCTGCCAGACTCTCCTACAGACAGACTGAAGCAGTGTTCCCAGGAGAAAAGAGCTACATGAAATGAGAACTCTGTGGCTAAAATGGTCAATACAAGTAAAAATAAAAATGTAACATTTGGGTAGTTTCACAGTTCATAAAGCATATTCATAGCCTCATTTTCTGATTATAGAAGTGGTATGTTCTCATTGGAAACAATTTAGCATATTACCCAATATCCCACAACCCAAAGAGAGAGAGAGTTTTAAACCCCTTGTTAATGGTCCGCTTCTGTCTGGTCTTTTAGCTACTATTTTATCTTCACAACACTTCTGATGCAGCAATGGATTATCTGAAAAAGTTGGGAAATGGTGTCTGCTGGCTAGCAGAAATGAACTGCATGAATTGACTTAGTTCTGTGTTCAGTGATGAGAAGAACTCTGTTAGGAATGATGAATTTTTGTATTTCCCACCGTCTTTTGCCCAGATTTTTAGGGAACCTGTTGAATCCAAACAGATTTGCATCTATCAAAGAAACTAATTGCTGGAATTTTCCCCTGCTTGGCTTTTACTCTTTTGATATGTTTGTAATAGAAAAAAACCATGGGGAAAAAAAATTTTTTTTACGCAGTATGAACCTTACCTTAATTCCTTATGCTTTTGTGAATTATCCTGATTTTGAAAATTGCCTATAGTTTCAGCTGTTATTCTTGATTTCAGTGATTGCAGTATTTCTTTCTGACCTGGAACATAGTCTTGATTCTTAAACCAATAATCAGTGGATTTGCAATTAATATGTACAATTTCTTATGCACATAAGCTTTTCCAAACATTTGAGCTCCTTAATAAAACATACTTGAAGGTGACTTAATATTTGTTTTCACACACTGCTAGTTATAAGTGTGATATTGGAAAAAATATTAATTGCTTTCTTGTAAGTTATTATGGTGTCATCCTAACTTCTCTTATGGAAATTAATTTCTGTTGCCATCATGATGTTAAATAAATATTTCTGAGTGACCATAACAAATCTAGAATAGAAAACATTTTGAGTTGAATTATGAATATCTCTTACTATCCAGGGATAAAATTAAGGATAGTTCTCTTATTAAATATTTTTTCAGTATGTCTTTTCAAAAAGTTGCCTCACATATACCTTTATTTTGCCTCACAACTACCTTTTAATGAAACTAATTAAATTAATTAATTAATGAATTGCTCTTTATACAGTTTCCTTTTTCTGGCCGGAGGCCTAGTTGGTGATATGAGGGTAGAAACTTGATCACTACTTTGTAATAGAAAATAGATTGAAATGGAATCCTGGAGACTAGTTCTAATCCCAGTTTTACTACTAATTCGTGTAGCTTCACATCACTTATGGGACCCCCAGTTTCCCTGTGTTAAAATGAGGAATGTGCCAGATTCCAAAGTTCTCCTCCTAGCAGCAAGGTTTGAGGTCTTTGTGTAGTCAAACATTAGGATCCGTGTGTGATGTATGAAAGTCTCCTACAGCCAGGAATATGGGAATGAAAGGCTGGTAAGATGGCAATGAAGAGGGGTAAGATTCCGTTTTGGACTGTAAACTTTATCGCTAGTGTTGCACTGGCAAAAAGCTACATTTCTCTTTAAGGAGAGAGGTAGGTGGCCCAGGTGCAGGGGCTCACGTCTGTAATCCTGGCACTCTGGGAGGCCAAGGCGGGAGCATTGCTTGAGATCAGGAGTTCAAGACCAGCGTGAGCAAGAGTGAGACTCGTCTCTACTAAAAATCGAAAAATTAGCTAGATGTGGTGGTGTACACCTGTAATCCCAGCTACTCAGGAGGCTGAGGCAGGAGGATTGCTTGAGCCCAGGAGTTTGAGGTTGCTGTGAGCTAGGCTGATGCCAGGGCACTTTAGCCCAGGCAACAGAGTGAGACGTTGTCTTGAAAAAAACAGACAGACACACACACACACACACACATATATATATATGTATATAAAAGAGTGGTAGGGGTGTGTGTGTGTAGGAATGGTTACAGTCTCTCCTATGGAGAGACCAATAGCTAGGACTGAGACATAAGCTTTGAGGACAAATGTGATTATATTCAAAAAAGAAGAGTGGGAAAGTCCCCCCTCACTGGAGTTCCATGCTTACCGGAAGAAGATAGAATGCCAGATCGTGACTGGTAAATATGAAAAGAGAATGAAATTATGCAAAAACAAATTACAGTTTCAATTAATTTAGGCCAGTTTGTTGCCAAGTTATGACTTTGGTAGCATGCCTGCTTTAGGGGTTTAGGGGCATTACTAGATTTTGTGTTAGAGTGGCATTTCTTTTCTGAGTCAAAACCTACCTTTTCTGGCCATGACTTTATTAACATTCTCTTCTAGGTCCACAAAATATCAGTGCACATAGAATTCCTATTAATGCAATGATAGTCAAGATTTTGTGAACATCATTAAGATTAAAAGTATTACCTTTAGGTTCCTAGAGAGGAACAGTGTAGGGAAAAAATTTCAAAGACAAATTGAGAGGTAGGGTTAAAAAAAGAAGATAGGCCTTAAGGGAGAAAATACACTTAAGTCACTTAAATTTTATAAATTATAATAGAACTAATTCTGGAAGTAGCCTTGCTCTCAGTAGATTACTTTTTTAGCCCCACCCTGAAGTCTCCCCACCCCCCAACGATGGCCACTAAGGCAGAAAGCATCAAGGGCAGGTATCCTTTCAGGTCTGTGATGTTCAGGTGCATCTTGCAAAGATACCAGAGACAGGTAGTAAAGGTTTAGGCAGAAGGAGGCATGTCCTGACCCAGGTGTGGCACTTTGTAAGGGCTGCCCTCCAGCTGGGTTACTTTTTGGGTGTGTTGTTCTGTTGCTCTCTATGGGATTTAGTTTTCCCTATCAGCAAAATGCTTGGATTTAGGGCAAATAACCTCTAACCTCTTTCTTAAGTGCTAAAATTTTAATAAATGCTAGGTTCTCTATTCCCCTACTCACTTCACTTTTTTTTTTTTGAGACAGAGTCTCACTCTGTTGCCCTGGCTAGAGTGCCGTGGCATCAGCCTAGCTCACAGTAACCTCAAACTCCTGAGCTCAAGTGATCCTCCTGCCTCAGCCTCCCGAGTAGCTGGGACTACAGGCATGCGCCAGCCATGCCTGGCTAATTTTTTTTCTGTATATAGTTTTAGTTTTCCATATAATTTTTCTGTTTCTAGTAGAGACAGAGTCTCGAACTCCTGACCTTGAGCAATCCTGCCGCCTCGGCCTCCCAGAGTGCTAGGATTACAGGCGTGAGCCACCACACCCGGCTCTCACTTCACTTTTAAACAGAGGCTAATTGGAGAATTTACTGTGAATTAATTGGCCAAATTTTTTTCTTCCCCTGTCTGAGACAAATCATAGCCATCCCTTCAGCATTCAGGCCTTACAAAAGTGGTTATTTATGTCTAGTTTAGAAAACAAAAGAAGTAAGCTTTTTTTTTTTTTTTTTTTTTTTGAGACAGAGTCTCACTCTGTTGCCCAGACTACAGTGGCATGGCATCAGCCTAGCTCACAGCAACCTCAAACTTCTGGATTCAAGCAATCCTACTGCCTTAGCCTCCTGAGTAGCTGGGATTACAGGCATGCACCACCAATGCCTGGCTAACTTTTTCTGTATATTTTTAGTTGTCCAGCTAATTTCTTTCTATTTTTAGTAGAGATGGGGGGTGGGGGGTCTCACTCTTGCTCAGGCTGGTCTCTAACTCCTGAGCTCAAACGATCCTCCTGCCTCGGCCTCCGAGAGTGCTAGGATTACAGGCGTGAGCCACCGCGCCCGGCCTAAAAGAAGTACACTTTAGTGTGAGCAGGTGTGGAACATACTTGTTCTATATTTGGGAGGATATGCTATTCCTTGATTTCTTAGACATAAAGAAAATTCTCAATGAAAGCCTCAGTGAACTACTATTTATTTGTGTTTTCAAATTTAAAGTTCATTCATTTTTTTGTCTTTCTCCATCATGGGCATTCCATTTGCAACTAGTTTATTGAGCATTCTCAACTTAGTGTAGCATATATTCAAAATTGTTTTTTCTCCATTGAATGCTTTAAAAAATACACTGTCCCATTGCAACATCTTGGCTAGATTCTATTACTTTCTAGCTGCTTTTGGTTATTGGGGGTCTGATTCATTATAAAACTTTAATTTCAAATGCATTTAAATTCCATGTCCTCCCTTGTCCCCTGATCTGGCTGTTGGGGGTTGAGGTTGGGGGCTTATCTGTTTCTGCTATACTCCTTCCCCTTGGAGAGGAATTTAAGGCCTAGCACCTCAGATTGTGGTACAAGGAAGAATGATGAGGGGGCAAAGGTCTTCTCCTGACAATTCTCTTTGGACTCCCTCTGGAGCCACTCCAGGCAGATTCTTATTCACTAACATTTTAGATTAGGGTGATGTCATTTCCCGAAAGGTACTGGTGTTCTTTATCCTGCTTGCTTCTTGCAAGGTTATGTAGCTGGATCAATCAGAACCAGGTAATGATCTAGATTTATAAAAGTCTGTGTTGAGGTATCTCAGCCCTTCTCCTCATGGGGAATCTAATTCAGTGAAGGGATTTTGCTGGGTAACCGAACCCACTGTGATCTCTCTATCATGCTTTCCATGTCCAGGTCATTCACATTCTGTAATGATGGAGGGGATGAAAAGGTGTCCTGTAGAGTACCTAGCAAAATGGCAAATTGGAGATCTGGTTATGTGAAAAGCCCAGGTGGGTGACAAGTAACGATACTCATTCTTTGATGCTTTGGCTCTAATTGCCTGAAACAAGCCTATTGCTGGCAAGTGAGATCCTTGGCTGACCTTTTCCATTAGACTCTCAAATTCTTTCTCTTAAACCTGTGGCCACCGGGAGGCCAGCCAACCAGAAAGGCCTTTGATTGTTTTATTCCTTTATGCTTGGGAATACCAATTTTCTAATTACTCAATTAGAAAGAAGAAATAATGTGTCTAATAAACAGTCAACTTTTCCTTCAGATTTGCAGACATCTCACGTCTTAAGTGGTTACTTAGGAGAATTATTTCCTCTTAGACCTGTGTTACAAATTTAAGCGTTTGTTCTTTAAGCTGCATTTCCATAATTATAATTAATTTTTCTCTGCTCTCTCATTGTCCCAATTGTCTTTCTTCCTCTGTTTCTAATGTATGCACACAGATTGATGGGAGGATGAAATGTCTTTCCATGAGTAGATTCGGGGTTCTTCCAGGGCAACATAGTTATTTAATTTAGTTATACAAAAGATTCAGATTTTTTTCCCAGACCACAATAATAATTAGTGATTGCCTTTGTAATCACGAAAGCCTCCCATCTTCCATCTATCAAGACAGAGTTTAAAAACTGAAGTTTGTTCCTTCCTACAGTGTAGAAGAAGTCATCCCAATAGACCTGAGACATGTTTTATATTTTCTTAGGGCTCATTTATTTCAGCAAATATGTTTGGAGTTAGTACAAGTGGTTTGAAAGGAATAGTCAGATTTTTAATTTAAAGCCCGGTGTGAAGTGGCTTCATCTCCTCCCACAGCTTTCGCTGCCATGTATATGCTGATAACTCCAACTGTGTGTTCCTGGCTTTGTCGTTCCTCAGTGCTGCATACAGAGATGTCCATCCACCTACCTGACAGTTCCACTGATGCCCCAGGTCCTCAGCCTCCACATGTCTGGAGCAGAACTCCCTTCTGCCCTGGTACCTGTCAGCTTCACCAGCCTTATCTTGCCCTTCCCTTTCTCTTTGCACACCTACAACACTGACGTTTGCATACTTTGCCCACAAAGCTGAAAGAAATTTAGCCAACTTTCAGCTCATCCTTCTGAGCCTGGAGTAAAGGGACCCTCCGCAGAGGAGCATTTTCTGACTTCTCAGACCAGGTCAAACCCTGTTTAAAGTTCTCCTATTACTCTGTATTGCTGCCTCATTGCATTGTCACTACTGTGATAAAATAATTGTGTGATAACTAGTTTCATTTCTGTCCTCCTACCCCAAGTTCCAGGAGAGTGGAGACTGTTCTGTCTTTTATCTCCAGCCCACAGTAGAGTCCATTGCATATAGTAGGTGTGCAAAAAAATACTGTTGAGTGAATTTCTGTATTTTATTTAATAGGGGAGATAAGAACCATCTATTGTTTTATTGTTTTTGTACTGTGTTGAGTTTGGTGTTTAATCTTTGTGCTATGGAATATGTCAGTTCTCTGGCTGCAGATCTTCTTGCCTTCATTTAGGGTTTTGCCCTGGAGAACCCAGAAAAACATACTCATAAACATCCTTGCTGAGATTGAGAGGAAGAAGAAGGCTACTTCTGCAGAGATTCTAAGTGTGTTTTAGAAAAGATTATTAGAAGCTGGGCTCGGTGGCTCATGCCTGTAATTCTAGCACTTTGGGAGGCCGAGGCGGCAGGATCCCTTGAGCTCAGGAGTTCAGGACCAGCCTGAGCAAGAGCAAGACCTGATCTCTACGAAAAATAAAAAATATTAGCCGGGTGTTGTGGTGCATGCCTGTAGTCCCAGCTACTTGGGAGGCTGAGGCAAGAGAATCGCTTGAGCCCAGGAATTGAGATTGCAGTAAGCCATGATGACACCACTGTGCTCTACCCAATGCAACAGAGTGAGACCTCTGTCTCAAAAAAAAAAAAAAAAAAAAAAAAAGATTATTACAAATGTATAATGCCTCAAAATGGACAAAGACAAACCCATTTCTTTAAAAGAATTTCTTAGGCTTTTTGAATTCATTTAATAATACTTTCCAGACTTTTCATATTGATTCTACATGTATGTATTTTATTCAAGTGGAAAGTTTCTCTCTTTAAACCATCTAATTTAAAGATTAGCACTATTGGTAAAAGCTGTTTAATTATAATATTTTGCATACTATTAAAATTCTCTGCTACCTGTTTCTGAAAATCTCCAGTCCAGAAGTGAGTATTGTCTGTGGGGTGATTCTTAATGCAGAGAGCACAGAATAGACCTACACCAAACAAAAGCACCAGTTCTCTCCATAAGAGAGGAGGAAAAAAGGCCTGGGAATACGTGAGGAGAATTAAACAGGATATGACTCCTTTAAAAATTAAGAAGATGCACTTTTATTTTAGCTTTGCAAACAAGAAAAATGATCAACATCTGGGCCTTTCACCTAAGAATCTCAAGCAATATGATAGTACATTCCTGACTTATAGGTGGCAAAATCGCTCAGAGAAATGGAATACCTGGGTAGGACATATGTAGAATCTGAGAAAACGTTTTTCGTCCATTTTTGTCCGTAATCATTTCTTGGTCAGAATCCATGACTGACATGTAAATGTTTTTAGAATTTCTGCTATGTAAATATAGAGCATGGTGGCTTATGCCTAATTAAAAGGAAGAACAGGGAACACATTTATTATTTAGTGCCCTACTTTTATGCCTTGCCAACTTGGAATTGAATATCAATGCATATCTAGAAATGACCATTCTTTGAAATTATGCCAATGTCAGAATTTAATGGTATTGTGTTTTTAAGCTAAGCAGAAGCCTATCCTCTCCAGATGTGGAGACTTGTAATTAATTAATGCTTTAACCCAATGGTTCCCAGCCTTGGCTGCACATTGGAACCACTTGGGGATATTAAAAAAACCCTAAAACCCAAACAAACTGTTGCCTGGGTCCCAGCCCAATGGTTCTGATTTTATGATCTGGGGTATGGCCAGGACATGGGGAAATTGTTAGAACTCCTCAGGCTATTTCAGTGTGTAGCCAATTAGATAGATTTTGATAAGTTGAAAACCCCAGACTTAAAGTAACCAATTCATACTCTCTCAATGGAGCTATTGAATTCACAAATTTGATAATGGTTACTTTCTGTGATGCTAGGCTATTTTATACTGAATCTTGCAGGGAATGGGGAAGGGGAGCATCAAATCAGAAGAACATGGGTACAAATAGAGAATTTGGATACAGATGAAGCAGGAAAATATGGAAGGGTCATCTATGCTTGGAATTTATAGATGCTGTTTTTCTGTAAAATTTTTTTTTACTTTTTCCCCCCTAATGATAGCAATGCAGGCTCACCACAGAAAATTTGGGAAGCATAGAAATGACTAAAGAAGGGAAAAATAGTCTATAATCTCAATGTGTTTTATGTCTGCACTTTTCTTAAAATGATTTAAAAAGCAGTGACTGAGTGGCGATTCTCAACTCTATTTTGAATCTGCTAGGGTTCTTTAAAACAATGCTGATGTTTGGACTCTACTCAAGCCCAGTTAAATAATTTCTGGGGTATGAGACCCAAATGTCTTTATTTATTCATTCATTCACTTTTTTATCCATCTATCTATTTCTCTGTCTTCAGGTGATTTTGTTGTGCTGGGAGGGGTGAGAATCACCAGATCAAAGTTGTTTATTGGCTAAAATATTGATTTGATATGTAAACTAAATCAAATATTAGTTTAATTATATACTGATTGCATACAGTATATAATTATTCACTAGTTTGGGCAAAAGTGGTATATGAAATTTTTTACTTTATAGTGACTATTTGCAAAGGGACAGGGAGACAAGCGACATTCTAGTGATATGCTCACCTTTGGGTAGTTATTTTTCTCTTTCCTAACAGATTTATTTCATATTCCTTTTACTATGTGTTCTTAGTGTTCTTAAAATATGATTTGTCTTAACGTTACTGTCAGTGTATATGTTACATGATACAAAGATATGCCTTTGAACATTGCTGACCTCACAATGTTATCCATGGTTTCCTGATGATAAACAGAAATACTGTGGGAAGGTCCTTAACAACAGACAACAAAGAACATATTAATAGTGTTTTGTTTTGATTAATCTGTAATGAGAACTACACCGTTAAAAATTGATACAGAAATAAATAGGAAATGCAGGGTTTGGGAGAACAATGCCATCATTTGGAGGGTATCAGATACAACCTGGAGTACTAACTAGAATTGTGTTCATTTATCTACTTTGGAAAACTAAGTGATATCCAGAAACTTAGAGAGTCATACACATTCTATTGTGGAAGGCAAGCTTCATCAGCTCCTGTAGATATCTGGTCTGCCTCTATCATGCCGCATGTGAGAAAACTGATGCTCAGGTTCACTGTGTTATTCCTAAAAGTGTCAGAGTTGTGAATCAGAAACCTTGTCTTCTCAGATCACTCTTGTTTTGCATAACACCTCATTTGCAGAGAGGATCTTATGGGGGACACAAAGAGGAATTCGGATCTGATGTTAAGATAACTGAGTTTTAACCTTCTCTGCAGGAATAGGTGGACTCTATATTCGAATATTCTTGAGGCACCATTAGGAAATGTTAGCGGTGATGCTGAATCAAGGTTGTCCATGGAATAGTATTATCTCTTGTAAGTCTTTCAACAAGACTATTTTACAGATGCAACTCACAGAGGTAAACAATTTGCCAGAAATCACATGGTTTGATTATGGTGTTCAGGTCCAGGTTTGTCAGACTTTAAAATCCAGAGGTTTTCTACTATTGTGACACAATGATGTGTTACACAAACTTGTTTCTTTTAAAGCAACTGAGGGGGTGGGTTTGTTTTAAAAGAACTTCAAGACATTTAGGGGCTGCTAGAGGACTCCCAGAGATACTTTGTTGAGTTGCCCTCAGGCTCCGGAGGGACTGGGGGGTGGGCGCTACTGAGCTGGTCTCTCCCAGATAACAAGCTCCCTGGGAGCTTATTAGAAATGCATACTCTCAGCCCCACCTGGGACCTCCTGAATCAGAATCTGCATTTTAACAAGATCCCCAGGTGATTAAGTGTGAGCTGCACTGCTTTAAGAGACCCACTGGGCTTGGGTATAAGTCCTCATGAGGAAGGAATAATCCCTGTTCTTCAAGGAATAGGTGGAAGAAGGATGGGTGCTGGGGGGCAGAGCAGAACTGTTTCCCACCAAATGAAGCACTGAGAGGTTGGAAACTTGTGTGTGAGGGGCACAGCTAAGAACAAAGACCAACAACAGTATCCTGATGTTCAGATTCCCAAGGAGGGAACATGGGAGCTATGAATGGCCAGGTAATTTTATTTGTGGAATGGGCTTCAAAACTTGAACCTCTATGTCTAAAACATCAAGATATAGTTAAGGATATAAGCAATACCCTGGTGTGCAATGATGCATGGCATGTCAGAAATAGCAAGGACTTGAGAAGCCATCTGATTAAGGGGTTCTCAACAGAACCCTGTAGCTGGGCTTCAGGATATCTGTGAAATCTCTGAAAACATTATGCTAGACATTATATCTACACATGTACACACAGATATACACATGCACACACACTTTTGTGTATCCTCCTCCTTTAAACAAAGTGCTTAGCTTTTGTTATATTTCAAAGTAGTCTGTTACTCCTTGCCCCTTTTGAACATTACAAACCTCTCTCCTTTTATAGACTAAAATCACTCTCCTTTTAAAGATGAGAAGGTAAGTGACTGGTGCATGTTGATACCAACCAGCTAATGTCAGGGTTAATTCTAAAAGCCAACATTCTGTCATTCTAACTCAACTGGCCTTTGTAATCTGAGCTAAGTATTATGAAATGCTAAGGGGATTTTCTGTGGGATAAATCTTGCAAATCTCTGCATTTTCAGATTATCAGAAATGATTAGATCTTTATAGTATTGAAACATTGTGACATAAAAGGAATTTTATGTGAAAGCATTTCAGAGCCTCTGTGTGTTGGCCAGGTGAGTATGGAAGTATTCATTTCAGATCTGCTAGAGGGTTAAGGTCCTGGGCATTTGCCCTCATTTTTCTATCACTGAGGGCAGCTAGACTCTGTGAGACTTGTCTTTCTCCTCCTGGAGGCATCCACCTGGCTCCTTTTTGTGTCTTCACAGCTAATAAATGATTATTAACGTTCTGTGGGGAAACCAGATGCTGATATTTACAAATGGAGTAACATAATCCATGTAGCATTTAGATCCAGTAATGATTTCACTATCTGGTCATTTACTAGCTGGTAAAGTGTCGATTTCATGAATTCAAAGGACATTTAGAACATTTTTTGTTTTTTGGGATAAAGGTTTTAAAGTTGCTGCTCTGTAAAACCATAGATGAATGGCTTTTGGTTGTAGGAGTGAACTCTTTAAAGCAGGCCCTCTATGCATATACCAGAAAATAATAGTGTTCAGATCCTTGACAATTATGTCAGTCAGTGACAGGAGGATGGTTGTTTTTCAAATACTTAGTATCTCAATTTTGCACCCTGTGTTTGAGACCATTTTTCATAGATATATGTTCTTGCTTGAGCCCCTAAGAACCCATCTGAGGAATAATATTCTCATATGTCTCTTATTTTGAACTCCAATTATATTTTTGATCCCTTATCCCATACCATTTCTCCTAAATCATATAAATCAGTGTAGACATTTAATATCTAGCAATTGTAGGTACCATGTTTCTAATACTAGTAATATACAATTTTCTCTTGGCTAGAGAACAAGTTCTGCATAAATCATAGTTCTAAATTATTTCTAAATTAGATTAATTTATATAAAGTGATAAAATGTTATTGGTTTCTTATTTTATCATCTTTAGTATTCATGAAGAAGCAATTCTTTCCTCTTTTCTCCAAGGTCTTTAACAAAATTAGCCTTTGTAACCATTTTTGTGCTAGTTGACTATGAATGAGGAGAATTATTGAAGCAGAAAATTAAAATACTTTTGATGTTTTAATTTTAATACTAATCGTTAATCTACACTTCAAGGTTATTTCTCTCATTGATAAATTGATTGCTTTAAAAAGTATTTCTTTCGTATGTCTTTTCTAGCAACAGAGCTTTGTTAGATTTTTGAAATTCTTGCTATTTGAATAACTTAGCAAGGAACAAGAATCTTGGCAGCTAAAATCAATTTGATTATTGGCAGAAGCCTTTGTTATATATGCTGTCAAGCATTTCACTGCCTTATGTGTACAGATTTTTCTTTTTAAAGTTAAGAAACACAGGGCATCTCCAGTATATTTTCACCTTTAGGAGAGTATGCATTTGCTACAAGTATCTAAGAGAGTGATTATACTATAAGATTTATGTTTTTTTTTTTTTTTTTAATAAAAGAACCCAGAGTTTTTGTATAGAATCTTTAGGACTGGAAGAGACCTCAAGGACCTCAAGAAAATATTGAATGCAACCACATTCTGAGCTTTCTTTTACAATGAAACCTCTAGAGAACAGAGAAGGTGACTTTAGGGCCTCAGATATGGGAGTTGCCCAATAAGTAAGTTACTGGTCGATGAGCCAGTAACCTCTCACTTTTTATCAGTGAGGTCCCTGAGCCTGAGAGGGTTAAATGGTGGGCCTGTGGTGAGTCTCACCGAATTATTAATAAGTGGTGAGAACCGAGTCCCTGGGCACAGTGGGTGCAGTGTGTGGCACCTACTATGCCACACCAGGTACCCATGTTCACAACTTCACAAGATTCGCTGTCTCATTCTAAAGAGAGCAGATTGCCAATTCCCAAGCGCTAGTATAACTATCAATCATTTGTCCCTGCCTGGGGTCTTTATTCCCCAAGCTAGTTTGAACAAGGGATATTGCTCCCTTTTCTCCTTCATGCTTTAGATATTTATTGACCAAGGTTCTGTGCTGGGGGTTGAGCAGTTGACAAACTAGAAATGGCCCCTCTCCGTACAGAGCTTACAATCTTGCCCGACTTTGCTGCTGCCCTCTTCCTTCCCCCTTCCTCTCCCCAAGCTCATACTGGACCTTGCTGTTATATTAATGTTTACCCCACTTGTTTTATCATTGTGTGCTTGCACGCTCTCCTACACACACATACACACAATTATTTTTCTGAATAATTTGAGGACAAGTTGCATACCTTATGGCCCTTTGCCCCTAAATACCTCACTGTGCATTTCCTAAAACAGGGGTACAGGGATATTCCTTTACATAACCATGGTACAGTTATCAACTTAAGTAAATTTAACATCGATAAGGCCTTTCTTTTTTTAAAAGTCCTTTAGTTTTTGAAAGACTTCGTTTTTCAGCTGGCCTCTACAGATAAACAGACCTAGAAGAAAGAAAGTAACAAACATGGAGAAAATGTTTAGCCTTCAAAAATCCTACCAAGTTCTTAGGGTTAGAGCTGGCTTCCTGTGTGTATTAAGCTTAGAAGAGCCCCATGCTTGGTTTAATGCTCTACTGTTGCTATCTTGAAATTCTTTATATTTGGTGGGGCGAAAGGCCCCATATTTTCATTTTGTATCAGGCTAGCAGATTATGTAGCTGGTCCTGCTTAGAGTACTTATATACTGGGCTAGGAACTTTTACATCTATTATTATTGGTATCGTTGCGGATGAGGAAACTGAGGCTTAGAGGGATTTAACATAACTTGGCTTGGGTTGCTGAGTTACCTGGTGAACCAAGATTTGAACTCAAGTCTTTTTTTTTTTTTTTTTTTTGAGACAGAGTCTCACTCTGTTGCCCGGGCTAGAGTGAGTGCCGTGGTGTCAGCCTAGCTCACAGCAACCTCAAACTCCTGGGCTCAAGCAATTCTTCTGCCTCAGCTTCCTGAGTATCTGGGACTACAGGCATGCGCCACCATGCCTGGCTAATTTTTTCTATGTATTTTTAGTTGTCCAGGTAATTTCTTTCTATTTTTTTTAGCAGAGACAGAGTCTCGAGCTCCTGAGCTCAAACGATCCTCCCGCCTCAGCCTCCCAGAGTGCTAGGATTATAGGCGTGAGCCACCGCGCGTGCGGCCACACTCAGGTCTTTTTGATTCCATATCTGATGGCTGTCACATGAGCTCGAACTGCTGCATGTTCCTTAACTTTTTCTCCACTAGGTTTAACTATTTCTGGATTTGGACCTGTCATTTCTCTTTTTCTCCTAAGGAAGTCTGCCTTCTCTTGGTACCACAGGCTTGCTCTCTCTCATCCTAAATCCCTAGGCTGAAGTATTAACTATAAGGCCACTTGGGAAACTTTAATAAATTGATAATTTCCATCTTAAGGGAACTGTCCTTTAATGGCTTCCATCTTAATTGTCTCCATGATTTGTAGAGAAAAGGCCATTCCCTCCTTTACCCTTACCACAGATCATGGTCCCAGCAATCTGGTTTTCTTCCTGTTCTCAGCTTTTGGCATCCCTCCGTAACCCTGTGGGGTCTAGGTTCCGCTTTATGCCCAGTGTCTTCCTGGGAGTTGGAGAACTACCTGGAGTCTGAGTTTGTGTTTGGGTGGGTCTTCCAGCGTTCAGACTTCCTGGGTGCTCACTACTCTTCTGCTGTATTCTAGGCCCTGGAGATACATTAGAAAAAAGATATGCACTATTTCTGCTCTCAAGGAGTTTACATTTTGGTCTTCTTGTTGCTGTTTCCCATCTGCCTGTTAAAATGTCTTTTAGGCAGAATAAAGCATTAATAAATCAGGACTTTTGGGGGAAAATAATATAGGGAGAAAGACTAAAGATGTGAAGTTATTTGACTTGGAGAGGAGACACTGCAAGAAGTATGAATATGAGTAAATATGCACTGCTGGAGTTGTGGAGAAGAGCCACTTTGTATTTCATCAAGAAAGAGGCAAAGGAGTCGATTTTTCATTTCTGTAGAGTAATTTAGGTTAGGGATTTAGACTGTTGTGATAGTACTGTGAGCTGTGACATATTGAAAATTGTTACCAGAGGAGCCAGTATAATGTCTTTCCTTGATTTTCTTTTAGAAAGAGGAGTGATGTCTCTCTGTCTGAGTCATTTAAGAGCATCCTTCCTCTAAACGTCATGTTTTGTTATAAAGTGTCCTCCTCAGACATTATGGTATTAAATTTTCAGGGAAACGCATTTCCCTTCAGGGGTTTATAGTCACCCAGCTCCCTTGGAGACCTGTCTCTTGTTCTCAGGGGAGTCTCTGGTCAACTGCACGGAAGCAAACAGCCCTGAAGTCTGCTGGGGTTGGGGTGACCTGGTGGTTCTGAAGCAGCCTTGGAGTCTGTTCCCTCCTTAGCCAGGCCTTGGCTTTGGCTGGCCTGGAGAGACTTTCCAGAGATGTAGCTGCTATCTCTCTGGCCTGAAGTTTATGGACTTTGTATTCAGGGGTCTGAGTTGCTCTCAGCTCCCTTTGTACTCAGAAGAGCTCTGTTGAGGAGGGAAGTTGTACAATAATCTAGAATCATCTTCTCCCCTTTCCTTTTCCCTCCTTCTTTATGGTTATCTTTATGTTTACATTCCTCATGGGACCGGTCTGTATGTGCTGTGTCCCAGGGTTCAGTACTGCCAGATAAAGGAGTTTGCATTTTGATGACCATGTGTGCCTCCTATGCGAATGCGTGCACTGCAGTCCCTGTTTGACTGCCTCCTATGCGAATGCATGCACTGCAGTCCCTGTTTGACTGCCTCCTATGCGAATGC
Source organism: Eulemur rufifrons (assembly GCF_041146395.1). Classification (NCBI taxonomy): domain Eukaryota; kingdom Metazoa; phylum Chordata; class Mammalia; order Primates; family Lemuridae; genus Eulemur; species Eulemur rufifrons. Next base: position 103,396,451 of record NC_090989.1, read on the forward strand.
GTGCACTGCAGTCCCTGTTTGACAGCTTCCTATGCGAATGCGTGCACTGCAGTCCCTGTTTGACTGCCTCCTATGCGAATGCATGCACTGCAGTTCCTGTTTGACTGGCTGTAAGCCAAAAGGTGTCTGGGCAGATAATATCCTTTACCTTTTAGCAGATTCAGAGATGTTACATTAAGGCATGGTAAAATGACCTATATTAAGACATCAGGGCTGGGTGTAGTGGCTCACGCCTGTAATCCCAGCACTTTGGGAGGCTGTGGCACGGGGGGATCACTTGAGGCTAGGAATTTGAGACTAGCCTGAGCAAAAAGCAAGACCCTGTCTCTACAAAAAAAATTTTCAAAAAAATTAGACAGGCGTGGTGGTGCATGTCTGTAGTCCCAGCTACACAGGAGGCTGAGGTGGGAGGATCACTTGAGCCTAAGAGTTCAAGGCTACAGTGAACTATGATCATGCCACTGCACTCCAGCCTGGGTGACAGAGTGAGACTCTGTCTCTGAAAAAAAAAAAAAAAAAAATCAAATATGTGCAGGTGTGGTTACTATGCAAACAAACAGTCCTCCTTTAGCTGGAGTGCTAGAGAATACAAACACTTAGGGTTCATTCTGGCCTTTTTCCACTCTAGTTGTCCAGCTCCTTCTCCCAAGGGAGGAGGAAAAGGGGCTTCTGTTCAGGCGAAAAGTACATCTGAGTGGTACAGGGGAGTTTAAATGTGTGACTACTTAAGTTTTGAGGATTTAATTAATGCTTCAGCCCTCAGGATAGAGACTTGTTTTAATATATGTCACTGTCAACAACCATTAGAGGTTCCCATGTGCCTACCTATCTCTAGTTAATTCCCCTCTGCTAATGTTATAATTAACACTGATCAGAACTGATGGAAGATTTTCAAACAGTTGATGCCAATTTACAAAGTCTGGATACCTTTATTTATGTCTGGATATGAGTTCTTGTAACTCAAATGTCAATCAAATTTTCACATTTCCTGAGTCTTTATCAAAGGCAGTTCAAGTGCTTTATGTGTTCCCTGGTTACAAGCTCCTGGGTTTCTCAGGACCTGTGAGTAAAATCATGATGGATTGCCAAGCTGAAATCAAGATTTGAGCCTACCAAGGACTTTATTTTGATATTTTTGATATCCTCATCAAACTGACAGTGACATGCCTGTAAATTTTTATGCTAACCTCTAAAATTTAAAGTGACATGACCAATAAACAGTCAAGTCTTTCAAAAAAAATAATGAGACAATTTATTTTAAAGCCAAGAAGTTTTGAAGGGGAGATCAATAAGTCATCAAGGAGGCATCATTTGAAAGAGGCAGTCAGGCTAAAGAGTGGCTTGTCTCTGTCCTCTGGAACATAGCAAAATTAAATATAGCTAATACTCAGTTTGTTTTGGGATTCAGATGCTTAGAAATGTGTAGCAGTTACTGTCCACTGATGTGTGTCAGTATGTAATGCAGGCAAAGTCCAAAGTGGTTTGTTTGACAAGCATGTGTGATCTATAGAACATGTTCTGTCTCATTAGAATATATGGTTATTAATATATCTCTCTAGTGATGAATAAACAGCCACGGTAAGCCTGCTCTCTGAATAAAGCCCTTGTGTTAGCCATTCCCAGCATTTGTTTTTTTTTTTTTTTTTTTTTTTTTTTTTTTTTGTTGAGACAGAGTCTCACTTTGTTGCCCAGGCTAGAGTGAGTGCCGTGGCGTCAGCTTAGCTCACAGCAACCTCAGACTCCTCGGCTTAAGCGATCCTACTGCCTCAGCCTCCCGAGTAGCTGGGACTACAGGCATGCGCCACTATGCCCGGCTAATTTTTTCTATATAGATTTTTAGTTGTCCATATAATGTCTTTCTATTTTTAGTAGAGACGGGGTCTTGCTCTTGCTCAGGCTGGTCTCGAACTCCTGACCTCGAGCGATCCACCCGCCTCGGCCTCCCAGAGTGCTAGGATTACAGGCGTGAGCCACCGCGCCCGGCCCATTCCCAGCATTTGTTTAGCAGGCATGGGATGGAAACCTGCACCCTTACAGGTCTTCATCTGTTTTCTGCTAAAATTTTGGGGGTATGCTGGGTTTGGAACTTAAGTGTTTGGTTATACTCTGTTGTCCTGTTCTCCAGCAGTTCTTGCTGGCAATTATATGTCAAGCACATTTGCATGGTTTGGGGAAAGAGTACTGTGTTTGAGTTAGAAAGCCCAGTTTCAGGTTATTTTTCCCTCAGTAGGGAAGGCTATTGAGGGACAAGCCTAGGCTCAGCCTCCTCATCTGTGAGAGCAGGATGGTGATGGTGCCTCTTCGCCTTCACATAGTTGTTGTCGGGCTCATTTGAGAAACGTGTTCCTGAGAGGACTTTGTAGGGGTTAGAGAATAAAGCTTCACACAGGAATGATGAGATCTAACTATTATCACTATTGAGCAGCTAGGTACAGTGTATACACTTTAATTTGTAGAGCACCTTAACTTCCTGTGAATATGAAGTCATGGTAGCATTCCATTTTGCTCCTTGGGGCTTAATGTAACAGTTGTAGCAATTTTCTGGAACAGTCCTGACATGAGGTTCTAAGCTTCATATAATAGTAATTTCCTCAAATGCACCGGTGATGAATAGGCCATAGGCACATGCTGTGCTCATCTTGTTTCAATTGATAAATGATCCCTACTCTCTTTCATTCACTTAACTCCAAAATTTGCAATGACTATAGCTTTAATCTAGTGAGTTGAGTCCATTGTAAATATAGACTGAGAGCAGATTTCCAGTCTATCCCGTAGATTATTAGTAGACACTCAGAGGCTAAAGTCTCTTTAACCCTTCAGTTAGTTCCTCTTTTATGTCTGTGGTTTGCACAGGCCAAATAGTGAGATGGTGCTGCCCCTGCCTCAGAGCCTGTTCTGCTGTCCTGTTATTGCTCAGGACAGCAAAGCAGCTAGTTGAGTATCAGTGGCCCTGAGTGGTCAAGGGATTTTGAAGGAGTGGTGATCCAGTGTCCCCAGAATGATCTGGCACAGCTTAGGGCTAAGCAGGGGTCTCAAACAGGACAATGCCTCAGTAGTAGGTACCCTTTGTTTTCTGGAAGGAAATGTGCTTGCTAGTCCTGGGAACATCTCCCTGGAGCATCCGCTTGGGAGTTTCTTTGCATTTAGGTCTTTGGGTTTGTATGTACATTGGAGGATTCTTATTGAGGTTTCCTGTGTTTGTGTAGCTACGTTGGCAATTTTGCCATGTGACTTACGTTGAATAGTTTGAGTATCCTTTGTAGTTGAGTGCACAGTGAAATTACCTAAAAGGAATTAAGCTCTAGTTAGCGCTGTTTTTTATTCTATGAGATTTTTCAGATGGAAAAAAGAGAGATTGAAGTATACAAGTGACATGCTCAAGATCTCCATGTTGTCTTATCTAGTGAAGACCATTGATTCTAGAGACAGAATCTGCAGGGATTCAAAGACCAGGTCTGTCACTCCCTGTACCATCTCAGGGATATTACTTAACCTCTCTTTGCCTCAGTCTCCACATCTGAAACTAGAGAAAGGATTGTACCTAATTCACTCATAGGGGCATTGTAAGGATTAAATAAGGCATGTATAATGCTGGGGATGGTGTCTGGAACATAGTAAGTTCTACTAACATAAATGTTAGTAATCCTCAAAGAAATTTCTCCATCATTATAATATGCCAGTAGGAAGGGATTATGTTCTTCTTCTGAGTTTAGTGTTACTAAACTGGTTATATTTTTTAAAAATAACATTATTTTTCCCCAAATATAAAGGAAATAAATGCTGGCTCTAAAAAATTAAAATATAGTAACATAAAAAAGAAAATAAAACACCTAGAGATAACCTTTGATAACCTATTTCATATATTTTTCTAGGGCTTGTTCTAAGTATCTATACACATATATTTTACATAATTAAAATTGTGTATTCAGTTTGTATCCTCCTTTTCTCACTTAGTATATCAAACGTTCTCCAGGTAATTGCAATGTCTTAAAAACATTGTTAATGGTTAGATAGTATTCCAAAGTGTGAATGTATGTTTTAGTTAATCATCCTCTTGTTGATAGGCATTTAGATGGTTGGCAGTTATTCATTATTATAATGAATACTAAGGAAAGTAAACATCTTTCTACATAGATTTCTATCTGTCTGATGATTTCTTTGTCATAGCTTTCTAATAATAGTAGTGATTATTGACTACAATAAAGGTAACCATTTTTATAAATCTTGTTTCATCTTGCCTGATGACTTTTCATTAAGCTTGTTACAATTTATGCTCTCAATTTACAATTTACCAGTATTGTATGAAAGTCCTTGTGAAATTCTGCCCTCATCAAGGCACCTGGACATAGGACCAGCTTAGGAAGGGTGTACAGCTGGGTTTGGCCTGGAGTCTTTCATTGGCAGCACTTGCTTTTGTACTAGTTTGCATCTTGTGATAAAAACTGTGACTATGCTTTAAAATTGGATGGGTAATTTGGTATTATGGCTTTACAGACTATTTTTCAAAAAACATTTCTGTGTTTCTATGCCAGAGACACTAGCAGCTTCTGGTACTGTGTGGGAATATTCTCTAACTGGGAAAAACATGAAGAATTGTGAAGTCAGGCCTAAAACTTTGCAGATGGTTTCCATGACCTGAAGCATGGAGCCGGTGGGAAGGGCCTGGATCTGGAGTCAGCTTGGGATTGAATTCTGGTTCCATCACAGCTGTGTGATCTTGGACATCTTGTCTGATTTGAATCTCAGTTTTCTCACCTTTAAAATATAGGTACTTATATATCTCCTTGCAGAATTTTCATGAAGATTAGAGAGGATAAAGTTTGTGTAGTGGTGTTTGGTAAACGGTAGCTTTTATAAGTGACATGGGTCCTACGTTTGTGTCAGTAGGTTTTCTTTTCTTTTTTTTTTGAGACAGAGTCTCACTCTGTTGCCTGGGCTAGACTGCCGTGGCGTCAGCCTAACTTACAGCAACCTCAAACTCCTGGGCTCAAGCAATCCAACTGCCTCAGCCTCCCAAGTAGCTGGGACTACAGGCATGAGCCACCATGCCCGGCTACAGTAGGTTTTCTAATTGGACCTCGGAGCCCTAGGGATAGACACGTTCCATATTTTTATTGAATTGTTTTTGGTTCAGAGTTAGATGACTGGTAAGGTTGGAGTGTGGGAAGATTGTCATGCAGGACCTCTTCAATATGGGACTTGATTAAATAAGGTTGTATGAAACTAGTGATTGGAGTGGCCATTCACTTTGCTGCATTAGCTTCCATTAATTATTTATTTTTCCAAGCACTGGGGCTAGGCCCTTGGCCTCTACTAGCTCATTTACTCTTCAGAAATACCCTATGAGGTGGGTACTGCAATCCCAGATGAGAATATTTAGGTTTAGAGAGGACCCTATCTAGGGTTATCAGATTTAACAAATAAAAATATAGGAAATACTGCATGGGACATACTTACACTAAAAAAATCATTTGTTATTTATCTGAAATTAAAATTTCACTGGGTATCCTGTTTTATCTGGCAACTCTACCCATAATGTCCCCAAGATCAGGCAGTGAGTAAAGGAAAAGGCTGGGACTTAAATCTTGCGCCATCTGCTTTCGAAGCCCTTGCTTTTACTTCTTACTCTATGATGTTTCTTTAGGAAATCAAAAGTAGAATTCAGGTGTGAGAGATGAGAAAAATGCTGTCAGATGGGGTTTCAAGTCCTTTGCTCATTGTGTTATATTTAGAAGCTGAATTTACAGATACAGTTCTCTATTTTTCACTTGATTGGTGAAGATAATTCCATATTATTAATAAGTCTAATGATTAAAAATGGAGAAAGCTAATGAGGGTCTATAAAGTACTTACTCTATGCCAAGTACTGTGCTAGAACTAATCTGGAAAAAGCTCAACCTTTTCAAATGAGGGATCCAGTTAAGAAATTAAAGATTCTAAGGCTGTATGGCTGTTGAAGTGACCCATTGGGAGAAGCACACTGCCCCCCAAAGCCTGTTGGCCTAGTCTTGACGTTGCACACGACCTTCTGTTGGGAGAATACTGGGGAGTAATTAGGCAGCTGTGGATATTCATCCAGTGCACCTGTCAACCTTAGGGAGGTGTTGAAGTTTTATGATTCTTTTGAATGGGCTGTGTAGAAGGTTATTTACTACTGCTGAAGAATTGGGTATTTAGTAAGGAGCAGATATTTCTAGGTTCTCAAAAATTCATGAGTGCTTCTTGGTGGTCAAATGCATACTTATGGGCCAGGCCTGCATTTTAAAAGCTTGCCCACCTGCCCTGGGCCACCCCTAAGTGCTTCCCCTGGGTGAGTGGCTTGGCCCTCAAAGGTACTCAGAGCCATTCAGGATAAACTTGCCCTTGCTTTGGCGTTGGGCTCCACATCCAACCTACCTGCCAGCCTTTTCAGGGAGGAGCTTGGGGAACTTCAAGGGCAAGAGGGGAGAGGGGTGGAGAACTTTATTAGGAGAAAAAGCCTCCCTGTGGGCAAAACGAGCAATAAACAGTTTGTCCCCTTCCCCTTTCCTGGCCCCAGACTGGAGTAGGGGATCTTTGGAAGGAAGGATTAACAAACTTTCCTTGGGAGCACTTTGATCTTTGTCTCTTTTCTGGATCGAGTGGGAGAAGATTCTCTGGGAGTATTAAACATTTGAATTATTTAACAGGAGTGGGTATTTCTGAGATACTAAATTTTGAGGTGCCACTCTATGTTAAAACTTCTGTTTAATTTGGATTAAATAGTGAAGTCTACTGCTTTACTGGGTTAATGTAAATAATTTCAAGATCAATAGTAATAATGAGAATATATAATATGATTGTAAGCACTTTATGTGTATTAAATTAATTCTTATAATAATATTTTGAAGTAGAAACTTATATTATGCTTATTGTACAAATAAGGAAACCAGGAAGCAGAAAATTTAAGTAATTTGTCCAAGGTCACATAGCTAGTTGGTGGCAATCATGCTTTGAACCCAGACAGATTGGCTTTTAAATTCTTTTTTTTTTTTGAGACAGGGTCTCACTCCATTTCCTGGGCTAGAGTGCAGTGGTGTCACCATAGCTCACTGCAACCTCAAACTCCTGGGCTCAAGTGATTCTCCTGCCTCAGCCTCCCATGTAGCTGCGACTATAGGCGTGTACCACTATACCTGGCTACATTTTTTTAATTTTTATTTTTTATAGAGCTGGGTCTTGCTATGTTGCCCAGGCTGGTCTTAAACTCCTGGCCTCAAGTGATCCTCCCAACTCAGCTTCTCAGAGTGCTAGGATTATAATGGGCATGAACCACCACGCCCAGCCTTGCCTCCTAAACTCTTAACTGTTATTTTGTGTAGCTGTGTATCTATGTATGCCAGATTCAATCTCGTCAGAAGGATATTCTGTGTCTAATTATGTGTGCTCCCCCACACCTTTGAAATTCAAATTTCTTGTGAGTATTTCAGATTAGGTAGTGTGGCTTGTGAACTGGGGGATGGGGCATGCAAATTGGGAAACAGGTGAGTGGGAACTGAGGTAGAGCTTGGCATCTTGGAGTCCAGGAATGGGTTAGCAATCTGGGTTGGGTGGCCCCGATGGGAATGGAGTAAAGGGACTGACACTGGCATGTGCAGAATGGGAGTCCCAGGGGCCACAGGTAGGTGGGCACCACCAGCTGAAGTTGTGCAGAAGAAAATAGCAATAGAAGTCAATATTAGAAATAGAATTCTGGAGTAAAAGAATTATTAATAATACTCAAGATGGACCGATCTAGTCACAATGCATAAATGCAAGACTACAGTAAATTGCCTGTGAAATACCTGCCTGCGTGTCTTGTCGATCTACCTAATTCTTCAAAGAAGTTGATTAAACTTGCAAATAATGCTTATATAGACTTTAGGGAAAATTGTGCTATAATAGTGTTGTGGTTCATTCACTAAAAACTGACTTTTTCAGACTCACTTGTGCTGTTTACCTTGTCCATAAGGATGTGATTTTTTTTTTTTTTTTTTTTTTACATAAGAAGTAGCCGTCACTGCATAAGAGTTTTGAAACTGTAACCTCATTCCTTCTAAGTTGGAAAAATTCCAGTCTTTTCTGTGATCATTGCTATGTTTGTGTGTGGACAAAAACAAGGAAAATCTCCAACACTTTGAATATGTGCTTAACCTAACTAGCATAAAAGTAGCCTACAGTACACTTGTAGCTTATTTCTTAATGGATTGTTTTTGCTTCCGATGGAGTGATGTGTGCTCCGAGAGAGTGTGTGTGTGTCTGTGTTTCTGTGTGTGTGCTTCTGTGCGTCTCTGTGTATGTGCATGTTCATTTTCTGTATTCAGCCTGCGTCACTCCCGGTAATCAGTGTTTCTCAATGACCTCTGAAGGTGAGGAGGGTTTCTTTGACGGTTAAAGACCTATACTTCCCAGACATTAAATGTGCATAATGCCTTGAGGGCTTTACACGCTGCACTAAGCATGCATGTCTCATACCCAAAGTAGCCACAGCGCCTGCATTCCCACAATAGCGGCAGCCCTGAGCAGATGCTTCCAGTGTGCTTATCTGGCTGTGCTTTTCACTTTGGGACAAAGTTCTGTAATCATATCTTATGGATTTATTTTCTCCACACTGTAAAGCCTGAATTCTGAAGATCTCATCATGCCATAAAGGGCAGCCCGAGCCAAGTTCTTGGGGCTGCTGAGGATTTCTTTGCCTTTTTTCCCACCCTTTTTGGAGATGTGTATCAGGAAAAGGCTTTGCCTTTAGAGAGAAATTTTACTGCTCTTGCCAATAATGTGTAACAATATTAAATTTAATGGCAGACCTTGAAGTATATAAAAACTTAAGTCCAGAAAAAGGTAAGACATACTACTAATTTTAAGGTAAGTGTAATAGTTCTAATACGAGATAGTAAACATTTTTTATTTTATTTCATATTTAAAGATTGTTTGAATTCTTGACAACATATACAATATATTTGAAATATGATATTTCAGTAGGAAATGAAAAGGTAACAAAGTATTTTTGATTAGGCAAAAGTGGTTTTTTCTTATAAATGTGTACTTTTTTAAGGGCACAATTTGCATACTGACAAACTGAAAGTACATCATTATAATAAAGTGGTTAGTGAGAAAATAATTTGTATTCTTAGGTTTGAAGTCAAGGGCACAAGACATGCCTAAAAATTTAATTTGTCTGACACTTATAAATTGTGGTTTGTAATTTAAACATTTCAAGTCTTATTCAGTATGAATAATGATGAATAAAGCTATGTTTTAACTTCCTACAATAATCTGGAGAGAATGATTCCCAATTTATATCAATCAAAGATAGCCGTGGATAGTGAAAATAGTTAGCTTTATAGAATGGAATGGCATAAGTATTCAGCACAGATAAAATGGAGGCAGAATCCATGTATCATGTTCTTAGAGCCTATCTGTCAGCTCCAGTTGCATGACAGAAACATTTTAAAGTATGAGGAGATCAGAAATTTAAAATACATGGAGATTGTTCTTGAACTATAAGAAATTTTCCTGTCTGGTCAGAATAAATGACATGTCGAGAAATGTCTTCTAAACTTATCTTGAAATTCAAATTCATCTGTCATTTCAAATTTTCATGTGCATTTACTCAAATGTAACTATCACATCAATGCTTGATCTGAAACTTATCTAGAGATTATTGCTAGTTTATGGTACCAACTTGAATGTGCCATGTTCACAATACCAGCATTGCTTGCTTTTTTATTCAAAATATAAATTGTACATAGTTGAGACTTTCTTAAGTATAACTGAGTTTTCTAAGCCTGGGAAGGAGCTTTCGTAGAGAAATAGGGCAGGATTTGGTTTACTTGGTATGCAGTTTGCAGAAGGATTTCCATTTAGAGCTTTGTCTTTTAATATGTTTAGAAATTCTTCTGTATGTAGAATGTATGAGTAAATTGAATTGCTTAGCATATATCAAGATTGTCTCTGTACATCACGGAAGGAATGATGAAAGTGACTTCTATTACTTTTACCACATAATGTGACCTTTAATATTAAAGTTAGAATAAAGCTCTAATTCTTAAACATTTTGGAAATTTGAATTAATTTTTCTAGTTATATAAGCTTTTAAAGTTGATGAATATAAGGTGTCTTATTTCAAGGGAGTTGTTTTTACATACAGATGGTCTTACTAGGGATTTTTTTATTGAGCAAATATTTCATATTTTACTTAATAGATTTTCTATTATTTATTTTAGTGATTTATTCTGCTGAGTGAAAAATTTCCTTTACTGTCCATCTTGATATTAAAATCAGTTCAGTTTTAAGCAAGACTATTTTTTAAGAAGTCTTTCTTCCAAATTCCAGATCAATTTTAAGAGGAACATCTTAAATTATACAAATCAACTCTATTTCACAGTGTGTAAAATGAATAGACTCTGAAATGTCATGAAATCAGAGTTCCATTATTAAACAGTAACATTAGTGGAGGTGGCGTCAATTGACTGGAATACAAAGTTGAGAAATGTGTATTCATAGGCAGGAAGACCAAAGACAAGAACCCTGAATTTTGATGGTATATCCTCAGTCTTAAAACTGTGTATTGAGTGTAAAACTCAGGTTTACTCCTACATTTTGTATTTATGTATGTACTTAGGAAATTGCTATTGTTATTATTTCCCTTAGAATTTAGTGTAATGTACTAAACCTCTGAGCCAGAATCAGAATCATCTCATTTTTAAAACAACATTGAGAGAATGTAGAGACTTGAATTGCAGCACAAAGCCAGAAGTCAGAGCAAGCATGAGCCGTGTCAGGCAAGTGTTTCTATAACTTGTTATGTCTATGAACCTCAACTTCCTTTTTAGTAACAAGAGGTAATACTACTTCCTTGCTTACCTTACAAGGCTGTTATAAGAATTACTGGTCTAATGACTCTGGAAGAATTTGGAAAATGGAAAAGGACCACAGAATTGTAAGATGGTATAGTTATAGAAATAAAGATAATGCATATTTCATCTACTTTAATTGAAAAGAAATTATATTTGTTCTGGGATGCCAATAAAAATCACTTTGACCTAGAACTTTGGTACCATCTGCTACTAATTTTCCCCAGGCGGGCATGTGGCAGCAGTGTGCAGGCTGTGTATGACTGCCTTATGCAAGGGCAGATGTCAATGTAGGAGAGAGTCCTAGATTTCCAGAGCAGGAAGAAACCATAGCAATCTCATTCTTTTATAAGGAGAAAAAATAGGCATAGGGAGGCTGCACAATTTTCTTGAAGACATGGAACAGATCTGTGGCTGGAATTGAGTCATCTAATTCTCAGATGATGGCTGGCATGATTATGCTCATGCTATGTCATTTGAATTCTTTGCACAAAGCTGTTTTTTAGGGAGGGGAAAATTGAGAGCTTCTTGTGGAATTTTTAACTGTTAATAATTGGTTGATGCAATCAACAAAGATATATTGAGTGCTTCTGGTTGGTGGGGGGATGAATAAAAGTATTTTCCTCTCTTCTAGTAACTCCTGGCCTGGTACACAAACATGCTTATATTACTGTAATTATAGTAATGCTGTAATAGAGGAGCATTCCAATAGAGAGTACCTTGAGCATGGAGAAGTCAGCAAAGGATTTCTGGAGGTGACATTTGAACGGAGCCTTGAAAGATGAGCAGGATTATGTTGGGTAGATAAGCAAGGATTGAAGTTGAAGGAGTAGGCAAGGGCTAGGTGTTATAATAAAGACCTGATAATCCAGATTAAGAAATTTGGATATTACTACCAAAAAATAAAAAATAAAAAAGCCAACAGAGGTTTTAAGCTGGGAAGAAATTAATCAGATCTGAGTTTTAGAAAGATCTCCCTGGCAAGTCTGGAGGCTAATGGTGGGAGGAGTGAGGTAGGAGCAAGGGAGACCAGAAGGCTGTAGTGGTAGGTAGGTGAGGAAACAAACAGTGGTCTCAATGGGAATTTCTCAGGCTAAGGTGATCTTTCTTGGAAAAACATTAGGCCCCTGAGTCCACATTTATGTCCTTTGCCCCTGATCAAAGCTGCCCTAGAATTCACACGGCTTCTTCCTCTGCATACACTTGTTATCCAGCCACTGCCTTGTACATGGAATAAATTACGTAAAAGAAAATCATTGCCTGATAAGAAATTAAACATTGCTACTCTTGTCCACTAGACAGAGTTGTGCCTAATTATGAGCAACTCTGTTCTTTTTTGATAGTGAACAAAAAATGATTTCTCCAAGAAACTCAAAGAACCCTTCCTCAGCCTTTTTTAGGTTGCAGGAATTTGATTTGAATGTCGTCAGATCGTCTGCATAATCAGTTCAAATATGACGTTAGGGTAGGGAGGCCCGTGGCCATTTCTTGGTGTTGAACTTTGTTGATGATGATGCCCATGTGCTCTGTACTTTATTCTGTTCCGCACAACTATCAGCCTATTTCTGAACTATCTGCGAGGGCATGTTCCCCCTCATTGTTCTTATTAAAAAATGTTTGTGTCTTTTCATGTATTTTCTATTGCAGATAAATTTTAGAACTAACCAGCTAGTTCCAAAAGTAACCCGGTTGGGATTTTTGATTGGAATGACATTTCATTTATAGATGAACTGAGGAGAACTGCCAAAGTTAAGACATTGAGTTCCCCTTTCAGGAATATATTTGTAGTAGAATTCAGCATATTTTAGATCTTCTCTTACGTCAGCAAAGATTTAGGGCTTTCTTCATGTAGGTTGTCCACATTTCTTGTTAGGTTTATTTTTATGATTTTAGTTGGTATTCTGAATAGACTTTTCTTCAATTATATTTTCTTAATTAAAAAAAGTTGAAAATTTTAAACACAGTAGTACAGAAGAACTAGTAATAAAAAGTATGATTCTCTCTTAGCCTTCTATACCTCCTTCCTAAAGAAACTACTTTTAACTATTTACTACCCTTTTTGTAGTTTTAGTTTTCCTTTCACATCTCTAAAGGATATACTACTGCTTATTGATTTCTCAATTTTTGATATTGTCTGTTGATTTTCTTCTATGATAGATAAGGAATTAGCTCACTTATACTCCCATGTAGCCCTTCAGTTTCTCTATTGGTTACCTTTGTAACTTTAACAATTCACTTATACTTTTGGTTCCTGCTTTGCCAACTAGAATACCCTACCTAGTGACCATAACACTAATTTCTCTCCATATAATACTTTTTCCACTATTTTCCTGTACCCACAATTACTCCTCCTATGCTATGATCACAGGTGATTTAAAAAGCTTAATATCAATAAACAAAGTTTACATAGTAATGTAAACTTTACTACGTAAATGACTACATAAATTTATGTTATTGTGACTATATAAATGCTGGCCAGAGCAAAGTAATCACCTAAGTTAATCTGATTAAGGATACTGCTTCAGAATATGGTATTTGAGGAAAAGGACAGATTCTGGAGATTTCTATAGCAAATGGTGGGATCAAATTCATTAGAAAAAAAATTGTGTACCTAATGCTTTCGACAACTAGCAATCTTCATCAGAACTCTGTGAAGCTCATATAGTTCTTGTCTTCGTTTTAGAGACAAGGAATCTGAGGTGCAGAGAGAAAAGAACTTGCCCTAGGTCATGCTGTAATTGGTAGAGCTGGCATTGGAATCCTGGTGGCTGACTTTAGAGCTTGGACTTGCAGTCATGCTCCCTCTCTTAGTGATCTTATTTCTTTGTTGGGGGTGGTAAGATAAATGGGCAGAAAGCAGTTGATTGCCTTCTTTTTAAAAGTTTCTCTACCGTCTCTATAAAGACAGCTCAGTTTAACTTCTTCTTTCTGCATGTGTCTTTCCCCAGCTGACAGGTTGGCCCGACATTCCCTTGAATAAATGGGCCTGCAAATGAGTACTTCCTGAGTGGGAGACGGAAAGGAGAACAGTGTGGTAGGTTACACAGGGTTTGGCATAGGGAAGCAGTGAGGTAAAAATGGTTAGGGTGGAACCAAATCATGCAAGGTTTTTAATGCCTCCCTGAGCAGTTTGAGCTGGATCGAAAGAGCAAGGGGAGAAGATGGTAAATTTTGGGTAGATAGGTGATGTAAAAGTAGTATTTTGGGAAGAAGAGCCTAGAAGTGCTGTGAAGGATAGATTAGACAGACAAAGGGAAAGGCTTCTGTCATATACTTGAGAAATTGGTTCGGGCATATCAAGGCCATGAACCCTAACCATTGAGGTTTTGACAAATGATCTGTTACTATCTCTAATTACTTGTCAACAGGGCAGAAGCTACCATGAGTGAGCTAGAGTTACTTCAGCTGTCTCTGAATAAAGGTGAATGATTGTTTCTATTGATCTGTTTAAAGAATAAGTCATGGTCATAGATGTGTGCAACATAAGGTTTTCTTCTAATCCAGTGACCTATTGCTTCTCACTTTCCTTTTAAGATCTCTGTGAGTTTTGTGTTTTTTCAAGGGGGATGTACAAAGATAAAACTTGAGAAAAATATACAAGCAGGGCTCTGAGGCAATCTCCTACCCTGAAATGTTGATACAAAATCAGGCGAGGAGAAAAGAGGGGATGAAATAAAATGCAGCTTTAAAGAACTATTTTGTTACTCTTTTATAATTTCTGTTTGCATTTTTTCCTCATGTCTAAATTCCTCTGTCATAATTTGCCCTTTTCTTTATTCTTTGTTTTATCCTGAATGTCCAAAGTTATATCCAAAGTCTGTTTTTAAAAAACCAAGGAATCTTGATTTATATTAAATATTAAGTGAACTTTCTCCTTGCCTTTCTCACGCCTTGGATGTAACTGTGGTTGATATTTTGGCATGCGGATTTGCATCCTTCCAAGTGTGTATGTACCTGTATGTACATGTGCACACACACAAACAGAAAGGAGTCACACATCACTGGTGCAGGTTTCATAGGGAAATTAAATTTTTATGTGATCAACAAGAGAATGAAAACTGTAAACCATGTGGGCCATTTCATACCCCCACTTCCTATTTCTACTGTTGAGCCCCAGTATAAATGTGAAATAGGTCCTCAGCTGGACTTAACCGCGTATCTCTCATACAGTGAGCATCCTCCTGATTTTGAGGTTTTAAGGTTAATTTCAATTATTTTATACCTTCCTTATTTTCTCATTTTCAGACTCTTTTTATTTACTCATTTCTTGTCTCAGGTTCTCATTGATAGTTTGAAAAATGAAAAGTCCAGAAAATCAACTAGAAAAATGAGAGAAGGCAAGCATGGAGAGAAAAAGAAATAGAAATATATAGATTTTGGTGGTGGTAGGGTGGGGAGAGAGACCATGTCTCAAGTTTCTAATTTACCACTTAATTCTTATGTTATTTAAAAAATTTGCTTGGCTGGTCTTCTGTTTGTTCATGGTGTGTAGTCATTCTCAACTTATTTCATATTCTCTTACAATGACTGTTTTTGATCTCAAATTGATGCCCTTTTTTCCCTAAAGAAGTAGTGAATGAAAGCAAGAGATGCACAAGGGGACAAAGGAAGAATGAAACGAATAAAGAGCGAAGTCATTGCACTCCGCTCCTCGTGCTCCTGTTTCTTTCTCTTCCACCCTGGGCGCTCACCTTCTCCTGTTTGTTGTGATCTCCCCTCCACAAAGTCTTCCTTTCCATTTTTAGACTTCTTTTTCCTCGTTTTCTCAATCTACCTTATTATTTTTTTTTTTTAACAAAAACACGATTTAGAATATGTTTGGTTTATAAAACCCCATGCAAGTCCATGAAGATAAGAATCACTGGTTGATACTATCTGGCCCTGACCTGAATTAACAGTAAGACCTTGGAGCCAGTGTCTACCTGTTGTGTCGGGCATGGGGCTCTTTCTAAGATGCTTTCAGTGATTTTTCTTGTTCTGAGTTCAGAGAGGTATCAGTAAGGACAAAAACAAAGCAAAGCAAAGCAAAGCTAATATCGGCAGGTTTGGTAGAGGCCAGGTTCATGGAGAGCAACTAACCCATGAAACTTCTCAACTTGTTTAATGTGCATGTAAATTGTGTTAGGTCCTAACTAACATTCTCTTTGTATTTACTGCATGATGTCACTCTTGTTTGAAAAAAGGGTACAGTTTTGGTCAGTGCATTGTAAAAGAATCGTGGTAAAACTGGCATATTAATAGAATGGAAAAGGGTCCCTTTCAGAGGACGTTAAGATTAAGGGACTGGACATGTCATTTCTCAGCTGAGCCAACCAGTTTTATAATTATGTGGTTTCTAGGTATTATTTTCCATTTTCCATTTTTAAAATCTTTTCATTTTATAAATATATGTTTTTTATGCCATAGTTTTATTGTGCTACTTCTTTATCCTGTACTTATTTATTTATTTTTTTGAGACAGAGTCTCACTCTGTTGCCCTGGCTAGAGTGCCGTGGAGTCAGCTTAGCTCACAGCAACCTCAAACTCCTGAGCTCAAGCAATCCTCCTGCCTCAGCCTCGCGAGTAGCTGGGACTACAGGCATGTGCCACCATGCCTGGCAAAATTTTTTTTATATATATACTTTTAGTTGTCCAGCTAATTTCTTTCTATTTTTAGTAGAGACAGGGTCTCGCTCTTGCTCAGGCTGGTCTCAAACTCCTGAGCTCAAATGATCCTCCCACCTCGGCCTCCCAGAGTGCTAGGATTACAGGCGTGAGCCACCGCGCCCGGCCTGTACTTATTTATTCTTGACTTTTCCGACACCGTTCTAACTTTATACTCTCTTCTTCAATTTAATTTCTCATTCACTCAATAGATAATTTATTTTCTTGTTCCTTTATCCATGTTGCTGGGACCTTTCCCCACTCTCACATGCAACTCATTCCCTTTTTTACTTTACCATTTATTTCATTGTAGCCCCAAATGAGAGAATAGGAATATTGGTGGCAGGAAGAGCACTGGAATTACCAATATGGGATTTTTCCAGAGTTTTGATACAGTGGGGGAGAAGATGGGATTTGGAACAAAATTGCAGCAAAGGACAAGCTAAAGTTTTACTAGCAGCTTAGCTTTTCATTTATTACTTGGTCAATGTCTCTGGCACACATTTTCCTCATTTTAAAAATGTGGATTCTGTGCATTTCGAAGAGTTGTGAGAATAAAATGAGATGATGTGGGTAGCAAATCTTGTCCAGTGCTTGATACATAGGCCTTCAAGAAATGCTCCATCCTTCCCCTAATAACACGTGCCTGCTCATTTTAGTATCTGGCTTCCACACACACCCCCCTCATCTGTGTCTCATCCTTTCCTTTCTCTCAGGTTTGACAACCTGTATCAGTTTTCTACTTGTACTTTTTCTCCAAGCCTCCTTGTATATTTACCCTTTGACCTAGCTATTATATAACCAAAGCCCAAAATAAGTTAAGCATAAGATAAAGGTATGTGTGTTGGGGGGAAAAAAACCCAAGGAAGCAATAAGTTAAACAAATCCTTAGCTGATTTTAATTAGCACACAGCTTATTATTTACAGTACATAAATACAGAAACAGATTACCCACTCAATTCTGACAATCCTAATTAGCCCACCGTCTTAGATACCCCTTGAGGAGAATTAATATCTGATCATTTGTGCTGATTTCTTTCATGCTGTCTTTCAAACCCAAAAGTCTCTCTGCTTCTAGTCGGTTAGCCCAATTGTATAAATTAAGTACACTGCAACCTTACTAAAGATAGTAAATATTATGTGTGGAGGATCTTCCACAGACCAAACAGAGAAGGTTTTTTAAGAAAAATACAAAAAGACTAAAAAAATTGTTTAACTATGTTTTCAATAATTAAAAGAATGAGCTAGTTTTTTTGGCTTACCAGATTGGCGAAGGATTAAAACAGGAAAAGATGACACCAGTGTCAGCAAAGGTGTGGGAAAATGGGCACATTCGTACACCACTAGTGGGAATATGAATTAGTACCATCTTTCTGGAGATTAATTTGATAGTAGACAAACTCTTTGGCTTTGCAGTTCTACTTCAAGAAATTAGTCTGTAAAAGTATTTGTATATTTGCACAAAGACATATGTATAAAAAAGTTTATTGCATTAATTTTATAATAGCAAGAAAAGGAGGACAACATAAATGTATACTAGTAGTAGACAATTGATTTTTTAAAAAAACAATAGCACATCTATACCAAGAGGACAAGGCAGCTACTAATGGTGAGGTGAAGATCTATGGTGACTGACATGAGAAGATGCCAATGGTTATATTAAATGGAAAATATTATATTCCCGTTTTTCTTAATGCCTAAAGGGAAAGGTAAAATAAGCTCAGAAGTATATGTCTTGAAATATTAATACTGATTATCTTTGACTATGGGATTGTGATTTATTTTCTTCTTCATACTTCTTCTTTTTGAGACAGTCTTACTCCATTGCCCTCGGTAGAGTGCTGTGGTATCAGCTGGGCTCACAGCAATCTCAAACTCCTGGGCTTAAGTGATCCTCCTGCCTCAGCCTCCTGAGTAACTGGGACTACAGGCATGTGCCATGATGCCTGGCTAATTTTCTATTTTTAAAAAGTAGAGACAGGGTCTCGTTCTTGCTCAGGCTGGTCTCAAACTACTGAGCTCAAGCAGTCCTCCCCCCTTGGCCTCCCAGAGTGCTAGGATTACAGGCATGAGCCACTGTGCCCAGCCACTTCATACTTCTTTATACATTTATAATTAACATATATTTATAACCAGAAAAAAAATCAAATTTTCAAAAATCAAGGTATTGGCCGGGCGCGGTGGCTCATGCCTGTAATCCTAGCACTCTGGGAGGCCGAGGTGGGCGGATCGTTTGAGCTCAGGAGTTCGAGACCAGCCTGAACAAGAGCGAGACCCCATCTCTACTAAAAATAGAAAGAAATTATATGGACAGCTAAAAATATATATAGAAAAAATTAGCCGGGCATGGTGGTGCATGCCTGTAGTCCCAGCTACTCGGGAGGCTGAGACAGGAGGATCCCTTGAGCTCAGGAGTTTGAGGTTGCTGTGAGCTAGGCTGACGCCACGGCACTCACTCTAGCCTGGGCAACAGAGTGAGACTCTGTCTCAAAAAAAAAACAAAAAACACCAAGGTATTTAAAGAACAGTCTTTTGCTGGCTCATACCTCTGCTCTGATTAGGCCAGGGCTAATCAGACCCTAGAGGTGGTCTCTCTGTTTCCAGCCTCTTCTTCCTTAGGTTGGGTGTGCTAGAGGCTGATCTAATTGCTATCTTTTGTTCTTTGCAAGTTCTTTTTCCTCAGTGTTGTACACAGTCCTTTCCTAGTGCTTATCTTTGCTGCCTCTCCTTCCACTGCCTTGCTAATTTACTATCTAACCATTTAGAACATTTTTTTCTTTTTTGAAGTCACCCCTGCTTTGCTTGCTATAACCCCTGTCTAAAATGTGATTTCTTCTGCCTCATCAGCTTGGTAAACTCATCCTTTGCATCTCTGCTATAGTTGCCTGCAAACCACATTGGACCTGGACACAGGCCATATATATTAACTAGGGTAATACTAGCTGCTGTAACAGATAAAGCTCTATATCTCACTGGCTTAATACGAGGTTCTCACTGCTCTCACAGTCTAATATAGGTGTTCCTGATTGGATGGCTTTCTCCCAAGTGGTGATTCAGGGACCCAGGCTCCTACCTTGTGACTCTGCTGTTGTCAACATGTTACTCACAAGGTTACCCTCGGAGTATCTCTTTTCTAGCCAACTGGAAGGGGAAAAGAAAGAAGAGGAGCACATGTAGGAGATTTTGTGAGGAGGTGTTAATGGGCAAGGCCCTAATTCCACTGGCCTGAACCTAATCACATGACCACACCCAACTGCAAAGGAACCTGGGAAATGTAGTCTGAATGTGTGCCCTGGAGAAAGAAGAAGTAAGCTTTGGTGAACACATAGTAATCTATGCCTATAAGACAGAAGCTTGAATCCTAGCTCCATCTCTAGCTATGTAATGACTTCATAAAAGTAATTTTTTTGAGCCTTAGTTTTCTCATTTATAAAATGAAGATAATAAAACCTACCTACTTCAAAGGGTTGGTATAAATGATTAAATTTTGAGTCAGTATACATGAAATAGCTTCATAAGTTATGAAATGTCATTCAAATACAAAGGGAAGCTTTCATTGGCACACAGCTCACTGTTTTGCAATTTTTAAAAAATGTAGCCGAATCATGGACTAGACCAGGAATTGGCAAACTATGTTCTATGAGCCAAATTCAGACAGCTGACCGATTTTGTAAATAAAGCTTTTTTGGAACACAGCCATATTTAACAGTTTACATATTTTCTAAGGCTGCTTTTGCTCTGCATGCAAAAGTGATTGCCACTGAGGTGGTATAACCTGTATAGTCTACAACACTTACTAGCTGGCTCTTTATAGAAAATATCTGCCAGCCTCTAGACTAGACTGAGAGTGTCTGAAGTCTTATTCATTTGGTATTTAGTATAGTATCTCAGACGTAGCAGGTGCTCAAGGAATCTGAGAGGATGAAATCTCTTTTTAGAGTCCTGTACATTATGCAGCTGGAAGGTAATTTTAGTAGGAAAGACGCCTTTCCACTAAAGTGGATCAGCACAACAGAGTTTTTGTTTTTTGGTTTTTGTTTTTTTTTTGCACTCTTTGAATAGCAAAATAGCCAAGACAATCAGGCACTCTGACTTCAGTCCCAGCTGAATCCCCTTTACTGTGCTGCCTTTGCCAGGTT
Organism: Eulemur rufifrons; assembly: GCF_041146395.1. Classification (NCBI taxonomy): domain Eukaryota; kingdom Metazoa; phylum Chordata; class Mammalia; order Primates; family Lemuridae; genus Eulemur; species Eulemur rufifrons. The sequence continues at coordinate 103,417,086 of NC_090989.1, forward strand.
CTTTTTGGAACATAAGTACACGCCTCCTTCTTATCATAATTGGTACAGTCATTAGACTGTTTATGGTGCATCACTATTCAACTCATTATGGTTGGCAAATATTAAGTGAATGATTATTTCAAGGAGTAAAAAGCAGAGTAAAAGACAGTTGGCTGAGGAATGCTTTGGTATCACAAATGCACTGCCTCATTAATGTTTGCTTCTGCTTGTTACGTAGCCTGAATTTTGCTAGTTTGAAGACATAACAGCCAAATAATAGTAGTACAAACTTCATAGTAATGCTTTTCCTCTAATACTTGGCAAATTAAGAGTATATATCAGCCAATCAGTACAAATTCAACATTTAGCATGCAGAGATATTAAGCTAGATATTGGAGGGGAAGTTCACTGAGCTAACATTTATTGACTGTCTAGTAGCTCGTAAGCATCATACATTGTACTAAGTGCCAAGGATAGTAAAATGAATAAGCCATAGTCCCTGCTTGATGCATATGTAACTTAGGGGGAGAAGATATAAAAGGAATGGGCAGATCCCTCCTTATTTCTGAGAAATAGGGAGAATTTTGCTGGGAGATAGTATTTTTATAGACATTAATATCTGGAACAGCAGTCTCTTCAACCAGAGTAACCTGGAGGTTGAATACTTTGGCTGGCTTACAGAAAGTGGAAGAGAGGTTTCGAAAGAGGAGTAAGAGCAAAAGGTTTTAGCAGTTAGTTAATGATAGAATTGGGTCAGGATTTACTTCTCCATGCATATTCTTAGTTACCCATATCTACCAAAGGCACTTGTCTCAACTGATTAAATCACAGGTTACAAAGAAGTGTTTTGCAGCTATGTTTAGTACAGGCATTTTTTAGCTTTCTCTTTTGTTCTTTTGTCTTAAGCAGTTAGATTTTAAAAGGATACAGAAAACACAAGGTGTATATTTAGAAAATCTTTCTAGAATTTAACTATTGAAAATATCAGAGTGTGTTACTCCTAAGAAATTTGCAAAACAGCGATAGTGTCTCATCTACTTGGCATACTTAGAATCTAAAACAGTGCTTAATGATTTATTTATTGGTAAAACAATGGTGATTTTGCAATGGGAAGTAAACTTTAATACTTGTTTTAGTTATTGTGAAAAAAGAAGGAAGTAAGAAATACCTAAACAGGAAAGGCAAAGATCAATGAATAATTAAGAGATCTCCCTAGGACTACGGGTATTTGTTGCAATGCATCTCCATTATCTTTGGCCTCTTATTTTAGTCTTAAGATTAAAAAAAAGTGTGTGTGTGTGTGTGTGTGTGTGTGTGTGTAGTTTTTAGATCATGGCAGTAGCTTCCCTAATTCTAGTGAATGTCCCCATCATAAGTGTGTCCAAGCAGTACCTTCAAGGCCTTTTATTCAACTATGTGGGTGATGGGTGCCCAGCCAGTATATGGAGGGTGACAGCTCCAACTCAGGTAGATTCTGTTGATTCACTAAGAGGTGTTGCTAGAGTGTTATCTATCAGACACCATTATAGCCTCACCAAACACTGGATTTATATACTATCTCTAATTGAGACAAACGCTAGAAGAAGTAAGAAGTGCCTGCTTGCTTAAGATTGGCTCCTTAGCTTTGGCAGAGAGAGCTAATTACCCAAGTGGCTTGCTTATGGAAATTATTTAAAAAAAACAAACTCAAAAAACCCAAAGAGCAGACTACAATACAAACCATATTTATTTTTGCTCACAATTTGCTGTGCATCTTTGTAGAGTGTCTTTTTTGTTTTTTGAAGTGGGAAATAAAAACCAAGTCTCTGAGAGACAAGGGGGACAGACCCTGCCAGAGAGAGACCTCCTTTCTCTTTCTTTTATTCAGGGTCTCAAGATGTGTTTATTTTACAGCTGATACAGGTGGTGGTTGTTGTTTTTCTCCCAAACATTTCTGCTTCAGAGCTTGTTCTTTTTATGAGTGACAGGAGGAACCCAGGCACTGAAGGACTTGGTAAAGCAGGGGAAGAGTTCAGGTATGGAGAGATGGGATGATAGAAATTAGAGTGGAGGCTCAGAATATGAGCTTCTAATTGACTTTGATGAAGAGCCAGTGGCCTTTGAGACCCCCTCCTAGGTTCAATATGTCTTCAGAACCTGGCTTATAGATGAGCTAATCAAAATATATCTTATACTCCTAGATGGGGTTGCTTTGTAACCTGGTGTAAGTAGCCCTGGACTCAATCCTCTGTTCAGCCTCTCTCTCTCTGTCTGGCATAAGCCCAGCTATTGAACTTAAGGGCCTTCATTTTCTTAGCTAAAAATCAAGGAGATTGTACTATGTGAACTATGAGGTTGTTGAAAAATTTGATTGTTTGCCTCTTACATAGTATTTAAAAGGGCTCCCCTCCACCTCTGCTGTAGACAGTGCTGACAAATTTGGCAGAGAACAATATTCTCTCTATTCTTCAATATGCCAATTCCTCATGTGCTATTTGGTTTAAAAGCTGCAGGCAGGCAGGTAGGGATTTGGGCTATATGGATTGTTCTGCAGAGTACATCAGACCTTTGTGATTTGGTAAATTTCACATGAAATTCAATTACCTATGAAGTCACTCTAGGGGAGTCACTCATCCTAAGGTTGACAGGGAAAGGAAAATTGTCAATTTCTTTTCCAACAAGGGATTTTCTTTTAAAAAAGGGGGCATGTTGATTTCCTTTTGATAATGTAAAATTCAAATGCACAAAAGATGAGGCAAAACTCAAGAGACTGATATGGCTAAATAGGTAGAAAAATTATTTTAGGACATTCCCCCCTCTCCTACAGTAGTTGAAATAATTTAGCTAAAGTTCAGGTGCTTCTGTAGTTAGATCACTTCAGTTTTAGGATATTAGGATGAAGTACATGTTTCTCAGAGGCAGAAACAGTGGTGTCTTCCTTTGTAAATCCCTATTCTTTTTAGAATGGTGCTGTTTCTAAGCAGGTTTCCGAAGTCTATTTACTATTGAAAGGCAAGACCTTATTGTGCAAGACCTACTGTGGCTGACTAGAAATAGCCTTGGAGTTGGCCTGCTGCTGCCATCTCCGTTTCAAATGCCTTTGGTTTCTGCAGCATTCTTAAGAATTTCAGAATTTGCTCTGAGAGCCAGCTCAGAGAGAGTTGGTAAAAGTGGCTATTGACTTCTGAAAAGGATACAGTTCCCCAAAAGATGTGTTTAGGTGGCTATAGATCTACTGTATTAAGAAAAGTCTGACTTTTAGTTGTGTTCAGCCTCTTAGGCCTGAGGACTGCCACACAGTGGGCAGCCGCCTTTGTGATCCAGGTGTGGATGCCTCATCAAAGGACTCACTCACTCTAGAAGACATCTGACTCCCCCATTCATGAATATAGGTAATGAATCTGAAGAACAGAATGCTTTCCAGGTGAAGTAAGAGAAATAACATAGTAGGCACTTGATATGCCAGTGTCAAATTAAACAGAATTTCCTTTTGCTAATGACATTGGGAAAAGATTAGGAGTTAATGGACATCTTACCCCTGGCATGTGGCCAGAAGCAGTGAAGGAATATTCTGACGTTTTGAGTTTGGGAAGCCTTCTTGGTTATTGAGACATCATCCCTTATCCTGATGAACCAGGAACTTAATTGTACCCAATGTCCTTCAGCCCCATTGCTTCTTGTTGCTTTAAAGAAGTTGGGATGTCTTTGTTCCCTGTGACTGATGGGTTGTGACGGGCTCCACACATCTCCAAACAGTGATGATGGGATAGCGAGGTTGGTTTTGTCTTTGAATATGCTATTGCTTCTCTGTCTTTGAGATTTCACTTATGTCAAGTGGTTAAGCTGGTTTGTGGTCTGCTGGGTAATTATGTTTTCTAAGTAAGATTAACTTCTTAATTACTTCTGAAGGAAAAACTATAATATTGAACTGTGATTGTTTCTGGCAGGCAGCCAGGGAGAAAAAGTGCAATTAAATGTGTGGTTACTTCTTGTCAAATGTGAAAGGCATACTTGTAAGTAGGAATATTTGACCCTTGGGTCAAGACAGGCTGAAGTAGTTGAAAGATAAATAGAGATTGACTATAGGAACAAACTTCTTTAGAAATAAATTGTATTTTTAAAGGAATATTCTTTATTATGTGAATTTCTTTGTACTTTACTGGCAACATATAAGTTGTAAATAATGGGGAATATTTGGGAATATCTTAGCTCTTTCTCAAGTATAGTTACAGATTTTATAATTCAATAAATATTTTAGAAATAATTTATTATTATTATAAAGTTAAACTATGAGCTCCAACTATTGTTTCCTCTTTAGAGTGGTTCCTTTCTGGCCTTGGGTGGTTTTCTCACATACGCGCACTAATCAGGACTCAGCTGAATACTGGAGGGAGACCCTTTGCACCTCCAGACTTCTCTCTGGGCAGGTCTTGCCTCTCTAGTAACCTGTCCTGCAAACTCTAGTGGTTTTGGTCTCCCTGGAGTCACAGACTTGTCTTCTCAACTCAGAGAGACCGCTGAGCTCTTCCTGGGTTCCCCCTTTGTGTTCTATAGTTTGGAAAATCTCTCCAGGCAGTAAGCTGAGGCAACCATAGGGCTGCTTCATTTGATTCCCCTCTCTCAGGGATCACTGTTCTTCATTGCTTTATGTCCAAAGTCTTGGAAACTATTATTTCATATATTCTGTTCAGTGTTTTTTTTTTGTTTGTTTGTTTGTTTCATGTGAATTACTTCATCTTGGTCAGAAGCAGAAGTCTCTTTTCTGAGCTATACTTGCATGTTTAGTTTTCGTTATATTTAAGGATCAACTTATTTAGCTGCAGAAACTTTATTTTTTTGAGAGAGGGTCTTGTTCTGTCGTCAAGATAGAATGCAGTGGTGTTATCACAGCTCACTGCAACCTCAGACTCCTGGGCTCAAGTGATCCTCCTGCCTCAGCCTCCTAAGTAGCTGGGACTGTAGGCACGTAGCACCACACCCAGCTAATTTTTATATTTTTTGTGGAGATGGGGTGTTGCTATGTTGCTCAGGCTGGTCTCAACCTCCTGACCTCAAGCAGTCATCCTGCCTTGGCCTCCCAGAGTGCAAGGATTACAAGTGTGAGCCACCAAAACCCAGCATGCAGAAATATTTTTTTAAAACTTTTTTTTGTTCTTGTATATGAGATTTTTCTCTCCCATTATATCTTCTATCTGATTATCATATGATAATATGAAGGCTATTTATTTTTGTATGTTAATTTTATAACTTTCTACCTCACTAAATTCTTTTATTTTTATCTTTAATTATCTTAGGTTCTACAGGTATGCTGTTACGTAACCTATAAATAATTATGATTTTATTTCAGTATAATGTTAGACAGAGATAGTATCCTTGCCTATTCCTGACCTTAGTTTTGAATGCCTCTAGTGTTTTCCCATTAAGTAAGAAGCTGGCTTTCCATCTGAGGATACATAAACATACACACATACAGGGAAATAACCATTAGTTTCTGTTTTATTGAGTGTTTTTTGAAATTGAGTTAGTATCTTGAGATAATCATATGATTTTTCTTATATTTGGTAAAATGGAAAATTACATTAATGGATTGCATAAAAGTGAAACATCCTTGCATTCCTGGAAAAATTTCATCTATTAATGCAGTATTATTTTATGTGCTAGTGGTTATATTTATATATATTTATATCAGTATTCAGAAGTGAGGTCTGTATGTAGTTATTTTTTGTGCAATCTTTTCTGAAATCAGGTTTAGGTATCAGTATTAAATCTGCTTCATAAAAAAGAATTTTTCAGTTTATACTTCTTTTTCTATGCTCTGGAACAATATAAATAGTATGGGGATGATATATTCTTTGAAAGTTTGATACAATTTCCCCCGTAAAACCACATTGATCTGGTGCTTCTTTGTGAGGGTAGTTTTTATTTTGGGTGATAAATTTCTCCATTTCTTCTATGAAAGTTGAACTGTTACTATCTGTATTGGGTGCAAATAGGAGAAAGTGTGTATGTGTGTTTAGGAAATTATCCCTTTTATGTAGATTTTCAAATTTAGTTGGTTGAATTGATGAAAAATTTTCTTTTGCTATTTTAAATATACTTTCTGTTTCAATGATTCTTTTTCTTTTGCAGTTTCTTGCTTTGTTTATACGTGCCTTCTCATTTTTTTTTTTCTGGAGTAGGTTTGCTGGTGATTTTTGGTCAATTTTTTTAGTTGATTTTTTTTTCCCTAAAGAATTGCATTTGAAAATTTATATTGTACGTTTATTCCTTTTCATATTTTATCTTTGAGTCCTTTCTGAAAGCTTTCTTTGGTTTACTAGCTTTTTGGGTGAGAGCCTTTATTTCTAGGAGGGATTTTGGTTTTCCACTATCCTTAGGTCTTCACTACTCCCAGGTCCTCACTACTCCCTTCTCATTTCTCAGCAGCTGATGTCTGATTCTGGGCTTGGCTGTGCTGGGTTATGCTGTTTGTTTTATCACATACATGTACATTGAAATTTGTAGTATTTTCTGATTCCCTAGTTATGCTCTGGATATGGGTTATGGATGATTTTATTTGCTCTCCTTTGGTGAATATACGGAGAGATTTGGATTCAGGCAGCTGCTATTATCTGTGAGAATTCTGAAAGTGCAAGATTGAGCCAATAAAATAAAGAAATGGAACAGAGAAATAGTGGCTAAAGGGGGATATTTTATTTTTTAAAATTTTTATTTTTAATTATTATGGGTGCATAATAGTTGTATATCTTCGTAGGGTACATGTAATGTTTTGATACAGTCATACAGTGTGAATTAATTAAATCAGGGTAATTGGAGTATCTATCACCTCAGGCATTTAACATTTCTTTGTGTTCAGAACATTCCAATTCCACTCTTTTAGTTATTTTAAGTATACCCTAACTTATTTTTGGTTATAGCCACTTTGTTATGTTATCAAATATTATTCATTCTATCCAACTATATTTTTGTACTAATCAACCATCATGAAGGTGGATATATTAGAAGGATCCAAGAAGACCTTTGTAAGAGTTAATCTTTGAGTGGAAGCCTTGATAAAGTATGAGAGTGAGCCATATAACATCTAAAGGAGGAGTGTTCCAGGAAGAGGAAATAGCAAGTGCAAAGGCCCTGTGACAGGGTCAAGAATGGTGTATTTAAGGAATATCAAGGAGCCCACGGCAGCGGAAGCAAAATCAATGATAGAAAGAATGGAATGGTAGAAGATGGAGTCAGAAAAGTAGCTAGGGGTCAGACTATGGAATTTAAATTTATTTTTAGGGGTAATTGGAAGCCATTGTAAGGTTTTAAGTGTGGCAGTGACAGGGTCCTCTTTAGATAGACCTTTTACGCTGTACCATGGAGGATGGACTTATGGGTTGGCAGAAGACAGGGAGATCAGTTACAATATTTTTGCATGAAATGATGGTAGACTGGACTGGAATGGTAGCTGGGAAAGGTTTTGAGAAGGTTTTGAGAAGTGATCAGACTTAGGATATGTTTTAAAGGTTGACTTGAAGTGACTTCCAGATTAACTGGGCATGGTGTGTGAAAGAGAGCTTTCCAGGGCAATGGGGTGATGGTGACGCCATTTCTGAGATGGAGAGGCCTGAGAGAGGAGCAAGGTGGTTTGTGTGTGTCGGGGGTGGGCGGGGGTGGGCAAGAGTTGTTCTTTGGATATGTTAAGATTGAGATGTCTGTTAGGTATCTAGATGGAGATGTTGACAGGGAATTTGAATATCTGATTTTGAAACGCAGGAAAGAGGTTGTAGCTTTGTAGATTATACCTTTGGGAATCATCAGCATCATGGCACTTTCCAGGATCACTAAGGAGTGAGAGAAAGGAGAAGGTCACAGACTGAGGCCCCGGCTCCTCCAGATTTAGAGCTCAGAAAAAGGAGGATCATGTGGCAGAGTAAACCAAGGAGTACTGCCCAGTATGACACGAAAAACATCAGGGGAATATGATGTCCCAGAAGCCAGGGGAGGAAGTGTTTCAGGGAGAAGGGTTTGATCAGCTGGGGCAAATGCCACTGCAGGATTGAGTACAGGGAGTGTTCAGAAGTGGCTATTGGATTTGGCAAGGTGGAGGTCATGGACACACTTGATCAGCATGGTTTCCATAGAGTTAAGGACAAAAGCCTAGCTGGAATGGATTGAAGAGAGAGTGGTAACGAAAGAAATGGAGAGAGACAGCTCTTTTTGAGGAGTTTTTCCATAAAGATATGTACAGACATGGGGTAGTTACTAGATATAGAGAGGGATGTGGGGTCAAGGGGTGGAATTTATTAAGGGACTTTTTGTTTTTTTAAAGACACAGGTTCTCTCTCTCTTTTTTTTTTTTTTTTTTTTTTTTTGAGACAGAGTCTTGCTCTGTTGCCAGGGCTAGAGTGCCTGGCATCAGCCTGACTCACAGCAACCTCAAACTCTGGGACTCAAGCAATCCTCCTGCCTCAGCCTCCTGAGCAGGTGGGACTACAGGTGTGCGCCACCATGCCTGGCTAATTTTTTCTATTTTTAGTAGTTCCAGGCTAATTATTTCTATTTTTTAGTAGAGACAGGGTCTTGCTCTTGCTCAGGCTGGTCTTGAATTCCTGTCTTCAAGCTATCCTCCTGCCTCGGCTTCCCAGAGTTCTAGGATTACTGGTGTGAGCCACTGCGCCTTAGCCAAGATTCTCATTTTGTCACCAAGGCTGGAGTGCAGTAGCACAATCATAGCTCACCACAGCCTTAAACCCCTGAGCTCATGTGATCCTTTCAGACTCCTGAGTAGCTAGGACTACAGGTATGGTCCAGCACACCCGGCCAATTTTTTCATTTATTGTAGAGATGGGATCTTGCTATGTTGCCCAGGCTTGTCTCAAACTCCTGGCCTCAAGTGATTGTCCAGCCTTGGCCTCCCAAATTGCTGAGATTACAGGTGTGAGCCACTGTGCCCAGCCTGAGGGACTTTAGATAGCATATTTGATGGTTGTTATGAATATTCCAGTAGAGAAAAAACAAATTGATAATGTAGGAGAGCGAGGAAGCAGAATATATAGACATAGATAAAGATGGTAGGTGGAATGATGAATTTCTCTACCTGTTTCTCCTACTGGTGAAATTAGAAACAAAGTTATTAGCTGAGAGTGGAAGGGTATCCAGAGATTTGAAGAGAAAATTTGCATAGAAGTCATTTTGGATGTGATGGAATGAACTGACGAGGGAAACGAGGGCCCATTTGGAAAGTGAGGACATAAATTTAAGATGAGCCTTGTTTCCCGTATTTTGTGCAGGCACAAAGGACGTGGAGAATAGGAACTAACCTGGGTGAGGAACAAAGGGTGAAGAAATTGAGTGCATATGTGAGTCTGTGGAACCACCGCTGGGTAAAGAGGGCCACGAGGAAGACACATGGGTAGATTAAAAAAACCCCAATGACTTGGAACTCCCAATGGGGTGAAATAATTGGGATACCAGAGGAAGAGAGAAAAACAAAACAAAAGCCAGGTAGGGTAGAAATCTTGAATTGGAGATTTTGGGAATTATGCAATTAGTGGTAATGATATAATTAGGGTTCTAGAGTGGGAGCATTGAAGTGAGAGGCTGAGGTGGGTGAAGAGCAGATTATCACAAGTGAAGGGGTCCAGAAACAAAATTGCCAGAGTGTGGTGTACCATCCCACTTCCAGTCCATGTCACCAGGAATGATGGCAGAATAGAAGTGGAGCTTGGTGCAGAAATCGGCAACAGGGAACGAGGGAGAGTGCCGGAGAGGAAGTAGCAGGTGTTAAAGCAGAGGGCACTGCTTTCTTTGTAGGTGTGAGGAGGAAGCATGTTCCCAAAGTGGCAGCGAGGACAAGTAAATGAGGCATTTAAAACTCTTCTTGCATATAATAAGCATTCTATAAGTGGTAGAGGATATCTCATACTAAACGTTTGGTGAATAAATTATCTTGAAAATGTAGTGCTATGTCCAAAGTGGGCTCATAGAATGTGAGTGTGTTCAACAGGGTCCCACACAAAAAAACAAAACAGAAAGCTCTCCCTTTGCTAACCTGAAGGGGAATTCTGGCCGGCTGTGACTGGATGTGGATTTTGGAGAACTCTGGTGGAAAATAATCTTAATCTGGCCGTCTATGTGATGCTGGCTTCTTTGTGTATATTAGTTAAATGATGCAGTGCAAATGTAGACTATTAGCAAGGTACAAAATGATCACATCTGAAAAGCTTAACACAGTGCTTTTATAACAAAATGTTACAGGTTTTTGAGGGCTCTAGTAGCATGAGTGATTAAAGTTAACTGGCTTCCCACTGCCCAAACTCTCCTGGAATGCTTGGAAAAATGAGAGGTAGGGTTAGGTGTAAAGTCAAATAAATGCTAAAATCTAACTTGGTCCTCCTACTCATTTCAGATGATTTGATCATTATGTTCACCAAGAAAGTCAAATTAATAAGCTTGTCCTGCATGGTTAACTGCATGGGTCCAAAAGCTGTGAGGCATAACTTACATATTTTTAGAGATTCCTGGAGGGAGGAAAGCCTAGGAAATTAGGACTTGAAAAATAGAAGCCAATTGATATTCAGGTTTTCTTTTAGTTTATCCTAGGTAAGAATTTATCATCTCTGAAGTTTGATTTAAAAATAGTAATATTTCAGAAAAAACAATTGGAACATCTAATTTGCCTGTCAATAAAGCTGGAAGAAGGAAGCAGGGATCCTTTATATTAATGTTTCATGAGAGATCAGGTGGCAAGTAACTTCATATTGAAACAGAAAACCATCCGGAAGCAAAGTGAATGAGAATGCACCATGTTTACTCAGCATTGCAATTTGTTTGCTGGGAACATTAAGCTCCAGAGTTGTTTTCATATTAGCATATTCTTACTGATTTAAAAAAATTATAATATTAATCCATGCTCATCATTGGAAAATTTAATAGTATAGAAGTATGTGAAGCAAGATGTAAAAGTCCTCTTTTGAGTCATACTCTTGCACCCCGCTACTTGCTATTCCACTGTAGATATTCACAGTCGCTAGTTTGGTGTCTGTGTTTCCTAACTTTACCCTATGCGCACGCAAACATACTTTACCTTAAAAATGAAAATGTGTCTTATTATACATTCTGTTTGTATAATTTTTTTCCATTTAATATACACACATATAGAGGTTTATTTTTTCCTTACTGAGATATATGTATAAGACTACATATAATAGGAATATATACATTTCTATGTTATATATACATATCTGTCTCATTCTTTTTAACAACTGCATAGTTTTTAATATACTATCATGCTGTACCATAATTTAAGAAACTAATTCTTTGTTGACGGATACTTAAGTTTTTTCCTCTACAAATAATGCCATAACAGACATTCATTTACATATGCCTTTGAACTCTTGTGCAGTGTGAAAACTCCAAGAATTGAAGTTACAGACTTGCAGGATAGGAACATGCAAAATTTTGATAGATATTGATAATTGTCCCTCAAGTCTATGCGAATGCCTGTTTACCCACATTCTAGCCAACACTAGAGGATGTCAGCCTTTTAAATCCAGCCAATGATAGGATCTCATTACTTAAATCTGCATTTCTTTAAACATTAGCATAGTTAACATCTTCCGCATGTTAACTGGTAATTTCTTTATCTGTATATAGTCTATACAGACTATAAACCATTTTTATATTGGTCTTTTTCTTGTTGATGTCTAATAGCTTATTCAATATGAGATAAATGTAATGTTTGTCACATGTTGCAGATATATTCAACCCACTTTCTCTTAATTTCTGACAATGTTCATGATATATTTTGTCATATTCTCTGTAGTTTAAGGTGAATTAAGGCATATTCCAGTTCAGTGACTTAAGGCTAATTCTAGACTCCCGAGTAACCTTTGCTTTGCGAGGCTGCCAGCCCCCTGGCCACAGCAGCCCCCTGCTGGCCTGCCAACGGTTATCTCCCCTGGCGGTTCTCAGGGGGTGATACAGTGGTTGGTGCTTGTTTACAGCACTATTAGATTATTATATCACATACAGGCAATGTGTTTTAGTAGCGAGAGCATGGATTTGGATTTGGAAGTTCTTGGTTTGGGTATTTTCCTGCTGTATACTAATTGTGTGATCCTTGGAAATTTCACTTCTTAAACAAAAGTTATACCAATCACATCTCACAGGTGATGTCACGTGACATGATGAAAGTAAATAATATAAGCCATAAAGGGCTCTGTACACACTGTTTTAGTTTCATGATAGTTTTTTGGTGGGGGGTGGTGCTAGTAAGAGACTGTTTGAGGAAGACCACAGGAAGTTGCAAAACTGTGACGCTTTCCTCCCCTGTGCCTCCCTAGGCCTGCATCACTCACTCCCTGAGCCTTTATTTACTTTTCAATAGGTTTTGGAATGGTTCTCTTTGCCTCCATTCCCACTCGTGGTCCAAATCGGAGTCAGACGAAAGATGGGTCGGCTGCCCATGCCGAGGTGCCATGTGATAAGGGGAAGCTAAAATGACTAGAAATGTGAGATGGAGAAAACTGGTTGGAAGTCAATAGGGGTGGGGAACTGAGACCCCCTACAATGGCAGGGCTGCTCCTAACTGTAGGGTAGGTTGTGCATTGTGCTACTTGGGATGTGCACAACCTGCGCACAGTATGTGGTGGCTCTGCTTGAAGGATACGTGCCTGCCAGATGGTCCCCAGGCCTCCTTGTAAGGGGAACAAAGGTTGCTGAGTAGCATGGTTTGTTTTGTTGATCAGGTTATTACTTGGGGGCCAAAACAGAATTACACAGGGCACTGGAGAGGCTGGAGCTGACACCCAAGGGCTTCCTTGCCTCACTTTCCTCAAGCAGCCTCAGTTATGTCTCTAAATCAATGTTGAACAAATATTTAAAGACTGCTGGTTGAACAGGGCCTCAAATCATGAGCCCACATATCTTAGTTCTGCCCTGGTCTGAGTCCTCCCTTGTGTGTCTGGGTTTCTCCATTTGTCCTCTCAGCTTCATTCTTATCCTCCCAGACTGTCCCCCAAGCCACAGCCAGGCTAATCTTTAGAAAAGGCTAACCTCATCAGGTTACCTCCCTGCTGAATAGCCGTCAGTGGATTTGTGTTGCTCTTAGGATGAAAACCGAGATCCTTCGCATGGCCTAAGAGGCTCTCTGTGACTGGCCCTGCCTGCCCTGCCACCCATTGTCACAGCAGTCTTGCAGGGCTGATCCCTCCTAATGGCCTGCTCCACCCTGTTTTTCCCTGGCTGATTGCTGCTCAGCCTCAGAGCTCAGATTAAAAGCCACTTCCACAGAGAAGCCTTCCCTGACAGCTGAGGCTGCACCAGGTCCTTTGTCATTTTCTTTCTCTTTATATCCTGTTGTGCCTTTCCGTGGCACTTGTGATAAATATTATGAAATGCTTTGTTGTCTGATTTGTTGTTTTGTGTCAGCCACCTCTGCTTAATGAAGACAGGCATTCTGTCTATCTTGCTCACTATTGTATTCTAAGCACCTAGAATACATCTCATACGCAGTCGAGATATTTGCTGAAAGACAGAATGTATGACTATATGAATAACCGCAGCACTTTGGGAAATTTATATGTGACCAGGCCTTTCTCCCTGCCGGAAATTGGACGTGCACCAGGGGAGTGGGGTCTTTGCAAAAGAGGAGACTCTTTTTGCCAGGGAGGACACCAAGACCAGAAGCTTAGAAACATACTGAGGCTATAAATGGTCCGACCTATCCCTAAAGCTGCCCTTAAGGACTTCTTTTCCTTTCCAAGGCCACCGACATCTTGTGGTGATGGCTCTTCTGCCTGTTGTTTGTTTCTCGGTTTTTAACCCGACTTGATGAATACGAGAGGGTTGAAGGTGGGCATCAGCTTTCTATCAACTATATCAAACAAAGGAGGAAAAAAAAAGAAGGTGGGCATCAGGAAATCTCTAATACTAGTGTCCCTATTCCCTAGCGGCTGGGAGGAACTTAAGTTCTTAGCTCTGACTGTATGGATACAGTCCTACTGTCTACTCCTAGAGCTGATGACTATTAATATATCACTGATTACATTATGCTTCCTCCCTCCATTTGATCCAAGAGTCAAATTTTCAAATCTGAGTTTTCAATTTGAAAACGTGCAAATTTCTTTTTTATTGCCTTCAGATAAATATGACAGGTTAAAGACACAAATTGCTCCTTCTCCAAACCCTACTATAATTCCTCTGCTACCTAAAGTGGGGGCAGTGAATACTAGAGAAAGGGGAGAAAGCAGGAAAGTGCCCAGGATCTAAAAATCTAGTTTGGCTATAGGCTTAGAAATTCTAGATATTCTATTGATGCTTAAAACTACTTGTTGACTAAATAAAAGGATTAATGTTTATCCTGTCTTATCTTTAGACAATCATTTCTTTTTGTCTGTCTCAGAGGTTTTAACAAATTTTAAATTTTAATAAACATTTTTAAAGACTTTTGAAAAAGTCTTATTAAGTTTTAGAGTGAGAGTGCAGGATAGAGTCAAATATTTGCCAGTTATCAGTGAAAATCTTTTTCATGTCAAAAACCAGCTGGGCACTGCTTTACCAGGGACTTTTTTTTTTCCTAAAGTGCTATGTACATCTTTTTTCTCTCTGGTCTCCTAAGTTGGCTGCTTTGTTGATCTGCAAAGAAAATGCAATTTCCTGTTAATTGTGTCTTTGATCTATCTGATCTATCTGAAAGATCCTGCAAGTTTGGGAGAAAGGTTTAGGAAATGTGTCTTGGCTGATCAAGCTGTCCCCAGGAACATTCTTATTAAAGTCCTATTGGATGAAGCAGTCAAGCATCTTTCATCCTGGGAATGTTAAAGTGTGAGTAGGGAGTTCTTTAAATTGTTAGGAGCACAAATGCTTGTTTTTATGGTAGGAGAATACATTCCTTTTCCTTACTGACTCTCAGGTTAAGAATACATGCATTTTTTATTAGCTATGCTTTTACAACCTCAGCCTGCTGAATAGGAAAAGTAAATGGATTGGCCCTGTGTGATACAACATTTATACAAAATTGTTTCACTATGTGAAGAGAGTTGAAAATCAAGAATAAAGGGGATGGTTAATTTTTATCAGCTGCAACAAGCCTTGGTTCTGTATGAGTATTTGTTCTGGGGATGCATTCTATTTGTTAGATACGAATCAGTAAGGCTAGTTCACATACAAGGGGTGGGGAGTTAGACTTCATCTTTCCATGAAAGCAGTGTCAAAGAATTTGTGAATGTATTTTAAAACCACCACAGTTATGTATTGTAATGTTCCCTGTGCATCATTGCTTCATTGAGCTATTTTGTGAAAAGCCAGCCCAGGAAAATAGAGTCAGAATGTCAGAAGCATGCTGTGTTTATGGGTTTACATTTTCCGAGTTATTAAAGTGTATATAGGGTGTGGACTTGGAGCAGAAGGCAGGTTGTCTGGGAAATGAAGCTGGCTAGTCGGGGTGAGAGCGCACCAGGAAAAGCCTGATAGACCACGGGAAGGAGTTTCAGTTCCCCACTTAGGCCTGTGCTTTCCTGATTATGGTGACTTTACCCTCTAGGTCATTTGGAGGAGCGTCAGGATAAAAACGGTGCTGTTCTTAGGCAGCCAGTTTTACTCAAGGACCTCTGGGGACTCTTACTATGGAGTTGAAAGTGCAATTTCACATACTTTTAAAAGATAAAACAAGAGTCTTTGAAGGATTTGAGCTTGGGAATTAGGAAGCTAGAGTTGCAGGTCAGAAAGGTCACTATGGTTGTCAGTGCTGAGAAGGGGGAGGATGAGGTAGGAGGGCGACACTAGTTAGTCACTATCCAGGGCGCCATTGCAGAGGTTGTAGTGATAGCTGAGGTGAGAGATGAAGGACTGAATAGTGAGGATAGAGAGGGGAGAGTTCTGGAGGGAGAAGGGAGTGTGCATAATGTAGAAGAATGGAGGGGTCGGTTTCTGGCTCAATGGGGGGTTGGTGATATCACCACACACAAGATTGAAACCTGGAGGGGAACCATATGTAGGCGAGTGTGTTGACCATTTGTTTTTACTTTCTGTATCCTGATGCTTTCGAACATCTGGGCCTTGCTGATCCTTGAAGGGACGGCCCCTCCCAGAGTTAGCTAATTTCTAGAGAGAGTGAACAACTCTCCTGTGAGTGCACCTTTCATATACAAACCAATCCAGAGTCCAGACCCTCAGCCACCTCCCTGATCAGTCTCTTAAACACAGGCCACCATCCACCACCTGTCCTCATCACCCCAGGGCCAGGTGCAGACATCTGATGACAGCCCTTAGGCCCCCAGAGTCTTCTAAAATTATCCAAACTGGCAAATCCTAAGTCTGCTTACCCTGCCTCATGTGTTCCTTACTTTGGAGACCACAATAAAGGCTGTTGCCTGAGTTTCACCCTCACCCGTTCCCTTTGTCTCCTGACTGGCCCTGGTGCTTCCCGTGTGCACCGACCGCACCCCCGTGTTGCCCTGCTGTGCCTCCTGTTCTAGGGAACTGGGAGTTTAAAGAACTTCCTTCATGCCAGTCAGGTCTATGTGTCTTATCATACCTAAATAAAACAAATCTCAGGTACCCTTAAAAAGATGAGGCTATGCCAAGCACGGTGGTGCACACCTGTAATCCCACCTACTCCCAGCTGCTTGGGAGGATGAGGCAGGAGCATCACTTGAGGCCAGGAGTTCGAGGCTATAGTGCCTGTGAATAGCCACTGCACTCCAGCCTGGGCAACAGAGCAAGACCTGTCTCTTTTTTTGTTTGTTTTTAAAAAGCGAGGGTGATGAGGAGTTTGGCTTTAGACATGCTGAGTTTGAAATGTCTGGGGTACTGGGATATCTGGATGGAGATATCTAGGAGCAATTTGACAACAGGATTTGGGGATTTAGGGGCAACATCTCAATATTCCCTCTCCATTCTGTCTCATGGGGTGGTTCTGGGAAACAGTTGAGATCATGTATGAGAAGAAGCTTTGAAAATTATGAAGTACTATGTGAATGAAAATAATTCTTATCTCATCACTTTCCTTACAGTCTGGGGCTGCGTACTGTTAAAGTAGCTGTACCTCACTGAGAATAAGTGAAAAAGAAATTGTGTCATGACCCTTGTTTGCCAATCTCCATTCAGGCAGAAGCATTTATAGGAATTCCACTGGCTGGATGTCACTGCCACTACAATGGTTTGGGTTTGATTTTAAAAAGAGGAGCCTGCTCTTACCAACATAAGAGGGGAGGATTAGGAAGTAAATATTTTTCCCTTACTTAGATCTAGGGATAGTAATGGAAGGTATAAAATAAAAATAAACTAAACATGACCTAGCATAAAATCAAGATTTGAATTTCCTTTCTTAGAAATTCTTATCCTTCTTCTCCTTCAAAAAAAAATTGTTTCTTTTATTGTATGCTTTTTGGAATCAATACTTTTAACTTGTTCAATTTACTTCAGCTGTTTCTCAGATTGAATATTAAATAGCTCTGAGCTCCAGAGACCACAGACAGAAAGAGGTCAGGGCTGGGGCTCTGGAGAGCTGGACCATGTAACCCCCTCCCCACTCCCCGCAACATCCCTGCATTTCCCCATAGCTCCTGTAATTATACCTGTCTGTTAATATCATCGTCTCTCTTCATTCCAGTGACTGTTTTTTCTTCGGAAAGGAAAACAGAGTGTGTGATCCAGCCACAGAAATCAATGCAGGATGTCACCTCAAGTTACTTTTCTTTTCTGGGCCTGCACTTCTTCATCTCATAACAGTCAGGGACTGGGCAAGATCTTTGATGTATAAAATGCACTGGGTGGATGGGATTGTCCAACAAAAAGAGAAGAAAAGAAAACTTCATTAAATAGACCTTAGCGCTTGACTGCCACTCATTCCTTCATTCTTCATTCATACATCTATTTGCTCATTTATTCAACAAATACTGAACCCGTCCCCTGTACCGGGTACTGTTGTATACATTGGGAAAACACAATGACAAGCAAACCCAGACATGACCCCTGCTCTCATGTAGCTTATATGGTACCAGGCATAATGTTGACAGGTCCAATGAAATGGTTATGCAGAATATAAATAATGGAATGATTTTGAACAGTTCAAGATTAATTTCATGGGAGTGATATCACATTGCCAAGGCATTCTGAAGGATTAATGCCAATGTCAACAGACACGCAGACATTTTATTATCTTTTGCTGATAACAAATTACCCCAAAACTAATAACCATTAATTATCAGAGTTTCTGTGTCAGGGATTCAGAAATGTCTTGGTTAGGTGCTTCTACCTTGGGGTACCTCGTGAGAATACAGTCAGAAATAGCAGAAACTGCACCATCTGCTTACTCACGTGGCTCTCACGTTGTTGCTGGTGGGACACTTCAGTTTCTCTTCATGTGGGTGTCTCCACAGGGCTGCTTGAGTGTCCTCATGACATGGTGACTGGCTAACCCCAGACTGCAGTGATCTAAGAAACTAAGTTGGAAGCTGCAAGGCTTTTACAATCTAGCTTTGGAAGTCACCCTGTCACTTTCATCATAGTCTATTGGTCATATGGACTGAATCAATGTAGGATGAGACTTTACAAAGACATGGATATCAGGAGTCAAGGCTATCTCAGCTATCTGGCAGGGTGGGCTCTCTTGGAGGCTGGCTACCATGGGCATTGTTTCAGGATTAAGTTCAGGTATATATAACATAAAATCCAAATAAAAGTGCCTTAAACAAGAATTGATTTTCCTACATGTGAAAATCCTGAAGTAGGCAGTCTGGGCCTAGTGTAGCAGCTCTGTGCCCTACCATGTCTCAGATTTCTTCTATCTTTCTGCACTACCATGGTCAGGACTTTGGTAATTATTAAGCTGTGTGACATAAGGCAGAAGGACGGGTAGCATAAGGGAAGGGGCTAGCTTCCATTTTCAGGGAAGCCTTGTGATTACAAGGCAGTTGCTGCAGTTCCTGCCATCAAATCTACATTTAGATAATAGGAAGAGGCAAGGACAAAAGAGCACCTCTTAACTGGAAGCAAAGAGCAGTATCTGTTACAGGTCAAAATAAAACCTCATGTTCTTTTGCTTCTTCTGTAGATTGATTGTGGACTGCTAGACCCACCTTTGTTATCAATAGCACACAGAATCTGCAAGTGTGAGTTTCTGATTATATGTCCATTATTTTTAAGAAAACACATCACAAAATAAATCCCAAATTAATATTTCCCTGGATGAGACGATTTCTAGGATCTCATAGGTTGAGAACCATTTTATCAGGAAAATGAGGGCTTTAGATCAAATCATATTACCATAAAATAAAATTTGACGAGCTGAACTAAGGTTAGGTAACTTTGGTTAATGGAAGTCCCCCCAATTATAGCTGGTAATAAATTACCCCAAAACTAACAACCCCAATTCCCACTATACAAATTGCATAAAAATTAATGTTAGTAGATATTCTCATGCATTTAAAAAAAATTTTTGGTGTCTGTTTTCACTTGACTATAGATAGTTGACAAAGGAAGGCAACAATATTAATAAGAAAAACCTAAGTAGCCAACAATATTTAGAGGGAAAACCCTAATAGTTGATCATACTTGGTTGATTGCTTTGTTGATATTTTGGCCAGTTGTCTGCTCTGCGATGTATGATGGTGTGTATGTTGGCGTTAAGTATGAAGAGCCTGGGTTGTATCTTACAAAGAATGCCATGACCTACTGTTGCTCTGTCCCCTAGTGCACTGATAGTCTATCCTGGCTTGGGTGGGTTCCTGTGACCCTTAATTGGGGAATGCATTTCACCTCTGGGTATCACAGGACTGTTTTATTGAATGTCACTTGACATAGGAAGTCTTAAGTATGTCATTTGTGCATTTGCCATTTTTTTTAATTGGCTATCAGTAAAGAGTTTAGAAACTAATATAAGAATAGTGAATTAGTCAGGGTTCTCCAGAGAAATAGACCAATTTCTATTTGAAGATATGTAGCCAATTGTTTATAATTAATCTCTTTTACACACACACACACACACACACACACACAGAGTCATGCTCTGCATAATGATGTTTTGCTCAATGACGGACCACATATGACAGTGGTCCCATAAGATTATAATGGAGCTGAAAAATTCCTATTGCTTAGTATTTACTATACTATGCTTTTTTTTTTATCATTATTTTAGAGTGCACCCTTTCTTCTTATTTAAAAAAGAGGTAACTGTAAAACAGCCTCAGGCAGGTCCTTCCGGAGGCATTCTAGAAGGCATGTTATCACAGGAAATGGCAGCTCCATGTGTGTTATTGTCTTTGAAGACTTTCCACTTGGTCAAGATGTGGAGGTGGAAGACAGTGATATTGATGATCCTGACTGTGTAGGCTTAGCTTAATGTGTGTGTATATGCCTTAGTTTTTAACAAAAAAGTTTAAAAAGTGAAAAAACAAAGCCTATAGAATACGGATATAAAGAAAGAAAATATTTTTGTACAACTATACAATGTGTATTTTAAACTAAGTGTTATTACAAAAGATTCAAGTTAAAAAAATTAAAAGTTTATAAAGTAAACAAGTTATAGTAAGCTAAGGTTAATTTATTATTAAAGAAAGAAATTTTTTTAATAAATGTATTGTAGCCTAATCACACGGAGTTTATCAAATCTATAGTAGTGTAC
Source organism: Eulemur rufifrons (assembly GCF_041146395.1). Lineage (NCBI taxonomy): Eukaryota > Metazoa > Chordata > Mammalia > Primates > Lemuridae > Eulemur > Eulemur rufifrons. The sequence goes on from NC_090989.1 coordinate 103,437,652, forward strand.
AGTAATGTGCTGGGCCTTCACATTCACACACTCACTCCTCACTGACTGACTCAGCCAGAGCAACTTCCAGTCCTATGAGCTCCATTCATGGTAAGTGCCCTATACAGCTGTATCTTCTTTTTGTCTTTTTAACCACATTTTTACGGTACCTTTTCTATGTTTAGATATGCTCAGATACACAAATACCAGTGTGCTACAGTTGCCTACAGTATTCAGTGCAGTAACATGCTGTACAGGTTTTTACCTAGGAGTAATAGGCTGTACCATATAGCCTATGTGTATGATGTTCACACAATGAAATCACATAATGATACATTTGTCAGCATGTATCCTTGTCATTAAGTGATACATAACTGTGTGTGTGTGTGTATGCACACTCTCTCTCTATACATAATGAGATAAAAATGAGATTTATATACAGTCAGCCCTGTGTGTCCATGTGTTCCCCATCTATTGATTCAATCAACCGTGAATCAAAAATATTTGAAAAAAATTGTATCTGTACTGAACAGGTACAGACATTTTCTTTCATTATTCCCTAAGCAATACAGTATAATAACTATTTATAAGGAATTTACATTGTCTTAGGTATTATATATAATCTAGAGATAATTTAAAGTATCCAGGAGGCCATGCTCAGGTTGTATACAAATACTATTTCATATATACCTTTTATACCTTATTTTATATAAGGAACTTGAGGATCTACAGACTTTGGTATCTGCAGCAGATCCTGGAACCAATTACCCATGGATACTGTGGGACAACTATATATATAATGAGATTTATCATGAAGAATTGGCTCACATGATTATCGAGGCTGAGAAGTCCTATGATCTACCATCTGCAAACTGGAGACCCAAGGAAGGTGGTAGTTTCCAAGCGTAAAGGCCTGAAAACCAGGAATGCTAATGACATAAATCCCAGTCCAAGGGCAGAAGTCCAATGTCTCAGCTCAAGTCAGACAGAGAGAGCCAATTCAACCTTCCTCTGCCTTTAAATTCTATTCAGGCCAGTAATGGATTGGATGTAGCCCATCCATGTGGGGGAAGGCCATCTACTTCACTCAGTCCGCCAATTCAAATGCTAACCTCTTCCAGACACACCCTTACACACCCCCCCACAGATAATGCTTAATCAGGTATCTGGGCATGCTGTGGCCAGTTAAGTTGGCACATTAACCATCACAAGTGGAGCCCCTTAGACTTCTTTCAGTTAAGGTGATGGTAGAGGCCATGTGAAAGAGTCTACAATTTATCCTGAGTGGGTTTTTTTTTTTTTTTTTTTTTGGCTTTCTTCTGTCATTGTACCAAAGAATGTAGTGATTTTTAATCTAAAGTAACATCTGGGCCTTGGGAAATAGTTCAGAGTGTGCATGCTGGACTCCTACTCTACCTTATTAATTGTATGACCTTGAGGAAGTTACTTAGCTTACTTACTGTGCCTTGGTATCGTCTGCTGTCATATAGGGATAATAAAAGTACATACCTCATAGGATTATTTTGATTATTAAATGACTGCAAGCACTCTAAATACTACATTGTGAGTATATATTAAATGCTTGATAAATTTAGCTATCCTTTTTTTAAATTGTTGCATTAATGCCTTCATTATTCTTGTAACTGGGAAAAATTACTCTTGATCCATTCTTTAGTATGCCAACCTTCAGCAGCTGGTGAATCTTTGCATTAGTGGTTTTATTTAGATTTTTGGCTGATTGAACAGGATTAATTTCTGGCCTAGTTTTTAATAACTTTTCTGCCAGAAAAGACATTAGGTTTTTTTGTGGGTTTAGTATGACTTTTTGATTGTCAGGATCCAGGGGACCTAAATTTGAGTTTTGATGAGGACCTCTCCCTGACTCTCAATATTTTGACCACAAAGTGGATCTAACATAATTAGGGAATATATGGGTTTATCATACAGAGAGAAGTACAAGATAGTATAATATTTATGACCATTTAAGTCTAAGAAAAAAATCTATAAAGAGAAATTATAGGAAACACTTGAATTCTCAAGATTTGTAGTTTAAAAGAAATGGTAAATGTTAGGGCCAGTTAAACAATCTTACAAGGTGTATGTTTTTGTGGTTTATTTTTTAGGTTGAAAGTCAGGTATAAACATGTATTCCAGGTGACACAGCAGCTATAGGGCTTGGGTAATTATAGAATGTGAAATTCTTTCTTATTGCAAAGCTACAACAGTCTTCATTTCAATACTTGTGCTCACTTCTTTTTAGCTAGCTTAATATTTAGTTATATTTAGAAGTGTAGAGAGCCCTAAATTTTAAAGGATTTAGGAAGATTTGTGAAATTAGCAAAATAACTGCTACCAAGTGTTTGTTACCTATGAATTCATTTATTGAAATTTACTTTGAGAGGCTTAGGAAATGATCTACAACATTCATGAAGAAATGTTGAAGACTATGCTAAAACGAACTGTAGACTGATACATTCCCTGGGCAATTGTGAAATATGGCACTCTTAAATAATAGAAACTCTCTGGTGACTTAATCTCTGGTCCTAGTGATTTAATTACATAATCATGGAGGTTTTGGACTAGCAATCTCATAATTTATTGATGCTGGGGTGACAAAGGATGCGTTTTCATGTAATGTTTAGAAATGTTAGATAAAATACGCCCTTTTGAAGAGAAATAGCCTGTTTAAATTTTGCCATTGGGCTGCATTACACGTTAGCAACAGACACTTACCTGGAATCCTACACTGTTAAATGACCACAAAGCCTCCTATTTGCAATCTCGCCCCATTCTAACCCATTCTCTACTCTCAGCCAGGGTGCTGTTTGTAAAGATGATTACCTCTTCATGGATCACTCTGCTTAAAACCCTTCAGTGCCTCACAGAGCCTTCAAAGAAAGTCCAGACTGCTATTACATTCTCTCTCTCCTTCCCATTTTAAGTTTTATTCTGTCTTGCTATTTTATTACCCCGACATCTTGGATGTTGAATCATCCCAAGGAACTGAAAGATGGCCAGGCTTCCCAAGAGACTGGAACCTGGAGCACAGGCAGTCCTTGCTGCCCAGCTCTGATCTCCGTGGCTTTCCCTGCCATCTGCCTCATTCTCTTTCTCTGCACACTGCCTTTCTCTGCTTTGGCATATCTGGAAATGGCCACCCCACAGCTCTCTGGTTTAGATGTCTTTCCTGCAAGTGATCAGCAGAGATAGAGGCTCTACTGCAAGTTCTTGGGAAAGCGAACTGATGGTTTAGAGTTAGGTGGACTCCCAGGGTGCTCCTCTGAGCCTGGGAGCTGACCCTGGGAGTAGTGTTGGCTGTGAGAGCAGGCTGCCATTGGCAGGTGGGAGTGTTTAAAGTGCTCCCAGATATAACACAGGGAATCTTTTTTTTTTTTTTTTTTGAGACAGAGTCTCACTCTGTTGCCCGGGCTAGAGTGAGTGCCGTGGCGTCAGCCTAGCTCACAGCAACCTCAAACTCCTGGGCTTAAGCGATCCTACTGCCTCAGCCTCCCGAGTAGCTGGGACTACAGGCATGTGCCACCATGCCCGGCTAATTTTTTGTATATATATATATTTTAGTTGTCCATATAATTTCTTTCTATTTTTAGTAGAGACGGGGTCTTGCTCTTGCTCAGGCTGGTCTCGAACTCCTGACCTTGAGCGATCCACCCGCCTCGGCCTCCCAGAGTGCTAGGATTACAGGCGTGAGCCACCGCACCCGGCCGGGAATCTTTTTAGATAGCCAATTTTGGTTGCTTTGCCTCCCTGCTTTATGCCCCTACTCCCAATGACTGTAATCTCAGATGTCTTCAAATAGACTTGGGCTTTTGTCTTTGGTATCAAGGGCTGTGATTGCCATCTACATGGTTTATTTATGGCAAGCTTAATGTAGCCAAGAATTTATCTTCCAATCAGGTGGCATATCTCGTGGATTTTTTTCATTTATTTATTAATTATCTAGATTATTATGGGGGATGCACGGATATAATCCTATGTAGTTTAAAGTCCAGTTTACTTTTTGGAGAAACTAATGTTATATATTTAAGCTGCATTTACTTGCTTATACTGGGTTATACTCCTTTATTCATTAATATTTTCTCCCAGATCGTATTCCAATATTATGGCAAGCAGTCCAACCCTTTAATCATTTGCCTGTACACATGTCTTTGATTCATTTAGAAGTGCTACTCATTCCAGTTGGGAGTAACTAGGAGAATAGACATGTTGGAAAAATAGAAATACTCCAATAGTAATATTGTATGACATTATGAGTTTGACATTAATTAAATAACAAGAGATAGACTTTGTATAATCTGAGAAACTGGAAGCTTTAAGATTATAAACATGACAACTTGCCCAAATCATTTCTAGAGTTGGAGGTAGCTCGGAAGTTCAAGACTTCACAAATAAACATTTACATGCAAAGAGAAAAATCAGAAAAATCATAGCCAAATCCAAATGAAGTCACAGCTGGCTGCTTCAGAAAAAAGAAGGATGAGCTTTGTTGGCAAAGTCAGCTATTCTGCGTGTTTAAAGCATACTTAGCAGAGTCTAAAAGAAACAGTTTGTCTCTCTCTTCTAGTAGGCTTAAATTTAGCTCCTTGTGGGAACTGATGGGATGTCTGTGCATGGTTGAGGGTATATGGCATTGTATTTTTAAATTTCAGTGTTGGGAACTGTCGAAGGGGTTATATCACTAGAGTATTTCTTGGGGTGATAGTGGGTGAAAAGTATGAGACCATTTGGTAAACCTATTTGTTGAATATTTGAAACCACATTCTCTTGTGGTGGGAGGGAGCATTGTTTGAACTCAAATTCTTAAAGTTGACTACTTAAAAAAAATCATTTGGATGGCTTTGCCATGATAATCAGTATGAAATAAATAAGGGGAAAAAGCATAAGGCACTAACAAATGCCATCAATAGAGATGCTAAAGCTCAGAATGATCTTTAATGTCAAGCTTAAATTTGAGAGTCAGTTTAGAATTCCTAACTGTTGAGCCTTTTTCCTTTGTACCCTGGTTGGGTGTAGCTCAAGGTGTCAGGGGACTCTTTCATAAGAAGATGTTATGTTAATAATTCCATAAAGGCCTTATTCAAGAGCCCCATTTGAATACATTTTGAGATGGAATGTCATCTCTGCAGTTGGTGATTTGAAAGGTTACTTTAAATCCACTGAATAAACATACTGAAAAAGGTGAGAGGTTCTCTTTGGTTATGAAAATGTGTGATTTGATGTATGCTAATTGTGGCAAAGATAATCTCCTAATCTTCAGTATTAGCTGTAGATCTGTCCTGTACTTCTCTGTGGAAGAGGTGCAAGATTAATATGATTTGCTGTCTGAGAAAATAAAAGTGATAAGATGTGAGACTATTTACAAAACACATTTTGCATAGCAAAAGTGCTAATTGAATGTAATATTTTCCCATCTGGAGGAAAAAATAATTTGAATTTTGAATTCACTTCTTATCTACATAGCATTTTGCTCACCCTAAGGACTTTTCTCATGTTGTATTAGGACAGGAACAAACATATTTTTCCAGTAATGTTGGCCTGGCCAAATTCGTACACAAACTTTCTTCTGCTTCTTTTTTACATGACATTGTGCTCAGGGGCTGGCCAAAATTAAGGATCTAGCTCTTTTGGAACTGACTGACTAGCCCATAGGAAAATGGACCTCTGACCGAAGACTCATTCATTAGTTCTAGTCAGTTTAATTTTTTAATACAATTTTTGCATTCAGGTATATTTTATAATGTTCAGACCATACCTTTATCTCTAAAAGTCTTAGACTTTAATCAGGTTGGGGTGGGGGGTGGAGAGCTGCTGAGCTTTAAGCTGTTCTACAGATACTATTTACAGGAAAGTTAGGTCGCCTAGCGCAATCTGTCTCTGTTGGATGGCTGTTTTATTGTTGTTTTCAATTTCTAGTCCATCACAGACTGATAATTTCATAGAATACAATAAAGAATCAATTACTAACAATAAAAGACCAAGACATAAAAATATAAGCTCCAAATTTGTGTCAGATTTAATGGATATAAAATTAGTCTGTCAAATTTTTAGAGTATCTAAATTCTTTCAATTTATCTATACTTATAGTGAAATAAGTATACTTATCTCATTTTGTACTCATCACAACCAGTTTGCACACTGGCACAGGTCCTGGGATTACTTTGAGACACCAAATCTAATTATTTAGTTGGAGTTAAAAAAGTTAAATCAAACTAGATACTTCCATTTAAAAAATTTCCCAAAATTATATCTTGATTTAAATTTATTATATTAATATTTTTTTCCTAGTAACAGCAAAACATTCACCACATCTTCCCTCCCCCCCCCTTTTTTTTAAACAGCCTCAACAGGTTAATCCTATTCCAGGGAAGTCCAGGTTATCTGCCCAGTCCTGGGTGAATCTTGATCGGATTAGTTATTCCAGTTTCCTGTTGAATGACTGGTGTAGAGATAAGTGACATAATTCTGGTCAATGACATGTGAGGAAAGATGGGGCACTTCTGAGAAAGTTTTCTTTCCTCTTAAAAAAGCTATGGTGAAATGATTTGAGGACATGATGCCTCGAGCTGATACAGCCATCTGCCAACCTATCAATTTTGGATGACCAGAGTAGAAAGATGGAAGAAACATGGATTTCTAATGAATTATCAAACTGCTAAATAAACTAATCTTTCTACTGCCTTCCAAACTTCTTTTTGTGTGGGATAAAAAAATTCCCTATTTTTTAGCAATATGTATTTATTGATAGTTGATCTTTCTTTTACTTGCAGCCAAAAGCATCTAAACAGTAATTTGCTAGTATTAATAGTTCAATATATATGATGTTTTAATAATGAGTTCAATTTTTCAGGAAAATCAATAATTTATTATATAGTTAAGAATCAATTTCCCATGCAACATTCTGTCCTAAAGCATAGCTTTTCATCAGGTGGTAGCTCTTAGGTTTGCAGAAGAAAGCCTAGCAGAAGGAATATACCGATCTCTGTAGGATTTGCTTGGCAAGACAAACGTTTAAGCAGCAGCATATGTCACAAAAACAAACTGTTCTGCAGCAATAAAGACTGTTTTTGTTTTGAGATATAGGGCGTTTCTAACCTTTGTGCTGGGGCAGGTGAAATCAAGTCTGAATCTCTTGAGTGTTGAAGTAACGTGCACCATGTCACAATCCTCTCAGAACAGACTGTAGGATATGGATTATCAATAACCATTGGAAGCTTCTGACTAAAGGGTTGCACAGTCTTTTTTTCTTCCTTAGCACTCTGCTCCCAGCCTTTAAAGTTTACTGAAATGCCCAGATGGAGGAAGATACAAGCTGCAGGGCTTGAGAAGTACCTATGGGTATAAAAGAAGCTATCATGAGGCATTTTGGGGTTGGAGTGTGAGACGAGTGGGTGGGACAGAAAAAAGAGATGGGGGCCAAATGAGTGAGTGTAGCTAGCAATAGAGCTGGGAGATTTTAATTTTTCTAATTAAGAAATGACGGCCGGGCTTGGTGGCTCACGCCTGTAATCCTAGCACTCTGGGAGGCTGAGGCGGGAGGATCGCTCCAGATCAGGAGTTTGAGACCATTCTGAGCAAGAGCAAGACCCCTGTCTCTACTAAAAATAGAAAGAAATTATCTGGACAGCTAAAAATATATATAGAAAAAATTAGCCGGGCATGGTGGCGCACTCCTGTAGTCCCAGCTACTAGGGAGGCTGAGGCAGGAGGATTGCTTGAGCCCAGGAGTTTGAGGTTGCTATGAGCTAGGCTGATGCCACGGCACTCTAGCCTGGGCAACAGAGCGAGACTCTGTCTCAAAAAAAAAAAAAGAAAGAAAGAAAGAAAGAAAGAAAGAAGTGGCACTTTAAGGGCCGCCATTATTACGATTTAGATATTGTCCTGAGCACTTCCCTTATATTAATTCACTTAATCCTCACCACAATCCGACTAAACAGATAACATTATCATGCCTGGTTACAGACTAAATGAAAGAGTCCAGTCCAGGGAAGTTGAGTAACTAGCCCAAGGTCCACAACCACAATAGTCCATGCACTTACCCATGAACTATTCTTTCCATATGGGATATCTCAACAATACAGACAAGTACAAAAAATAGTCTAGGAATCACCCAGGTATCCAGTACTCCACTCTGTCATTGAAAGAAATACAGCTTTACAAACATAGGTGGTCCCTGCGTACCTCTTTCTGCTGCAAGTCCTCCCTTTCTGTGGTTTTTCCTTCTGGCACGAGGTCTCGTTCAGTTTTTGGTAGAGAGGCTGGGTTTCCTTTCTCATGCCTCCTGGGCCCTGCTTACTTAAGCAGCAGTTCTGAGAGAAGCAGTTTTCTTCAGCCTCTTTTCTGGAACCCAGAGCCACACTGCTGTGTGTTCCAGACAGTGAGCCAACCTCTGGATGCCCTCATGGAGTAGATCCTTCCGCCCTCATTTAGTTCTCCTTTTCCTGCAGGTGCTCAGCGACCAGCCCCACTGCTCACTGTTGGTCCCAGTGACCTGCAGCCCCACAGTTTCAGCCCCTGTCACCACCATGAGCCCAGTGGGAAAATTGGAAGGGTGGTGGTTGTGATTTGGTGGAAAAGAGGCATACCAGTGCTACCCTGGGCAGTGCTTATTCCTCATTTGATGGTCATCAGGAGGTGGCGCAATTGAGCACCGTCCCTGTGTTTACGGCACAGGCGGCCTGTGGTAGTGCAACACACTGCTGTTTCTTGCTTGGAGCAGCGATGGCCAGGCTGTTCGATTTACTGCACGGCCCTCACTTGGTCATGAACACCTTATTTTCTGAGTTGTTTTGATTCCAAGAAATTAGGCTGATTATTTTTGGAAGGATACATGGAATTATTTTAACAGTTAAATGAAATTGTTATTGAAATGCAAGTTTTCCTGCCACCCAAGGGTGATCAACAGTAGGGAGCCTGCTATAGGCTTAGTTATTGATGCTGTTAGAACAACTCAGAGGAATTTGCAAGACACGGATTGCAGCCTATAACTCCCCCCAAAGTATGTTTATCTTAAGTAAAAGAACGATGGAGTCAGAAATGCTTCACCATGGAGTCTCTGCTATAATTATCCTTTGATTTATTCATCAACCACTTATCATTTACCTCTTGCCAAACATTGGTAAGTATGGGAGACAGCAGTAATAAAAACAGATAAAAATTCTTACCCTTATGGAACTTACATTCTAGCAGGAGAGATAGACAGTAATAAAAGAATTAAGTATATAAATATGTAGGTACATATATGTGTCTGTATCTATATATAATGTTAGGTAATAAGTGCTGAAAGAAAACAGCAGTGAAGAAAATAGGAAAGAGTTTTTTTTTTTTTTTTATTAAACTCTATTTCAAGGAACATATTATCAGTGCCTAAGAAGATATATCATTCTAAGTACAATAATCAAAATAAGATTATATGATTTAGACTGCATAGCATCATAGGGGACCTCCAGTTTGGACTATGATATATTTGAGAAGGTGGACCTCTGAGCAGGCAGCTCTTGGGCCCTCTCAGCAATGGGCACTATAGGTCAGTTTCCACCCTCAGAGGTGACCCTCTTCATGTTCTGCCCCATCTCCTGCCCTTCTCCCCTCTGGCCCCTGTAGTAAAACTGATCATGGTAAAAAGAGAAAACCTTGAGTTTTTCACATACAGGGAAGGGAAAATGCTGAATCTGGAAATATTTTCTGGCAGAATTCTGCCCGTATTGGCAATATTGACAGAAGTGAAGGTGATTTTTCTTTTCCAGGAAAGAATTTTGGTATGTATGGGTCTAACTGGGTTAGGACATGAGAAAGAAGTCAGCCTAGGAATACAACAAGTTGGAAATGAGCTTTTTGTTAATATTAGAAATTCAAACAAGGATTACTTTCCTAATGTGATTGCCATGAGTGTTCATAACATTAATGCTACAGATCACATGCAGACTGTCTTCTTAAGGTTACTAATAAAAAAATTCCCACAAATCAGGTTATAACTTTAAGACGCCTTTTAAAAAAATTACATCAGGAATATTTTTTTTCTTTTGCAAGATTTTCCTTTAACCAGAGCCCTTAAAAATCTTTTGTGGTCAATCACTTTAAAGTGCCTACATGGACATGGCTTTATAGAGACACAATTAAATTGTTTTAGGCCTAATCATCTCAGAATACCAGAAGAGAAGGCAGAAAATTGTATTTTAAAAACTGCATTTTGGACTGGAAAGTATTTAATCCCTAAAGATAAACTGCTTTACAGCTGATTTATTCATGGATATGATGATGGCTCTAGAAAGTAACAGATACTTGATGTAGTTTCCCCGAATAATTTCAAATTCTGGATTAAAGCATGGTAATCGATTTAAAGCAGTCATGACTTTTTTGTTCAGATAGAGATATAGGAAGTAGTGCACTGTGACTACAAATCAGCTGATTTTGTGGAGTTTCCACTTGTAGCTTTTTGGTAGCTGGAATATTTCAGCCACTGGGCACAGCTCTTTTCAGACACAGTAATTATCACTTGCTGACATGGTCCCATTAAGCCACATCCTACGTCTGACAGAGTTGATGGCCACTGTGGAAGTACCGAAAGCTGCCCTAGATGAGACAAACTGGCCAGACTTGCTTAAGCTGAAAACCCGGAACCCTCACATTTCAAGAACAAAAGGAAGGATACACTGGTCAAAATGTGATTTCAGTTAAACCAACCTTGTTGATTATTTTTGTATTTCTAAGTTGAGTACTTAAAAACAACAAAAAAAGAGTCCTTCTGGTCACTTGTTCTCCCAGGGATAGACTCCTTTAAATGGCCAATAGTGGTAATTGTTCCCTAAATGCCCACAGATGCTTCTGCATTATTCATCAGAAGTTTCCTCTATCATTAGAATAGCACTGCCTTGCATGGAGCAAATGTTTTCTGAGATTTAAAGAAGATGTAGGTCTAGTTGGTGCTTCTTAAACTTTCAGATTTGGATTGGGCAGATAAACTCTGATGTTTGAATTGCCCTTGTTCTGCTGGAGGAAAGGGATTTCTGATTACAGTATTTATCAGCAATTGAAGTGCTGAATCAGTTGCAAATATTCAAAATAGCATGCAAACTGGGACATAACTGTCCTGTGAGTAGATCTTCAGGGAAGCAACCTTGTAGTATAGCAGTTCTATATGTTCATTCCTGTATTGAATGTCATGGTGGCCCAGGGCAGGGAGAGTCAGAGTCCAAGCAAGGGTTGTACATCTCTTGGTGTTGACTTGTACTGCTGCCTCAACACTTTTTATTGAACTGAAGTCCTACTGATTCAAGTGCATGCATCATGTTTCAACACAGCATACCTTTGAACTTGGCAATGATCACTAATGTGCAAGAGCACCATCCCATTTTTAAGGCTTGTATTTTATTGTTTGTTGAGCATCTACTCTGAATCTACTTTTGTGCTCTTGTGAATTTACCAAAGTTGTCAGAATTGTTTTCTACATTATGCATTGCTATGACTCCAAGTCAGGGAAAAGTGACTCAAATGTGTACTACTTTGATTCTTAATAGTAAATTTGGATCAGAAAGATAAATAACTCTTAAGAATAAGACAAATTTTTTCCTTAAAAATTAAAAATTAGAAGTAGTTTTTGTGGTGAGTGATAAAAGAGTATTTTAAATTTAAGAATTCCCCCATCATATTAAAAGCATTTGGTGTTTTTCTTTTAATTTTCAAGTCTCTTTTATATAGTTCTTATTCCATATGGACAAGTAGCATATTAAGTAGTAGTTTAAAAAGTAAAAAAGTGTATTTTATTTTAAAAATATAACTAGTTTATTGGAGAAAAAAATAGAAAACAGAGAAGAGAATAAAGAAGAATCATCTGTAACCCTGTAATCCAGAAACAAATATAGTTGGCATTTTGGTATAAAGCCTTCTAGTCTTTTTTCCTTTTCTCATGATATATATAAAATACAGATGTAATGTTAGAGACTCCTCTTTGTGTGATTCGCTACAGTGCAGGAGTGAAAGAAAGAAAAGAAAGAAAAGAAAAAAGAAAATGTAGATGGGTAGATGGTAGATACCAAAGGAGTGAGTTACGGTGAAGTCTCACAGACAGCCCAGCCCAAAGACCTGCTTTTTTAGGATATTTATCTGTATTGAAACTTAGAGTTCTGCAAGATATTTTCACTGGATAAGTTTTCCAACCAGCTAGGTGACTCCACTGTACTCTGATTGATCTAAGAGAACATTTTCCTATTTCTGGGGAGAGGCTTCAAAAAATTTTTTTCAAATCAAGTTCTTTATTATTAGCAGAAGTGACAATACATTGATTACCATTTAAGCTAATTGTTAGCATTTTTCACCACTTGTATTGACTCTGTCAGCAATCTTAGGTTTAAATGCGGAAAATCACTGTTCCTGAGATAACCACAAAGCAGTCCCCAATTTTAGTCCTGAAATATTAAGTTTTTCCATGGGCAACTGACAAGAATTGGGGATCTCCTTTAGATCTGTTTGTTGGGAACCACAAATTCATTAATCCAATGAACAAAAATATATGGAGTCACTACTGTGTGCCGGGCACTGTTCTAGGCACAGAAAACTATGGGAGAACAAAACTTTCTTGTCCTCATGAACCTTACCTTTTAGTGAGCAAATACAGGAAACAAAAGGGGAAAATGACTTTAATTGTAGGTAACCAGGAGGCCTCTTTAGATTGGGTCTGCAGGACCTGCCCCTTTAAAGTACTTAATCTTAAACCTGAATATCAAAAAGAAGTAAGCCATACAAATATCCGAGGAAGCATTCCAGGAAAAAGGAACAGCTAGTGCGCAGTGTGCTGGGGAACCGTATGGAGCCTGATGACCAGTGGAAGCAGGGCAGGAGACACAGGCTGGAGGGATGCCATGCAGGCCCCTGGCAAGGAGTTTGGGATTAATTATAGTCCCAGTGGGAGGCTGCTGGAGTGTCTGAAAGGTCTAACTGAACTTTTAAAAATACCACATTGGCTATGACATGTGGTATTTTTGATGGAGAGAAATGGTGGATTTGGGTTGTTGGAAAAGAAGAGTCAAGACTTTGCAAAAGATGGAGAAAGGAAGCAATGATGAATTTCTGGTTTGAGGCTTAAATGATTAAGGGATAGTAGAGCCATTCACTGAGATGGAGAGGCTAGAGAGGAGCAGGTTTAAGATTTATATGATGTTTAAGATCTCATTAGACACCCCAGTACTGCCATCCAGCAGTTATACATAGAAGTCTGGAACTGAAGGCAGAGCAGATTTATATTTGGAATCATCTGTGTGTGGATTGGAATTAATGCCCCAGGATTAGGCCACATTGCTTAGGGTGGTGTAGAAACTCAAATTCCTTTAACATTTGGAAGCAGTTTTATTGTCTTGCCATAGAATTTTGAATGACCCAGAATCTGCCAATACTTGGAGCTGCTGCATTTTCTCAGCTCTGATATCATTCAGAAAAAAAGGAAACTAGTATTTGTTGAAGGTCTTTTATGTACGGAGAATTGAGCAAGACACTTTTGTATTGGCTATGTATGTATTATCTCATTTAATCATTAATTATTTCATTTAATCATTAATGTGATAACATATTATCTCATTTAATCTTCACCATGATTCTTGCTTGTAACATATGAAGAAACTACCTCAGAGTTAACTAAGTAGACCAGAAGACAGTGTGACTAAGCAGTGAATGCAGGATTTAAGTCCAGGTCATTCAGTATTTTTTGCTTCATCGTGTTTTTAGCTGGCAGAGTTGCAAAGGAGTGGCAATATTTTCTCCCATATGTATTTTAAAACTATCAAAGCAATATTTGGTCATGGCAAAGTCAAGTAAATGCCTCAACAATATAGAAGGTTTTAAGGTGGGAGTTAAACTACTCTCAACTCTTTCCCTTTAAGTGTCATTACTTTCTTCAAATTTCAGAAATTTCCAATCCTATTTAGGAGAGAAAGATTCCTTTCCTCATCTATCACTAAGTTCATGGCTGAGACACCTATAAAAAATGCAAATTAACAAGAGGAAAACATAGAAATTTATTTAATTAAGTTTTATGTGTCATGGGAGGCTTCAGAAAGAAGATCCGAAGAACAGGGAAACCTATGTATAGTATATTTATGGACAGTTGTGCAGAAGCATCATGGGAAGATGAAAGGATGTGATCTAATATTGGTAAGCTAGGGGAACTTAGCAAGCCTTGTTTGTTCAGATTCTTCCTGGCGTCTCTGTGTCTTTGAGGATAAGGATATTCCTTTCCTCTGGGTATAGGGAAGGTACCTCTGGAATGACAGTCTTCTGTCCTACTAAAAGGAAGGTCAGATAATTCATTTATGGTCTGCTTCAGGGGAGAAGGGTGAAAGAGGTGAGAGAGGTCAGTGATCAGCTTCTGCTGACTCCTCAAATGCTAAGGTGCCATATTTTGGGGTGGTGTGTCCTGAACCCTTTTCTATATAGTGTATATTTATGTATATTCATTAAACTCAAATAGAATCATGCTATAAATATTATTTTGTATCATTTTTGTTCCCTTAAAAATATATCTTAGTTTTTCTTTTTTTGGCAAATTTAGATTTATGATATTATTATTTTTTTTTTTTTTTCCTTTTAGAGATGGATTCTTGCTCTCTTGCCCAGGATGGAGTGCAGTGGCATGGTCATAGCTCACTGCAGCCTCAAACTCCTGGCCTCTAGCAATCCTCCTGCCTCAACCTCCCAAAGTGCTAGCATTACAGGCATGAGCCACCATGTCTGGCCAGATTTATGATATTCTTTTTAATGACACCATTTATATTTCATTTTGTGGCTAACCCACAATTTATTTAGTCAGGACTCATGAACATTTAGATTATTTCTAGTTTGTTTTTAAACCATTACAAATGAAGTGGCAGTAAATAGCCATATAGCTATATATCTATATTTATCTATATGTATATTTTTGCTTCATTATGTCAGTAACTCTATAGGATAAATCCCTGGTTTTATGGTTGCAAGGTCAAAATGCATGTTTGTTTTAAATTTAGATAGATATTGCCAAGTTGGTTCAAACAGTGTCATCAATTCATAATCTTATTATCAGCCCCCAACTTCATCCACAATGTCTTTTTTTAATTAAAAATTTTCATATCAGGTGAAATATTATTTTACTCTGACTTTACATTTTTAACAGTGAGTAAGGGTAAGCATTTTCTTCTATATTTTTATTGGTCACTTCTGTGAATTGTCTCTTCATATCCTTTTGCCTAGTTTTAATTGGATTGTCTTCTTTTTCTTTCTGCCTTGCAAGAACACTTTATGTCATTGATATTAAACTTACTGTGTATGTTTGCAAATATTTTCTCCTAGGCTATTGTTTGTTTTGAATTTTGTTTATGGTTTATATAGATATTTTTGCATGTAGTTAAACTTATCCTTTTTCATTAGGGCTCCAATCCTTTGCCTACTTTAGAGGAAGTGTGGAATTCTTACTCTAGAATGACCTCTAGAAAGGCAGACTTAGTTATCTGGCATTTTGCTTATGTGTTTAAAATTGTATAAACTATAGTGGCTGAAATATACATCCTGCATTTCATTGACCCACCCACGCCATGTAGGAGAGACTGTCCTCGTGTCCTGTTTCCAAAATTCAGGTCTGGCGGTCAGGTGTTCATCTTTCCTACACACCTCCCACTTTCCCCCTGGGTTGCAGCTCTTTCTTATTTTTGGTTCTTTCTTCCTGGCTCTCTTCTTCACCATCAAAAATTTTGCTTCCACTTGTTCGTTCTTGTCCCTGCCACCATTATGTTAAATACTTCCTACTCTGTCAATCCATCCCTAACACTCTGTCTGCCCTCCATGACACTTTTTCCTGTTCCTTGTCAATTCTTGCATACTTCCTATGCCCTGCTGGAAACACCCCATCAGTCATAGGGTAATCTTCTCATCCCTGCTTATTCTTGCTAGATAGTCAGCCTAGTACTGCTCAGGAAGTGTTTGTATGTGTGTACATGTGTTAATATGTACAATTATTTCTGAATTCAGAGAGACTAAATAAATCCTTTACCCAGAGAGTTATGGTTTTAACACTGGCCTTTGGTTTCCCTGGGATTGATTACTTAGAAGACTTTACAGAACATCTGCTCTGATTAT
This sequence comes from Eulemur rufifrons, assembly GCF_041146395.1. Taxonomy (NCBI): domain Eukaryota; kingdom Metazoa; phylum Chordata; class Mammalia; order Primates; family Lemuridae; genus Eulemur; species Eulemur rufifrons. The sequence goes on from NC_090989.1 coordinate 103,453,741, forward strand.
CTATGCACACTTCACTTATGAGAAGTTTTCAGTGTTTTTCGTATTTTCTCCATATTTAGATTTTTCTACTATTTTTTAAAAAATGATTTTGAGATCTGTAGTACACTGATTAGGATAACAACTCCAATCAAAATGCCACAAATAGGCTGTGATGAATGCTCAGTTTCTCAGTGGTGGTTATGTAGTATTAAGTTTTTTTTTTAAAGGAAACTTATTAGGACAAAGGTTTGAATAAGGACAAATAATTTTTGAGAAGTAAACCTGGGGGCATTCTCCAAGGCATTTTTCTCACCACACAGAGTTCTATTTTTATGTTTTTTTAGGATAGATTTTCTTTTTTTTTTTTTTAAACAAAAGCATCTGCCATGGAAATAAGGTGCCTGTTTTAAATGCCATACAACTTGATTTCCAAATGGCTGTGGTCAGTAAGTGTCAAGTCTGCTTCAGCACAGCAGGTGGTCTCAGAAATCCTCAGTCCCTGGGAGACCATTGGCCTGAGAGCTACAAAGCCTTTGGGGGAGGGCCAGGAGTATGGCTCTGTTTCCAGGTAACATGTAATCTCTTCTATTTTTTGTTATTTGACATTTAGCTGGAGAGCCTTAAAGGCACACAGAATTAGGATGTCTCTGGACAAAATTAGAGCAGTTTACATGAAATCAGTTAAGGTGTTTTTTTTTTTTTTTTTTTTTTTGACAAAAAGGATCAGCCCCCCAAACCAGTAGTTGGTGAAGGAAATAGAAGCTTGAGTATAAGAATGGGGAACTACTGGGGTATACAAATTTGTGGGAGTACTGAATAGACATTCTCTTTTAAAATGCAATTAACATAAATGCAGGAGGTAGATGGAAAGAGTACACAGTGACTTTAAGAAATGATTTAGACAATAAGAACCTTAACAAATGCTTACTCTGTGTTTCATGTGTGTAGTACACTGTGTAAGCATCCTGTAGAGGGTAGGTATCATGCTTTTCAAAGAGACGACTCTTGATGTGGTGTGGGTAAGATCACATAAGATGGTGATTGGTCTTTAGGGCTCAAAGCTAAGAAAGCACCTCTGCTCTGGCTAGCAGCTACGTACAAGTTACAACAGGTCTGAAATTATGAGGTATGGAGCAGCCCCCAAGGAGGCAAGAGGTTATAGAGAGACCATGAATAATGCTTATTTGCATGTTGAGATTTCATATCGTTTAACTATTGTTTTAACTAGGATATTACATATTTTATTAGTAGGAGGAAGACCTTGTGGCTAATGTCCAAACATACAACTGAGCAGTAGGCCTTTACTTCTTTCATTTTAGTGCCCCCACATTAAGGCCTAGTGCTATGCTTGGGTAACTATTATATGATTAGCTTCTACTGACCACATGCTAATCGGGAAGGGGAGCAGTAATGGTGTCCAGAGCTGTGGTTTCCAAACTTAAATAGGCCTTAGAATCACCTGGGAGAATTTTTAAAATGCATATTCTCAGGCAATAGGGATCCCTGGAAATGTGGTCTGTGAGTCTGTATTTTCAAGAAAGCCAGCATTGGAACCAGTTGCTACTTTAGGAGAAGTTGAATTTGTCTAAGGACCTCACTCATCTTCCATCTCCTAACAGCCATGTACACTTCCATTTAACAGTATTTCATTTTGACCAACCATCAGTCAAACAATAAGCTACTGCTTTGAAATTAGCGTGTAGTATGGTAAACTTTTTATTTTTTTAAACACGTGCGGTGGAAATGCTTTCATGCTTTGACAGGACAATTCTTGTAGAAGTAAGAGAAGAGATTTTTGCTGGCTGTAGGGAACGTTAAGCCTTGCTGATGTAGCTAAATTAAATCACCCCATGCCAATTGTCAGCCAAGAAACAGCCAAGAAGGTTCGGAGTAAGCAACAAGTGAAAATGGCTTTCCAGTTACTAAGAAGAAGTATTAATGTCTAATTTTTAAAATGTGGTAAACAGTTTTTGCAATTCATTTAAAATAATTACAGCTGTCATTTATATATTCTAAATTGGCAGAAAAAATGTGCTGAGACCTAGACCAAGGACAATCAAAAAAATACACCAAGTGTGCACATTATGATTCTCAGAGACCAGGCTCAAATTCTGTCTCCTCTGAAGTCCTCCTTCACCCTCTACCCCCTTAGTCCATACTGTCCTTACATTTTGCATCCCAACCCCTATTTCATTGTTAATTTTCACATACTTCCTATTTGCACAAAGTAGTATTACTATCATATGTAAAGTTTCTAAATCCTAGACCTGGTGTATTGTAGACTCCTAGTATTTGGTAGAAAGGGTCTTAGGAACCAATACACTTGATTTTGTATTTTGACAGAACAGAAAATTGGAACCAAGACTATTTAGAAGACTTGCCAGTGACCAGCCAGCCAGGCAGTGGCCTAGACAGGACTTGCAGTGGGCACTAAAGTAGTGAAATGGAGGGAGCCCTGTCCTGGGGGGCAGGGCCTGCTTCCAGGTGTGGCTCTGCCATCTCCTGGCTGTGTGACCTCAGACAAGTGCTTCACTTCTCTGAGTGTGTTTCATCCATTCTAGAATCAGGGGCAATTAATTGTGTCTGTTTATTTCACAGAGATACTATGAGGAATAAGGGAGATAATATATATCCATTGTCTTAACTCTGGATGCAGAGTAGAATCCCTGGGAAGCTTAAACAAACAAACCAACAAACAAAATGAATGCCCTGCCCCACCCCGGGAAATTCTGATTTAATTGTTATGTGCTGGGGCTTTGTTGTCTTCATGTTTTAGAAGGCCCCCAAGTGATTTTAATGTACAGCCAGGATGGAGAACTATGAAAAAGCTTTGTTAGAGAATGTTTTCTATAAACAAAGGCCAGTGTTTATTATAGTTTGAGAATTTTACACCCAAATATCAAGAATGATGGAACAGAATGTGATAACACAATGATTTCTGATCCTATGTTGAAGAAGAAAACTCTTTACATATTAGATGGAGCTAAATTTAGAATTTTAAGATTAATTTATATCCCTCCTCCCCATGAGATAACGTTAAATAAAGCCAAAATGCTATATTGTTATGAATTCTTAGTATTTCATTTATTTCCCAAGGCTAACAATTATGGGACAGAAAGAACTGTTGCATGTAAAAAAGATCTTATTGAAAAAGAAAGTGTTATATGGAAGGCTTTAATACAATACAGAAAGGTCTGACATTTAAAAAAATTACTGATTAATTCCTTTCACCCTTTCTTTGAACTAAATCCCCTCATATGTTTTTATCAACTTTGTGAACATATTGACTATGTGCATGTAAAGTTTGCAAACAAATTCCAAAGTGATACTGCTAACCAATTAGTTTTTTAAAGTCTTTCAAGTAATCTTATCTTCTCCACAGGAGTGATTTAGGCAGTGAAAAAAAAAATCAATGAGCTCCACATTGTTTATTCTTCACTGGAAAGAATCAGGACTTAATAAGAATGGAGCTCTCCATGCTTGTTTGTGAGCACATTTATTCATAAGCCTGTGTTGTTTGACTTTAAGGCTCTACTGCTGGCAAGGAATAGCTTTTCAAGTGAAGCCATTCCCTGTGAAGATCAGTTATATTTTATATAAAGAACATTTTAAAAGTTCATGTCTGTAGTAAGACATCCAGATGTTAATAAATTTTTTTTTCTTTAAAATTATTCTGAAAAACTTTCAGAAGAACTGGAATTTTGACTTCTTGAAAGGTAAAATAGCATTCAGAAAAGCTAGATCGGCTGTTTTATAAACTCAGAACACAGAGGAAAATGCCTTTTTAGGTTGAAGAAAGTAGAATATTCAATGACCTTCTGAAGTTCACACAGCCAGTTAGTGACAGAGCTGGAACCAGACCTCTTTTTGCCCCCCTCCCTATGCCCCTGAAACTGTGGACAGACACCATGGTCCAGCTGCAGTGCCCACAAACTAGATCTCTCCGCACCCACTATGTGTAGGCCAAGTCCCAAAATAGGTGTTCGGTTTGTGCTGAGAATTAAACAAACATATCCTTTATTTTTGCTCTCATGGTTTTAGGAAATCTCCCTTTCCTTCTTTTTTGAGAAACATTACCTGCATCATTTGGGACTTTTTCCACATAGAAATGAAATTGTTTTCAGAAGCTAATCTCTTTCAGTTATCCAGATTCACCCTAATCTGTGAAAGCTGGCACACATTTCTCATGCACCTTTTTGTTGAAAAGATTCCCTTGCGAAGGACCTGGATGTGTGTGCGCGTGCGCACGCTGACGCATAGTCTAGTGAGGAGCGTCCCAGAATAGACGTGTTCACAATAGGGTGCAAATGATATTCCTGTAGGACCTTAACTTGGGCGTGGTCATTCCCTTGTATGTGAAAAATCTGTCTCAAGGTGACCTTTGGAGCAGAGAATGATCAGGGCACCAAGTGTGCTGATTACTACAAGAGATGGTCTTGCTTCTTGGTCCTTTCAAAGGACAGAGCTAGGAAATATATGCAGGTATATATACACATACCTACACATGAACATGTAAATACACATACACAAATATGTATACATGTATGTATAAATTACTTTCTGTATATATACACACACAAACATGCATACATACACCCACAGTCAGGCATTGCATAATGACATTTTGAGCAACTGCAGCCCACATATACAATAGTGGTCCCACGATACCATATTTTTACTGTACCTTTTCTGTGTTTAGATGTGTTTACATATGCAAATACTTACCATTGCTGTATTTTTTCCATATTTAGAAATGTTTAGATACACAAATACCATTGTGTTTCAATTGCTTACAGTATTCAACACAATAACATGCTGTATAGGTTTGCAGCCTAGGAGCAATAAGACATACCATGTAGCTTAGGTATGCAGTAGGCTATCCCATCTAGGTTTGTGTAAATGCGCTCTACGATGCCTCACCTAACAACACATTTCTCAGAATGTATTCCATCATTAAGTGATGCACGACTGTATTACTTTCTGTTTTTTGTTCCTCTTTCCATTCTTTTTGATTTAATTTTAAATAGGCAGGATAAAAAGGGAGTTGCCATTCCCTTTCTTATCCTTTCTGTTCGATTCTCTCTCACCCTTATATGTAATGAGCTGCATCGTTTTCTGGTTTATCCTTCTTGTGTTTCTTTTTGTAATGATAAGCAGATATTTGTGTATTTAAAAAATTCCCATCCTTTTCTTATACAAAAGCAAGGATACTATATATGCTTATTTATACTTTGCTTTACTAATATCTCCTGGAAATTACCCCATATCATTTTGTAGATTTCTTCCTCATTATCTTTTACACTTAGATAGTACTCAATTATGTGGACGTATGTATTATTTTATTCAACCAGTCTCCTATTCAGGATCATTTTTACCCCAAGTGCCAGCAGAAGAGTTTAATGTGATGTGGGGGAGGTGGAGGAAGGAACAGAAGACAAGAAACAAAAAACATTATGCTAAGTGGAAGAAGCCAGGCACAAAGACTGCATATTGTATGATTTCTTTTATCTGAACAATCCAGGAAAGGCCCATCTACTGAGACAAAAAGTAGGTTAGTGGTTGTCCAGGACTGTGGCTGCAAATGGGCGTGTGTGATGATGGAAATGTCCTGTCATTAGACTGTGACACCACTCTGTAAATATGCTAAAATCACTGAAGCATATACTTGAAACAGGTGAATTTTATTGCACATAAATTATGCCTCAATTAAAGCTGTTCTAAAAAAGGAGCATCAGTTGGTATGTATGACATCCCTAACAGAAAGTGATTATCTCTGATTCAAATATGGCTTGAAGATGCTGTTTTACTTCATGAGTTAAAGAATAAAACAAAAAACAAACAAACAAGCAAACAAACAAAAAAACCAAGTAAGGCTTGAAGAATTGAACCCTCTCATATCTCATAGAGTTTAATATATACTTAGTGGAAATCTTGTGAATCTTTCCCCTTGTGATATATATAGTTTCAATTGCATTACTTCAAATCATAAGGGTGTGTTTTTTACAGCATTTTCTGTTTGAGGGATTTAGTGAACTTGTAGCACCTAAAAAATTACTTATTTTAACTTATTGTGGCAGCAAGGATTGATTTAATCCTTTTAAAGAGTTGAGTTCTAAAGGACTCTGTAGACCACATTATTATGCCTTTCATTTTACAAATGAGATTCCGTTAAGAGTTTTAAAACTCTAATTATGTAATAAAGTTAGGAATATAGTCTTCTTCGACTCATCTGTTCTGCTCTTTAAATATTTATGCTGCTCTGTTAGGCAGCCATTAAAATGATAATTATTAAGACTGTGTGGAAACACGGAAAGCCATTATAACACAGATGAAAAAAGCAGAGTGCCAAATGGCTTAACTATCATGATTTCAAGTGGTGCAATGAATTTGTGTACATGTGAAGGTCTGGAGCATAACAGACAAAAACAATATTTGTATTATGTGTTGAGCTGGTAGATGTTTCTCCCTTAATATTCTTGTATGTTGCTGTATTGTATTCAAATAAACTTGTTTTCTAGAAATATTAAGGCTACCATAAAGGATAATGCAGAATCAGGGATTGTGCACATAATGGCTGCTCCCGTGAATTTGTAACCTGCATTTGCAAACTTTTCTCAGAGAACCTTCAGCACTGGAAATGTGTGTGTTGAGGTTTTTCTAATCCACTGGAACACTTCCCTTGTTTACCTGCGGTAAAGCCATTCTTACTCTCTTTTGTGGAATCTACCAATTGGCATGGATGGAGAATGATTTTTACTGCTGTTAACCATTTCTACTGGAGGAAGAACATGAAGAAATTGGCTTATGCTGAGACATAAGTGATTAGATGAGACTGGAAGAATATTTTGTCTCCATCATTGGTGACTTTTATCCACTGGAATGAGTTGCAAAGAATGCTTGAGGGCACTTCTCTAGTTACTTTATAACTACAACAGATTGTCTACTATCAGGTTTGGGGAAGAAGTGGGTTAGATGACTGTCAAGATTTCATTAGACTTGATTTTTCACTTTAATTCTAATCAAATGGATTTTCTATGTGATAGGGAGCAATCGGTGAGAAAGCATAAAGTAGCTACCTAAACAATTTAAGCAGCAAATTGTTTCAGACCCTGACCCTGCCAAATATTATATATTGTAATCATACATGCTTGTCCACTGCAATGGCTGATGTTGGCATCTTAGCCCATGGGATACCCATGGTTGAGTCAGTGGGATAAGTGTGGAGATCATGAATATTTAATACAGTGTGTAAACAGACTCGGTCCCTGAAGGATTGAATTCCACCTTCTAAAATATTTGGGTTCTTTTGGGCTGATGCTGGCTAAGTGGTACGTGGTATTTAGCTCTAGTAACTGATTCCACTTTTAATCACTGTGCTTTTCCTGTCAAAATGTTGAGCTATTACAGCCATAGCAGTTCCTTTTTAGGGAAAGGAAAAGGAGCTGGAAGAGGTAAAGGGAAGGGGAAAGAAAGAGCATGTGAACAAAGTAGCGGATGGTGTGTCAGATACAGAGGCAGGCCTTGCTGTTAGGTCTCTGATGGTGCAGTTAACTCAGTTCTCCACTCAGATGTAAACAGTTTATTTTATTGTCTCATCCCAAAGAGACATCTTCCTGAATTATGTCTTTATCCAGCCAATCATTTGCTTAGATATATCTAGCAAATACTGATATATCACATCAATAAACAAACAGATGTTTACAGAGCAACTCCTTGTTCTAGGCACAGGGCTATGTCATGAGGTGAAGCAAAGAACAAGTATACTTTGTCCTTATAGAGTTTAAATTTTAAGAGAATTAAACATGTAGAAAGACGTTTAATGGCAATTAAGAGCACAGTCCAGATCTACCCTGGGCTAGAATTCCATATCTGCCACTTGCCAGCTGTATGACTTGGGCAAGTTATTTAACCTCTCTATACCTCCATTTCCTTATCTATAAAGTGGGCATAGTAATATTATTTACTTCTTGAATTATGGTGAAGATTGAATGAATTAATTCATGTACAGTACTGAAAACAGTGCCTGGCACATCCTAAATACTATAAATGGTAGCTATTTGTTATGGACTGAATGTTTATTGCCCCAAAATTCATTGGTAAACGTACAAATCATTTGCTTAGATATATCTAGTGAATCTCTCATTGCCAATGCATTACAATCTTATTACACCAGCATACCCAGCCCCCCATAGCCTAGTCTTATCTGGCCCATGGAAGCACAAATCCTGTTATTTCCCTTTTGAGTCACTCTTCCAAAGATTGAGGCTCATCTTTCCTTTTTCTTTGATCATACTCTACTCTTACCTTTTCCTGTCCCCAAGTCTTCATTGATGCTCTCTTATTACTACATTTCTCCACATTCCAGCCTACTGTATTCTCCTTTTCTATGGCCTCTCATATTATTTCTGTCTTTACTTGTGTCTTGGCATTTATTTTTAAAGATTTCAATAATAATAAAACTATAATAGTATCTTAGCTCAGGTTGCTATAACAAAATACCATAAATTGGGTGGCTTAAATAATAGACATTTATTTCTCACAGTGCTGGAGGCTGTAAAATCCAAGATCTTAAGGTGCCAACCTATTCAGTTCCTGATGAGGGCTCTTTTCTTGGCTTGCAGATGGCTGCCTTCTTGCTATATTCTCACATGATAGAGAGAGAGAGAGAGAAGTGGGGGGGGTACAACATATCCCATTAGGGGGACCCCACTCTCTGGACTTCATCTAAACCTAATCACCTCCCAAAGGCCCCACCTCCAAATACCATCACATTGGGGGTTAGGACTTCACCAGTGAATTTTGGGGCAATAAACATTCAGTCCATAACAAATAGCTACCATTTAAATTTTAATTTAAACCCTTTAAGGACAAAGACAAAGTATCCTTGTTCTTTGCTTTACCTCATGACATAGCCCTGTGCCTGGAACAAGGAGTTGCTCTGTAAACATCTGTTTGTTTATTGATGTGACCTTCTGTCAGGGGTCAGTGAAGTTCTAATAGGTTTCTCCGAGAGTTGTGGCTTAGTTGATTTGACTTGATGGTTTTGCTTTGATACAGTGATAACTCTATCTTCTGTTCATCCTCTAATTACTGGTATAAAATATTCAATGTGGCTGTTGAGAATTCAAATCTATAGATTTAATTGCCTAAAAGAATGGTGCTCAGTGATGGGTGAATTTACTATGTTGTGTGAAACCAAATCTCACATTTTGTTTTGTACTTTAAACGTTTTAAGTTTGTATGTTTGTTTTCTTAAGCAATATTTTTATTACTTGGTTATTTGATGTGTCAGATAAAATGAGTAAAGGCAACCTATACTTCACCTTCCTTGCAGTATCAAATTCTGCAACTATGCTTAATTTTATGCAATTCCTCCTTGATTTCTTTGGGGGAAAGAATGGCTCTTCATGGAGTAGACTGTGAAGGTAGTTATATTGAAGTTAACTATAATGGGTATCCTATGTCCAGTGGTACTCAAGGTGTCAACAAAAAAAGGGGTACCCTATGCATACAATGTTAAACTGTTGGAAGACATTATCTTTCCTAGTAAAGACAAAGCATGTAGCCAAAAAAGCTGAAGTCTAATGTTGAAATGTTTATTGTGTTTCTTTTATCTGTTATTTCTAATAGCATACTGCTTTTTAATAAGGTAGGTACTCAAAGCTAGATATTTTGAATGATTTAACGGTTATTTGTGTGCCTGTGTATAAGTCAGTGATCTTTGTGAAACAAAAGCCATTTCTGGCTGATATAATGAAAAAAGAGTATGTGGAAGGGTATTGTATAACTTCCAAAATCAAGGGGAAAATGGAATCATTTGTCAGTCTCAGGAAGAATAAGAATTGTGACAACTGTTGCATCTTGGGGTGGAGAACCAGGAGCATCTCAGCTGTTGAAATGGCCCAGTTCTGTTTTCATTTAATGATCTGCTCTGCTCAGGATTCGTGTTCCTTGGGAGGGAGTCACATTTGCTCTAAGCATAATTCAGGTGCTTATTCCTTAGTTGGGGTGATTGACACCAAAGCATATGAAATGGGAGAGTAGTATTTCTAAAGGAAAAGTAGGGACACTGCTACCAAACAAGGGAAACAGGCAAAAACAACAGTTGCTTACTTCCAGCCAGGTTCATCTCAAAGCAGAGTGGATTTAAATGACAGCTTTAACGTAGAACATAAGTGATTTTGGATATTACCTGAATTTGGTTGCCAAATTATTCCTCTAGATGGAAAATCTTAGCAGTTTAATGCATCATCAAGTGTTTTATGTTCAATTGTGAAAATCTGATTTTTTTCTGATGACATTTTAAGAAATGATATTTATTTAGCTATTTTCAAATGTATACAAATATGTAATACGAACCTACATGTAACCATAATCCAACTTCAACAATTGTCATTTTGCCAATCTTGTTTTTCTGTTGATTGCATTTTAAAACATTGTTATAAGATGCTTTTGCAACTAGCTATATAAAAACTCACAAGATTTAACATGTCTAAGAACTTTCTTTAAAAACATAAATCAAAGTATCAAATGGTCATCCGTTTCATACCAAAAAAATAGAACAAAAGATAGCCCAGTGAAACTGTAACGCATTATTTACCTGGAAGTAGAATTTTATTTCTGTCAGTAGGGCTTCTTATTGGCTTTAGCCTGATGAATCGGTTCCTTAACTTTCTTTTCAGATTACCTCTACCAAATTTGTCTTCTGGTCCTTGGAGTCTTTGGGGATGAATCAGAGGTTTTATTTGAGTCTAAGGCCTGGACACTTGCATGCACGTGCATTGCGTGATAGCTAATGTGCTCTAATCTCTTTTGCAGTTGAAAGATGCATGAGTGTAATGCAGTCCGGGACACAGATGATCAAACTGAAGCGTGGGACCAAAGGGCTCGTGCGGCTCTTTTACCTGGATGAGCACCGAACACGCCTCCGATGGCGGCCCTCCAGGAAGAGCGAGAAGGCAAAAAGTAAAATAAACCTTTGAATTCTTTGCTTGGCTTGACACAGTCACACAAGGATTAAACTGGATAGGCTCTGTGGAAGCTTCAGATCTGTGGAACTTTCAAATTTTTGCATGTTTTTGGGTTAGCTGATCTTGGATATTGAGAGACAGAATAAGTGATGACCATCTTTGGGGAATTTAATGCCATAAAAGTATTCTTTTCCATGAATGCTGTAAATGCTAGTATTTCCCTTGGGTTGAAGACATGATGGGTTTTCTTTTTTTAAGTTGGGATACATGGTTTTGTAGCCTGAGACCTTTTATTTTCCTATAAAAGATGACAGACATCATAAATCCAATGAGCTTTAAAGTGTATTGCCATATTTTGCACCACAGTTAAGTGATTAATGAATTAACAACACGGTTTTAATGATATCAAATAAAATAGTTTTGATCTGACTCCTAGTTAAAACTTCTTTCTCCCACACTGTATTAGTCAGGCTTCCCCAGAGAAACAAAATAGGATGTATAGATAGTAGATAGTAGAAATATGAGAGGGAATTTCTTAGGGAAATTGACTCACATGACTATGGAAGTCAAGAAGTCCCACGATGGCCGTCTGCAAGCTGGGGAACCAGAGGAGCTGGTGGTGTAGCTCAGTCTGAGTACAAAGGCCTGAGAACCCAAGTAGCCGGGGCTATAACTCTCAGTCCAAGATCAGAGGCCTGCGAACTTGGGGGGCCACTGATGCAAATACCAGAGTCGAAAGGCTGAAGACCTGGCAGCCCCACTTCCCTGTGAGTCATGTGCGGAATGAGCAGATACCAGAAGAAAATTGGGATCCTGCCAATAAGGTAGAAATGAGAAGTAGATAGCGTATATGGGCAATGAATAGTATAGGCAACACTTCTGATTCATGCTTAAAAATAAGCAAGCAAAATAATATTTTAGTCTAAAATTATCCTTCTTGCCAGTGTTGCTCTGATTCAAACTCTCAGTGTTGCTCCACTACCTAAATAATACTAACCTCTGTCTGTTATTCCAGCCACTCCACAGTCTAGCCTTGGTCTGCCTTTCCAGCTTTATCTCCCATTATTTTCTCTCTGAGTTTTCCGGTCCAGAATAAACAGCCTGTGCAGCGTCCCCGAAGTGGGCCTTATGTTCCTGTATTGCCCCACCTCCCCTCAGCCGTTATCTTGTCCTCTCCGCGTCTCCCAGCTCTGCTCTGCCTTCATCATCATAGCCCCAGAGCTTTCTCTCTAGGAGGGCCAGTCTTATTTAGTTGGGCTATTTGGTTGCCAGTAAATTATTTTCCTTTCAATTTTCTAGCTCCTCATGGATGTTGCAAAACACCATAGTTGGCTCTAGGTCTTTGTATGTTTTTCCCTCCATAAGTATGTAAACTATAAATTTGACATATTCGGCAGTCACCTTTTCTACCAGCCTTCTTGCCCTAATGGGCAAATCTATCTTTTTAGTATAAATTTCAGCACATCCTGAATCATTGCCTCGGGAGGACATTGTCAAGACTGCACAGGCAGGTAAAGTGTTATGTGGAGAAGGTTTCTAGCAGGAAGTGAGAGGACTTGTGTTTCACATTTACACCTAAAACCACAACTTGCAGATAATGATTTTTTTTCATATTTTTTATATTTGAAATGATTTTGCTTTTCTCATTTCTTAATCCATGGAAGTAAATGTCTCGCCTGCCGTATAACTGTGTATCTCGCTTCCCTCACAGTACTTATCGATTCCATTTACAAAGTCACCGAGGGCCGGCAGTCTGAAATATTCCACAGACAAGCTGAGGGGAACTTTGACCCCAGCTGCTGCTTCACCATCTACCATGGCAACCACATGGAGTCCCTGGACCTCATCACCTCCAACCCTGAGGAGGCCCGCACCTGGATCACAGGCCTCAAGTACCTGATGGCTGGCATCAGTGATGAAGATTCCCTTGCCAAAAGGCAGAGGACCCATGACCAATATCCTTCCTAGAACTTTATTTTGAGCTGTGTGTGTGTGTGTGTGTGTGTGTGTGTGTGTATGTGTGAAATGAGAATGACTATGCTTTGTTTTTTACCATAATTTTGCTTCCTGTGTCTTTCTTCACCCCTAGCACACTTCTCTCCCCTCCTCACTTTCACCCCAAGTAAATAAACATATAAAACATACAGAAACTTAAGTTTATATGAACTCAGGAGCAGAATTCTTCTAAAGAGACTGAATCTAGCTCCACAACCTGAGAGATCTTCAAATGCAGTCTGAAATTTCCTAAGAGAGATGAGGTACCCATGAAATAGCATTGCCTTTTTTGTTGTAGGAGTACTCATTAACTGTAACTGGGAAAGTGCTGATTTGAATCAGAGAAAATCCACTTTGTTATAAAGTCAGTATAACAAATACTTTTTGAGTTCCAAATACATACCAGCCACTAAGCTTCTTCCTGCTTTTTCTGTCTCTCTTTTTAACTTACAGTTTGGAAACTGAACTGACTGATACTCAAGGGGAAATAATTTTTTACCTAATAACATTTGCCCTCTCTAAATTGCTTGAGAAACTGGAATCTGAGTCTCATTCTTGCTTACACCCATTCTTGTGGTCCTGCAGTGCTGACAGGATAAACAATTAACGTGCTTGGTCTGATGGCATTCTTTCTGGTGGGATCAAGCTGGGCACGTAGCAAGGCCTTTCTGGCCTCAATTTCCTTATCTGCAAAGTGAGGGTGTTAGGCTAGTTGACTGATTTGGTTTCCTTCTTCACATTTGGAATGGCCTTAAAATACAGATGCCCCATATATATGTAGGGAGCAGTACTACTTCCTTGCTGTCATTGGGACATATGCCCTAATTTTTTCCAGGAGGTGATGATCAATTTGTGCTGCTCTAGCCATAATCCCTCACACAAGGTATTGTTGGAGCAGGATGGAAACATTCAGCCCCTGAAAGGACCTTGACAGTGTGAAAATCTGAGTCGATGAGCCATGATGTTTTCATCAATATTCACAGTATGCTGATAAAGCCAACTGGGATTCATAAATGAGCAAAAACAAACACAAGAACGACTTTCTGTGCTTTAATCTGTTAGTTTGGTTTTTAACTCTTTAACATTTACTAAAAAACAAACAAGCAAAAATGTTGAATCAGTAAGAATGCTTTGTGGTGCAAGTGGCAGAAACTATTTTAATAGTGCCTTAAGCAAGGCACTATTCATTTTCTCATAAATATTCATTTTCTCATAAACGAGAGATCAGAGATGGGATAATTCCAGGGCCAAGTTAATTTCAGTGGTTCAGTGATGTCATGAGAGACCCAGGTTCTGCCATTCTCAGCTTCCTGGCTTGGCCCTACAGCTGGCTGCCCTTTGGTCAAAGAGGTTGCAGCAACTTCAGGCGGTAGCTCTAAACATAGCCCTGCCCAGAGGTAGCAAAGTTCCTTCTGGCAAATCTTTTGCTGAAGAGAAAAGAAAAACTTCTCAGAAGGTCCCCCAAGAGATGACCTCTTACCATTGGCCAGAATTACTATTGCAGGCCCATTCCTAAACCAATCTCTTGCAAGAGACATTAACTGACGTGATTAGACTTTGATCTCAGAACCATTTTTTTCACTCTTAAACACTGAAAATTCCAAAGAGCTTTTGTTTATGTGGAGTCAATCTGTTGGTATTTATCATATTAGAGATTAAATATGAGAATTTAAAAAATTGTTAATTCATTTAAAATCAAAATAAACTTTATAACATGTTAACACATTTTTGAAAAATAGCTATATTTTTCAAAGCAAAACAAATTAGAAGAGCAGTATTTGCTTCGCTGTTTTACAAGTCTCCTTAATGTCTGACTTAATAGAACACATGGATTTTGGTGTCTGCTTCTGCATTCTGTTGTGAGGTGTTGTTTGGTTGAAATATGTGAAGAAAATCCAGCCTCACACAGATATGCAGTTGGAAAGGGAGGGACCTCATGTTAACAGGGACCCCAGGACTGTACTTTGGGGAAAACTGTATTTGAGCCAAGCTTTACCTCTCTGCCTCCTGTTCTCACTCACCATTAAAATACATGACTTTTGGATACCTGAGCAAAATTGAGGTTGTTTTAGCAAGGAAGAAGGGAGGGCAATGGCTATAGGGGTGAAAAATCAGTTCCAGAAACTGCTGTCCTTACCCAGTTAAGTAGGATTCATTTACAATATTCTAGAACCTTTAATCATTATATAAGTCTCTCTCCTAATCCTTGAAAGAGACCAGAGAGAGATGGGCACACATTGCAGAGGCCTCTTTTTGCTTTGTTGATCAGTAATTTTTTGGACTTGATTTTTTTGTTTATTGGTGCTTGAAAGTTTTCATATTCTGAGAGATTCATATTCTGAAAATATGCTTTCCACAAAATAATGGAATGCAAATGTACTGCAGAACTGCAAAGAGGAACAATTTTATATGAAATGTAGAACCAGTTGATTTTTTGAATCAGTGAAGGGTTAAAAAAAGAAAGAATAAATTAATGAATAGTTAGTAAGGAGGAGGCTGAATTAAAAAATAGGGAAAGTTATGTTGAGTCAGGGATTCATTCTCATACAGATTTGTCAGAATTTGATAGAGTTTTGGATAATATCTTAACAGAATAACATTCTTGATTGGACATACATTTAATTACATTAATTGAGGAGAACAGATTTGGGAATATTGATTATTAGATTTCATTTATAACTGAAAATTTCAACTGTGAATGAATAATGAAAATAATGAATCTTAAATGGTTGTATGAGAAAATCCATCCAGCCTAAAGTGTAGATTATTTCTGCAGTATGGCCATGTTGAGTGGAGGCAGATGTAGTACTCAGACCTGTTAGGAGAAATACAGCATCACAGGTAAGGACTGTGATGTACATGTACTGTGTAGTTTGGTTGAATCACTTAAACTCTTTCGCCTCAGAGTCTTTTATCTGTAACGTGGCGATGATGATAATGATAGCGCCCATCCTACAGAGGCATGTGAAGATCAAACAAGTTGATAAACACAGAGTCCTTGGAACACTGCCCAGCACATAGTAAGCACCTTATAAATCATACTGTTTACTAACATCTACTGTTGCTATTGCTAAAGAGCAGTGAAGAGTGGCAAATCTTTTCCTTTCCGATAATCTTATCCTAATCCTATCCTTTCAGATAAAGTCTGAAATCTCGGTGGCCCCATCATGTACAAATGATGCTTCTGCCACCGAGGCTGGGCATTTTTCTCCCTCAGACCGCTCTCCTTCATGTTTTCCCCACTTTATCTCTTAAACCCATGAGGGAAATTATAACCTAGCAGACTTTAGGCAGTCCCTTATTTATGTTGTAAATTAAAATCTTATTCCTTTCCTTCAAACTGCAGGGTAAATATGGCCTGTCATCTATTTTTTATGGGCTCCTGAGCTAAGAATTAGTTTTAAGTGGTTGGAAAAAAAAATCAAAAGAATAACATTTTGTGACATGTGAAAATTATCTGAAGTTCAGATTTCACTGTCCGTAAATAAAATTATATTGGAACACAACCGTGCTCTTTCACTTATGTGTTGTCTGTAGTGCAGAGTAGTTATAACCAAGGGCAAATGGCCTGCAAAGCTTAAAATATTTACTGTCAGGCCCTTTACAGAAAAGTTTGCCCAGTCCTGCACTAGGCAATACCATTTAATGCTTTCTATTCTTCTATAGTTTCTTGATAGAAAATACTAGACCATTAGTTTTCATTCAGTTTGACTCTCTCAGATTGTCTCTCTGGAATGACTGTTTCTTTTCTTAGAATTATTATGTATGTGGCTCTGAATTGTTAATTCAGGGCTTTACTGGGCACTCATCTAAATTATGAAGAACAGCTTTAAGATGTCAGAATACTTTTCCCTGTAATTGTATACTGTGAGTACCATTACTGGAAAGAATGGTTTTTCCCTTCATAGAATCTTAGAAGAGATTTCAAGTTTAAAAGTCATGCTCCCTGACATTGTAAATGAAGAAACAAAGGCTCCAAGAGGTGATATAAGTGACCCACTGTCACAGGCCAAGGTTAGTGGTAGAATTAGGACTGGTGTATACTTCTAGGTTTGATTCCACCTCTATTTCTGCCTTACCAGTCCCATGTCTCCTAATCCAGTTGTCAGGGCCAGTTACGTGTTTGCACTAAAGACCCTGCTGACACAGGCCCATCCCAAGGGGTTTGCATCTGCAGAGTATACGCAAACTTATGGCTTGGCTGTCACTGTCTTTTCTTTGGAGAAGTCTTTGAGAGGCTTTGGTAAAGAATTAAAGAATGAAAGGATGAAAATATTGCTGTCATTGGACTCATTTCACCACTTCTTTGAACGCTAGCCAAGTCCTTTGTGGGGCACAGAGCAGTGTCCACAGGCAGAAGAAATGGAGCTCACCACGTGGGTGCTGTGCGCCCAGAAAACTAAAAAATGAGATTCAGGTACTTGTTAGTAATTGGCCCAAATCTTTCACCCTTTTGATTCTTCAGTTATTTTTCCCCTAGGTCTGATTGTCCCTTTAACTTCTAGGTGTCTGTATAATGAGGTGCTGAATGAGGTTTATGAGGAAAAATTGAAATTGAAAGAGCTGGGCTGATTATTTTAAAATCTAAAGGGAACAAAATGTGAAGCTAGGTATTAACAGTCAGAAAACCACCTCTATTTAACTTTAGAAGGAGTAAGACTTACCTTTCTGGTGGCTTTTGCTTTCCAAGGTACAGTCATAATTTGAATCACCTCAGAAGTGGAAGTATGCTGTGTTACCACTGGAGGTTAATTAATATTTTGATTTAAAAGGAAAATCTCTCGGTTGATGTCACCTGTTTGATAAGCAAATATTGTCCATTGCTGCTCTCCTCTGATTTGCCCTCATTCTCCCATGTCTTGGCTTTAAACCTGTGCTTTTCCCTTACTTTGATTGTCTGTTTTCTTCCCATCACCTTATTCTTTTCATCTTCATTACTCTTCACACTTTGAAGCTCAATCTGGTTTTCTAAGTATACACGCAATTCCTGCCTTCTGTAACCTACCCCTCAACACTTACGAATCATCCATTAAAAAAATCCTTTGCTAAAAGTTAACTGGGAATTTTCAATTCATCTACTTATTACCATTTATTCTGCATTCCCATTACATAAAACTACCCAAAACTCATCCCACTGAGCATCTTTACAATTTTCAGTTCACATGATGTAAATATTTTACATCTAAACTCAGCTTCATATTCTCAATCACCTAGTTTCATACCTGAGCTTAGAGGGTAGCCCCTAGCATATCAGGCTTTTACTTCATATAACTTCCCACAATATAGAAGTCTGGGCCTGTTCTGTTAGGTGGAGACCATCAAAGCTAGTAATAAGAAGACGAACGTAGTACAGAGACAGGCCTCGTGTGTGGGAGAAAAGAATGCTAGACTAGGATGCAAGAGACCTGGTGCTGAGACCTGATTTTCTTACTAATTCTTACAAATTTCTCCCTCTCATTTCATTTTACATGGTTATCTGAACAATGATGAGATTGAACTAGAGGGTCTAATTTTCTAGATGTAGCAGTGGGACTGAGAAAAGAGAATTGAAAAGATCATATACCGTGGGGTATTGTGAAGGTAAAAAGATACTAGGTGAACAGGCATAGGAGAAGATAAGGTCTAAATCTGCTATATTTTGGGTTTCATCATAAAGAGATTCTTTAGCAGAAAGTGTTTGAGAGCTACAATGCTGGGCTGTTCCTGGTACATGACATCTACATGCTCACAAATGAAGAACTCTAACTTTATTTATTTATTTATTTATTTTTATTTTATTTTATTTGAGACAGAGTCTCACTTTGTTTCCTGGGCTAGAGTGCCGTGGCATTAGCCTAGCTCACAGCAACCTCAAACTCCTGGACTCAAGCAATCCTCCTGCCTCAGCCTCCTGAGTAGCTGGGACTACAGGCATATACCACCATGCCTCGCTAATTTTTCTATATATATTTTTAGCTGTCCATATAATTTCTTTCTATTTTTAGTAGGGACGGGGTCTCGCTCTTGCTCAGGCTGGTCTCGAACTCCTGACCTCGAGCAATCCACCCACCTCAGCCTCCCAGAGTGCTAGGATTGCAGGCGTGAGCCACCACACCTGGCCAAGAACTCTAACTTTGTAAGTGAGAATCTTGTGAAGGACACAAGATTTGTGTTATGAACATGGCAGCATAACTGAGAAAAGCTGGTCAGGAAACGAGAAATAAAAAGGGATAATATATAAAGTCACATAGAAATATTTTACTTTTATGGAGTTTGTTAATGAAGATATGAATTAAGGTGTTGTTTGCTTGCTAGAGTAGAATTAGAACCAGCAATATAGTTTTTTTCTCTTATAATTGATAAAGTATAGCCTTTTTT
This sequence comes from Eulemur rufifrons, assembly GCF_041146395.1. NCBI lineage: Eukaryota > Metazoa > Chordata > Mammalia > Primates > Lemuridae > Eulemur > Eulemur rufifrons. The sequence continues at coordinate 103,473,042 of NC_090989.1, forward strand.
TAATAATAGATTTAATATTTAATTTGGATAAGATTAAATAATATTTAAATTAAAGAATCTCTCAAAATAATATGGCTGACTCTCATATCACAGTGGAGGGAACCACCTGTACATGGCCTCCCCACCACCTTCCTAGTTTTTTTTTTGTTGTCACTACTAGTAGCTTATCAGAACCTGTGGGTTGCAGGGCCTTCTCAAAAGAATTGCAAGTTCTGTGTTACTGACACATATCCTTGTGAGTATTCTGTGAGAGATCAGTTTTTATTTTGATGAAAACACAAGTATTTTCTTTAACCTTTCTGCATGTGGGTGAAGCAGACCTTTGAGGAAGCTGATAAAAATGGTGATGGCTTATTGAATATTGAAGAGATACACCAATTGATGCATAAACTAAATGTTAATCTGCCCCGAAGAAAAGTCAGACAAATGTTTCAGGTAAGTTTTCACAATTGCGTTGGCCTTATATAAAATATACAGAGGTTATTGATGTATTTAGGCATATTAAAAGGTTATTTTGTTTCATTGGAAGCTAGTGTTACATGCTTTGTACTGTTTTATTTTTCTTTAATGAAGAGAGGCATTGTTTTTGTACACAGGTGTTTATAGCAGCTTTATTCATGATAGACAAATACTGGAAACAACCCAGGTATTTTCAAAGGATGAATGGTTAAACCACCTGTGGTACATGCATACCATAAAATACTACTTAGCAGTAAAAAAGAACGTACTACATCGATTTCATGCAACAATCTGTGTGAATCTCCATAGAATTACGCTAAGTGAAAAAAGCCAATCCCAATATTTTACATACTGATGATTCCACTTATATGACATCTTGAAATATCTAAATTATGGAAATGGAGAACAGATTAGTGGTTGTCTGAGGTCATGGCTGGAGGGGCAGGGAAGGAGGTGGGTTTTTTTGTTTTTTGAAAAGGAAGAGTTATTTGGGAAGCCTTCCTGTGTACGCATTATGTCTCTAGTCAGAACCTAAAAGCTCCATAATATGCTGATAATCATTTTAATACACATTGACTTATTTATACATTAAGTTTGGCCTAAAGAGAGGCGGTTTGTTTCATCAAAGAAAGAAAATTTCATAAATTAACATATCCAAAATTTCACTTCTTAAAATGTATTTTTGTTATTGTTACTGTTTTCTGAGAGTAACTATAGGCACTTTTTATGACACTTATGTAATTGAGTAAACCTGATCAAGTCCCTTTGAGAGAGGGCAATAATATTTCGTCTACCTACCTCACAGGGCCATTGTGAGGATCAGAATAAAGACTAAGAGACATGATAAAAAATAGCACTTGTCTAGGACCTCAAGAGATGTCTATTTTGTTTCTGAGTTTAAGATTTACGGTCCATGAATGAGGCTTAGAAGTGCTAATTACTCCTACCGTTCAGGGAGCTCTCCAGAAGTTCATTCAACTGCTTGCAGGTGTTAAATGAAATGTTCTTTCCCTGTTGATAAGTCATTGAAGGAAGTCCTTGGGCCCAAACCTATTCTGTGGCATCCAGCTTGGATTATATTTAGTTTTCAGTCTAAGATGCGGAAGTGAGCTCTATTAAGTTTAAGTCTGGGTAAAGATGTTAGACTATTAGAAATTAGTAGAATATGAATTTATAAAAGGCTCTTATTTGGAAATAAGTCATATGCATACTCCATATTTTGCAATGATTTTCTATTGTAAGTGACTAGGTGGGTGGTACTTTGCACATTTAAAAATAAGCATAGAAGGGCAATATGATGTTTAATGCTTTGTGCTTCCTTTGTTTTCTAACCACTTGTTCTTAGACATGGTAAGAATAGAAACAGCCTGGGGTATGAGTAGCAACAATGGATGGAAGGCAGAAGCTGGCTCCGTTCTGTGAACCCTTAGGATTGTCCTGTTCGTGGTTGGAAATGGTTTGCATTGCGGGGAACTGGGTCCCATTGCACTGGAGAACATGAGAGACGGGAAAGAGGAGGAAGGAATGAGATAGCTATATAGGGAACCTCAGAGATGGAGTGAGAGACTTTGGAGGGGAAATGAGTTGTCACAAATAGCGTGGATTATCTTTAAACTATACGGAAAGGTTTGCCATGTTCCCTCTGGCATTCCCTCTGTCATCTCCTCTTTGCCTTCTTGTGAGCCCCAGCTCCCATCTGTTGCTTCACATGGGAGCTGTTCACAGTACTGAAGAGGTAGCTGCTGATTATACGTGAGAGGCCAAGCTTAAAGAGGAGGGCAAAGTCTGTACCTATAAAAATATGATTTGGGGGGTACTTTTGGAAGATAAGGAAGTAACACAAGCTATTGAACTATTTTTACTTCTATTTTTTCCTCATTCAGACATCTGTTTATCTCTAATGCACCTAGTATTTTAGAGGGTAATTCAGGAAATATTTATGTCAAATGGCCTATGGGTTCAAAGTAAATCCTTTAGACAAGTTTTAAGAAAACATTACGAGCTTCTTTTTTTGACCTTAAATTTCAAAACTTATCAAGCCAGAAGTGACTGGATAAGTAGTTGTACCTGCTGCCTAAATATCCGTCCATCGTGGACTTTGTGTCTAGCAGAGTTCTGTAAATGCTCATGGTGAGAGTGGTAGGACTAAAGTTCTTAATATTATTTTAGGAACGTTCTTTCTTTTGACTGTATTGCTGGTAAAGACATTAAAGCTTCCCTAGAGTTTTCTTTTCCTTTTCTTTACTTTTTGTTGCAGTAGAACATTCAACTGATTTTTTTTTAAAGTAATCTTTTGAGGTATAAAAAAACTCAGAGTTTTACTCTTCTTAACTGTATTAGCCATTTATATGGAAGTCTTGAAAAATGTTTCATTTCTGTGTCCAGGATTAGATATTTTGAAACAAAGTTATGGCAAGAGTTTGGACATTCGACCCAGCTTCTTAGGATGCAGAGACTCTCTAAGAGCCTCACACGCTGAAAGTGCTGATATTCCAGTCCAATCTGCCTCTATCTTTAAAATGAGAGGCAACAGTGATCAACCTCACATAGAAACTACATAAGGTTTAAATATTGGTCAGTGTTTGCTCATAATTGACAAAGTTAGCAAAGTTTTTGTAAAAAAAAAAATTTACTGAGCACTTTGACTTTCAAAGCTATGTTTAACACTGCTTACCTGATTATACTCCACAAAATCTATGCATTTCAAAATGCCATTCATTCCCTATCAGCTTTTGTTTGGTTATAACTGTGTTTATTTAGAATGAAGAAGATGATGTAAATGGGTCATTTGTTCATTATGTATTTCAAATAGTTTTATGGTTTTATGACAAATTCAGTCAATCAGGTACATGGTAAAAGATTCTTGCTCAGTAATTGCTAGAAACAAGTAATTTCAACTAGAAATTAATCCAGATGGATTACTCAGACTTTTCTATGGAGGGAAAGCAGGGAGGTACCAATGATGCTGATGGCGGTAAGAGCATCAGGTCTACCCTTGAAGAATTAAGAAGATTCTTTTATAGCTAAAAATTACATATGATTGGATTACAGTTCAGAAACTGATAAGAGACTGGTATTTTCATCATGTGTTAAACGTATCTTCTCTCTTTCGTTCTCGATTAGTCTTGTTCAAGATTTCTCTTTTTAATTAGTTTCTTCAAAAATCAGCCTTTGGTTTTCTTGCTCACCTTTGTCTTATATCTGTTTTCTGTTTTATTGCTTTCTGGTTTTATTTGTAATTTATTTCCTTCTATTCCCTTTGGCTTAATTTTTTTTCTAGCTTTTAGAGTTATTAAATTCTGTCCTAAATCTACTTTGCTTTCTAATACATTTAAAACTTCAAGTTTCTTTCTAATTACTACTTTAACTTTATCATACAAGTTTTAACATGTAGTGTTATTTGTTTACTTCTATGTATGTTTTTCCTATTTAGAATTGTATGATATTGTTTCTACAGGTTTTTTTTTTTTAGCTTTCTTTGTTTATTTATAAATTTACTGTGGTCAGAGAAATTGGTTTATATAAGGTTGATTTTAAAAAATTTGTTGAAACTTTCTTTGTGGCCTAATATGTAGTTAATTTTTATAATGTTATATGTTATATAATGTTATATGTAGTTAATTTTTTTAATGTCATATGTTATATAATGTTATATGTTTATATGTGTGCTTGAAGAGCACGTGTGTTCACCACTTGTGATTTGTGTACTAGCCTTTTTGTAGTAGTAAATCTTATTTTCCAATACGGAATTTCCTATTTTAAACTCTCTTATTGCCTTGTTCTTTCTATGCCCTTTCCAGGAAGCCGACACAGATGAGAATCAGGGAACTTTGACATTTGAAGAGTTTTGTGTTTTTTACAAAATGATGTCTTTGAGACGAGACCTTTATTTGTTGCTCCTGAGCTACAGTGACAAGAAAGATCACCTAACTGTAGAAGAACTGGCACAGTTTTTGAAGGTGGAACAAAAGGTATCATTAGACTATTGAATTGAATGTTTACTTAAAAATGCTTGTGAAAGATGGGCTTTCTTTTGGGGTTGGATATAGGTATACTTTAAATCTAGGAAAATGGGGTAAATATCACAAGTTGACAAAAATCTCATCTATGAGTAATTTAAAACTGTTCCTAGCAGCTTTGAAGAGAAGAAGTGTTAAATTGAACATGGGCTTATTAGATTTTTTACCTTAAATATATGGAATATGGATATACATATTTTCCCACACAAAAATGAATGTTAGCTATTGTATTTCATTTAGATACAATGGTAGTGTTTTCTATAATACCATAAAGTATTAATACTATTAGTATAAATTGATGCTTTACCTTTATATTAGCATAAATATAAATTTATATTCAAATGAATTTATTTATTTAAAATATAAATTTATATTTATACTAATAATATAGCTAGGTATTTATGACATAATTCTTAACTAGCATTATAGTAGGTCATTGATAATTATGATAGGAAATTGACATTTGATCATGTGAAAAGACTAAGTAAATTAGGTCCTGATTAGTAAAGGAAATCTCTAAGTATATTTAAAATGAGATGCCTTTGCTTTAATATTATATAGGCTGAATTGTGGTCACAACGCTCTTCTTCTCATACTCTGTTTTTAATATCACCTCAAACCCCGTTTCTCACTAACGTAGAGGAATAAATGAATATTTTGTTAAAGTTTTTTGACTTTTTGTCTTAGACTTTTTTAAGAGGGGCTTTTGGTTTTGCTGAAGTTAATAAGGTTTACTTTTAATTTTCTTTAGATTTAAGGACTAATTGTCTTAATATAAAGAGCTACTGATCTCTTTCATCCATTTTAAGTCAAAGGCATTTAGCTCTGTTAAAATTGTAAATAATCATCAAATATTTGGACCTTATTATACAATCAGTAGAAAGAATTCTTTCTACAGTACCCACACAAATAATTGGCATCCTGTGTTTGAACACTTCTGTCCTGTCTTTGAGCACTTCGTTTTTTTTCTTAAATAACAGATTTGGTGAGATATAATTTACATACCATAAAAGTGTACAATTTAATGGTTTTTAGTATATTAACAGAGTTGTGCAACCATCACCACTATCTAATCTGAGTACATTTTCAGCATCCCAAGAATAACCCCATACCCATTAGCAGTCATTCCTTATTTCTCTTCCCCCCAGAACTTGACGACCACTATCTCTATTGAACTGTCCATTCTAGACATTTTTTATAAAGGGACTTTATAAAACTATGTGGCCTTTGTGATTGGCTTCTTTCATTTAGCACAATATTTTCAAGATTCATCCATGTTGTGGCATTATCAGTACTTCACTTCTTTTGCCCAATAATATGCCATTATATGAATGTATCACATAAGACCCAAAGAAACAGGTAAATCTGTATATTTTTTATGCTAGGCTTGATGAAGAGTGGACAGTCATGGGAAAATATGATTGGAGGACAGAAGGGTTTGATCTATTGGTATAAACTGGGGAGAACTTAGCAAGGCTTGTTTGTTCAGATTCTTATTGGCATCTCTGTGTCTTGGGCTCCTTTCTTCTGGATACAGGGAAGGCACCTCTCACAGGAGGGTCTCTTGCATGAGGGTCTTATGACCTGCTTTGCAGGAAGATCAGAAAATCTTTCCTAGGTTTTATGACTTGCTTTAGGGGAGAATGGCTAGGAGAAGGTCAGGGAGACCTTTCTACTTCTGCTGTTTTCTCAAATGCTAGGGTGCTGTATTTTACAGTAGCATGTACTAAACCCCATCAGTTCTATACAGGACTAGAACTTTCTTCTAAATTACTTCTCCTTTGCCTCTCTCCTCCCATGTCTGTCATGGTGTGATATAATAAAGTATATATTTGGTCTTTGTTTCCAGTTGTTGGCACAGAGGTCCTAAAACCTTTGGAATTTCCTGAGTGATAGGATTATCTTCTGTTATTTTATACTTTCAACCAAACCTGAGTTTATGCTAATGAGGTGACCTAGATGGTTTCAGGATGGGGGCTGGCAGTCAGAGGAACCAATCATGTAACAGGATAGTGTGAACTTTCGGTCCCACTCCTAGACCTCAGGGGTGAGGAGCGGGACTGAAGACTGAGTTAATCACTAGTGGCCAGTGATTTCATCAATCATACCTATGTAATGCAGCCTCCATAAAACCCCTAGGGTTTGGGGAGTTTCTGAGTTGGTGAGCACTTCAACGTGCTGGGTGGGTGGCCTGCCAGGAGAGGGCACGGAGGCTCCACAACCCCCACACCTTGCCCTATGTATCTCTTTCATTTGGCTGTTCTTGAGTTGTATCTTTTATAATAGACTGGTATTAGTAAGTCAGATACTTTCCTGAGTTCTGTGAGTTGTTCTAGTGAATTATTAAACCTAAGGAGGGTTTGCAGGAACTGACAAAAACTGTCTCCTTGACCAAACTCTGGACAGGCTTCTCTGAGCCCTTTTTTGCCTGGGCCTTGTCCTTAAGAGTCCAGTTGCAGCAAGAACCCTGCTAAGTCAGTTGAGACAGAACCCCCACCCTCCATATCTGATCACCCTCAGTATCTGATCAAAGTCTTCATCCTTCCACCATCCCCAAGTGATACCTGATCATCCTTCTCTGCTTTCACTAAGAATCTTGTTAGGTCAGTCTATCCAGACATTCCCCTTACCCCTGATGTTTCCTCTTAGTAACTTCTCATCCACTGACTCTCCACCGTGCTTCCTGTCTACGAATCCCCACTTGTCCATCCTGCAGTCATAACTGGGCCCAGTTCTATACTGAGATCTCTTTTTTTTCCTTATTGTAATAATTCCTGATTAAAATCTGTCTAGCTATTAAAATCTGTCCATTTTAGCCACTGTCTAGTTCTGGCTTTTCTTTGACAGACTTCCCAAATTAATAGTTGGCCAGGTAGAAGTGCGGGTAGCCTTAGTACCCAGTTTGTGTCTGGTGTCTGAAGAGGGTGCAGTCTTGTGGGACTGAGCCTTTAACCTGTGGTGTCTGCGCTACACTCTGGGTAGTTAGTGTCAGGCTGAATTTAATTGTTGGATACCCAGTTAGTGTTGGAGAATTAGAGAATTTGTTGGTGTCAAAAAGAGACACCAGACCTAGTAATATTTTACTTTACCCTATTACCACAATCACATACATTTTAGGAATAATAGATTCAGTTTTTATGAATTTTGTTCTTGCTTTTTAAAGGATTAAGCTAGATAGTATTAACAAAATGTTTTATCAGAATCAGTTACATTAATTAGTTTGCTAATTTGCAAAGGCAGAGACTCTTCATTAACAAAATTAGCTATAAGACCAGTAGAAAGTGAGAATGGGGTAATAGAAATATGTATATTTTTTTCTACAGAAGATATATCTTTTCTATATCTTTACTCCTCTGTTTCCTTCTCTTATACAGCTACTTCTCCATTCTTACTTGGAGAACTCTCATTGTAGAGTGGGAAGAATGTTAGAGCAGGAGTCTGGAAGACCTGCATTTCATGCGCTGCAGGCTTTAGTGGGTGAAGAATCTTGGGCAGATTAAATATTATTGTTTCTGAGCCTTGGTTTTGTTTCTGTACAAAGAGGAGTTGATACCTACCGTTCCTATCTCACAATGTCAAATTGAATATTGATTGTAATGATGAATGTGAAAGATGTTTGCCTGAGATACTCAGAAGTGTGGCAATGTGAGGAATTAAAATGTATACAGCTACTAAATTCAAATTTATTCAGGCTAGGGGGATTTCCCCAATTCATTTGAACAGCAATACTGGATGTCACTTGCTAAGGGGCATATGTTTCTCTCCTCCTTTTAGTTATGCTGACATTCTGCCAGTAAGTTTTAGTTGGGAGAAATAGAAGCCAGTAGCTTGTGACATCAGTCCCTGGTGGATGATTACCTGTATCTAGTTTAATTTGCTAAAGTAGCTTGAAGCTACTTACATATGAGCATGACCTGAAAGAAATTTAGAAAAAATATATTTTTAAATTATCATACATTAAGAGGCAGAAGCCATTAAGAAGAATACTAACATATTGAAGCTTTAAGTTTGTATGTGGTCTGATCAAGCACCATAAAATTAAAGCACAAAGTAGGAAAATACTTGCAACGCACAAAAGAGAGAAATAGTAAATTTTCTTAATATGGCAAATACTTACGTAAGCCATTGAGGAAAAAAAAAATAACCCATAGAAAAATGGGTAAAATATTTGAAACATATAAAACTTCATAAAAAGACAATAAACCTATGAAAATGTTCACCCTTTAGTAGTAACTAAAAAATGTGAAGTAGAACCAAGAGACTGTTTTTTACCCATCAAATTAGTAAAGGTTAAAATAAATACTACCGAACATGGTGTCTATTTCTTATATTTCTGGTGAAGTTACAGAATGATATAATCTTTAAATAGGGCAGTTTTATAATTTACAACATTTTATATAATTTATAAACTTTTACCAAACTGTTTTACTTTTAATAATTTGTCCTAAAGAAATAAGTATGTATTTTAAAAAAAAAACTGTTAGGAAGCTGTGTATTTCAGCATTCTTTCAAACGGAGAGAAATTGGACACAATCTAAATGTGCAGCAACAGAGTCACTGGTCATGTTTTGTGGGTGTGGGGGCCAAGGCCCTTGTTCCCCTGGAGGCTTGCTGAAAATCACTGACATCAGGCAGATTTATACACATTTATTTAATGTGTACACATGGGAGCCTTCAGAATGAAGACCCAACCCCAAAGTTACGAGAAACCTGTATTTAAGAGTACTCATAAGAGTCCTTTCTATGAATTTCCTTAAAAGAGAAGTAAATTTTGGACTGTACCTAAGTATAAACTGCTTTTTGAGGAAGAATCAAAATAAAACAACAACTGCCTGTGGATGACAAAAGTCTTCCATGGTTATAGATATAATTGACAAGGAAATTTGGTTATTTCTGTGGCACATGATAATTTAACATAGTAATCTTATTTATTACTGATAATATACACAAGACATCAGAATTTTAGGAATCTCATATAGTGTTGGCACATATTAATAAACATTTTTATACAAATATAACCCAAAGAAAGTTAAACACCATTTCATATTTGACAATACTTTCTATATGATTTTAACATACCAAATAAGTCTAATATGCCTCTCTTGGACTTTCAGAGGCCCTAATATTCAAAGAGTTAATTTCAAGTCAAAAAGACTGAATTTAGAATTTGAAATTTGATTTTCAAAGTTTGTAAAATATCAAAGATTTAAAACACTTGATATCACAAAACAGAATCACAGATCATTGTGCAGTAAGTCAATAATTTAGCCAAAGTGGTTATTTAAAGATTTCAAAAAGCAAAAACCTTTACTCTTTGATAGAGAGGAGACATTTCTCAAGCAATCATAAGACTTAATAAGACATCATGAGGTAAACACAATCTGTCTCCCCTCCCCTTTTTGTGGTTTATTCAAAAGGTAAGCAAAAATCTCTTGTTGTCTCTTATTAATACTTCATGGAAATCTTGTTGAAAAAGGGAAAACCAAATTTTACCTTTGTATTAGTGTTTTATTAATGCTAAAGGTAATTTTAATAAAACCTTATAAACAAATCCATCTCATATTAATCAATTTGACCACAAGGTAAGATTTCCATAAACCTTTTATAATCTTTTACCATTTTTTCTATTTCCTTTTTTCTCAACTTTCTATATTCATTCAGTTTTATCCATCATTTTTTTATTCCTTCAATTTAAAACAATCCTTAAAAGCCTCTAAACTAGACAAAATTACTTTCCCTTTAAGAAAAATCACATTCTCATGCCTCCTTATAACCTTTTTTCTTTTTTTAACCAAAAACACATCCTACTTTCCTCACACACTTTGCATATAGAATTGTTTCTCTTATATCTAGTAGTTTTAGTCACATACACTAATTACAGTGTTAATTCTTAGAAACCCTTATTATTATTTTTTTATTATTTTTCCATATCATGTAAACATTCTTTTTTTGTTGTTGTTGTATAAAGTATGTCCTCATAATGTATACATTATTTCTTGTACAATGATATGAAATAATATGGGAAATATTCATGATAAATTATTAAGTGAACAGTGCGAGTTAAAAACAACAGTTTCATATTTTTTTCCCCACCCCCCCTTTCCCGAGTCAGCACCTTCAAGTGTTACCACTCCCCAAACGGTGCGCAATGCACTCATTGTGTAGGCATACCCCCATCCCCTCCCCCACCCCCACCTCAGTCTGATGTCCAATTGGTGTCGTTCCCAGATTTGTATTTAGGTGATGATCAGGGAAACCAATTTTCTGGTGAGTACATGTGATGCTTGTTTTTCCATTCTTGGGATACTTCACTTAATAGAATGGGTTCCAACTCTCTCCAGGAGAACCATAGAGATGTCGTATCTTCATCATTCCTTATAGCTGAGTAATATTCCATGGTATACATATACCACAGCTTACTAATCCAATCATGTATTGATGGGCATTTGGGTTGTTTCCACATCTTTGCTATTGTGAATTGTGCTGCTATAAACATTCGGGTACATGTGTCTTTGTTACAGAATGACCTTTTTTCCTTTGGGTATATGCCCAGTAATGGGATTGCTGGGTCAAATGGCAGGTCTACTTGAATCTGTTTAAGATACCTCCATAATGCTTTCCACAGGGGTTGCACTAGTTTGCAGTCCCACCAGCAGTGTATGAGTGTTCCTGTCTCTCCACACCCACGCCAACATGTGTTGTTTTGGGTTTTTTTGATAAAGGCCATTCTCACTGGGGTTAAGTGATATCTCATTGTGGTTTTGATTTGCATTTCCCTGATGATTAGAGATGTTGAACACTTTTTCATATGTTTGTTAGCCATTTTTATATCTTCTTTTGAAAAATTTCTATTCATGTCCTTTGCCCACTTTTTGATAGGGTTGCTTGATTTTTTCTTGCTGATTTTCCTGAGTTCTAAATAGATTCTTGTTATCAGTCCTTTATCTGATGTGTAGTATGCAAAAATTTTTTCCCATTCTGTAGGTGGTCTGTTTATTCTCTGGACTGTTTCTTTGGCTGTGCAGAAGCTTTTTAATTTAATCATGTCCCATTCATTTATTTTTGTTGCTGCTGTGATTGCCTTGGGGGTCTTCTTCATAAATTCTTTGCCTAGGCCAATGTCTGTAAGAGTCTTTCCTACATTTTCTTCTAGAATTCTGATTGTATCACGCCTAAGGTTTAAGTCTGTTATCCACCGTGATTTGATTTTTGTGAGAGGTGAAAGCTGTGGGTCCTGTTTCAGTCTTCTACAAGTGGCTAACCAATTCTCCCAGCACCATTTGTTGAATAGGGATTCTTGTCCCCAGAGTTTATTCTTTCCCGCTTTGTCAAAAATTAGGTGACTATATGAGGATGGTTCTATATTTGGATTTTCTGTTGTGTTCCACTGGTCTGTGTCCCTGCACTTGTGCCAATACCAGGCTGTTTTAAGAACCACGGCCTTGTAGTATAGTTTGAGGTCTGGCAAATTAATACCTCCCATTTTGTTTTTGTTGCTTAAAATTGCTTTTGCTATACGGGGTCTTCTTTGATTCCATACAAAGTGTATAATTATTTTCTCTATGTCTGTAAAGAATGATGTTGGTAATTTAATAGGGATTGCATTGAATCTGTAGATCACTTTGGGTAGTATAGACATTTTAACAATGTTGATTCTTCCGATCCACGAGCATGGTATATTTTTCCATCTATTTGCAAGTTCTGCTATTTCTTTTCTCAGTGTTTCATAGTTTTCCTTATAGAGGTCCTTTACCTCTTTAGTTAGATATATACCTAGATATTTTATTTTCTTTGTTGCTATTTTGAAGGGTATTGAGTCTTTAATTTGGTTTTCCGATTGACTGTTATTGGCATATATAAATGCCTCTGATTTGTGTATATTAATTTTGTAGCCTGAGACTTTGCTGTATTCGTTAATCAATTCCAGGAGTCTCTTGGTTGAATCCTGGGGGTTTTCCAGATATAACATCATATCATCAGCAAAAAGTGAGAGTTTGATCTCTTCCTTCCCTATTTGGACTCCCTTGATTCTGCTCTCTTGCCTGATAGCTCTCGCAAGGACAGAAACCCTTATTTTAGTGGTAAACCTAGGGAGTAAGCAATTTTAATCATGTGGTGGATACAGAGCCCAGAACAAAGGACAAAGCCTGGAGCTAGGTCTCATCATGGCCTAAAGACTCAAATCTAAAGACAAAAGTTTATAGTCATGTTAAGCAAGTATCAACAGTACTACAGAAGCAACGGTTTTATGACCTTAAAACATCCAGCAGAGATAGTATCTAACCAGTAGACATAGGCCAGGGGTGCGGAACCTGTAATTTGTTCTGTAAAATTTGGATTCAGTCAAAGGCCATCCTTAAGGATCTAGAAGGCCACATGTAGCCTTACGGACGCATGTTCCCCACCCCTGACCTAGGCAAGAATGTTTATGTTAAATTCTTAAGATGTTTTATTTTACCAACAATTTAAAAACTATTTATCAATAATTACTAAAATCACGTGAACTTGAAAAGCATTTACTTAATTTATGAGTACTCATTTATTTTTACATTAATTTGGTACCATGTATAGACAATACATTAGCAAACATATATATATAGAGAGACATATACATATGTGTAGATACAACATATAACATATACATGTACACACAAAGACTTTATAGTTTTGATTTTAGAATTTTAGTCATAAGACCAGTAAAACTTATTAGTTTAAAAGAACAGTTGGATTCAAACTATGCCTTTATAAATGAAAAAGGTTAAAGTTTATCTGGAGAAGCCCTTACCCAGTTTTAGTGAAACGAGGCAGCAATTTGCAGAGAGAGAGAGAGAGAGAGAGAGCGCGCGCGAGAGCACGTGTGCCCATTTAAGCCTTTTCAAGGAGTTTGGTTGTGCTAGAGAAAGATAAAAAGTGCATGTCAAAGTAACACAAAATCATAGGAATTTACCATAGGATTTTATAAGGAGACTAATTTCATTTAGATAGGTAGCTTTTAATTTGGTCTGTTTTCCAACTGGACCATTGAGCTCAGGGCGGAGACTATGAAGGACCAGGGCCAACAAGGTATTTGCAATTTTTAGGGCCTAATAATTTAAACACATGAACAGCAGGCAGAGCATTTAGACATTTGAAAACCAAGGATTTCACTGAAATCCTAGTTCCCCAAAAGAGGGAAATGCCATGGGAACGGGGCCGCGCCAACACTTTCACAGTACACTTCACTACAAGGACATTTTCCTAGATGTTTAAATCTTAGTCTTTCATATTTAACACACAAAGAAATGAATAACCCCCTGTAATAACAACCATTTACTGTAAACAACCGTAGTCAGCCACCTCTAAGATTGTAGAGCTCTCCCGTGACGTGCCAGCTGTCATACACACCAGGGCCAAGTCCTTTTCGTAGGAATTTTCAGTGCTCTCAAAATCCAAAGCGATCAGGCAATGCAGTACAAGGCAGAGCAGAGGTTTAGACTTGAAAGAAACTTGCCTATGACTCTCGACACTGCACAAGGAAAGCAGAAGACCCCAAAAGGGGGTGAATGGTGCCTTCTTCTGAGTTTCTCGAATGGTTTAAGTCATTAGAAGTCCTCTCTAGATCTTTTCATGTGGTACTTAAATGGCAAAGGGGAAGAAAGAGTAGGGTGCAGTAGAAGTAAATGGAAGAGCAATTCTTTAAAAAGGAAAAAGAGGAAACAAGCCCATAATTAAAAAAACTTTAGTCCACTGTAAAAAGATTTTTAAAAAGAATACAAAAGAGAAAAGACAAAAGACAAAAAGGATATTTATCTATCTACCTATATCTTGAATATCGGTTGTTAATTAAGATGACTTCTAACTATAGAGCTCTTTTTTGAAAAATCCTTCTAGATTCTTATTATCAGATTTTAGCTGGGATAAATAGCAGATATTTCTGGCTTTTGAATTTTTTTAACCAAAGTTACCCTCTCAAAAGTGAAACTAGTAAGCCTTAACAAAGGTTCTGACTTAACCAAGGATGCAAAGAGGTGAATGGGTACTCCAGGAAGTCAAAAGTCATACAAATATCGAGTCAATAGAGTCCCTTGACTGGGAATCCCACGTCAAGCCCATGCCGCAGCAGTGAAAGCACAGAATTTTAACTATTAGACCACAAGGCAGAGTGGATTTTAACTTTGTTTCAGGTCAGATTTTTGCTCTTTAATTTAGTCAAGAGAATTTTTAAGGCTAGCCATAACACTATTATGTGTCTTTTAATTTGATCTTCCCATCAATTGTTTGGAATAAGAGATCTCTAAAATCTGTTTTATTTTATTTTATTTATTTATTTTGTATGTAGGTTACTCATTTAAAGGATCCATCTTCTGGCCATTGACAATTAGAATTTCCAATGGTGTACTTATTCCATTAGTGGCCGAATCCAACAGCCTTTTCAGAAAAGAAGCAATCCCAAAGATCCCCCCACATTCCCAGAAATAGCCTAAGATGGCAGAAGACTCTTATTCCTGCAGATAGGTAAAGATGATATCTGCCCTTGGTCACCCACAAATTTGTGTGTGTATGGGGGTGGTGCCAGTCACAGACCCATTAATCTGTGACACTGGGTAGGCCTTCCTGGGATTGGACTTTCCCAGCACTAACCAGGCAACAAGAGTTGAGATGACAAAAGCCACCTGTAGATGAGACTTCTTATGACAAACCCTCCTCAGAGCTTGGCACATTTGGAACAAATATGAGGATCCCAGCCATTTTTAGACTGGCCACCTGACATGACCCAAAATCATTCCCCTGGATGATAGTGCTCCCACTTAGTCACAAGCCAAACTTTCAAGGAAACAAAACAAGACAAGAGGGAACTTTATCTGGTATCCCTCCTTATGAACCACACAGAAAGATGAGGACAAAGGAAAAGACTATTTCTGGGAGAAAAGGGATCAAACAATTTGAACGTTTATACCACAAAGTACCAAAAGTACCACTAAAATTGCTACAACCCAAGAATAGTCACACACAAATCTTTTTCTCCAAATAATCAAAATTTTGCAGAGGAGAGTGATTTTTACCATCAGTTTGACCAGATTACAGAGAGAGAGAGGGAGAAAGAGAGAGGGGCCAGGAACCTGGCTGGTAAGAAATTCTTACCCTTTTGCCAGCAGATCAGGTTTTAGATTCTCTTAACTGAAGCTTCCAGAGGAGTGGAGTTTTAATCACCCTGCTTGCTGTGCCAAACTGTGGGGGCCAAGGCGTTTGGTCCCCTGAGGTTCCTTTAAAAATCACTGACAAAAGGTGCATTGATTAATAGGGAAAAAGACGTACAAATTTATTTAATGCATTTACATAGAAGCCTTCAGAATGAAGACCTAACCTCCCAGTGAGGTGTAGAAACTTATATACCATCTTGAGGTTACAGAAAGAATGGGGGCTTGGATCCTGGCAAAACAGGTTATGGGAGTGGGGAGAAGAGAAATTCTGTTGAGGGGCAATAAATGATTACTAGGGAGGATGAATGGATGGGGAACAAAGATTAACTGGTAAATAATTCTCTTTGGTATTTGAATGAGTCTGAGAGAGACATTATCTTGTAAAAGGGTCTATTCTGGTGTGGTTACATTTTTCGTCTTTTTTTTCTACAGTAGATAATGAGATAACAGAGAGGGGAAGAAAAAAATTGTTCTTCTTGGTGGGTCTGGACTTCAGGCAGATGAAGGAACCTCAGAGAATGACTTTATCCTATGCTTTGATGGGGAGGGGGAGGACACCAGAGGGACCTCGGGGCTTCTTTAGTCCAGCACGGGGTATTGGTTTCTGAGCCCCAATATGGGGTTTTGAGTTTTAAAATTGGAATTTCACAATGGGACTATTTTGAGGCAATTTGATGGTCCATATTAACAGGAATTTATTAGCTTTTGATGACATAAAATTGCTATACTAATAGATACCAGAATATTCAACTTTTATAGATTTACTCAGTTGTGAAATGAAATATCACTGCTGGCCACATATGCTGTCAAGGATTATGTGAAACCAAATATTGGCCCATGGGTCAGATTTTTATTTTATTGAAGCCCTCTGAAAACTGAATTTATGCCTTTGACAGGTCCAATTGCTATTTGATTAGAACTTTCATCCTTAAAATGTAGATGTGCTAAGGGAAATTCTCACTTTCATATCCAAGAGGAAGTGCCATTAAACCAGAAGTCATCAGGCTGAGGTTTTTCTTTCATCTCTTCATTGCATCCACAGATAAAGATGACAGATATACACTAGTCTGTGGGTACTAGAGTTGTCAGAGAGTTTTTTGTTTGCTTTGTTTCATTCCACCCCCACCCCTACCCAGCATTTGCTAAACAACCACCTACCTCTCCTTCAGAGCTCCTATCCATTTCTTAACACTGGGGCTGAGTGTTTTTTGTGTTCAATCCTTTATAGAGTTCTGGTTCAGGAGTGATAATTGGATTTCATTTTTCCATCCCCCTTGGCAACTGTTCTTAGCAAGACCCTACCCTCTTTTCATCCTTTTGTTTCTTATGGATAGAGGAGGAGGGAAGAGAAGGTAGGAATGTTGAAGCATCTTTATAGACTGAAAAACCTCCTAGCTGTTAACTAAGAGCAAAATCCACCTTCATGGGTAAGTCAAAAGCAGGTTTCTATTTATGCAGAACTTTCTTCTGAAATATGCCTGTGGATGGTTAATTCTAAGGGGATTTTCAGAGCTTTTCTATTCCCATGCTAGAGGGCCTTCTCCTTATTTAAACTGACATAGATCTATACTCTGTCTCTTTTGTAGTGGTTCTAAAAGTTGCCCCTTTAGCTTCTTTATTCTTTCTGCTAAAATATTCCTTTGATCATTCTGATTCAATTATAGGAGTCATCTGTTCCCACTCCCTCCCTTACCTTAGCCTTCTTCACCGAATCCAGAATGGTTTGGTAAGAACCATGGTCATTTAGTCTTATCTCTCCTAGGAGAAATAATTATATACTCTGCTTATAACTACCACTTTATGGTGCTAGTGTACCTTTATCTTTTTTTAGCATTTTCCTCAGCATAAAAGCATTCCTTTAAGATCTTTTCCTGAATTTCTGTATTATATTTCTTAATTATTGACAAAGCAGTTGAGAGACCTTTCAGAGTAATTACATTTTATAATATTTTTGCTTCCTTGAATATAATTCCCAAATACATTTTCTGTGAAACAGTCATACGTCCAAATGCTGTAAAATTTGTGGTTTCATTTTAGGATGCATTAGAGGTACCTATTTTGAGGAGGTAAATAATTGTGGTTGTCTTATTCAGTTGAAAATGGAATGGTCATTCATTTAGAGATGTTTCTCTACTCTCTCCTGAAATTACTAAAAAATACAGTAAAGATAACTTTTTCCCTTGTATAAGACCATAGGAAAGGAGCAACAACATTTAGAAATTTGATCTAAAGGAAACCCCAGAGCACTGAAATTCAATCTCATGGGTGTGGGAAGCCACGAAGCAATTCCATTTGCCCAGAGAAAGCCCCAGAAAAGCTCAAAAATTAAATTTATAGGATACTCCTGAAAACAGGAGAGGAGAAGGCATTGAAAATACAAGCATTGGTTGAAAGTCTATTTAAGACGTGGTTAGGGCTCCAGATCTTTTCTTTTATCCCCTACAACAGGACCACTGTTCCTCCTTTACCCTGGCATAAAACTGAAAGTAAGAGTTGGAGGGGGATGGACCCACAGGATTTGGACTAAGAGATACCATGCACAGCTCAGTATGGTACTATACGGAAAACGTGGGATTGTGAAGGTGGCTGCAATAACTCTTATATCCCTGTATGCATGTCCCTTTGCAGTGCGACTTTGCCTCTCCTGCCATCAGGAAGTAAAGGATATTTTCCCACTTCGTGAATCTGGAACAGCTTGGTGACTTATTTTGACTAATAAATTTTGGTGGAAATGATGTATAAGTTCTGGAGTATAAGCCTTAGGGAGCCTTAGATTCTACTCTTACCCTACTGGAACTGTGGGGCTATCATGTGAGGAAACCAAGCTAGTATCTTCGAGGATGAGAGATCATATAGAGAAAGAGGCCCAGCCAACAGCTAGCACCGACCACAGACTTGTTGTTGAGGCCATCTTGGACCATCTGGCTGTAGTCAAGTGACCGGGTAACTGTAGTAACATGAATAACCCTAGGTGAGAACAGGAGAATACCTAT
The DNA here is from genome assembly GCF_041146395.1 of Eulemur rufifrons. Classification (NCBI taxonomy): domain Eukaryota; kingdom Metazoa; phylum Chordata; class Mammalia; order Primates; family Lemuridae; genus Eulemur; species Eulemur rufifrons. Next base: position 103,491,693 of record NC_090989.1, read on the forward strand.
CCAGCTAAACCAGTCCAATGTGCCATCCTATTGAAAGCAGTTGTTGTTTTAAGCTTCTAAATTTTGAGTGGTTTGTTTCCCAGAAATAGAGAATGCATACAAGGATTAAGTGAGCATTTGTGCCTTGAATTTTGAGAACCATGGCCCTCTCCCAATACTCAGCTTCAGGTTTACCCCTTCCAGATAGGAGATTGGGAAAATTTCCTTAAGGGAATATTATGAGCTATAGTGGGTTGAGTAGTGGCCCCAAAAGATATGTCCTTAGGCATCTTTGCAGATGTAATTAATGATATTGACCATCCTGGATTTAGGGTAGGCCCTAAATCCAAGGATGAGTGTTCTTATTAAGAGATAGAAAAGAAGAAATAAACACACAGAACAAGGCCATGGGAAGAGAGAGGCAGGGACTACAGTATGAAGCTTCAAGCCAAGGAATGCTAACGGCTGTCAGCAGCCACAGAAGCTAGGAGAGAGGCATGGAACGGATTCTCCCTCAGAGTCTCCAGGGAAAACCAAGCCTGCTGACACCTCGATTTTGGACTTCTGGCCTCTAGAATTACCGGAGAATACGTTTTTGTTGTTTTAAGCTACCAAGTTTATGGTAATTTGTTATAGAAGCTGTAGGAAACTAACATATCAACCAAGGTGGGGGGGGAATTATAAAAAATATTTATATTAGAAATCTCCTAATAAAATAGTCCAGCCAGATATTTCTACATTGACACTCACTTGTCAGTAAGCTCTGCTCATGAATACAGAGTATTGAATCAATTTATTATAGACTTGATTTTTAAATAGACAATTTTAAAACTTGGTTTCAAATATTCAAGGCTTACCATACATTTGAGGAAATCTTCTACTCTAAAAAATAGAGTCTAAGGTGAACAAACAGATATAAGAAATTTGGAGGAAGTAGGGGCAATGTAGGAAGAAGGAAACTTTTAAAACTGTCATTAATGGCATCAGAATAATAAGAAAAAAACTGTAGCCATAAAGCAAGAGCAGTTGCTATGAGAAAAAAGATTCAGGGGAAAAAAGGAGCTCTTAGAAATTAAAAATATAAGACCAGAGAAATAAACTCAATAAAAGATGTAGAAGATAAAATTGAAAAAGTAGAGCACATAAAAAAATAGGAAATAGAAAAACATAAGAAAAAGTAGAAGGGAGTAAACTATCAAATAAGTAATATAAAATATATTAGCTCAGGATATTGGCAGTGCCAAATGAGGGCCAAGCACAGTGAATGTAAATGATCTACATAGGGGCAAATCATACTGCAATTTCACAATGCCAGGGATAAAGTGAAACCCTAAAAGCTTATGGAAAGAGAAAACAAAACTAAACCAAACAAATTAACAAACAAAAACATGTCCTGTGAAAAGAACTGCAATCAGAATGACATCAGACTTCTGAACAGCCACTCTGGAAGCCTGAAAATGTGGGATCTATGATTTCTAGCCTAGAAATCATTTCTGCTTTGCTGTACCATCAGACAAATGTGTGTGTGGGATAAAACAAACACACAAGGACACACACAAAAACACATGCAAGAAATAAATAATTTACTTCCTGAGTGCTCTTTCACAAGAGTGACAGAATAAAGTCAGGGCAAAAGCTATAGAACTCAAGCATCCTGAAAGAAGGAAGACCTTTATATGGAGAAAAGCTGGAATTCATGGATTATCTGTTGCCTTTGGTTATGTGGGAAAAAAACCCTGAGAGACCATTAGAGTCATTGGGAAGAATCTGTGATAGGTACATTAAAAATTAACCAAATGGGCTGGGCACGGTGGCTCACGCCTGTAATCCTAGCACTCTGGGAGGCCAAGGTGGGTGGATCGCTCGAGGTCAGGAGTTCGAGAACAGCCTGAGCAAGAGCGAGATCCCGTCTCTACTAAAAATAGCAAGAAATTATATGGACAACTAAAAATATATACAGAAAAAATTAGCCGGGCATGGTGGCGCATGCCTGTAGTCCCAGCTACTTGGGAGGGTGAGGCAGAAGGATTGCTTAAGCCCAGGAGTTTGAGGTTCCTGTGAGGTTGACGCCATGGCACTCTAGCCTGGGCAACAGAGCGAGACTCTGTCAAAAAAAAAAAAAAAAATTAACCAAATGGATGGGAATTGCAGCAATTATAAATCAGAAAAGTGTTCTATAAGAAAAGAAACACAATCATAGTATAAAACAGACTCAGTAGTATTCAACATTTGCATAGTTGGGTTAATTTAAACACCAGATATTTAGTAAAAATTGTGGTATAACTATATTGAGAAGATGGGCAGAGGGAGAAAGCTTTGGGGCAGACCTCAAAGAGCTCATTATATTAACTGAACATCTAACATAGTAAGAAATCAAAAGATAATTTTAAAGTGTATAAAATAGAAAGTAGCAGAATAAACACAATAATTAGACATATAAAAGCCATTTTCGAAAGAAATATTTAGAAATATTGGCACTGTTGCCTTTGGGGAATGATTCTTATACCTTAAGAGGGGGACTTCTTTTAGTTGTATGCATCTTAGTTTTCATTTATTTAATTATGGATATGTTACTTTGATAAAAAATAAAAAGAGTTTAGCATTACTAGAATTTTTTGCAAAGTATATTTTAATTTTGTGTTTGCTGTTTTTTGGGAATCATAGCTGTAAGAAACATAATTGTTTACTCCTTCTGACTTTGTTATAAAATTTGCACTCACTGGGAAAGTTTTACTAGAAACCTTATAGGAAGTCTTGAGATAAAAAGGTAGTGTCAGAATATGGGTATTTTATAGATCTATGACTGGTTTCTGCCACCACTACATCTCAAATGGATTGTCCTTTACTGTGAGGACCAGTGAGTCTTTTCTGGATTAGATTAAAGAACTAGAGTAAAGAAGGAAATGAGAATGGAGTCCAGTCTTGAATAATGAACGAAATCAAAATGTAACTGTTGATTTGAAAATTGCAAGAGTTCCAAATGTTAAGAAAAGACTCAGGAGTTTCAGCTGTATGGAAAAACCAATCAGTTTTAAAAGTAAGCATTTTAATTTTTCAGTAGAAATAAAAAAAAAAAACACCCAGAAGATGGGTATAATATAAAGGAAAATATTTTGTAAAGTCAAGAAGGTCCAAATTTGAACCTTAGTTCTACCTTTTATGGTGCTGTGACTTTGCTGTTGATATTTAAGCTTTCTCAACATCAGTTATTTTATCTGTAAGATGTGAATAAAAATACTAAGTTTACAAGACTATTGTGAGAACAATTTAAGATTAGATGTGTAAAACTCTTTACTGCACAGCATTGACAGCATCATATAAATGTAAAGCGTCATTAAAATAAATAAAATTTTATCTTTTTTTTTTTTTTTAGCACCATTTGCCTAGTATAGAAAGAACAATCTTCTGTGTTGAAGACAACAAGTGGCTCAGATATTCGATAGCAAAACCAATCTTCAAATGAACTCCATGGGAAATAGGGTTAGAATAGGGAAAATTTTTTCTATTTTACCCTATCAGCTATGTTAAATAGGAAGCAAAACAGGGCAGAAAAAGGACAATAAAGAGCATTAACCTATGATGAACCTTCATTCACACAATCAACTTATTTTGTTATTGTATTAAGTGAGGTCTGAAAAATTCAATTATGTAAAATGCAGAATTTTGCCAGTGGGAGGTTGATTAAATGTGAGCAGGGACAAGGGAAGGTTGGGGCCCACTGACTTGTCATTTCAATTCTCATTATTATGGAGTTTTGCTTTCACTGAGTTAATCCTCAATATTTGAATTTTAGTAGGAAGTGGATTATTTCTTTCCCATTAATTCATATATGGTGCATAAAACTTTGTAAGCTTTGTGGAATGTTTGCTAATATTTTTGCTAATTCAATGAATATTTTTCAAATATGATTTTTTTTTTTTGTTATCACATTCTGCTTTGTATATTTTACTAGTAACATGTTCCCTGCTCACCTGGAATTAGCTCCATCCCAGTTTGATGCGTTTTTTTATTTGTTTCTTTGTTTTTAGATCTCATGGGCTCCTCTGGTCTACCTGAGTCCCAGTTTAAGGCCCGTACATCTCTGAACAAATGGCCTTATAAACTGAATAACTGCAAAGTGAACTCAGTCTTTGCATGGCACATAAAATGATTATCAATTTGATTCTTTTTACTTTGTGAGAAATTATTTATCTTTTAGACTGCATGTGCTAAATCTCTCTAGTTCACAGCAGACAAATTAATGAGCTGCTCAAAGCCTGCTTGGGTTAATAGGTTCCTTGGAGGTATTGTGGTTTTATTTATTTATGGTATTTTCAGGTGGTGTCTGGTGATATGGGCCTCTGAATAGAATAAGGATTATAAAATGCACTGAAATGATGCAATGGCCATTATGCAAGTAGTTTGGGAAGAAAAGCATCATGTGCTCTTTCAAACTGGCACAAAGCAACCATATAACGGAGCTTTCACCCCTCCATTTAAATAGATTGTTTAGAAAAATTAGATTTCACTAAAACATAAGTATTGAACCTGAGAGATAATGGAATCTTTGAGAAACTATAATTGAAGTATGAAATACTGGCTCACAAGATTAGCTCCCTCTATCATTATTCATTAGTATTTTTAAATGACAGTGTTAGATTGTGGGGCTGAATGGATGTTTGGTGAAAATATCACATTCTGTATGTTGCTATTTAATTAAAGAAATTACTCCTGAAGAGTTTACTTTTCCCAGTGATACTAAGCATGTAAAGTTCATGCAGCAACCTTGAGACCGACTCAATAATAATAGCATATACTGTTTTTTCAGTGCTACACAATGTTCTTACAAATATTAATTCATTTAATTCTCTCATCACTCACTTATCAGGTAGCCACAGAGATGACAAACGACTTATTCAAAGTCATGTCATTAATAGTATGAGCCAGGGGATTTGAATACAAGCAGTCTAGCTCCATAGTTCTCTGTTATGCTAGCTGTTCACCTAGCTTTTTATTATTATTTTCTCTTGCTAACCTTTGTATTCCTGAAGCACCATTGGCAGACTGCTCTGATGGTTCAGTGGAGAAGGTTCTATGGATGTACACACACACACATACACACACACACACATACACACACACACAGGTAGATTTACCCAGACGTATTCTGTTTTGGTAGGGAATCATTTTGTTTCTATGTATATTTGTGATTAGTAAACTTAAATGTTTGTGCAGGAAACATTAATTTTTGCAGATAGCTACTATCTTACAGTAAGTAGATTTTTGGCAATGGATTTGCATCGATTATTGATTTTACTTTATTGCTTTATGGAGAACATTTGTCTAATAGTTGAAAGGCTGTTTTCACTGATCAAATCTGAAAAATGCATAAGAAGATTGACATCATGATCATTCTCCAAAGATAAAGTAGCTGTGACACTAGCAACCCCAAACACTGCTCATTTAAGCACTTTGCACCATATCAAGAATGCTTTAAAAATCGGTACATGTCTTTTTAGTGTGGAGAAATATATCTTATGAAATTGCAGATTCTCTACTAATGTTCTGTTTTGCATAGATGACTAATGTGACAACAGACTATTGTCTTGACATAATAAAGAAGTTCGAAGTTTCAGAAGAAAATAAGGTGAAAAATGTTCTCGGCATAGAAGGTAAAATAATCAATGTTCTTAATTTCCTATTTCTTGATCCAATCTGTTAAGTTATTCCAGCAAAATTTTCAGGAAAATAAATCAAGTATCCATGGAATTACAGATAATTCAAATAAAATCCCTAACATACACATATTTTCTTACAAAGCAAAGGCCATGATGTTGCTGTTTCTCTTATTTTTGCAATACCCTTGAGCATTTTTCACTTCAAGTAAGTCTACTTGATACCACTATGTGTAATGGATGCAAAGAAATATTTAGACTTTTCTCAAATGGCTAATTTTTGGAAATAGCCTCATCCCAATAATTTCATGTAGGGAAATTTGCTCCTAAAATAAATAATCTATGAAACTAGTGGTATGAATATAGCTACATGTATGTATATGTACTTAAAATATGTAGGAAAATAAATTGCAGATCACCACCCAAGAAGAGGATCTCCTAGGCAGAACAGAGAGTCTTAATGAAAGACCACTGGGGAACCCAGCTGCCCCCCAGGGCATGCAAAGCCATAGTTTATCTTACCATTTTTAATGGCCTCCCATCACCCCCCCCCCCACTTCCAGAATCAATGTAGAGAAGGGGGTTTTAATACCATGTATTTGCTTCCTGGGGCAGAGGGTAATTAAAATGAAAAGGAATAATTTAAAATCTAATATCATTAAAAACCATTTTAAAAACAACCAGAGATGACAAAGAAACTTGTGCCTTATTTGTACTAAGAAATGAATCTTTTCCTTATTAGGGCCCCCAAAGATGGAATTAAGCATGATTTCTAAATCTTTCATAAAGATTGGCATGAAGAAATTCTTAAGCCTCAGAGGATATTTACAGATACAGTTTTACCAAATGATTTTCAAAGACTTGGAACCATTTACCCTAATAATTATTCTGCTTAGGTACTTGTGAGTCATTCATGTATTTATTCATATATTAATGAGGGCCTCTTCGACCCAGCCATTATGTTTTAAAAGATTATAGAAAAACTGATAGGGTTTTCTACATAATCTTTAAGCAGTATTTCAAAGTAATAAAATGTGCCAGCCATTAGCAGCATTTTTTTCCAAACCAATTTTGTTGTCAAATGATTACACCTAGAATTTAGGCAGTATTTAACTCTTAGTATGCTACCTTAACCGTGGCATTGACTATACTGTTTTCAGATCAACTTAATGACTTAATCAATTCCTGGTTAATCAGAGCACCTCTTGGCATAAATATGGCTTTAACAGAGCACTGGTCACCCATTAGGTCAGGCTGCACAAACATAGCTTGAATTTAGTAATTACTAAATGGGAGCTCCCTCCCATACCCAATCAAAATTCTTAAAAACTCAATTTATTTTTCTCTAGGGTATGTTTCAAAGGCTATTCCCCAAAGTTATATTTCAGTTTTTTGACACTTGTCTATTTGACCTCAAGCAAATCCCTCATTGCCCCAGTGTTCCCCACAAAGGCTGTGCTAAGGGTAAATAAGATAATGACTATGAATATTCTTTGATCTCTTTTGTTCCTGTCATTAAGTTCTTATGGTTTGAAAGCTATAGTATGTCACTCTCTCTTTTTTCCAAAGGCTTCACGAACTTCATGCGCAGTCCTGCTTGTGACATATTTAACCCATTGCACCATGAAGTGTACCAAGACATGGATCAGCCACTCTGCAACTACTACATTGCCTCTTCCCACAACACGTACCTGACTGGGGACCAGCTCCTTTCTCAGTCCAAAGTAGATATGTACGCACGAGTGCTACAAGAGGGCTGCCGCTGTGTGGAAGGTATGCGCGCTTTGTCTGAGCTCCAGTGTGTGTTCGTGAATGTGTCCTCTCGTCAGTCATTCAAGTCTAGTATAAATAATAGAGACCTAAAAAATGCTTTCACACTAATGAGAACTATTTTCCTGCTCATTGTAAAGTCATTCTTAACTCATAATCCTCTCTGGCTCCTTATTGTTTTACTGGCCAGTTGGGAGGGATAGAGATGTGTACTAGCACTTGGGAAGCATAACTTTAGTTGCTAAAAAATTGTGATGAAAATTAAAGTCTTCCTAGAAAAATATTTTTAATTAAATAATGCAAAAATAGTTCAGGAGAGCTATTTTTTTTTTCAGGATTCTTATGGTCTATCAATTAGCTAACACTTATTAAATTTCTAGTGGATTCCAGGTGGTGAAGATACAGATGTAAGTAAGAAATGGTTTCTGTATTCAAGGAGCTAACAGTCTAGTAGGAGGTATGGACATTAAAAAAAATTGTACAAGCTGGGCGTGGTGGCGTGCTCCTGTGGTCCCAGCTACTCAGGAGGCTGAGGTGACAGGATCACTTGAACCCAGGAGCTTCAGGCAGCAGTGAGCTACCATTGGACCTGTGAATAGCTGTTGTGCTCTAGCCTGGGCAACATGCGAGATTGTGTCTCTAACATAAATAAATACATAGTACAATGTGAGAATTCCACCAGTTGAATGATATACATGGTATAAAAGTGGTGGTATGGAGAATAAAGTGTGAGGTAAAATGTGAAGAGAAATCAGGTAGGCTGGGAAGGTAGCCTGGGGTCAATTGTAAAGGGTCTGGAGTGCTGTGCTGAGGAATTTCAACTTCAGTTTTTGTTCATGAAGGGCCAGAGAAAGGTTTTAGTATATATAGTGATATATATAGTTGTAGTATATAGATATATATGCTATATATAACATTTAGTATATATATCTATATATAGTATATAATATGTAGATATGTATAGTTTTAGTAAATATAATGATATATGTAGTGATATATTTAGTTTGTGTGGTGATATAATCAGGCTTGTAGTTTAGAAAGCTCATTTAGGCAACAGTATGAGAAGATAATTAAAAAAAAAAAATTTAGGACTATGTGTTTGTGGAGGGAGAGGGGAGGTGAAACTGGAGCCAGGAGGATGGCGGGAATGCTATCACAGTGATTCCAAGGAAGGATTATAACAGCTTGAACCAAGTGGGAAAGAGAAATGATTATAAGAATACAGTATTAAAGAGGTAAACTTAATAAGACCTGGTAAGAGAAGTCAAGGGTAAAAGGAATGAGGGGAGAGCTGGCGTGGGTGAGGATGCCACCACATGCCATAGGGAATCTGAGAGGAAGAGCATGAATGAATTCACTTTTCCATCTGCTGAGTTCATAGTGACTTTGTAACATTTAAGTGGGCATCTTTATCTGTCATTTTAATAACTTAATGGAAGGGTCCAGGCAAGATAAAGATTCCAAAATGCTGAGCTTTGTATGTGGTAGTTACAATCATGAAAGTATACAAGATCACTCACAGAGAGAAATGGAAAAGAGAAGGAGACCTGAGGACATCAATGATCCAGCATTTGGGAGGCGGGAAGAGCAGGGGAAAACGGCAAGGACAAACTAAGAAAAAGTGGTCACTTGGACCTAAGGGATGAAAGTATCAGCAAGGAATGACCGAAAATGTCACATGGAACAGAAAAGTAAAATGCAGACAGCTGGGAGGTGGTTGGTGACCTTTGCTGTGTAGTTTGGTGGCACGTTAGTGGGAAGGTGAGGGTAAACTGCTGTGGGTGTGTGACTGGGCATTTTTCTGAATCAGAAGACTTGATGATACAGTCAGGGGTGGTTTTGAGACTTGGAAGAGGGAGAAATGATGCTGGTTTGGTTTTAGATGCAATGAAGGGGACAGGAGAATTTGAAGGTGCTTATGCCTGATAACCCCTTTTTTCTGAGGAAAGTAGGCGAGAGCATCATCCACTAAGTGTAGAGTGAGTGGAGGTTGGCTAGGGGGCTTAAGATAGCAAACTTTTAAAGAAGTCATCAGAGAATGGGAAAAGAGTTGGCAAAATGAGGAAGACCCAGCTATTTCAAAAAACATTCGTTAGTGATACAAAATCTGGATACTTAGACTCCCCCTAATCCTGTCCCCAGTATTACACATGTGCTTAGATTCAAGAGTAGTGAAGATGTATTATGGAATTGATCCATGGCTCTGGATTTCTAGGTCATATAAAATGTCTTCAAGGTGCCGGTGAGAGCTCTTGTAAGTAACTGTCGGGGGGCCATGGGTCTAAGAAAGGCAGTGAACTGAATAAGGGTCTTCAAAATGAGATTAAGACACTAGAAAACTTAAAGAAATAGAAAAATGCAGAAAGTTGTCATCACACTTACAAAAAATAAGAACAGAGAGTCATCATTGCAATGAGACGTAGTTACAGGTGATGACAATATCCAGAATATGTCATGGGTGAGCATGACTGAAATAGAGTGACGTAGGGATTATTGGCATTGAGGAGGTCAATACTAAGGGATCCAGTAGATTGCCACATGGACTTTTAACTCACAAAGGATGCAGACGGGGTAGATTGGAGATTAAAACTATAAACCAGATACCTAAGTACAAAAAGAATGCTACAGAAAAGGTACTTGGAGGATGCCAGAAAGGCATGGCTGGATAGAGTGAGCTTCAAAAGAGGAGGCACTTTTTTTATGAGTGTAGAAAAACAGTTCTTCAAAAGTAGCAATAAAGGCCTAGAAAATGCCCTTCAGGTTCTGTGATTTACACAAAAGAGCCTCTGTGGAGAAAGGAAGTAGCATCCTCCAAGGTAAGCTGGTGGTTAACCAAGATAAGGAGGTTGGGGGAGAATTCCGAAAAGAGTCTGAAGTGGAAATGGAATTTATAATGGCGTGGAGATGCCTGGAGCACAGGGGAATTGCTTTTGGTGGGGGTGTGCTGTGAGTCAGCAGTGAGACAACTGGTTGTTCCAGGGGTGATGGAGAGTGCAGGCAAATGAGTAAAGCAGCAGGATTATGCGATAAGACTGGTTAACTGAAAGGGCCTTTCTTTTTCCGATAGTTTATGGCTTGAATTTTCTGCTGCAAAAGTGACAGTGATGTTGTTAAGGTCAATCAACACATTTAAAAAAATGAACAGACATTAAACACTATCTGCTTACAGAAATGGTAGGACCACTACAAAATGCGTGCTCTGGAAATTTATGTTTTAAGGCAGTGTTTCTGCAGTAGTTGCAAAGAATACATACCAACAATAGTGACTAACAGTTGAGTAGCTTAAGCAACTGAATAATGAAGATGGTTATAAAATATTAACATGAAGAAAAACCTTTCAAGGAATAAAAGGTCTTGATGTGATGTTCTGCTCTCAGCCATTATTCAGCCCTTTGTTGACTCAGTACTTAATAAGTTTTACATGTCTGATGCGCAGAGATTCCCTGGGCACACAGCCTGGTTACATTCACACTGATGGCTGCGTATCATTTTAAAGGGTGACATTTCCGTGGAGGTCAAGTTTGAAAAATGACCTTTAGTAACCTAATGAAATGATAGTCAACTCTATACAATGTTGCAATTTTGTTACTGCTGTCTTCTCTGCTCTATTTCTTTTGCCATTCAGGTCTTTCAGATACCTAAGCTTCTCTTTTTTCTGTTTATCTGTCCAAAATCAATGTCCTACTCAAGCCTAACCATGTTTCTACGATCAACACCTTATACTGAGTCAAAACTTGTAATCCTCTGGCTTTGTTTGGTGTGTTAAGAAGGAAAGTTACCTGATTAGGACAATTTATGATAAGGCACAAATGATTTTTAGTTGTAACTTTTTCAGTAGTCTTTTAATTCTAAAATGGGAGCTTTTGGAAATTATGTACAGTAGATGACATTGAATATGGGCCTTCTCTTATATCTTTTTTCTTCCTGTTTGCCAATCACCAATGTAATGGAAAGAAGCTACTTGGCCCTCCATGTCTAAAAGATGGCCCGCTCCAGATATGCACACAAACTGAGCCTATGCACAGCTATGATGTAATTTTAAAGAACATGCAATCTCCTATGTGCTCCCAAATATCTCCCTGATCAGCTTGTATCAGTAAATTCCTCCCCTACTATTTGGCTTAAAGTTCTTACTGTTAGAATAATCTGTAACTGAACAGTGAAAGTCAAACCACTATTTCTAGAAAGTTCTTTTTGAAGGGAAGAATTATATTTATCTAGAAGACTTGGTTGTCTTTGTATTTGACTTATTTCCTATTGGAAATTGTGGTTGTCACTTTGGATTTGAATGTGCTATAGGAAAGAAAAGAGGAACTACTATAATTTCAGCCCCCTTTGTGGGTCAAGTACTGGCTAAATGTTTTCCATATATTCTCATTTAATTCTTATGCTACCACCAAGGGAGATGGAATAATCTCTTAAGAGAAAACTTCAATTCGGGTGGGTAAATGGCTTAAGTTCCCTCAGCTAGGAAACTTAGAAGTTTGGATGTGAACCCAACTTGGTCTGACTCCCCAACTCCACTGTTCTCCAGGAAGCCCGTGTCCTTTTAGAGGAGCAAGCACTGAATGACATGACAGCCCTAAGAGTGATTGAATAGGGGCTATCAGATCATAGAAGGATGGCTGGAGGAAGTGAGGAGCACAGCAGAGAGAGGAGGTTGGCTTTAAAAGGAAGATAAGCTTCATTCATGATTAAGCTTACCACCTAAATTTGGTGACATGATCTTTTGTGGTCTTCTAACAATTTCTATCAGCCCTATGATTTGAAGATCTTAGTTTACATTTAAATCTTGGGCATAGAGACACCAATGCATGTACAATAATCCCCTTTTATCCATAGTTTTGCTTTCCATGGTTTCAGTTACCCATGGTCAGCCACAGTCTGAAAATATTAAATGGAAAATTCCAGAAATAAATAACTTATAAGTTTTAAATTGTGCATTCTGAGTAGTGTGATAAAATCTTTTGCTATCCTGCTCTTCTTCATCACGAGAAGGGGGAGAGTACAGTACAGTATTTTAAGAAAGAAAAAGAGACTATATTTGCATAACATTATAGTACATTATTATATAAATGTTCTATTTTACTATTGTTTATCTCTTACTGTGCCTAATTTATAACTCAAACTTTATTGTAGGTATGTATACATAGAAAAAACATGGTATTCATAAGGTTTGGTATTCTCTGAAATTTCAGGCATCCACTAGGGATCTCAAAACGTTTCCCCTCTGTATAAGGGGGGATACTGTATAGACAGTGACATTTTATCTACCTTGGGTCCAGATGAAGTTTTTTTTTTTCTTAAACAGCTGCAGTTAGAATTTAAAGAACCTGATTTATAGAATATAGCAAGTCATGGATTGAAAATTTCAGGTCCCACAGCTGTCTGAGGCAGCTTTTGCTGAGTATACCACGTACGAGATGGAGACTAATGATTCTGCACAGTTTCTTCATGCTGTTGTGACCTGAAGAATCTCTTCACTTTCAAGCTTGTATTTTAATAATGTGATGTTTTCCATCTCCATTAGTTTAGTTGCAGTAATGTCCTCAGTCAGGATATATATAATGTCTTGGGGAAGACTAATAAGTCTTTTTTCGTGAGGTGGGCTTGTCAGCAAATCAAATTGGTAACATTTTTTACATTGATTTTCAGCCTGAGTTGCTTAATAAATATGGATGTTCTATCCAGTGGATTTTCATTTTCATTATGGACCTGATGTTGCATTGCTGTTGTAATCAGCTTACAACGTTTCCTGTTATCTCTGGGGGTGCTATCAGGGTGGAACATCTTTAAGTTCCATTATGAAAAACTGTCCTGTTAGCTGCTTGGCCTTCAGAATGACCAACTCTTTGTTGGAGTTGCTTTGCTTTCTGAGGTCTCTAATGTATGACCTGATTGAAAAATGGGCCCTGGCCATTATGTACACAGGGGATCTTGATAGAGGATTTCTACCTTGCCAACATTCCTATTATGACACTAGCCTTTACAGGAAACTTCACTGCCATTCGAACCTAGCCATGAATGCCACATATTAAGATGCCACCAGCTATAAGAACCAATGGTGATATAATACCTCTTGTATTTTCCTGGGTAGAGCTGGAACCCATTCTACTAAGTGAGGTATCGCAAGAATGGAAAAATAAGCACCACATGTACTCACCATCAAATTGGTTTCACTGATCATCACCTAAGAGCACATTTAGGAATAACATTAATTGGGTGTCGGGCAGATGTGGGGAGGGGGGAGGGGATGGGTGTATACAGACATAATGAGTGTGATGCACACCATCTAGGGGATGGACACGCTTGAAGCTCTGATTTGGCAGGGGGCAAGGGCAATGTAACCTAAACTTTTGTACCCCCATAATATGCTGAAATAAATAAAAGCCACCATTTGGGAATGTTATTATCTTCATTTCACAGACAGGTGATGAAATCAGAAATAAAAAGTGAACATTAGAAGAACCTATGATCCTCAACTATGGATCTTCTGCTTATGTTGTAAATATTAGCAAAAGAGTGCCTTCTTTCATGACTGATGTAGGTTGAAGAGCTATTTTTATATGGGCATGATAAGCAAGTCCAGCATGGTATTGTCTTGTCTACTTTGCATTCTTTTGGAAAAGATAGTTCATTTATGAGGAACCCTGTAATGCCCTTTTTCCTTCAAGATGAGACTGTAAATCAGGGTAAAAAGTGTTGAAATTTTATATTATTTAAAGCATCTGTTCATTTTTTTTACCATTCTTACATCTGGAAACTTCTCTTCTGAGAAGCTTAGATGAAGCTTCTCTTCTGAGAAGACGTTGTAGATACATTTGGCCGTGTTGGCAGACCCAAAGGGATAGTATGACACTGTAGGATAGTATCCCCACTTTGGTTTACTAAATAGTGTCTTATTCTTAAATGTTGTTTCCAGTATCCCTGTGGTATTAACCTTAAGTGTTTTTTCTCCTTTTATTTTTTTCAATTTTTCCCCCTAGGGATATTTGAACAGCCAATGTTTAATGGATTAATACAGATAACTGTATTAGTCAGGGGTCTCCAGAGAAATAGACCAATAAGATATATGGAGAAAGTTTGAGATTGGTTGATTGATTTTTTTTTTTTTTTTTTTTTTAAGAAATTAGCTCCCATGATTGTGGGTGTTGGCAAGTCTGAAATCTGTAGAGCAGGCCGGCAGGCTGGAGACTCAGGTTAGACTTGATGTTACAGTCTGGAGTACAAATTTCAAAGGGGCAACAGGCTGGAACTCAACCAAGCAGGGTTTCTGTGTTGCAGTGTTGAGAATTTCTCCTTCTATAGGAAACCTCAATGTTTGCTCTTCAGGGCCTCAATGGATTGGGTGAGGTCGGCCCACATTATGGAGAGTAATCTGCTTTACTTCAAGTCTACTGATTTAAATATTAATTATATGTTAAAAAATATCTTGACAGCAACATATAGACTGGCATTTGACCAAACAACTGAGTATCATAGCCTAGCCAGGCTGACAGGAAAAATTAACCATCACAATCACATTATGATTATGGTGAACATTTTGAAAGTTTCAGAAGAATATGGAACTATCACTTCTTGAGGTAATACACAGAGCACATATATAAAGAAGGTGCTACTAAAATAGATAACAGCTGCGGTCCTGAACTGTGCGGTCCTAGTTAAAGGCAGAGTTTCAATTGGCATCCCATTAGCCAAATTCAGCCTGCAGCACTGTTTATATTTGGCCCATATTGTATTTTAAAAAATGAGGCCAGGTGCAGTGGCTCATGTCTGTAATCCTAGCACTCTGGGAGGCTGAGGCGGGAGGATCGCTCGAGGTCAGGAGTCCGAGAACAGCCTGAGCAAGAGCGAGACTCCAGCTCTACTAAAAATAGAAAGAAATGATCCGGACAGCTAAAATTATATATGTAGAAAAAAATTAGCCTGGCATGGTGGCGCATGCCTGTGGTCCCAGCTACTCAGGAGGCTGAAGCAGAAGGATTGCTTAAGCCCAGGAGTTTGAGGTTCCTGTGAGGTTGACACCATGGCACTCTAGCCTGGGCAACAGAGCGAGACTCTGTCTCAAAAAAAAAAAAAAAAAAAAAAGAATTAGTTGCCAATATTTAAAAATAGGGAAAATTCACAGCAATAAAATCTAGACTTTTTACTTTTCTCGGAAGATCTGGCAACCAGGGTTCTTATACCTACTTAGCAACGATTAACACTGAGAAGCAGTTATCTCATTTAGACACACATTTCCTGTTGGGCTGCTGCACTGATTTATGTTAACTGCTGGGCTCTTGTTGGTATTTGAGATTATGACCCCCTGCCATAAAGAAAAAAGAGATCATGTGGGCTGGCAAGGTTCTATGGAGGATTCTAGCTTAGCCTTGATTGGGATTTAGAAAAGCAAAGTGAAAAGGGAATATTTCAGTTGACCTTCAAAGAAAGAAGCAAAGAAGCATGGAGGTGGGATTGTATGTGAGGAAACTTGCCTAACTGCAAGAAGTCTGTGAGTTTGGGTATAGGAGAAAATAAAGTTGACTTCTCAGACAGAAACTAGGATATTAATTAAGGCAACACTGTATTTTTAACAATTAAACCTCAAGTTCTCTGTGCCCTAAGACAACTGACATTTATATCTTGTTTATGTGAAGACCAAAGTAGGTGTTCCTAATCAGTGAACCTTTTAAGCAGCGATTCAAGGGTCTTTCCATCTTATGGCTGTGCCATCATTAGCACATGGCTTCTAAAGTCACAGCAGAAGAGGAAAGAGGATGAATGACTATGTAAGGCAGATTTCCACTGAGTGGACCTGGAAGTGGTGCGAGTCCTTTCTACCCACATTTCATTGGCCACACCCTACTGCAAGGGAAGGCTGGGCAATGGGGTCCAGCTGTGTTCCTGGGTGAAAGAAGAAACAGTCCCTAGCACCAGGGATAGGGGTATTGAGGTTAAGCAGGCAGAAGCTGCTGTATGATGTAGGATATTTATTAATAAATATATAGCATATATTTACAGACTTCTTACTTCTACATGTTGGATGCTATGCTATGCACTGAGTAGCCTTTTGAGCAAAGGAGCAACATGGTAAAAGCAATGTTTTGAGACTTTAGCCCAGTGACAGAGTATAAAAACAAGAGAAGGCAAAATCTAAGTCGGGGAGGATGAGGAGGAGGCTGTCGTTTTTCTCCAGCTGAGAGCCAATGAGATTGGGTATATAGCAATAGTAATAGTATCTATAACAATAACAGTTACTATGTGTCATGCAGTGTTAAAAGCCACTTTACATGTATTTAATCATCACTCAAATTTATGATGTAAGTGCTATTACTCTTAATATTTTCCTTTTCTAGATGGGGAAAGCAAGGCTTCAAATGATTAAATCATTTGCCCATATTCACATAAATCTTGGCAGGACCTGAGGATTTGAACTTAGGAAGTCAATGTTATTTTATAACTACTGTAGGATTAATGAAATGAAAATACATCTAATGGAAACATGAGTTTATGTGAACAATAATGAGGACTCTGTTATTGATTTGAGAAAAACACTATGCTTACTAAAAGACCTTGGTAACCTGAAGAAGAAGAAGTAGTAGTAGTAATAGTGAAATCAGAGAAACAATCTGTTAAGAAATATCATCATCCTTGGGCATACTTGATTAGATTTAGATAACTTCTAATGACAGTTTTTGGTAAATTCTAGATTGCTTATGAATATGACATCTTTGTTAACCACACTCAAAAACAAATCATTTATTATCTTTAATTCTTCATTGTGATAAATATGCCAGAACACCCATTTCTCTGTCTCATGTTCTTATCATGATTGTAATAGGTATAATTTCAAATAATAAACTTAAATAATACATGCCTCGTATTTCCAGAAATATTAATCAGCACGAGAAACTTTGGGTTGTTGACATGAAGTTCTGTTTTTGGCAGTTGACTGTTGGGATGGCCCAGACGGAGAGCCAGTAGTACACCATGGTTATACTCTCACTTCAAAAATTCTCTTCAGAGACGTTGTGGAAACCATCAACAAGCACGCTTTCGTGAAGAATGAGTAAGTATAGCAACACCTGGGGGCCTTGCTGTACGCCTCCCACATGGAGCACTGCCTGATAGAACACGGTGACAAAACCACACACTCTTCCTGGGATGCTACATCTCCCTTCCTACTGCTCTAGTTCTCTCCTTCCTTCTCAGCAAAACACCGTGAACAAATAATATGGGCTCCATGTTAGTACTTTCCCATGCTCCACTGATTCTTGATCCCATTCTCTCTCAACTTGCTGCCTTAAAGACGTTCTTGCAAAGAGTGACTTCTGAATTTCTAAACCCAGGGTGTAGAGTGTCCATAAAGCCTGGAAACCCAGGTTGCTACATACATAATTAATAGTTTTTCGATATTACATTACAATATAGCAAAGTACTAATATCTTGCTAGATGTCCTATATATGCACCGAAGTGTGTGGTGTCCATGTTACTTAACTGCTCCTTGGCATTTGATAATGTTGAGTATTTCTTCCCCAACACTTGCATTTTTTGGCTTCCGTTTTAACAGTCTCTCCTCTGTTGCTATCATTGCTGTTCACTCTCCTTTTCTGGCCTGTGATCTTTTACTTCATTTCCTCACTTATTTAATGGTTACTATTTCCTAAGGTGTTGCCCTTTGTCTACTTTTTGGATATTTATCAAATGATATGTCTAGCGCTTTTTTCCTGAGTTCCAGACCTTTATAGAAAAATCCTCAATGAGTATTCATCTGATATCCCATAGGTGTAGGGAGCCACAACACTGAACAAAGAGATTTCTGCCTCCATAGGGCTCACACCCCAAACGTCGCGCCTCATTCTGCCAAGCTTCCTCTTGCCTCTTGCCCTGTTTCCTTTTATTTAGGGGCAGCACTATCTACCAGTGGCTTCAGCCAGAAACTGGGAGTCATTCTAGAGTCAGGCAATGCCTGTCGGTTCTACTTCCTGGATTATCCTTTGACTCTACTGCCTTCTCTTCCTTTTCATTTCCCCTTTGGTTCATCCTTCACACAGGTGCTATGGTTTTCTTTCTGAACTACAAGCATAATGTTATAATTCTTGTCTTAAAGTCCATCAAAAGCTCCCTGTAGCACACAGGCATGTCACATCTTTTGACAGCTGGCCTCTCCCTTCCCTTCCAGTGCCTTCTCCCACTGTTGCTCCACAGAGACTTTGGATTCTCCCTTTCATGACTGCCCCTCAGCTTCCCCATTGAGCTCAGCTCCTTACCAATGCTCCACGCTTGTGTATGCCGCTCTCTCTGCCTGGGACACCCTTCCCCATTATTCCACCTGCCTAATTCTTGCTTATCCTACAAGACTGTTGAAGTATTGTCCCTCTGCCAATTTACTGATACCACCAGCTGATGTAAATCTTCTTTTTCTCTGTATTCAGGACCCTGAGCATAATTCTGTCATATCATATAGCGCCCTCTTGCAATTGTTGATTTTTTTGCCTTCTTTTAAATCTGTAAGATTTGGACTCATTGAAAATATGGAGCTACATCTTATTTGTGTCTTATATATTCTTTGTTGCCTAGGAGGTACCTTCAATGTATCAGATATTCAAGAAAGGATTTTTGAATTAAAAGAAGCAAATTAAAATTATAGTTTATGTAAAATTAATTTTTTAGAAGTTATTAGTAGCCTTTAAAATTTTTAATATTTGGTCTTCTTATTAATTAACTATGAGATTAAAATTGCTGTTTTAATAAAACACTTGCTGCAAAAGCAGGGTTAGTTTATGGTGTCCTCCATGTGAAGAATCTTGAGTACTGAATTCTGGTGGGTCTTCACAATGCTGAGTTCTATCCATCTTCATTAAACTGATGAAGTAAGTTTGCCATCATTTCCCAACATATGAAGTAGGATGTTGAGAAGACTTGCTACCTTTGTACCTTGGCGGATCCTCTGGTGACTTGACAGTTTGCTTCAAGTTTAGATAAACACTTAGAAGAAAAGCACTTCAAATTAAAACAGTCAGTAAGCTTGTTTAGTATATTTTAAAAGTTTGGCTTTTTTTTTTCTTACATTTTAGTTGCATCTTTATATCAGGGTTTTTCAACCTTGACAATATTGATATTTTGGGCCAGATAATTTTTTGTATTAGAGAATTGTCTTGTGCATTTATAGGATGGGCAGCAGCATTCTTAGCTTCTACTCATTAACTAGCAGTAGTACCGCCTGAATTATGACCACAAAAAATGTCTTCAGACATTGCCAAATGTCACTTGTCGGGGGTGGGAGGAATTGCCCCCTCCCTTGTCGAGAAACACAGCTTTACACTGTGTGTCTAAACGTCATTAGACACTGAGAGGCTTTTTGTAAATGAATTGATAATTTGAATTCATTGTTAAAACTCCCTGATGTGACTGCAAGGTAACTCAGCATTGCTAGTTTGTTGTTGCTGTTGTTTTCCTCTCTCCTAACAACACTCCAGGGTAAAACCTGTGTGAAGAAACAAATAGCTAACAGATTGTAGTCAGGTTAACACGCTAACCTCAGTCACGAAGGCTCGTCTTACACATGACCTGCAGCATCAGGTTTTACTAATGAGGAGAGAATGTAATTTCAGGAGGTCATAGCCAGCTTGTGCTTGTCTGGTAATCCTGGAAAGAGAATTTTTCTCCAGATGATTTAAATATTGGTTTATATACTCTGGAAAAAATATATTGCTTATTATTTCTAAAGATATGTGATGGAAAACTAGGAAAAAAAAAATCAATAAACCTGAATTTGGTCTGAGGAAAAAACAAAGTCAACAGAGTAGTAAAATCATGTAATCAGCTCTGTCCTTTTCTGCCTTGGCCCCCAACTCCTCAGGCTGTCTTTGGGTGATTACTTTACGTGGGTCTCACATACTCTGCAGACACCTGAGTGCTGGTGTCGACTGAATGAATGCTTGACTGTTGTTTTTTTGGTTTTTTTGGACAAAGACTAGTATGTAATTCTGTAAAAGTGATTTTGAAATGCCTGACATAGGATGCTTTAAAACACAGAATTCCATTATGTGATTTTATTTTTATCGTCAATAATAATTTTCAAGCTGAGAGCTGATTATATTTTTTAGAGTAAATAACTGCATTTAATAATATTAAGTGGTCTCTTAAATGTTTCTAGAGTTATCAATGAATAAGGCAAAATTACATTATATGAGTTTGCTTTCTTTAGACTTCTCTTTTAAAATTTTTTCCTTTTTTTTTCTTTTCAAAGATATGTACCTACTCTTTTTTCTCCTGACGCCTAACGTTAGACTAAGTCATCCCATGTGAATTGGTATTTTGTTCAGCCATTATGCCTAGCAAAGTATGTTTGCTTATAGGAATTTTTTTAATGCATCTATAATCTTTCTCATTTTAAAAGCATTTTAATCGTCACCACTCTTGGAAATACTGTCACTAGGATTGTAAGAACACAATGAATGTGGAATCATTTTTTAAAAATCCCTGTGAGTTGCCTGTACCTGACACCTCTGGAATGTGTTGTTATTTTCTCAGGTTTCCGGTTATATTGTCTATTGAGAATCACTGCAGTATCCAGCAGCAAAGGAAGATCGCGCAGTACCTGAAAGGAATATTCCGAGACAAACTGGACCTGTCATCTATAGACACAGGGGAGTGCAAACAGCTTCCAAGTCCTCAAAGTTTGAAAGGCAAAATCCTAGTGAAGGTAATTACTTCAAGTAATGCAACAAGAGGCAGTAATTATCAAGTAAGCCTGCCCTCCCTTAAGTCTAAAAACTGGCTTAAAAGGAGAATGATAATACTGAGGATGAATAAATGAAGGATTGTCTAGATCTATGTATGCCTCCTAATCCAATTTACTTATAGTCATATCTTCAGAAGAAGCTTATTGTTGACTAAGCACAAATTCTGGGATTTGTTTTTATGAAGTGAGAACACCAATACTGTAAGCCAAATGTTTAACATTTTAGTCTGTAATAGTTCACATCGGAGAGAAACGTATGCATAGGAGCGTGAGGTTCACGAAAGGAGAAGGCTCCTTGTATCCATTTCTGAAAGCATTTCTTTCAGATATTTTTCTCTTATTTCAAGCTCCAATAACTGTCAAAAAAGAAGTCTTCATGGTTGATCAGTCTTGGTTACGCAAGTGAGAAGAGCTCGCTTCAAAGAGGAGCATAGGCACAGACGCTGTGCCCCACAGGACTCATGTATACATGAAGGAGCAGTAGGTGAATAGAATGACATTTCATAAACAGATTTTCTGAGGGAGGAAACTTACTACCATAAATATTATTCATGCAAAGAATAGCCAGAAAGATGGTTCCTTGAGTTTTCAGACTTTGTGGTTTTACTTATTTTCAGTAAATTTTGTGTGTTTGGACTAAAACTACCTTAGATGGCTACATTGTTTTGAGATTAAAAACCTAAAGAAAAGCAGTCGAGTATTAATATTCAAACTATGTTATATTTTTACTTAAAAGGAATGTGTACAAAAAACCAGATATCATATAGGAAGAGTAGGAAAATCAAGGAAACAATGTAATTTCATGGCAAGACTTTATTTGGGGCTCTAAGGGAGGGCCACACATAGGAACCTGTTAGTCTATCAGTTAAGTGAAAATTATAGATTCTGAATCTATCAAGGAGGTGTTGCTAGACATTTGTATGGGTAAAAGCATTTTGAATAAAAGCTCCAAATAATGCAACAGATAACATTAAGGCAAATTTGCCTAAGTCTTGCTAAAGCAAACTCCTGTGATAAAAACTGATTTCTGAGTTCGAAAGTGAAATGTCATATTTATAGCCTTATAAATGTTTCCAAGTTTCCTAAATATTCTTTATTAAGCAGTCAGGAGGTAAATGCATATTAAATCCATTTGATGGAAATCTTTTCCTTTGGACAGTGGAACTTAAGGTGGATGTTTGATGTAAAGAGTCCTTTCTGCATATCTGCACTTGGGTCCTTTGGCACAGAATGTCCCAGGGCTCATGAGTGTCAGGGTGAATCACAGGCACTCAGTGGACGGGATGGCAGCAGCGTGAGCTGCAAGTATGTCAAGGACATCTGAGATCCATTCACTAGTAGTCGTGTTCTTCAGACTTTAGGGGGAGTGCCTGCATCTATGGACCAACCAACCCCCATTTAAAGCAAAAACAAGGGAACTGATTTTCTTTCCTGTGTTTCTTCAGCATCAGAGTGATCTCTGACCCAAAAGGCAGTTGTCTGAATGGATACTTACCACTTTGGAGATTGACAAATTATTTATTATTATAGCTATTACACACATATTCTCTAACCATGTATATATGCACATTTACATATATATAAATTTCCTAAATAATGCAAGCACACCTCGTTTTATTGCACTTTATTGTGCTTCACAGATACTGTGTTTTCTTACAAATTGAAGGTTTGCGGCAACCCAACCCTGTGTCCAGCAAGTCTATTTGGCACCATTGCACATGCTCATTTCATGTCTCCAAGTCACATTTTGGCAGTTCTCACGATAGTTCAAACTTTTTTTATTATTATTATATCTGCTGTGGTGGTCTGTGATCAGTGATCTTGGATGTTACTATTGTAATTGTTTTGCGGTGCCACAATACACATCAATGTAAGATGTCAAACTTAATTGATAAATGTGTGTGTTCTGACTGCTCTGCCAACTGAATGTTTTCCCATGTCTCTCCCTCTCCTTGGGCCTCCCTGTTGCCTGAGACCAACAGTACTGAAACTAGGCCAATTAATAACCCTACGATGGCCTCTAAGTGTTCAAGTGAAGGGAAGAATCACATATCTCTCACTTTCAATCAAAAGCTGGAAACAATTAAGCGTTTGGCACATCAAAAGCCAAAATAGGCTGAAAGCTAGGCCTCGTGCACCAAACAGTTAGCTAAGTTGTGACTGCAAAGGAAAAGTTCATGCTAATGAACACATGAATGATAAGAAAGCAAAATAGCCTTATTGCTGATATGGAGAAAGTCTGAGGGGTCTGGATAGATCAAACCAGCCACAACATTCCCTTAAGCCCAGGCCTAATCCAGAGCAAAGTCCTAATACTTTTCTATGCTATGAAGGCTGAGAGAGGTAAGGAAGCTGCAGAAGAAAAGTTTGAAGCTAGCAGAGATTTAAGGAAAGAAGCCATCTCCATAACAAAGTATAAGGTGAAGCAGCAAGTGCTGATGGAGAAGCTACAGCAAGTTATCCAAAAGATCTAGCTAAGATAGTTGATGAAGGTGGCTACAATAAACAATAGATTTCAGTGTAGACAAAACAATCTTATCTTGGAAGAAGATACCATCCAGGACTTCCATAGCTAGAGAGGAGAAGTCAGTGCTTGGCATCAAAGCTTCAAAGGACAGGCTGACTCTCTTGTTAGGGGCTAATGGAACTGAGTGGCTTTAAGTTGAAGGCAGTGATCATTTACTATCCACCAAACCATAGGGCCCTTAAGAATTATGCTAGTTCTACTCTCCTGGGCTCTATAAATGGAACAACAAAGCCTGGATGACAGCATATTTTTTAATAGCATGATTTACTGGATATTTTAAGCCCACTATTGAGACTTACAGCTCAGGAAATGATTCCTTTCAAAAAATTACTACTCATTGACAGTGTACCTAGTCACCCAAGAGCTCTGATGGAGATATACAAGGAGATTAATGTTTTCATGCCTGCTATAAAATATCCATTTTGCAGCCCATGGATCAAGGAGTAATTTCAACTTTCAAGTCTTATTATTTAAGAAATACATTTTGTCAAGACCATAGCTTCCATAGGTAGTGATTCCTCTGATGGATCTGGGCAAAGTAAATTGAAAACCTTCTGGAAAGGATTCATCTTTCTAGATGCCATTAAGAGCATTCATGATTCATGGTAGGAGGTCAACATAACAACATTAACATAAATTTGGAAGAAATTGATTCCAACCATCATGGACGATTTTGAGGGGCTTAAGACGTGAGGAAGTAACTGCAAATGCAGTAGAAATAGCAAGAGAACTAGAGTTAGAAGTGGAGCCTGAAGATGTGACTTAATTGCTATAAATTCATGATTAAACTTTAACAGATGAGAAGTTGCTCCTTATGGATGAACAAACAAGGTAGTTTCTTGTGTATAATCTGCTTCTGATAAAGATGCTGTGAACATTGTTGAAATAACAGCAAAGGATTTAGAATATTACATCAATTTAATTGATAAAGCAGCAGCAGGGTTTGAGAGTATTGACACCATTTTTGTGAAAATTTCTAATATGAGTAAAATGCTGTCAAATAGCATCATGTGCCACAGAGAAATCTTTTCTGAAAGAGGCAATTGATGCAGCAAGGTTCATTGTTGTCTTATTTTAAGAAATTGCCACAGCAACCCCAGCCTTCAGCAACCACCACCCCGATCAGAGAGCAGTCATCATCACTGAGGCAAGGCCCTTTTTCAGCAAAAAGATTAAGACTCACTGAAGGCTCTGATGATTGTTACCATTTTTTAGCAATAAAATATTTTTAAATTAAGGTATGTACATTTTTTTAGATATAATGCTCTTGTACACTTAATATGCTATAGTGTAGTGTAAACATAACTTTTATGCGCACTGGGAAACCAAATAATCGTTATGACTTGCTTTATTACAGTGGTCTGGAACTGCACCCACAATGTCTTTGAGGTATACCTATAAACAAAAAGTTACTTTAGAGCAAAAATAATAACAAACTTAGTAATTTTCCATAGACTCTTATTCCTGAAAGTAACCTTAGGTATGTGGTCCAAGGTTCCTGCTTTTACAGATGTGAATCACAGAGTTGTTACCACTCTCCTGGGGCCATGCAGCCAGATAGCTGGAAGCTGAGAGGTGGCCACGGTTTTAGTATCTAGCAATATTTCCACATATTATGAATGAATTAATCTAATTTTAGAATGTAACTCATTTTTTTGTTTTGTTTTGTTTTTTGGATTTTTTTTTTGCGGTGGGGTCTCACTATGTTGCCCAGGCTAGAGTGCAGTGGCTATTCATAGGCACGATCATAGTGTACTGCAACCTCAAACTCTTGGCTTCAAGTGATGCTCCTGCCGAGAGCTGCCTCCTAGGTACAGGCATATGTCACTTCTCCAGACTTAGGGTATAACTCTGCATGAAATAGTGTGTAGATTAGAAAGGGACCCCCAGCAGAAACCTAGGTCATTTTTCATTTACATCTATACCAGACCGCAGTTAATTTGTTAAGCTACATAAGATTCTGCCTAAGTTCATTCTTTAATTTTCCTTAGTAGTAACACCGTTGATAAGAGATATTGAAAAACAATGGTCTGTTGCATTGCTTTTCTGCCTGGATAAAGTATCTTTTGAGAACCAGGAATGGTCGAAAATATGGGCCTCATGATACAGGATCTTTAAAATGAGGATGTCATGTGAATAGTCCATGAGGGTGGCTTTTTCTTTTTGTTCCCTCAACGCTTTGCCACCCTTCAGCGCAGGGAGCTACAGCTTAGTGCTGCAGCCCTCTCTGCTCCTCACCTGCACAACAGACTGACATTTCCCTTTCCATCTGGGGCCATCACAATCATCTGCATTATTTGAGGATTATTGTTCTGTATTGGATGATGTTATTTCTTATGTTTGTTTGCTCTGATCTGCTGAACATTTAAGTACTATATTAGTTTTGATGCTATTTCAAAAGAGGGACTTGCTGTCACTACATTTGAAATGTCTTGTGTATACCTTTATCTTGGTGTCTGTCACTGTGCCCCAGACAAAGCTGATACTGAGCAAATAAGTGGTGGTAAATACACAAAGGAGTTTGTATCTTGGTGCTTGTGTGTTCCTAAGTGTGTCTGGCCACCACTTAATTGAGTTCCTTATTTCTAGTGCTGCCATATTATCATAACTACTCTACTAATACCCCCCAAAATAAAGAAAAATTTAAACTCATTTTGTAGGAGCCTTCTGTATTAATAAGACCTAAAATAATATATAGAAATAAATGCCTTAATTCTGACCTGCCTTAGCATTAATGGTACACAAATTAGATGTGTACCATTTAATCTTACCTTTTTAATCTTACAAATGCCCCTCTGTATGTTGAAGAAAATATTTACCCAAATCCCAGTAGTTTGGGTTCTTTTTTTTTTTTTTTTTTTTTTGAGACAGAGTCTCACTCTGTTGCCCAGGCTAGAGTGAGTGCCGTGGCGTCAGCCTAGCTCACAGCAACCTCAAACTCCTGAGCTCAAGCGATCCTCCTGTCTCAGCCTCCCAAGTAGCTGGGACTACAGGCATGCACCACCATGCCCGGCTAATTTTTTCTATATATATTTTTAGCTGTCCATATAATTTCTTTCTATTTTTAGTAGAGATGGGGTCTCGCTCTTGCTCAGGCTGGTCTCGAACTCCTGAGCTCAAACGATCCGCACACCTCGGCCTCCCAGAGTGCTAGGACTACAGGCGTGAGCCACCGCGCCCAGCCTAGTTTGGATTCTTAATACAGATTTTCTTTTCATTACATAACATATCTGATCAGCTTTTAAATTATCAGTAGTGTTAATGACCCAAGGTCAAGAGCTTTGGGTATCGAGCAAGGTGCAGGAAAACTGGGGGAGAGATTTCTCTCAAAACCTGACTAATCTGTGGTCCTGTGGAGGAAAGATGCGGGCAAGGGGAGATCCAGAATGCTGAAGGGGGTGATAATGGGGTGGAGAGCAGGAGTACTAAAAGTCACTAGAGCTCGGGTTTAGAGACCAGCCTGGATGGTAGTCTGGGATGATATTTAGAAATTGATCAGTATTTCTGGCTGCCAAGCATGTGAACATCCATCCTTCCATGTTTAAGGAGTTCCCTATTCCCATGTTTTAAGGAATCTCTTTATAGGAGCTCAGTATGCTAGACATTTGCCTTTGCAGCCTGTCATAGAGCTAGAGTATGAGAACTCCATCTAGATGCCACCAATCAAGGGACCTTGCCCCAGGCATTGATGTAGAAACTACAGTAGTGAAGTGGGACCACGCTGAACCCATCCTAATGAGGGCTGGTACGAGTGGTTGCAGCTGCATATAGATAGGGCCCGAAGGCAGCATTTCTGGCAGGAGTTCTTGATGTCCATTGTGTGGATGATGGAGTTGAAAGCCATGAACTCTTGTCTTAGTTGTGTTGGAAATTGTATCTTCAGTGGATTAGTTCTGCCTCATGGTTTTGGTTGGTGATTGTATTAGGTATCTATTTTTACATAGCAAATTATCCCCAAATTTAGCAGCTTGAAATAACAAACATTGATTACCCCACAGTCTCTATAGCTCAGGAACCTGGGTGTGGCTTACCTTTGTCCTTTGCTCAAGGTGTCTCATGAGGCTGTAATTAAGGAGACATCGGGACTGTAGTCATCTCAAGGCTCAACGGGGAGCAGCTCTGCCTCATGCGAGGGGCTGTTGTTGGCATGTTTCAGTTCCTTGTAGGCTGTTGGCCTCTCTCACTTCCTTGCCATGTGGGTCTCACCATTTCACAATACCATTGTGTGAGAGAGTGAGAGAGAGACATATCTCTGAGAAGGGGGGTGGCAAACACA
Source organism: Eulemur rufifrons (assembly GCF_041146395.1). Classification (NCBI taxonomy): domain Eukaryota; kingdom Metazoa; phylum Chordata; class Mammalia; order Primates; family Lemuridae; genus Eulemur; species Eulemur rufifrons. The sequence goes on from NC_090989.1 coordinate 103,519,629, forward strand.
GAGGAAGGCATAGTTTTCCTGTAACATAATCTCAGCAGTGACCTCTGGTCACTTTGCTATATTTTATTTGTAGAATTAGGGCACTAGGTCCAGCCCACATTCAAGGGGAGGGGATTACAGAAGGGCATGGGTACCAAGAGGCAAGGGACATTGGGTGCTATTTTAGAGGCTGCCTGCCACAGTGGCCTTGGCCACTTAGCCTCAGAGCTGGTTCTGCCCTACCTCCAACCTTCTAATCAATTCAGTACTCAACACCCTATTAAAATTTCTTTTTGCAGTAAGAAGGCTTACTGTATCTTACCGATAGAGATAGCTAGCTCCCTTACTGATAGAAACCCTTATCAGGCTCCTGGGCCTTGCCCTCTACTGCTTTTTATTATTTATATTTACTTTTTCTGAATATAAATTGGGAAATGCAGAAAAGGCGAAAATAACTATTAATACCATCATAGCACTGTTACTCATAGATTAATTACCCCTAACAATTGATCATATTTCCTTCCAGACTTTTTCCCCTGTGTTTTTATATAGGGGATCATGTATATAGTTCTTTAACTGTATGTCTTGCCATCTTATTATGAGAATGTTCCCTTGTCAAAAGGCCCCTGATTTCTACAATGTGTTTGTAAGTGAGTCATGAGTGGCCTGGTCCCGGGGAAAGTGCTCAAGCTGGGGAGGAGTCTCGCTGCATTGTCTGTGAAAGAGGGGCTTGCTACATGCCAAGGGGCACAGCAGACAAGTGTTAAGGACATGTTTGCCTGCCTGGGATAACAAGCTATTTTAGGAGCCTTAGCATGTTGGTTGTTGTCTTAGTCCCTTTGGGCTGCTATGACAAAATACCTTAGACTGGGTAATTTATAACAACAGAAATTTATTGCTCACAGTTCTAGAGGCTGGGAAGTCCAAGATCAAGGTGCTGGCAGATTTGGTGTCTGGTGAGAGCCCATTCCTCATAAATGTGTCCTTCCGTGATGGAAGGGGCAAGGGAGCGTGGTGGAGCCCTCATAACTTAGTCACTTCCCAAAGGCCCTACCTCTTAACACTATCACACTGAGTATTAGGAGGGTATATGAATTTTGAGAGACACCAACATTCAGACCATAGCAGTTGTACATGATGAGATGAGGTGATACTTGTTGTGATGAGTCATATATTCCTGAAAAGAAATCTGGTCTGCTTTTTATTTAAATATAGTACCCCTAATTAATTATATTTAATTGAAAGTAATGACTTCCTTTTTTAAAAAGTCTCTTCCCCTCTTATTCTGTCCCTAAATCAAACTCTCTGCTTTCTAGTCAGTTTGAAGTAAAGACTGGCCAAGGGATAGCACACTTTATTTTCATTTTTACTTTTTCAAAATGGTTTTTAATTATGGTAAAGTACATATGACATAAAACCTACCTACTTACCGTCTTAACCATTTCTAAGTGCATGGATCAGTGATACCAAATACATTCACATTGTTGTGCAACCAATCTCCGGAGGTCTTCATTTTGCAAAACTGAAACTCTATACCCATTCAGCAACAACTCCCAGTTCCCCCTGCCCCAGCCCTTGGCCACCACCACTCTACTTTCTGTTTCTATGAATTTGACTGGTCTAGGTACCTCATAAAAGTGGAATCATACAATATTTGTCCTTTTGTGTCTAGCTTATTTCACTAAGCCTAATGCCTTCAAAGTTCATCCATGTTGTAACATGTATCAGAATGTCATTCCTTTTAAAGGATATATAATATTCCATTGTATTTAATATATATGTACCACATTTTGTTTATCCATTCATCAATCAATGGATACTTGGGTTACTTCTACCTTTTGATTATTATAAATTTATTTTCATTTTTAAATGGAGTGTTTTTTTCCATTTCAGGGCAAGAAGTTGCCTTATCACCTTGGGGACGATGCAGAGGAAGGGGAAGTTTCCGACGAAGACAGTGCAGATGAAATTGAAGAGGAGTGCAAGTTCAAGCTCCATTATGTAAGTTGTAGGCATGCCCATACTTTCTCCCCTCAGTGTGCTGCAGTAAAAATGGGGTCCTAAATTACTGCTGTACTGAAGTCCTCACAAACGTAGTGGCTGTATGTAGAAAGGATGTTTATTGAAAACTATGTGTGCTGATACACAAATACTCAAATGTTTGTTGAGTGAATGAGTCAAGGATTCTTTTGTCTTAGAGTTGGAAGGAATGTTAGTGATTAATCCATTTAACACCTGTCCAGGGACAAATCTCCTTCTATTACAAATCCAAAAATCAAATTGCAGTTGGAAATGTTACTATCTTGGATGAAGAAAATCTGGCTCTAGCATTGCCTTCTCTGGCTCATGTTAGCCACCCCCTTGTGCTGCCTGTCAAGGCTGGCTGGAAGAGCTCCAGCTGCACGTAGGCCTGCTTCTTTAGGGTGCCCATCCCCTCTCTGAAAATATGTACCTTAGACCAGAGGATTCCAAGCCCTTCCAGATATGAGACTCTTGGCTAAATCTTTAACTTGCCACATCTTAATTGAAGTGGCACAGAATAGTTTGTTACCTGCTTGGTGCTTCACACCCTTACCTCTTTTCTAGATGAAAAAGCTGTCTTTGCAGCAAAGCACCAATTAGCTATGTGATATGAGGGAAATGCAAACCAGAAAGAAATATAAGTTTAAAGAGAAGCCCCACCCTGCACCTTCCATGACTTGTATGAGTGCCAAAACCACACAACCTGAGAGTAGCACATGCTCACGATAGTTTGGTATAGGGTTTAGGATTTTATTTCTATCGAAAAGTGGTATTTCTCTAGACATCTGGGTTATGATGATGCCGGTCTAAAAAAAAAAACAGAAAAATTTTGCATAAATTCTTCTAATTTACACCATTGCCCTGAATTCAATGATTATGTTGTTAACAACAGTCCCAGTCCCAGTCTGCTCTCCTCCAGATAACACTGTGATGCCTTGCCTGTAGGTGTGAAAGGGAACTGGCAATATTTCCAAGGGGACAAGTGCTTAATGACGGCTGAAGTCTCAGTAGACCCATCTTTCTTGGCTTTAATGCACATTACAGGGATGAAGTGGAAGAGATACAGCTTGAAGTGAAAAGGCAAAATTACCATCTGTATTAATCTCTTGCTCTTTAATAGTTTATGTTAGCTCAATTAAATGCCACTAACTAATAGGGCTATAATTACAGAAAATGAACCTAAACAGATTTACATGACTGAAAATACTGTTAACATTTTAAATAGTTGCTTTTTTCTCTTTTAGATATTTGTTATTTTTGTAATTAATTATTTATGTTATGGATAATTTAGCTTTATTTTTTAACTTTATTTTATAAATCAGACTTTTGTCTCTGATTTTTCATTACGTTGCATTTTGTTTCCCAGATCTCAGTTGCCAGCCTCAGTCTGTCATTTGAAAGCAGAAAACAGAGAGGTTTGACCAAGTTATGTGTTTAAGCAATGCTGTTTTTAGTGAAAACCAGTGGTAGAAATGTAACTACTCTGACAGTGTAGTCATTTATTGCTCTGACTAAAACCCAGGTTATTCTAGTTTCTAAATCCATCCAGCTGTATCATTCTTCTTCCGATGTCAGTGAGTCTTCCAACTTCCTAAGTTAAATACATATAATCATAAAGAAGCATTAGGAATATAGTATTATGGGAACAAATGAGCAATTTCACCCGTGAAGTATCCAACTGGATTCCTCTCATCTTCAAAGTCTCTCAGTCTAGAAACCCATGTAAGTAGATAGTTTAGAACATGATTCCAAAAAATTAGACATGATCTTTCATGTGGATTCTTTGATTTGGCCCAAAGTGAAAGTAGAGCATCTTAACTGTAAAGATTTACAGGGGTCTCTTTGTTATATTTTGGGAGATAAAATATGTAAAGAAACCAAAATTATAGAAATATGTAAAGTTTATACTTTATTTTTTCCAAACCACTTTTTTGCTACTTTTGAGCTCTTCCGAGAAAAGGCAATGGTATGTTTAGAAAGCCAAAGTGCTATCTTGTAATCTGTCAATTTATAGTCCTATTGTTGGCAGAGGGCTCAAATGCCTTCTCTGAGTGATGAATTTAAATTGCCTGATGTAGCCAAATACCTGACATATTTTTGCAAAGACAATATACTGTATATTGTTCATGTGAACCAATAATTACCTTAAAGGAAGCTCTTACCATCAGTTTTAAGTTGACGGAATGTGATTATATTTATATCTGAATTATTGCAATAAATAAAAATTTTAACTAAGCATTCACGGACACTGGAACACTAACTCTCATGAAGTTATATAAGATTCATTTGTGCATTCAACACATTTTTATTGAGCATCTCCTGTTGGAGGTGTGCCCATCACTATTGTAGGTGTTGGAGCATCTATCAGTAACCAAACAGACAAAACTCCTTGCCTACATGGAGTTTACTCACGAATGAGAAAGGAAGAGAATAGACAAGAAACAAGACAAATAAGTAGAATATGCATGTATAGTGTAATAGACAGTGATAAGCGCTAAAGGAAAAAAGGGTGTGTATGTGTGTGTGTGCATGTGTGCATGCCTGTGCCCACGCTTATGCGTGTGTGTGTGAAGGTGTGTGTGTGAAGTTTTAGATGAGATGTCCAGGAAAGGCTTCACAGGGAAGATGCATTTAAGCAAAGAAGTGAGGAGGTAGCCAAGTTGATACCTGGGGAAGAATGTTGCAGGCAGAAGAAATCCCAAGAGCAAAGGTCAGAAGGTAGATTTGCAGCTCTCCCAGAGTTACCCTGGTGTTAGAAGCAGATCAGGAGAACAGGACTCCTGTTACTTCTAAGTAAGCCATTCAAACCATGCCATAAGGCTTTTGCTTCTGTAATAAACGCTTTCTGTTGTTGAATTAATTAAATTCTTTAAGCTTTTGACACATATTATTTTGTGACTTCAGCCAGAGAAAATCTGGTTCATAATGTATAAGCCACAAAATAAAGGCAGTATGTTCAGTCACCCACGATCATATAGCACAAAGACATGGGACAATTTCCTTTTAACCACAGTACAGTAATCTAACAGATTTGATTTCTTGAGGTCAGCTAACCATTATTCATCTTTATGAGGTCCTCTAATGTCAGTGTGACTTACAGACTTCCCAGACCCTTATTTCAACTTCACTGATTTTTTTTTTTTTTTTACCTCTTCTGCTCATTTATTCAACATCTTTCTTGCCCTCTCTCAATCCGTGTTTAGCCAGCCTCTCAGGCATAAACGTCAGCTGTCTCCTCACATGAAGCTCACCCGGTAAACACCGAGCCTTCCAACGTGTGCTGAATGAGCCCTAGTACAGTAACTTGTAGAAACTTTTGTCTTATGCTTTAAAGCCAAGATTTAGTCTGTGTGTATCTATTGCTCACTGTACATTTTATTCATTTTCCTCCTTTCTCACTACTTTAGCTACAGTTTCATCTTCTTTCCTAAGTTATACCTTCTATGCTTTGAGCCATTTTAAGGAGTATGAATCTTGGTAGTTTAAAATGTATCCGCACTCCCAGAGGGGGTGGGTTTTACCTCTTGGGATTGTGAGTTCTTGCTACTGAAAGTGTTCAGTCTGAGTGGAAATGCTCACGTGCTGGGCATGATGGGAGCCCTGGCAACAAGGGTTAGGGAATGAGGAAGGTGACCTGGAAGATCTCTGGAAGGTTGCCGATGTTTCTAGTATGTGATACGACTGGTCCTTAGACAGAAGAACATGTTTTAAGTGAGCTAAAGGAGCAAGCAGGCAACAGTAGAGGACAGGAGCAGAGGCACAGGCGCGAATGGCTGAGAAGCAGCTGCTCTGCAGCCCGAGACCTTCAAGGGCTTGGGCAGCTGTAAGGCGCTCACAAAGGGCAGCAATATTGTTCTTCCTGTCTCCAGACTCTAGTCCAAAAGGAGAAAGAAAAGACTTTTGAGGATGTTGAGATACTCCAGTTTTTTGGTTTTTTGGTTTTTGTTTGTTTGTTTTTTAAAGCAGAGATCCTCAACTTTGCACATTGGAATGACAGGGGAGCTTTTAAAAATCCCAGTGTCTGGGTTCCAGCTGAGAGATTCTGTTGTATTGGTTTGGGGTATGGCCTGAGAATGTTGAGCAGTCCCTGGTGATTCCAGTGTGTAGTGGAGCTAGAGTGCTGCTGTTTGAAAGGGTCCCTCTTAAGGAGCAAGGCCCCTCCAACCCAGTCTCTCCCCTTTCCTGCTTCTTCCCAGTTGGGAAGGACGGTTGTGGTTTGGGGCAGCCCTCTGCTTTTTCAGCGATGCTTTAATTTCATGCTGGAGACAAAATGAGAATGTGTTTGTGTGTGTCATTGATTGATCCATGGTAGAGAAAGACTCCTGTATCCAATTTACCTCTCAGAAAAGGGAACTGGGACCTGTGGTTACTACTCTGGTGGAAACTCCTCCTGACCATATTGATGGCTGCCTCCCCTTCCCCCTCAGCTGCACCGTCCTTCCTGTCCCCCTGGCCCAGAGAACAAAAAAGCAAGATACGTGTGGCTTTCAGCAGTGGTCTCTGCCACAGCTGCACGGTGGCTGGAGGTCTCTAGGTCAAGTGTCTGTCTCAGCTTCCTTTCAGTAGTGCCACCGGGTTCCAGGACCGAATGATAATATATTAATGAAACCTCAGCCACACATTTATTTGTTCTCCATGACTGCCCGTTTTCTTGTGCTGTAAATCACAGAGAATAAAAAGATCAACAGGCAGAGATATCATTCCTTCAGCAACTACCAGCCTTCAGAGGATGTGAAGTGAATAGTTATAGCCTTTGTGTTAAGCATTCATTATTTTACTGGTGCCAGTCGGTCCTGGCTTTGTATTTTGAGCCTTGCTGTGCTGACAGTGAAAGCGACTTGGCATAATGGCTGCAGTTCATCTCCTTACTGTCTCAGACTGTTTGTGAGGCCCTGAGCGAGAGAAGGAAATGGATGCTCATTCAGAGCCTCCTGTGTGAGACTGGGCACGCTAGGTGCTCTCACACGCTTTCTCTCTATTCTCCCAACAAACACGCTCTCCACCAGGCTCTGGGTCACTTGATCGAATCCACTAGAGGTTAGAGACCTGGAGCTCCTTTCTTGGATCTGCTTCTGACCTTAAGTGAAACCTACTGTTTTCCCCAGAGGGATTACAGTGATGTATTTCCCGGGTTTCAGGACAGGAATAATTGTTGTTTAAAACATGAGCCTGCTCATGATTATTTTTTTTCTTTTAAAGACAGGGTCTCACTCTGTTGCCCAGCCTGGAGTGCAGTAGTGTGATTACAGCTCGCTGCAGCCTCAGAAACCTGGGCTCTAGTGATCCTCCTGCCTTAGCCTCCTGAGTAGCTGGGGGCTATAGGTGAGCACCACCATGGCTAATTTAAAAAAAATTTTTTAGGGATGGGGTCTTGCTATATTGTCCAGGCTGGTCTTGAACTCCTGGCCTCAAGTGATCCTTACTACTCAGCCTTCCGAGTAGTTGGGATTACAGGCACAAATCACTCCACCCAGGTATGCTCATGATTAGTTTGACTTACGAATTTATCTTTTTCTGTAACAATATAAAAGAGATGGCTGCAGTATCATGTGGCAAAAAAGACACAATTTCTTGGGTTCAAGTTCCAGTTCAGCCCTTTGATAGGCATGTGTGTTCAGAGTTGCTGAATCTTTCTGCCTCTGTGTCGTTATGAGAAAGAATGAGCTAATTCCAGTGCTTACTTTAAAAGGTGTTTGTCGGCTCAGATGAAGTATTATTATGTGACGGTGCTTTGTGACCCTTGGCACAAGACAGTAGTCCCCCATTATCTGCGGTTTTGCTTTCCACAGTTTAGTTATCCATGATTAACTGTGGTCCAAAAATATTAAATGGAAAATTCCAGAAATAAACAATTCATAAGTTTTAAATTGTGTACCGTTCTGAGTAGCATGATGAAATCTTGCACCCTCCTGTTCCATTTCACCTGGAACATGAATCATCCCTTTGTCCAGGGTATCCATCCATTACTATACAGGAAGAAAAGTAGTGTATGAATAGGGTTCGGTACTATCCGTGGTTTCAGGCATCCACGGGGGATTTTGGGATATATCCCCCACAGATAAGCGGGGACTACTGTATACAGTCTTAGTTGCTTTTTCTATGTTCTACTGTGGCTCTTTTCTTCATGTTCATATGGTTACTGGTTATTTTGATGTTGTTTGTTTTCTCCACGCTTTTGTTCACATGAAAATGCTGTTCTTCTGCACTTTGCCAGATGATCAGCTCTTATTTGTTGTAGCGGGTTGACTTGGCCACTAGAAGATAGGTCTAAGTCCTAACCCCTGGTATGTGTAAATGCGACAGTATTTAGAGAAAGGGGCTTTGCAGATGTAATTAAGTTAAGGATCTCAAGATAATATAATTCTGGACTAACCAGGTGAGTCCTAAGTCCAATCACAAGTGTGCTCGTAAGAAGAGATGATACGGACAGGAGGGGGACACACAGGAGAAGGCCGTGTGAAGACGGAGGCAGAGATTGGAGTGACGCTGCCACAAGCCAAGGAATACCTGGAGCCCCCATAAGCTGGGAGAGGCAAGGAGGGATCCGTCCCTAGAGCCTTTGGAAAGAGTGTGGCCCTGCCAACACCTTCATTTCATACTTTCGGCCTCTGTGAGAAAATAAATTTCTGTTGTTTTAAGCTACCAAGGTTATGGTGATTTGTTACAGCATTCACGGGAAACTAATACACTCATCTTTTAAGGCGTGGCTCAGGTGTCCTCTGCTCCTGGCAGTCTCCTGAATCCCCGAGGCTGGGCAAAGTGCCCTCTTCTGTGTGCACATGGCACCCCGCACACTCCACTATGCCACTCTGCTTGTTCTTGTGTGTGTAACTATCCATTGAGGGGTCAGCCTTCTCCGTGACGCTGAGGGTTCTGTGAAGTGGCAGTGTTCCTCCGTAACACGTAGCAGAAGCTCACTCCATGTTTGTTTCATGCAAAATGAGTTTTGCTCTCAAACTTTTGCTCATCTTTATTAAATCCTCTAGCACACTAGCCTAGGCACTTAGTGCCTGCCGTGGGGACTAGTGTGTTTGGCTTTTCATCTGCAGACACCCTTCCTCTTTTACCACACACTGCCCGATTAATATTATTTCTAGAGTATTCCTCAGGCACTTGTCCACTCTCATCAGAGACTCTCAGACTCTTGCTTTCAAGTCCCTCCGTTCTCCAAGGTACTTTATCTGCCACTACCTTCCTCCACTCCTGCTCTAGGAAAATTCGTGTGCTCCTTGTGTTTGCAGAACATGCTTTACGCATCTAAATCCTTTGTTAGAACTATGGATGAGAGGAAAGCCCCTCTCTCCGTCATTATTGAAATAATCACCATGAGAATCCCAGTCAGTTCCCACCTGTTTGGTGAGGCCTTTTCTGTCACTGAGGCAGGAATGCCGTGTTTTATTCTCAGAACCTCTGTTGTACTGGGTGTTTGTGCTTTTGTAGGGATCTGTGGAGAGCAAGGTAAGATATTTGGGAACATGCTTTTGCTAGCATAATGGGGTTTCCCTTCTGATGTCAAAGGCCACCTCTTTCTCATCTTTGTGCCCTCTTCCAGACCTGAGGGTCTCCAGTGAAGTGGAGTGCCTCATTCATTGGGTATGTTAAAGATATTAATGCATGTGATAGTGCTATAGGGAAATTCAATAGCTATCCTGTTGTAGATTTTTAAAAATTTTGCCTTAGGGCATTCATATTGCTTTATATAGGATTTTTTGAAAATGAATTCATTATTGGAAAGCTACTCATTTTGTAGCATTCAAATATAATGACCTCTTAAAAATACATTTGCAAATGGAAAAATGGTCTTAAGCTTTTGGTGAAGAATGTGGGAATTGTTCTTAGGGAGGAGTAGTCCTTTCCTCACCTTTGCATGGATTGGTCTTTGGCAAGTGGTTGAAGAATTTACAGAGAGGTACTGGGCAGAGGGAGGGGTGGGCATATTTGAAGAGCAGAAGAGCAGTGAATAGATGCTAGGCCTGTTGGCTTCAGGTAGAGCTAGGTGGCTAAAAAGCTGTGCTAAACAAGACTTCAAAGGAATCTATATCCCTTGATCATCTCACAATTGTATGAGTCATCATCTGGACACAGGTGTAGCTCTATTATCCAAAACCCTTAAAATTAGTTGTGATCTTAAAGTATTAATAATTATAATGGCAAATCATGGTACAAGTTAAGTATTGAATTTCCTCTAATCATATAGTGGAGTTGGAGATAAGAAAGAAATTTTATCCTAAAATAATCCTCAACTCTAGAAATTTCCATAGCATTGGAAGAAAGTAAAGAAAGTGATTTTTTTTTAATTGCACACTTTTGCTCAAACTCACCTATGTAGGTTTAGAAAATTTAGTCTCAAAAAACTTTCCCTGGCCTTCCACCTATTGAAAGCATGAAATATGGCCAGGCACAGTGGCTCACGCCTGTAATCCTAGGAGGCCTAGGCAGGAGGATTGCTCGAGGTCAGGAGTTCAAGGCCAGCCTGAAAAAGAGTGAGACCCCGTCTCTACTAAAAATAGAAAGAAATTATCTGGACAGCTAAAAATATATACAGAAAAAAATTAGCCGGGCATGGTGGCACATGCCTGTAGTCCTAGCTACTTGGGAGGCTGAGGCAGAAGGATTGCTTAAGCCCAGAAGTTTGAGGTTGCTGTGAGCTTGACGCCACGACACTGTAGCCCAGGCAACAGAGCAAGACTTTGTCTCAAAAAAAAAATAATAATAATAAAAAATAAAAAAAAAAAAGCATGAAATAGCACAGTGGGAAGGGCTTTGGAGTCCTGAGTTTTGATGCTGCCTGAGTTACTTGCTAGCTCTGTAGCCTTGAGCAAGTATCTTAATTTCTCTATGCATCAGATTCTATATCACTGAAGTGGAAATGATAATAAGACTTTATAAGGTTCTTGAGAGTTGAATGCAGTCACACGAAGAGTAGCTGGCAGAAAATGAGTTCTTAATAAACAGTAATGATTATTATAGGATTTGTGGAGGAAGGAGGACCAAAATGGTACAATGAGCTTAATTTCCTACAGGTAATCGGAAAATAATGAAATTATGAAAGCAATCGTAGCTTGATCAAAGGGTGCATTCTAATGGATTCTGTGTTTCTTAAGGAAAATCATTTGCATTACTTAATTCTTTGCAGAATAATGGGACCACTGAGCATCAGGTGGAATCTTTCATAAGGAAAAAACTGGAGTCACTGTTAAAAGAATCTCAAATTCGAGATAAAGAAGATCCTGATAGTTTCACAGTGAGGGCACTACTGAAGGCAACGCATGAAGGCTTAAATGCACACCTAAAGCAGGTATATGGTTCCCTCTTGTATTTGTCTTTTGACAGGAAAGGAAAGTACTGCATACTTTGTTTCCAATCATTTGTCATTTGTGAAATGCTTCTCTAGCTTCTTCCATTTCTATCTTCATATTGCTTGAGAAGTGAAAATCTCTGAGTGCAAAATTATTTGAGAAATAGTTACAAGTAGATGGGTGGGTGGGGGTGGAAATGACTCAAATACTGCTTTACTGGGACCCTCAGGACAAGGCACAGTGTCCCTCGACTCATCTTCCCAATGCACACTCCCATAAGGGAAGAGGTTTCAGCCACCGTGCACTCACCCTCCCACCTCCCATGTCCAATCAGCATCTGGAGCTTGCACCTCCTGAGTCTGTTCACTTCTATTCGTGGCTGTGTCCTAATCTAGACCAAGCTCACCTCTCATCTAGACTTCTCTTGCCGTCTTCAATCTAATCCCCACTCTGAAATCAGTATGATTTTTAAAAGATGGATATCTGATCATGTTATTCCACTGTTTAAAATTCTTCAGTGGCTTCCAATTATGCTTGGGATAAATTGCAAACTCTTTAACCAAACTTTCAAGGACCTGCATCATTGTATCTTTGCCTGTATCTCCAGCCTAGGATCTCCCATTTGTTTCCCTGTCCTACCATCTTCCATATTGTCACACCAGCCACTATTGCCTTTGTATGTCCCAGTCTTCCTCACATTCCATTTCTTCTGTCTGGAACACCCTATTCTGACATCTGTTCTAGCTAACTCCTACCTAGTCTTTTAAATTCTAGCTTTCATGGGTATCCTGAATGAGTCCTGGCTTGACCCCTGGACTAGGTTAGCTATTCCCTTTATATTGTCCATGGTAGCCTGTTATATCTTCTCCTTTCTGCAGTTTTTTTTAAAACATACATTGCAATTTGTTCAGTGTCTGTCTTCACAACTAGACTGGATCCCATGAAGACAGGAACCATGTCTGTCTTGAAAACCATTGTTTTTCTGGTTTGTATAGTGACTGGGGCTTAGTAAGACCTTCATAAATAGTTGTTGACTGAATGAATGAGTGGATGGTTTGGGCTCTGGCTGAGATTTTTAGCTCTGCTTCCTAATAAAAATATCATAAATGGGCAGGGAAGCTGGATAGTGGGTTTAGTGATGCTCCCATTGTCAGGCAATGAGGGCATTTAGTCTGGCCCAGAGAAGATCCATGTAGCTGTTGGCTCAGCTAATGGCAGCCTTCCCTGCTACCACCACATGTCTTCCAGGGCTCAGTGATCCTCAGATAGAGGGAAGAACATATGGAAGTGACCACCCTTGAATCCAAGTAATCACTCAGCAATGGTGGTTGCCCTCTAGATCCTAGGCTGTTTTTCAGGTCTGTTTTGTTTCCAGATATAGAAAACCTAATTCAAAATAGCTTAAATGATGGAGAAAGATGTTGAGTTAGGTAGGTGGAAAGTTCATTTACAGAGCAGCCTTCAGGATGGGCTTAATTCAGAGGCTTAATGGTATCATCAGAGACCTATCTTTTTACTTTATCATGCCATTAGTAGCATCCCAAGTCTGGTTCTCCTTTCCTCAGTGGTTGCAGGGTGACTGCCAATAGGCCCATGAGCTATGTTTTTTGGTCCATATCCAGAGAGTGAGACAGCCTATCTGCCCCAACCAGCAAACCAGAGCCCATGCTTAGCTCTGATTGGGCAACCTAGCTCGTGTCCCTTTCCCTAAGCTAATCACTGGGGCCTTGGGTAAGTGTCCTTCCTGAAACAATAGTTTGGTCAGGGCACGGGATAACATTGGCTTGCTGATGCCAATGAGATCTTACTCTGGAACTGGTGCCAAGGTCAGCATCTCTGAAACTGCATGCTAGAAGGGTGGGTAGATTGTGGGGAGACAACCAAAAGATCAATCACAGCATTACTGCCCTTACAGTTTATCATATATAGTTTTGGGTTTTCTTTAAAATTTTTATAAATAGTAATAATCTTCTCCCTCTCCTCCCCTCCAGTTGCTTATTTTCAACCACACACAGGCCTGTGGGATCACATTCGGTTAGCCCAGCTTGATTCTGCTTCTTGTCCTCAGTGAACTCTCATTGGCCAGTCTGGGCCAGTCACTTCCCCTCATGTGTTTAGAGAAGTCTTTGCCCCATCCTAGATCTTTCCAAGTGCAAAGGCAACCACAGGTCTTGGATGTTTTGGAAGAAACAAATTAAGCCCATCTCTCTTTTTTTTTTTTTTCCCCCGCTATTCATCGAAGAGATCCTAATGACAATTTCCCCATCAGGTAAAATTTTAAGGGAACTTCAAATTTCAGAGATGTAATAGAGCAAAACTCATCCCCTTTTTTCTTATTTTTTACTTTCCGTTAAATTGGGGTGACTGAGAGAAGGCATTAGATTAATATAAAATAAATGGTGCCTGTGACTTTAAGAAACTGGGCTAAAAAGTGTTAGCTGCTGTGTTTTTAAAATATGGTTCTGGTTCAGTGGGCAAGTGGAGGCAAATTACCGTTGAGACAAGTCCACCTGTGCCAGATACGTACGTATGTTTAAATCCGAAGCTGAGAATGTGCCGAGTGCGGCTCAGGGCAGCCCATCTCTTTGCTTCCACTTTCCTAGACTGTCAGTCAGCAGTGCAGGATTGTTTTACTTGTGCTGTCTTTTTCCTGGAGAGCCCTGAAGAAAAATAATAAAATTCTCTTTCAAGCTGGAAGAACCTAGTTGACACAGGAAAGAGTTCTTAAGAGTCCATAAATCTCCTTTCTTCACAGTTGAACTGCTGGTGCCTGGATAACTGTAAGGAGTCCTTCACCGGGCTTTTGCAGCTCTCAGCTGCCCTGGCGCCTCCAAGGTCTCATTCATACCACCACCACCATGACAGTTCAGAAATGTCCAACTGATCGTGTCATTCTGTTTTCAACCATTCAAGGGCTCCTTATAGTTTGGAAGATTAAGCTCAAATTCAGAGATAATAGCCCAGAAGATCCTCCCTGCATGTTCTAAACCCCACTGATAACAGACTACACAGTGCCCGTGTGTATAAATACACACATACACACTCCCACTTTCTTCATTTCCTGGAAGGTACCATGCCCTTACTACCTGGTCTTTGTGTTTGCTGTTTTCTTGGCCACAACACACTTCCTCTTCCCCATTTCACACAGAGAACGTCTACTCACCTTCCAGTTTCAGCTTTTGCATCATGTCCCCTTGCAGTCCTCTTTAGTCCTCAAGTCTGGGTAGATGGCCTCCCTGCGCCATCCTGCAGTGCCCTTAGAGTTCCCCATATAGTGATTGTCTCCACCAATGGATAGCAAGCCCTGGAAGGACAGAGTCTGCATCTTGCTTATTTGCTGTCACCCTTGTATACATGCCAAGTTCCTAGGACAATGTCTTACCCATGATTTTAATGAAAGATGTGGTGCTGATGCTCAGGGAGAGGTCAAAGGTGGGGGTAGATGGCTATGGACATCTAAGTCCTGTGTAAAGAGGGGGAATGAGGTGGAAGATGTTGGGTAGCGGGAGAAAGCCAGAGGAAAGACTTAGAGCTAGACAGAACCCTGTTTTATCACCAACTGGCTTTGTATCTTGGAGCTATTATCTAACTTCAATATATTTCAGCTTTTCTGTGAAATTGGGATTTTAATCATAGTTATCTCCAGGGGTGGTTGTATATATTAAATGAAAATACATGTAATGCACTTAGCATTATCGTTAGGGTATAGTAGGGACCTACTATTAATAAATACATTAAAAGTGCCCCATTTTATTCTTAAAATGTTCCTGTCATGGATAATAAATGACATGGTCCCCCTATTAATAAATGGGCTACTACAAGTAGAAAGGAGCTCACAGGTTACTTGCTCCATTTCATGGATAAGAAAACCGAGACCAAGAGAAGGGGCTTGCCAAAGGCTATGCAGCTACCTGGGGGCAGAACTGGGTCTGCTAACAGTGGTACTTCTATGACCATATCTAGCTACCTGCTTGATTTCAGAGTTTTTGACAGTTAGTGATCAGCTTTAATAGGCCTTCAAAGGCAATGGGTATACATGTTAGTTAACTGTTGACTGGCGTGAACGTACAAGAACCAGTCGACAGTTAACTTCCGTCCCCCTGTAACGCCCTCACTCCTACCCTCCAGTGTTTTTGAATTGCTCTTTCTCCAACCAGTTCTTGGACTCCTCCCATCCTCTTCTCACCTCTAACTGCTTCTTTGATTAGTGTCTATGGACATGTGCAGATGCCCTTCCCAACCTGTTGGTTTTAAGTGGTTTTGCTCACCCACATTTATTCCATT
This sequence comes from Eulemur rufifrons, assembly GCF_041146395.1. Lineage (NCBI taxonomy): Eukaryota > Metazoa > Chordata > Mammalia > Primates > Lemuridae > Eulemur > Eulemur rufifrons. Next base: position 103,535,213 of record NC_090989.1, read on the forward strand.
TATGTGGTTATCTCTGTTTCTCCTCTGTTTAGCTGGAATCCTGGGCAGGTAGAGTCTGCTGGTCTCTTTATACCATGTCATCAGCAATGAACTACCTAGCATATTTTTAGGGATAACAATTGAATAAGAGTCTAAACCCTCTTAGTAGGGGGCCTTTCTGTTCCCTAATGAGACATAGGCTCCTGCAAGGATTGCTGGCCTAGGATCTCTCACCTGGAAAATTAACCCAGGTGAGGAAAAATTCAGAGGTTATAATACCTCTTTCTAGTGCTCACCACAGAGGGAATTATTTCAATGTACAGATAAACTTTGCTGTGGTTTACTTTAAACAAACAATCTTATCACCTGAAAGATATGCTTGGATTTTATTTATTTTTAATGTTTTAAAATTCCAATAGCAATGTTCAGTCAATGTGATCACTTTCTTTATTCAACAGAATTGGCTCTTAATGACTTTTCGTCATTTTCTAAAATTAAATCTACTCTTAACTGGAAATGATTTATCCCCACTCAGAACACCTCCTGCATTATGCAGTGTGAGGGCTGGCACAGCTGGGCATTGCTGAGAGCCCCTGACTCCAGCTTTGGGAACCTGTGGGCAGCTGCTGTGTCCTGGCTGGCACCCAGGCCTCTCCATGCCCATGTGTCCCTCTCTGGAGGCAGATGTAGCCACCTTTGTGGTAGTAGAGGAGGAGCAAAAGGGAATGAGCAGGGTCTGCTTGCTTCCCACCTACAGGAAAATGGAAGAGAGGAGAAGGTGTCCCTGCTATTCTACTAGAGGTAAGAAAAAAACAAAAGCGAAGAAAAAAATAGTTACATTATGCCTTTATTTACTCAGAATCCAGATGTGAAGGAAAGTGGGAAGAAATCACATGGGCGATCCCTCATGACCAACTTTGGAAAACATAAGGTATGAATTAAGAGTAATAAATATGCATAATTCAATTAATGTAAAGATTCTGGAAGGTATTATAATAGGAGAATATCATCACGACCTTGGAATAACTGAAGATTCCTTAAACGGGACCCCAGTAAAGGAGAAGATTGATACTTAAACTACTTTAAAATTTAAGAACTTCCATTCATCAAAAGTATCAAATATCAAGTTGCATACTGAGAAAGAATATTTTAAATATGAATGTCCAATAACATACCCCAAAGAATATATATTTAATATTTTAAATGCACATATTCAACACATAATGAATATGTTATTAAAAAGGATATATATAATATATATTACATCCTGAATATATAAATGGCTCCTACAGCCATTAGGCAACCTAATTTTTTAAAAATGGGCAAATGACTTAAACAGGCACTTCACAAAAGAGGTTATCCATATGTCTAATAAAGAAAAGAGGCTCACCCTTATCAGTTCTCTGGGAAACACAAATAAAAATGACAAGGAGATTCCATATACACCCAACACACACACAAAAGATGGCAATTACGAAGTGTTGGTGAGGATGCTGAACAACTTGAACTCTCATATACTGCTTGTAGATATGTACATTTGTGCGATTAATGTTTCACAGTATCTGCTAAAGCTGAACTGTAACTACGACAAAGCAGTTCCCTTAGGTATATGTCAAAAGACAGAAACAACAATATTTATAGTGGCATTATTTGTAATAGTACAAATAGGAAAAAAGTAAAACAGTTCAAATATCCATCAACAACAGAATGAATAAAAATTGTAATAGATTCTCATAGGGAATACTTAGCCTTGAACATGACAACATTATGACTATATGCAATAATATGATCTTTATAAACAGGATATTGAGCAAAATAAGCCAGACCCAAGAGAGTACAGTTTGATTCCATTTATATGAAATTCAAAACCGGGCAAAAGACCCTGTAAGGTAGAAATCAGAATAGTCGTTAGCTTTGGAGAGAAAGTAATGACTGAATGGGAGGATCAGAAGGCTTCTGGTGGGAGGCAGATAATACTCCATTGCCTCACTTGGGTGGTTTCACTTTGTGAAAAGTCATCATTGATGCACTTTTCTAAATGTATGTTACACTTCAATAAAAAAGTAACAAATGATATGCAAGAAAGCAATTATTAGATGGTGAACTTTATTAATACATTGTGCATGAGGTTTCTGTAAGGCCATTTCTACTTTAAGGAATGTCTTATCTGGAATTTCCTGCCCGTCAGTGAGATAATTTATTAATAGGTTGGGCAAATTGTCATTATAACAAAAAATTAAAAACAACCAAAATGTTCACCCATAAAGACTGGTTAAGTATAATGTGATTCAGTCACATAATAGACAAGCATGCAGCCATTAAAAGATGATCACCCTGAAGAGCTCAACATGCAAAACATTAAATGAAAAAAGTAAGATAAAAAGTGTGTTATATGGTATGATAATTATGATAAGATGTGTCAAAACTGTATGTACAAAATATTTCTCTGAATGTTATATGTCATTGGTGATTCATTTCTTATTTCTACTTTTGGCATTTTATAATAAAAAATGAATTTTAAAAAGATACATTTATTGTATAACTCAAATTACTAACTATATGTGGAATTAGATAATGTTTCAGTCTGTATTACAACTTGTCATTAAAATTAAAATTGTTTTTCAAAGTAAATGTTTTAGGGAATACTTCAGCTACTATAGAATTAGAATTTATGATGCCTCAAGGCATAAGAATAATAGCTGTCCACGAGACTATTTGCAGGTTATTTTTATAAATATCAACAGTATTTTGAGTGTGAAATTAATGTATATAGCTTACAGAATGACTTTCTATGCCATTTCATTTAATCATCATAACAATAGTACTTTGAAATGGATGTTATTGCCATACCCTTTCTAAAAACACAATAGGAAGCTAGAGAGGTTAACCAATTTACAAGCAGGGTGAAAGGGCAGGCTGGAACGCGAGCTCATCGGAAGGCAGGGCTCCCCTACCATGCATACTGAGGTTCTCAGGCATAAATAACACCCTGTGAGGGGCAGGGTCAAAGTTGTAGCTGAGAAGGTTCCAAACCAAACTGGTACCTCACTGTCAGTGCAGTAGAGAGTTGAGTGTGTTTGTGCCAACAGTGTAGCTTTTTATTATTATTATTATTTGTTGAATATGAGGAAATCTGGAAGGAGATTTGGTCCTATGGTAATATGGGGACAGAGTCCCCTTTCCCTTTCTAAGCCATTTCCCCAGATGTACAGGGTACTCTGTCTAAGGGTCTCACCTTTGCTTACAGAAGCTATATTTTTAATCGCAAGCTTTTCTGCAACGATTAGTGTGGTCCCTCCCCGTCATTTATATAGGCTATGCGTTGCCTTAATATTCAGGCTACCTCCAAATTGGTGGGGGTGAAACCACATCATCCCAAAAAGGTTTTGTATCAAACAGCTACTCTGTCCAGAAGATACCAGGTTAGTTCTGGAGGCTTTCAGCCTGTATCTTGTGGGTAGCAATTTTTAGTCTGCTGCTAAAAATGAAAATGGGTCAAAATCTCAAAAGCACAGTTTGATTTAGATAATCATTTGAGTACATACTGATCAAAGTCAGGAATGGTCATTATTCTTTTGAGACAGGGTCTTGCTCTGTTGCCCAGTCTATAGTGAGGTCATCATAATTCACTGCAGCCTTCAACTCCTGGGCTCAAGCAGTCCTCCTGCCTCAGCCTCTGAGTAGCTGGGACTACAGGCATGCACTACCATGCCCAGATAATTTTTAAAAGCTTTTGTAGAGACGGGGTCTTGCTATTGTCCAGGCTGTTCTTGAATTTCTGGGGGCTCAAGCGATCCTCCCACCTCAGCCTCCCAAAGTGCTAGGATTACAGGTGTGAGCTACCATACCCAGCTAGTTATTCATTTTTTAAAAGCTACTACATGTCTTTTTTAAAAAAACCAAATCTGCCTTTTATAATTCATTAATCAATAGTGAGCTTACTTTACAAAAGTACATTTTGTCCCTTATAGTCATTTAAATAGATACTGTAACTTTGACCCTACCTCTGGTAGAGGCCTTCAAATTCACGCCTAATAAAGTCTCTCTAATACCTCAATTTTTTGTGGCTTAGAAGTCAGTTTCTGAGCAGGAAACCCTCAATTTTGCATTAATATTTTAATATAATTATGGCCTTGGACATGGTTGTTACTAATGGTAATGCAAACTTCAATACTTGGTCAATTTTTTACCTCCAAGTTATTGTGCTTGCATGTATGTGCATTTTAAAACCCAGTCCATTCTTTGTATGTTGTTGATGTAACTGATACAGTGAGTTTGTTAAGTTTACTATGATTTTTCTGGCAGAAAACAACAAAATCACAGTCTAAATCTTATAGTACTGATGATGAGGAGGATGTGCAGCAGAATCCTGGCAAGGAGTTTGGCCAGCTGTGCAGGTAAGAAAGCATCTCCAAGTTTCTGGCTCACACTCCTGGGGCCTCTCTATCCCTGCTAGCTTGGCTGTTTCACTCGCTCATGTCTAGAGAATTGGCTTACAAGGTAAAGTGCTCGGTGTAGTGTGGGACATGTGAAGATCAACTGGATATGAGATGACTGTATGAGGGAACTTAGCACTGTGCCTGGCACAGAACGAGCTCTTCAAGAACAAACAACTCTTGTAGCAGTTGTCAATTAAAAGGTACAGAGAAGAGGGAGGAGGCCACACAAACCAGTCCAAGAGGGCTCTCGCAGGAGACTGAGGGAGAAGACAGATAGATGCTCAGCACATGTCAGGAGCCAGGGATTTGAAATCAGCAACACTTCAAATTCTTGTTCCTCCACTTATCAACTTTAACATGGGACAAGTTAGGCTCCACATTTATATTGGTCTCTTAGGGTCATTGTAAGGATTAAAGGTATTAAACTAATTTGCTCCATAAGCCCTGGCCCAATTAAACAAGTGCCCCGAAATATTAACTACTGTTTTCTTTATTGTTGCCAATAGTTTTTGTGATGAGTAACATGACTATATTTTCAGAACCTAAATTGTGACACATGATCTGATGTATGATTTTCTGGCAGTTTATTTATACCATACGTCTCATAAAGAAATGTAAATTATATTACAGATAGATGGATATGGATACGTACACATGCACCTGTGCCTCCATTGAAAGATGAAACAAGAAACATAGAGACCCTGTAGGAACTCTTATATTTAATTTATATTTTATATTTAAACTTCATGTTTGAGCTCCCACAGAATACATATACATAAAATAATAACTAATTAATAAAGGCAGAGGAGGTGTATGTGGTCCCTACACTTAGGGAACAGAAAGTTGAACAGGTGGTTACAGTAAAGGATAAAAGAGAAATAGGATCACCTTCTGGGAGACCTCTGCTGTGAATGTTCTCAAATGCAAGTTTGAGAAAGGCTTAACTCTGAAATGTATGGCCAGGGAAAGGACAGTGTTTGAGGAAAGCCACAATAATCTGAACGTGTACAAATGAGACATCGCTACGGGCATCACATGGAATCATGTTGCATGCCGCCCTTGTGTCAATTATCGATTTGCCCATGATAGTAACGAGGGCCTGAGCACATCTGATGGTGCCATTTTGGGACTTCAGTATCCTAACCCACCTCTAGGATGAGAACTAAACAGAGATAACTTTATGTTGAATTTCTCCATATCATGGAGTGTCTTATAGTTTTACTTACAATTTCTAGGTATGGCTTCATACTGATTTATTTATAATCGTTAGCCTGTGCAAAACCAGATTTTCACCAGTGGTTATGGAATTTCCTGAAAAGGAGGAACATGTATTCTTTCTTTCCATTGATTTTTATACTTGTCTATGTTCATGCCTCCATTCTTGGCAAAATGAACTATTGGAGCATTTTATTCTTATTTTTTTTTTTAATTGAATGTGTATAAGTACCATTAGGGCAGGGATATTTGTCTGATTTGTTCACTGTCTTATCTCCAATAGGTGCTCAATAAATATTTATTGAGTAAATAAATCTAATCACCACTATCTAATTCCAGAACATTTTCACCACCCCCAAAAGAAGCTCTTTACTCATTAACAATCACTCCCAGCTCACTTCTCCCTCAACCTCTGGCAGCCACTAATTTACTTTTTTTTTTTTTTTTTTTTTTTGAGACAGAGTCTCACTCTGTTGCCCAGGCTAGAGTGAGTGCCGTGGCGTCAGCCTAGCTCACAGCAACCTCAAACTCCTGGGCTCAAGCAATCCTCCTGCCTCAGCCTCCCGAGTAGCTGGGACTACAGGCATGCGCCACCATGCCCGGCTAATTTTTTCTATATATATATTTAGCTGTCTGTATAATTTCTTTCTATTTTTAGTAGAGATGGGGTCTCACTCTTGCTCAGGCTGGTCTCGAACTCCTGAGCTCAAATGATCCGCCCACCTCGGCCTCCCAGAGTGCTAGGATTACAGGCGTGAGCCACCGCGCCCGGCCATACTTTTTATCTGTATAGTTTTGTCTTTTCTGTACATTGTGTATAAATGGAATCATACAATATTTGGCCTTTTGCATCTGGCTTCTTTTACTTAGTATAATGTTTTCAAGATTCATCCATGTTGTACCATTTACAAGTACTTCTTTCCTTTTTATTGAGGAATAATATTCCATTGTATGGAGATACTGCATTTTACTTATTCATTCATGAGTTAAAGGATGTTTAGGTTGTTTTCACTTTTTGGCTGTTATTAGTAATACTGCTACGAACATTCATATACAAGTTTTTATGTGGACATATGTTTTTATTTCTCTTGGGATGTACCTAGAAGTGGAGATGCTGGGTGATAGGGTAACTTTTAACTTTTTGAGGACCTGCCAAAACCATTTTCCAAAGCAGTTGTACCATTTTACATTCCCCCCAAAATATCTAAGGTTTCAATCTTTCCTTATCCTTGTCAGCACTTGTTATTGTCTGCCTTTTTGGTTATAACTATGCTAGTGGGTGCGAAGTGGTGTTTCATTTGCATTTCCCTAATGAATAATGATATTCAGCACCTTTTCATGTGTTTATTGGCCCTTTGTATGTCTTCCTTAGTAAGAATTGTTCCTGATAGTTAGATATTCCCCTGCAGAAGGTGTGTGTGTATGTGAGGGTAATGTGAAAGCCTGTGGAGGTCTTTACTGTGGTAAAGAGTAGTGGTACAATTTGTGAGGTTGTAGAGGAGATCCTAGGAGTTGTTTACAGGAGAGGGAGATCTTGAAAAACGTCTAAGAGAAAACAGCACTAAATAAAGTAATGCATATTTGTTTTAAGAAAGTTGAAGAATATAGAAAAAATATAAAGAAGAAAATGAAAATCACTTGTAATTATATCTCTAAACAATAATCACTATGGAAATTTGGCATATTTCTCTTTAGGTATATAATTCTTGTGACCTACAATGCAATGTTTCTATATCATTTTAGTCTAGGCTCTCCTCTCTGCAAAGGTTCACTGGTGAACTCTGGTGTTACTCCCTAGCTGGTAATAGTGGGAATCAAGCCCTTCACCATAGAGCTTGCAAATGCATGGCAAATGAAGAGGCTGTGATTCCTGGTAGAGCAATGAATAAAACCACATTATCATAGCTCCCCTTACTCATGAGGAATACATTTCAAGGCCCCCAGTTGATGCCTGAAACCATGGACAGTACTAATCCCTGTATATGTTTTTTCTTTCCTTATTAAGTTGAGAACTTACCTTTTACCTTTTACCTCTTCACTTAAAGGAATCGCTTTATGGCTTCTATTTGGCCTGTACAAATGACCAACATCACTATTTTTGCACTTTATGGCCATTGTTAAGTAAGATAAGGGTTTACTTGAACATAAGCACTGTGATACCTCCACAGTCAATCTGATAACCAGACAGCTACCAAATGACTAGCTGACAGGTAGAACATACAGCATGAACACACCAGAAAAAGGGATAATTCACGACCTGGGTGGGACAGAGCCTGATGGCACAAGAATTTATCACTCTATTCAGAATGGTGCACAAGTTTAAACTTAGGGGTTCTTTATTTCTGAAATTTCCCATTGAATATTTTCAGACCACAGTTGACTCAGGGGTAACTTAAATGCCAGAAAGTGAAATTAAGGATTGGGTGGCTGTGGGGGCCATGTCTACTATAGTAGGATTTTGTGCTGAACTAGGAATCACACAGGTTCTAATCCTGGCTCCCTTAGGACCTGGGGCAGATATTCCCTATGTAATTACCTTAAACGGGGAAGGGGCAGTAACCAAAAGCCCAAACCTCTTTCAGCTCCAAAATGTCATGAGTCCTGGGTGTGTACTTCACAGGTTGGGTCGCCGAAGGAAAACCATGAAGCTGTGCCGAGAGCTTTCTGATTTGGTTGTGTACACAAACTCCGTGGCAGCCCAGGACATTGTGGATGACGGTAAGAACTGAGAGTTTTTTCTTCAGCTCTGGATAAACATTCTTGACCTTTCTTTGTCCATCGTTAATTAATCTTTTGTTAATCTGATCATCATCACACATTTCTGGGACTATGTAGAAACCAATTTAGGCATCAGGAAAACTGGCTGCTGGTATAATGCTGAGCTCACATGGAGGCTCTACTGATTACTGTGGTTGCCTGATTGTCCAGAGGTCAGAGAAATTTCCCACAGGGCCAAGGAGGACTTTGTCATTATAAAAAGACAAATGCACCAGAGAGCAAGGTCTTCTTCCATGCTTGAACCGTGGAGACCTGGCCTGGCTTGAGGACCAGGTTACAGATGGCCATCCCAGACGTGAATGAACAGAAGAGAGAAGAAATTAATCAGCTAAAATCACATCTTGAAAAGCCCTCTATTGTCTCATTGGAAATTATGACTTTGATGAAAATAGTTAAATACAGATGGAAGTTTTAACAAAAAGAGCAGAAATCTCAGTAGCATTGACTCTTTCACTGTTTTTCACCTATCGGTTGCCACACTGAGCTGAGAAATTCTAGTTGCAACTATTCTTACCCTTGACTTTCCTGCTAGTCGCTCTTTTTCCCTGTATCTTCTATTTCATTTAGTTGTTGAATGCTTACAAAAATAACCCTCTGTCACGTGGCTTTTCATCTAATTTTAATTTTAGTGGAACTGAAATATAAATCAGAACCTCCAATTTTCTCGATAAGTCTTGTCTATGTCCTCACACACCTCCAGGATTCTTCCCTCAGATCTTCCCCCACTCCTTGCCTCCATTCTGCAAGTGTATCTTTGTCTATTTGCAGAAAAATTTCTTCTTTTTGGGGTTGAATCCTTCAAATGGTGAAAATTATACAAGATTTAAATTAATTTCATGTGTGAGAGCGTAAGAAACCTGTAGGATTCCCAGCAAGTGGGCAACACAGTCTTATAGTAACTGCCCACAGCTCAGAAATAAACTCAAGAAGTTGTTGAATCCAGTTGAAGGCATATTTGGTTTAGCGAATAAAAATTTCCAATAAATGCCTTTGGAAACCATAATCCTGTTAGCTTAATGCAAATTAAGCTTGAGCACTATCTAGCTCTTGAACTTCAGCTGTTTTTGTCTCTTTGTTTTCTGGTTGTTTTGTTTTGTTTTTTTCCAGCCACAAAATGAGAATTAGATAATGAATGCATGGCTTATCCTAATGCAAAGCAACTCAACTCTATTAATACACTAATTGATATATGCCTAATTAGCAAGGTCATCTTATGATACTGGGGTATGCATATTTATGTGGAGAGACAGAAAAAACAGTGGTATTAATTACAATGATACTCCATCTGGATTAGGCTTGTCAAAAAGATTTTATTTTCTCCCATAATTTCAAAGGTGTTCTTCATCAAAATCTGCAAATAAGTTCAATTTTAGTATGCTTCAGATATGTAAACTGTGTTAATAAGTTATGTCAATAAAATATATATGAAGATATATCTTTAAGGAAAGGGTCTATATTAGAGAAATGATCAGATTAAAAACTGTAATTCTCTAATTTCTTTGTTATTACTTGTATTTATGACTGTTCCAAGTTCCAGCTCTGGAATGTCATTGTCAGTTGGCCAGCATCTAACATTTCAGGGTGTACGACCCTGAGGACAGCTGGGGCCCTGGGAGACTGGGCGTGCTGATAAATATGCTGTCTAGGTACAATTCAGGCCCAGTTGGCTCAGCAAGACTATAGTTCAACTCTTTGGTTTCATGGACCATATCTCTCAGTCTGGGTTCAGACACCCAGCTTGTTAGATTTGGAATGAGAATGAGGCTCTGGACGAGTCTGGGCCTTTATCCAGCCTGGCCTTTTCCAGTAGGTCCAGAAGACACAGAGGTGGTTGTTTTGGGGTTAGGGTGTGGATGTTTGGTGAAGGAGTAGGAGTGGGAGGGGCATGGTAGATATGGTACAAAAGGTGGGATTGGGAGACAAGGGTGGAATATCCCGTGTTTGGAGGCTCAATCCATCATAACCCCCACAGCTTCTATGATTTGAGATTAGCCTGTCCTGGTGATCGTCTGAGCAGAAGTGCTAGTACAGGCTTTGTGGGCTTTTACCTCCCGTTATTTTTTTCCCATAGTTTCTATGCCTGGCTAGGTGGGTGGTTGTCCTCTCTTCTGAAACTTTCATTTCTCTACAATGCTTTTTGGAATTTTTCTCCATTATTATTCCTTTCTCCCAAACAGGTTTTGACTTGTTCCATAATTCTATTCAAATCAACTTTAAAACTCAATTTTTCTTTTTTCTAATTGGTCTTTTTCCTTTATTTTCTTGGATACTGAGTTATCAATTAATATGTGTTTCATATGTGTGCCTTTTAGATGAATACCTTCAATGAATGTCTTCCCATTATCAGGAATAAGTTATATAGATAGTTTTATTTATCTGTGGTTGTTGGTATCTTTGGCTAAGAATATTCTGTTTGAGTTATGCATCTAGAAAACAATTTTTCTACCTGCCCTTTTAATGCTAGTCAGGTAGACATAAATTAGTGGGGTGACTGAATTCTTGGGAGAACATGGGAAACCAGAAATAGCTACCGTAACAAGATGCACAGCTCTGATTTAGCCTCATAATGGCAAAAGAGTCCTAAAAATGAAGTTTTATGGGTTTTTCTTGGTCAGGAGCTGCCTCTACTTTGGTTGTATCTACTCTTTCACTCTGCTTTTTACTATTGGTATAATCTGACATTATTATAAGGTCTTTTGTGAGTGGTGTTTTCTTAGCTATAGTTCTCACGTTCCTTTTTTCTTTATTAAAAACTACCAGGAACCACAGGGAACGTGTTATCATTCAGTGAAACAAGAGCACATCAGGTGGTTCAGCAGAAATCAGAGCAGTTCATGATTTATAACCAAAAGCAGCTCACGAGGATTTACCCCTCTGCCTACCGCATCGATTCCAGTAACTTCAACCCTCTGCCCTACTGGAACACAGGTTGTCAACTAGGTGTGTATACCTTGGGACAGAGGAGTTCTTTGTATATTCTGAGTACCCTCCTGTCTTGCCTAATCCTCTCAAACTTTCAATTTGCACAGTGGCACTGAACTATCAGTCTGAAGGCCGGATGATGCAGTTAAATCGAGCCAAATTCAAGACAAATGGCAATTGTGGCTACGTCCTCAAACCCCAGCAAATGTGCAAAGGTGTGCATTAGTTTCATAGACATATCTCTGAATACAGGTGACCTCTATTCAACAAGCTGTTTAGAATGTGTGATATCCTAGTGTTTTGCAATATAACATGTTTAAAAAATATTATCTTTTTTAAAAAGCTAGCTTAAGGTGTTTGAATGTAAATGAGAACTTTTGTCACAACTATTTAACATTTGGGTGACATGATGTGTAGAATGTTACCTCCAGAGGTCATGCATGTCAAGAGGGACATCATGGTAATGAGTTGTCATCTGTAATCCACTGTCCCAGCAGGATATTCATTGGACATTACTTGTAAATTGGACTGTCTTTAAAGGTCCTTGCCCTATCTTTGAGAAATTATCTTCGGGAGTGCGAGTCTGAGACCTGCTGGCAAAATTAAATTCTACCTGAAACAATTTTATCAAGCTCTTTTAGTCAGTATAGTACAATTACAAAACAGTGTTAACAAAAAAGAAAAGATGAAACAGTGTTAGATCAAACAACACTTTCTTTTGGTTCTACTCATTACAATTTTTTTTTTAAATTTCCAAAATAGATTTATAAGAATTCAGGTAAAAGAAAATGTTGACAGATGTTTTTAGGATTTTATGCTTTGCATGTATTCTTGCTCTGCTGTTTGTTACTCTATACCTGAGATAGTTTAGGTTAGAAAATTATATGAATCTGCTCTTCTTTTTATACTATTGGTGTTCAAATAAAATGCACCTCTTCCCCCATGTCACAGTATATCATTGTATTGTAGACACTTGTTTTAAATTGGCCCATTCCTCTGGCCTTTGGGAGCATGGATTCTAACGAAAACCACAGCTATGGAAATGCCAGCTGGTGATGCCTTTAGGCAGAAGCCACACTGATAGCAATGTGATAATTTCTTTGCTCTAAGAAATGCTATAGTGATTCAGCATTTGTCCTTTCTTTGTTTTGCAAGCTTAAGCTGTGTGTGTGTGTATGTGTGTGTGTGTGTGTGTGTGTGTGTTTTCCTCCCATGTTACCAACCTCTGCTTTATTTGGCCTAGGTACTTTCAACCCTTTCTCTGGTGATCCACTTCCTGCCAACCCCAAAAAGCAGCTCATCCTGAAAGTGATCAGTGGACAGCAACTCCCCAAACCTCCAGACTCCATGTTTGGAGACAGGGGCGAGGTAAGCTGTATATGGTTGTGTGTCTAAGGCTGTGGTCCTCAACTCCCACTGATCTGTGGCCCACCAAGAGCCAGGCCGCACAGCAGGAGGTCAGTGGTGGCCGAGCAAGAGTGAAGCCCCACCCGCACCCGTGGCTGCTCCTCATCGCTCGCATCACTGCTCGAGCCCCGCCCCTGTCAGACCAGTGGAGGCTTCAGACCCTTACAGGAGCATGAACCCCACTGTAAACTGCATGTATGAGGGATCCAGGTTGCGTGCTCCCCATGAGTATCTAACGCCTGATGATCTGACATGGAGCTAAGGCGGCAACACCCCGCTCCCCATCCCCAATCCGTGGAAAAACTGTCTTCCGTGAAACTGGTCCCTGGTGTCAAAAATGCTAGGGACTGCTGGTCTAAGGGATTATTTTTTTGTGTTTACTTTTTACCTGAATGTCTTCAAGGCTGTATATGTCTGTATGTGTGTTCATGTATGAGCACTGATCTTAGCTCCTCAGACGTTAGTTGATTTATTGGCAAATCGCACACAGTTCCTGATGGGCTTCAGTGCATTTTCTGTTTTGGAGACGTGAGTGTACACAGTTTAATTTACATTTCAAGGCTGATACTGGCAATATTGAAATTGGGGTGCAAAGATCAATTTTATTAATAGTAGAAACATTGCCTAAGAGTATGTCTTAATCTCCCATCCATGTTCCTTCTCTCCTCCAGTCCTCATCCCTGCTGCAGGTCGGCCACCTGCTTCCTGGCCACGTGCTGAATCCTGTTACCACCTGCTGCGCCTCTGCAGCATGCATTTAAAATATCTCTTCTGTGACCACAGCCTCCTTTCTTTCCAGAGCTTTTATTCTATTATTTCCATTAAGCCTGGTCTTGGCCTTCTTGGCCTCTGTTTTTTGTTTTATTGGTTTATTGATTGGAGACAGGGTCTTGCTTTGTTGCCCAGGGTGCAGTGCCCTGGCATGATCATAGCTCACTGCATCTCAAACTCCTGTACTCAAGCAATCCTCCTGCCTCAGCCTCCTGAGTAGCTGGGCCATGCCCTGCTAATTCTTTTATTGTTCGTAGAGACAGGGTCTCACTACATTGCTGAGACTGGTCTCAAACCCCTGGCCTCAAGCAATTCTCCCACCTCTGCCTCCCAAAGTGCTGATATTACAGGTGTGAGCCACAGAGCCTGGCTTTGGCCTTTGCTATCTCCCTCCCTATCAGCCCCTCCTGTGCTCATGTCCCTCCTCTCAGCCTCTTTGCCACTCCCACCTGTTCAACCATTATTTCTGGATCTTGTTGGAGGAGACCACAGAGCTCTGAAGTGGCTACCACCATAAACTCTTCATCTCAGATATCAGCCAACCTGTGGTTCTGTGCTGCCATTCCAGCCTCACCTTAGTGCTTAGTCCCATTTTCCACAGTGGCTGTTTCCAACCTTCTCTCTGTCCTCATCGTCTTCAACAGAGGCTATAATGTCCTACTTCTCAGAGAGTAGGAGTGTCAGATGGGACCATTCTTCTATCTCTACAGCCACCAGCCTGAGCCAGCTGACATTGTCTCTTGTCGGTTCTGCTGCAGGAGCCTGCAGCTGGCTGCTCTCCCTGCTGCCTTCTTGCCCCTGCGTCCTGTTCTCAGCAGCAGGAGTAATTCATTGGTAGTATCACAAAATTTGTCCTTCCTTCTTCTTTCCTTTGTTTTCTTTTTTTGTCTGCAGAAAGGAAGACTCACTTCCTATATATTCTCCCAAACTTTTTATTTTAAAAAGTTTTAAACTTCAGGCTGGGTGCGGTGGCTTACACCTGTAATCCTAGCACTCTGGGAGGCTGCGACGGGAGAATTGCTTGAGTGCAGGAGTTCGAGACCAACCTGAGCAGGAGCAAGACTCCCGTCTACACTAAAAGTAGAAAAATTAGCCGGGCATGGTGGCACGTGTCTGTAGTCCCAGCTACTCAGGAGGCTGAGGCAGGAGGATTGCTTTAGCCCAGGAGTTTGGGGTTGCTGTGAGCTATGATGACACCATTGCACTCTAGCCTGGGCAACAGAGCGAGACTCTGTCTCAAAAAAAAAGTTTTAAACTTCAGAAAAGTTGTAAAAATAGTAAAATAAATCATCTGGATTAACCAATTCAATTATTAAATTTTGTAACACTTGCTTTCCCTGTCTCTCATGTGTATATGTGTATGTGTACGTGTATATATTTGTTTTTCTTTGCAGAGTCCCTTGCGAGTAGCTTGTTGACATTACGACACATAATCCTTAAATAACTCTGCATTTTTCTCATAAGAACATGGACATTTTTCTGTATAACCCCAATGCAATCATTACACAAGAAATTTAACATTGGTACAGTAATATAATCTAATATAAAATATATATTCAATTTTTCCCTAGTTGGCCCCAAATTGTCCTTACATCTTTCTTTTTCTTCTTCTTGCATTCAGGTTCCAATCATGATCACATACTGCTTTTAGTTGTCATTTCTCTTTAGTCTTTTAAAATCTAGGACAATTCTTTTGCCTTTTTGTTTTGTTTCATGACATGGACTTTTTTAAAGAGTCCAAACCAATTGTTTTCAGAATGTTCTTCAGTTTGAATTTACCTGATTCTTTCTTCATGATTAGAATCAGAATAAACTTATTGGCAGGAATAATACATGGGAAATGTATCCTTCTCAGTGCATCTCGTCAGGAACTGCATGATGTCAGTTTATCCCATAATTGAAAATGTTACTTGGATAAGGGGGTGTCTTCCAAATGTTTTTCATAGTATAGGTATCTCTTTATCTTTATAATTAATACATAGCCTATGGAATTAATTTTTAAATGCATAAGGAATGTTTTTCTTTTGTAATTAAAAATATGGAACCTCCTTATTGTGGCTTACAAGGTTCTATCAGAAGATTTTAATGTTTTTTGAGTCGTGGAACACTTTGGTATCTGGTGAAGCCTATGGGCCCCTTCTCAGAATGTTTTTAAATTCATAAAAAATAGATAGGGTAACAGAAATTTTGCAGATGACCAACAAAGCATAATCCCTCTCCCTAGAAGAGAGGGGATGGGAGCAGGGGAAGACTAAACACTAATATTTTTTTTCTTTTGATTTACTTTTTAATATTTTACCTTTTAGTACTTTTAAGTTTACATTATGGTACATAATCAGCTACATTAAAGTACACAAACTGAACATGGATAGCTTGATTAATTATTATGCCGCCCAGATCAAGACAGAGCATATCCAGAATCCCTATAAGGTTCCTGTCCACTCTCCCATCAATATCTACACCCCTCCCCCCATACCAGTTCCTATCACAACAGACATATTCTGTCGATTCCCAAACTTTATATAAATGGACCCTTATGGTAGGGACTCTTTTATGTCTGGCTTGCTCAACATTACATCTGTGTAGCAGAACTTTGTTATGTTTTCCTTGTTGTATGGTATTCATTAAATGCATAGTCCACAATTTATCCATCCTACTCATGATAGGCATTGAGGTTGTTTCCTGTGTTTGACTATTATGAATACAGCTGCGTTGCACATATCAACATGGGCAAAACCTCTCATTTCTATTGGGTATGTGCCCTGAACTGAAAGTGTATTCATAGTTTCATTGGGTAAAGTTTGTGTAGCATTAGGAGATACTGGCAAACAAGAATTTAATTTCTTTTATTGCTGTCTTATATATGAATCTGCTACACCTGGTATAGACATTTGGCCAATATTCTCAAATTAATTAACACATGTAGAAATGTATCATTTGTAATAATACTTTCTCTTTGTTAATATAGATCATTGATCCTTTTGTTGAAGTTGAAATTATTGGATTGCCAGTAGATTGTTGTAAAGATCAAACCCGTGTGGTGGATGACAATGGTAAGATGATACATTGTGTTTGTTTTTAAGGAGGATATTCTAGACATAGAATTTGCACTGAAAAATAAAAATGTGTATACGTAGGAGAGCAACAAATCTCTAAAATCCATAACTGCCATCTGAGTTTATGTTAAGATCTTGGGCCTGGCTCAGTGGCTCACACTTATAATCCTAGCACTCTGGGAGACCGAGGCGGGTGGATCGTTTGAGCTCAGGAGTTCGAGACCAGCCTGAGAAAGAGCGAGACCCTGTCTCTGCTAAAAATAGAAAGAAATTATATGGACAACTAAAAATATATACAGAAAAAATTAGCTGGGCATGGTGGCACATGCCTGTAGTCCCAGCTACTCGGGAGACTGAGGCAGGAGCTTGAGTCCAGGAGCTTGAGATTGCTGTGAGTTAGGCTGACACCATGGCACTCTAGGCTGGGCAACAGAGTGAGACTCTGTCTCAAAAAAAAAAAAAAGATCTTTTGAACAAATAAAACTAAGTAACTGTGTGATTGATGCATGGTTTGTTTTGATAATGTTATAATCTATGCTCTCTAAATTTTTGCTTTTGAAGCAAAAAGTCTTTCTAGTGAAAAGAATGAATGATATTTTCAAGAACTGGGTTAAAATTTGCTTAGGAAAATGCCTCTTAATCATTTCTCATGTTTTCTGGAGTGTATAAAACTCTAAAGGCAAGCACGGCGTGGTCAGGCAGGTTTACTTCTTGAATTATGTACATGTGGTGAAGGGGCAGCATTCTTCTTATATTTTGGCCGTAATGTAAAGAAAGCTTTCTTTACCCAAGTCTTATGTCCTTTCCTTTGTAATCTTCTGAAATTTGTCTGTACTGTTGACAAACATTATTGCATACTTATTTTTCTCAATCTCTAGTCAATAATATTCTAAAATAAATTTAAACGACAATCATCAAAACATGTGAGAAATTAGGGATCCAAAGGGTATGTCAGAGTGCCTTGAGGGTTTGTCAGAGTTTCAGAGTAGGACACATTTATTACTTAGGAAATAGCATGCTTAGAGAAAGCAACCTTCCTACGTTGCATTTTCCCACCAGTGCTCAATAGATTATTCTTTCTCTTTTTGATCTCAGAAGTAATTGAGAGGTCATTACTAAGTCAACAAAAAGATCCTCTCGTTCAGGAGTGGCATCTTATTTCATTAGCTGGCGGCTTTTATAGGGTTGAGTGGTTGAGATCTCCTAAATATATATGTTTAATAAAATCTATTTTCATTTTTTAGAAAGGAAAAAAAACTTATGTAGTACTTGAATTGTTATGAGTTTTATATTTTATCTGAGAATTTTACAAAGAAGTTAATGTACTTTTGTCTTTTAGTATTCAAGTTAAATTATATACCTTTTCTATTTATTTTCAGTAGCTATGAACAGATGTCCTCATTCACGTAGTAAGATCTTGCTTCATAAGGAGCCACTGGGAATCAAAGGTGCACAGTCTGATTTGGCTCCGCCACTGACCACAAGGCCTGTGTCACCTTAGCCACATTATTTTCTATAATATGAGCATCAATTTTCTCTACGAAAAGATGAGTTACAAAAACTAATATTTCCTACTTTAAAAAAAATGAGCATGTGTTACTTATATAATGTTTAAAGTTATATATTTTTGAAAGTCAGTAATATATATATTTTTTAGTGTTAGAAGAAAATAAAAACTGCCCTTCCTCTCTTAGAGGATTGCTATAAGAATTAAATAGGATGATCTATGTGCAATAGTGTCAAAACCTGAAAATCACCTTATAAAATGGTTGTTGGTGATTATTACAGCAGCAGAATCTTTGGTGCCTGAGAAGCGTAGTTCTATGGTAGGGGTATCATTCTTTATTGTTTTTGCTAAAATATCATTCTTAAATCACTACTGTAGATAATTTTTGAACTTATGGAAGCATTCTGAATGTTAAAGAGCTTTCTCTACAATACAATTGGGCGCTAAAGATTAGTAGAATGGATGTGATAATTTACAGGCAATTTTCATGCAATTATTTTCTAGCAAGGGGGTAAATTCTGAGGCTTTATTCCAGTAAGACATCCTGGAGTGGCTCAGTCGTCTTTACGAGTTTAATAACCATTGCAAGCAATTTTCACTGTCTGCTTTGCAGATGTTGCTGCTGATTCATTTTCAGCCAAGTCCTTTTCTTTTCTGATTTTTCACTTCCTATTTCTCTAAGGATTTAACCCTGTGTGGGAAGAAACTCTGACATTTACAGTACACATGCCAGAAATAGCTTTGGTTCGATTCCTCGTGTGGGATCATGATCCTATTGGACGAGACTTCGTTGGACAAAGAACTGTGACCTTCAGCAGCTTAGTGCCTGGTAGGTATGAGCTGGCCTTTTGTCTCTAGGCTGACCATTCCTTCTTCTTTGTAAGATTTAATATATGAGGGGCCAGGCACGGTGGCTCATACCTATAATCCTAGCAGTCTGGGAAGCTGAGGAGGGAGGATCACTTGAGGCCAGGAATTCAAGACCAGCCTAAGCAAGACCAAGACCCTGTCTCTACTATAGAAAAATTAGGCGGGTGTGGTGGTGTGCACCTGTAGTCCCAGCTGCTTGGGAAGTTGAGGCAGGAGGATCACTTGAGCCCTGGAGTTTGAGGTTGCAGTGAGCTATGATGACACCACTGCACCCCAGCTCAGGCAACAGAGCAAAACTCTGTCTCAAAAAAAAAAAAGTTTTAATATATGATATGTGACATACAATATACATGGCTAACATGATAGCATATGTGATGTTTACATAAAATGCATGTCATATCATAAATGTGACTGTTGATATGTTTTATAAAATGTAAAGAACTATAGTCAAGTCAAACACTTAATTTCATTGTGCTCACAGGAAAGCCAAATGCAAGTTCAACTTAAAAGAAATGACTTTCTTTACTTTCACCAGGCTACCGGCATGTCTATTTGGAAGGACTGACAGAAGCATCCATATTTGTCCACATAACAATCAATGAAATCTATGGAAAGGTGAGAAAGATCATAGGGCTTAAATTCACATATAACAATAATATGGTCCTCAAAAAAGTTACTAACTTACTAATGACATAAAAGGAGCGTTTTGAAAACTGTTCTTTAACAGAAAACCCTAGGGAAGCCCAGGAGGCGCAGTCTGCTCTCCCTGTCATGTCTGATCCACCTGTGCTCGTTCCACCGTTGTGGGGTGTGTATACATCCCTTCCACCCAGGGGCCCTCTCTGGGCTTGACAGAATTGAGAAAACTGTTATTCTTTCACGCAATCATTCGTTTGGCTAAAACAATGAAGACATAGTTAAATGTTGAATTTTATTTTAGTCTTTAAAAAGACCAAGCTGTCTGCAGTGGGAATAGAGTGTCTCCGATGTTTGATGAATTCTCTGTGCTAACTGGGCCATGGTCCTAGTTCTAGGCAGGCTGCACTCATTTGCTGCCATTGTTTTTAACTGAAAACCTAAAAATTGTGAATGAATTTTAAAACTATTCACAGGACTGAAAAGAAAGAGACCAAGAAAGTGTATTCTAGTTTTCTCCTGATACTGTTCTCTTCACTGTAGAACTCACTTGAGGTTTAAAATCAATAAGGCTGTCTGGTCATGCTAAGTAATTGGGGACTTGGCCACTGGCATGAATTTTCAGGACCAGATATGATTTGGAGGGACTGTAAGAGCATTGAATAGGGCTTAGGAATTTCCAGTGCTTTTTACCAGAAAGTATGTATAGCCTGGGGCTTCTCCTTTACAGGTGTACCTGTTATCTGTGCCTCAGCTTCCTCATCTGTAAATGTGGGATAAAAATAGTAGCGACCTCATAATATATAGAGTGTGTGTGTGTGTGTGTGTACATAAATTTATATATCTATGAACTTAGAAAACTGCCAGGTACATAGTAAATGCTTGAAAATGTTGGCTAATATTAATAGCATTATTGGAATCCAATTAGTAAGGAATGAACCAAGTCAGCCTGAATTAGTGTGTCTGTGTTTATCCTCACACCAGCAGCCAAGGTGGGGCTGAGGATCCTAATTTCTAAGACCGGTGAAGTTTTATACAGTAACTTTTTATATTTAATCCTGGATTTCTCTTTGTGTTACTAGTTGGGATCTTTCCTCTGGCCTAAATAGACACAGATGTAAATGATTCAAAAATGATTCTTGAATTCTAGGAATCCCAGGTTAACTATGTAGTACTCTAGCATTTATTATGGCTGAGGGAAACGATAAAATTCAGAATCTGTTTAAAACTTGAATCAGAAATAAATTAAAATATGAAGGCATTCTATGGGACTTCCGTTCTCTCTCGTAAATAAATGTCCATTCATGAGTCATAATACCTATTACCCTGAGGTGTGTTCAGGTTGGGATGCATATACCACAATGTGGTGATGTTGGTTAAACAACGAATGAGCATAAGACTGAAGATCATCAAAACTAGGAGAAAGGGCTTTTAGGAATACATGCATTTTTTTCTTTTGTGTTTACTTATGCCGCCTTCTTTAATGAGCCCAAATTGTGTTTTGTTGTGTTTTTGTTTTTTCCCTCGCAGTGGAGCCCTTTAATACTCAACCCCAGTTACACTATATTGCACTTTCTAGGAGCTACAAAGGTAGTTTCTCAGCATGGTGTTTTGCTCTTGCTGGCGTACTTCTTTTTGTGTAGCTATGGCAGCATGCTTGCTCATATCACTCCATTTTCCTGCTTACCACTTTGAAACATGCGTCTGTTGCTTTCAGGCTGCTGAAGTTTGTAACGGTTTATTAACTGTGGAAACTTTCCCTACCACCTTGTCATCTCTGGGTAGGAAACTTCTGGGAAAGCTTGGCTGTAAGAAAGGAAGGCTGACTTCCTCATGGAATGAGGTTGATAAGATGTGCATGACTCTGTGCAAACAAGCTGCGAGCTGCTGTTGGTTTGAATATACTTCAATGTCTGTAAAATTTCATTTTATATTCATTTTTCACGGAGCTGTCATTTCAACGGCAAGTTGTTGACATGATGGCATTTGCTGAACTTGTGGTTGGTCCTTTTGTGTCTTCAGAACAGACAGCTCCAAGGTCTGAAGGGTCTGTTTAATAAGAATCCCAGGCACAGTTCTGCAGAAAACAATTCCCATTATGTACGGAAACGATCCATTGGAGATAGAATTCTGCGACGCACAGCCAGCGCTCCAGCCAAAGGCAGGAAAAAGAGCAAAATGGGCTTCCAAGAGATGGTAGAGTTAAAGGATTCAGTGTCTGAGGCTGCAAGAGACCCTGATGGTGTCCTGAGGAGGACCACACGGAGTCTGCAAGTACGCCCTGTCTCGATGCCTGTTGACAGAAGTCTTCTGGGAGCTTTGTCACTGCCTCTATCAGACACAGCAAAAGACACTGAGGGAAAAGAAAACTCTCTGGGTAAGATGCTTTAAGTTTCTCTGAGAATAAACCCTTCTAGGCTGTGTTTTGGTCTCTGGTTACCATTACAACAGGATCGACATTCTGCAGTCGAAGTAAAATATACTGAAAAATAAATAATTTTTAATGTGATCTTCTAGGCCAGAAGATCCCAAACTTTAGGGGGGAAGGTGTTAGAGGAGCTATTTCCTCCTCATCTAAAGCTTTAAGATAACACTGACATCTGACAACATTGACAGTGAGGGAGAAGAGGAGCCGTGAGGTGTGATGGCTTGGAGCACGTGGGTCCATGAGGTAGGACAGAGGGAGGTGAAGCCTGCAAGGTATGAGCAAAAATACTGGTTTTCCAAGTGGGTGCCATATTTACTGACTGGAGGTTGAATATGGTTGTATTACTTTCCCTACCATATAAACACATTTCCGTGACTGGAATGGTTATGGAGAAAGAAAGCCAGATGTTGAAAGCAGGCCGCCTATTCATTTGAAAACTCTTTGCTTCCTCAAGAGATGGCTCAGGCAATGACTTCCTGTGGCCTCACTTCCCTGAGAGCCTTGGCTGCTGGCAAGGAAGGAGGCATGCCTGTGGCTCCTGCCCAGTTACAGTACAGGCGCCACGATCATAGGGACCAGGTGCTCCCTGCCTTTTTCCTTAATTTGAGTGTGTTGTTGACTGATATCAGGGAGTGGATAGAGTGGAGACTGCTTTGCAATATGCCAAAGAGCTCTTGACATGTGTCAGTGACTCCCTTCCCCTGTCCTATTCTGGGTAATTTAAGTGTCAAAACTGTGTCCGTTTGATGTCTCTGGAGCAAATGTGTTTTAATTAAATCAGAATCATCTCAGATAAGTAAAATGCGATAACTGTTTTCTTTAGCAAAACTACTCTTTTATCAATCTAATTTCGATGATCTATTTCCCCACAAACACCATTTTGCTTATAATTGATTTTTGTTATAAGATATTCTAGGGAGAAAACCTAATTCTTGAATGGTTTATTTGAAGAAGAAAAAGGAATTTTAAATTTTTGAAATTTTGCTAAGAGCAATGTCAGAAAAGATGAAATATGTGCTTTAAAAAATAATTAAAAACCCCAGTTTGGGAAGAAAATAAAGCTATATTCAATAGAAATTGGTAATCATTAATCCTGTTAATGCCACCATTAAAATGTTAATACCATTAAGGTGAGTTAGAAAGCAATTTTGAAGTGATGGTTCTTTTCTATCTTTAAAAAACAGTTATATAAATTAGTTCTATATATTGAATTCATGGTAAATATGGAGCAATACATAGTCATGCATTGATTCATGTTACAGTGCAAAAGATATTAAGTAGAGAAAAAGCAGAATACAAAATTTTATATGTTATTCTGTCCCTCTGCAAAAACTTACAGTGGCTCTGAGTGGTAACATCATAGGATATTTAATTTTTTTCTTTATAATTTTGTGGGTTTTCAAAATTTTTTCTGATGAATATTTTTAGTCAGGAAGATATTTAATAACAAGTTAAATTCTTCTTTCCTGTGTATCATGACTCTGAAGCATTAAAAGACTGTGAAAATAATCTGGTCAAGAACTGAACACTTAATATTGCCTTAGCACTTACTGATACGGGGTAGTCCACGTTACTGTGAATTTTGTGTTTTTATAACTTTCCTTACTGTGCCTGACATCTTACTGCCACTTTTAGGGGAGAATACAATATGAAATTTGTGTTGTATGAAAAAGGAAATTGTAATTAACAAAAAACTAGATGTTAGCAATGACAGAATTGATGACCAATTCTTTATCTTTACATTTTACGTCAACAGATATTGATATTTTAATGCATTCATTGCACCTTCCAATTATTTTAGAAATTAATTGGTGAAATTAAATCTTTTGACAAAATGTTTTTTAAATGATTTTATTTATTTATTTATTTATTTGCTTGTTTATTTTTTACTAATACATGTATAACTTTGAAAGCTTGTAGTATCTTGCTTACAGGTACCACAATACTTTGTTTAACAGAGCTGTCTTGTTCTGTTTTTATTGCCATGCTTCTGTGTAGTACAAATCTGAATAGGAACAACTTAAGGTAATCCTCACTGTAAAAGTATGGAAACTCATTGACATTTTTTTGACAATGAATATTACATCCTTAGCTGATGTAATGCATACTCAAAGGGAAGCTTCAGTGAAATTCCTATAAATATATTTTACCATGTATTCATCACACAGACACTTCGTTGCAAACCTCTGCAATCCATAGTTATATTCTGTCACAGTGTAACAGATTTACATTCTCCATTTGTCTGTCTGAAGACAAACATGAGTGTTTGCAGGTTCCACATAAAGTAATTCATGTCACCTAAAATGTTGTTTGTTTCATTCAGCAGAAGATAAGGATGGCAGAAGAAAAGAGAAGGCGAGTATAAATGACTCACATTTTCCAAATTTGAACAAAAAGTTCTCCTCCTCCTCCAGTGCTCTTCTCCACAAAGACACCAGCCAAGGGGACTCAATTGTTTCTGCTGCCACCATGTTGGTCACAGGAGAACAGTTGGGGGTGCCAGGTCCTAAGGGTGGGAGAACCAAATCAAATGTGACAAGTGATTGCCAGGAAAACTATTCCAACAAATCCCTCTCCCCAAGGCAGAAATTGGCTCTTGATCCTGCAGTTAACCCAACACAAGATCTGCATGGTGTGACCAAGGCAAAGGGGAATGCTGAGGCGTCCTTGCGCGGAAGCATCCGTTCTCAAAGCAATCTGGAGATTGAGAACCTGGAAGGTAATAGGGGTAAGGGCAGAGCTGCAACGTCCTTTTCTCTGTCAGACGTCTCCACCGTCGGCTCTGACATGCCTGACTTACAGTCAACTGCGATTCTGCAGGAGAGTGAAATCTCTCATCTTATTGACAATGTCACTTTAACAAATGAGAGTGAGCCAGGCAGTTCCATCTCGGCACTAATTGGCCAGTTTGATGAAACCCACAATCAGGCTAACCTCACAGTTGTTCCTCATCTTCATAGTACCAGTGTGACGTCAGGCCATCCTCCCTTGCCTACCCTGGGCCTAAAAACGCCCTTCAAGCATGGTTTTTCCAAGGAAAAACCCAAGTCTTCCTTCCTGTGTTCATCTCCTGAGCTGATTGCTTTTTCAAGTCCCGAGACCAACAAACATGCAGTGCACACAGCTTGTGAAACTACCTGCTCTCCCATCTCTAAAACTAAACCTGATGACCTTTCTGGTAAGGCCAAGACAGGGGCCATAGAAGGCGACCTGCCTGGGTGCCCTAATGCTTCTCATGGCTGGTTACCAAAAAGTCCTACCAATGGAGAAGACCTGGAAACACAGAAGAGCTGCAGCCCTGCCTCATCCAGAGATTTGACCCTGGAGGATGTGATAGCTGATCCCACCCTCTGTTTCAATTCTGGAGAGAGCAGCCTTGTGGAAATTGATGGAGAGTCAGAAAATCTGTCTCTAACAACCTATGAATACAGGAGAGAGGGCACAAGTCTACTTCCTTCTCCTTTAAAACTGAAGTACAGTCAGGACGTAGTAGAACACTTTCAAAGAGGTTTGAGAAATGGCTACTCTAAAGAGACTCTCTACCCTTCTGTCCCTGAAATACTCAACAATATTCAAGATGTCAACACTCAAAGTATTTCTTATCTAGCCTATCAGGGTGCTGACTTTGTGCATAACCGTTTCTCAAAATCAGATGCAAAAATGAACCAGACCAGTGTGCCCTGGCAGTCTAGTGCCCAAGATATGCATGTCCCCGCACCCAAGCAGTTGGCACATCTTCCTTTGCCTGCTCTGAAACTGCCCAGTCCTTGCAAATCCAAAAGTCTGGGGGACTTAACGTCAGAGGACATCACCTGCAATTTTGAGAGCAAGTACCAGTGTATCAGTAAGAGTTTTGTTACAACTGGCATTAGAGACAAGAAGGGTGTGTCTGTGAAGGCAAAGTCGTTAGAGCCTGTAGATGCCCTGACCGAGCAGCTTCGTAAGCTCGTGTCCTTTGACCAGGAAGACAACTGCCACATGCTATATTCAAAGCAGGATGTCAGTCAGTTCCCCAGGGCACTGGTCAGGAAGTTGTCATCCAGAAGTCAAAGCAGAGTGCGTAATATTGCCAGTCGTGCCAAGGAGAGACAGGAAGCCAACAAGCAAAAAATTGTGAGCTCCAGCAATGGGGGAGGTGTGGTTCTTAGAAACAAACCCTCGGCACCCACCCCTGCCGTGAACCGCCACTCCACTGGCTCATACATCGCAGGCTACCTGAGGAACATGAAAGGGGGTGGCCCAGAAGGCCGTGGCATCCCAGAGGGGGCGTGTACGGCCCTGCACTATGGCTATGTCGACCAGTTTTGTTCAGATAATTCTGTTTTGCAGACTGAGCCGAGCAGTGATGATAAACCAGAAATTTATTTTCTTTTGAGACTGTGAATTCCATAAAGCTGCATTTTCAATGTTTACAAGGTATTCTGCAGAATGTCAGTTTTCAGTCGCCAGTAAATAGGCTCTTGGCTTTGGAATGATTTTCAAATGTATTTTTAAACTTGTATTTTGGCCTCCGTTTGACTTCATGTGTTCTTTCTTGTTAATGTGTTTGTGTATATAGATTTGGTGACATTTCCTTTGTACCTATTATGATCTTTCTCCCTTGAAGTGTTGTTAACTGTATTGGTATGAAATGTGTGCATGCCCTAGATGTGAAACTGCTCAGCAGCTTGGGTTATAACGTACGTACATTTCACCAAGATGCCCTTTGCTGTGTCCTCAGATGGCAGTCACAGAGGTACTTTTACTCTCTGTTGAGTTGATTAAGAGACTTTGCAAGCAACAAAGGGATGAATTCCTTATTTTAAGCCGTTATCATTTTTCCTATTTTTCTTTCTTGGTTGAGAAACTCAGATGCATTTTTATAACTCAGTTGAAAAAAGTTTAAAATTGTTGTCTTGTCTTTTAACTTTTCCTCACCCCACCCATAGTGAGAGTTTATAGGGGATCGATAGCTGTTCCCCGTGCCCTCTCCCCTCTACCTCCTTTTGAGAATAGGCTGTGAGAGTGTGAGGAAGAAGGCAAATTTCTGTATATAAGGGCAAAATTGTTTTACATAAATTTTGTTACATATTTTTGCTAATGGCTTTGTATGTAACAAGATCCCAGTTGCCAAACTATTTGTTGTACTTTTGAATTTTCTGATTAAATTATAGAGTGCAAGATGGGTTTCAGAATGAGGTACTTCCATCCGACTCTAACAATAATGGTAGCACAAATTGAAAACTTCCCTAAAGCTTTAAAAAATATATTTTCTCATGATAAAATCCACATGAGTAGATAATTAGAAGAAACCTTTTTCCTTTAGAGAACCGAGTAACTATATTTTAGTACCAACATGCATTATTTTCACTGTGAATCCATTTTTTTATTGCATGTGTTCAAATGTCCGTCTTTGCTTTTTGTAACATTAACTGCAATGATGTTCTTCCTGGAATTCATGAAAATATAATTAAAGCAGATTTTTAAACACTTGATGATTTTTTTTGTTTTTTTTTTTTTTTACAATTGACATTCATGTGATGACTACTGAGTAAGGGACCCAGAGCACTTGGACATATTTTCCTTTCCATGTGTTTGCAGTAGAATAGAGGACTTCTACTGCAGAGGACAGTTTTAAGCAGAAATTTATGTCACCAAGTGTTTTCATTACACATTGTGCTTTGAAGAGCATATTTGTAAGGTGACTTGAAAAGAAATCAAATGTAATGAATTTGCAATTGATGTGGATACTGCAAATGTAAAAATAATCCTTCCTAACTGGTGTGTGTGGGGGTGCATATGGGGAAGGCTGATGAGATGCTACCTCTGGCAAATGAGACTGAAGCTTTGTGATGTGGCAGAGGAGTGGGGAGGAGAGCAATCATTTCCTGTGTTCCTCGGTCCCCAACTCTGAGCTTTCCTCCAAGGTTGGGAGTCTTCCTCTTTTTGAACAGGCACTGGGAATCTGGGTGGGGACAGATGTGTAATAGTGAAAGGGAGAGAGACCCACTACTATCGCCTTAGTGAGCCCAGGACAATTTTGTCTTCTTAGGGTCTCTAAGGCCCCAAAGATCTATCCCTAGACCTTGGTTTGTTTGTAAGGTATCCTTGTCTTAGGAGAGATTGACATGATGTAAAGTTGTTAAAATTCGCTTGCAAAATAATAGAATTTAGCTGCTTTTTATGTTTATGATTCAATGAAACTTTGTTCTAAAAAAAATACGGGAGTTTGCATTTGCATGTCAACACTGCCTCAAAGTGATCTAGTCATAACATAAGTGTTGGGGGCCAAGTGGTGGGTTATCAGACCAGTCCCCCAGGTGCCCATGTGTGTCTGTCACCCATACATGTAGTATTCTTCTACTGATAGGACATAAGAAGAGAAGAGGAAGCAATTTCATGACTACCGTTTGGGGATTATCTAATAAGGAAGAGGCAGTGGCAATAAAGCTTATATTTTAATAAAAGCTTTTAATGCTCAGCTTAGACTCCCCAGGGTTTCACTTGTTTGGAGGGTGGATAAGGAACTCGTTCAATCACACAAAAATCATACAAGTGAGGTCTCAATCAATATACTAACAGGTTTCCTGATTTCTTTTCTTTTCTTTTTTTTTTTTCTTTGAGAGCCAGAGTCCAGGAAGCCCCTAGTCTCTGCAAAGGCTGAGTAGAGCAAGCCCTGAGGAGTTGGAAGTTTTTGTCATTTGACTCCTTTCTTAGAGGCTGTGTGGCATGTTCCAAGTCTGAACAGTGACAGGTGGCTGCGAGAGTTGCCTGTAGCAGTGGTAATATCCACAGGGGGCAGAAGCAGAACTTCTTGACAAAATCTGATCAAGTCACCTTTCCCACTTAAAGCCCTTTAGTGGATCCCCATCAACTACAGAATAAGGTTTTGTAGCCTTGCATACAGGGTCGTCTTTGATTTGGTGCCCTTGTCTGTTTCTGCAACCTGGTCTCCTCTGCCTTGGATTGCCCTTTCCTCCTTTGCCCACTGCATTCTTCAGAGTGCACTCTGGAGCATCCTTTTCTCTAGGGAGCCTGTGCTGATCATTATCTCCTCTTCCTTGATTGCCCCCAACCCATCACAAGTAACCCACTCCCATTTGGGGGCCTCCAGCGTACCTGTGAAACCCAGGATTCCATTCCATTTGTAGGGCTCTGTTCACATGTCTGCCTCCTCCACTAGACTGAGGGCATGACCGTGCCTTGTGCCCTTTTCTAGCTCAAGGCCTGGTGCCTATGTGCATTCAGAAAATGTTTGATGGATTAATGAATCAGGCTGGGCACAGTGGCTCCTGCCTGTAATCCTAGCACTCTGAGAGGCCGAGGTGGAAGGATACTTGAGGCCTGGAGTTCAAGACCACCTGAGCAAGAGTGAGACCCCATCTCTACAAAAAATAGAAAAACTAGCCGACCATGGTGGCATGCATCTGAAGTCCCAGCTGAGGCAGGAGGATCGCTTGAGTCCAGGAGTTTGAGGTTGCAGTGAGCTGTGATGATTCCACTGCACTCTAGCCCAGGCAACAGAGCAAGACCCTGTCCTGTGCCAACCGCCCCCCTCCCCCCTGCCCCACCGCTCCAAAAAAAATTCAGTCAGAGAACTTAAGGAAAATGTGAGAGAAAACTGTGTGTCTGCAGTCTCAGTTTGTTGTATGCTTGGAAGAAGGAAGAAGTACAGAATCTTGTTTTAAGTAGTTTTGTGCGGTGGTGACTGAGTTTATCTTTTTAAGTTTACTTTTAGTTCTCTCATTTTTCTGTTTCCATCTAGTGTATCCTTTTCTCTCCCTTTTAGTTTAGTGACTATTTAGTTATTTACCATGAGTAAGAGTAGCTGATATTTGTACATCATTCTGCAATATAAGGAGACTTTTACTCATGGTAAAAAGCATCTCATTTAGTCCTTACAATTTTGTGAGGAGATGATGTTGTCACCATTTCATAGATTCTGAAAACAAGGTCATGGGGGTAGGAAATAGCTGAGTAAGGTTATTCCAACAATATTCCTACAATAGTCCTTTTTCCCCTGCACACTATTGCCTTTTCCAAAAACTTCAATAAACATTTAGTTAGCATGCACTGTGGGCTAGGTACTCAGCTGGGCATTAGAATTATGATCATGTAGCCACCAGTGGGTAGAGGTGCTGAGATATATTGGTTTTGTTCCAAATGTCCAGACAATTAGAAACCTATCACATATGGTAGTTGAAAATATAAGGAAAGAGAGGAAGTAATGTTGCTGTATATATGACATCCATGAATCAGAATCACCCACCTTTTTTTTTTTATTTTTTTGACAGAAATAGCCTACATCTTAACCCAGGGTCACTGAAAAAGTACCTATGGCAAAATCTAAATGCTAACATTTTACTGGGGCTGGGAGTGTGTTCCTAGGGAAAAGTAAGAATGACAGCAAAGGAGAATTGAGGCAGAGATGGGAGGAGAGAAAATACTAGAGGATGAGTTACTGAGATGACCACAGCTTTGTAGCCAAACCAGTCAGATGTTTGCATTTACAGGATGTCTCCAGAGAAGCCGTAGGAAAAGACTGCGTCTGAGAGCAGTCCATTGTAGGGGGAAGGGAGGATGAGTGATGTGTCTCTCGGTACCTTTCCTATCTACTTTCTTTCAGTGGTGAAGTCTATCCTTCAAGGCACTCACTTTCTGTGTTTCCAGGTTGTGCAGCCACTGCAGAGCTGGAACCCCCTGGGGCACAGTGTGCTTATCTCTCCATGTCAGCTGGGGCTGCATGTGGGGACCCCTCAGTGTATGATGGCAATGGCAACAGCAGCAGCAGCGGCAGCGGCAGCTGGCTGTAACTTAACCACTCTGGGAATAGCTGAATAGCTAAAGCAATGCAAACAGTTGACTTTGAGTGGGATGGGTGTCGCGCCGCAGTTGCCAGCAAGTACGACACGACCAGTCGGAGTTCTTCCAGCAGTAGTTTAATGAGGCACCTACAACAGTTACATGGCGAGAGACCTCGAACAGGAAATGCAAGCTGCTTTTATAGCCCCGGATAGGTGTGTCCCACAAGCGTGTCCCACAGGGATAGGTGGAGGGCCTGACTATGCATGTCCTGGGCGGATACACTAGGAGGCCTAGACCGCTCCCCACAGCTCCCCCTTTTGTTTTTGCCTTATGGTGAACGGAAGCCCCAGTCCGGATCTAGGGTCACAGTTCACCAAGGGGCGTATGGTCACCACTCTTCAGTGCAATGAGCGAGAGCTCATGAAGGTGCAAGGGCTGACCACAAAACAGGGGTCGCGCGCCCTTCCCGGTGCAATGGGGACAAGCCCTCGGGGTGCAAGGGCCACGCCATGCTGTCAAGGGGAAAAGCGGTAGTTGCCGTCCGTATGTAACATGCTTATCCACACTCCAGGAGGAGAGCCCTCATGAAGGGCAGCAAAGGCTTGAGCCATGACCACTCGATCCCTTTGTTGCTGCCAACGGACACGCATGAGCATCCAGAACACGAGGCCAAAAAGCAAGACATCCCAGCAGGCCCAGGGATCCAAGACCTGCCCATTCCCGAACCCTGTGTAGAAGCGACAAAAAGGTGGGGAGGAGGCCATCAGTAAGCATAGGATCTAACCGGGTAGAATTAATATGGGTGATTTCTAGTTGTAACTGAGTGGCTAGCTTGGAGAAATTGGCAGACCAAGAGCCCTGTAACAGCCGAGAAAGCTCTTTAGAGAGATTGGCCGCCTGGGAAAGGTTAGAATATGGGATCGAAGTAATACACAATCCCGGCAGTCGTCGCTCGCAACCAAGCTGGGCGAGCTGTACCAAACTGTCCACCTGTTCTTGAACCAAGTCCACACGTTGATTTAGGAGCATAATCCCTCCCGCCAGGTGTGAGTTGATAGAGCTTTGTGTGTCCAAGGCAGTTGCTACCGTTGCTGACAGGTTATTTAGGACCTGTGCCGTTTGTACGGCGCCCGCCGCCGCGATCGAAGCGGCGGTAAGGGCCGCAGCGGAGGCCGCTGCAATAGCAAAGACAAGAGCTGTCACGCCAAAATCCCTACGATGTCGAAAGAGAACCAACGAATCCGGTGCGTCAACCGGCCAGGGGACGTACCGGGGCATGCGTGCAACCACGGCCATCCTGTGTTCTGAGGCATTCCAGCAACGTGTATACGTGCAGTTTACGGTTGAGCAGTTAAGGGTGGCCGTATGGTTTTCCAGGCGGGCCACAATCCAGATGAATGGAGACCAGAGACAAACAGGCGTGGGACCGAAGGTCACGTTGGAAAACTGAGCGCCTGACGCAGCGGTCTCAAATGTTCACAGTTTTGTGTAACGCAGGCCACATCCCTGTCACAAAAGTCCCATTAGCAAAGGTCCCGTTGCAGGGACGCGGCCGGTCCACCCAAGCACCCGTCTGGTTGGCAAGAAGTATACAGGACAGGTTGCCGTTAGTCGGGATAATGGTAGTAAAGCACAAGGACCCAGCAAGGATATAGGATTCATTGCCGGGAACCGCTCCAGACTCGTTGGACCACGGGAGGTAGGGAAGTCCTAGGGAAGCATTGGTAATAAAGAACCGGGGGAATATCTGCGAATCATGAGACACCGGCAGGGGTCTCGGGAATACAGGCAGGATGGCCCAACGACGTTTCGCCCTGGACAGCACTCCCAGGGCGAGGAGGGTCATGGTCAGGGAAAGCAGAATCCGCCACAACAGCATCGTCGTCAGGAGCCGGCGAGGAAGCAGCAGGATGACTGAGGCGTCGCGTGAGGCGTGTCGGAACCCAGATAGGGTCCAGGGCGTCCTGTGGAAAAACACAAACAGCTCCCCTGGATCTGCTGAGAATCAGATCCGGTCCTTTCCATTGATTACAAAGCACATCTTTCCACATCACCCGCTCGGAAAGGGGGGGGCCAGGATCCACATGGCGATCTGCCGCCGAGCGACCACGATCATCCAGCAGCAAAAAATTTAAAGTATATAGAGTAAGAGATAGGGCAGATTTGGGAGACCTACCACCGCCCAAAGCCCCAGCCTCCCCCTTTTGTTTTTGTAAGTAGACTTTGATTGTGCCATGGGCGCGTTCTACAATGCCCTGGGCCTGGGGGTTATAGGGCAAGCCAGTGCGATGGGTAACGCCGAGACGGCGGCAAAATTGTTGAAAGGCCCGGGAAGTATAGGCCGGGCCGTTATCAGTCTTAAGGACCTCAGGCTTGCCCCAGGCAGCCCATGCTTCTAGACAGTACGTGACGACATGACAGGCGCGCTCTCCAGCTAAAGGAGTGGCGTGGATAACCCCAGAACAGGTGTCTACGGACACATGAACATAAGACAACTTACCAAACATGGGAATGTGAGTGACGTCCATTTGTCACACCTGGAGAGGCCGAAGGCCCCGCGGGTTGACGCCCACGGAAGGTTGTGAGCGGAAAGGTGCACAGTCCGCACACTGGAGGACCACTTCCCGCGCAGAGGCGCGGGGGAGACCAAATTTAAGGCGTAAAGTACAAGCTGGGACATGGTACAACGAATGGAAGTTGCGGGCACTTTCCAAAGGAGAAGCAAGCCAACATAATTTCGTGGCCCGATCCGCCAGGGCATTGCCGGCAGCCATAGGTCCAGGCAAGAGGGAGTGGGCCCGAATATGAGTGATAAAGAACCTCGCACTGCGCAAGTGGATGGCTGACCGGACAGCACAGAATAAAGAGAATACCGTGCTCCGTGGGTTCAAGGCGTGAGACACCTCCAACAACCGAACAGCCTGAACGACATAGACAGAATCAGAGACAATGTTGAGTGGTCCTGGGAAAGTACGGAGAACCAACTCAACGATGGCACATTCCACATGCTGAGGGGAAGAGTAAGGAAAAGAAGCGGTGAAGGCCTGGCCATTGACAACATAACTACCCGTACTATTAGAGGACCCATCAGTATAAACTGTAGTAGCATTGGGAAGAGGGTCAGAAGACGTGACACGGGGGAAGATAATCTGATGTCGCAGAGCAAACTGAAGAAGAGGGTGCTTGGGGAAATGATTGTCTATAACACCAGAAAAAGAGCATCGAAGGACTGCCCAACTGTCTACCGAGGCACAGAGAATCTGTACTTGAGCTCTAGTATAGGGGCAATGGAGAACAGAAGGATGGGCCCCAAAATGAGTTAAGGAGAGTTTAAGTGCAGACAACGCGAGATCAGCAACCGCGGTAGGATAGTGCTCAATGGCCCGTCGCGGAGAGGTATGCGCGTGAATCCAGAGCAGAGGGCCCTCCTGCCAAAGAACTGCAGTAGGTGTCTCCAAAGAGGGCAAAAGGCAAAGAGAAAAAGGCTGATCAGGCTGGATCCGAACCAACTGGGCGTGCTGTATCGCCTCCTCGACCAGCCGAAGGGCCTGTCGTGCATCAGGAGTCAGAACTCGAGGGGACAATATGTCTGAATCACCCTCCAGCACCCGGAACAAAGGGCTCAGCTGTGCTGTGGACAGGCGAAGATAAGGGCGAAGCCAATTGATGTCACCTAGTAACTTTTGGAAATCATTTAGGGTGTGAAGACCATCTACCCGAATAGTAATTTTTTGAGGACGAATGGACAAGGGGCCTATATGGGCCCCCCAAAACTCCCCTATATCACCTTCCTGAACCTTTTCGGGTGCTAAGTGCAGCCCGTAGGAAGAGAAATGAGCACACAAAGTGGCATAAGCACGGTGAAGATATGAAGGGTCGGAATGACAAAGATGGCATCCTCAAATACAGGAAAGCACTGGCTGACTTTTCTCCGAACCCGGTCGGACATGAAAGATGTACCTCCCCCGCCATCAACTGGTGGGGGAGGGGCGGAGGCATACGGAGACGGGCGATAACGCTCCGCCTCATACGCCGTCACCGCCTCCTCCAAGTCCGCCTTATCGGCCGGAGAAAGCTCCGCCTCCCTCTCGCGAGACGAGGAAGAAGAGCGGGACAAAGAAGAGGAAGAAGAAGAAGAAGACAGACGGAGGGCGGCCATTTTACAAGCCATGTCCTCCCTAGATAACGGGCCGGGCAACGGGCGTCCCCGTCGCCTTCCTGAGCGCCCTCCCTTGCGGGCGGCTCCCCGCTTTTCTTCCGACCAGGTTCTCGAACGCCCCGGCCGGTCCGGACCACCCTTATCCCTTTCTGACATGCTATCTTGATAGTCACTCAGAGCCTGCTGCCCCTGCTGCACTTGAATACTACAAGGAGAGTCCTCTAGGCAGGTGCGCACCAATGCCCAAATAGGAAGGACGCACTCTCGAAGGAGCCCAGTAGCATGGGCACAGCAAAGGTCCTTCTCTAATTTATCCCAGCTCGGAACGGTGAAAGAGCCCGAGTGGAGAAACCATGGTGCCACACGATCTACTTCCTGCATAAAATGCCGTAAGACACGCTCGGGGATTTTCAACTCTCGTGCAGCCAAAAGCTCCTGTAGAGCACGGAGCAGCTGGGCGCTCGGGGAATTCCCCATATCAAAGCACTCTCAGGGAGGGGGTCCGACCCTACCTCAACTACTGTGGTTCTGAACTCACCTCTAATGAGGTCGTCTCCGCCTGGTGCAAGAGTTTCCCGGGTCTCGGCACCACTTGTCGCGCCGCAGTTGCCAGCAAGTACGACACGACCAGTTGGAGTTCTTCCAGCAGTAGTTTAATGAGGCACCTACAACAGTTACATGGCGAGAGACCTCGAACAGGAAATGCAAGCTGCTTTTATAGCCCCGGATAGGTGTGTCCCACAAGCGTGTCCCACAGGGATAGGTGGAGGGCCTGACTATGCATGTCCTGGGCGGATACACTAGGAGGCCTAGACCGCTCCCCACAATGGGGGTAGGCAGGGATCAGAGGATCTAGGGTGGTACGTAACCTGGGTCTTACATATTGCATCTCTTGTACCAATGTGATTTTCTTACATCTTCTTATATCCCAGATCTTGTATAAGAACAATATACTTTCATTGCTTCCTCAAGAAGGGAGGTGCAAGGCCAGTCCTTCCAGATAGATAGTGGTCAATTTCAATCCCCTGAACATGATTTAAAGAAGACAGGCAAACCAAGCTGTAGCCCCTGCTGCTGCAGCTGGTCCAGAGTCATGGCTGATATTTGTCATCTCCACTGTCTGTCATCATTCCAGTTTCTTACATCTTCGGTCAGTATTCAGTTGCTCCAGGTTGCTTGCCTGACGGGTTGACACAGCCCTTCATCTCTGATGGATATGAACCCTCGGGTGTTTCCTTTGTCAGAAAGGAGTTGCTGCAGGTACACATTTACAACTGTCACTGGTCAAGAATCGCCAATAGGTGCCTCGGTGAGTCCTGCACCCCAGATGTACTCCTCTTTGCCCCCATTGTGTAGCACACCCAGCTCCTCATGGCAATGAGGGTCAATTAAACCAGTGAGTACAGTAATTCTTTTCTTGCCTATCCACTGGCATGAGGAGGTTAAAGTAGTTGTAATTTCCAGATCAGTGGAACGCAGTGTGTTCTCTGGAAGCAGTAGTCCCCAAGAACCAGGATCTCTAACCCAGCAGACATAAGGTTGTAGGGACAGAAAGTACAAACTCCGCATGTGTCATTGAGAGTGATGGTGAGGGGCTGGTCCTACTTCTGCTCCTTGGTTCCTGGAGCCTCTGCTTTTCAGTCCATGTGTAGGATCTGAGCCTGATACCATGGCCATTCTGTTCATGAGCCCATTGTGCAAGCAGTGGATTGAGCAGGGAGAGAAGCTGGCTGACATCCAGAAAATAGGTCATCCTACCTACCTGCTTGTCAAGAGCCCCTTTGTGGTGCTTATTCTTTAGGATCACTCCTGAGAGGAGCTATATTGTAGCAGTGGTCCATTTCTGTAGAACCCCAAAACATCATACCAAACTGTCTCTGAATTGGATTTAAGGTCTTCCCTTCTCCATCACCTGGCCATAGGGAATTTCCCATGAGGCCAAGAGGTGTGAGTTGAGGGGGTGGCACTGGTGCAACAGCGGGAGCTGCTGTGAGGGTCTGGGCCAACTCATGTTGTTTGTGTCTTCTGAACTATGTGAGTCTTTTCCTAAATGTACCATTTTCTTCATACAATAGTTTGCTCCTATGCTTCTTAACATTTTTCTGGAAGTTTCTGTTAACATCAAGCTCATGGTGGGCAGCTCCATCTGCACAGTTACTTGGTGTACTATAGTCAGGCTCTCAGGCTTTACCTTACAAAGTGTGTCCCTTGCACACTCCAGACCACTGGACCCCTAAAAATTTCACTTCTTTTTCAGGCCCCCTAATCATCAGGGACTTATTGCCGACCCTCTGACACATGTCTTGTCAGAACATTCAAGTTACTTGACTGATTCTTCTTCTTAGGTCCAATTAGAAAAATGTCAGTCAATACAGAAGACTAGCATGATGCAGTGTGGCATGTGAAGGTGATTGAGTCACTATAAAATATACTATTACAGACAGCAGGAGAATTAACACAGACCCAGGACAAGGCAGTGACGATTTATTGCTGTCCTGGCAAACAGGCGAGCTGCTGTTGATCTTCCCTACTCATGAGATTCAGGAACAAAGCATCCAGCAAAATAATAGCCACAAACTAAGCGCCAGAGGTTGGGTTGATTCACTCCAATAAAATTAGTATCTGGGGTGGGCGTGGTGACTCACCCCTATAATCCTACCACTATGGGAGGCTGAGGCGGGAGGATCGCTTGAGATTAGGAGTTTGAGACAAGCCTGAGCAAGGGTGAGACCCTGTCTCTACTAAAAATAGAAAGAAATTAGCTGGACAACTAAAAATATATAGAAAAAATTAGCTGGACATGGTGGCACATGCCTGTAGTCCCAGCTACTCGGGAGGCTGAGGCAGGAGGATTGCTTAAGCCCAGGTTTGAAGTTGTTGTGAGCTAAACTGATGCCATGACACTCTAGCCCGGGCAAAAGAGCAAGACTCTGTCTCCAGAAAAAAAAAAATTAGTATCTGGCACAGAAGCTGTAATTGGTGCTACCGCTTGGTTAAATTTATAGGAGTCCACTAGCACCCACCACGATCCATATTTTTTTTTGTGTGCGTGCAGAGGCCAGGTAAATGAAATGACTAGGGATACAATGAGAATCACCATCTCTGAATCCTTTAAGTCTTTTTTGGTACAAATTTCTGTAATCTTCCTGGGAGGAGATAATTCTTCTAATTAACTATCTCGGCCTAGAGGGAAAGGTGCATTGCACTTTAAAAGGCTAACTGACACTAGTCCTTTTTTTTTTTTTTTTTTTTTTTTGAGACAGAGTCTCACTTTGTTGCCCAGGCTAGAGTGAGTGCCGTGGCGTCAGCCTAGCTCACAGCAACCTCAAACTCCTGAGCTCAAGGGATCCTCCTGTCTCAGCCTCCCAAGTAGTTGGGACTATAGGCATGCACCACCATGCCCGGCTAATTTTTTCTATATATATTTTTAGCTGTCCATATAATTTCTTTCTATTTTTAGTAGAGGTGGGGTCTCACTCTTGCTCAGGCTGGTCTCGAACTCCTGAGCTCAAACGATCTGCCCACCTCGGCCTCCCAGAGTGCTAGGATTACAGGTGTGAGCCACCGCACCCGGCCACTAGTCCTTTAATATCATAAAGTCCTTTAGTTCATATATCAGGAAACCAAGGGCCAACTTCTAGTATATCTATCCCATTAGACATTCAGAGACTAGAAAAATGACAGAGTGGATCCTTAGATCTATTGGGTCTATTGTGAAATGGACTTGATCACAAATCTCATTTACAATCTGGTATCCATTAGACTCCATTTCTAACTAGAAGACCATGGTGGTATTTTGGGTCCACCCAGGTGCTATTAGTGTCAGCTGTGACCTCATTCTAACTATCCTCACATCATACCAGTCTAGGTATTCCTTTTTCTCCAGTGCATACTTACTGTGGCAAATTTGAGCAAGGACTAGAGGAATATTTGCCATGCTTGTGGTGGCATTGTGAGGAACTAGCTTCCCCTTCAGTCACTGAGCTCTAGGTCTGTGAACTGAGATTTAGTAACTGGAAATTGCAATTTCCATTGTCATGTCTAGTATCATCCATATATTCATCAGTTCTCTATTATTTTTGAACATACAAATCATGAAAAACCCTAGCACAATGACTTTCAAACTTTAGTGTGCATCTAAATCACCTAGCGGGCCACATCCCCAGGACTGCTGTATCAATAGAGCTGGGGTGAGATCAAGAATTTTCATTTCAAACAAGTTTCCAGGTGATGCTCATGCTGCTGATTTTAGATTCACACTTGGATCACCACTGCTCTAAATGGCGGGTTGTTTGTTTCACATTTGGGAAAACCATCATCTATTGGCCACAATAATAGATCAGTTTGGGACAAGGCACCTGACTGCCCTTCTGGCCACATTGCTAATTATAGTCATTACATCCACCTGGCTTCTGCCTTGTCAGAATCCCCACATCCCTGTTGACATTAGGGAGTCCAGTGCTATGCAAGGTCTCCAACTGCCAACTCGGGCCTGAGGGGACAGCCGACAGTGTGTTTCTCAGTGATGTTGGTCCTCGGGGCGCCACTGGAAAACACACACAGGTGGTGGGTTCACATGTCTTCATTTTAATGTTGCTTTTTTCCTGAGCCTCTGACCCCCCTTCCTCGTCACTCTTCCATGGAAGTTCCAACATTTCCACCTCAATTTACTGAACCACTGTGAATCCAGGCTTCAAGGAATCACCCCAGGAAACTATTAGAACTGGTGTCTTTGTTAGATGTGAAATTCCAAGTTATAGATGAGTTGTTTATTTCAATAAATTCTCCTGTTCAGCCTAATTCCACTTCCCTGGTCTGACATCCTCAAGCTCTACTCCCACAGATGTTTCTCTGGTTCTTGTTTGATATATTCATGATCTGGTTCCACCACCTAAGAGAGCCATCCCTGGCTTTCACAAAATGCCCTAAAATAGCAATAGCTGCCTCAAGCCTATCAAGGATTTCAATGCCATGATAAGTAGCCACCTACTGCAAAAGTCCTATAATTATCATCACCCCCATACTGATCAATTGCAGAGGCAACTCGATATCCCAAGGCTCACCCTAAACCCCCCTCTTATCCCCATTAGCCACAAACAAGAGCTTTAGTAATTCTGATACCACAGCACGCCAGCAGTTATTACTACCCCACTCTGAACCAATGGTCTCAGCCTGCGTTTCTTGGAGAAGACAGCCTGAGGCAATTGCATTTGTGCTAATGTTTTATTAAGGTGCAGTCCCAGGGAAGCAAGAGTAAGGGGGAAAAGAGAGGCAAGGCAAGAGGGAGAGAAAATATGAGGTTAGAATATTACCAAATGGCCATGACTTCAGAACAAACTTAGCTGGTTGCCCAGTCCTGTGGAACGTTCCCAGAGAGGCAAAATAAAACTATTGCATTTCAGAACAGTCAATTAGGGGAAGAAGTGACAGGCAATTTATCTGCTGATTCCTTTCTATTTCTTGTCTTTCATTGTTGAAATCTACCTCTATAGTGTGTTAACTATTTTAAATCCACATTTCCAGTTTACCCAGCCTTTCCAATCTACCCCTGAAGAAGCTAGAGCCTCCATGGATACCTCTTGCAAGTGTCCAGAAATGGGATCTCTCCTTGTCAGTCGGAGCTGTGCATGGGAGCTCCCCAGTTGGTATTGGTGGTGGTGGCAGTGGCAGCAGTAGTTGGGATGTAATAACCCTGGATGAGTTATGATCCATTGCTGGGGCTCAGAATGGGAAGCAAGGGAGACAGCTATGGTGGTGGTGGTTTAGCAGAACCAAGAAAATCTAGGGTCGTATACAAATTGGGTCCAGCTTGTTACTGCCCAACCAGCTTCCTTGCCTGCTGCCCAGATAAAGGCCAGTATACTGAGATAACAGGAGTTGCAGTGGAGAAAGCGTTTAATATCGTAAGGTGCCAGGTGAGAAGATGGGAGAAATTTCTCAAATCCATATCCCCAAGAATTTGGGGCTAAGATTTTTAAAGGTTGTTTGGCAAACAAAGGGCTAGGGAATTGGGTCTGTGATTGGAGATGAACTCATAAGGTTGGGAAGCAGAAATTATCTTCTTGGTAAACAGGAGTTCCTGGGTAGGAGGGCAAAGCTTGTTGGATCAGTTCCCATGCATGGCCACTGGTCCAGCTGACCTCAGTTGGTTCCGTTCCACACCCTCCACCCCCCACCACACTGCAGAGTATGAAATGTATCTCAAAGATCAGTCTTAGGTTTTACAATAGTGATTGGGGAACTCACAAATCTTGTCCCTGTCAAGGACATGTGACACTTAAGCAGTAAGTAGTTACAGCAGCAGGGAATTTAGGGAACAATGGCTGGTTAACTTTTAGCTATATCTATACTTCTATGGAAATCAGACTTTTATCACTATTGCTGCCTTATGGACTTTCATTATTTTAATATAAGTGGTTTCAAGCTCAGAACAGTGTATTTGTCAGATCATTTAAACCCTTATGAAAGGCCCATGGGGAAGTAATTTTAATACAGTACCGAGATCTAGAAATTAAAAGATTTAGCCAAATTTCTTGACCTTATGAAGTTGTAAAATAATTTGTAAAATGTATGTATAAATAGATAATATTAACATAATGAGCAAAATGCAATGATAAACTGCACGGTGAAAACCCGCTGCAGGCACTCAGCCTGTGATCATTAATGGCACACACTTTCCAGCTTCCCCTTCTCCACCCACTTGTGCTGGTCTCCCTCATTAGTTCTTGTCAGTCCTCATTTGTCATCATGCTTTCATCACTCAGTGTCATGCAGGAGGGAACTATCTCTTTGTGCATAAGTCTCTCCATCAAAGCCAGAAAAATAAAAGATAGCCTCTGTGTTTAAAAACAAAATTGGAGAAAGCATATTTCTTTATGGAAGTAAAGAATATTCAATGTGCTTAATAAGGAAACAAAGCCTCTTCAAAACAAACAGCTCTGGATGTATGACTCGATTATAATCCATTACCTCCCTGATGTCTGTAGGCTTTGAGTTGACCTCACTCTAAATTCACTTGCAAATTCTGTTCCTAGAACACATTTCTCAAAATGTTTTCATGATATTTTTCTTGCTCAATTAATTTCAGTGAGCACTGAATGTTGGTGGCTGTATTTTCTGAACACAGAATATATGAACTGAGGCCATGTTTTAAGTCTAAACTCACATTCAAGGACATTTGCCCACTGCTCTCCACTGACCCTCTTCCCAGCTGCTAATTTGGAGCCAATGCCAGTTCAAATCAAATTCTACTGAAGATGATTTTTAATCATTCCACATGCTGGGGCCACCTTGGGAACAGGCAGTG
This sequence comes from Eulemur rufifrons, assembly GCF_041146395.1. NCBI lineage: Eukaryota > Metazoa > Chordata > Mammalia > Primates > Lemuridae > Eulemur > Eulemur rufifrons. The sequence goes on from NC_090989.1 coordinate 103,577,470, forward strand.
TCTGTGTGTCAGGCGTTCACTCTAGTCCCTTTGAGAGCCCTTGCCTTTGGGGGAGCTACCTAGGCAGGGGGAGGGGTGTGGGTTCTATGTCCCAGGGTCTGCTCCTTCTCACCACCCCCTTCCCTACCTCCATTTCCCCCTGGAGGGCCTCACCTTTCCTAGTCCATCACCTCCTGGTGACAGTGATATCCTATTTCAGGGTACTAATTATATCAATTATATTGCCATAACTGTTTTGTAATTTAGAAGCTTCATCTCCCAAGAGAAGGGAAGCTGGTTGGTTTAGTCAAGTCTTTTCTTGCAAATTCAAGGCAGTGTAGCTTTATGGTTAAAAGCTTTTCCTTTGAGCCATACTGCTTGCATTCAAATCCCATTTGCCCTTTATATTTTACCATGATCTGTAAAATGAAAATAATAGTAGACCAACCTTATCTGTTGTGAGGATTATGTGAATTAACATGTAAAGTACTTAATTAATAATGGTTGACACATAGTAAATGAACAAATTTTTGCTGCTATACTTTATCATTATTATTGTTATGACATACTATTATGCCTTTTCCCCATTTAATTATTGTGTAACCACTGGGCTGATCCATTTCTTTCTCTTTGGAGTATAATTCCAATTTTTTTTTTTTGCAGACTTTTCTGACTTATACATGATTCCTTTCCTTTATCCACTGTTTCCTACTTATAGAAATGGAAAGAAGTTCCTATTTATAATTTATAGACAGGTATAGACTTATTAGAAGAAATAGAATATCTATAGAGAAATACATATTTATAATTTTTATCAGACATTAATAGAGGAAGAGGAAGGAAATCACTATTGTCATGTCAAAATCCTTCACTTGTTTCCAGTTACATTTTTCTTAATTCTTCCAGCCTCCTCTTCAATCAGTTTTTTACTCTGAATTCCTTTGACATTTGTGCATTGAATATGTGGTCATTTTGTATTGTACTTCATGCTGTTTTGTGATTTTTTTTTTTTACATTTAGTTTCCTATTTCCATTTTGCTTCTCATAGAGAGACCACAGCTTGCTCTGACTGCAGTACAATTTCAGAGCACATAATTGATATTCTGAATATTTTTCACATTTACTGCCTCCATCTCCAGTTGCTATTTCAATGAGTTTGTGTAATTTACTTTAAATAATGTTTTGAACTTATTTTTTTTATCTCCAAACATTTCATTTTGAAATAATTTGACTTGCTAAATTCTTGCAAAAATTGTACAAAGAATTCTTGCATATCTTTCACTCAGCCTCCCCTATGGTTACACAACCATAGGACAGTTATCAGAAATAGGAAGTTGACATCGATACAGTAATATTAACTAATTTACAGTTTTTATTCAAATTATATCAATTATCCCACTAACACCCTTTTTCTGGTCCAGATTCCAATCCAGGATCCCACATTACATTTAATTGACATGTCTTCTTGGTCTCCCCCCAGCCGTGATCCTCAGCCTTTGTTTGTCTTTCCTGGTCTTGACATGTGTGAAGAATGTTAAGATTAAATTCAGGTTATGCATTGTTGGGAAAATCTCACATAACTGATGCAGTGCTGCTTCCTCTGGGGTTCAGGAGAGCCTCATCAGAATTTAGGGGCTCAACATCCTCAGCTTCATCAGGGTCTTCCCACATGTCCTCATTCCAACATATAGGATACAACTTATTTCCCAATCAGTGCCCTCATTTTAATAATTGATACACTGTGAGGCTGGGCCTTCCACTTGCATTATAATTCAGCTAATCACAGGACAAGATATTCTGGATTTAATTTTTAGCAATCTTGGCCCTGTGGCTATAGGAAATAAGGGTTTCCTTCAGGTCATACACAGAAGTTTTGAGGTTATTTATGTGGCATTTGAAGTGGAAATTTGAAACCCTGAGCTCATTCTTTTTTTTTTTCCCTACCACTTTGCCCAGTGACATTAGAAGTAACCAGCCAACTTCATTACATTTATTAGATTTCCAAAAATGTTCAAAAGTATGATATATGCAGTCACCCATCTCCTTGCTTTTTGTACTGGTTGATTAGGATTATCTAATAGTAATATTTGGGGTATCTCTATAGCCAGATCAAACCATGAACTATCAGTGCTCTCTTTACTACTGGAAATAGAGTCATTTAAATCCAATCAGATTAGATATCCAGTTCCAAAAATTCCAGAACCAATTGCTCTTTGTAAAAAAAATCATCTATATTAGCCATGGTTCTCTGGAGAAACAAGACCAATAGAAGATAGATAGATGATTAGATAGATAGATAGATAGATAAAGTTTATTATAAGGAATTGGCTTACACAATTATGAAGGCTGAGAAGTGTAGACCCAGAAGAGATAGTGGTATAGTTCCATTTTGAGTCTGAAGGCTCAAGAAGCAGGAGAGCAGATACTGTAGGTTCTAGTCTAACACTGAAGGCCTGAGAACAGGGAGAATCAATGGTGTAAGTTCTAGTATAATCTGAGCCCAAAGGCAGTGGAAAGCTGCTGTCATAGTTTGAAGGCAGGCAGAAAGAAAATTCTTTTTTACTCAGACTTTTATTCTATCCAGGACTTCAAAAGATAGGAAGAGTCCCACACATATCGTGGAGGGCAATCTGCTTTACTCAGTCTACCAATTCAAATGTTAGCCTCCTGCAGAAACACCCACATAGGCATGCCCATAAATAATGTTTCACCAAACATCTGGGCACTGCATGGCCCAGTCAAGTCAACACGTAAAATGAACCATCACATTCTCAGCACATTGAATCAGGGTCCATTTTGTCTCATTACTGGTGGTGTTAACTTGGGTGGATCACTTGGGTAAGACAGAGTCTTCCAAGTTTATCCACTGTAACATTAATATCTTCCTCTTGGTATATGGTTCGTATCTTGCATGGAGACATTTAAGACTATGTAAATATCCTGTTTATCATCACACTTTCACCTACTAATTTTAGCATCTATTAATGATTCTCAATCAAGGTAATTATTACTGCAGTGTGACCAAAGGATGATTTTGTATTTCCATCATTCCTCCTATCATTATTAATTGGACTTCTCTGATTTATTTATTTAATTATTCATATCAGTATAGACTCATGAATAATATACTTTATTTTGGGGGTTACAATCCATTACTCTCATTATTTATTTTGTTGCTCAACTTGTCCTAGATTTGAATATTAGGAGCTATTTTTGAGTCATATTTAAATAGCTTTGTTTTATTAATTCTCATGTTTAAGTATGTGACATTAGTGTAAATAAACTTCTCTATGATTATAGCATTACGGGATTCTATGCATAGAAATCTCTTAAGAACTTTTTACTCTTAAAAATGTTTGATTAAAGATACTACAGTAGATAATGGGAACTTAATAGCCATTCCAGATAAAAACAAAACAAAACAAAACAACAACAATGACTCCTGCCCACCACCACCAAGCTATTTTACTCTTCCAGATCAATAAATGTCTGTGTGCATTGTGTTGAAATGTTATAAAGATATTCTCACCAGTCAGAAATGCTATCTCAAGTAAAATGTGAAGAAACATGAAAACGTTGACATTTTAAGGTGACTTCTATGCATTTGATTTTATGAATGATAAGCATATAGCATTTAGTGCTCATAATTTTTATAACTCATTCATTTTTATCACAAAGTCTTTATATCTGAAAGAGGCCTAATGTATCATTTATATTCATTGCTTTCTTTTACTGAAGTCATAGAAAGAAATTCTAGCTATCTCATCCCAAAATGAATTTATTGCAAGGATATGGGTTACCTAATAGAATGGAGAGAAGCAGCTAAAAAGTCTGGCTCAGAAAAGACGGGTGTCAAAAGGGGCTGCAGGAATACATAAAGAGGGAACTAACAAATTGACCCTTTGAAAAGCCTCTATCTCCCTGAAAATAGCCTTTGTGTGATTCTATTCAAGATCCAAATATCAACAGACAGAGCAAGTAGTCTAACTTGACTGATAGGTCCAAAAAAATTGAGTCCACTTGGGGAGGATGGTGTCTGGTTTGGGTTCCCCCAGAGCAGACTCTGAAACAAGGATCAATAATAAGTGGTTTGATCCCCACAAATATGAGTAGAGGAGTGGAGGAGAGAGACAGGGAAGGGAGAGAAATAAACAAAGGATGTGTTATCAAAGCAGTTCCCACTTTGGGCATTTGGAGTTTAATCTCACAGGGAAATAGTCTAGAACACATATCAGAGTTATCTCAACTGAGAGCTAAGGAATTTAGGATGCTTTCAACCATATCCGTTTACATGATTTGTTGAGGGCTTCTGGGACTTTAACTCTTGGGCACTTTTGGCTTGTCCTGTGTGTAAGATGAACATGCTATCACAACCAGACAAAAGGTCTCAAGCAGAGAGTCACAGGAGTTTGCAGAGAGCAGCCTTCTGTGAGCAGAAGCGAGTTCTGAGACATGGTCAGAGCATGGCTGTGTCTGCTACAATGGTTTTCTTAAGCAGAATTGGGGTGTTATTACTAGAAGGAGGTTGGAGTCTGGACAGGCAAAAGTGGTAGATACTCATTTCACCATGAATGCAACCGTCTCATTTTACAGGAGCACTTGTTTGCATGTCAAATTGCTATATGTTATATCAGTTAGGATGTTTTTGGCTACAAGTAGGAGCCTAGCAAATTAAAAATGTTTAAAGAATACAGGTTGTATCAGGCATGTTCAGGCATTATGCTGTGGTAACAAACAACCACACCAGTGGTTTAACACGACAGAAGGCTGAGGGTTCAGTCAGCTCTCCATAACAGCTATTTTTTAGGCATCAGCTCATCATTCCAGGCTGTGTGGATCTTATGGCTTCTCCATAAATATACATGCTGTCATGATTACCACTGTAGGGGAAGGGCAGGTAGGGAGTGAAATGCTGGATGTGGCACATAACACTTGTGGTCGTATTTCATTAGTCAAAGCAAGTCATGGAGCCATGCTTTGGTGATGGAGAAGTGCTGTGTTCCTGTCTGTCCAGAAGTATAGAAGAACCACAAGTACTAACTGCCCACAAGGTCTGGGGGTAGGAAGTGCCAGGAGTGTTACAGTGACTGAGCAATTATCAAAGACTCATGTGTTTTTTCAATCTGGCATCCCTGATTTGCCAGGAATATCTTTTTGTCACAAAATGACTACAGTACATCACTTCCTCTCACATGAATATCCAAAAGCAGGAAGGGAGGGTTGGCATCTCTTTGCCTCTGTCTTTAATCTGGTGAGGTGGAGCTTCTCAGTCTCTCCCTCTGTTTATCGGGCAAGAGAATTTTTCTTGGAAGCTTCACAACAGACTTCCCATTATACCTCACTAGTCTGAACTTCGTGGATGGCTACCCCTAGCTGCAAGGGAGGCTTTGACATCTGACTTTTTACAAAAATTTGAGACCAGTGGTTGGGGGTGGGAGGGGTGGGGTCTCACTATGTTGCTTAGGCTGGTCTCAAACTCCTGAGCTCCAGCAATACTCCTGCCTCAGCCTCTCGAGGAGCTGGGGATTACAGGTGTGTGCCACTGTGCCTCACTGACATCTGACATTTTCAGCCTCACCCATGAGAGGCAGGCTCTGTCAGCTCGGAAAAAGGGGTAGGGAATGGCCGTTGGGTTCAGAGTCAAAAGGATGCCACATGTCTGCCACATATGGCAATAACGTTCTTGATGTCCAAGTACAGAATTATAAAATATTTGCCCCAGATCACCATGTTGTTGAAAAACAACTCACTGAATCCCCACCATGTGGGATTCTGAATCACAATCACTGATTGCAGAGTTGTATTCAATCACAACATCCTAATTCCTGAGAAGATTGAATATTTCTGAGATCCAGTATCAGGCAACCTCCTGGGAATGTCTTTTTGGCTGATCGGATGAAAAATGATGACTCTTTCTTAGTAATTCAGAACAAGTTAAAAGAAGTTTCTGTTGCGCAGAGTTTTTCAGAACTCGTAATCAAAATAGACTACAAATAAGTAGGAGACTAGGATTTGCTTATGAGAATTTTCCTTCCTCAAAGACAAACTACAACTTGGCTTATTTTTCAAAGAATCAATTTCTCAGACTCTAGGCAAATAAATGAACACTAAATAACCTATTACAGTGTGTTTTAGAATCATACGTGTTATCTGGGACTTTAATCATAGTTAAAAAATAGAAGAGATGATAGCAGAGACTCCTATTTTAAATATCAATGGTCTAACAGCTCCCAATTAAATTGTTTATGATGATAGAAAAAGGGAAAAAAAACTTGCAATGTCATCAAAAGCTAAAACCTAACAATAATTATAATAAACTGGAAAGAAATTCTCTAAGTCTAAAGTAAATAGAGCTGGGCTGAAGAAAACAAATCCTATTCAGTTTTTTACTCTGGAAACAAAACCAGCATGAAAACAGCACTTTATAACCCCTCTGCTTCTTGGGAGCCAGGGTCCTTATCAACCCAAAACTAGACACTAGCTTCTCTAAGGAGGCTAGAAGAATTCTTCTCCAGTCCCTGCTTCTCCTAGATTACTTCGGAGATCTCACTCCCCACCTTCACACCCCCACACACCACCGAGAACTAAAGCACAGGAGGTATGAGAGCTGCAATGCCCAGAATGCAGCGCACCACCCTGGACTTCACGAGTCAAACTCTGTGAGAAGCAGGTCAGATAGAAAGAACCCTGATGGCAGGGCATTCTTGGAATTGTCAAAGTTCCTACGTTCTAAAGAAATGTAGGAAAGCCTGCTCCATCTTGTTCTTTCTATTGGCAGTATATTTTGTATCCCTTATTGCTTGCCTAGACCACAAGGTAGGTGATGGGACTTTTCCCACCATCTACTTTTATCCTTTCTGTTCTTCGGAGTAAGTAAATAGGCATGTGGGGTGGATAAAGACAAATAAACACCCTTTCAAATGTGCCTACCTTTACTTTTGTTTTTGAGTCTTAAGTAATCGTTGACAGTAACAATGAGAGAAAAATGTAAGCTCGTATGTATTTTTTAATTCTGCAAGCATAGAAACTAGTTTTATAAAACTTCCAAAATTTATAAGAGGAAAAATGGGGCAAAGAAAATACAATAAATCACAAAACAAAATGAAAAGCATGAAAGAAAAATATCAAGGATAAATAAGATTGCAGAGATAAGTCTGAAGCAGTTTAGCACATGTAATAATTGCAAATGACTTTCAGACCAGATTAAAGTCTAAGAATGATGTGAAAGTGAGCTATCTAAATCAAAAAGACTGCAAAATAAGAGAATGAAGAAAATATCTCAGCAAATAGTGGTTTGTTCTCTTCATCTTTTGTAGCTGATTGCAGGTGATTGATCTGGCAGAAAACTCCAAGGACTCTCTAAGGTAAGGGATGCAAGACCCATCAGGGGTTCTTAGCCTAGGACTTGTGAACTTCAGTGGAAAAACAATTACGTTCTTATTTTAACTAACCTCTAATGGAAATTTAGTATTTCTTTCAATCATCTTAGGCAATAAGCCACAGTAACTAGAAGTAGCTCTGAATTCCTCAGAATTCAGATGTATACCACCATCCCTCTCTCCCAAGATGAAAATCTTCAGGAGTATAGTAGAGAGAAAACAAAAGAAACAAGCAAACAAAAAAGCTTTTCTTCATAGCACTAATAGCCAGATAGAAAGTAAAAAAAAAAGTGATTCAATTTCACATAGCCACTAAAAATATTAAATGCTTATTCAGTCAGTCCTGTATAAGAAAGCTAAAATATTTTTTCTTGAGGGACATAGAAGACTTAATTTAAAAGAGCTGATGAAGGGAGGCCTCAGTTTGTGGAACTATCAATCTCCTTTTCTATATAAATCCAAAATATAATGTACTCCTAATCACATAACAATGGGATTAAATTTTTAAAAACCGGAAACAATAAAAATTGCAACATGGCCTTAAGGAAATATCTATGAGTGGGAGTGTTTGTTTTATTTTGTTTCTTAAATAAAGAAGAGTGATGAGGAGGGTCAAATTTATGTTGCAAGTATGAATTATTTAATAACTCATTGACAAATTGGCTAACTTGCTATGGTGGTGGGGGAGGAAGGAAGGAAGGGTAGTTTTTTACCTACATTTTAAATCTAAATAAATTCTAAATGGATTAAAGGTATAAATATTAAAAAAAAAACATGAAATCACAGAAGAAAATATAGGTGAATACATAGATTCAAGGCAGAGAAGTCTCTGCTCAGACAGATAACAAAGGTAGAAACAGTAAGGTAAAATAAATAGATCTGATGTCATGAAAATTTTAATCTTTAGGATATTAAAAACACTTTAAATTCACATTACTTAGCTAAATAAAGAAATAGCCATTTATGAAAATGATTTGCATTGTAAGACTATTTTATAGATAAATTTTATATGAAAATTATACATAATTGAACATAAAATATTTTGCAATTAATACAAATTACTCTTTAATGAGAAAAGAAAATCATTTCATAAGGATTAGCCCTTCCAGTAATTATAAACTACTATATTTAGTTGTCTTGTCCCCATAAAAATTTTAATAATACCAAAAATTCCAGTAGAGCATTACTGATTTAGACCCTGTGCTTAAGTTTCTTTTATTTGCAGACTATATCCTTGTGAGATATATAAGAAGTACGATTTACTGCAATCTTATGAATACCTTTTATCCTGATACCAATAAGCATTTACCAAAAGAGGGGGAAAAAAGAACAGGCAGAAAAGATGTATTCCACACTGTATATTGTATAGTTTTTATACAATATATTTTTCAGATAGTTTAAGGATTGGTAAACTGGAACATGTGCCTAACATTGTATACATTATTAATATAAATATGTTATAAATTATATACAATTGCTGAAGGGTAATTATCCCTATTTTTGCAGCTTGAAAGAGTCTGACTCCCCACTTTGTCTGCTCCACTTCATTTCTCTTATGTTGGTGGCTCCTCTCAGGCCTTCATCAAGACTGTAATTCTAGGTCAAGTTAACCTGCACTTACGGGGAGTCCTCAACGTTCTGTCCTATTATCTTGCCTTAGGAGATAAGGGAATGAGGACAAGCATTATGTGTTGCATATTCCATTTAAAGACAGTGGAATGAACCTGTGTGAAGCAGTAACTGCTGCCTGGAAACGTACTTGTCCCCAGGGTTGCTGATTGGTGTTAACTGTTGGTTTATTAAGAAGTATGTAAGCTGGTGTCACAATGAGGAATAAACTCGCACTTCCATGGCTAAGAAAGGAAGGGGTCAATGGGCAGTGAGCGCCTGTGGCAATCCCAGGAGGTGGGGGCCGATAAGGAACAGTCCCCTAGTTCTGACAACCAGCTTAAGGAAAACACTTGAAGAGGAGAGAACCCAGTCACAGAACACAGAGCAACCTGCTCATTTAGGAGATTTCTGAGATTCCATTTCACTCCCCAGCTTCCACTAAACCAGAAACTGAGTGGGAACGCAGAGCCATTTGAGCCCTGATCCAAGAGGAGGCACTTTCTTACTGCCAGCCACTTCATCTGAAGGCCATGTACCAAGTCACAGATCTAGGTGACTAAATTGCAACATACTGATACATAAACCATAACTTTCCAGAAGAAGAACCTGACACAAATTAGTTCACAAGATACTAACCTTGGGAAGATACTATCTAATTATAAAGGTCTAATAGACAAAGGAAAGTATTTCCTGTCTTGGAATAACAATATAGAGTTGCTAATAATTGTGTCCATTAGGTTAATCCAGGCAAAACAGGAGATGCTGGCTGGGGTTGGGGAACCCAGAGATAGAAAGGTAGGGATAGGAATTGGGGCTGTTTTTTAGAACCAGGTTAGCTGGACTGTTGGTTTCTCAGATTTGTCCCTTATGTGCCAGGCACAGCTATGCTTGCTATGGATTCAAAGGGGTCAACCCCCTGTGTATGTTCAGACTGAGTAGTATTGAAAAAGACCACCTAGGACACATTTTTGAAAATAAATGCTAAGTCCAGTCAAGTTAGTGCAGAAGGGTAGTAAGTACCTGTACTCCAAAGGTGGTATTGGATATTATAGTAACAGGCTGTCTCAGTTACTGAGTATGACACATTCTCTCCAGTATCGTAACCCCACACCCCCAGTTTCATCATCTAGAATTGGCCTGATTCAAACACTTGAGGTGCAGATGACCTCACCCTTCCTGAAAATGTTAGGTCACTAAATACTTCAGGGTTTTCTTGAAAACATTAAAGGAACCATTAGAGAAGAAAAAAGAAAACTCATCTTACCTGACAATTTTGATTCTTTTCAGTGCATTTTTATTTGAGAGGAATCTCCCCTTCCTTTTAGTTTTATATAAGAAAATGCAAGCGTATTTAGACCTTTATAAAAAGATAGTATCTTCCCAGGACAGGAGATTTGGGGGAAAAAATAGGATTTAGGTTTTATCAATCCCTCAAGGCTGAAGAAGCTTTAAGATTGTAGTTTCTGAAAGAGAATTTGGGCCTGAGAGGCAGGTGTGATTCTGAAATTTCAAATCTGTATGCAATGAATACTCCTTCTAAAAGTCGTATTGCCTTGTTTGGCTTGAATTGTCTAATAGTGCCATTTGTTCAAAGGACAACTTCTAGAGTAGGTGAAATTTTTTAACTTTCACTAAACAGTTCTTCAAATGTTACTAATGCAGCACCCTCTCTGAGCCCTGAGATATAATGGGTAAATGAGTGAATGATAATTTCTTAGTCTTGCTTGAATACAAAAGCGAGTCAGTAACTGCCCAGACAATGCAAATGAAAATGTTGGCAAGCGGACAACTCATTTTCTATGCAACTTTATTCACTCTAGCAACTTGTTTAGCACATATTGTCAATTCATTAGAGTTAATGAATTTCAAAAATATTTCCATAATTATATACAATGTTATGAACAAAATAATTGAAAAATATCAAGAGCATTTTTTAAATTACCCATTTGAATGTTGAGCTTTAAGATGCCAGAAAGAGTCCACATCAAATATAGAAACTAGGAATAAAAACATGTTTATAGACTATGTAATTGAAGAGATCAATGAATCAGTGGGTGTGTTTGGCAGGTAGGAGTACATTTTCTATTTCTGTTGGTTGAACATCAACGTAAGAATTAGACAAAGTTCTTTTTTTTTCTGAGACAGGGTCTCGCTCTGTTACACCAGCTAGAGTGCAGTGGCACCATCATAGCTCACTGCAACCTCAAACTCCTGGGCTCAAGTGATCCTCCTGCCTCAGCCTCCCGAGTAGCTGGGATTACAGGTACAGACCACCACACTGGGCAAATTTTTTCTATTTTTTGTAGAGATGGGGATCTTGCTCTTGCTCAGGCTGGTCTTGAACTCCTGACCTCAAGTAATCCTCCCACCTCTGCCTCCCAGAGTGCTAAGATTATAGCCATGAGCCACCCCCGCCCTGCCGAAGTTCTTTTCTAATTGTCACTTGAGTCTTAGTCTTGTAACAAGATGAATTTTTAGTCCTAGGGTTCCTGAAAAGTTTATGAATTGGCAGTGCATTGGGTTGAATTGTATGCATTCCCTCCCTCCCCCCAGAAAAAGACATTTTGGAGTCTTAGCACCCCCCGTATCTCAGAATGTGATCTTATTTGGAGATAGGGTCTTTGCAGAGGTGATCAAGTTAAAATGAAGTCATTATACTGGGTTCTAATCCGATATGACTGGTGCCACCTGTAGTTGTATCATGCACGATTCCCTGATCCAGTATGACTCTGTCCTTATGAAAAGGGGAAATCTGGACCAGGAGACAGACACACATAGAGGGGAGACAATGTGAAGGGACACAGAGAAGAACCAATTTATAAGCCAAAGACAGAGGTCTGGAACAGGGCCTTCCCTCACAACCCTCAGAAGAAACCAATCTGCTGACACCTTGACGTCAGACCTCTGTCCTACAGAACTGTGAGACAATAAACTTCTGTTCTTTCGGACACCCAGTTTGTGGTACTTTGTTATGGTGCCCTAGCAAACTAAAACAGGCGGTTAGTGTATTCCCAAAATTGTGTATGAGACTTTGTGTGTTGTGAGTGGAAGGACATGCTTTTCCTCCTTTCCTTTCCTCTTCCTAGCACTGGACATGTAAGTGCTGGGATAATGGAAGGAGACAGGTTTCTTAAAAAGCATAATAGTAAATCAATGGGCAAAAAGAGATCAATGTACTGTGCCGCAGATTTTGAATGCCTTACTGTTAGGAAAGGAGTCACTGTTTTCAGTTTCACACTGGAGAAATAAGTATTATCTATTGAAGACTCCTGATTGAGAAGGCAAAGAGAAAGACAGCTATCAATCGAGAAAGCACGGCTCACAATGTGGCCTAGCCTGGGAGAGATACTCACACTCTGCTGAGAAATGTTGTCAGGCCAGGCTCCTCCCCACTGCCCCTGTGGGAAGAAGGTGGGCAAACCCTCAGCAAGAAGCCCCAGAGCCTTGGGCAGCAGAGGAAGGGGAAAGTGAGCCCTGCAGTAAGGAAGGTACTCGGCTTTTCCAGAACCAGGAGGGCCCTGCTCTAGGAACAAGGCATCATGTAAAGTTATTGAGTGCCCCATAGATGGGCCTGGGAGTGCCTGGAAATAGTACCCTCTAGGACCCAGGGTGATGGACCACTCAAGAAACCTGGGCAGAAGAGGAACACTGGGCATACTTAGGGCAGTTCTGCTTCTGACCGTGGAGACTGTGGTGACAAAATGAGACAAATGGGCCTGAGGGGCAGGTGTGATTCTGAAATTTAAAATCTGTATGAAACCAATACTCTTTCTAAAAGTCTTATTGCCTTGTCTGGCTTGATTTGTCTGATAGTACCATTTGTTCAAAGGACAACTTCTGGTGTCTGGGTCTGCTGCTCTCAGGTAAAGTATTTTCCTGCCTTGGAATAACAAAGTGGAAAAAGAAAAAAAAAGAAAGAAAGAAAAGAAAACAAAAGAGGAAAGTATTCCCCCAAAGGTAGCCCATCTAGAAAATTTAGAAAATCCGTATAACTAATCCATATTGACTTTTTTTGTTTGAGGCCTACACATTTGCATAGTTGGTAATATATTGGTGGCAATGGACTGTTTACCCATTTTTTTTTCTCCCTGGGCACAGACCGTGCAGGCACAATTTAAAGATTTTTCTCATGGGTCCATTCTGACCAAGGAAGAAATTTTGAGAGCTATTTACCACCAAAAGAGTTTCAATTGTTTGCAACTTAAAAATCTAGGACTAGTCCATTATCACTTACAGAGGCATCAGCAAACCATATGTTTAATAGAGGTGTACTAAACAGGATTTGAACCCAACATTCAGAACAGGATATCTTCGAGTGTATAATAATTATGTGAAGTTTGGGCCAAGCCAGGGTTCAGCATCCTCTCCTGTTATTCTTCTGGGAGCTGGATCTACCATTTCTGAGTCGGCTGAACTTCTCTCCCATGAAGACGTTAATAGGCTGGATTCCAAAGCCAAGAGCCTGCTTATACTCTAGCCAGAAGTAGGGACCATGCACAGTGGGAGCGCAAGGGTCTAGTGACCTCAAAGATGGGAGCTTGGGGGCTCAGTGATCCCTGCTGTCAAATGTGAGGGGTGGTGTCTATCATTCCTAAACAGGGAGGAATGTAGCCCCTGTAAAGAATTTAATCTGGAACCAGCAGTGTCTGCATGGGACTGCTAATGGTATTCTGGAAGTGGGGTGGTCCATGGTGTGTGTGTGTGCATGATGGTGGGAGTGCTGGTGGTGGACAGCAGTCCTTGGCTGTATGTAAGCTGTTGGCCCTGGAGACTAGCTGCAGCAAGCCTAAGACTGCGTGGTGCAGACAAGTTATGTGTGGAGACACCTCTGTGGGTTAGGGACCAACACAGGCCTTTGTGGGGATTGAGAAGTTTCCATGGAGGGGAACATGGCAAGATGGGTCTCTTATTCTTCTTTTCTCCTTGGTCAAAAAATTCATAAGAACACATTGTGGATGCCCCAGCATGTCTGGGCAGTGTGGAGGTGCTCATCACTGGAAAGCTTTTGCATCTTAAATGATACCTATAAAGGCCACTTTCCCTCTGCCTCGCCTCTCCTCTATCAGAATGCTCTGCCTAAGGACCTCCAACATGGTATTTCATGGAGTGAAAGGATAATTATCTGCAAAAAAAGGGACATAATTCTAAAGGCACAAAATTAAAGAGGAACCTTTTTAGGATTCAAGGAGCTTTGGGAACATAAAGATAGAATTGTAGGTCCAAGGGAGAGAAAGTGGGTGCCATATGGGTGTGCTACGTGCTAAGAACTAAAGTCCCACCCAGTAAGAAGTCAAATCTGAGAAAATGGACTGTTTTACATATTCATTTGGACTCTATGTCTGATGGGCTAAAAGTAAGACAATTTGGACCTGGACTTTACTGCCCCACCCTTTCCACGAGAAGCCAATAATAATACCAGGGTTTCAGGAACATACATGTACTTTTTTTCCCCTCAAGGCAGAGGGCACACAGCTTGAAAGACCTGATATAATTTAAGAATCATTACTTGAGTTATGATTCTTGTACTTTTTCCTTGCTAGCCTGTTATGGCCAGGGAATGGGGAGTAGGTAAAGTGATGACTTCCATTGGATGTTTATATACATATAACACAGTATTAACCCTCACAAAACTTCAGGAGGTAGATATTAAAACTGCTGTTTTCCAGATGAAGAACTTGAAGCTCAACAATGTTAAATGGTTTGACCAAGGTCAAGAGTCTTTTGATTATGATGAAGGGCTTGAACTCAAATTTAGTTCTGCTCTACTGCAGAACACTGTCCAGATGCTGTTCATTTTACCACACTGTCTCTTAAGATGGGTATGAGAGTGTGTGTGTGTGTGTGTGTGTGTGTAAAAAGAGTCCTTTTTTGGCAGAATGACTTTGGTATAGGGCTAGAGACTGGATGCCTTTCTCCCTTAGGCCTTCACCTTGACAGCTTTAGACAAAGAGGTTATGACTGATTCCTACCTCTACCCTGAAGGCCAAATGAGGATTAATGCTGCAATCATCTTGTTGAATATTTTTTAACCATCTTTATCAAGTGAGACACTTTCAAAATGCATTATTCCTCTGAATGGATTCATATATGGAACACTGAGTGAATTCAGTGGGAGACTAAAAGGATTTGGAGGCCTTCACCAAAAACGTTGATTTGTATGCACATTATTTTGCCAAATGAGATTTGTGAATTGTAATATTTTCTTCAATCCCTTTCTTCTTAGTCATGCAAAATATTCTGGAAACAAGTGATTTCATTGCATCAAAGAGCAAAGAAGGAGGTATGGAGGTGATAGTACCAGTCTGTTGTGGTGGGGGTGGGGTGGGCAGAGAATGAAATAACCTTTAGTGAAAATAAAAATCCAAATGGCTGCAGATAATGGAGTTGACATTGTGCCATTTAGTTTGTTTCGATGACTGCACTTTTGAGAATCTCCTGTAGTCAATAGTGGTAAACAAAACCTTCGAAAATGTTATTTGCTTAGAAGTCTTTCCATCACAGGAAAAAAACCTGAGTGTGGCCATTCTTGCCTCTGTTAGATAAGGAGATCAGAGTTTCATTTGCTTGTTCATTTTGGACTAAAATGTCTGTGCTTATGAATATATTTAATAAATTTCTTCTCAGTAATTTTTCTTCTTTTTAAATGGCCACTTAGATTGGGACATTGACATTCTTTTGGATTTGTAAGGATCTCATGACACGGTGCTGGGGATGCTTGAGGGACCTTTTCTTATTTTTCAGTTAATGCTTAACCTGTTTTGTTTAGTGGCAGAAAGCAAAGAATGGAGCAGACAATATTGGAGAGCTATGAAACTCAGGAAATTTTTCTAGGAATTTTGAAACAAATTAGTTATTTCCTTTTAATGTGTCATCTGAAAAATGATTAATAGTAATATTCACGGGGGTATGTAGCCTGCTAACAAGAAACTATGAGGGGAAAAATTATTTTTGGTTTCTAGTGAGCCAATGATAAGAGAGTTATGCTTACTCATATTATTCTCTATATAGGCATTTCTGCTTATTTCACAAACCCCTTGCCAACTCTACCTCTAGTTTTAAGGATAAAATCTAGGTTTCTTCTCAGAGTCTGCCACATTTTTCCAGATTAGGTGGTGTGGTTGGCAATGGCAGCAGATGAGTTGCTGAAGTCCTTGTTAGAATAGTTGAAAGGGCCAGAAAGTTCCTATTTCTGGAATTGTTTCCTAAGTGTTGCCAAGCTGGATAGTTTCTGAGCATATATCTTCCTTTTCTGGGGTTCCCAGGGTATTGGTTGTATTTGAAGACAGTTTAACTTACATGATTTCTCCTCACTGCTTTATTATAGCTGTAAAATATTTTCCTTAAGGGAGAGCAATTACGTAAATAAATGTGGAGCCCTTCTGTAGTTGCCTCCTCATGTGTATTTGCCTAGAATGAACCTAGTTCTATTCAGACTATCAATAACCAAAAAATGCAGGCTTTATATTCTCTCATGTCCCAGGCTTATAAAATTTCATATGTTGCAAAAGCTCCTCATCCAGAAGTTATTTGGCTATGCCAATGTTACATTTTTATAAGCATAGAAGGTTTTGTTTCTTGGTTTTTAGTATTTTATAATAAACAATTAGTAGTGTTTTAAGTTAAAGATAATTGTCAGGCAATGTTCCTTTCTGTCTCCCCTTAGGTTATATTAGATCTTTCTAACCATTCCCAGAAAGAAATGTAGGTGCAAGCATTTTTGTTTGTTTGTTTTTGTTTTGTTTTTTTTTTTTTTCAGTGTAAGTGTCCCTACTATAGCTCATGAGTATGCTAGAAAAATGTTTAGCCTTCTGCAAATATTGATTGTAGCAGAAGCTCCTGATGATGCTGGTGGTGAATATCTAGTCTTGGTTTTAAAAGTAGACCCACAAAGGGATTCAATAGCATAGAGAACATGGAAACCAAAATAATAAAGGAGAGAAAAATGTTGATGAATGCTAGATAGGAATAATAATCCACATAATAAAAAGTAAGGAATTGAAATAAGGTCTGTGTCTCCAGAGTTTATTTCTTGAGTGTTCTCAAATTTAACTTCTGAAAAACACAAAAGAAAAATTACCTCACTTTAAGGAATTAATATAGTAAGGATCTATTCAGTATCTAATAAACTATCCCTCAGCAGAAGGAGAAGTCTTACAAAAAATAACAGGCTGAAGACAGGTCTATAAAAAATATCCATACTGAAGCATATAGAGAAAACAGAATTGAAAATACAGAATCAAGTTTTAGGAATATGTGGGACCACAGTGAAAAGGTCTCACATATATTTAATTAGAGTCCTAAAAGGAGAAGAGAGAGGGAATGGGCCAGAAATAATGTTTGCAGATATAATGGGTCAGAGTTTTCAAATATCACTAAAAGACATCAATTCACAGATTCAAGAAGCTCCACATACTCCAAACGAAATAAAATTTTCAAACCTTATTCAGTCACGTAATAATATGGTTGAAAATCAAAGACAAAGAGAACATCTTAAAAAGATGGAACAAAGACACATTTCTTTCAAAGGATCAACAGTGAGACTGACAGCATATTTATTAACAGAAACAATAAAAGCCAAAGGGAAATCAAATGACATTTTTAATGTGCTCTAAAAATATTTTTGCTGACCTAGAATTCTATACAGAACCACAGAAAATGAAAGTGAAATAATTTTTCTTTCAGGCAAACAAGTCAAGAGAATTCATAACTAAGTAAACTTTATTTAGTTATTGAACATTTCCTATATGCCAAGAATTATGCTAAGCACTGTTTGTGAATTTTTTTCTTAATTTCCATAGCAAATGAATGAAGTTTGATTTGATCTATAGATGAGAAAACTGACTTATCAAACTTAAGGTCAAATAGCAATTAAGTTGCAGAGTTAGGTTTCAAGTCCTAGACCTCAGAGTCCATACTTTTAACTATTTCACTATAATTGTGTTCAGGTTATGATGCATCACACAGTTGGTGTAAATACAATGCTTGAGCCTCTGAGTGCCTTGAGTCTCTCAGAGCTTTTGGGCCTGTCTTACAAGTTTCCATTATGACCTGGTTAGGTTTAGAGAACACACACGACTCCACCATGGATACCCCACTAAACCTGATTTTTTTGTCATTTATTCTTTTACTATATTTTGAAGGCCTACTCTGTGCCAGATACTTTGCTTGACATATGCATTATATTTTTATAAGCATAAATTTCCAGGCCTAAAAGTCATATTTCCTGTTATTAAGGAGTATATGGCAAAGTAGAAGATACAGATACAAACATAAAATATAATGTAATATCATAAGTATTATAATAGCAAGTATATTATTAGTTGGCATTGTTGGGCATTATCTTAAGGGTTTCACATAAGTTATATCATTGAATCATCTTAAAATGCAACAAAGAAGGTATTATTATCATCCATATTTTGTAGATAAGAAAACTCAGACTGAGAGAGGTTAAGTTCTTTTTTTTTTCCAAAGTTATAAGCCAATGAGTAGGAAAACCAGGGTTCAGACCTTGGCCTTCAGATGCTTTACCCACTGTGCATGGCATTCCATGGGAGCACAAAGGGGGAGCACCCATCTTAGGTCACATCTAAATGGGCTCTGAAGGAGTTATCCAGGAACAAAAGGGAAGAAGCAAAAAAGTCTATGTAAAATTCTATATTGTCTGTGCAAGAAAACTGGAAAATGCAATAAATTAAACAGAATGTTGGAGAAATTCATGCCACTTTGGAGTGGGCAAATTTACCATTCTCCTTCTCAATGTTAGGATTACGGTTACTAGAAAAATGAGATTCAGGCTCTGGCCATTCCTGAGGAACAGAGTCAGTGTTTTGAGATATGTAGGGTTGGGCTGATAGGACAATGTCAAAGAAAATATTAAGATTTTACTACTGGTCCTTTTCCATATATAGTGAAATCAAAGCAGACAGACCATACCTAAACACTCAGTTTTGTAAAAAGTGTCTTCTTCTGGCAAGCTGGAAAGAGATGCAGTAAGGATGGATTGGAAAATGCAAACTAGAAGGACGAAAATGTTGAGTAATATGACTTTTCACTGTGGTGTGCTTGGTTTTTAGCTTTCAGCAATCACATTTCATTTTGAAAGCTCACAAGACTGCTAGTCTGGAATGATGAAATAGTGTGGGTCACTTCACCTTGAAGGAACAAGACGAGTCACTTCAGCTTTGCAAAGTGCATGCTTTATTTTTTTCTTGAAACTAAAGATGAATTCTTGCCAAAAGCAAGGAAATGATCAGTGGAGTATTTATTTATTCTCTGAGAATATCTGTCATTCATTAGTCTTCTTTGAATAAATTTTCCTTTAATTTCATTTTGAATAAGATGAGATGATTTTTCTCTAAGAAATAAAATTGAAAGAAAGACACAGAGAGAGTTAGAATAAATTATAAATTGTGGGCAAATAACACTGTACGATGACTTTCTGGGAGGGAAATTCACCTTCTCTCCTCTTCAGCTACGTTTTGACATCTCAGAATCAAAGTTTCTGGGGAAGAACTGTGGCGAGTTCATATAACGGTGAGTTGGAGCCTTGGACTCTCCTTTGGTAGTAGCTGAGATATAGAACCTCTGCCAATCTCCTGAAAGGAAAAATATGAAATATGCCATTTGACAGAACTTAGGTAAATGAAAGGAATTTTTAATTGAAGAAAAATTAAAAATACTTTCAGTACACTCACGTTCCAATTCCAGTAGTTTCTAACAATGGACTTGTAGTTGAGATTACTTTTATTAAGTGGTGTTTCTAGCTTAGCTTAGTGTTACTTCCTGTTCTGGGCATTCCTTGGACTAGCTCAGAAAATGGTTATCTGAGTTAGCATGTATGGAGATAGCGTGGCACGTATGCAACATGCTGTAGTATGCGGAGCATGGGACTAGGTGTATCAGGACCTGAGGTCAAAGTTTGGTTAGAGTCCTCACCCAGTGGCTGAGAATTCTTGGAGTCTGTTCTCCTGCATCTGGAAAGTGGGACTATTGGATCTATGCTGCTTATTTTTTTCTTTTTTTTTATCTTACTTATTTTAGTTTCCTTTCTAGCATTATTATTTCTGAATACGCTGCTTACTTTGCACAGGTGCTATAGTGATGATGCAAGGAAAATGGTGTATGCGAAACAGCTTTGAAAAGTACAGAGAACTTCACATATGTAACAGAAAGCCATTCCCAAGGACTAAAGTGCCTATACCAGGCTATGGAAGGACTTAATTTATAGAATAGCTCCTCAGCCTTGTGAGGAATGAAGAGGATACAGTTTATTGCCAAGTGACTTATTGGTTTGCTTGCAGACAGTGCCAAGAAGGGATATAACTGCAAAGTATAACTTATAGTAGGGTACCCTTGGGGAAGAAAAGGCAGAAGAGGTACAGTGCATCTTGGTCCCGCCTCTGGGAGATAAAGCTGGACTCCAGGGGAAGGTCTGGAAATCATCTGAGAAGGGAGTTATCTAAGCCCTAGATGGGTTTCCAGTGGAAAAGACATGTATCCTTGTTCTTTTTGGCTGTTACAGGTGACACCAGTGATTCACATTGTAGTAGAGAGGGGAAGTGAAGAGAAGCAGAAGGGAACAGAATTGGTCACTATGACAAACACCACACAGACAGTTGAGGATTATAATCTGCTGTCTTTAATTATTTTTTCAATAAACATTTATTGGATGCCTGTCCTGTGCTAGGCTATGTGTTAGGAGATTAAAAGATTAAGACATACAAAGGTGGTTGGGATATGATCCTTGCTATTAGGATACTTGCCAGATGGGAGACAGACATACAGAAATCTCACAGTACACTGGTGTGATGATGCAGAAGCACAGGCAAGGAAGTGGTTAATTATGCTCAGGACAGGGCAGGGAAGACTTCTTAGGTCTCATCATGCTGGGTCTTGAAGAACCAGTGTGGGATCTCCAAGATGGCAAGGAAGGAAAAAGCTTTCTAGTTAGAGGAAACAGCATGTTAGAAAGTGTGCAGGGGATGAATAAGCACGATATGATGTTGGGAATATAAGTAGAGTCCTTGGTCCTACTTGAGTAGACTATGGAGACAGGAGTGCAGAATAGTGATGAGAGATGATGTCAGACATATAGAAAGATGCCAGATCATGAAGGGCCTTGATATCTGGCTAATAGACCAATTAATATTCCAAGTGCCTCCAACTACAGCCTTGGGTTCCCAATCTATAATCTTCTCCAAGACCCACGAAAATAACTTGTTCTGTCAATAGAGCTGAACCCAGCAGTGGTTCTCAAGGTGAGAGATTAATAAGGATTCAAGTGTTTTCAATCCCCACCCGACCTCCAATGCATGAATCAGAAAGGGTAATCACCTTGAAAATGCCCCCAGATGATCTAAGTAGCCCCTAAAGGGGGTGGCAGGAAGAGTTTGAGGTGAGTGGAAGAGCTGGGTAGGATTGCAGGCACAGACCTGGCCACTCAGTGTTTGAGCTGTGGCCTCACTCTGATTCTCAGGGACAGACGTGCCTGGAATGTGGAGACAGCACTGACAGAAGGCAGAGGACAATGCTGGCTCCACGCAGAGCATCCTGGGCAGATTATTTTCACCAGAATTATTTTGCATAAATTCCTTGGCCTTTTGTGATGCCTACAGAATGGCAGAAAGGCCTTATGTCTTTTTACCTACTGAAATAAGACCTCATCCTTTGGCATTCACCTTAATGAGTCTACAGAACTGGAACAGGATGAAAAGTGTACCCTCGTTAGCTGGCAACCTAGTACATGTAGGCACCTAAGTATATTTAACTACTTGATCCCTTCATTTACCAGGTGCTTCTCATTTTAAATGCCATTAACTTCATTACTACAATTATTAACATAAAACCACCTGGCACATCCCAAACAAGACATCATTTTCTTTTTATATACTATATATTAATTGCTACAGTTATTATTGTTGCTTCCAGTACTTAAAGCCATAACAACTATGTTCATTAATGTACCTGCTTTGATCAAGGGCAAGGCAAAGACCCAATTTCATATCAATGTTTATTCTGATTCTTTGACCTTCCAGAGGATTTATTCTTTTTTAAAAATAGGCTCTTATCCAATATGGTAAAATGATTTATTCTAATTTTACATAGATTCAAAAAATGTTCACTTATCGTAACATGTTATTCAAGAACCAAGATAGCCCTTTGGTTATATAAAAATAGTATGGGCAATACCATCAATTGGATTTGTAGGATATATTGTATGAGTACATCATATATTTACCATAGAAATAGTTCTAGGTTCAACAGCATACTTCACATCTACTACAATAAGTATTGCTTTCCCAATAAGGGATAAATTATTAGTAATAGTTATTATGCAACTTTGTCAAAATGATTGATTGGTTAAAATCCCTTATGTCATAAAGGTGCGTCCATTCCAACTATAGTTCCAAAATGCAATTTCTCCTATTATAGAAAAATTGCTATATTTCCATGACCATGGCTTTGTAATTGCACTTCATTATATGCAAAATTATTCCACATAGGCACACTAGACAGACTGTTATGCTTCTGTGTTAGTAATAATCGCATTCTTATTACCACAATTAAACATATTCACAGGAAAATCAAGTCCGTACCAATCCAGATTTGACTCACTGGGATCTGCTTTTCAATAAAATTCTTCCTAGAGGCAATTACATTCTTACTATTTGGCTTAGAAATTGTGTTCTTTTCACTTCTACTTGGGCATCTCAGATAATTAACCTAAAATGATGCTTATTACAGCATAACATCTATTCTGATTCCACTATTAAGCCAACTTACACATGAATCAAAGAGGTACTTGAGTGAGCAGAATAAGCCTACTATAGAAAGTCTCATCTTCATTTTTAAATTCTTTCATCATTGTCTTAACAACTATCATGCCAGTACATTATGTTAAAGGCTGTTATGAAGCCCTAACACTGGAGAGAGTGTCTTGAGGGAGTAACTCTCTCCTCATCCCACACAATCCCTGCTTACCAGCTGCCCTTATCTCCCTGTAGTGCTACTCTGGGGGTTGATTGCTTGGCTTTCTTGCTGAAGAAGTCAGTGAAATCAAGGGCTGGCCTCAAATCATCATCTGAACAGGCAAGATACACACCACCACTGGTGGGTGTCCTGTCTGGACTCTGCTCTCCCTAGAGCTCCTCACTTTTCTCCTCCTTACAGGTCCTTCTACCCCAAGTTAGTACATCAGCAATTCTTGTGTATTCCTCAGATCTGCCCAGAGAAGTAGGCACCAATTATTATTGGCTCTGCTGCTATATTGCACTCAAGTGCATACAGTTTTAGTGATACATAAGAATCAAGTCTTAGAGCTCCAGGTCAAATGGACCAAAACAAATCTATCCAGTTTATTCTGCATCTAATCAAAACATGTCCGTTATTAAGTGTGCCAACCATCCTTTCTGATTCTAATGTTACTGTGTGAGAAACTGCAATAACTCCCCAGTACAGGAGGTCACTATAGGTGACTGGCAGGTTGGGAAGGATCCAAAATCATTCAACCATACCTTGACTTTCTCAGCTGTCCTTTTCTCTTTTCTCTTACAACCTAATGATGGTGGAAAACAGCATTTCCTTGTGGGGAGAGACTCTCATTTAGAGAGCTGGTTGGGGCTAGACAAGGTGGTGTGGACTCAGTTTTAGTGGTCACAACCCCTCCTCTCTGCCCCGTTGGCTATGCCATTTCAGCTGACTCACTACCGTCCTCCTCCCCTCAAACCTCGCAAGGTAGCTTCTGGTAGGAGCTAATAATGTCAGTTATTTGTACCTTAGTATGAATGTAAATCCTTGACAATAACCTTTTGTATTCTAAGGATAAGAGGCTTGGTCCTGGCCGAGTGTGGTGGCTCACACTTGTAATCCTAGCACTCTGGGATGCTGAGATGGGAGGATCGCTTGAGCTCAGGAGTTCAAGACCAGCCTGAGCAAGAGCGAGATCCTGTCTCTACCAAAAATGGAAAAAATTAGTAGGGCGTAGTGGTGCTCACCTGTAGTCCCAGCTACTGAGGAGGCTGAGGCAGGAAGATCACTTGAGCCCAGGAGATTGAGGTTGCTGTAAGCTAAGCTGATGCCATTGCACTCTAGCCTGGGCAACAGAGCAAGAGTCTGTCTCAAAAAATAAAATTAAATAAATAAATAAAGAGGCTTGGTCCCATTCAGAAATCTCAACTTGGTAGGGTGTATCAGCAGAATAGGGTTGGTTTGTTAGGGACAGAAAAACAAGAGATAATTGAATGATAGAGGCAGAAAAACAAGAGGGAGGAAACAGCTGAAGAAAAACAAGGAGACAGTTAAAGAAAAAAACAATAAGAAGGAAATAGTTATAGAAAAATAACCAGGGAAAACAGTTATTTCAGTCTTAAAGAATGGGGTACTTAGACCATGGAACAGCGACCACCAATCAGAAGATAGAAAAACACCATAAATGGTGACTTTCCCCATCACATGTATAGGAGAAAGGAATGTCTGGAACACAGCCTTTAAGTTATGTCCCTACCTGGAAAAAATCCAGATCCCAAAACTCATGACATATAGTCATAAATAATTATACCTTTACATCAACATACACTACTGGCATATCAAAAGAGGAATTTTAGAATTAATTGGGGTCTTCTCCACTCACAGAGACAGACCTGTTTCCCGTTAGGAAACGTCTTTCGCTTTGCACCCTTAAGCTTTCTTTACAATAAATTGTGCACACATACTTGCTCAATGTCATCTCTCTCCATCACGTGGGCCAAGTCTTGTGATTCTTCCAGGCCCAGAGCCCAAGAACTGGGGCAACATTTCAAAGTTCAGCAGTGGACAGGACCATGACAGTTTGTCCCAATCCCCTAAGGCAGGGGTTCTCATTGCCTGGCCCCTGGATCATCGGCAGCAGCATAATCTGCGAACTTCTTAGAAATTCACATCATCGGGCTCTACTGAGCTACTGACTCAAAAATTTGAAAGGTGGGAGTGAGGCAGCAATATGTGTTTTAACAAACCCTCCAGGTGATTCTGATTCACACCGGGTTTGGGAACCACTGCACTGGAACCGTCACTCTAGGCCCACACAAGTAAGGCAGGACTGGTTGCTCTGACATCTACCGTACGAAGTTATTATGTGTGGAAAATGTATTGCAATCATGACAACAAAGCACTGGGTTGATCCCAGGGATTAATATTTGCAATTATAGGAGAGCCTGGGATTAATTTCTGTGATGAATACTACTCTATAATGGGATTTTATGCCTCATATCTAAAGGAATAAGATTTGCTAATGAAATTAAGAGTACAAATAAGGGAAGTGCTCATCTATTTGTGAGTGTGAATTTGCATTCCAACAATGAATAGGCTAATTTCAACTCTTACTCAATAAACACAAGATTTTCTTATTCCCCCTTTCAACCAATGTTATCTTTTTGTCCTTGGAAATAATAAAACTCTAATTCTTTTCAAATACTCTTGGACCCACCAGACTGCCATTGGTTCCCAAATGGGGAAAACTTGCAGGATTTTATAATTTTTCAAATCTTCAATCTAGCATCGGAGAATAGAAACCATTAACAACGAGGAAAGGAAGGAGGGAGAAAGAGGAAGAGAGAAGCTCACAGTCCAAAAGGCATAACTTGGGAAGTGAAGCTTAAGTGAGGAAATCTTTTGTTCCTAGGTGGGACAGACCCCTGCAACAAAATACAGATTAACAAAAAAACAAACAAGCTTAAGAACATGTTTACTGTAAGGTTTTAAGACCGAGTCCACGGGAGGGGGGCGGTGCAGCTGAAAGTTAAAGTACCCTCCCGGGTTTCGGCACCAAATGTAAGGTTTTTTGGAGTGGCCGGTGCCAGAGAAAGAAAGATGAACAGAGTTGAAAGGGATAAGTAAAGAGGCTATATTGGGGTGCTCCCAGGTGAGGGTAATGGGTCCCAAGACCCACGGTGGAACCAGAGAAGCTGCCCCACCCAGAAGTCTGGGTGGGTTTATATACGTTTTTTAGGGGTGGGGGATGGGAGTTTCTCTGGAGGGAAGGTGGGGGATGGGAGTTTCTCTGGAGGGAAGGTTTCGGTGGAAAGAGTGAGGAATTTCTTTGTTTCAGCTTTAGGGCCGGTATTGAGAAATAGGAGGGGTTTCTTTTCTTTTCATTAGGGAGGGGAGGGGTGCCCGCCACCAGCCTTACATATACCTTCTGTATACATAAGATAACCCAGAGAAAGAAGTGAATCTTTTTTTTTTTTTTTTTTTTTTGAGACAGAGTCTCCTTTGTTGCCCAGGCTAGAGTGCCGTGGCATCAGCCTAGCTCACAGCAACCTCAAACTCCTGGGCTTAAGGGATCCTACTGCCTCAGCCTCCCTGGTAGCTGGGACTACAGGCATGCGCCACCATGCCAGGCTAAATTTTTTCTACATATATAATTTTAGCTGTCCGGATCATTTCTTTCTATTTTTAGTATTGACGAGGTCTCGCTCTTGCTCAGGCTGGTCTCCAACTCCTGACCTCGAGCGATCCTCCGCCTCGGCCTCCCAGAGTGCTAGGATTACAGGCGTGAGCCACCGCACTAAGCCAAGAAGTGAATCTTTAGAGTAGATCTCAATGAAAGAACTTAAACTTTAGGTTTAAATCTCATCATTCTCTGAAACAAAGAAAGAAAGGTGCGGGGAAAGGCCTGGCTAAGAAGAGACAGCCAGGAAAGGTAGTGGGAAAAAAGGGTAAGGTTTGTTATGCAGATTTAAGTTCTTTAAGATGCTTTCTTAAAGGTAGAGAGATGTCAGATTTAAGGTGTTTTCTCCATTGATGAGACTCTCTAGTGATTAGTCATCCTTCTCTTTCTGGTGCAGAGAGGGAGACACTTTTACAAATGGAGATTTCCTTCATAGATATAAATTTCTCTTCCAGAAAGGCAACTTTTCAGAGCCTCTCCTGTGTCTCCAGTTTCTCAAAATAACCCTTATGCCAGGACGGCATATTTTGGGGTAGCATATACTGGTCTTCTACAGTCATATTTTGCGACGGTGTGTCCTGAGCCCTGTCGACATCCAAAGTAATAACAGCTTACGTTGCTTCAGTGCTTTAGTTTACAAAACATTTGTTTCTTCCTTACAATACTATGAAGGAGGCAGGGGTTAGCAATATTAATTCCTATAGAAGAGGAAACTGAGGTCCAGAGAGGATGGGGGTGGAAACAGCAAGTGATGGAACCATGCTTTGGCAGTAAACAAAGAACAACCAAATGAGAACAAGAAAAGGTTATTTATTCAACTCGTTATAGCAAGGGAGTCAGCCACTATCTCTTGTGTTTTGGTAGAGATGCAAAGGCAGGAAGAGGAAGGGGGAAAACTTTATAGTGGAAAAAAGGAAAGGCTTTAGGTATTTCCTGATTGAGACTGTTGGCAGGGGAAGCTGTAGGCAGGCATCCTATGTGATTGGTGAGGGGGCATATCTGCCTTTTCTGGTCAGTCTTAAGCTGGAAGCAGGAACAAAACTTAGCGAAGTTATTAATCAAGTCCTGGCCATTTGGGGCTGATTATTATGGAGGTTATTGTTTGGTTTCCTGAATTTTATTAATACTAGATAGTTGTCTGATTTCCTATAAGTCTGACTTACAGATAGAAGGCTGGTTTCCTGGGCTGGTTAATGTAGATAATGGGTTGGTTTCCTTTGCTGATTGCTGTAGGTTGTGGGTTAGTTATATTTAACATATGGTCTGGCCATTATCTATTCATATATTTTAGTCTCTCATCACTGAGTCCTTTTTGATTTTAGTTTGTTTCCCTTTTTCTAAAGAGCAGAGTTGTGCCATCCACTGTGCTTTTTTTCCTAAGGCTGTTCTGGAGAGTTCTGGAGCAGCCTGCCTTTGGGGTTCATAATCTTAAGGGCTCCAGCTAGTTCCACATTAGCATTTTAGTAGAATTTAGTGTGGAGAAAATTCATTTCGGCCACTCAAATGCCAAGCCTTTGCCTAGATTTTATAATACAAGGAATGAACAAACTTTTGCACCTATTTATTTGATGGAGGATGACAGCCTTCAAACTGAGGACCTTTTTTTCCCAACTGGCAGCTTGTGCCCCAGGGTCTAAGTTTGCAATGCAAATGAGAGACTGTAGGAGGCCACTCTGTTCTGCTGGGTGACTAGCTGCTCCTAGTGTCCTGTCCTCGATGGCAGCATTTTTGCAAGAGATCCTCTCTCCTGTCAACTGAGGACTTGCAACGCAACAGGTAACAAGTAACTGGAACAATTACAATTCTGAAACCTCATATTATGGAAATGGCTCCCTTTCCCGAATGTTAGGAATAAGAGTCAAAGAGATTGTAAAGCCACAGGCAAGGCTGCCTTGGGTTGTTGTTAATAGGCTGCGGTGGAAGGAGACAGGAAAGGAAGGGAGCTCTTTGCTGAGAAGCTGCTAGGGTCTGATGCCAGACTGTCAGCCTTCTTCTCCTGCTCCTCTATTTCGTGGTGTTGGCAGTTGCCAATGTGTGATTTAAGGTAGGCCCCAGGAACCTGACACACTGTCCCAAATGTCAGCAACTTGAATAGCCATTGGTCTGTCCTTACATGGCATTACCTCTACCAATACTTCTGAATTACTTTAGGACATAAATTTGTATTCTGCTAAAGGTTCAGGACAGGGAACAATGTCCTCAAAGCAAGGTGACTTCCTGGATGGCAGTAGATGACCTGACCAGTGAGACACTTGCAGTGACTCAGAACTAAGAGTCACTCAAAGAGGGGGCGGTCTCTCTAAAAGCCCTGGACATAATGGCCAATCTGAGCTCACTGATGCTGAGACAGGACAGGAACCCCTCTTATGGGTGTACTGGATCCCCTCCCACGTGAAAATAAAGGAAAAATCTTAAATCCCTTCAAGGGAAATGCTGGGCACCCAGCTGGCCTTGAAAAGTAAGAAGATAATACTAACAATAGTCCTACAAGCAAGCCAGAAATGCCCAAGGTGCTTTAGTTTCTTAACGCTTTCCACTGCCCCCAGGACAAGGAAGGCCTTGCTTCCTTAACCAATCACCAATTAAAGAATCTCTAAATCCACCTATGACCATAAGCCACCACTTCAAGATATCCTGCCTTTTTGGGCCAAACCAATATATAACCTCTATGTATTGATTTACAATTTTTACTTCAACTTTTGCTTGTCTGAAATGTACCCCTGCCTTTAAAAACCTTTGCTTGCAAAGGAGTTTGGGTATTAAGCATTAGTTGCCTGTGCTCACTGCTTGGCACCATGTGATAAATATTTTTTTTCTCCTGCTGCAAATCTTGAAGTCAGTATCTGGCTTTATTGTGCCTGACAAGTGGACCCCAGTTCAGTTCAATAACACTGTCATTCTTCTGGCCCATGATAGCCTCGTTTCTGTCCTTAAATGTGCTAAGTTCTTCCATACGCAGGACCTGCCTATATGCTGTTCCCCCTGCCTAGACTCTTTTCCACTTTTTCACTTGGCTGGACCCTTCACATCCTTCATGGGCTTAAACATCACTTCTGCTGGGGCTTAGAAACCAATACCCCAAAATAAGGATCTCAGAAGCAGCCTCAGAAGTATAAATGGAAAAGAAGACGAACTCTGTAGAATAATTTAAGGAGGTTTATTTTGAGCCAAATTTGAGGACTATGGCCAGGAGCCACGCCCAAGAAGCCTTGAGCAAGTGGACTCACTGTGGCTGGGTTACAGTTTGGTTTTATACATTTCTGAGAGACAGGAATTACAGGTAAAATCATACATCAGTACATGGAAGGCGTACATTGGTTTGGCCCAAAAAGATGGGACATGTCAAAGCCGGGGCTTACAAGTCATAGGTGGATTTAGGGATTCTTTAGTTGACAATTAACTGAAAGAGTTAGGCTTTGTCTAAAGACCAGGAATCAGAGAAATGGAGTGCTTGAGTTAAGATATCTTTTATGTGATGCTAAACTGGAATCAGGTTGGGAAGTAAACCACATCATAAAAACCTGTTTACTGAGATTCTATCATTTGTAGGCTTGACTCACCAGGCCCCTTTAGAAAGGAATTTTTTGAGCATAGAAAAAGATCAGAGTTCAGTCCTCAGAAGCAAAAGTTTTTCTCTGCCCTCCTGCCCTCCTGTCTCTCAGCCCCATTCTTCCTTGAGGCTAGCTGTAGAAACTAGAATCCCTGTTCCCCAAGGTGGGTCATAGAAACCAGAACCCCTTTTTTCCAAAGCCAGCCATAAAACCAAAAAATATTCTGTATAAAAACTGGCCATAAAAAAATTATTCGACTTACCTTGTTTTACTGTAGGTCATAAGACCCCCATTGCAGAGAGAGCCCTGCCCCACATCCGTAAGGAAGGAATGCAAGCTCGGAGGCCTCGGCAAATCTGGGGAGACCTTGCTGACTCAGTCTGTTAGCCTTAGATCCTACCCTTTTTGTCCAGTCATAGTTATACACGGCTGTCCACACTTTGTTGAACCCAAAATAAAAATGGACAATTTCCTCTGTATCTTTGGGTCTTCATTCTGAAGGCTCCCATATATACACATTAAATAAATTTATATGCCTGTTCTTTTATTAATCTGCCTCATGTCAGTGATTTTCAGAGAAACTTCAGAGGGCCAAGGGGAACTTTCCCCTGCACTTCTCTGGAGACATTCTGCCTGAATCCTTGCCTAGGTATGCTTCTTTGTTTTTCTTTCTTTTTTTTTTTTTTTTATTTCAAAGTATTACGAGGGTACGAATATTTTTGGTTACGTGGATCACTCTTGTAATGCTTGAGTTATGGTTATAAGTGTGCCCGTCACCCAGTGAACACTATGCTCCTTTGTTTTTCATTCTTCTGGTGCCCTGCATTTTTCCTGTGTGATGCTTATCACAATTCACATCATATACCTATTTGTGTAACTCATTTGCTTAATGTCTGCCTCACCAGTAAGCTTCCTGGGAGCAAGGACCACGTCTGCTCCTCTGCTGAATCCCTCAGGCACAGTGCCTGACACAACAGATATACAAGACATTTTTGTTGAATGAATGAAAATCACAATAAAAATTCTGTGACTGTTCTCTTCTGTTAAATTGGATTCCTCATGGGCTAATCCTACTGCCGGAGTTTCACTTCTCTGTTCCAAAACAGGCTCTCTCAAATTGGCATGTTTTCTGCTTGAAAAATAACCTGCGTTTTTTCCTTAGAGACCCAACAGCTTGTGATTCCCCAGTTCTTCTCAGTCTTTTCCTGGCACTTGCCTCTGTCACTCACCAAACCCTCATCTCCTTCTTCTGTCCTGTGTCTTTATTCTCTGGAGGGGATGGCTTGGAACACGGGGATTGCCTTCCCTTTGCCATTCAAAAATAAGAGCTGACATCACTTTACAAAGATTGAAGGAGTGAGTGCTCCGCTCTGTGTGCAGTCAGCCTGGACTCTGGGCAGGACAATCATTTCTATGCATGACCTTCACAGATGTGCTTTGGCAACAGCAGAAGAGACTGTCTCATCACTGTGAGCACAGATCTTACGGGGACCAGCGCTAAGGCTGACAGGTGTGCTGTTTGTTGTTTCTGGGAGCAGCTACTGGCAGGACGGCTGCTGCCTGGCTCCAGGGGCTCCAGGGGGCTCCATTCATATAGAAGAATGTGAGTAACTCCTCCTGGAGTTTGTAATGCTGATTATTTATGGAGAAAAAATGAATTCAAATGTTGTCCCATGGCATTTAGAATGAAGTTGTCTGTGTCTGGGTTTTACAAATTAAATGGGCAGTGATTTTATGAAGTGACAAGCATAAAGTATCTCATAGGAATGTCTTAATTTTCCAAGTCAATAAATCTGGAAACAAGCAGCCAAGACCGAAATGATTATATTAAAAACAAAGAAAGAGAAAAACCTCTAAGTTTTCATGTAGTTAATTTGTAAATCTGTAAGAAATTTTAAATCTTACTCTGAGTTTAGCATTGAGAGAGAGAGAGAGAGAGAGAGATTATTTCTTCCTCCAGACAAAACACAACATTTTAAGTTTATTTTGGATTTAGATCATATGGAGAGTTTGTATGAATTGGTGAGAATGTTTGAGTATGGGAGGGACAGAAAGGAAGACAATGGGTTCTTCTGCCATATTTTTGCTGGGAATATTTTCTAATTGTACACAGAATAGAAAATTTAAACAACTATTCTCAAAGTGCTTATATTAAATATATTAAATGCATGAATGGTTGGTTGGGTTCTGTGATGGAAAGGGCTCCAGGGTATGACTAAGGCAACTTGGGATTCAGCCAAATCTTTCCACTAAGGAAATAGATCATGGACAGGGAATATCAGTTAGGAGAATCTTGGAGTAAGGCTAGAAAAAGGTTATGAGCACTGAACCAAAAAAATTCCGTATAGCAGTGGTTCCCTGGAGGCTGTAAGGACATGAGACAAAAACTTTGGTTGGCTAAACCTAATGGTCATTCCCAATTCACTTCTCTCTTAACTACCTCCCATTATAGCAGCTGAGAAAAGCCAAATGCTCACCTTTCCAGCCTCCCTTGCAGCTGGAGTTCTCTATGTAACCTAGTTCTGTCCAGTGAGACTTAAGAGAAAATCAACTGGAGGAATTCTGGAAAGGATTTTACTCCCTGGTAAAAGAAGAGATCAGACCATCATGATAGGCCATTCACCTTCCTCCTTCTACCACATCGATAAATCCTGGCTTTGGACCTGCCCATGTAGACCTGATGCCTGCATTTGCAATAACCATCTTGCGATTCTGGGAGGAAGATCATGAGGACTGTAGTGACACTACCCTAAGCTCCTGACCTTGTGTTGTTTTGGAACCAGTTTTGAATGGCCTATATCTGGATTTAATTTCTTTATAGTTTAAGATAATCTTAGTTTTTAATGTTGTTACTATTACCTGCAGACAAAATCCTTTCTAACTGATACAGGCCATTATACAGTTTCTACTAGTCTAGGGAAGCAATGTGGACTGCTGAAGAAAAGCACTGGCTTTATTTGGAAGCAGACAGTCCTGGGTTCAAGTCCTGGATCCATCTTTTACTAGCCATGTGAACGTGGACAGGGTCATGTAGATCTTGAAACATGAATTTCCTCATTTGTTAAAGGAGAGAATTGGACAAATAGAGACTAAGATCATACCATGAAAATAAAAAATAGTGCCCTATGACTGGGCATGGTGGCACATCCCTATATCCTAGCACTCTGGGAGGCTGAGGCCAGAAAATTGCTTGAGCTCAAGAGTTTGAGACCAGCCTGAGCAAGAGTGAGACCCCATCTCTACTAAAAATAGCAAACTTAGCCGGGTGTGGTGGCCCACACCTGTAGTCCCAGCTACTCAGGAGGCTGAGGCAGGAAAATTGCTTGAGCCCAGGAGTTTGAGGTTGCAGTGAGCTATGGTGATGCCACTGCTCTCTAACCTGGGCAAGACACAAAGACTCTGTCTCAAAAAAAAAGAAGAAGAAAAAGAAATGAGTGCCCTAATATGCTAAAGGTTAAAAAAAAAAAAAAACAACAACAACAAAAAAACAAAGGGTAGAATTATAGTTTATGCTGTATGGACAACCAAAGGAGGTATGTATTCTCAATGTTCCATAAATTGAGTTTGGTTGCCCCAGACATGACCCAGCATTATGCATTTTTAAAGGACAAGCATGGGATTTATACATGGCAGCTCTGCTTTTACCAAGAACTATCTGCAGCATGTCAGAGGGGCTTGTTGTTTTAATATATAATTAGTGACTGCATCTTACTATTGCTATCTGCTCTGAGGATCTGGTCTCTGTGGAGCCTCCACTGCATCGGAAGCTTTGGCGGACTGGTGCCATGGCAACGGCTACACTCCTAGCATCAGAGATGTGCTTGTTTTTCTAAGTGCCAGAATGTGGCCTCTTATTTGTGGGGAAAATAAGCTTTTTCTTTACTGAATCCTGCCACAGCGTTCTCTAGCTTCACTTTTAGCCAGTCATTACTAGGCAGCTCTATTACCTCTAATTGGGTGGCCAGGTAAACTCTGTTGTTTGAGGCTGCAGAGTAGAACTTTCTGGCTTAGGATTTCCCTAGGTAGACACTCATCAGGATAGAATGCTCTGGATCTAGCAAAGTGCCATTTCTGAAGGGAAAGAAAAAAATTTAATTATATGCACCCCTTCCAAAGAAAGCAGGTTATTTTGGAATCCATTGACTAAATTCTTACCTGTCTTTTCTAGGAGACCAAATCAGCTCTACCAAGAAATAAACACTCTAAGTGAAATGTCAGATTCAGGGGGATTTTTAGCTGTTTGAGGGTGCTTGGATTGACA
Source organism: Eulemur rufifrons (assembly GCF_041146395.1). Classification (NCBI taxonomy): domain Eukaryota; kingdom Metazoa; phylum Chordata; class Mammalia; order Primates; family Lemuridae; genus Eulemur; species Eulemur rufifrons. The sequence continues at coordinate 103,611,676 of NC_090989.1, forward strand.
AATATACGTACAACTTTTTTTCCAGAGAGGTTTAACTGCTGTCTGATGACCACAGTACTTTGCTATTTTAGTTTTTTACTTTCATCAGCCCATTTGTCATCCCGTCCCTTTGCAGCTAGGCTGCCAGGGCTGGGAAGAGCCAGAAAACTGACGAAAGCCAAGGCCAGGGCCCATGGCTATGCAGAGCCTTGAACAACCAGAGCTCCTTGAGTTTTTCCCTTACCAAAAAGGAGGATCTGGAAGATGTGTATTTTTTTTCTTTCTGTGAAGGATCCAGGTTAGTATCTTCAGGTTAGAGAAATAATGTCCATGTTCTATTTGATTATTTTTACCACATGCCTACCATTGTGGGTGAGAGGGTAGTGAGGGTACCAATCTGAGCCTAAAATGAGATTATTTCTTAGATTTGAACTTTCTAGGCAAGTGAATGCTGGTGGGACAGGACCACATGGAGTCTATTTATTAGTTCTTCACATGGAAATGAAAAACCTACTGGAGAAGAACTTCTCTTAAGGAATAAAGAGTCAGGACAAGCTATGCCCAAATTTATGGCCTTAATTATGAAAATGGAAGGGTGACTTAGAGAACAGAATGATGCTCTGTTATCTGAATTATCCTCTGGTTATCCAAAGCTTTGGTAGGGAGTGGGAGCTGAAAGTGAAAACCAAAATAAAACAGAAAGAACTGTTTCTACACAAAAATCTCTGACAGATGATTGGAGCAGAACATCTGACCCACTTTGGCGCAGTGTGAATTCAGCCACACCCAGGGAAGGGCGTGGAGGGTCCAAGGGGTGTCAGCAGGTGCAACAGCAGCAGTAGGTAGTGGTAGGAAACAGGGCACCGAAATGCAATCACGCACTGCAAAGTGACCTCTCACCCAACAACAGAGGACCAGATATATGAATATGATGGCAGTCCCATAAGATTACGATACTGTATCATTACTGTACTTCTTCTATGCTTAGATATGTTTAGATACACAAATACTTACCATTGTGTTACCATTGCCTACAGTATTCAGTTCAGTCACATGCTGTCCGGGTTTGTAGCCTAGGAGCGATAAACTACAGCATATAGCTTAGGAGAGTACCATCTAGGTTTATGTAAGTACTCTCTCTGACATTTGCATGACAAAATCATCTAAAAACACATTTCTCAGACCGTATCCCTGTTGTTCAGTGACACATGACTATAGTCTCCAGGCAAGACTTGAGTAGCTGGTGCAGGCAAAGAGTCGTATTCATGAGAAAAATGTGTGAATTCCCATGAGGACTCTCACAAACGTGGGAGGGCAATTTCAAGGTGCAGGAGGTCCTGCCAGAGTGGGCCAGTGCCAGAAAACCACAGCCCACTTAGTGATCCTCGGCTGGCATGACCTGGGCAAAACTTTTGTACAAGTTTACAATTCTGACATACCCCAAATGCCATGGTAGAAGAAATCACAAGACACCAAGGGAATACACCAGAGATACACTCACATCAGACTGTGAAGGTGAAGGAAAGCTTCTGTGAACAGGTGATCCTACAAGCTGTCCTGGAAGGACAAGTAAGAACTATTTAAGTGAAAAGAGTTAGGAAAATCACTCTGGGCAAAGGGAAGAGCGTGGCAGGGTAGAGAGGCCAGAAGGGTGATCTGAGCAGAGATAAGTGGCTCATTAAGGGTATCCTGCAGGTAAGTGACTGTGGGGAGGTGACTTAAGAAGGACTGACTATGTAGGCAGACAACAAATTGGAAAGGACCTTCTGGCATGCTAAGGAGTTTGGGCTAAATCTTGAAGGCTGAGGTAAGGATTTTTAGTGGAGGGAGTTACTGTTTAGAGAACCAGTTCCAGGAGTGGTACGTGGACAAACTTGGACTAGAGCGTTGGACGCTCTTTAGGAAGTTCTTACAGCAAGTGTAGCAAAAATTATGAGAGGCTGAACTAAGTAACTGCAATATTGCAAAGTTTCCCCAGAGAAGCTCAGACTGAGAGGACATAATGCATTTTCCTCAAGTATAAGGGGGCATTGTGATGTCCTGGGAAAATAGAGGATGTCCTTGGGTTCAAATCTCATGGCCTCCATTTACTGACCCAACTGCCCTCAGAAAGACACATATGCTGGCTGAGTATAATTTTTCTTTTTTTATTTATAAAATGGGGATAATGCTACTAACCTCAAGATGCTGTGATGTTTGAATGTAACATGGGTCCATAAAGAGCCACTCACAAGTAGATTAAGACATGTGAATTCCTTTTCAGCTCTTCTCATGGGGCACATATGAAAACTTGCCATGCTATGACTGCCTAAATCAAAGGACTAATTATTCTCTTCATACCAAATCTCTTTCCCATCTCTTCACATCTAGATATTACTATGGAGACATGACTCTTCCAAGAAGCTGAGGAAAGAGGTTGAAGCAATAAGCGGTTGTCATATCCCCTTGTGATTTTTATGTCTACATGAATATGAATTTGATAAATCAGAGAGATATGTCTTTCTAAAATGTGCTTTTTAGCAACTCTTTTTGAAGACCTTATTGCTATAATTTTAAAGAAGATGAAAATATGAAAGAAATGTATTTTATTTGAAACAAAAAGATACATCTGAAAAATCTTACAGATAGAGCACGTTGATTGCTTTTCTTTGATATTTTTAACCAGGTACAACAATTTAACACACATTATATCTGCAGTCTCATTTTGTATTCATGAACTTGGTGTGAAATGGAGAGATTCTGCTGATAATGGAATAAGGAGCAGTTTCAGTTCTAAGAAGTCTAAAGCTGAATTCTCATAAAAAATATTCTCCAAGTTGTTCCTGATGGAGGAACATAGCAGAATAAAAACTATGCTTTGGGTAGTGGAAGCATGCATCACAATCCCCTGAGGGCTTTTAAAAACACATACTGCTGGGACTCCAGTCTCAGAATTTCCCATTCAGTAGGTCTGGGGTGGGCCTGGGAATTTGCATTTCTAACAATTCCCCAGGTGATGCTTGTATTAGTCAGCTTGGGCTGCCATAACAAAATCCCATACAGTGAGTGGCTTAAACAACAAAACATTTATTTTCTCACAGTTTTCAAGGCTGAGAAATCTAAGGTCAAGGTGCTTATAAGCCAGCGCTTGTTCACTTGCTGATGAGGACTCTCTTCGTGGCTTCCAGACAGCTGTGTTCTTGCTGTGTCTTCACATAGTGGGCAGGAGGGTGAGAGATTGAGAAAGAGTGAGAGCTCTCTGTTGTCTTTCTCTCTTTTTCTCTGTTTTTTTTTTTTTTTTTAATTGAGTCAGGGTCTCACTGTGTTGCCCAAGTTAGAGTGCAGTGGCCTTATCATAGTTCACAGCAACCTCAAACTCCTGGGCTCAAGTGATCCTCCTGCCTCAGCTTCCGAGTAGCTGGAACTATAGACAGATGCCTCCATGCCTGGCTATGTTTTTTATTATTAACATTTTTTGTAGAGTCAGGGTCTCCTTGTTGCCCAGGCTAGTCTTGAACTTCTGGCTTCAGGCAATCCTCCTGCCTTGGCCTCCCAAAGTGCTAGGATTACAGGAGTGAGCCACCATGCCTGGCCTATTGTCTCTTTTATTAAGGGTACTAATTTCAATAGGGGACCTACCCTCATGACCTCATCCAACCTTAATTACATCTCAAAGACCCCATCTCCAAATGCTATCACATTGGGGGTTAGAGCATCAACATATGAATTTTGGGAGAACATAAACATTCAGCCCATAACAAAGCTAATGCTACTGGTCTAAGGAATACATTGAGAGTCATAGAACTTAGTAGATTAACTGTTACATTTTATCTCACAGACTTCTTGGGGTGCACTAAGTAGTCTTATGACTTGGAGAATATTATCAGCAAGCCACAGGCAGCCCCAAGCCCTCCAATCTGCAATGCCCTCAAACTTGGCATGGTGAGACCTGCTCTGTATCCTGTGCTTTAAAGGGCCCCATTCTGGCTCTTCTTTGGCCTCACTCCCCATGGACAAGGAGTCCATGAGGCCGAGTGATATGCTAGAGGGTCCCCTTCCAGACCCATTGCTCTGGGTACCTGGGATACTGGAATTCCTTGCCCAAAAGGCCCTGAGCCTATTTTTCAAGTCTTTTTCCCAGGATGGGGCCTGGAAAGTAGGAAAAGAAAGGGGGAATGTCATGGACAGGAACCGGCATGAAATTCCAAAGATTCCTGAGAAATCCACACTGGAACCTGATCTTTCACATAATCCTGGAAATATATTTGTCAAGTTAGAGAATAAAATATTTTTAAAACTTCTTTCTTTCAGCATGATTTATAACTTTTAAATATTTATACACATCATATGCGAGTCTCCTTTTGTACTCTTGCCCTGGGCTCCACAAATGTTATGACAGGTCTGCCTCAACTAATAAGATATTCAGGAAAAGTTACCCGAGGTCTTTTAACTTACAAAATGCTAGAGTATTTTTATACGCTCCATACCAATTCTATTCAAATTGTGGTCCCCAGACTAGTAGCATGGCAATCACTCAGGCCCTACTGGTAAGAGCTGGAGTAGAGCCCAGGATTGTGTGCTTCTGCAGGCCCTCTAGATGATTCTGATGCATACTACAGCTTGAGAATCATTGCAATGGACCACTGCTTCTCAAAGTGCAACATGCATAAAAAAGTCCCCTGGACATATGGTTAAAATACAGTTTCTGATTCTAGGTTCCGACCTGAGAGCCTACAATTTTAATGAGCTCCCAGGTGTTGCCAATGCAGAGTTCAATACCAAGTGTTGTCCTTATATATTTTTTAACAGCTTTATTGTGATATCATTGACATATAAAAATTGTATATATTTAAGGTGTGCAAGTTGATGTTTTGACATACTTATACATTGTGAACTAATCACCACAGTCAAGCTCATTAACATTATCTCAACATAGTTACCGTTTTGTGTGTGTGTGTGTGTGTGTGTGTGTGTGTATGTGGTCTGTCACTGTCCTTATTTTAAGTAGCAAGCCTAGACCATTCAGAGTTGTGGTTGTATAATTAGAGTATGAAAGGTTGATAAACCCATTACTGAGCTCTCTACTATGTTAGAGAGATCCCCCAAATCCTGTATAAGCAGTAGAGACCCAGGCTTTGCTTCCTAGCAGGTCAAGGGGAGGTGGTGTGACCCCAGAAAAGAGAAGCTGTATCATCGTGTATCCAGGCCAACAAGACTATTGCAGCCTTACAGAGATCCCCAACCTGAAGGACCCATCTGGACAAGGTACGTCATAAGGCCCAAGAACCAGATAGGGAGTGCTCCCTTCCTCATGTCTTGGCACTGATGGAATCTGGGGTAGACTGAGTGTAAGTTCTACACCACCTGGGGTAGGGGGATGTGGGGGGGTTCATGTCCTGAAATTACTTGTAATTGAGCTATATAAAAATAAAGTATTGATAATTTGTCTTGTATGCCTGATTTTATTTTGATTGGGAATTTGTTCCTACTACATACACATACTAGTCTGCCAGGGCTGCCATAATAAAATACTACAGATTGAGTGGCTTATACAACAGAAATTTATTTTTCATGGTTCTGGAGGCTAGAAGTCCAAGATTAGGATGTCAGCAGGTTTGGTTTCTCCTGAGGCCTCTCTCTCTGCCTTGCAGATGGCCGCCTTCTCACTGTGTCCTCATATAGTCTTTCCTCTGCACATGCACATCCTTCATGCCTCTTCTTCTTCTTATAAGGACACCAATCACATTGGATTAGGTTCCCTCCCTTAGGACCTCATTTAACCTTAATTACCTCTTTAAAGGCCCTGTCTCCAAAAACAGTCACTAGGGGTTAGGGCTTCTACATAACTTAGTGGAATCTCTTTCTGAAGCTTTAACCTGTTTGATCACTATCTTAGGCTACTCTTAAGATACATTTGTATATTTTTTTTCTGAACCACATGCTCTGTTTACCTTGTCTTCATACCTGTCCAGGGACCTGCACCCTTTTAGAAGAGACTGGAAAGTGGCTTGTTTTGCTACCATTAAAAAGTGAAGCCTTTACAAATCTTTGGCTTTGAAAGTAAAAAGGGCAGAAAACCAAGGTCTTAAACCATTTCCAGATAGTGAGTTTCAGGTCGGATCACTGCAGTATCATCATCTTAAAATGATATGGTGTTATCTTTTGCACACCTGCAGCGTTAGAATTGGGCCCTTTTAGAATACCACTCAGATACTCAGGGAATATTTTATCATCCAAGTTTGCAAATCAGAAAACAGACTCAGGAATGTGAAATGACTTGCCCAAGGTCACACAGCTAATATGCTACAGAAGCAGGGCTGGAACCTAGGTTCTGTCCACAGCATCATGTTGTAGAGCAGTGGCATCTCCCAAGCTGTTCCACTGCATGCATCACTAGCTCTGACAATAAGTTAAAAAGACTTGGTTCTTATATCCACTTCATTACTTGAGAAGTGTGAAAAAATATCATTTATGAGAAACCTAAATTTTTCACAGAGATTTCAAATACTCTTTGGCAGAAAAACAATTTAAACCTAAGTTATACAGAATATGGTTAATAACCTATTATGGGCCCAGTAATATTTCCCTGGTCTCTGAATTGATTGTGGTACTGGATTTGAGAAGTTATGAAATCCTGCCTCTACTGAAGTCTAATCAAATTACCTAGCAAGGCCTCACTTACGTTGAAAGAAAAGGTGAAAATAAAATAAATATTGATATCCAGAAGAGTTTTTCCTATATTTTCTTCTAGAATTCTTATGGTTTCATGCTTTACATTTAAGTCTTTCATCTATCTTGAATTAATTTTTGTGAGTGGTGAGAGATATGGATCCTGTTTCATTCTTCTGCATATGGCTATCCAATTTGGCCAGAATCACTTATTGAAAAGGGCTTCTTTTCTCCAATATATATTGTTGTCTGCTTTGTCAAAGATCAGGTAGCAATATGAGGATGGTTTTATATCCAGGTTTTCTGTTCTGTTCCATTGGTCTATGTCTCTATTTTTGTGCCAATACCATGCTGTTTTGGTTACTATAGCCTTGTAGTGTAGTTTGAAGTCTGGTAATATGATTCCTCTAGATTTGTTCTTTTTGCTTAAGGTTGCTTTGGCTATTTGGGCTCTTTTCTGGTTCCAAATGAAGCATAGAATTATTTTTTCTAGATCTGTGAAATATAATGTTGATATTTTGATGGAGATTGCACTGAATCTGTAAATCATTTTGGGTAGTATAGCCATTTTAACAATGTTGATTCTACCAATCCATCAGCATGATATGGTTTTCCATTTGTTTGAATCACCCGCAATTTCTTTCCTTAGTGATTTGTAGATCTCTTTGTAGACATCTTTCACCTTGGTTAAGGATATTCATAGGTATTTTATTTTCTTTGTAGCAATTGTGAATCATATTGAATGTTTGATTTGATGCTTAGCTTGACTGTTATTGGTGTATAGGAAATGCTACTGATTTGTGTACATTGATTTTGTAACCTGAGACTTTGCTGAATTTATTTATCAGTTCCAGGAGTCTCTTGGTGGAATCTGTGTGGTTTTCTAGACATAAGATCATATCATCAGCAAAAAGTGATAGTTTGACCTCCCCTTTCCTGTTTTGGATACTGTAATTTCTTTCTCTTGCCTAACTGCTCTGGCTAGGACTTCCAGCACTATATTGAATAGAAGTCGTGACAGTGGTTATCCTTGTCTTGTTCCAGTGCTTAGTGGGAATGCTTTCAACTTTTCCGCATTCAGCATGATGCTGACTATGGGTTTGCCGCATATGGCTTTTATAATTTTGAGATATGTTCCTTCTATGCCTAGTTTATTGAGGATTTTTATCATGAAAGGCTAGTGGATTTGTCAAATGCTTTTTCTGCATCTATTGTGATGATCATATCATCTTTGTTTTTGCTTTTGTTTATGTGGCGAATCACACTTATTGATTTATATATGTTGAACCATCCTTGCATCCCTGGGTTTAAGCCCAGTTAGTCCTGGTGGATTATTTTTTGATGTTCTGTTGGATTCAGTTTGCTAGTATTTTATTGAGGATTTTTCATCTATATTCATAAGAGATATTGGTCTGTAGTTTTCTTTCTTAGTTGTGTCCTTTCCTAGCTTTGGTATCAAGGTGACATTGGCTTCATAGAATGAGTTGGGGAAGATTTTCTCCTTCTCAATGTTATGGAATAATTCCTGCAGAATGGATCCCAACTCTTTTTTGTAGGTCTGGTAATATTCACATGTGATTTCATCTGGTCCAGAGCTTTATTTTTGTTGGCTTATTTTTTATTGCTGCTTCAATCTCATTTCTCATTATTGGTCTGTTAAGTTCTATTTCTTCCTGATTGAATCTTGGGAGGTTGTATGTTTCCAGAAATTTGTCAATTTCCTCTATGGTTTTGAGTTTATGTACATAGAGATGTTCATAGTATTCACAGATGATATTTTGTATTTCTTTGACATCAGTTATAGTATCTCCTTTTTCATTTCAGATTCAGCATATTTGAGTCCTTTCTCTTCTATTCCTGGTTAAGCTAGCAAGAGGCCTATCAATTTTTTTTTATCTTTTCCAAGAACCAATTTTTTGTTTTGTTGATATTCTGTATAATTTTCTTATTTTTGATTTTGTTAAGTTGTGCTATGACCTTAGTTATTTCTTTTCTTCTGCTAGTTTTGGATCTGGTTTGCTCTTCTTTTTCTAGTTCCTTGAGGTATATCATTAGATTGCTAATTTGTGATATTTCTGTCTTTTTGATGTAGGCATTTAAGGCTATGTATTTTCCCTTTAGGACTGCTTTTGCTGTATTCCATAGATTTTGATAGCTTGTGTCCCCTTTGTCATTCATTTTGAGGAATCTTTTAATTTCCATCTTATTTTCATCATTGATCCAATAATCATTTAGCAGCAGGTTGTTTAATTTCCATGACTTTGTATAGAATTGGGTGTTTCTTGGAGTTGATTCCTAGTTTTATTCCACTGTGGTCTGGAAAGATACATGGTATGATTTGTACTTTTTTGAACTTGTGGAGCCATATTTGTGGCCTAAGATATGATCAGTCTTGGAGAATATTCCATGCACTGATGAGAAAAAGGTATATTTAGTAGTTTTTAGGTAAAATATTCTGTAAACATCTGTCAGATCCATTTGTTCTAGAGACCTGTTTAAGTCCAGTATTTCTTTATTTATTTTATGCTTGGTGACCTGTCCAGTTCTATCAGTGGGGTGGTGAAGTCCCTAGCAATTGCAATGTTGCTGTTTGTCTCTTTGCTTAGATCTAGTGGGATTTCCTTTATGAATCTGGGCACCTTGTGTTAGGTATATAAATATTTAGGGTTGTTACATCTTCTTGTTGAATTGCTCCCTTTATCATTATATAATGACAATTTTTGTCTTTCCTTACTATTGTTGATTTGAAGTTAATTTTATCTGATATGAAATGGCTGCACCTGCTTTCATTTGGTTTCCATTTGCATGGAATCTTTTTTTCCATCCCTTCACCTTGAGTCTGTATGAGTCCTTGTGGGTTAGATTTGTTTTCTGGAGACAGCAGATAATTGGCTTGCATTTTTTTTTTTTTTTAAATCCATTCAGCCAGCCTATGTCTCTTAGTGGGGAATTCAAACTATTCATGTTGACTGATAGAATTGATATGTGGGATGCTGTTCTGTTTATCCTGTTGGGTATACCTTATTGCCTTGTTTTATCTCTTGTACTATTGTTTTATATCATCTCTGAGCTTTAGCTTTTGGGTGACTTTATTCTGGTGGGTGACTATTGTGCTGATCCCTGTATAATGCCATTCTGAGTATTTCTTGCACGGCAGGTCTGGTCTTGACAAATTCCCTCAGTGATTACTTGTCTGGAAAAGTCTTTATCTCTCCTTCATATATGAAACTTAGTTTTGAAGAACACAAACTTCTAGGCTGGCAGTTTTTCTGTTTAAGAAGACTGAAGATGGAATCCCAACCTCTTCTAGCTTGTAAGGTCTCAACTGAGAAGCCTACAGTTAGCTGGATTGGTTTTCCTTTGTAAATTACTTGATGTTTTCACTGTATGGCTTACAGAATTTCCTTCTTTATGTTGACTTTGGCCAGTTCGATGACTATGTGTCCTGGTGATTGTCTCTTTGTGATGTATCTTCCAGGTATATGTCTAAATCTCTAGCAAGACCAGGGAAATTTTCCTCAATTATTACCTCAAACAGGTTCTCCAGCCCTTGTGAATTTTTTTTTTTCTCCCATAGGGATGACTATGATTCTTATATTTGGCCATTTTACATAATCCTGTATTTCTTGTAGACTTTGTTCATTCCTCTTAATTCTCTGATCTTTATTTTTGACTGACTGAGTTAATTCAAAAGAATTTAAGCTCTCAGATTTTTTTTTTCAGCCTGATCTAGTCTAGTCTTAAAACTTTGCATTGTGTTTTGTATTTCCTTAAATGAATTTTTCATTTCCAGAAGTTCTGTTTTTATTTTTAATATGTTGATCTCTTTAGTGAATTTTTCATTCATTTCTTGAATTGTTTTTTTTTTTTTTTTTTTTGGTTTCTTGATGTTGGTGTTCCATTTTCTCTCAGATTTTGTTGAGCTCACTTACAATCCATATTTGGAATTCTTTATCTGTCATTTTAATATTCTCATTTTGGTTGGTATCCATTGCTAGAGAGCTAGTGTTCCTTTTTGGGGGTGTTCTTTTGCGCTGATTCTTTATACTTCCAGAGTTTGTTCACTGATTCCTTCTCATCTGGAGTAGCTGTTGATTCCTATTTTTGGATTTTCTTTTGTTTAGATAGGGCTTTTTCCCCTCCCTGCACCTGTGTGTGTTTGTAGCATATGTTGGGTAACAACCTTTGGCTTTGTTTGTGGGTGCTATGATGGCAGTCTGTATTCTGGATGGATGCCTTGGTTATAGATATCCTCGGTGTGGTGGTTTTCTCAGTTGCTGGTTGTTTGTAAGCTGTAGGAGTGGTGAACTATATGAGCAGGCAGATTCCCTGTCTCTCTTTGATGAGGGAGCATTGAGGTCTTTGAAATTCTTTCTCTTTCCCCAGCCCTGTGGTCTTCTTTTTTTTTTTTTTATTTTATAACTTTAAATTTATTTCAGCATATTGTGGGGGTACAAAAGTTTAGGTTACATATATTGCCCTTGCCCCACCCCAAGTCAGAGCTTCAAGTGTGTCCATCCCCTAGACAGTGCCAGTCTTCTTAATAGTGTAAATTATAATGGCTCCCCCAGTTTAATCTCTCTGAGACAGTAGGGTGAGAAGCAACCACACATTGTATGATTGAGTCAGTAAATGCTGTAAAGGGCACGTAAACTGACCTGTCAGTAGGTGGCACTTGCCAGAAGGAACAAGCTGTAATTATGTTTTTGGGTCCTGTGACGGGCTCTAGTCCCTCAGGAGAAGCACTTAAATACCCCAGGTGGTGGGCAGGGTCCTGGAACTTCCAGGTGAGTTCTTATTCTCTGCTACAGTAAAGGCTGGTTGGGGAGTGCTGCTGGGTGGGGCTGGGTTGGGTGAGCTTGCCCTTAGGCTCCACAAAAGCTGACAAGGTAGCTGTTTTGGCAGGGGTCAAAAGTCTGCTCCCAGCTTCTGGGTAATGCCACCATGGAGGGGATGAAAGGGCCCCACTCAACCAGAAAGTTTGTTTGTGGAGACAGAGACATCTGAGATTCATAATCCGGCAGTCTGGAGAAGGCCTCATTCCTCTCTCCCATCCCCCATCTCCATGGTCCTTCCCTGGTGTCTGCCAGCAAGCAGGAGCTTAAGCTATCTGAGTTCCCTCATGATTTTGCTTCAGGCTGGGAGGTTTCCCTCCCAGAATCCTGGCCTGAGCTGAGAGCATGGCCCTCCTATGTGGGGAGGGGTGCTCCGCGAGCACACCACAGCTAGGACACCCACTGCACTCTCTTCCCGGGATCTGCCCATGTGGGCTCCCTCACCTTCTGAGATGAATTCACAGATCTCCCCTTCATGCTCCTGAGCAACACAATCCAGACCTGGGTATATGGAATCCGGCCTGCAGACCTGTTCCCGGGTCACTGAAGATCAATCCCTAACAATGCCAGGGAGGAGCATGCTGGTCCTGAGTTGCCCATGGCGTGCCCAAGCAGGTTCTATGTCCCTCCACTTTGGGGCTTTCCTGCTCTGTTGGAGCTGCCAGGCAAGCAAGACCAGGGAGAGCCAGTAAGCGGGGATCTCTCAGCCTAAGCACCCCTTAGTCTGCTGCAGGAACCCTAGAGGAAAGGTCTGAGTCCCACTGTCTGTGGAAGCTTGTGTGTGGTGGCTCAATTGTCTCTCTCAGCAGCCACAGGTGGGGGAGGGGGATGGGGGGGAAGTCTGGATGGGGGAAAGCTAGCACTCTTGTTGTCTCAGTCCCTTTCTCTGGGAGGCAGTCTGCCCAGAATGTCTAGGCTCTGGAGTCACACACATCACCAGAAACTCACTAGATCCCTGTGGCTCCTGCAGTCTGGGGTGGAGTTGGGAAATGTCTGTGTGGAAATGAGCCAGATGAAACCTAAGGAGCTGAAGCCCTTTGTGGGGGACAAAGGTGCGCCATGGGTAGAGAAGCAATATGGTGCCTGCTGTCTGTGCTGGGGTTGGTGATGACAGGAGGTGCCCCAGGAGGCCTGGGAGCCTGGTGCTCTATCCACTAGAAGCTCCCAGCTCACTGGCAGTAGCAGCCCCTGGGCTTATGTGGCAGAAAGTCTCTTCAGCAGCTCAGGAGCCCGTCAACTGTCAGAGATGAGAGGGAAAGAGAAACAACTGCTCCACCTACCCTTCTCGCTGGATTCTAAGCCTCTTGGGGGTTGCTCTCTGCAGATACCTTGTTCTTCCTGTTCTGCTCTGCAACTTCTTCCCATGGAGTCTCGTGAAGGTTCTGGCACCATCCCCTCAGACTTACATCTGATCTATGTATGTCTGTTTGTTCATTTTTTCTCTTTCATCTAAAACTTCTTCTTACTGAGATGCTCTGGCAGCTGGTGTCTCTGGTCAGCCGTCTTGCCTAATCCAAAACCAACATTCTTTGCTCTTTCCTGGACCTTCCACATTCTCTTTGCTGGGCAGCAAGAGGCCATTAATTTCTAGCTATCTCTGTTGGTAGCATTGCTGTTCCTGGCTAGGTCTGTGCTGGGAACCCTCCGACAGAGGTGGGGACCTGTCACACTCCCCTGAACCTGGAGTGTCAGGAGCAGAGCCCCAGAGGCCTGGTCACGCCACTGTGGGACAGTCTGAGGCGGGCCTCTGTCTGGAGCTGACCCCTATTAAGTTTTAAAATATGACTTTTCCTCTTTGTTTCTTGACCACTGTCTCGATTCATTACCAAAATTTATAGGAAATAATTTTGTGAAATATGACTCCATTTTAGCTTACAAATAAACCAATTAAAACCAAAAATTTTCTGTACATTGAATAAAATGTATTAACTACTCAGTATGAGTATAATTCTATGAGGGTGACAAAGAATTTAACACATGTATAGCTATTCTCTGCAAGTCAGCAGAGGATGCTAACACACTGACAGATAGGGGCAGGGCTAGGCAGACCAAAGGACATCTTTCAAGGGCATTGGAATGGTCAGAAATAGCCATAGCCCCACTGCCTGACTAATTAGTTTGCCCTTGAACATTCAATTTAGCATATTGAATCCCTATTATGAGCAAACAGCTGTGCTTGATGTGTGTCTGCTTTAGCAGGATAGGTCAATTGGGGTCAAGAAAAAAACCTTTTGGGTTTGCAAGAACCCTGATTGACATCCAGACCCATACTCCTGAGGTGCTGCTGGTGAAGCCCAGGTCCTCTGAGGGTTACTGACCTCCCCCAAAGTCACACCGATGTGGTCCGCAAAGCTGGGACTATCATACAAACCTCCTAGATTTCAGGTCAACTCTATATTACCTTCATCACCTGTCTCCCCAGGTGTCTGTTTTTTGTTTACTTTGCCCAGTAAGCAGACGGTTCCTCCCATCTCATTTAACTTAATGGCCATATCATCTCTGACCTCAGCCAGGTTGTATTCTTTGCAAGAATGAACTTGCCTATCTCCAGTCTTCCCCCCAAATGGTGAAGCATTTTAATTCTCAGCTACCGAAAATGGTTCTTGAGACCAAGATGGCTATACCTCACACGTTGTTAAGTGTCTTGCTTCCTTTCTAGGCAGGGCACAGGTCTGGGGTGTAAAACGTGGGCTGTTTTTTCCAGGTACTAAGAAGTCAGGGAATGGAGTAGGTTTGGCTGAAGCTAGAAGGGTAGCAAGCAGGAAGCTAAGAGTAAAAGTGGCCTCTGGAACCAAAAACCATCTGGCAAAAGCAACAAATCCCATAAGGGCAGGGCAGGCTCAGAGTGCAGGGCTGGGCCCACTTTCTTCCTTCTTGCTCCCTGTCTCCACACCTTTCCCTGCACGGATCTGCCTGGTGAGTGAGCAGAAGGCTATCACTGAGCAGAGTTGGGCCCCTGCTAGAGGAATTATATTTTCAGGAGCCATTTGGGGCCCTTTGAGAAAAATGGCTTTGAATTTTTTCCCTTAAAAACAAAATAAACAAAAAAATTGAAAAACAGCTTTTACAATTGTTTCCAGTATTTTCAGCTCCAAAGAAGACCTACTCCAGAAAAAGGATCAATTCTGTAGAGTTTGATAATGAAATTATAACTTGACTTACAGTGACCACATCTAAGGACTGCCTCAGACTGAAATCCATACAAATCTAAATGAGCTAATGATGCTATATTTTAAATACAGGCCTTATATTTTGGTTAGAATGAAAAATATCTCAATCTATCAAAAAATTTCTAAGAGAGTAAGAAAATAATTCAAAAATTGAAGGAATAAAACAGTCATTAACAACTATATTGTTTTTGAAAATCTCCTTCAAAAGCTATGCTGATGAAATTCTTCTAAAAGCTCAGGTAAGTAGGAAAGAAAGTATTTCCAACGTGGTGGGTCAAGAATGTTCTTCAAGTATATGTGTTATGTTACAGTTGAAAAATATACTAATAGAATAGATTCCAATAGTGAAATTTTTACTGCAGATTCACATCAATAAACATCCAAAAGAAACAGATGGCAAAAGTAGTGCTGTACATGCAAAATTCTTAGAAATGAAAGATATAAATATTTATTTATAGTCTTATATTTAAGAATCTGGAGAAAAAAACCATAACATTGCACTTGATTTACCTGGTCCTAAGTCTGTATCAGTAAAACGTATGTATTTTTATCTGTAAATAAAATTTCAAAATAAAGTCACAAGCAAAAATGGTGACCCTGACAAACCATGTATTAAATGAACAAGCAAAAAACTCTGAAGAGAAAGAGAGCTGTGATTTGAGTGAATTTAATAAGTGAAAAGATTCAATACTGAAAATAATTACATTTATAGATGGCACTTGGAACAAAACAATTAAAAATGTTCATCAGTGAGTGACTTCAAAGATTGATACAGGTTGAGCAAAACAAGAAAAACTTGCTCTTGGCTTGTGATATGAATAATAAGACATGTAATATATATATATATTATATATCTTTGTCCCCAGCTTCTGACCAGAGCTCTGAAAACCCGTGTAAGTTTCTGAGTGATAAGGGTGCTAGGTGTATCCAATATTTGGCCTTTGACCTAGGCTCCTGACACAGAGCTCCTAAATCCCTTGGAATTTACTGGGTAACAAGAGTGCCTCTTGCTGGGCTCCTGGATGGGGGCTGGTCACCAGAAAGAGCAAGCCACAATTAGAAGCCTGGAACTTCTAACACCAAGGCGAGGAGGGGAGCTGGAGATTTAGTTAATAATTGATCATACCTACATGATGAAGCCTCCATAAAAATCCCTGAATGGCAGGGTTTTGAAGAACTTCCAGGTTGGAGAACACATCCATGTGCCAGGAGGGTGAGGAACCCCACCTCCACGGGGACAGAAGCTTCTGTACTTGGGACCCTCACCAACCTTGCCCCATGTACCTTCATCTGGCTGTTCATCTGTATTCTTTACTGCATCCTGTATTATGTGGTAAGCCAGTAAACATAAATGTTTCCCTGTGTTCTGTGAGCTGCTCTAGCAAATTACTGAGCCCAAGGAGGGAGGTCATTGGAATCTCTAATCTGTAGCCAAGTGGTACAGAGGCTTGTATAACCTGGAGACCTACTACTTGTGATTGGTGTGTGAAGCAGGGTGCAGTATAGTGGGAGGCCATTAACCTGTGGGGTCTCCATTAACCAAAGGGGTCTGCACTAACTCGAGATAGTGTCAGAATTGAATTGAATTGTAAGACACCCAGCTGGTATTGGAGAATTGGTCAGTGTGGGATAACTCCCACATATCTGACGTCAGAAGCAAAGTATTGAGAGTGGTGCAAGCATAAAAGGGAAGACTATTTTCCTATACACAGCCTCATCAAAATGGTAAGCCAGATCTCTTACTTATAAATGACTTGTAATTGAAGCCATTTATTACTTTCTAGTGGACTACCTTTTTGATTTATTGACATAGACATGTAAAGGACAATATGAGGAATGTTTGTTTTTCTATTCTTTTATGTACTACTTGATAAAGAATGCCAAATGTGCTGAGAAAAAGGAAACAAGAGAATGCATTTATTAATTTATAACAAGATACTTATGTCCTTTGGTTTTACCAAGATTAATACATTTGTAATCATTCCTTTTTATTCTTTATTGTGTAAACAAACTTAGAATATACTCATGTATAACTTATGCTGCTTTATTCATTTTACCTTAGGTTTTTAAAAACAAAGTAATTATATAAAGTACAATGACTAATAACATTTTTCAAACAGAGTGTACTGAAAAAACTCATTTCAAATATTATGTTCTCAAGTTTGGCATATTTTAATTTTGATACTATATTTTAATATAATATTGTGTTGTCTTAAATTGAAGAATCTAGGGGATGAGACGTGATTTCTGATAATACAGTCTCTGCTCGGAGGATGACCTGGAGCCAAGAGGGATGATGTCATGTCTCAACACAAAGATCATCAGAACTGCCTACAAGGATCACAAGAATTGTCTGGGGAGGTGGAGGTGATGGAGACTGTGCCAGACGTGGGAGACGGGGAAATAATAGGGATTGGGTAATAAGGGGAACCTGGAACGGAAGCAGCCTGGGGGGTGTTCCTATTGTACCCCCATTTCCCTGAGTGGAACACTGCCTTTCCCACAGCCATCATGAGAAGGGACAATGGCAGGGCCAGCCTTTTGCTGGTGGCTGCAGAATAATACCAAGTCCTGTAGTCTGGCTGTGAGTAGGAGTGGATGAAAGCAGGTGCAGCTTTGAGCTGGATGCTGAGTGTTCCCTTCCCTCTCCACTCTGCACTTCGAGAGCTGGGTTATCACTGAGCAGCTACTGGAAAAGAGCAGAGACTGAGCAGGAAATACAGGGCTCCTTGTGGGTGTGCATTGGAAAGGGGTGAGTACAGTGGATAATGATGGATCCTTGACAAAGAGAAGAGCAACATTTAAAAAAAATTAGAGACAAAGGAAATTTAGTTTAATCATCTAGAGAAAAAGTGTTTCAATAGCAACAGTGGATACAAAGTATTGAAGGGAGAAACTTCAAAAATTAAATTTGAATATGGAATAAAGATATTCTTTGTCATGCAAAGCCTCAAAAGTAGCCACTTTGAAAACACCATTGGAGAATTATATACTCTGACAAGAAGAAAAATAAACTTAATACTCTAGGAGATATAGGAAGTAAATAAAATTTATTTCTACAAAAGCAGTATCGTGTATACAACATATATTTATTTACACAGAAAAGAATACAAATCCATTCCAATTTCAGAACCAAAGCTAAAGATGATATCTCACACATACATGGTATCACACACATGTGATATCACACACACATACACATATATAATGCCCATAAATGCCTCCCAGTATTCACAGCTTCATGTAGTCCTCATGTATTGATTCTGCACTGGCCCTGTGTAACCAGTAAAGCATGGCAGAAGAGACACCGTGTGACTTTTGCAGCTGGGTCATAAGAAGTTTTGCAGCTTCTGCTTTGATCCCTTGGCATGCTTACTCTGGAAAAAACAAACACCTGGATAAGATTTTGAATATCCTGAGATTGCCATGCTGAGACCGTCCAAGCCACCAGCATGGAGAGGCCACATGGAAGCAAGTCTCAGCTGTTTCATTCATCTCAGCTGAGGCAACAGACATGTCCCTAAGGGAACCACCTTGGATGTCTAGCACAGCCAAGCCTTCAGATGACTCTAGCTCCAGCCATCATCTGGCTACAACTGAATTAGAGATCCCAACGTATAGAATCATAAGAGATAATAATAAGTTGTTGTAAGCCACTATATTTTGAGATACTTTGTTACAAAGCAATAGATAACTGAAAAATGGAACAATAGATTGATTGCAAAGATGACCCTAATTCTCCAACCCACCGTGTGTGTGTGCCCTGTGCCATGTGACTCCTCTTATTAAGAAGTGGAGTTCATTTCCCCACCCTTTGAATCTGGGCTGGCTTTGTGACTTACTTTGGCTGATAAAGGTTAGCAAAAAATGAGTGTATGCCAGTTCTGAGCCAAAATTTCAAAAAGCCTGTGTATATCTGTGCCCTCTCTCTCTCTCTCTCTCTCAGAACCCTGATACACCATGAAAACAAGTCCACACTAGTGTATTGGAAGACTGTAGACCATGTTAGGCTGAGATGAGTCAGCTCAGTTGTCCCAGACAGGGCCCCAAACATTTAAGGGAGGCCAGCCAAAATATCTGAAGACATCTAGTTAACCTAGAGCTTACTTAAAATGCATGAGTGAGCCTAGCCACGCCCAGCTAAGATCAGTAGAACTGTCCAGCTAATTCATAGACTAGTGAACAAAACTGAATGTTGATTTTTGCATGCCACTGAAACATTGTGTTTGTTTGTCACATAGCATTGTTGTGATAATAGATAACTAATACATATGGAAAGAAAAAAATCCATTACAAATTCAGAACTAAAGCCATTGATGATACTAATATATTTTCAGGATGTTAATGCAGATATCAGAAAGATGTCAGACTACGCTAAGATACTTGTTAGTTAGGATCTTGATTAGACAAGTCTTTGGCAAGACTTACAAAGATAAAAAGAGAACATGCAAATAAACAAAATATAACCTGAAAAGAAGAAATAATTATAAATGAAGAGATTTTAAAGCAATAAAATTATAAGCAACTATCACTTGAATTGAAGCATAGAAATATCAAATGGACAAATAGCCATTAAAGAAATTGAGATGAAAACTATCTTCCTAGCCAAGAAAAACTCTTGGTTGCAGATAAGAGTCCACTCAATCCTTAAGTAGAAAGGATTTTTAAGGGACATGGGCTGCTCAGATAATTATTGGGGAACCTGATGAAACAGATTTTAGGCTGGACTTTCAGGAAAAACTCCCTAGAACTACACTGCAGAGCTGAGTTAGCTAGAGACCTGCTTTTCCTACTACAGTCAGCACATGGCTGAACCAGAGCCACTGGTACAGCTACTATCTCCTGAATGTGTAAATTTCCAATCACCACAAAAATATATTGATTTATCTAATGGAAGTTAGCAATTGAGGGAAAAAAAACCCAAATATGTGATAAATTGAAAACATAAAGTAAGATCACAAAAACAAATTCTGATGTAACACTAATGACAATACTGTAGAAAGGCTAAACCAATCAAATGGGAAAGACTCTCAGATTAGGAGAAATATGTTTTTACAAGAGCAATATTTACAACAAAACTATGCAGAAACAAAATTGAAAATTAATGAAAGCAGAAAATTTCAAGATTTGTTAGACAGAGCTAAATTAATATTCAGAGGAAAATTTATAACTTTGATCTATATGAGAGAAAATAAATAAAATAAGTATTCCACTTAAGAGAATAGAAAAAGAACATCCAATAAACAAAGAAAAATAAAGAAAAGAGGCCAGGTGCAGTGGTCTACACCTGTAATCCAAGCACTTTGGGAGGCTGAGGTGGGAGGATTGCTTGAAACCAGGAGTTGGAGACCAGCTTGGGCAACAGAGTGAGACGCCCTCTCTACAAAAATAGAAAAATTATCCAGGTATAGTGGTGTGTGCCTGTAGTCTCAACTACTTGGGAGGCTGAGGAAGGAGGATTGTTTGAGCTAGGAGTTTGAGGTGGTAGTGACCTATGATGATGCCACTGGTCTGGGCAAGAGAATGAGACTCTGTCTCAACAAAAGAAAAGAAAAGAAAAGAAAAGAAAAGAAAAGAAAAGAAAAGAAAAGAAAAGAAGAAAAGAAAAGAAAAATATTACATCAAAAATCAATAGAGGGACATTAAAATTTAGAATAACAAATTGCAAACTTTCAAAACAATAGTTTTAAAAATAATAAGATTAAATAAATCTTTGGCAAGATTAATCAAAGTTAAAAGAGAAAGTGCTGGCCAGGCACGGTGTCTCACGCCTGTAATCCTAGCACTCTGGGAGGCCAAGGTGCGGGGGGGGGGGGGGGGGGGGTCCATTTGTACATGGATTTTCTTCCACTTCTCCCACCCTTGAGACAGCTAGACCAAGGCCTCTTCTTCCTTCTCCTCCTCAGCCTAGTCAATGTAAAGGCTATGAGGATGAAAACGTTTATGGTGATTTACTTTCACTTAAGAAATAGTAAATATATTTTCTCTTCCTTATGATTTTCTTAACATTTTCTTTTCTCTAGATTATTTTATTATAAGAATACAGTATATAATACATATAACATATAAAATACGTGTGTTTTGACTGTTGATGTTATTGGCAAGCTTAATAGTAGGCTATTAGTAGTTAGGTTTTGGGGAGCAGATTTTCGACTGCATGGGGAGTTGGCATTCCTAACCCCTGCACTGTTCAAGGGTCAACTGTATCATAGAAGTATACTATCCAGGAGCATTTGTCCTGGGAATT
This sequence comes from Eulemur rufifrons, assembly GCF_041146395.1. NCBI lineage: Eukaryota > Metazoa > Chordata > Mammalia > Primates > Lemuridae > Eulemur > Eulemur rufifrons. Next base: position 103,632,555 of record NC_090989.1, read on the forward strand.
ACAAGACTAATTGAAAATCAGAAAATCTATTATTGAAACTCACCACATTAATAGATAGAAAGAATTCAATAAATTTCAGCATCTATTGATGGAAAAAGCACTTCTCAGTAAACTAAGACTTGAAGGAACTTCTCTTAACTTGATAAGTGTTATATACAAAACCCCTAAAGAAAATATCATTTTTAATGGAGAAACTAAGATTACTCCCTTTTAGATCAGGAACAAAACAAGAATATGGCATGTCAGCACTGCTTACTGTTCTACAAATAACTAAAGGTCCTGGCTAATGCAGAAAGACAAGAAATAGAAATGAGAGATAGAAGCATTCAAAGGAAGAGCTCAATTTTATTTAGGTAAGTTGAAGTCACTTTCCTATCTTTTTAAGGATACATATAGATCCAAGAATATATATTAATCACATGAGAATTAATGCCTGTGGTGTAGGTGATTTATGATGGGGAAAAATACAGAAATAAAACAAGGGAAGGGTTTTTCCTGTTTCACCATAGTCTTAGAGAAAAAAAATCAAAAAAGCAAAGGGCTTTGCATGAATTGGTGATGAGAGGGAGTCTGAATCCGGGGAATATTGTACTTAACATCCTTCAACTGAAGTCCAAAGAAAACAACACCACAAATTAAGGAGTGTGCAACCCATGTCCATGAGGCCAAGTGAGACATTTGAGTGCAGTGGACGGTGCCGTCTACAGAGATTCCCTGAGTGCTGAGAATCAGCACCCTGGGCCCTTGCAGGGCTCCGGGGCAGGGCAGTGAGTTGAGAGGGAGCTTAGAGGGGCTGAGCCTATTCTGCCAGACACTAATATATCCCCAGCTCAAACCTGATTTTCCAGTTTCTTTCTCTGATGCTTATACCCTAGTGAATTGTTTATGAAATAGTAAAAGTTTGATACTAAAAATATTAGAATTGCTAGGTTAGTACTCACCACCATGGCATGGTATGTGGATTCAATAGCAGTATTGTAGAGGGTATTGTAGAGAACATACTATACCTCTCTTTCCAAAAAAGAACCCTGTAAGGAGCAAAAGGCACTAAATGTACACCTCTCTCCAGGATTCTTGCAGTGCTTTATTTCACAGTCCTCTTATTTAGTTCCACCGTTTTAGAATGGTTGCTTTCATATCAGAGCACCGTGGTCCCAGACACACTGCATGCAGGGCGTGAAGTGGGCACCAGTCTTGGCCCATAGCTTTGCACAGGACTTGGTATCCAATCATAAATTAGTCTCTAAGGGGACATGAGAATATTCCAGTAATTTGTTCTGACAAAAGTAGTATTAGACATTTCCAGGTCATTTGGCGCTCAGTGTGGCTCAGTTAGACACACCCAAACCCACAGGCATCTGGCTTGTTGTATTTTTGGAGAGCAGGCCAATGTGAGAGACAGAAGTCACCAAGGCAACTCCACGGGGCTGGGAGACAGGAAGTCATAAGCACTGGGCTCATCCTCAGTCTGGCTTCGAGACCGACACTATTCCTGTAACATTTGATACAGTCAGCTTGCTAGGATCTCTTAGATGGGCATATACATTCCAAAAGAACACGGATTTGCTTATTTTCTGTTTAATATAAACTTCAAAGTGCCATCATTAAGAGCGCTTCTATCGAAGTTGTCACATCTCATTTTTCTTTTATTTCAAAACTCAAATTTGTTTTATCTCTGCTATTTTATTTTCAGAAGTTTTGTATGATTCGGCACACAGAGTGTATAATGTATTTCTTAGAATTTCATATATTCCAGGCAACTTCTAATGGTTTGCATAAACATCACACTTGACTTGCAAGAAATGAAATAGTTTAGTTATTTTAAATGCAGAGTAGTCCCCAATGCATTTCTCTTTCTTAAATTTTGTTTTTCTTTTAAGCTAGTGGTTTCATTATTTTCCTTTTAAAACTCTATGTATTTCAGGTTAGAGATCATTTTTCCCTGTGACATTAATTTCAAAGTGGCTTTTTTCCCTTGTATTATCTTTCTGAAAATTTTGGCTATAATGGGTATGGTTAAATAAAGCTAACGAGCTAGATACATTTTTTTTCTATTTACTTCATTTGAACAGCTTTATCCCTGCTCAATACTATAGCATACAAACAACTGAAATATTTTCCAAATTCTTTTTAGGTTTGAATTAGCAAACCTGAAGGGGAGGTTAAAATCAACAATAATAGTGGAGGTCCTTAAACACTGAGTTAGGGTTCCTCCTGGAAAGTTAACAGGTGGAATGAATTAGTTTCATAATGTCTATACTAATTTACATTCCCACGGACATATTTTTAAATTTTGTTACTGTTCCAATATCTTAAGACTTTTCCAAAACTAGGAAACTTGTGTCTAACACCAGAGTTAGAAGTTATTGAGAGTCTTTTCTTTGCAAGGAGCTAGATATTTTAGAACTCTAAGTCAAAGGGTTTTGTTGTCCCTTTCTTCACTACCAAATACAATGCTAAGAAATAGTCATATTATCTACTTTGCTTTCAGCTCTCCGCCAAAAGTAAGATTTTAAGAAGATCTGAATAGTCCTGGAACCCAAGGTGGCAGAGCTTGCTTGGTGATGTCATAGAAGAGTTTTGCTCAGAGTCCTCAAGTCTTTGGCAGAGATGAAGTGGCTTTTCCTGTAGGGAAAAGTAGTTACAGGGAGGCAGCCTGACTCTTTTTTATACTTTCCTTCAGAGCAGAATTTTTCAGTTCATTGTGACTGTCAATAATAATCCCCTCCTAGCTCATTCAGGATAATGGGAATTGAGATTCTTTCCTCTAGAAGAACTACAGAGAGCAAGTCAACACAGTCTTCTAACAAGAAAGATGTTTGATAGGTATCAAATTTTCTCCTCCCTCGGAATATTTATCTTCTGGAAAAAAGGCACATAGATATTCTCGTAACTTACAGACAATGGTTACAGTCTATTAATTCATTTTGTTCCCTGAAGAAAGCAAAAATAATTATATGGTCATGTTAGATTGTCCTAGGATTTCTGAGGGTCTCTTCTAGTATTTTATCTCTTGATTTTATCAATTGATAACCAATGCCTGAAAAAATTTTTGATACATAAAATATCTTCTTTTTTAATTTAAATATTTATTTTTTTATTTCAGCATATTACAGGGATACAAATGTTTAGGTTTGCCGAACCCAAGTCAGAGATTCAAGCATGTCCATCCCCCAGATGGTGCACACCACACCCGTTAGGTGTGTATATACCCATCCCCACCTCCCCTCCCATCTGCTCGACCGACACCTGATGAATGTTACTACTATATGTGCACATAAGTGTTGATAATTTAATACCAATTTGATAGTGAGAACATGTGGTGCTTGTTTTTCCATTCTTGTGATACTTCACTTAGCAGAATGGGCTCCAACTCTATCCAGGATAATATAAGAGGTGCTAAATCAATCACCATTATTTTTTGTGGCTGGGTAGTACTGCATGGTATACATATACCACATTTTATTAATCCACTCATGTATTGATGGACACTTGGGCTGTTTCTACATCTTTGTAATTGTGAATTGTGCTGCTATAAACATTCTAGTGCAGATGTCTTTTTTTACAGAATGTCTTTTTTTCCTTTGGGTAGATGCCCAGTAATGGGATTGCTGGATCAAATGGTAGTTCTACTTTTAGCTCTTTGAGGTATCTCCATATTACTTTCCACAGAGGTTGTACTAGTTTGCAGTCCCACTAGCAGTGTATTAGTGTTCCTATCTCTCTGCATCCACTCCAACATTTATTTATTTATTTATTTAAACTCTTTTTAAAAATTAATTTTTTTTATTGTTATTTCAGCATATTGTGGGGTACAAAAGTTTAGGTTACGTATATTGCCCTTGTCCCCTCACCTCCCTGAGTCAGAGCTTCAAATGTGTCTATCCCCCAGACAGTACACATTGCACTCATTATGTATGTATACACCCATCCCCTCCCCCACCATCTGCCCGACACCCAATTAACGTTATTCCTAAATGTGCTCTTAGGTGATGATCAGTGAAACCAATTTGATGGTGAGTACATGTGGTGCTTATTTTTCCATTCTTGGGATACTTCACTTAGTAGATGGGTTCCAACTCCATCCAGGAGAACATAAGAGATTCTATATCCCCATTATTTCTTATAGCTGAGTAATACTCCATGGTATACATATACCACATTTGATTAATCCACTCATGTATTGATGGGCACTTGGGTTGTTTCCATATCTTTGCAATTGTGAATTGTGTTACTATAAACATTCGGGTGCAGATATCTTTTTTATAGAATGTCTTTTGTTCTTTCGGGTAGATGCCCAATAATGGGATTGCTGGATCAAATGGTAGGTCTGCTTATATCTGTTTAAAGTATCTCCATATTGATTTCCACAGAGGTTGCACTAGTTTTTAGTCCCACCAACAGTGTATGAGTGTTCCTGTCTCTCCGCATCCACGCCAACATTTATTGTTATGGGACTTTTTGATAAGGGCCATTCTCACTGGAGTTAAGTGTATCTCATTGTGGTTTTGATTTGTATTTCCCTGATGATTAGCGATGTTGAGCATTTTTTCATATGTTTGTTGGCCATTAGTCTGTCTTCTTTTGAAAAGTTTTTGTTCATGTCCTTTGTCCACTTTTTAATGGGGTTGTTTGATTTTTTTTTTTTCTGAGTTCTATATAGACTCTAGTTAACAGCTCTTTATCGGATGTGTAGCGTGTGAATATTTTCTTCCATTGTGTAGGTTGTCTGTTTGCTCTCATGATAGTTTCCTTGGCTGTGCAGAGCTTTTTAATTTTGTCAGGTCCCATTTATTTATTTTTGTTGTTGCTGTGATTGCCTTTGGGGTCTTCCTCATGAATTCTTTCCCTAGGCCAATGTCTTCTTTGATTTGTTAAGGCTAAATAAATATTGGATCGTTAATGATTGTCTGTCTTGATGACAGTGTAAGAGTAATGACAATACCCCAAGTCCAATAAATGCAGAATTTCTAGGCAAGAGTATTTTTACTCCAGTGGTCTGGAGATTACCATTTATTGATCTCAGATTAGCCACAAGTTTGTTCAGTATATTTGGCTTATTGCTGCATTCAATTAATTTTCAACTTTAGGATTGTTTATCTTGTAGTGTCTTTTCTTATTACAACTAATAAGATTCTTCTGATTGAGTTTCATCTAAATTGAGAGTCTAAAAATGGAGTTTCTCCTCGAACACTTTTGATAACAAACAACTCACTGCTATTGAAGTGGATCACCCCATCTTCTAACAAAGATCAAATTCTTGGAAAACTTTTTCTAATATTGAATTAAAACCTTTACTCCCATGTTATTATTTCTTCCCTTTGGTGTATGAAACAATTCCAGTCTTTCTTCCACCTGACATCCCCTCCTGAGTTTTCTCTTCTTCAGTTCTCTAGTTCCCTTACTGTTGCCTGTTTAAGTCACAGTTTACATGTGTTCATCCTGGTCTCTGTCTTCTTAATTTACTCTGTGTTCTTCTCCAAAGTTTGCCGTTCATCTCAAAACTCTTCTTGAATTAAACTTTTCAACTGAACCACACAAATCATGATATCCTGTCACTCCCTCTAAAGTACCTTACCTTTGGCTTTGGTAATAATATTTGAATATATTTCTTTTATTTTTTAGCATGATTGATGCCTCAGTTAGGCTCCCTTTTTAGGTTTCAAGAAGCAAAGACAAACTGAAACTCAGGAGATAGGGATTTGCAGCAAGGATACATGGGGCCACGCTGGAAACTGAGACCACCAAGGCCACAGCACCAGCTCTGGGGCACCACAGGAACTCTGGTAGGAGTCCCCTCAGAAGTGGGCATCTGTGCCCCTTTCTGTGCTGCCTGGTCACCATTCAGGTTCAGAGAGTCTCTGACTTCTGCAGCTCCAGCCTTCTGAGGGCTCGATATTCTCCTTCTTTCCTACTCCTGGCCCCTATTGCTTCAGGGCTTCTACTTGCTGCTCCCTCTCTGTACACTTTCAGGTTTAGATTAAGACATTTAGATCAGAAAATTTGTACACTACTCTCTCCTCCCTACCCCATGTTTCAATATAAATTCCATATAAAGTTTTAAGATAAAGTTCTAGTTAAGCAAGATGAATGAACTCTAGAGATCTGCTGTACACCATTGTACCTATAGTCAACAATAATGTATTATACACTTAACAATTAGTTAAGAAGGTAGATTTCATGTTATGTTCTTACCACAATAAAATAAAATTTAAAAACACATATGTAGCAGAGATTAAACAGATTTTTTTTTTTTTGAGACAGACTCTCACCCTGTCGCATGGGCTAGAGTGCCGTGGCATCAGCCTAGCTCACAGCAACCTTAAACTCCTGGGCTCAAATGATCATGCTTCTTCAGCCTCCCAAGTAGCTGGGACTTATAGGTGTGTGCCACCACACCTGGCTAATTTTTTCTATTTTTAGTTGTCTGGTCAATTTCTTTCTATTTTTAATAGAGATGGGTCTCACTCTTGCTCAGGCTGGTCTCGAACTCCTGACCTCTAGTGATCCTCCTGCCTTGGCCTCCCAGAGTGCTAGGATTACAGGTGTGAGCCACCACGCTTGGCCTAAACAGATATTAAGCAATAAAAAAGATAAATATAAATTAGTCTAGAAAAAGTTCTAATTTTATCTGCTGTGATGATTAATGTTTTGCAAAATAAAATAAATATCAATAATTACTTAAAAAAATAATTTTGGGGGTACTCTGGTGATCAGATACGAACTTAGCCTATTTGGTGAACAGAGTGTTTTTATTCCCTCTAACAACTACTGATTCTTTTCCTCCTACTCCTCTTCCTCTAGAGAAATTTTTGATGGCTTCGAGAGCCATTTAACTACTCCTCCTCCTCCTTCTCCTCCTCCTCCTAATGCTGGGCTGTGGAATTGTCTAAGCAATGAGATCCGATCAGCTCAACTAGGTCCCGGCTGTGCCTGGTTGGCAGGTTCCCTGAACCAGGCCACTTCATGGGCTGCTCTTCAATCAGGCAAGTCTCCATGGTCCAACCAGCTGTAGGGTTTTATGGTACCAAATAGCTAACTGGTGAGTGCAGCTGGAAGCCCAGAGGAGGCGGTGGGCCTGGCAGATAGCTGGCATGGCTGTTCAGTACGTATATCTATATAAACCACTGAAGGACTTGCTCACTGTCACATGCCACACTTCACTTGGAATGTGATACAGTCAGTGAAGTCCAGATTAACTCTGGCCATCAAGATTTTCAGTGGGCATTGGTCTTCACAGACCGTGGCTCCTGTGAGCTGTGTGGCGCTGACCAGACTGCTGTGGGGTCTGCAGTGTGGCAAAGGAGTGGGAGAAGCCACCTGGCTCTCCCCTTACAGAAGATCTGCACCCTCCTCCTGTCTAAACTGTGAGAGTGTAGGAGAGGCTACCCGTTGGGGACCTCTGGAGACTGCTAGGATTTCTATGACTTTATATTCATTAAGGATTTCAATGATATTGGTTTAGCTGCATCCATCTATTTTTGCTCCATTCTTGCTATTGTTTTTCCAAGAAGATGAGATTTGTATGTAGAAGTAGCCCATGGACTCTCCACATGAAAACAGACACTGAAACAGGCAGACCCTCGAGAGCCATCTAATGAACTCTAATCCACTTCACTCTCTCATGCTTATCCGGAAAGCCTCTTTGGTGGCTACATTTGAACTGTCCTTCCCGCTTCTGCTTGGCCCTGGAGCCTTCCCTTGTTGCATTATTGCCTGTGACAGCTGATGTTTGCAGCGGGACAGCCTGTTGAGTCACCCAATTGCAGAGAGCCTATTTCCAGAGATTCAGAAGAGGCTGACAGATTGGGGAGGAAATGAGGGTTGTTTTTATTTTCATGCCCAGAAGTAATTGCATGGAAAGGCGCTGCTCTGGGCATTTTCCCCTCCAGTAGCAGATGTCATTGTTTTGGGGGAAGAAGTGCAGCCTCTCTTCCCCTCCTCACTTCCCTTTTCCTGGTGAAACCCAAGGCAATAAAATTAAATCAAGCATTACTCCTTTTTACATCGCAAATGCTCTTAAGTTTAAATTATGGATTCTAATGGCCCTTAAAGAGAGGGGATCCAATGCTGCCGGACTCAGGGGAGCTGGGAGGGGAGCCAGCAAAGCGCTGCTGCCTCTGACTGAGAGAGCGTCTCTGGGAGTGAGGGTCTGTTCTCCTGTGCAGCGGGAAACCAGCCGCATACATCTCCAACTCAAGGTTTTCCTCACCTTCCTGAGACTGGTTTTTATGTTTGGTTGGATTCCCTGCCCAGGGTTGGCTCAGAGATCTCATTAGGCCTTTTGGACATCTGGACCTCTGTTGATGAGACACATTCCAGGCCCCTGTTACGCAGGTCTGTGTCCTGCAATACCTTGGGACTTGCAGATAGACGTTTGATCTGGGGCGTGGTGAAGACCGGGGAAGCTACTGGCCCATAAGTGCCTTTGAGGAGCCAGGGAGAGATGAGGAGAAGATGCTGAGGGGAGAGAATCTGCCAGAAATTAAATGCAGACAGTTTGCTCCTTAGACTAGCCAAGGCTCTTTGGAGGAGGGGAGGGGGTTCAGTTCTGCCCACTGAACTGCTGCCCACTCCCAGAGGGTCTGAACCAAATTTAGAATCTCTCTTTCAGGCTCTCTCAGTCTTGCAGTGATTCAGAATGTCTCCCTTTCCCTCAACATGTGCTGGACATCTGTGCATTCACTTATTTACACTCCCTCCAGCCCAACAAACATAGCTCTTCTACTACATGCCCATGGTATGCCACATGCCGGATAAAACAGCTGAGCAAAACACAGTCTCTATTTTCTAGGGTGCGGCTCCCCCATTTGGCTGATGGTCAGAATCCTCTTGGGAGCTTTTAGAAATTTAGTGTCCCTGGTTCCACTCCAGACCTATTGCACTGGAAACTCCAGGTGTGAAACCTGGGAATCTCTATGTTTTAAAAGCTCCTTGAGTGATTTTCATGTTTATGTAGGTTTGAGAACCACGTGGGGTAGGTGGTCACAGTCAGAAGGTGACAGAAAAGCTAGTAGACAAATTACAAGTGCTATTTGACCCCCTGAATAAAGTCGTCTGGAAGTTCTCCCACCTCTGGTGAGTGGGAAACATTTACCAAAGGAGGTGGTATGTAAGCAGGGTCTTGAAGGATGAGTACTTTTCTAAGAAAGGAGATTCTAGCTTTTGGAAGCAGCACTCACAAAAGACTCAAGGTATTCATGGGACAGTAAGAAGTTTAGTGTTGATGGAGGATGGGGTACCCTGGGATGCACAAGCAATGAGTCTGGTATTGGGGCACACAAAAGGGAGAGCACGTTTCAGGGGAAAGTCAGTGGCTTGAGTTTGGGTTTCTAGAAGACACTCCAGCCCAGGTCCCACTGGTAGCCCTGGGAAGCACCAGCCTCTAAAACTCTAGAGGGTACCTGGAAACCTTCTTTGGACATAGCCTTTAGAAGACTTCTCATGTCCAGACAGAGTGCTTTTGAGGTTGAGATTGCAGTGGGTGCAAATTGTGGGGTGAGATGCCTTTTATTATGACACCCTCTGCTCCCTCGGCTGGCCAAGGCCATGAGTCTGGCAAGGCTCTCACTGGTGCCTCCGCCCAGACATGCTTCAGAGGAAGAGCTGGTGCTGGGGCACAGGATCCACTCACTCATTTACTTATTTGGTGAACACTTACTGAGCACCTGCTGTGTGCCAGGCATTGTGCCTGGCTTTATGGGGAAAGATTCTCTCCTTGACCTAAGTCTAATCAGGCTCTTCTGAACTGTCTTCTTTTCTAGGCCCTGACTTTGGGATTCTATGTTCATCTCTGCATTGTCAGTTTAACCGGAATCCCCCACCCTTGATATCTGATCGCCCTAGATTGGGTTCCTCTTCCTCTACCGTCCCCTGGGTGATGTCTTTCACTCCGGCATGCCTTCAGCAAGAATCCTGTTAGATTAACTCCCTTACTTCTGATGTTTCCTCTCAGTAATTTTTTATCCACTGACCAGCTCCCCTCACCTTTGTCTATAAATTCCCAGTTTTTCTTTGCTATATTCAGAGTTGAGCCCAATCTCCCTTGCCTACTGTAAAACCCCATTGCAGTAGTCCCTACACTTATCACAACAGTCCTGAATAAAGTCTGCCTTACCATCTTTAACAAGTGTCATGAATAATTTTTCTTTAACAGTGGATATGAAGGTGAGTAGGATAACGCCCTGGGTTTGTGCCTATTGATGCTATGTTTAAAGCTCTGTGTCCCTTCCTGTATTCTTCTTTCTCTCTGAGAGAAACAGGGTAACTATACTGCCACTTCTTACCAAAAAATGGACTTTGAGTTGATTAAACTCAAACGAACACAGAACATCAGAAGAATCCATATTTACTTACCCTATTCTTCAACAAAGCATTTTAATGTTGTCTTTAGGGTATAAGCATTCCCCAGGAGAGCACCACGTAAGAATTGGTTGAACAAAGTCCCAAGATCTGAATTATCTTTTTGGATAACAAAAGATTTTGATAAATAATGATAACAATAATAATAATAAAAATGTGCTGGGAAATGCCTTGTGTTAAAAAGGGAAAAAAATCTCAGACATTTTTTTAGCTCTGTCTGGTCTCTATACAAAAACCTGTCAGCTTCATGCTGTTCTTAGTCAATTTCTCAGTGGGGAGGAGAGAGCTGCTGCTGGCTTGGGAGAAACAAGTTCAAAGTAGGTAACACAATTGCTGAAAACATTCCCTTAAAAAGGGAGCTCTTGAGTTGTAGCTAAATATATGAAAATAAAAAGCATATAGAAGTATAGGTACATATATGGGGGTTGAGGGGTGATGGTATTGGGAAGTACAGACACCAGGGAGGGTGTGAGGCTGCCTTTTCGAAGAATAGCAAGGAAATTGATGCCATCAAATTGACTGTAAGCTTGCAAAGTGCAAACCTTCTTATTTTTCCAGGCTTAGAAGAGAGATTTCCAAGCCAGCGTTCACACAGGGTGGCTTGGGGTAAGGGCAGGACCTATGGAGCAAGGAGACCTGTAGCCTGGTCTCAGCTCTGTCATTGCTCAATACCTATGGAAGGTCTTAGTGAATATTTATTGGATAAATAGTTTGCATGCATTTTATTAATTTTAATACTAACAGATGCTCTAGGGCATTGATGGGTCCTGGCTGTATGACCATTGTCCCAGAGTTCATGTTATTACCATAAAACCCAGGAGGAACTTAACTGAATTGTTCTTCATTTTCGTGTCAGGATATTTTGACAGAAGGAGAGGGAGCTATTTAAGTTGGTAAGAACCAACACTTGACCCTCATTGCTGTGAGGTATGCTTTGGACTTTGGCAAAGGAACTTCATAAAAGGAAGGACATGGGAGGAACTGGCTACCAGACACTGCTCATTGGGGCAGAGACAGCTCTTTGAATTTGACAAAGGACCACATTAGAATCTGAGATTGTGGCATAGGGGGGTGAGTGGCAAAAGGAGATAGATGCAAGGTGGCCCTGCAAGAGGTCAAGATGTTTGTAAGGGAGTTGTTTTCTCTAACACTGTGCAGCAGAAAGGGAGGGAGGCAGGAGATGTTAAAGATGTTAATAAATGAAAACAGGACTCTCTCTTGCCCACTGAATGTCTCTGCTGCTGGGAGTCCCTTTCTGATCTATGCTATAAGTAAATGCATGGTGTTTTGTTCTTTCCCATCAACCGATGCATGAGACTGTTTTAAAGGCTATTGAAATATATGTTTGAAATATTTATTTAATTTACAATGATGTCCTTTACAATGATCTCAATAAAAAAAGAAATTCTAAAGGGAAAAACTAATCCATGATCTTATTACACTAACAAGCCAATTGTTTTTATTTTCCCTGTTCCTTCCCAGCCCTTTTCCGTGAGTCCATCTCCTGATGGGGCCAGTTGGTTATTTGGATCATATGTGGCACAGCTGGTGCTGCAGTGTCACCACGTGACTTCTTTTACTCTTTGCAGGAATGTCCTACATTCCCACATTCCCAGTGTCCTGCCCAGATGGCATGCGTTTGTGACTGCCACTTGGCCTCCACTCTCCTATCTTACAGGGTCCTGACCACTGCTATCTCCCGCCTTTTCCAGGCCATGCTCTTTTCTGACAAGGCTTATATCATTCACATATAAACACTAATAAAACATATAAGTCATAGAAACTTATAAAAAGCTATAAAAACTTATTTAAATTCACATACATGAATGCTCATCATTCACATGTAAAAATTAGTGTTTTCTAGGTCAGTGTGGTGTGGGTGCAGCAGCTCCTTCTTCCTGGCGAACACATGGGAAATTCTATGAAACCTTCCTATGCTTTGATTTATTCTAAGGCAATATCCACTGTATTTTCTCTACATGGCTCCAAAAAATCAGTCTATGACATTCTAAACTGCAAATATCTTGCTTTGTTTAACCGTTTTCCTATTTCTGAATAGTAAAATAATGCTGAAATAAACATTTTGTAATCCACTGTGTGCTTTTTGGATTACTTTTTCTTAATTAATTGACCTCAATTCTTAAGGTTAAATTCCATGAGTGGGATTATGAATGAAGGATTAAATTTATTTTGGCTTTTACTAAGATAATACGGTAACTTGGTTGCGTCTGTAGCTTACTGGACTGGACCGTTGTGGCTCTCTTGAAACGTTTTAGTTTTGTAAAAGGGAGGGTGTTGTTTCCCACGTTTATGGGAGTATGTGTCAGGACAGAGAGGTGACCCCCCGTCATGGGTCCTCTGTGGTCTTCCAATCTGGGTGCTGCGAAAACAGAAGTGAGTGTGGAGAATATCGTGTGACAAAAAATAAAGCACACTGTGATTTATTTCAGTACATTTGAGTCTTTATGTGTGATATTTACTATAGTCTCTATGGATTGGCTGGACTCCCTTCTGCTTGTTATTATTTTAAAGAAACGTAGAAAAAAATTTTGCTTTTTCCTCCAGATATTATAGCACTGAAAGAAGTCCCTACTGGGGCATTTGCTTGAAGATCATGTAAAATTAACCAGGCAAAGTCTGGGTAGAGAAAGTGCCTTGTCTATTTCCTGAGTGGTCTCAGTGTGAGCTCACCTCGGATGATGCCGAGTGGTTCTGTGTTGCCCTGGAAGGTCATGGTGGCAGCGGCACTGTTTAACTGAGAATAGTAGCCTATAGCCATGGCTTCCAGGAAAGTCCAAGAGAAGGGGAAGTGTCGGTAAAGCTGGGAAATCATTGCCCAGGAAGCTAGACACCTCTGTAATAGAGCCACACCTAACCCTGGTGACAAAGTGGCCACAGATTTGTGCCTGAGGGGACAGGTGGAGTGGAAGGTTGGTTATACAGGTCATCTGAAAAGCAAAGAGCAGTCTCAATTTGAAGGCACTCTACACGCAAAACGTTCACCTTCCCCCTTTTTCCCCCTCCTTCCCTCACCCTCTGGGTTTTAGAAATAAACAAGCATGAAAGCTAAAGCCATGTTAAAACTAGTTAACAGTTTATATTTATGATAAGTATTCAAATACACATAGACAAGTAAACAGATTCAAAATTTCAAGGTTCAAGGGCGAGAACTTTGAATTTAGGACCCTTCTCTTTACAAAGAAAGAAAAAATGAGGCAAACAAATGAGACTTCATGAATTGTTAATTTGTTAAACATCTCTCACTACATATTTACCAAATTAATGGCAAAGAAAGCCCCCCGTATTAGTTCTCCAGGGCTGCCATAACAAAGTACCACCGACTGGGTGGCTTAAACAACAGACGTATATTTTCTCACAGTCCTGGAGCTACAAGTCCAAGATCAAGGTGTCAGCAGGGTTGGTTTCTTCTGAGGCCTCTCTCCTTGGCTTGCAGATGGCCGTCTTCTCCCTCCGTTTCCACGTGGTCGTCCCTCCGGACGTGTCTGTGTCCTAATCTCCTCTTCTTACAGGGATACCAGTCACACTGGATTAGGGCCCACCCTAATGACCTCATTTTAATTTAATCAACTCTTTAAAGACCCTCTCTCCAAATAAGTCACAATCTAGGCCTTCAACATATGAATTTTTGGAGGGACACAATTCAGCCCATCCCTTTTCTTCATGAGACTTCTTGGAAACATTCTAAAAATATGCAGTTTTCTGGGATTTGAGAGTGTATTAAATGTTCTAAAGTTCCCACTATGTATATGCCAGAACTTGCTAGGTTCAACACGGTACTCAAACAGAGAAGTTGGAATTCTTTTTAAAGGAAAGTTAAAATGAGTTGGAAGATAGAAATAACTTTAAAAATGTGAAAGTGAAAATTAAAAGGACAGTTTATAAACAATTTGCTAAAATGAATGTTGGGCATCTAAGAGGAGAGACTCAGGTAGGTTGGAACTTTAAAGGGTTGGATTTCAAGGAACACAGATAATGCACTTTCCCTTCTTTCTTAAGCTCTCTCATTTCCATACCTGTGTTTTGCATCTTTTGCTGGCTTAGTCAGAATAAAACACTAGGATCTGGTGGTTCCTGCCTGGCCTCTGAAGTGGAAAGTAAGTTTGGGTCTCCCTTCTCTTATTCTTTTCCTATTCTTGTTTACTTAAATCATCCTTATCTCCTTTTCTTTCTATAAAAGAAATAGCATAATTAATCTGATGGTGGTAATCCTTACACAACGTGTATGTGTATTGAGTCATCACATTTCACACCTTAAATGTATGTAATTTTTATTTGTTGATAATACCTCAATAAAACTAGAAAACAAAGTAAATAAATGAATAAAAGGAACAGCACAGTGCTCACTACTGGAACACTCTTACGCCTAGTATTATATATGTTAATCTTTCTTAGTGGAACTGAAAGTTGTTGGCATACCTAAAATTTATAGAGATAAACAGTGTTTCTGATTTAAATAAAGGTTTTATTGTTTTCCCTTTGAGAGAAATCCTAGTCTGAATACCACACAAGCAAATTTAGAAATCAATTATGAAGGTCATTTACATTTAAGTCAGAAATAATTATTTTCTAAATGTTGGCTACTAAAACTGGCTATAAGATTGCACCAGGCTGTGGATGACAGCACACAAAAAATTGAACATGAGTGTGATCCAGAGGCTTCAGTAAGCAAGAGTGAAACAGCCAGTGGAGGTTGGGGTGTGCTGTCCCTCCAATGTAAATGTGATGTCCCTCCAAAGTGCATACGTTGAAACTTAACCCCCAATGCGATAGTATTAAGAGGTATGGTCTTTGGAGCTAATTAAGTGATGAGGGTTCCGCCTCTCATAAAAGAGGCTGAAGGGAGATGTTTAGCCCCTTCCGCCACCTGAGGACTCAGCAAATGGCACCATCAAAGAAACAGAGCAAACCCTCACCAGACGTCGAATCTGCTGACACCTTGATCTTGGAATTCTCAGGCTCCAGAACTATGAGAAATAAATTTCTATTATTTATAAATTACCCAGTCAGAGGCATTTTGCTACAGCAGCCTGAATGGACTAGGACAGGGTGTCAGAAGACCTTTCTGTGCTCACACTAAAATGCTATTTCTGTGTTTCTAGTAGTTTCCAGGGCGTAAGAAAAGTATTACAGATCTGCCATTCCCAGTGTCAAAACCTCATTTGATGTTACTCAAAAAGCAGTTATCAGTGCAGATTTGTATTGCTGATTTTGTGTTTTTATCATAAACTAGATTCCTTTCCCTGGAATACAATAATTTGCCTTTCTAGTATCTATCAGATTATTCCCACCAACCAGGCCTCTAGCACAGATAGGGGAAAGGATGAATGGACATAACTTCTAAATGCTGCAATTGAAGGCTTCTGGAAAAGACACCACTGGGTCCCAATGACCCTGTTGAATTGACTGAAATTTTTTAATTCAGCAAGCATTTATTAACCACCTACTATATGCCAGGTACTGTGCTAGGCGATATGATTAGAAAGACGAAAAAAATACATGACTCTACACTTAGGAAGCTCATATTTTGGTGTAAGAATTGCTCAAACATTTTAATATTATACAATGTTGAGGGGACTGTAATAGAGATTTACACAAAGTGATGTGAAAACACAAAATAGAAAGTAACTAACACTGGGGATTTAGTTACAGAGTAGGTTAGCACACAGAACAAGTGATGCTTGAGCCGGGACCTGATGCGTAACTGGGGTTTTGCCAGGCAGAGAGCAGAGGGAAAGACGTGACAGGCAGCAACATGGACAGCAGAGAAGCACAAGATGCATATGATCAGCATGAGTGACCGTAGTGGGATGTAGAAGCAACTTAAACGTTAGACACCAGAGAGAACGCCTAAGTACATGACCAAACAATCATACGATGGACTATCAGGTAACCCTTTCAAAAGATTTTACAAAGAAACTTTAATGTTATGAGGAAAGTGCATATGCTATAGTGTTAAGGGAAAAGTAAGAGAATAAATACAATTGTTCATATGAAATGATTTCATCTTTTATATACATAAAAATAAGTCTAGAAGATAAATGTGTATATCATTGTTTTATGCTACTTTATATATATATATATTATATATACATATTTCTTTTGAGACAGGAGTCTGAATTTTGTTCAGGCTGGTCTCGAACTCCTGAGCTCAAGGGATCCTCCCACCGCAGCTACCCAGAGTGCTAGGGTTACAGGCGTGAGCCACTGCGCAACTGGCCATATTTTCTGAACTCAGAGTTTTATGAGTTTGTATTGTTTTAATAGAAAAAAAAAAGAAGTCATAAAACTACAGAACGTATGTGGCAGGTTCTAGAATGAAGACCAGAGAGGCTGGAGTTGAGGCCTGGGGTGCCTCATCCCCTATTGCTGCAGTCACTTATTTATCCAGCAAGTAATGATAATTGCGTTAATCCAATTTTGTACTGAAGAGCCCTGTTAAAATAGAAAAATGACCCTTGAGGGGTAAAACATAAGCTTTTATCACATGTTAATTCTTTATCTTGAGTTGCATGGTGTTGGGTCTATAAATACATCCGTACTAGTTTTTAGTGGATTCTATTGCCTCTTTAAGCCTCACACAGCAGTGTTTTCCTCCAGAGTTGCAATAGGTTACTGTTACTTCTATCAATCACTAGGAAAGGTATCTGGCTTGTGTTTATATAAGTATGTATTTTATATTTTGTTTTTGTGTGTATGATTCAATTTGTACAAGCTAATTATGCATGTATCCATGTTATAATGGCTTTTCTGGCACTGAGCTGTGTATGAATGGATAGGGACATGGGACACCTAGGTTTTGAAAGAGATAGAAAAGCAAATGGTTACGAGGTTTTTTGCCATTATACTGTTGTGAAAAACCCTGGGAATCCTGGGGTCATCGAGGAGACTCAGTGTTGGAGTTGAAGGTCCACAGAGTAAAGGTGGAGGGACACATGTTACCTACTTCTCAGGTTTTTCTAGGTTTGGAATTGAAAACTGTAACCAAACCATATTGCTGTTTGACATTAGCATGTCTAAGCTGCTAAATTTTATCTAAGCCAGTGCAAAGAATAAAGAAAAAGAAAGAAAGAGAGAGAGGGAAATAAATAAATAAGTAAATAAATTCTGACAGTGATAAGAGTGTCCTCTTTGTTTATCCCAAGGGCCTTACATCTGGGGCTGGGCAGGATGCAGTCAGTCTCAAAGGACAGCTCTTTGTCACTTTCACTCCATGGAAAGGACCAGTTGTAGACATGCCCTACCACATTTCCTTGCTTCTATCCTCTGTCCTCAGCAGTGGGCACAAGCTTCCCTGAGAGCAAAGCCTAGTGGTATAGCAGACGGGGAGGAGTCTAAATCTGTACTTCAGATAATCCAGCACGGTGTCTTCCTGGGGCTAGTGCGTAGCTACCTGGTGTGCAGGACTGCTAGGAACTGGTTACAGCCAAACTGCAAAGAAAAATGTCCTACCCCACTACTACCTTGTTATGTTTATAAAACTTCGAATCTGAAAAGGACTTCCGTTATCACTGAAGTAGAAAACTGGACTCAAAAGTTCAAGAGAACCGAAGTCTCTCAGCTGGTCAGTGGCAGGGCTGGGGCTAAACCTCAGTTTGTCCAAGTCACCCAGACTGCGCTTGAGATGCTGCCTCATCTTACTTCACCTGTGGTTTCATTATTTCCATTACCAACACGATTCTATCATTGCCCTTTCCTTTTTTAATATAGTGCCATAAATATAGGTTTAGATTTTTTTCCCCAGTTTGGATTCCAAGAAAGCTGATGATGCCCTTTTTTTCCCCCTCTTTAAAGAGACCATGGCTTTTGCAGCCTGGCTGAGCAGGCTAAAGCGGACATGTGAAAAGTGCCTTTCCCCAGACAGTTAGAATACATAATGAAGGTGGAAATCTCCAAGTCCTGAATCTCCAAACCCAGACTGATCTCCTCTCTCTTCTTGAATATAAAAGTAAATTTGCAGGATTTAACAAATTGAACCCAAATAAATATTCATCATTTTTCTTCTTTCATCCTGGGTCCTGCAGAGTAATAAATAGTGCTCTTTGCCCTGAGTCTGCCATATGAAAGTGCTCTGATGTGCATATATAAAAGAGTGTGTGTTCACATACCTACATGTGAAGTGTGTATGTGTGCATGAGAGTGTAACTATGTGTGATTGTGTGTGTCAGAACGTGTGAGAGCATGAGTGTGTGTGCGAATGTGTATATATTTAGATACAAATAAGAGTTGAGAAATTTAATTCTTTTGAAAACAGGTTAAACTTTTGTAGGTCTAGTTATAGCCCGAACCTATTCTCGGTGTTCTTCAGATGGGGAATTTTATTCATGTTGACAGTGCAGTTTTCAGAAGAGTGCTTTTAATAGGTTAAAGTCACATCAACTATATTTAGAGATGTTTGACAATGTCAGG
The DNA here is from genome assembly GCF_041146395.1 of Eulemur rufifrons. Classification (NCBI taxonomy): domain Eukaryota; kingdom Metazoa; phylum Chordata; class Mammalia; order Primates; family Lemuridae; genus Eulemur; species Eulemur rufifrons. The sequence goes on from NC_090989.1 coordinate 103,651,344, forward strand.
AAAATGTTTGCCTTCATTCCTTGACTGCTTCAAGTTTTTAATATGTGTATAAGTACCAAGGTACATATTAAAGGCCAACATTTTACTTTCAAATATAGCAAAGCCTTCATTTATAGAAAAGATATCCATTCCAGGCTTGTCTCTTCCATTTTAAACTTCACACTGCAGCCAAAATGACTTTTAAAAACACAAATCCAATCATGTCACTCCTACTTAAATATCTTTAATTACTTCTGTAGAGAAATGTTGGTTACCCACTCAATTCACTTCCTGATTCCAACTGATTTTTATTCCTGACTCCTACCCTCAAAGCTCAAGCGCATCAGCCTCAGAGACGGCCCCTGACTGACTCGAGCCAATTGCCACCTCCACCCTCTCAGCTCCTGCTCTGTCCACAGTCCTTGGCTCAGAGCTGGAGTGTGCCCTTAGTTGGTTCAATAGGAGTAAATCTCAGGACTTTTTCTTGAAATGCTGGGACTGGGACCCTCCTTCTTTCAGGATGTAGCTGAGGCAGATGTGACCCTCAGAAACGTTGGCATCTTATAGCCAGGATGGGAGCTGGCCTTGGCAGGAAGCTCATCCTTCTAAAGCAAAGTAAGCAATCAGCGTCCTTAGTGACCTACCAAGCCACCAGATTAAAACGGTCTGGAAGCTCACCTACTTTAGGACTTTCTCGTTAAGCGAGTCAGTGCTAGTTGAGTTGGGTTTTCTGTTGTTTGCAACACAAAATGTGGAATTCTTGTTATCTATAGCGGCAGTTGAAATTCTCTGTGGGAAACTGCCAGTGTTACAAGGGGTCTGAGAATTCACACATGCTCATGCCTTATCTCAATTCCTGAATCCCAGACATACATTGACTCTCATGTGGTGGTTGTTCGAGGGTTTTGAAGTCATAAAGGAATCACTGGTTAAACACCTCAGTGCTTTATAGTGGGTATTTAAAAAATCTGGCCCTAGATATGCCTCCAACCTCATTTTCTGCCATGCCTTGGCTCCCCTGTGGGGTGCTTCTTGCTGTTCTCCTGATGCTTCATGTTTTCTGTCCTGGGTGTATAAATATGGTGGTCCCTGTGCCTACACCCTCTGATGTCTTGTCTACCTTGAACTCCGTAGCACTCAGTTCAAATGTCACCTCTTCCAGGAAGCCTTTGTCTTTAGGGAGAGTCAAGGGATTTTATAGTGTATTCTTCATGCTATTCCTTTAGCATTTGTCACAGAGCTGTACTTACCTATGTAGCTGATTTAAGCTGATAAACAATCATAAACCCATGGGGTATAGACACGAAATAGTTTAATTTTCCATGCTTACTGCCGTTAGCTAGGTAACTGCTTACTACCTCAACTCCCCCTTTCCTGTCCTAACCACATCTTGGATATATCCCATCACTCTTTGGTCACTGTCTGAATCCGTTTGTGCAGCTGTAACAAAACACCACAGACTGGGGAATGTATGAGTAATAGAAATTTATTCCTTACACTTCTGGAGGTTGGGAAGTCCAAGATCAAGACACTGGTAGGTTTGGCGTCTGGTGAGGTTTGCTCTCTCTGCTTCAAGATGGCAGTTTGTAGCTACCTCCTCTAGAGGGGACAAGCTCTGCCCTCTAAAGGAATGGAAAGAATAGAAGGAATGGCTAAAGGAATAGGAGGCAAAAGGGGGCAAATACTAGTTTTCTCCTTTTTGTTAGGTACTAAACTAGTAACGAGAGCAAGGCCTCATTACTTAATCATTTCCCCAAAAGCCCCACTTCTTAATACCACCATGGTGGGGATTAAGTTTCAACATGAACTTTGGAGGGGACACAAATATTCAAACCATAGCAGTCACTTCTGGTTATTAAAAACACTGTTGCTGAGGTTGTCTCCATACAGTTGCCGTGCCTGGTTGACAGAGCAGGGGCGGTGCTCAGCTTTGTCTGGTCCCTCCATCCCTGACAGATGTGTCTCCCACTGGACTCTGCTAAAGGTCCACACCTCCAGTGCCTCTGCAGAGGTGTCCTTTTACTTGGAGGCCATCTGGGCAACGCCAGCATCTTGCATGTCTCCCCTAAGTGCCTCTTCACGTGGATCCTTGAGAACCCATGCCCTCAGAAGATTGTCGGGAATTTGGCATTCTTCTGCTTGTTCTACGGCAAGTCACCCACATTTAGAGACATTCAAATGAGAAGCAGACTCTTGTTTCTAAGCCCGTTTCCAGGGGCGTGTGCACAGATTCCCTAAAACTCTCTTATTTTCCATGGTTCTGATGAAGCCACAGGGCTCAGATGAGATGTAAAAAACCTGAGAGAATCAGCCAAAAATGTTAGGATTTTTCATTCATTAACATAATAAATGCATCGATTCCAGGCACTGTGGGAAGGACATAAAGACAAGTAAAATATTGACTTCGAGGAGCTCAATCTAGAAGGGGAGATAAACGTATGACCTAATAAATATGTTATAATACAATGGGATAAAATCAGCATAGGAATACTACAAGGCACAGCTGAAGCCAAGGTGCAGCATCTCTGCAGGGATGGGAGTGGCAGTGGCGGTGGCAGGAAGGTGTTCTGGAGGAGGCAATGTCTGAGCTAAGTTTCAAAGGGTGGAAGAAATTTTCTAGATATACAAGAAAAGAAAAGCATCCTAGGCAATGGATCTTAGAGCAATACACCTGGGTGCTGGGGGAGTATCTGGAGATAAACACAGAGAGAAAAGCAGGCCTCACATATTAATTATCAATCATTAAATGGGATGACCTGGGATGATTCCCACAGTCTGTGGTCTATGATGTTTTGGTCATCTTTACCAATACAGTCTATAGCTGTTTGTAAAGCGACTTACACTCTGCAGTTCATGAAGATATGCCCTGTGTCACATAGCTCCTGTCATGGCAGGTCAGTCACCTAAAGGTCATCACCCTTTGTCAGGTGAGTCCTCTGGATCTTCACTGGACACACCTCAGGGGTCTGGGTAGATTCTCTGATGTCATATAGTGGGACTAAGAAATATAGAAAGGGGAAACTTACCTGAGCCAATGCGTGAGAAGAGAAGGCCCAGGGTGCCCCGAGTCTTCTGCCACCGCACAGGGAGATGGCCAGGACCTGGCCACTGCTGGCCTGCAGTGTGGGTCTGCATTTCCACCCTGGTATGCCACCTTCGTGAAGGCGAGAAAGCTGACTGTCAGTGGTATTCAGAAGAATATTCTGGCTTCTTGGCATCAGGCGGGTTGGATTTGGGATACCAAATCTTTGCGGGAGTAACCTGGGAATGCCAGGCCTGTGGGATGTTCTAGTCCCCTTGTTGAGGGGACAAAGCCACTGCATCAGTGGAAAGCTGACCTTGAGTGCGGTCTCTTTGCTAGGAGAAGGGAAGTCAACGTCATGTGTGCTTTTCACCTGGGCATCGGTACCCTCTGTGTGAGAGGTACCCAAATACAAGCTTTTCCATGGAGTGGGTTCTTTGAGATTGATGCAGGGATCTCCATAAAGCTTAGCTTCCTGTCATGCATGATTAATTCTTTGGCTGATTTCTTGCAATGTCCTTATTCCCTGGTTTCTTCCCTGAGCAATATACTTCACAGTCTCTTACTGCAAGGGATCCTTTATGTGAATGAGCTTCCATCTTAAAGATGGTTCCACACCTTCTCCAGCATCCACTGGACCTGTGGGACACTCAAGCATCTTTGGGGAGAGTGCAAGTAGCTCCGCTGCTGCCCTCTCTGCTCAGCCTGTTATCGCCTCCTGCCAGATGAGATGTGAGCCTTGGTCTCTGTGTTCACACATACCCCCAAACTCAGGGGACACATGACAAGTTCTAGGTACTCCCTCCCTGTGCTATTCTTTGGAGGAATGAATCTGTGAGATTCTGTCACTTGACCACATTCAGATAAGGAGATTGATGCCGGGCTCCCCTTCCTGCAGATGCTCTGGATTCTCCAAGAGATGCTCTTTGAGTTCCCCACTCCTTGGTTTGAGGGGGGCAAAGCTCCCTCTTCAGTCCTCTCTACTTTGCTGATTTCGGCCTGGGTTTCTGCTCTTTTCCTTATGTAGAACAAGGAGGTAAGTGAAGGCTTAGGAGATACCTTGTGTATCTTTTAGTAATTCTCAGTGAATGCATCCGGCAGCTCCTCTTTAGGAAGTGAGGATATTATCACTAATTGCTTTCAACATTGGCACTTGAATAAAAAATTCTGAGACAAGATGAAAAGTAGCACTTAATATCCCATTATGTGCCTTAAAACTGAAGGTACAAGTTAAAGACACTAATTGTGAAAATATTTTTAACTGATAAAATATTTATTTATAGATGTACAGTGTTTCATAAATTAATAACAAATATACAAGGATTTCCAATCAGCATTAAAGTATTGGAAAATAACATTTTCAAAAGTACTATGTTGAGTGAAAAGCAGAAGTTTCAAATTGAAAAGTTTTAGGCAGATAATGCGAATGAGTTGTAATGGGTTGTGTGTAAGAGAATAGAGAGTGGTGGGGACTGTGGTGACCCAGAGCTGCTATGTCCTGTCTAAAAGTGTGGCTGCCACTCAATCCAAAAGATTTTGTTTAATGAAGAAAAGTGCTAATATCAGAAGGCCTTATTGTTTGTTTTTTTAAACCAGAACATTTCTTTTGTGACTAACTGTTGAAATTCTCAAGGTGAGCCGGGTGTGGTGGTTCATGCCTGTAATCCTGGCACTCTAGGAGGCTGAGGTGGGAGGATTGCTTGAGGTCAGGAGTTCGAGACCAGCCTGAGCAAGAGCGAGACCCCCCTCCCCCCCCCCCCGTCTCTACTAAAAATAGAAAGAAATTAGCTGGATAACTAAAAATAGAAAAAATAAGCCAGGCGTAGCGGTGCACACCTGTAGCCCTAGCTACTTGGGAGGCTGAAGCAGGAGGACCGCGTGAGCCCAGGAGTTTGAGGTTCCTGTGAGCTAGACTGATGCCACGGCACTCTAGCCAGGGCAACAGAGCAAGACGACTCTGTCTCAAAAAAAAAAAGAAAAAAGAAAAAAGAAATTCTCAAGGTGAACTGGATGCTGCCCTCTTGGGGTTAGGTGTTCCTTCTCAAATTCATGCCTAAATAAATCTGTGGTATATAATTTTTAGGTGACTCATTCAACCAGTTTTGGTGGCATTTCGTCTTTTAGCCTTGGCACTCCAGTTATACTATCTTTCATGCTTGGCAGGGCAGCCACACTTGCCACAGGTTGACTTCTGAAGGTGGTAGGTCATAGAGCCACAGGGGCAGTGCCACATGTGTATCCCATTGTGACACTTTCCAAATGATGACGTTCCCTTCATCATCTGCAGGCGAGACCAAAGAGCTGTTTCTCAAGAGAAACTGGAGATCCAGATTTTTATGTAGTTTCCCAAATTTTAAATGATGGCAACCAATTTAATTAAAAAGCATACTGGGTGGGTTCAACCAAAGCCTGACAATAGGCCAAACGTGGTATTTTGATCAACAGTTTACCACCTCTGGGAAAGTGCTATGTCAATGTTAGATGTTATGATGATTGAGGTGATGAATGTTGTTTTAAAGTAGTCTAGACAATGCTCTAAAATAATAACTATGCTGTTCAATAATCTGAAAATGGCAGTCTCATCCCATTCTCCTGAAGCTCAGCTAACCTCGCCAAGGAGACCTTTGCTAGAAGGCAGACTCTGCAGGGATTAGGGATTAGTCTGCTGTGCTCCCAGGAACAAGCCCAGCATGTCCTTCATCAGAGGGTGGCAGGAGCTGGGCAGCTCTCTTCACTTGCAAAGCACCATCCTTCAACCCAGGAAGGGGGTGGGCGGGGGAAGAAGATGGGAAATAAATGCCCCAGTACCAGAAAGGATGTTCCCAAACAAATGCTTGAATGGGATAGAACATGCGTGTTTATATTCAAATCCATATATTTTTATCAAATGATTTTAAAATTCAGTCTGATTCATTCATTTTCAGTTGAGTGAACCCTATGCTATTGAAATGCTTTTTGTAAATATCTCTTAGGCCAAGAGGCTTTTGTTCAGGCTTCATGAAGAATCAGCAAAGCAATGCTGTGAGTTTGGCTCCTGAATCAATTTATGTGACAAAGTTAGAATAATTGCTTCTGTGATATGCAGAGAAAAGACACTTGAGGCAGTGGTTCCAGATGAAGGCTTTTGTAAAATGCCAGCATCCAGCAGTTCTGCTTTCTGAGCCCCTTCCTTGTCATCCTGAAATCTGTCCCATTGGCAGTAGAAGCAAAACTTTCCGAATATATTTGCTTTCATATCAACTTCTTTATGAGGCAAATGCTGGGAAGCTGCTTCCTGCAGTTTCCGCTTCCTAATCTTGCTTGTCTGTCACCTATGCTCCTCTCCCTCCTTTACAGAGCAAGCCCAGGTGCGAGCACTGGCTCGAGCATTCACAGTCTTAGATTCTCTATTCACCTGCAGACTGTACTGGGAGAGGGTTCTCTTGGGCAATTCTAGCAATGGCTTGGAGAAAGGAGAAAATGAAAGAAAAGATAAAAAACTTTTCAGCAAAAATCACAATTCTCCAGTCGGTTTAAGTTAATCTGTTGGAATCATTCTGTTTTGCTTAAAAATAACTTCTCACAGGGAAGAATGCCTTCAGCTATGTTTTTAATTCTAAAAGAGTCTATATTGATTTTTTGTGCTGGTTAGTTTGTTTGCTCATTCAATTGGCATTTTATTTCTTGAACCTCTTCTAAGTGTTAGGCACTCCTTAAGGCAACGGGAACAAAACAGACACACACAGAAACCAACAAAGAAACAAAACCCACTATTCCAGCAGAGATAAGTGCATTAAGACAAGAGCAATGAGGTTGTAGTCAGAGTGCAAGTTGTCATTAGGTGGGAGGTAAGGTCAAAGACCCAAGGCCAATATGGTGTGCATTTTAAATGCAGAAACAGTATTTTCTGTAACAAAGCATAGTTTCTTATTTAAAATAATTTATAGTCTTAGAGAGTGGGAAGAACAAAGACAGGTGGACAAAGACTGGGAACGCAGGCCCATTTCTACCCCTTACTAGCCTGGCCACCTTGGGAGGGTCCCTTTTTTCCTTTCAGTTCCTTGTTGTAAAATGAGTTAAAGCTGTCCATAACTATAGGAAAGAACTATGGTGTCATTTAGACAATAGTCCTGGGCACCAGCATGTTGCCAACTGGAAAGTGTTAACAGAGAATATTATTATCCAAAGTTTGGGAGGAGCTAAGGAGAGCCGGGGAAGGGTGGGAGGAAAGCATAGCAGCAGAGGAAGGAGAGAGACCTGGACCAAAGTGTCGACAGACCCCAAATGGGCCAGCCCAGAGTGGGCGGTGGCCACTGAGATCGCAGCACTCCACCTCTTAGCAGCTGGATGGGATTACGGCCTTCCTCTGGGGAGGCAGTGTCCTCATGACTCTGTGTACTGTGTGAATGACTCTGATTAAGGCTCAGCTCTGGACAGGTGCTTAAGAGAACCAGTTTGTTGCTCAAGTTCATTAACTAGACATGCAACACTGGTAAATCACACTTTTCCAGGGCTCTAAGTTCCAGGTAACTAGCTGGTAAACAACCTCTGGTGCTTGGGCCATTGGCAAGTTGGAGGTAGGAGGTAAGAGGACACCCATCTGTCTGGAGCAGGAGGCTGCCTTCCCCTCTAGACACTGCAAATGCCACCACTTAGCAGCCCATTGCCTTCCTCAAGGAGTTGAAGGTTTTAATGTAGTACAACTTTATATGTTTTTTTAAAAAGGACATAAGAGGCAGGATGTGATGACTCAGGCCTGTAATCCCAGCTACTCAGGAAACTGAGGCAGAAGGATCCCTTGAGCCCAGGAATTCAAGGTTTCAGTGAGCTATGATGATGTCACTGCATGCCAACTCCAGCCTGTCTCTCAAAAACATAAATGAAAACAAAAAGATCATGAGAAGTAGAAAATATACCCTAGTGAAGATGTAAGTATCTGATTATAAAATCAGAGAGCTGCAAGGGACCCTAGAGACCACCTAATTGGAGTTCAGCATTTTGTAGGTAGGGAAGCAGGCTGGTAATGACGATGTCCTGTCTGCCACACTCCCCTAATGGCTGGTGTGTTTCTCCCCCTTTCTCCACACCCACTGTGACTGCCTGTAGAGTCTACAGTGAGTGTGTCTTTTAGCCACAAAGTTGAATTTATATCTAAGACTGTTTATCAGAAAAGACTATCAGTTATCTTCTATATTGAAGGTTTGTTGTATTAGTTCCACAAACTACGGATCTGTGTGAGCCCCCACATCATTTGACTTTGGGGTGAGTAATCACTTCCTGTCCCCACGGGGAAGGCCTAGTCTCTCTCCATGGATGCTGCACTTCCCAAAATGACAGGCCCTCTCCCCTCTTCCTGTCCCATCTGGAGTGGAGGGTGGTAGGTGGATGGAGGGCAGGTTGGTTCAGCGAGGCTTGAGGTCCCCTCCTTGGCTCCAGCTGCAGGCAGATGTTGTCAGCTCTGTACACTAAGAAAGGCTCCTCAGTGCTTTTGTCCACGGCTTTGGGCCTTTGACACAATTCTGAAACACCAGGAAAAATCCCACTTGACATTCTGTATTAGAGCCAACTTGTCCTGTTCTTTGCCAAACAGCTCAAATAGCGACCCCTGGTGGTTCAAGGTGAGTGTGCAGTCCAGAATCCCACTGATAGAGCCGCACACAGCTCAGGGGCACCTACATTTCAGTTCAAATGAGCAAATATCTCTAATTTTCCTGACTTTCTATTACTGTAAAAACAGGCACGTTTTTCTTTAATAAGTTGTTTTTGTGAGTTTTTTAATCCTGAAGAGAAACTCTCAGAAAATATGATTTTCATTATTTCAGCATAATTTTAACTAGTTTGCTATAAATAGTAAACACTCAACACTTGTTTAATCATTTTAACTAATTATTTAAAACCTGCAGCTAGGGAAACTGAGGGTTTCCCAAGGTCGGGCAGCAAGGTTAGTCAGTGGCTGGGCTAGGGTCAGGTTCTAAGGCTCCCGATCCACACACTGGGCCCCACGTGCCAGAGCCCACATAGTCCCTGTCCTACATCCTGCAGCCCACACAAATCATCCTGACTCCTCCTCCCAAATTTAGTGGTTTAACTATATAGTAAATGTATCCCAAACTGTGCTTGCGAGTAACAGACCTCCACATTAAGTACAAGGCACCAGGTGGCATCCTTTAAAGTTTATTAAATGGTAGAGGCTAATTATTTGGGTGCAAGTGTAGGGGCCAAGAGAAAACTTCCCGTTCATCCTCTGAAACTTCACTGAAAATCAACTGATAAAAGAAAGATTAATAGGAGAAACGGCATACAAAATTTATTAAGGTGCACATGTGCACAGGAGTCATAAAAATATGAAAACTCAAAGAAAGGGCCAGATGGTTCACACTTTTATACCATCTTGAGGTTACAAAGAATAGAGGCTTGGTGTGTGGCAAGACAGATTATGGGAGGAAGAGAAAAGGAAGGCATGGCTAGCAAAAGTCTTTTTGTGCCTTATTATGCAGATGAAAACTTACAGGTAGAGCCTCTCGGAAAGAATAGATGGTAGCCTGTGGCTGAGTTAGTATTTCCTAGATCCGGACAAGGGAGGGGCCTCAGAGAAAGCTGGCTGTTGATTCACTAATGTAGATTTTTCTCTACAGATGTAAATCTCCTCTACAAAAAACAGCTTTTCAGGGCTATTCCTATCTGCAGGCCTTCTGAATGGCCTTCTCGAAATATGTCTAAGAAGTATATTTTGAGCTGAAATATTTTTGGTTTCCTTTACAAGTGTCTACTTGGAACTCAAAATACTCCTTTTCCAATGACGCAAAATTCCTGCAACAATGCAGGATCTGGAATGATGGATCTCAACGGATTTCAACAGAAAATATTTACTTTTAGTAGTGGTCAAAAAGTGAAGCACTATCACTACTCACAGACAGAGACTGTTTCCGATCTTCTACACGCATAAGTTCTTACTGCAGGATCATTTTGTGTGTGCACATTGTTAGAAACCTTGGGGCAGACACTAGCTTGTACATTTAATGACAAAATTTCAAAAATGTTTTGATATCTGCTTTTACAATGAACTGAATTTTTATATTCCCCTCAAATTAATATGGTAAAATTCTAACTGCCATGGTGATGGCATTAGGAAGTGAGGTCTTTGGAGGTGATTAGGTAATGAGGACAGAGCGCTCAAGAATGGGATAGTGCCATTATTTATAAAAGCAGCCCAAGTGAGCTCATGCATCCTTCCCCCATGTGAGGACAAGTAGGTGCTATCTATTAAGAAGAGAGCTCTCACCAGACACCGAGTCTTCCAGTGCCTTGATCTTGGACTTCCCAGCCTCCAGAACTGTAAGAAATAAATTTCTGTTGTTTATAAGCCACCCAGGTTATGGTATTTTGTTACAGCAGCCTAAGGGACTAAGACAGACTTCATTAACTTTGAGCAGAAATATAAATAAAATTCTTTCCAGGTTATGGAAAGAAAATAGTCAAAAAGATTGACTGGAAAAATAATTTTCTTAATTGGACCTTCATGGAGTATAATAAAAAATTTTGTTAGACTATCTGTTGTAAAAAAAAAAAAAGATGAAAGAGGTTTATGCATTTATCAGACATGCCAGAGATTCAGAGATATCTGGTTTCATTATGGTGCTAATTTCCCAAATCCTCAGAGTGAAGCACAAATGTAATCAAGAAGCTTCATGTTCAGGGAGATCAGACTGCTTATCCTGAAGCAGCCCAGTAGAGGTTAGCCAGCAAACTGGTGAAGAAAAGTAAGAACCTAGACAGACACCTAGAAGTCAGTCTTTTAGGGACAGTGTGACAATGCTGATATTTCTGAGTTCCAGAATTACATAAGTCTCTGCATTAATTCTCTGCTTTGTGAGGTCCCTAAATAATTCTTTCATGGAGAGAGATCTGGCCTTACTGATGGCTCACATAGGCGTAATTTCAGGATACTTTCCCTCAATTTGCTTGGTTGATGCTCAAGACCCCACAGTTGTAGATTCATTCTTTTATCTAGTGTGTGTGTGTGTGTGTGTGTGTGTGTGTCAGGGGCTGTCCTCTGCGGCCGCCACGTTGTGCATCTTCTACAGAAAGACGGGGGTGCTACTTACCACAGGGGGCACGGCATGGTTTTTCAAAAGATGTGGATATTACTCTGCTTGGACTATCATTACAAACAGCAGAGACTGGATGACTTAAGCAACAGAAACCTATTTTCTCAATAGAGTTCTGAAGGCTAAAAGTCCAAGATCAAGGGGCCAGCAAATGTGGTTTCTGGTGAAGGTTCTTGCCTGACTTGCAAATGGCTGCTAAAAGGAAAAACCTGTTTATCTACATACACAACACTTCTTCTGAAACCAAGTGTGTGGATTTTCCAAACCAAGCAACTCTCCTGTCCAACCTTTAATAGTTACCCTAAAACTTAGCTCCTTGTACCAACTACCAGGAGTCAGTACAGACCCCATAGGTTAAGGGCTCAGTCCCACAAGCCTGCCCTCCTCTTGAGAAGCCAGTCACAAGCAGTAGACCTCCAGGTTACCCACACCTCTGTCCAACTTGGCTACAAATCTGGGGTTCCCTTGATCCTCTTCTCAAGTTCGATAATTTGCTAGAAGAGCCCACAGAACTCAGAAAAACACTTCTATTTACTGGTTTATTATAAAGGATCTTACAAAGCACACAGAATAGCAGCCAGGTGGAGAGGTACATGAGATCTAGAAGGGTCCTGAGCACAGGAGCTTCTGTCCCTGTAACAGGCCCATGAACAAATTTCAATGACCCCTATATGTTTTTTATAATCCTCTCCCTTAACTAACTACTTGACCTTTTGAGTTGTTTCCCAGAAATGATGGATTTTCTGCCAGACAAAGGAATCTAGGTTCTGAAGGCCCCAGAGCAGACTTCCTGATGCCAGGACCTACCATCCCCCATGACCTGCCTGTACCCCTTGTATGGCACCCTGCAAATAAAGCTTCTTTCTGCCACTGCAACTCTTAGCTTCAGTGTCCGTGTGAGTGGACCCCAGTTTGGTTGATAAGGACAAGTTGTCAATGTGGTGCATGACTGGATTGGTGATTAACTGCATCCCCAGCCCCTTCCTGTCCCTAGAGATTTGGGTATAGGGCTGAAAGTTCCAACCCTATAATCTCAGGGTTGGTTCCCCTGACAACCACCTCCATCCCCCAAGGGTCATCTCATTAGCATAAACTAAGGTATAGTTGAAAGGGGCTTATTATGAATAACAAAAGACACTCTTCTCACCTTAACCACTGAGAAAATTCTGAGGATTTTAGAAGCTCTGTGCCTGGAATCAGGGGCAAAAGCAAATATACAGTTCTTACCATAGCCCAACATCACAGCCACCTTCTCAGTGAGGCTGGCGTGGCCTCTTCTGTGCGATCAGGAAGAGAGAGAGATCTCTGGCATCTCTTCCTTTTCCTATAAAACACCATGGGTGTTTTATTGGGTTAGGGCCCCATCCTTATGACCTCATTTAAACTTAATTACCTTCCTGAAGGCTCTATCTCCAAATATCATCACACAGGGGTAGGGGGAGTTGGAGCTTCAACCTATAAATTTTGGGGGGAGGCACAATTCAGTCTATAACAAGACCCATGTAGAACACTCATGTGAACTGTCTACACGTGCCTTGTGGACTCCAGCACATTAATCCCTTTCTGATGTCTTAATATCTCACCTGACTTAATCTGTCTGGAATTTGCCTCCTAGACTTTTGCAACAGGCTCTATCTATGCATGAAGGTTAGCTCCTGTCCTGCTCCTTGCCTGTCTCTTTCCTTCACATGGCTGCTGTCACCAGCAGTTTCTTCTCCTGGGTCCCGCCCCTCGTCAGGGTTGCCTGCCATGGGCATCTTGCTGGAGAAGCAGGGAACATGAATCCACATCACTCATTTCTGCTTCTACCACATACGTACAAGGGCCCATGTCAAAGACCCAACCTGGGAAGAAGACTTGAAGTTCCCAGGGCCTGGGAATTTAGATCTTGGCATTCAATAAATACTTCTGTGTGAGGTACTTACACAGATATTACGTGAGGGCTGAGAAAGACCCAATCTCTACTCTTATAGCTGGGCCCCTAGAGATTTTAGTATCCCGGCATTTTTAATGACTAAAATAATGTGAAATTGGAGCAGGCCCTTGGTTGTTGCACGTGTTAGCTGCTTGCTTTCTGCCCAGCACCTCTTATTCCCACAGCAGTTACTAACCACAGATGCACTAGTTCTTCGTCCAGCAGGAGGGTTTAGCTCCAGGGTCACGAGGAGAATCTGTGAGTTTGTTCTGCAGAAAGAATGAACGCCCCTGGAAAAGTCACAACTACCTGGGGCTGCCCAGAAGTCTGGTTACTCAAGGTGTTACCTAAGACTGAAAGCAACATAGACTTCCCTCTACCTTACCCCAACCCCGTCCCCCACCCCAAAAAGCTAGATGCCTCATTTCTGAGACAAGATGGATCTGAGAGACTGCTCTCCTGTCTTTGCTTTGGCCAAACTGAATAAACCTTTCTCTATCTCCAAGTGTTGGAGTCACAGTGTTTGGCTTTAGCTGTGCATCAGGTACACAAGCCTGAATTTAGGCTTCTACAACACTCTCACACTGGGTAGGGCCCCTTGAAACCCACAATAGACTGCCAATCTAATAAGGAACCCCCAGAGTGTTTTATTAAAAGGTATAATTTGACAGCAAAATGTTTCTAAACATCTTTACCCCTTTAGAAACTCCACACCTCTTTCTGTTTTCTGGTGATGTATTTATTCATTCATATATCCACTCAGCAATCACTCATGTTCATCACAGAGGAGTTTAAGGGGCCCATGGAGGGATAGGAAGGTGAGATTGGAAGGGAAGATGGGGCTCAGATTCCAGAATCCTTGTGGTCTACGCCCAAGACTTTATTCTGCAGGTAATGGGATGAGGCAGAGGCAGAGGGCATGGATTCAAACAACTCTGAAGTTGTTAAACCCACAGGATGGGGGACATGAGGACAAGGGATAGATCTCAGAGACCCCTGGCTTCTGGATGGTAAGCCTGGTGGGGATCTTTTCTGAGAAAGGGGATGCAGAAGCCAGAGCAGGTCACCAGTGGGGAGATATGTTTGCTTTTGGAGTGTGGAAGTTGAGCTGCCCAGGGGGCATCTGGGTGAGGGTCTCAGAGTCTTTGTCTCCACGGATCCCAGGGGCTCTGGAAAGACTTTTTCTTCTCACTCACTGCTTCTTTAGTACCAGCTTCCCTCTGAAAACAATGCTCCCTCCAACTGGCTAATTCGCAGCTGCCCCAACCTCCTTCTCGCCTGAGGGCCTTGGAGGGCTCTCCCCAAGCATCACTTTATCCACCAGATCCACTTCTGGTTTCAGCCCCCAAGAGTGAGTATTCCATCATGACTTCTGCTGTTCTGCCCAAGCCCCAGCCTAGCCCTCCCCGTCTGTGCCCTCAGGTGGTTCTGCTTGGGGTTGAACAGCCGGCTGCAACTTGTCCTTCCCTTATCACCCGTTCCCTAAAACACTGTGGAGCTTTGTTCCTCAGCTCTTCTAAGCACAGATTCTTCCTGTGGCACATTTAGAACCTGGGGGTGGGGGGTGGGGTGGCAGCGGGGAACAAACACAAGGACATTGCCATACCAAATCCTTTCCTGGAGGTGAAAGGTACAGAAGCAGAAGACTGGGCCTTTCAGGAGCCACATTTTATCCTCTTCATCATTTTGTCAAAACTTGGATACATTATTAGAGAGCTTCTTATTCCAGGATCTGGTGTGAAACATAAGGTAAGAGGCCCCATTTTGGAATTGCAATAATATCAATGACAATAATAATAATAATTTTTTATTGAGCCCTTACTATGTGCCAGGCACTAAGTACATTGCATGCACGACTTCATTTAATCCTCACAACAGTGCTGCAAGTTAGGTACTATTATTATTCCTTTTTTAAAGATGGAGACATAGTGCTTAGGCAGGTCACATAACTTGTCCATGAGTCCCACTGCTTAGCACTGGTGGAGCTGGGTTCCAAACCTGGCTGCACAGCTTGGGTGCTGCTGTGAGTACTAGACCGCATAAAGTTCCCCAAGTTCATGTCCACCTGGAACCTCGGAATGTGACCTTATTTGGAAATAGGGTTGTTGCAAATGTAATTAGTTAAGATGAGATCATGCTGGATTTGAGCAGGCCCTAAATCCAACGACTGGTATCCTTATAAAAAGGCTATGTGAAGGCACAGAGACACACAGAAGAGAGCGCCATGTGAAGACTGAGGCAGATCGGAGTGGTGCGCATACAAGCTAAGGAACGCCAATGATGGTTGGCGTCACCAGAAGCTAGGAGATGTATGCAGGGAAAAAACAAGATTTCTTTTCTTTGCCCTTTGCTTGATTTATGGCTGAGGCCTCTATAACAAAAGACAGATTAACAAGATAAAAGCATACACATTTTTTTTAATATAAGTTTTATGTGACATACAAGCCTTCAGAAATGAAGGCCCAAAGAGACAGGGAAGCCTGTGTATTTTTTTATGCTAGGTCTGATGGAGCAGTGGATAGTTGTGGAGAAGTGTAATGAAGTAATGATATAATAAAAGTATGATCTAATGGTTATAATCTGGGGGAAACAGCAAGGCCCATTGGTTCAGATTCTTCTCTGTGTCTCTGTCTTCAGAGATAAGAGTGTTCCTTTCCTCCAGGTATAGGGAATCCACCTCTCAAATTAGAATCTTATGATCTGCTTCATGGTGAAGAGAGGAAGGTGAGGTGACCTTCCTGCTTCTGCGGTTTCCTCAAATGCCAAGGTGCCCTATTTTGCGATAGTGAGTTCTGCACCCTATCAGGGACATGGGGCAGATCCTTTCTCAGAGCCTACGGAGGGAAGCAACCCTGCTGACACCTTGGTTTCTGACTTCTAGTCTCCAGACCTGTGGGATAATTAATTTTTTTTTCTTTTAAGCCACTCACTTTTTGGTAACGTTACAACAGCCTTAGGAAACTAATACACTGTACCATAGCCAAAATGATATTTTCCCAAATGATTTCCTAATAGTAAAAAAGATGTTGGTTTTCCAGGCACTCTCTCCGTTTCAGATGTTATGGATGTGTGATTTGATGAGACTTATTTAACCCGAGATTCATACCTTACTTATAAAAAATTCCTTGGTTTGTATAGGGGTGCCATCTAGTGGCACAAAGTGAGAAATGCAGTTTTTTTTTTTTTTGGAAATGGCTGTGTATGATTTGAGTTGTCTCTATCTGCTCCCTAAAGAATATCAGACAGAGAAGTCTACAATAGAATCTTCCATAAATATCTGTGTTAGTGACATAAGATCACTCAAATCATTTCTCAACATTATGTCTAAGTTTTGAAAGACAAGTAAAATGAAAACATTAATTTTAAGCCATACTTAAGACAGAATTGAGCTCTTTATTTGTATTATATATACAATTAAGAGTATAGGGACAGTTTGCATTAAAAGCACATGATTATAGTGGGAATATTTTATGTCTTATTGTGGGTTAATGATTATACAGTTTATTTCTTCTTCTTTCTTTCTCTTTCCTTCCTTCCTTTTTTTTCCTATCTATAATCAGAGGAATGCTGTAAGATGAATATTTTTATCCTATTTGTAGAGATAAAGAAATGCAATCAGAGCAACTTGCCCCTAATCCATAGTTAAAGGATAATATCACCAAAACTTAACCCAATACTGTCTAACTCTTTTTTGGCCACTGAGCTGCTATCTATTGGTCTTGTCACATAATGCTACTAATTTAAATTGCTACAGAGTGAGTGTAAATCTCCACTAAAACATTGTTCATATGGGAAAAGTCAAATGTAGTTTTATACTTATTTTCAGAAAAATGATCTTGTGAAAAAAAGAGAAAACTTGCAGTTTTATTTTCCTGGGGAAAAAAATTAAAAGTGATTCCAAGACTCCAATAATAAATTCCCACTTTCTAAATTGAAGTAAATAAATTCTTAAGGAAACTATTATCAGAGTGAATAGACAACCTACAGAATGGGAGAAACTATTTGCATGCTATACATCTGATAAAAGGATGTTAACTAGAATCTACATAGAACTCAGAAAAATCAGCAAGAAAAAAATCAAACAACCCCATTAAAAAGTGGACAAAGGACATGAACAACTTTTCAAAAGAAGACAGACTAATGGCCAACAAACATGAAAAAATGCTCAACATCTCTAATCATCAGGGAAATGCAAATCAAAACCACAATGAGATATCACTTAACTCCAGTGAGAATGGCTTTTATCAAAAAGTCCCAAAATAATAAATGTTGGAGTGGATGCGGAGAGGTGGGAACACTCTTACACTACTGGTGGGATTCCAAACTAGTACAACCTCTATGGAAATTAATATGGAGTTACCTCAAAGAGCTAAAAGTAGAACTACCATTTGATCCAGCATTTCCACTACTGGGTATTTACCCAAAGGAAAAAAAGGCATTCTATAAAAAAGACATCTGCACTCACATACTCATAGCAGCACAATTCAAAATTGCAAAGCTGTGGAAATAACTGAAGTGTTCCTGAATACATGGATAGATTAATAAAATGTGGTATATGTATACCATGGAGTACTACTCAGCCACAAGAAACAATGATGATAGAGCACCTCTTGTATTATCCTGGATGAATAATGGATCTGGAACCCATTCTACAAAGTGAAGTATCCCAAGAATGGAAAAACAAGCACCACATGTACTTACCATTAAATTGGTACTAATTGATCAACATTTATGTGCACATATGGAAGTGACATTCACAGGGCATCGGCAGGTGGGAGGGGAGTGGAGGGGATGGGTAAATTCACACCTAACGGGAATGGTGTGCGATGCCTGGGGGATGGGCACACCTGTAGCTCTGACTTGGGCGGTGCAAAGGCAATATATGTAACCAAAGCATTTGTACCTCTGTAATATTCTGAAATTAAAAAAAAAGAATTTAGAGGAAAAGAATAGAAATAATGAAAAAACCATTTACATTTGTGGTTTTGATTGAGTAGACGACATAAACCTCATCTATTCTCATTGGTTTATATGTACATTGATTAGTCACATCTTTCAAGGAATTATTGTTTGGGAATACCGTGTGCAATGGGCTGGGGTGGGGACTATATTTGAATGCTTTCATTGATAAAAAAATCCAAGGTGTACCACTGAGGTATTTTAGAATTTAGTATTTCTAGAAATTTCTAAGTAAAATAAGTTCAGGAAAAATTCTCTTAGTATTTAGAGCTCTTCCTTTCAGGACAAATTGACATTTTATCACATTGTAGTATATATTCATACAAAATTGATACAAACCATCTCAGTCAGAGGCTGAGTAAACAGTAATTTTCTAAAGCTATCAGCCTCCTCAAAACTCAGTGTTCTCTCCTTGGAATACAAATATACTACAGTGAAAAAAAAATCAATAAGCCTAACCATTACTCTACAACCTTTCTCCACATACCAGCAAGGGGAGTGAGCATTTCTTTTCTTTTCTTTATTTGTTTGTTTTTTGAGACAGAGTCTTGCTCTGTAGCCCTGGTTAGAGTGCCATGGCATCAGCCTAGCTCACAGCAACCTCGAACTTCTGGGCTCATGCAATCCTACTGCCTCAGCCTCCCAAGTGGCTGGTACTACAGGCATGCACCACCATGCCCGGCTAATTTTTTCTGTTTTTAGTAGAGATGGGTATCACTCTTGTTCAGGCTGATCTTGAACCCCTGAGCTCAAGGGATCTTCCCGCCTCAGCCTCCCAAAATGCTAGGATTTCAGGAATGAGCCACCATGCTGAGCCAGGGAGTGAGCATTTCCAAATAATGCATTTGTTCTCTATGTATTAGACCTACATGGGAAATTGGATTTAGGACATTGGAAGAGGTGATGAGTGTTTACTCATTAAAGTAGTGGAAATAATTCCCATTGACCTTTAATCCTAGGACCTGAATATGTTTTCTTGACTGTTTGAAAGTTAATTTCTTTCTAAGAAGATAAGATTAAATTTTCTGATAGTACTAACCCTGCCTGGCTGAAAAAAAAATCCTTTTTCTTATGTGCTCTTGTCAAAAATATAAGGTACCTGGCTTGCCTAATTTGTATGCCTGACTTTAAAACATCTTTCATGTGTTAAGGTGAAATGCATTTTATTAACTACTTATTTATGAAAATGAATCCTTTGTAGAAATTGGCAAGATAATTCTAAAATTCATATGGAATTGTAAAGAACCCAGAAAAGCTAAAATAATTTTGTAAGAGAACAAAGTTGGAAGATTCACATTTCTTGATTTCAAACTTACTACAAAACAATGGTAATCAAGACAGTGTGGTACAGACTGAAGGACAGATGTACAGATCACTGCAATAAAATTGAGAGTCCAGAAAGAAACACATACATCTATCATCAACTAATTTTTGAAAAAGGTTCCAAGACCATTCAATGGGGAAAGAAAAGTTTTTTCAACAAAAGGTGCTGGGCCAACTGGAGAGCCACTTGAACACTTGCCTCACACCATATGCAAAAATCAGCTCAAAATAAATCAAAGAACTAAATATAAGTGCTAAAATACAAAACTCTTAGAAGAAAACAGGACAAAGCTTCATGACCTTGGATTTGGCAAAGGATTCTTAAATATGACACTAAAAACACAAGCAACCAAAGAAAAAATAAATAGGACTTCATAAAAATTAAAAACTTTTATCCTTCAAAGGACACCATTAAGAAAATGCAATGACCACAGAATGAGAGCAAATACTTGAAAACCATATATCTGACAAGGGTCTAGTATCCATAATATATAAAGAACTTGTAAAACTCAATAATGAAAAAATCAAACAATCCAATTAAAAATGGAAAAAGGATATGAATAAACATTTATCCAAGGAAGATTTGTAAGTGGCAAATTAGCAGATAAAAGGATGCTTGACATCATTAGTCATTAGGAAAGTGTAAATCAAAACCACAATGAGATATCACTTCATACTTATTAGGATGGCTAGAGTTAAAAAGTCAGATAATAACAAGTGTAAGTGAAGATGTGGAGATCAGAACTGCTGATCTAATGTACTGCTAATGGAAACGCAAAATGGTGCAGCCACTTTGGAAAATAGTCCTGGCAGTTCCTTAAATGATTAAACACAGAGTTACAGTATGATCCAGGAATTCCATTCCTGGGACAAATGAAAACATATGTCCACAAAACAACAACAACAACAACAACAACAACAAAACCCTCAAAAAAACAAAACAAAAAAACTTGCTCATGAATGTTTATTGCGGCATTATTCTTAATAGCTGCTATGATATGAATGTTTGTGCCCCAGCACCCAGTTCATATGCTGAAATGCTAAACCCCAAGGTGATGGTATTAGGAGATGGGATTTTGGGAAGATAACAGGTCATGAGGGCAGAGCTCTCATGAATGGGATTAGTGCACCTATAAAAGAGGCCCAAAGGAGCTCATTCATCCCTTTCACCATGTGAGGACATAGAAAGAAAGTGCCATTTATAAATCAGGAAAAGGGAGTTCATTAGACATCAAATTATCCAGCATCTTGATCTTACTTTTCAGTGTCCAGAACTGTGAGAAATAAACGTTTGTTGTTTACAAGCTGCTCAGATTACGATATTTTGTTATAGCAGTCCAAATGGACTCACATAATAACCAAAAGCTGAAATAACTCAAATGCCAACTGATGAAAGGATAAATAAGATGCAGTATATGCATGCAATGAAATAGTATTCAGCCATAAAAAGGAATACAGTACTGCTACACGATACAACATAGATGAATTTTGAACCCATTATGCTAAGTGAAAGAAGCTAGTCATAAAAGTCCACATATTATATGACTCCATATATATGAAATGTCCAGAACAAAGAACTCTATAGAAACAGAAAGTAGATTAGTAGACTACGGCTAGAAGTGGACTGGGGAGGTAGGAGATAATAGCTAAAAGGCATGGAGTTTCTTTTGGAGGTGATGAAAATGTTCTAAAATTGTGGTTATGGTTGCATAGATGTGTAAATATACTAAAAACCATTCATTTCTACACTTTAAATGAACAAATTGCCCATTTGTGCACTCAGAGGTAGATCTACTGGCCTTGGTCTGACCATGGATTTTAATGAGGCCCTGTAACCCAGTTCCAGGCCCTCCTAGCCTCTTTCTGAGAGTCCTACTTGCCCAGGGACCAGCCAGAAGACACCCATCTGTGCTAATGGAGGCAGATCTGCAGACCTCAGTCTGATTGAGGATGATGAAGCAGCCCTGTAAACTGGCTCTAGCCTCTCTTGAGTGCTATCTGTGAGCAGTCCTGATCACTCAGGGACTCGGAGGGAGATGTGCTCATCTGTGCCACAAGAAGGGGGCCTGCAGACCTTGGTCCTGGCTGTGGCTTCTGAAGCAGCCCTGTGACTCAACCTCAACATCACTCAGCCACAGTCTGGGGCAAGTCCTGCCCAACCAGGGTTGCACCTAGTGACTTGGCAAGAGTCCTCTCAGGGACTCAACAGGACCCACACATCAGCACATCTGATTGACTGCTGTTTGCAGGCCCACCAATTATAGATACAACTGCAGACATTGTAGTAGACCCTTTTCCCAATGCCAATTCTAATGACCAAAGTCCTGGAGGCAGTCCCATCTTCTCAGGGACCAGACAAGATACATGCCTGCCCATACCCCAGGTAATAGGCTGTAGTGAATTTTTATAATGTTATGCTGCCTTCGCATCTATTTTGAATATGAATTGTATTTCATCATAGCAGAAGCAGACTCAATCAGCTTTGATACAGTTTCCAGTTCTATACCTCCTCTAAGTTTCCCAGTGTAGTCAATTATATGTCTGCCTTATACAACTTCTTCCTGATGATCGCCTTCCTATCCCACATGGAATGTACAGATATATCACAGTAATTACCTCTCAGTCACAACATAACCTCCTAGAACTCCTGCCTGCTTACTTTAAACCTACCAAATAAAACTCTCCAAGGGGAATAGGTTCAGATAATGTCATGAATCCCAATAAAGAATTTTTATATGCTCTCTCTCTCTCCCTTCTTCTTCTCTCTCTCTCTCCCTCTCTCTCCATGCACTCCCCAATCTCCCTGTGTGTAGACTCCAGATTTGTCATGTACTCCCCAGAGTTTGTAAGTAATAAAATCTTTATTTCCATCCTGTGTCTCTCCCAATCATTGAAGGAGTGGTATCTATCTTAAAGATCTTAAATTAACACACAGGCCACCAAATACAGACCCCAAAGTGGACCCAGTAGCAGCCACATGACCTGGCTCCAACCACACTCTACTGTGGTATTAGAGGCAATCCTGTCAGCCTGAAGACTCAACAGGAGAAAGTCTTTACCTGTTGAAATGTATCTGTAAAGACTGGAACAGGTAATAGCTGTTTACTCTTTCAAATGCACAGACACCAAAACAATTCTACCCATATCAAAAAGAATCAAACAAACATGATACCACCAAAGAAAACTAATAAAGTTCCATTAAGAAATGGAGATATATGAATTGCATGACAAAGAATTAAAAATGATCATATTAATGAAGCCCAATGAGATGTAAGAGAACACAGATACACAACAAATTAAATCAAGAAAACAATGCATGAACAAAATGAGAAGCTTATTAAAGAAATAGAAATCACAAGAAAGAACCAAACAGAAATCCTTGTGCTGCAGAATATGATGACAGAACTGAAAAATTCAAAAGAGAGCTTCAACTGTAACAGGCAGAAGAAATAGTCAGTGTATGCAAAGATAGGTCATTTGCAATTAGCTAGTTAGAGGAACAAAAAGAAAAAAGAAGGAAAAAGAATGAAGAAACATATGAGACGTATAGAAAACAACCAAGAGAAAAAATATATGCATTATGGGAACATCAGGAGGAGAAAAGAAAGAGAAAGAGGCAGAAGCTTGTTAAATAAAAGGCTGAAAATTTTCCAAATTTTAGGAGGAATATTGATATTCAGATTCATGAAGTTTAAACCACCACAAGCAAGATGAGCCCAAATATTACCCTCAGGCACATTATAATTAATCTGTCAAAGACAATGAGAATTTTGAAAGCAGCAAGAGATAAGTGACTTGTTACATACGAGGGCACATCCACAAGCCTACCAGTGAATTTCTCAGTAGATGACATATTCAAGTGCTGACAGAAAAAAAAAAATTGTCAACCAAGAATACTATACTATACAAAGCTGTTCTTCAGAAATGAAGGTGAGATAAAGATATTTGCATATAAACAAAAGCTGAGGAAGTTCGTCACCACTGGGCCTGCCTTACAAGAAATGCTAAAGAAAGCTCTTTAAGTTGAAATGAAGGATGTTAAGTAACAACATACATATGAAAGTATAAAACTTTATGGTAAAGGTAAATATATAGTCAAATTCAGAATACTCTGATACTTACTGTTGATGCATGCCACTTTTAACTGTAGTATAAAAGTTAAAAAAGTATAAAAATAACTATAGCTACAATAATTTGTTAATGGATATACAATATAAAAAGATATAAAGTTTAACAGCATAAAATATGTGCGTGTGATAGGTAAAGGTGTAGAATTTTCGTATGTAATTGAAGTTAAGTAGTTATCAGCTTAGACTGTTATGACCATAATATGTTTTACATAAGCTTGATGATTACCACAAAGAAAAAAATCTATAGTAGATACACAAAAAATAGAAAGAATCATACCACTACAAAAACAAAATCCACAAATCACAAAGGAAGATGGCAAGAGAGAAAGAAAGGAACAAAAGTATTACAAAAGAATGTCAGAAAAAAATCAACAAAATGGCAATAGCAAGTACTTACCTAACAATAATTATTTTAAATGTAAATGGATTACATTCCCAAATCAAAACATACAGAGTAGCTGAATGAACAAAAAACAAGATCTACTAATATGCCATCTACAAGAGAATCACTTTAACTTTAAGAACACCTACTTCTGGGTATACATCCAAAGGAAATGAAATCAATATCTTAAAGAGATATTTGTACTCCCATATTCATTGCAGCTTTATTAACAATAATCAAGACGTGAAAAAAACCTAAGTGTCCATCAGCAGATAAATGGATAAAGAATATGTGGTATATGTATATACAATGGAATATTATTCAGGAATAAAAAAGAAGGAAATCCTGCCATTTGCAACAACATGAATAAACCTTGAGGACATTACACTAAGTGAAATAAGCTAGATACAGAAAAACAAATACTGCATATTTTCACTTATTTGTGGAATCTAAAAAGGTTGAACTCACAGAAGCAGAGAGGAGAATGGTGGTTGCCAGGGGTAGACGGGTGGGGTGTGGGAAAATCGGAAAATGTTGGTCAAAGGGTACAAACTTTTAGTTATAAGATGAATAAGTTCTGGGGATCTAATGTACAGCATGGTGACTAGAGTCAATAATTCTGTATTGTGTACTTAAAGTTTGCTAAGATCTTAAGTGTTCTCATCACACATGCAAAGAAAGGTAACTGTGAGGTGATGAGAGTGTTAATTAGCTTGGTTGTGGTGATCATTTCATAGTTTACATATATCAAATCATCATATTGTATAACTTAAATGTATACAATTTTTATTTGTCAATATATCTCAATAAAGCTGTAATAACTAAATGAAAAGTAAAAACAAAAACTTATTAAAAATTTAAAAAATGAATGAATTGAATGGTATGTGAACTATATCTGAAAGCTGTTAAAGGAAGATGCATTCATATCAATAATTTCAATAATTTTTCAATAAAATACTAGCAAATCGAATCCAAGTACTTATCAAAAAAGTAATCCACCACGACCAAGTGGGCTTCATCCCCGAGATGCAGGGGTGGTTCAACATACGTAAATCTATAAATGTAATTCACCACATAAATAGAAGCAAAAACAAAAACCATATGATACTCTCATTAGATGCAGAAAAAGCATTTGACAAAATTCAACACCCTTTTATGATAAAAACGCTTAACAATATAGGCATTGATGGAACCTACCTAAAAATGATACAAGCCATATATGACAAACCCACAGCCAACATCATACTGAATGGGGAAAAACTGAAAGCACTCCCACTTAGAACTGGAACCAGACAGGGCTGCCCATTGTCTCCATTACTTTTCAACATAGTATTGGAAGTCCTTGCGAGAGCTATCAGGCAAGAGAGCAGAATCAAGGGAGTCCAAATAGGGAAGGAAGAGATCAAACTCTCACTTTTTGCTGATGATATGATGTTATATCTGGAAAACCCCCAGGATTCACCAAGAGACTCCTGGAATTGATTAACGAATACAGCAAAGTCTCAGGCTACAAAATTAATATACACAAATCAGAGGCATTTATATATGCCAATAACAGTCAATTGGAAAACCAAATTAAAGACTCAATACCCTTCAAAATAGCAACAAAGAAAATAAAATATCTAGGTATATATCTAACTAAAGAGGTAAAGGACCTCTATAAGGAAAACTATGAAACACTGAGAAAAGAAATAGCAGAACTTGCAAATAGATGGAAAAATATACCATGCTCGTGGATCGGAAGAATCAACATTGTTAAAATGTCTATACTACCCAAAGTGATCTACAGATTCAATGCAATCCCTATTAAATTACCAACATCATTCTTTACAGACATAGAGAAAATAATTATACACTTTGTATGGAATCAAAGAAGACCCCGTATAGCAAAAGCAATTTTAAGCAACAAAAACAAAATGGGAGGTATTAATTTGCCAGACCTCAAACAATACTACAAGGCCGTGGTTCTTAAAACAGCCTGGTATTGGCACAAGTGCAGGGACACAGACCAGTGGAACACAACAGAAAATCCAGATATAGAACCATCCTCATATAGTCACCTAATTTTTGACAAAGCAGGAAAGAATATACTCTGGGGACAAGAATCCCTATTCAACAAATGGTGCTGGGAGAATTGGTTAGCCACTTGTAGAAGACTGAAACAGGACTCACAGCTTTCACCTCTCACAAAAATCAAATCACGGTGGATAACAGACTTAAACCTTAGGCGTGATACAATCAGAATTCTAGAAGAAAATGTAGGAAAGACTCTTACAGACATTGGCCTAGGCAAAGAATTTATGAAGAAGACCCCCAAGGCAATCACAGCAGCAACAAAAATAAATGAATGGGACATGATTAAATTAAAAAGCTTCTGCACAGCCAAAGAAACAGTCCAGAGAATAAACAGACCACCTACAGAATGGGAAAAAATTTTTGCATACTACACATCAGATAAAGGACTGATAACAAGAATCTATTTAGAACTCAGGAAAATCAGCAAGAAAAAATCAAGCAACCCTATCAAAAAGTGGGCAAAGGACATGAATAGAAATTTTTCAAAAGAAGATATAAAAATGGCTAACAAACATATGAAAAAGTGTTCAACATCTCTAATCATCAGGGAAATGCAAATCAAAACCACAATGAGATATCACTTAACCCCAGTGAGAATGGCCTTTATCAAAAAAACCCAAAACAACACATGTTGGCGTGGGTGTGGAGAGACAGGAACACTAATACACTGCTGGTGGGACTGCAAACTAGTGCAACCCCTGTGGAAAGCATTATGGAGGTATCTTAAACAGATTCAAGTAGACCTGCCATTTGACCCAGCAATCCCATTACTGGGCATATACCCAAAGGAAAAAAGGTCATTCTGTAACAAAGGCACATGTACCCAAATGTTTATAGCAGCACAACTCACGATAGCAAAGATGTGGAAACAACCCAAATGCCCATCAATACATGATTGGATTAGTAAACTGTGGTATATGTATACTATGGAATATTACTCAGCTATAAGGAATGATGAAGATACGACATCTCTATGGTTCTCCTGGAGAGAGTTGGAACCCATTATATTAAGTGAAGTATCCCAAGAATGGAAAAACAAGCATCACATGTACTCACCAGAAAATTGGTTTCCCTGATCATCACCTAAATACAAATCTGGGAACGACACCAATTGGACATCAGACTGAGGTGGGGGGTGGGGGAGGGGATGGGGGGTATGCCTACACAATGAGTGCATTGCGCACTGTTTGGGGAGTGGTAACACTTGAAGGTGCTGACTCGGGAAAGGGGGGGTGGGGAAAAAATATGAAACTATTGTTTTTAACTTGCACTGTTCACTTAATAATTTATCATGAATATTTCCCACATTAAAAAAAAAATTTCAACAATTTAATCAGCTTCCCTTTCTCTCTCTCAACAGATAGATTGATAGATCTGAATGCTTTATAAGAATTGATGTTATTATAGGGAGAATATTTGACAAACAGTAATAACAGATTTAGGTACGTTTAACCTATGAAAATAGGATAATTTTACCAGACAGAAATGGAATGGAAAATGGATTACATTACTTTCCTCACTGTGTTTCTGTAATGATAAATAAAACACTTCTCAACATATCCCTGCGGTATTCTGATGCTACCATTCCCACTGTGCTCCCCTCCACCTTAGACACTTCTGCTCAGTTAATCTTTGCGAGACACTGCTTCCTTTCTCCTGCCATGTCAGTGTATTTTTTCCTATTATCTTTGGAATCTTTATTCTCTAGAGCCCCATAAAGAGCCCAAATAATACTTTTAGTGATCCTGGGGACTTAGGAGATGACAGGGTAACAGCCCCCTCACCTTTTACCATATATAATTCAAAGTAAATGCATCATCCATAAAAGACACATGTTACATCTATGTTGACATGAAAATAGCCGCTTTTTAAACTTCTGGTTTGCAAAATTCTAGACAAATTCAGCAAAGTTTAAGATTTCTCCTTTCTTTTCTTTTTAGGACTCCTGCTTTGCTCTTTCCCTAAATAAGTGGTTAATTTGCTTCTCAGCTCTTCCCCTGTAGTCAGCCTAGCTGATTATCCTCAGTGACAATCCCTCTCCCTCCTTGCTCTCCTCCTCTACTCAGCCTCATTCTCACCTCTGATGGTAGCACTTCAGGTGTCCATGACAAACTTGGGCTTGGTTCTCAACTGAAATGACTACCGCCTCTCTCCCATGAGTCAAATTTAGTAATCCTCTCAGGCCCAGCCAAAATCACACTTCTCTAAGAACAATAACATTTTTAAAATCTCACTTTGGCTCTGCCTTTTGTTTTTATTTAGCAATAACAGAAAATTTGGAAAAACCCGATAGCTTTTCTATAACACAATTCAAGATCTTTAAAAAAATAGTTCATTTTAGAGAGCTTGTGATCTGAAGGACATAAACATTAGAAATATAGTTTGCAAAACCCAATAAAAAGATCAAGAAAGTTTTTTTTATAACTCCCCCTGGCTGATGCATGGCTTGATAGAACAGTATTTTTTAGATTGATTGCACTTGGCAGAATTTTATGTGGGAAATATTGACTCATGTACTGTAAATAATTTTTGCGTTGAAATACATGTCTAATTTATCTGATATTTTTAGTTGCTTAGACACTTTAGCAAATATAAAAATGAAAAATATTGGCATACTATGAAAAGAATATTTTTAATCTAGCATTTTTACTAGAAATACATTATTGCTTTTTAAACAGAAGAGCTAATAATTCTATATTCAAAAAGAATCAATCAAATCATAAAACGCCAGAAAAAAACATTTAAAATGAATAAAATGATTGACATATAAGATTCTGATTGCTCTTACTCACATGTGCTAGCTTAGGAATTTTATGATCTTGTAGAAAGGCCATTTTTTAAAATCACTCTTTCCCACAGACATAAGTTTTTCATGGGGAGAGAGACAGTTACTGATACTTATGAAATTTTGATGTGACATTCTTGCCCTTCCCACTCTTTCTTTTTTTTCCCACTCTTTCTTTATAATTGGATTTTCAGTCTTTGCCACTTGCATGTTACATGATGCCAGGAATTGATCAATGGTGTGGCTTTAAAAAGAAAAGAAAAAGAAACAAATTTTTTCCAAGAACTGACTCTGTCTTGATGCCTGTTATAGTGGAAACAGGAGGCACTCTATCTTCTGTGAAGGTAGGTGTCAGTTAACTCATTGCTGCATGCTAGGAGATCTCCAGTCTGCTTTAATATATTCCTTGCAGATGGTGTGAAATTAGCATGTGCTAGATACTTCAAGTTTTAAATCTACGAGCAGAGATTTTCCCTAATAAGGAATCCACACCACAGGGGTAATCAGCTACTAGACTATAGTAACCCCATGCCAGACACGGCTACCATAAGCTTTGTTATTGGAAGAGCCAAGGAAAATTTCCCCTTTCCCCTCTGAAGGTACACTGAAAAATCAACTCACAAAAGGCAGATTAATTAGAGAAAAGGAATATAAATTTATTAACGGGTACATAAGGGAGAATCAAAGAGAGATTACCCCCAATCGGGTACAGGCTTATCTACCATATTGAGGTTATATAAAGAATGGGGCTCAGAGCATGAATAAAAACAAGTTATGATGGTAAATAGGGTTACAGTGGCAAGACAGGTTATGGGAGAAGGCGAAGAGGAGGTCTGGCTAGCAAAGGCGGTCTTGTTATGTGGATAAAATCTCATAGGTACCTGTCCTTAGAGAGAATAGATGGTAGCCTGTGGTTGAGTTGATTTTACTAATAAAATAAGTTTTGGTCTTATTATATTTGGCCTGATTATTTGTATAAAGTGTAGCAAGAATAGTGATTGGTCATAGAGGCTCTTTTTAAGTTGACTTTTTTGGAACTTTTTACAAGGAATGTCAGAGTAGTCTTTTAAATACTTCTAGGCTAAGAAGCCAAGCCAAGGATTTGTTATTAGTCTGTGCCTGTAATACCTGTATGAATTGGGTGATTTTTTCTTTTTGAGGTCCCAGAATATCTTGAGGTTCCTGGGCCTGTCAGAAAGTGACATTCTTTATTCATCACAAGGTCAGGGACATTGTAAGGGAATTGTGTGGACAAGGTACGAGGCCAGTCTTTCTAAGGGGCTTTTTATTGGCTCTAGTCAACCTAAATTTCTGAAAGTAGTCTGGTCATATCTGAAAATATGTCATTCCAGTCAAAGCCTTGGTAAAATCACCAGTGTTTCCAACTGTGTCCTGTTATTAAAAAAAAGTACATTTTTATTAAACTTATATAGATAACTATATTGTCATAAATTAAGAACACTCACAAATAGTTTCTAAATTCTGGAGAAATCAGGTAGAGAGAAAGATAAAATGTTTTAATTTTGTTTATAAAAGTACATTTTACCCAATTATTGTAAGCTAATATTTCTTTCAGACCTTTAAAGTTGTCAGACTCTCAGTTAATCTTTCCTAGATCTGGACAAAGGAAGGCCTCAGAAAAAACCTGTCTGCATCCATGTGGATTTTCTCTACAGATGTAAATCTACCCCACAAAAGACAGCTTTACAGGGCTACTTTTGTTTACTGGCTCTCTAAACAGCAATCTCAAAATATGTCAAAGAAATATATTTTGCAGTAGAATATTTTGATTTCCTTCATTATTGTACCTTGATCAAACCAAGGCTATGGTAATTAGAGAAGTGAATGTCAGAACTGTGTTGTTATTGATGAAAATGGGGATCTGTTGACTATATAATGCATGTTAAAAATGGGCTCTCCTTTGTGAAATTTAAGGTAGTCAAAGGTTTGGCTATATCCTTGCATGCACAAAATAAAAAACCTGGGGAATCCTGTAGTCTATGTCCTTAGGGAAGATATCCTAAGCTCAGTCTCTAATGGTCCTGTGTCCTGTTGGTTTAAGAGGATTCTGGTTGCTTGATGCTGCCTGTGAGGCTGACAGAATCTTGCCTCTGGAATGTTGCTCTGTCCACCTCAAGTGAACTTTTCTGGAAACCTAAAAGAGGTCCAGGAAGCTGGAACTTTTTTGAGCTCATACATGGTTTCTAAGAGCTGTTATTGCTATCTATAAAAAAGGAGAGTAGTACATGACAATATAGATTAAGGTTAGTTAGTACCAGTGCGAAAACTAATTCTTGCATTAGTTGAGGGAATATGTGTCAACATCTTACCAATCAACACTGCTGGTTTCCTAGACAAGATTGTAATTGGACATAACCAAATTATATAGCGTAGTGCTAGATGGTAACACTATTGTGGAATAAAAACAAAGGCAGAGCATGGTAAGGAGAATCAAGTGTTGGGGCAGGATAGTTGGGTCCTGTAGTGTTTTACAGGCTATTCTAAGAACTTTCTTTTTCTCTGAGAGAAACAGGGAGCCACCACAGGGTTTGGGGTAGGACAATGACAAAATATGATTTATATTGATTTTCATTAGGATCATGTGCATTGTTGGACTGAGCATAATCATGGGGTTAGAGGCAGGTCCACCAGTTAAGAGGCCACTGCATGAGTTCAAGAGAGATGACAGTCACTCAGAGCAAGGGGGCATTAAGGAGGGTTGTGTTAGTTCTATTTTATAGTTAGACCTCACTCGATTTGCTGATGGATTGGATAAGAGAGGTGTGTCAGGGAGAAAGAGGAGCCAATGGTGAGCCCAAGGCTTTGAGTATCTGGGAAATGGAATTGCCATCAGCTGAGACATAGAAGACTGTGGATGGAAAAGGTTTGGAGAAAATAAATAAATGTAATGTTTTGTCATTTGTAAACTGCTATAAAAGTCTCAGCCTTTCGAGTTTGTCATGTTTATAAAGTCTGTATCATTTAGCACGTGTTTAGGAGAGCGTTACTTTTTGCCCAACTTACTCTTATGTGAATTTCCTGGTTTCTAATTATGACATCACACACAACAAGAAATCTGCTTTCAACTGTCACCTGAATGCTTCCTGTCTCCCCTCCCCCTGCCCAGGGTCCACCATGGTTCTGAGAAAGCCAAGATTGTTTCAAAGATGGGATTCACAAAGTTTGCACTTGTCTAGTTTGGAAGCCTATCATTCTGCTTGGCTGATGAAATCACTTGAAAAGCAGAATGTGGTTTCTATCACCAGGTTGCATCTAATGGTCATCAATAACACAGATGTTTGTTGAGATTAGGGTTTCTGGGTGTTATCTGCCAGGCTCTGGTTCACTTTTTAGATTTCTTGTTTTTTGAGACTTCACAGCAAAACGTATTGGTGCCATAAAGATGCATGATATATTGCATATTAATATAAAGTAGGGAGATGGGATGTGCCCTCCAGATACTAAGAAGGAAAACAATTGTAACTCTTCAAAATATCATATTCTTGTGTACTAAAAAATAAGTAACACACTTTCTTTCCAGCCATGATGATGTAACAGGGACCAGATTTATTTATTTTCCAACACTAAAAAAACAAAAAAAGGAAAGCCAGACAGAATATATGCAGCAAAGGTTTCTGGGCCCTGGATAAGAGGCAGTAGAAAACTGTGATCTGTAAGAAAAGGACAATCGATAACTGCCCTATAATCGACCCAGCTCATTTCCTAAAGGCAGTTTCCAGGCTGCAGTGCTGAGAGGGAGACCCAAACAGAACTCAGAAGTCTTGCTGAACTGAAGAGATAGAAGTTGGAATTCTGGGAGAGTAGATGCCTAGAATTCTCTGAACAGGTTACCGGAGAAGGAGGAGCTATGTGGAGAGTTCCAGAGAAGTGTACGTGGGTCTTCTTTAGTCTTTGGCTAAGTACTGATTTGTGCATGGGTGAGAAGAAACTACATGAGGTCAGGGAAAGACCCTCAGAAAGCAAAAAGGTCTAACAGTTCCTGGAGATCACACTGGGCTGGGAATATTTCATATTGCCATCAGCCAGAGTGGGGGAAACTTGTAAGACCTGGGCGTTGAGTGGAGTTCAAAGAAGGGTATTACCTTAGCAGCAGGGCTAAACTGGCCCTAGACTAACAGTTTCTCCTGACCCATCCTGATGAAACTTAAAAGTAAATTTCAAAAGAATGAAACCATTTCTCAGTGACTTAATTGCACGCTAGAACAAAGTCCAATACTCCTTAAAGGAATATGACAAAATCCAGCACCACAAAACATAAAATTTACAATGTCTAACATCTCATCCAACTTACCAGGTAAATTGGTAAAAACTAATTATTATTAGTTTACTGGGGTGGTTGTAACAAGGTACCGCAAACTGGGTCACTTTAAACAACAGAGACTTATTCCCTCCCAGTTCTGGAGGTTGGCAGCGTGACACCCTGGTGTCAGCAGGGCATGCTCCCTCTGAGACTCTGGGTAGAACCTTCCTTGCCGTTTCCTAGCGTCTGGCGGTGGCCCTCAATCCTTAGCAGTCCTTGGCTTGCAGCTGCATCCCTCTAACCTCTGTCATCACATGTGTGTCTCTCCCCTCTCCTCTTCTTATAAGGACATCAATCATGTTGAATTAAGGGCCTACTTTATTACAGTGTGACCTCACCTTAAGTAATTATATCTGCAGCTACCCTATTTCAAAATAAAGTCACATTCTAAAGTATCAGGGGTTGCAGAAATTACTGAGATGATGGAATTAGCAGATATAGATGCTATAACTATAAGAAAAATGTTTGCTTCATTTTGGATAGTTTTTATTGCTATGGTTTTTTTGGATTAGTTACTTTTTAAGTACAATTTCATTTTATCTCTCTAATAGCACAAAGGACAGAGATGAATGTTGTAAATCATACAGTAATCCCTAAAAAAATCTCTGTGAATGTGAGTTACTCATGGAAAATTTTAGAACCGCTTCCTCATCTCTAAAATGGGAATAATGATACTAATACTTACCTCAAGATAAATTGCTATGACTAAATGAGATTTTTATAACTTACTTGGTACAAAATTGATTCTATAAATAGTAGCAATTATTACTGTTAATAAAACTTGAGGCAATAAGAAAAGCAATTACAGGTCAAATTACTAGATACTTGTGATGGATGAGGCGGAACACAATCAGTGTAAACATAACGGTTTTGATTTATTGCTCTTGGCAAGAATCTTACTAATTCAGACAAGTTGGTATAGGGAAAAACTCAAATCTGAGTGAGCAGTCTTAATTACACAATATTATTAAAGAAATGGTTTTTAAAAATTACTTTTAATCATATGTAGTAATTAGACCCAGACTACAAAGTTTTGCCTAATATATATCCTTAAGGGACTGGCTTTAATGAATATATAAAATGATCTCTCATAGGCGTAAGAAGGCTTTCAGTTGCCATGTGATATTGTGATTCTTATTGTGATTTACAATAAGAAATACATATTTGATCTTCGTTCTGTTTCCTAGCACACAGCTCCTAAAACCCCTGGACTCTCTCAAGTGGTGAGTTTCTTTCTGTGTGGTATTGAGATGACAGGTGGCTGGGGGCTCCTGGACAGCCTCACTGACCGGGGCTGGTTGCCAAAGGAGACAACCATATGGTTAGAGGGTTGGAACTTTCAGCATCCCCAACCTCTGGGGAAGGGAGAGGGACTGAAGGTTGAGTAATCACTTATGACCAATAATTTAATCAACCATACCTACATAATGAAATTTCCATAAAATCCTGAAAGGACAGGGTTCAGAGAGCTTCTGTGTTGCTGAACACTGGGAGAGGTCATGGCAGCTCTGAGCCCTGTACATCTCTCCCATGCGATTGTTCCGGAGTTGTCCTTTTGCAATAAGTGGGTAGTAGTAAGTAAAGTGCTTTCCTGAGTTCTGTGAGCTACTCTGGAAAATGATTGAACTTGAGAATTGGGTGATGGGAACCGTTGCTTTGTAAGTGTTGGGGACAAGTGATGGCTTCCCCTTTGCCCTCTGAAGTTTCACTGAAAATCACTGGCAAGAGGCATGTTAATAGGAAAAAAGGCATACAAATTTGTTTAATGCGTACATGGGAGCCTTAGAATGAAGGTCCAAAGATACAGGAGAACTTGCCCATTTTTATGCTTAGGTTCAGCAAAGTATGGACAGCTGTGTAGAAATATGACTGGGCAGAAAGGGTGTGATCTAATGCTGACAGACCGAGTGGGGAAACCCAGCAAGGCCTGACTGTCTCGATTCATTCTGGCCTCTGAGCACGCATTCCTTCCTTCTATGCATGGGGCAGAAGCCTCTCTGGAATGGGGGTCTTCTGACCTACAGTAAAATAACGTAGGTCAGATAATTTCCTTATGGACAGGTTTGGGGAAAAGGGATTCTAGCTTCTGTGGTTAGCACAGGGGGAGAATAAGGGGCCAGAGACAGGAAGCCAGGAGAAGGTCAGAGAAAAACTTTTGCTTCTGAGGCCTTCATTTTGGGGTATTGCTGAGTCCCAACATAGGTAAGTTGGTCAGAAGTTGTGGGTAACGTGGGCACCTACTACTTGCAATTTGCACTTGAAGTCAGAGTTCATTCTTAGGAGACTGAGCCTTTAACCTGTAGGGTCTAATTCCTCTTAGGGTCAGAATTGAATTCAATTATAGGACACCCAGCCAATGTTGGAGAATTGCTTGGTGTGGGAAAACCCCACACATTTTGGTGACCAGAAGTGTCGTGTGTTGAGTGTCGAGAGTACAGAAGGAGAAAACAGTTTGTCTTTTTCCCCAGACATGCTATGAAATGATTTCTTTTAACAAGCTGTTTCTTTAGCAGTAGTGTAACTTCTGTTGGAATAATTTGTCCGGCAACAAGCATGTGCCAATTTCTTCACGCATCCAGGCATCAGCCATGAGGCAACAGCTGCAGGCAGGAGCCATGGCTGCTGGAGCGCCCACCTCGTGGGGACCTCTTCTCTGAGTGCCCAGCCTCTGGGGGTACCACTTCCTTCCTGGGGTTGTAGCTGCTTCCTGTATTTACTGATCTCTAGGTTATTTTGGCATGCTAATTTTTGCTTTCTCAGCATTCCAACAACAATGTACCCAAGTCTCTGAATTTAATACCCTCTTTTTAAATACCTAGCATGATCGCTATTCTCTTTACTAGACCCTAACTGAGAACACACACCATAAGAAACAACTGGAACCAACAAGGGAGATATCAAAGATGGAGCAGAGGGTCAGTGATCAGAGGAAAGAGCTGAGGCTGTGTGGGAGGCAGTAACTGGGGGTGGATTTCTAGGGCAATCCAACTTGTTCAGCTGACGACTTCTTTTTGGCTGAGTGCACTGCCGTAATGACACTCCTGCTCTCTAGCTCTGTAGCCTTGCAGAAGTCTCATTCACTATTTAGGAACTAGGCTGCCAATTTGCAATATATAAAGGTTTTTCTAGGTGAATTCTGTGATTCTGTTCAGCTGTAAATTTCTCTTGAGCTGGTCGACACTTTTTCCCACAGCTAGTTCAGAAAAGCTGTCCTGTTTCTTAGCATATGTTAAGTGAAGACAGGATTAAGAAAGCAGAGCGATTTGGTCCTGTGCTGTGCACTGCCTCCTGGAGAGGTAACAGGAAGGTTTTGTTCTGTCCCTGTCGGGTTCAGATAAGATGAGTTAGCCAGGGGAAAGCAGCACATGTCAGACTCGGCACAAAGTGTTGCAGCATAGTAACGAGGGTGTCATAAAACAGCATGTTATATATTGATTTGCTTGTGTTTGAAAAGTGATCATTCCAAAAGAGTGGCAGCAAAATAAAGTTATAACCAGAAGGCTAGTTAAGTTGCTTGGATGGCATAAAAGTAGGTAGTAGGCTAGATTCTTGAATGTGGCATAATTAAAATGCATTTGTCTTTCTGTATATAAAATGTAATGTCTTTTCTGAATAAGTTTTACAAAAAGGAATGAAGACTCTTTGTTTACCACTTTGCAGTCTTCTTTTTGAGTTTGTTGTTTTAGGTAGCAATGAGTTCTCCTTCATCTTAATGTAATGAACATGGCAAGAGGCTCTGCATTTGTTCCTGTGAATTGCTGGGGTTGCGTGTACATCCTAGGCTGCCTGTGGGCTTCTGGCAAAACTTGTTTTGTGTTATGATGTGAGATGACCCAACATCAAAGACTTTTACTCTCAGCAGATAAAGATGATAGTATTAGAAACTGAAGAGATCTGGGACTTTTAAAAACATCAAGTGCAATTAGCTTGAGGGTAGCTCAGCTGCTGGCTTTCAGGTTAATATGAAAAAGATAGCATCTGCTGGATAATAAACACCTATGACAGTAATCGTAGCCCAGGTATGTCAATTGAAAAACAAATCATTTCAGTGTGGGTCAGGTGTTGCCAGTGTTTCTGGTTCTGATACCATCCAGAGCACTGGAAACTGTTCTTGCAAGGCCACGTACGAGTGAGGCTGCCACAGAGCTTACCATCCACTGTCGGCTTAGCATCCTTTGTCAGCTGTACCTAAGTGA
This sequence comes from Eulemur rufifrons, assembly GCF_041146395.1. Lineage (NCBI taxonomy): Eukaryota > Metazoa > Chordata > Mammalia > Primates > Lemuridae > Eulemur > Eulemur rufifrons. The sequence continues at coordinate 103,688,519 of NC_090989.1, forward strand.
TTCCCCACGGGGCTATCGGTTTGAGCTGAAGAAATGGCCTGGTGGCTGACAATGGGGTCTGAGCTACTTGTTCATGAAGATTGCTTAGGCCTCCTGACCGTGCTTATTTTAAATCCCAGATATGGTGTTTCCATCTTGTGATGAATTGCTGCTGGGCCTATTGTCAAGTGGGCGCAGATGTGATATTTTTCTAGAGCAGATTAGCATAGTCTCGGATACAAGGGTATATGGCCACTGATTTGTCAAATATGTTCTTTTTTATTCCAATTAGAAAAGAATCAGAAATAGTTTTCATTCCATGAAACAGGAAACACTATATATTTACAATTTGGCCCCAGAGCCAAATTAACTCTCCTGCCATTGATCATAATATATTCCGAAGAATATATTCTGGGAAATGCTTCATATAAAACAAAGCATAAAAAGTAAGTTATCACAAATCAGGAATATGCAGCAAATATCAAAAGTATGGCACTGACAGAGATGGTTGCAGGAACCAGAAGGAGAGTATCAGAGCTGAAGATCATTATCCTAAAATCTATATAAATATAGCATATTTCTGAAATGGATTCTGTGGAGATTTACGTGTAAAAAGAGATCTGCTAATAATTAGGAGTACATTGTTATTTTGTTTCTGAAATAAACATCCCCACCCCTAAAACAAGAATCCCAGGTATTTCTATCAAAACAAAACAAATAACTCTGTCCACTGAAAATAAGGCTGTTGAGGAAGAAATAATTTGACAAGGATTTATTGGAAGCCAAATGTGAGGCTGGACTTGGGAAGACACACCAACAGAGTTGGGAGTATTTCAGAGTCTGTCACAAGGTGAAAGGTTTTTGTAGGAGGGCTTATAAGAAAGGAGGGGGACCCCTCATACTGGAGTTGCCCTGTTTTCATTGGAGGGCACAATAGAGAAGTTACAGTTATTGGCTACAGAGTACATCATAAAGGCTCAAGATGTCTACACGTAAGACAATCAGTAGAAATTCACGCTTCAGCTAATCAAATCCGTGTCCTATTTAGTCTCTTCAGGTTACACATGGATCAGTTCATTAACAATTTGAGGGATTCATGACAAGACAGAACGTCACCATTGAGTCACAAGACCTCCCCAAGGAAAATTAATTGGGAAGCCTGCTTACTGTCAGATGTGATCTGAAGGTTGTGAAGTCATTGGAACTTAGTAATTTTGAATTGACAAGCACAGAGCCAAGGGAAATATGGATATGAGCAAATGACAAGAAGGCACTGGCTGTAGTTTACTTTCATCCTTAAGTGTGTGTTGCCCTTGACAGTTTTAATAAATATTTCTAAGTTGTAGAGCTTTGTGCTATCTGGCTCTTAGTTAAATTGGTTCCTTGAAAATGGAGTATATGCTAATGTTTACTGTTCTAATTGTAGATTAGCAGATTAGTAATATTATGCATCATGCCAGTTTCTGTTTAATAATTATAAATGTTGACGAGTTCCTTCAAAAATCTATTCACTACATTTCTGAAAGACTAAAATAGTGGATATTTTCTGGAAATGGTATTAATGGCATTTTCTAATCTTCATATCGATTTCTACCTCTGATTGACATGTATTACTAATGATTATATGCATATGTATATACAATATACATGTTAAGGTCCGTATGCAGAATCAGAATCCCATGTCTTTTTCTAAATACACTGCTTTCAAAACTTTCAGGACTCAGTTCTGGCTTCCGTGAGCAGGTAGGTGGCCCTGCAGGAGCTGGTTCTGTTGCCCTCAGCTGTCCCTGGCAGTCATGAGGCCCTGTGGTATTGGAAGAGAAATCAGAAGATCCCAAACCTGACATCAGGGTTATCAGATTCTGTGTTTTTATTTGAAGGAGGTGGTTCCAGAGACTTCAATTTGACTCCTCTCTGGGAAGCTTAAAAATGCATTTATCTCAGCCCTTATCTTGGTCTAGTAAATCAGAGTACCTGGAAGAAGGGCTTGAAAAACATCAGCCAGCTCTGAGGATCGCTGATACAGTCCAGCCACCTTCATGATTTTGTTAAGTCTTTAGATTTAGAGTCAGAAGTAAGCAGGTCTTGTTAAAAACCCATTATCTTGAAAATCTGGTGGTTGGGCTGTTTGTGAATGTGCCTGCATGGATAGACCAGACTCACTGGTTTTCATCTGATGGGACATCGTGTCCTGTTGGTCCCTGTCCTCTCACAGCAGCCTCCACCGCTCAGAGCAACAGAGGAATACACTTTGGGTCAAAAGAATTAATAAACTTGGATTTCAGATTTTTTGTTTTTAGACAAAGGGGGAAAAATAAATGTCATTCAGAAGAGGAAGATGAGAGCCTTATTTTTCTTCTTATACCTAAACATTAGTACTTTAGAAAAGTTGTGTTAGATCAGATAAAAAACTGTTGTAATGATTTAAGAGCATGAACTAGATTCCTCATCCATGTGTAGGAATTAGAAGGTTCTTCAGTGCTGTCTGCAGGAATCAGTACTGCATTAAATTCAAATAGGCATAATTTACTGAAGCCCCTCACCTTCAGACAGCAGTATGGGTAATTATGCTGGAACTTGTATTTGCCCTAGACCCCAGATTAAATGCTACCATGCTGTAGTGTGGTGTGTGGAGCGGTGGGAATAAGGAGGGTAGATTCCACTGGGGTGTGCTCCTCTCTAGCCATGGGATCCATTTTTAGCTGCATCTCCTCTCTGACCTTCACTTCTGGGTATAAAATATGGACGCTTTGATAGTGAATGATTGTGATCTTTAAACCCAAAGAAAATGCTCCTTTACCAGTTATCTGGTGGGACAGCAAAGCTGGGAGGGAGGCAGGCTCAGCATCCCGTGATTGAGGGTGCGGGTGTGCCTGCACACGTGTGCCTATGGGTGTGACGCTGCAGGTCCACGGGGGCCTGAGATACACACAGACTAATATGTACACCTTTTTTTTTTTTTTTTTAAATAGACTTTATTTTTTAGAGCAGTTTTAGATTCACAATGTTGGGGCTCAGAAACCAATACCCCAAAATATGTATATGCTGAAATGAAGAAGCCTCAAGATTTCTCTGACCTTCCCCTTATTCCTTCTCAGTCCTCTCCCTCCCAAAACACAGGATGCAGTTGTTTTCTGAAGTTCCCTTATCTGCCTAAAGTCCAGACCCACTAAAAAAGAAAACAGTTATCTCTGGTCCTTCCCTGAGTTTTCATTAATTGAACTCATATCGGAAGAAGAAAGACTGAAGTCTGTCAACATACTTGGCAGACTTTTGTCACAAACCATTTTCTGCTCTGAGGGCCCAACAGACTTTGTTCCAAGCCATGTATGTCCTTCAAGCTCATTGAATTTCCCTAAAAATCATTTATTACCTCCCCGCAATCATCCACACTTCTCCATCTCCCTTTCCCCTAAGAAGAAAAGTATATAGCCATCTGTACCACATTGTGGGGTGGGGTAATCACTCTGTGATTCTCCTCTGTGCATGTTAATAGATTTCTATGCCTTTTCTCCTTTTAATCTGCATCTTGTTGGTTCATTTTCACAACCCTTCAGAGGGTGAAGGGGACATTTTCCTCTGCTCCTACAACAGCAAAATTGAGTAGAAGGTATAGAGATTTCCCATGTGCTCTCTGCCCCTAAATATGCACAAACTTCCCCATTATTAATACCTCTACCAGGTGGAACATTTGTTACAACTGATAGACCTACAATGACACACAAAGTCCCTTCTTGGCCTTTTGGCTAAGATCAAGTGTAACATCCTATTTTTATGAGGAATTGTTTGAACCCATCCATCTCTCCAACTAACCCATCTATCTCTCTAAGTAATGCTATAGTTACTTACACACAGAAAAGAATTCTTTTCTAGAAACTAATTCTGTATCTGATTTGGTAGGTCTGATAGGACCACACTCATAATGAGAAGTTCTAAGTGCATGGTTGCTTGGAGCCCCTAGGTCAAGCATTCCTTCTCTCCTGGAGCTCAAGAGTAACACAGGAGTTGTTTTTTAAAAGGTGTCTAATTCTTCACTGCCTATGGCATGGATCTGCTCTAGACCCCCAGGACCTGTGTTGTCATCCTGTGTTGCTTTTATATGTAGAGAATTGTAAAGTTGATTTACTCTTCCTACGTAATATATTTTGGGGGGACACTGGAAAAAGATTGTTCTCTTTTCCCACATTCTCTTCCCTCAACCCATGAGACTGATGTGTAAATTTCCACCATTATAATGTCAACTTTAGCTTAAGATTTGTCTGCAAATAACCCTTGGGAAGGGTAACACCTCAGAGTAAGTAAATCATTAGCCATATCACATTTGCATAGGTTTTTACAGTTTATAAATCACTTTCACACATATGAATACTTAGATAATAGCCCAAATTAAAGCAACTCCAAGGTGATAGCATAGATGAGGCTAAAGAATTGTGTGCTATGTAACATTTTCTAAATGTGTATAAGTCACCTCACTTAAAATCATCGAGATACAGTACAGTCTCTCATTGAATTCATAAACATGATCTCATGTAATCCTCCCAACATTTCTGTAAGGTAGTTATTATTTCCATTCTACAGGTAAGGAAACTGAGGAACTGAGATTAAATGACACTTGCATAGTGGTCAGAGGGGTGAAGTCCAAGACTTTCTGGAGGGCAGAGTTTGAGAGCTTGGAGAGTGCAGAGGACACAGGCCAGATTTTCTTCCAGAAGCAGAAGATCAGAGAGGAGGAGGGGGTGTCTGCAGGGGAACAGAGGGGGCCACTGGCTTTTCCCCTGCATGTATTGGTCCTTTTGGGCTCCTGTTTTTACATAAGGATGTAAGATGGGTCTGTGTCCTTGAAGGGCTATTCTCTCAGATCTACTCTACACTATCTTTTACCGAACACAACAGGAGATTATTAGGGACATTGAAGAAAAGGTCCATCCTAGTCTGTATTTTAAGAAGAGGGGTATTTTCCTGCTCTCTCAATAGCCATGGAACATCATGATCCAAACCAAGTAAACCTGAACTCATATCTTCAAATTTTCTGGGGTAACCTAGGAAGTGTTGCCTCCTCCTTGGGCTAAGAGGCTCTAGGGTACCATGGGAGTACCATAGCTTAACTTGAGCCCTAGCATATAAATGTCTTGACATAGGTATGTTTTACATACTTGTGTCAACCTAAAATAATCAAAAGGGTCAGAATCTAATTTAAAGAGAGTTTATTCAGGTGCAAAGTTGAAACCTAGAAACATCATCTCCAAGGAATGGAGTCAGTGTTCCAAAGTAGGGATGTTAAGGTTTCATTTATATAGGCAGAGGCAGAGTCAGAGGAATTTTTTTTAGCAGGATTACAACATTTTTCATACAATGTTGGTGCATAGTTACAGCAATTTGATTGGTTATAGGCAGTGTTTCTTTTGGGAAGGGTACATTTAACATCTTTTACAGAGGGTATAATAGTCATGGGTTTTCTGTCATCTGGTCTAAGCAAAGCAGGACAATAAAAGGGAAGTTAATCTTTAACAAGGGTCATTAATTAAGAAGGCAGAAGGTTTTTGTTCCTGATATCACTTATTCTCTTTAGTCAATCAATATACAGAATAAGAAAAATAAGAAGGTGAGTCAATCTATAATGTGAGAAACAGAAGTTGTAACTATATGTGACTCAGATCACAGTCCCATCTCTCCCAAGGCTTAAGGTGTTATGGGGGTTTCTTGTCCTGGTCCTGCACTGATCTCCACATTTAAGGGGGGCCTGCTGCAGGCCTCTGTTTCCCTTGTCCGAGTCCTGAAGTGAGCCCTTTGCCTATCTCCATGGAACACATTTTATCTTTCTCTCTGTTCTCCTAGCTCCTGGCTTTTTTGTTCTTTTTCTTTTTGCCCAGGTCCATTTCACCCTTGGCATCTGATCAATCCCAAGCTATGACTTCACTTTGATGGGTTATAAGTATGAAAAAAAGGGAAGCATTTGGAAGGGGAGAAAACACTGGTGTAGAGGAGAGTGGGAGTGGGAATGGGCAGAGAAAAAACTTTGAGCTCGGCCATTATTTAAGACCCAGCTCAAGTGCTATCTCCTCCCTAAAGTCAGCTGTGAACAACACCACCACTCTCTCCTCCAACTCCGCAGCCTTCTGTTTCACCTCAGGGAGGGGCACTGAACACATTCTGTTACTTTAGGGTTACTTATACACAGACATGAATTCCTTTTCTAGATTATCAGCTATCCTGGGGGAATTTCCCATTTTTAAAACATTTTAATTATCTTTGTATCAGGCCCAGCTCGGTGGCTCACGCCTGTAATCCTAGTACTCTGGGAGGCGGAGGCAGGAGGATCACTCGAGGTCCGGAGTTCAAGACCAGCCTGAGCAAGAGCGAGACCCCATATCTACTAAAAGTAGAAAGAAATTAGCTGGACAACTAAAAATATATATAGAAAAAATTAGCCGGCCATGGTGGTGCGTGCCTGTAGTCCCAGCTACTCGGGAGGCTGAGGCAGGAGGATCGCTTGAGCCCAGGAGTTTGAGGTTGCTGTGAGCTAGGCTGACGCCATGGCACTCGAGCATGGGCAACAGAGCGAGAGTCTGTCTCAAAAACAAATTATCTTTGTATCAAATATAGCACGAAGCCCAGTGCATTATTTCTAACAGGACCATAGTAATGCTTGTTGAACCAACAAAAGTAGGAAAGGTGAGGTGGTTGTTAGCCTGAGACTTATAGCTCACAAAGAACACTCCCAGAGTAAAGCGAACCAAGAGACTGTAGAGTTGCTGCTTGGGACCCTCCTGGGGGAAGGGGAGAGTTATCCAGTGAATGTGCCAAAAAAGTCTCCATCAGGAAAATTCAACCTCAGAAAGCAATGAATAATAATTTCAAAAAGTGAAGTATAAATTATAAATAAATCATATCTTTAGATGTTCATTTATTTGATTCATTAAATTGAAATTTGCACAATAAATCTAAACTCAAAGCATAAATTCAACAGAAGAGTAACATTAAAATGCAAAGAACCAAATGGCTATATTGAAATTCTTCAAACGACTGACATTTATCCAAATTATGATTAAATATCAACATTGAAAACCATGTGCCCCCAGCTCCATTGGGTAGCATTTAATAATCACCTCAGCCCTCTTGTGCTAGGCCATGTATTTGGTTTTTCCCATAAATCACAGGGGTATTACTCCTATGGCATGTGCAGTAGGTAATAGAGACTGGTTACTGTGAAGTTAGAAAGGTGATAGATGATCCTGTTAACCCTGATGTCCTTAAATGTCATGATACCATTCCTTACTCTGAGTCTTTGCAATTCAAATCAAATTGAAGGTAAAGGCTGAACCTGTTAATAATAGAAACACTGAAAGAGAAACTCTTGGGCTCAGGAAAAATAAAAACTGAGTTCATTTATTTAGGAAATCATGCTTGCAATTTTCTGCAATGAAAATCTGTTAGTAACAATGCTGGCATCAACTGCAGAAGTCCCCTGTTTTCAAGTGCAATTGCAAGAATGAATTGAATGTTTGCAATCTGCTCACTAGAGGGGGTTAGACGCTAAAGAGCTGCCTCTGAGAACAGTTGTTCTGGATCTAATGCAGCAAATCCGAACAAGGCTTTAGGATGCTAGCTGTTAGATTTCCTCTGGCAGAGCCATCTTTTCATAAATTTTATAGAAAGATTTCCTTGTTACTGTGTTCAACAAATCAGAATAATTCTAAATTGTTTTTCTAATTTAAAAATAAATGTTCACTGTAGGAAAGGAGAAAAATACTCTAAAATGTGAGCATTTTAATCCACCTACAACTAAACATGATTTACAGTAGATTTAACCATATGAACTTGCTGGGAGTTGAACATTCTTGAACAATAAAAACCACAACTTAGTTTACTAAGTTATGATTTAATTTAGTATTTTAATATAATATTTATCTATTTATTTTTTCCAATGCATATATGGGGATAATAATTTACTTTTTTCACTTAACATTATGCAGAGATTAAGAATTAAATATTTATGTTTGAATATATCACAATTAGTTTGTGTTAGTCAAAATATTATTTTAATTCGCTCAGTCTTTCTTATCTGTAATTTTTTTTAGCTGCTTAAGAGCATTAAAAAGGCAACATTAAACTGGAGTGACCACTCTTGTGCTAAGCATTATGTGTAACAGAGAATAAAGAAAATGCCTTGATCTCAAGATGTTAGTAATCTGGTTGCGGAAATGAGACTAATAACGCTGTAGGAACTAATGAAAGTCAAACAAGCAGAATACCAGTGTGGGGTGGTCAGTTATTCAGTTATAGATTCTAAGTGCTATAGATGCTCAGAGAAGAAAGAAATCAGGATCAGCTAAAATTTTCAACAGACTTCCTAGAAGAAGAAGAATTTAGAATACAGTTCCAAGAAGGCAGGGACTGGGTCTAACTTTCTCGTTACTGTGTCCCCAGGGCCCAGGGTAAGGCAAAGAATGTAGCTGGATTTTAATGTCAGCATTTCTGCCCTTTGTATGTAAGGAAAATTCTATTGGCTTTTAGATGAAGATGTGTCATTGGAGATATTTTCAAGAAGTGGGAGGCCATTCACTCTTGTATGGGGTTTTCTTATTTTTTATTAGAAGGGTAGTTAGGTTATGGAATACTAGGGTCACAGATCAGAGTGAAGAGTGAATTGACTCTTGCTGCAACTGAACTTTTGACTTGTGCTTCATAAGCATGGAATGAGCTAATCTGCCATAGATAATATATAAAATGTGCTAAGCAACAGTGTATCATGTCTGGAAATGAGGATAAAATTACAAGAAATATGAAGATAGAATATACATACATATATAATATATATATTTCCTTGTAAGATCCACAATAAAAGCAAAAGCAATAAATAAAGAGGACTTTTAAGGGTTGGGACAATGTATGGTTTGGGAATTTTTTTCCCTGTATTTTCTTTCAAAACCCTAACATGAAATCCTGTGCTGAATAAAATGGGAAAGTTACAGTGAAAATTACAATGCAGGGTCAGCCAGACGTTTAAAATACCTTACAGAATTTGAAACTATATTCTGGCATTAGTTTTTTCATGCTATATGATCGGTGCTGGCTTTAGGCCATGCATGCTCTTAAATTGGAAACTTTGCCAGGCAGAATATTACTGGAGGTTATTAAAGCTGTCTGTTCTCTCAGCACATGGATCTTACAGAGTCAGTTCTTCTCCATGGGCCTGGGGCTTAGGTAAAGAGCTTGTATTTAAATTTTGTGACCAGGTTACTACATTTCCCAACTTTATGAGTCATATAAAATATATAATCAGGTTTATTCAAGATATAAAATCTGGCTACAGTTTTCTGTATTGTACATGAAACACTAAAGCAGCTTAAACATTTAACTTTAGTGCTGACAAGGACATTAGGAACCACACTCTCCTAGCAGATTAAATATCAATTAATTGCAGTGATGGTAGAAAACAAGAACACACTGAAACTTGCTGAAATGTTATTGGAGCTTATTGTTGCACAAAGAGCACTGTTTTGAGAGTTGGGTCCTATGTGGCAGTGGCTACCAATTGACTCTATGTTTGTTGTTGAGTGACTTCCCATTTCTGGCCTTGCTTTCCTTATCTGTAAAATGGGTAGTTTGAACTAGGTGATTTAATATCTTTTCTTTTTTTGCTCTGAAACTGTATGCTTCAAGTATAATAGCTTGTTCAATATATTTTAGGTGCATGAATGATTCTGAAACTATCTGTGTATTTCAGCTTTGTTAAAAGAGTAGGTTTCTGGTTGAGGAAAAATGCATGTTTTATATTTCACCTTCAAAAAATATAGTGCCACTAAAAATCAATTGAAAGGCAACCTACAGATGGGAGAAAATATTTGCAAACCATACATCTGATAAGGTGTTAATATCCAAAATATGCATGGAACTCAAACAACTCAATGGTGAAAATAAAGTAAATGATTTAAAAATGGACTGAAGACCTGAATAGACATTTCTCAAAAGAAGGCATACAAATGGCCAACAGGTGTATGAGAAGGTGCTCAATATCACTGATTATTAGGAAAATGAAAATCAAAAATCACAATTAGCTATCAATTCACACCTGTTAGTATGGCTATTATCAAAAGGACAAAACAGGTATTAGGAGGATGTGGCAAAAAGAAAGCCCTTGTACGGTGTTCGTGGGAACGTAAATTGGTACGGCCATTATGGAAAACAGTATTATGGAAAACAGTATGAGGTTGTTCAAAAATTAAAAATAGAATTATTATATGATCCAGCCATCTTACTTCTGTGCACACATCAAAGGAAATGAAATCACTATCTTGAAGACATATCTGTACTCTCATGATCATTGCATCACTATTGACAGTAGCCAAGATATAGAAACAACCTAAGTGTCCATTAACAGATGAATGGATAAAGAAAATGTGGTATGTAGGTAGACACACACACACGCACACTCACACACACAAACACATACACCCAATGGCATATTAATTAGCTATAAAATAGAAATCTTGCCATGTGTGACAATATGGATGAACCTGAAAGACATTATACTGAATGACATGTCAGACACAGAAAGATAAATACTGCATGCTCTCACTAATACGTGGACTCTAACAAAGTTGAACTCATGAAGGCAGAGAATAGAATGGTGGTTGTCAGGGACTGTGGAGTGAGGAAATTGGGGACTATTGGTCCAAAAGTATAAAGGTTCAGTTATGCAGGATGAAGAATGGTGATCTAATGCACAGTACGGTGACTACAGTTAATAATTCTGTATTGTATACTTGAAATTTGCTATGGGATTTGATCTTAAGTGTTCTTACCACATAAAAAAATTATGTGTGGTGATGGATGTGTTAGTTTGCTTGATTATGGCAATCCTTTCATAATGCATGCATGTGTACATATACTGAGAAGTCATGTTGCATATCTTAAACATGTACAATTTTTATTTGTCAAGTATACCTCAGTAAAACTGTGAAAAAATCAATATAATTTCTAATATTTTGTACCTTTGACTTAAAAATGATGTCCCGCTTTTCAGGTTTGTTTTAGTGGATGCAACTGAGAGCATCATGCATCTCTCTTGTCTGTATTATAGCTTGTAAATTCACTTTCTGAGTGAATTTGGTGAGGGGGCTGGCATGAGCCATTTTAGGTTTGAGATGGTGGCAGGACATTCTAGTTGAGATGCAGTGAAGACAATGAGAAATAAGAAACAAGGAGTGAACATTTTATATTTTATTTGGATGAGGTATTTGAAAACAGAAACTTCTCAGCAGCCAACACACTATAATTGGGGGGAAAATGCTATTGCTAAGCCAAAGCCCCTATGCATTTATGTTACTTATTTACAAGTGCATGGCTTTGGCCTTGGCCTGAGTAAGAGATGGCATGGAGAGTTCTTCATTTGATGTTTGTTTATCATGATAAATGATGCCATGATAAAGGAGCTATTGTCAGACTAAATTTTCTTGACTTAAGGATTATGGTGTATAGGGTATGTGCATGTGAGTGTGTGCGAGGGAATCTAAATACATAATTAATGTAAGACTTCTACACGTGTCAGTTATCTCAGAATTCCATTATATCTATTTTTATTTTTCCCAAACTTATACTTCAGCTTTTATTTTTTGTCCTGATGGTTTTTCTTCTTTGGATTTCACCTGAGTAGACAAGCATGAAATGAATTTCTCATTGCACTTTACTAATGTCAGAAATTCTTGCAGCTCAGTATTACTGATTAGTAACAGTCCCCACTCTGGGGACTGGTAGTAGATTCTGTACACTGTCCAGGATCCCTTTGTTCCACCAGCTGCCTAAGAGTTGCATGCTGACAGTTCGCAGCTGAGTCCTTCCTCGGGCATTGCTCTTGGCCAAAAGGGGTGGTTTTGGCCCAGTTTCCATTCCCTCCTGAATACGATCCACATCTAATGACTGGTTCATATGGAGACGCAAAGGCCTGGTCCCCTTGCCTCAAGTTTGGACAACTCTGAAGTGCTGTCCCACCTCTACGGCTTCCCATAGTATTCATGAAAGCTCAGCTAAGACCTTGGTCACCATCACATCATAGTTCAACCTCTTCCTCTACCCAGTCCTGTTTCCCTTTCTACCTCACAGCTGTTTTCCTTAGCATGCTCCTTAGCGGGCTCCCATAAGTCTCCTGCATGCTCATCTCAGCCTCGGAGTCTCTTTCCCTGGAATAGACCAAAGGCAGGACCATTTTCCCATTTAATGATATGAGCTTCTTCTCCGGTATCTACTTTGAGTCCTTAGTAAGATGAATTCTTCTGGAAAAGTGAATATTGGCTGCCTGTACTCTTAACTCATTAATTTCAGTGCTTGTAATTTTCACTCTAGTGTCTAGTAGCTTTTTTTTAAAAAAAATAAATGAGTATGATTTATAATTCTGGGGTAAAAATGACTCCTTTAATTTATTGCAAATATCCTTAAAACCTCATTCCCTCTTTTGATATATTGGACCAGTCTTCAAAAAATTATAAGATACTGCTCAGTATGATAAACATCACCTCTTTTAATAGTGCCTATATATGATTTAGCTTGCTTGCCTTTTTAATCTTCATAAGAATGAAAAAGTAAAAGACTTGACCTTGGTTCAATAATTAATGTAGCTGAACACATACATGACTGGATTTTTTTCTCATAATTATTTCCTCATTGTTGTAATTCAAATGACAACCATAAAAGACAATGAAACTTTCAAAGAGATAGCCTAACTGATACCAATTGTAATAGTACCAGTACATAGGCTCATGCCCTGTACTTAATTAATATGGAAAGTCAATTTTTGTATTTTCTAAATATTAGGGGTTTTTTTTGGGTCATAACTGAACTTACCAACTTTTGTCTGCCTTTTAACCAAACCAGAAAAGATATTCAAGTGAGATTGTTGATATCAGCCTCTTAAAGAAGATGTTGGGTTTTTAGTATTATGATCTCTTGCAAGATTTAGAAATTAGCACACAAAATGGACATTATATCAAAATGACACCCAGAAATTTCAATTGATATATATATGTACATATGACATGTAGTAATTCTTTCTTTTTCTTTTTTTGCTCTCTAGGTTCTAGAATGCAAACATGTAGTAATTCTATTTCTCTAGTAAATAGAGGAGTTCATAACTTTGTTTTATGAAACAAAATCATAGCTTGTGCAGAACTGAAATCAAAATGCATTTTCAAATTTATTTTAGATTGAAGCTCCCAAAATTTTTGTGCATAGAATGCAATATTTGACATCTTTAATTTGGTTTATTCCAAGCCCAAAATGTTCATAGCCCAATATAGTTTGCATAATGGATGCTTTCCTTTATCAAATACCAGCCATCTGTATGGATTGATAGTATTAGAGTCACAGTGTTCATACTGGGGCAAAGAAATACTGTATGATTAGCATCCACTATGAAGGATATATAAAGCATTTGCAGTTAAAGCTTGCCCTTGCATAATGGACCTGGCAACAAGGCACCATGGCTATGGCATGGGGAAAAAAAGCCAAGTGTTCAAATAGCATGTGAGACACACATGCTATTTATAGAGTTCAGAGAGTAGTCTTGTAAAAGAATTTTACTGGGCTCCTACAACCTTCCTTGGAAGTCCATACTATTCAATCCATTTCTCTACTTGGATGTCAAAGGTAAGGGAGACTCTGGTTAGAAGTTTCAGAAAATAACTTCTATTTTTATTCTGTCTGCCTAGACTGATCAACCCTTTTCTCTGGAGCTTAATTCCAGCTCTTCCAAATTTCACTTGTGTCTCTCAGAGCCAATGAAGAAAAACCAAATATAAATACAAATTGCATTAATGCTGATATTTAAGAAATAATATGCCCTTTGAAATGATAATTCAGTATATAAAGGAATAAATGATTAACACATATTTGTCAGACTTATGAGGTATTACAAATTCATTGTTGTTATTCGGGAGCAGGGAATGTGATCTATGTTTGTTGTCATGATGAAATCTGATATGTTTCCAAATTGAGCTGGTCATCATTGTTTCTTTACTTTAGAAAAGGTTGTGGGCCACAGAAAAGGGAGTGAGAGCTTATAGTCAAATAAGTTAGGGAAACTCTTGGTTAAATTGCTTTCTTTACTACACATTTCTCAGATCCTTTTATATGAAAATATATTATGAGTCTTCAAGAAAGGGATATCATACATAGCATTGAGCTAAGTTATTTGATCTCAAAATCTTTTTCTTGTGTGGACTATTCATTAACATCTAATAGAAAGAGGTTTGTGGATTAGTTTTGGAAATGCTGATATATAGTTTTGGTTTTGAGTATGATAGTTTTTGGAGCTTCTCTAGCTTTGTAAATGGAATTGAAAGCTTCATATTTTTTTCAATGCATTGAAAGTTGCTATAATATGCAAATAATTTATACTTCTTTCAGTTTCTTCAATGGTAAGATGAGCTGGACTATATAAGCTGTTCTGTATTTGAGGATTGATGAGAAGTTTATCTTGAGCAACACAACTTTCTTAAGCAAAATAACTTTTCCTATATTTGACTTGCTAGCCAGAAAACAAGCAATTGAGCAGGTACAAGGATTTAGGGATTCATGGATTCATTCAGGGATTCATGGATTCAAGGATTGATGGTGGTCTGAGTGAACTGGATTTTCTAGCACCTTCTTTGGTCCTCACGGAGGCATGCTGTCATTTGGTGACCTCAGTAGTCCAATGTGGAGGAAGGGGTCTGCTAGGTTGGAAAAGCCAGCTCTGGTAGCCAACTGCCTAATCTCACCTTCTGTGCTGGGGAAGTGTAAGTGGGCACATATGAGCACATAGGAGCCTATACTAAAAAAATAACATGTGAAACTATGTGACAGGCCAGGCGCAGTTGCTCACTCCTGTAATCCTAGCACTCTGAGAGGCCGAGGAGGGCGGATCGTTTGAGCTCAGGAATTCGAGACCAGCATGAGCAAGAGCGAGACCCTGTCTCTACTAAAAAATAGAAAGAAATTACCTGGCCAATTAAAAATATATATAAAAAATTAGCCAGGCATGGTGGCACATGCCTGTAATCCCAGCTACTTGGGAGGCTGAGGCAGAAGGATTGCTTGAGCCCAGGAGTTTGAGGTTGCTGCAAGCTAGGCTGACACCATGGTACTCTAGCCAGCGTGACAGAGTGGGACTTTGCCTCAAGAAAAAAAAAAAAAAAAAAAAAAAGAAAGAAAAGAAAACCATGTTACCCAGACTCCTCTTCTGAGTTCCAGATTTAAAGATTTTTTAGTACCACTTTGTACCGCTGAGGCACCTACCATTTACAAAGCATCTTATAATATAACCTAGTTTTAAATTTCTTACTATACTATTGCACCTACTCAAGGTTTTGATGAAATGGGCCTGGCCATGGCCTACTACAATATGGCTATTGATCTATGTCTGCTTTTCTACTTATTGTGGGGTCACTTTAAAAAATTTATGCTTTTGGCTTAAAATTATCTATTTCATCACCTTTTGAAAATCCTATTTGTCAACATACTATGAGCAACATAAATCATGTCTTTTCCATTTTTCCATCCCCAGGCACCAGCACAGTCTTGCACTGGGTAGACCCAAGTGGAGTGGTGATGTGGTGGTGGAGTGAGTGAATCGTATCTGTAGATCGGTGTTGTCATTCTTTTTAGCACTATCCTGCACAGGTTAGTAATACCTATTTTTGTTTATTGAGTGCCAGACATTCTTTCCAATGCTCACCATACATTGTTCCTAATTCTTGCAATGATCTTTTCAGAATATTCTTGGCACCATTTTACAGAAGAGAAAACTAAGACTTAATTACTTAGACTTAGTTACTTAGCAAAGATTGTATTTCTAATAAGCTGGATTCTTGGCTCTCTTTGACTCCTGATCCCTCCCCCTAACCATACTAGGCTAATACTACATGTCTCCATAACTGTATAAGATATACTATGGCCAATTAATTCAATAAATATATACCAAATGCCTTCTGTGGTACCAATAATCCATTGAATGCCGTGTGTGGGGCCATACAGAAAGAGAACAACAATAGTAGGAGTAAACACTTATTGAGAGCTTACTATGTGCCAGATATTTTTTTAAGAACATTATTTGCAATAACTTCTGTAATCTTTACAAAATAGGTATTTTTATTGTCCCCCTTTTGCAGAGCAGGAGAGAGAGGCACAGCATTGCTCTGGACTTGCCCAAGGCCAAACAGCTATTAAGTGGCAGAGCCATTACTGAAACCTAGGACATCTGGCTCCAAAGCTAAACTGCCTCTTGTAAATATGCAATCCCGAATATCAATGAGTTTTCAGCCTAATTTGGAAGCAAGACAGACACGCATGGTACAGCTATAGATTTCAAAGTGCCCACGCAATTTTGAAAGAATATGTTATAAACGTCGTAACAAAGGGACTCAGGATAGGAAAATACCTTCATGGATCCCACATACGATTTTCATGAGCTGCAATGTGATTCTATTGCTAATTAAGATCAGTTCAGTTCCTTGATTTGACTACAAATCTTTTTTTTTTCTCAAGACAGAGTCTTGCTCTGACACCCAGGCTGGGGGGCAGTCACTACAGCCTCAAACTCCTTAGCTTCCTGAGTAGCTGGGATTACAGGTGCATACCACGACTCCCGGCTACTTTAAATTTTTTTTTTTTTTTTTTTTTTTGCAGAGACAGGGTCTCACTATATTGCCCAGGCTAGTCTCAAACTCCTGGCCTCAAGTGATCCTCCCACCTCAGCTTCCCAAAGTGCTAGGATTATAGGAGTGAGTCATTGTGCCCAGTCTACAGACTTATTAATCTTTATTTAGAGAATTTTCATATCATCTTTTTATTGAAATTCTTTTAATAAAGAAAACTCCTATTATGACTATTTTTGCCATTGCTAATCTCAAAAAGACAGAGACCAAGAAGATCATACATGGGCCTCTGAATAGTGTCTTTCGTGAAATGCAGTTGGCTCATTTAGATATAGTTCTGCCCAAAATAACCTAGATGGCCTGGATGGAATTTATTGCATTACTAATGTTCTAAAGGCAGGTTTCCTAGTAATAACTTTCCCATAAAACTCTACTTTAACAAAAGGCTATTTGATAGTGTAGAATAAACTGGAATGCTTTTTTTATAGCCAGAGATTTCCAAACCATAAATACTTCCATCCCTCTAAGCAAATGGGTCAGAAATATTTATGAGGCACCATGCATTTTTATTACCTCTGCAATGGAATGCAGCAATGTCATCATGACCACATTCTATCTCTACCCTTACTCTATACTGTTGATGGACTCCTTAGCATAGTATAAGCATTCCATGAGCAAGAGGAACTCTGATATTCAGAAAGGATTGAAGGTAGAAATATAGAATGGAAGTTGTTGAAACTGGTTGTATTTGAACATATATGCTATCCATTGCTAAACTAAATCCAATTGTTCATTTCAGAAGAATGTCAATATAGGTGGTTGGGAAAATGGTTGCCTGGTAATTTAATTTATTGTCTGATAGTATTAAAATTTTATTATTCCCTCTTCTAGAAATAAACATTCATTTGGACCTGGAAATTCCAGATTGCTGACATTTGGATTCTGATGCAAGACTCATCACTTTAAAGTTAGCCTTTTCCTCCCTTTTTTAAAAAGAAGGCATGTGGAAGTAACTGCTTTAAAAATCTCTCTTTAAAGATGTCAAAGGTCAAAATACTTACAACATTATGCGTTGTTGTTGCTGTTTTGTCTCTTTTCCTTATAAGAATGATATGTACAAAGCCAATATTTGATTTTATATTAACTTTATAAGAATAGTAATTTTGTTTGTGTAAAAATGTTAAATGCTCTATATTTAAAAATTCACAAACAAGAAATCTTAAAAAATGAATTAGAAAAGAAATATAACTTACTTAAACCTTAGGCGTGATACAATCAGAATTCTAGAAGAAAATGTAGGAAAGACTCTTACAGACATTGGCCTAGGCAAAGAATTTATGAAGAAGACCCCCAAGGCAATCACAGCAGCAACAAAAATAAATGAATGGGACATGATTAAATTAAAAAGCTTCTGCACAGCCAAAGAAACAGTCCAGAGAATAAACAGACCACCTACAGAATGGGAAAAAATTTTTGCATACTACACATCAGATAAAGGACTGATAACAAGAATCTATTTAGAACTCAGGAAAATCAGCAAGAAAAAATCAAGCAACCCTATCAAAAAGTGGGCAAAGGACATGAATAGAAATTTTTCAAAAGAAGATATAAAAATGGCTAACAAACATATGAAAAAGTGTTCAACATCTCTAATCATCAGGGAAATGCAAATCAAAACCACAATGAGATATCACTTAACCCCAGTGAGAATGGCCTTTATCAAAAAAACCCAAAACAACACATGTTGGCGTGGGTGTGGAGAGACAGGAACACTAATACACTGCTGGTGGGACTGCAAACTAGTGCAACCCCTGTGGAAAGCATTATGGAGGTATCTTAAACAGATTCAAGTAGACCTGCCATTTGACCCAGCAATCCCATTACTGGGCATATACCCAAAGGAAAAAAGGTCATTCTGTAACAAAGGCACATGTACCCAAATGTTTATAGCAGCACAATTCACAATAGCAAAGATGTGGAAACAACCCAAATGCCCATCAATACATGATTGGATTAGTAAACTGTGGTATATGTATACCATGGAATATTACTCAGCTATAAGGAATGATGAAGATACGACATCTCTATGGTTCTCCTGGAGAGAGTTGGAACCCATTCTATTAAGTGAAGTATCCCAAGAATGGAAAAACAAGCATCACATGTACTCACCAGAAAATTGGTTTCCCTGATCATCACCTAAATACAAATCTGGAAACGACACCAATTGGACATCAGACTGAGGTGGGGGGTGGGGGAGGGGATGGGGGTATGCCTACACAATGAGTGCATTGCGCACCGTTTGGGGAGTGGTAACACTTGAAGGTGCTGACTCGGGAAAGAGGGGGTGGGGAAAAAATATGAAACTATTGTTTTTAACTTGCACTGTTCACTTAATAATTTATCATGAATATTTCCCATATTATTTCATATCATTGTACAAGAAATAATGTATACATTATGAGGACATACTGTATCTAACAAGATATACTGTTAAAAAAAAAAAAGAAAAAAAAAGAAAAAAAAAGAAATATAACTTACGTTATCTAACATATCTGATATTTAAAATATGAAATAAGCATCAAGTGATATATACAGTGCTTAAAAATCTGGTTATCCAACTATCAGATTTCATTATAGTGAAACATGCATTATTTAAAATAAAATTTGTAGATGACTCTATATTAAATGCTAGTTTTAGATTCTTCTAGTTGCTAATTTTTAAAAAGGCAATATTGCTCTGTATTAATCAAAGTCCTTTGTATTAATATTATTAATTTGTTATTATTAAGTACCTGTGAACAAATTATTTTGTTAGACACAAAGATAACTAAGACATGGTTAGTCTGGGTTAGAGACTGGGTAGATACTTACCAAACGTGTTTCCCCTTCTTGGACACACAGCTAGACTACATTTCCTGGCCCCCCTTGGAATTAGATACAGATATGTGATAGACTTCTGGCCAAGGGAATGTGAGTAGAATTAATACAGACCACCTTCAGGGAGAGCTCAAAAGGTCTCCCATGCATTTCTCTAAAGGGTCTTTTTCTCTCTTTGCCTCCCAGAAAGGTCTAGTGGAAGATTTTAAAGCCCTAGGGTTTAGTGGGGCCACTGGGTAGGTAAAACCTAGATCCCTGAATGTGTGTAAGCAGCACAGCCCCCATTACCAACCCACATTAGATTATGACCAGAGCAATAAACCTTTGGTGTATAAAGACACAGAGATAGTAGGGTTATTTGTATTTTACAGCTTTGATGTATTAAGACACAGAGATAGTAGGGTTATTTGTATTTTACAGCTTGTATTTTACCCTAAGTCAAGATTTCTTAACCTCAGCACTATTGACATATTGAACTAGATCAATCTTTGTTGTGGGGGCTGTCCTGTGCACCGTAGGATGCTTAGCAGCATTCCTGTTCTCTACTCACCAGATGCCAATAGCACCTCCTTCCCCAGCTCTGACAATTAAAAATGTCTCCAGCCATTTCAAATGTCCCCTTGGGGTAAATTTGCCCCTGTTGAGGACCACTGCCTTAACAAATACAGTAATATTTCCTGTTCTCAAAAGTTTTACATGAAGAATCTTCTACTTTTTTTTATGTAATATGTTTCTGAAATATGTGTTTGAAAGTCAAATGTCTGAAAGCTGAACAACACATTTATATGTTATAAGGAACTTGTTATATGAGAGAATGAAAAAAGATTAAATTCTTTAGTTACCATTACATTTAGTAGCACATTTTGAAGATGTTGTAACAATTTTTACATATTTTTAAACTTTGCATTTTTCCTTCAAAATTGAACCCACACTTGAGCAGCTTAAGTCTGGTGAACTGTAGATTGAAGCTAAAGAGTTACCACTTAAGGCACATAGAATGATTTTCATATGTGTAAAAATTTTATAAGACTTGTGCTTTCTGTTCTCATCATAAGGTACATTGCAGTTCTTCATTTTCTACTTATTGTTATGAAATAGGAAAAAAATCTTAAAATAGTTGAATAAGTACTTCTGTATAGAAAAAAATGTCAACAGAGCCAAAATGGAACTGGTGACATTTCAAAGGCTTGTCTACAGGAGTCCTATGAGATATGTTTGTCTGCTGATGTACAAAAGTTTTATTTCACTTTGACATTTCTGGGTCTTAACCTACTTTCCCTATGCCTAGTTTCTCTCTTGCTATATTTTCCGCACTTTCCCATCTCAACCTCTAGACTAGGCACTGTGGCATTTCGTCTATTTATCTGGCTTCAGCATTAACATTGTCAGGTCTTTGCACATGGCATCTGATCTTTTGCACCAGACACCCCAGAGGTTTAAGGCACTTTGCACTCACCCCATGCCACAGGTGAACACCTTCCTGGGTGAACACTCCATTGGCCCCTGCTTGTTAGGGAGAAACATCACCTTTATGAAGACAACATCACCCTGATACCAAAACCAGGAAAGGATGTAACAAAAAAAGGAAACTACAGACCAATATCCATTATGAATATATATGCAAAAAATTCTCAAGAAAATCCTAGCAAACTGAATTCAGGTGCTTATTGAAAAAATAATCCATCATGACCAAGTGGGCTTCATCCCAGAGATACAGGAATGGTTCAACATATGCAAATCTATAAATATAGTTCAACAGATAAATAGAAGTAAAAATAAAGACCATATGATCCTCTCAATGGATGCAGAAAAAGCATTTGACACAATTCAGCACCCTTTTTTGATAAGAACACTTAACAAAATAGGCATAGATGGGATTTAGCTAAAAATGATAAAAACCATAAATGACAAACCCACAACCAACATCATACTGAATGGGGAAAAATTGCAAACATCCCGCTTAAAACTTGGAACCAGACAAGGTTGTCCTCTATCACCACTTCTATTCAACATAGTGCTGGAAGTCCTAGCCAGATCAATCAGACAGGAGAAGGAAATCAAGGGCATCCAAATGGAGGCAGAAGAGGTCAAACTATAGCTCTTTGCTGACGATATAATTGTATATTTAGAAAAACCCAAAGATTCTGCCATGAGACTACTGGAATTGACAAACAAATTCAGCAAAGTCTCAGGTTACAAAATAAATGTACAGAAACCAGTAGCATTCCTATATACCACAACAGTCAAACTGAGAACCAAGTCAAAGACTCAGTACCCTTCACAATAGCAACAAAGAAAATAAAATGCCTAGGAATATATTTAATTAAGAAGGTGAAAGACCTCTAGAGGGAAAACTATGAAACACTGAGGAAGGAAATAGCAGAGGACGTAAACAGGTGGAAAACCATACCATGCTCATGGGTAGGCAGAATAAACATTGTTAAAATGTCTATACTACCCAAAGAGATCTACAGATACAATGCTATCCCTATTAAAATACCAACGTCATTTTTCATAGATCTAGAAAAAATAATTCTACACTTCGTATCAAACCAGAGAGGACTCTGTATAGAAAAAGCAATCCTAGGCAAAAAGAACAAAATGGGAGACATCAATTTACCAGACTTCAAGCTATACTACAAGGCTATAGTAACTAAAACAGCATGGCACCAGCACAAGAACAGAGACATAGACCAATGGAACAGAACTGAGAACCCAAATATAAAACCATCCTCATATAGCCATCTAATCTTTGACAAAGCAGGCAAAAACATACACTGGGGAAAAGAATCCTTACTCAATATATGGTGCTGGGAAAACTGGATAGCCACATGTAGAAGACTGAAACAGGATCTGCACCTCTCTCCTTTCACAAAAGTCAACTCATGGTGGATAACAGACTTAAACCTAAGGAGTAAAACTACAAGAATTCTAGAAGAAAACGTTGGAAAAACTCTTATAGACATTAGCTTAGGCAAAGAATTTATGACGAAGACCCCAAAGGCAATCACAACAACAACAAAAATAAATAAATGAGACCTGATTAAATTAAAAAGCTTCTGCACAGCCAAGGAAACGATCAGGAGAACAGACAACCTACAGAATGGGAGAAAATATTTGCATGCTACACATTCAAAAAAGGCCTGATAACTAGAATCTACATAGAACTCAGGAAAATCAGTGAGAAAAAAGATCAAAAACCACATTAAAAAGTGGACAAAGGACATGAACAGAAACTTTTCAAAAGGAGACAGACTAATGGCCAAGAAAACATATGAAAAAATGCTCAGCATCTCTAATCATCAGGGAAATGCACATCAAAACCACGATGAGATATTATTTAACTCTAGAGAGAATGGCTTTTATCAAAAAGTCCCCCCCAAAAAAACAAATGGTTGTGTGGATGCAGAGAGATAGGGACACTCATACACTGCTGGTGGGACTGCAAACTAGTACAACCTTTGTGGAAATTAATATGGAGATATCTCAAAAAGCTAAAAGTAGAACAATCATTTGATCCAGCAATCCCATTACTGGGCATATACCCAAAGGAATAAAAGACAGTCTATAAAAAAGACATCTACACTAGAATGTTTATAGCAGCACAATTCAAAATTGCAAAGATGTAGAAACAACCCAAGTGCCCACCAATATATGAGTGGATTAGGGATTAATAAAATGTGGTATATGTATACCATGGAGTTCTACTCCACTACAAAAAACAGTGGTGATCTAGCACCTCTTGTATTATCCTGGATAGAGCTGGAGCCCATTCTACTAAATGAAGTATCACAAGAATGGAAAAACAAGCACCACATGTAGTCACCATCAGACTGGTATTAACTGATCAACACTTATGTGCATATTTAGTAGTAACATTCATTGGGCGTTGGGCAGGTGGGAGTGGGGTATAGTCACAACTAATGGGTGAGGTGCACACCATTTGGGGGATGGACACACTTAAAGTTCTGACTTGGGTGGGCAATATATGTAACCTAAACATATGTACCTCTGTAATATGCTGAAATAAAAAAAATAAAAAAGAAACCTTACATGATAGGATGTTGGGAGAATTAAATGAGTTACTCCATGTCATATGCCTGAAACAATGCCTGGCAGTTAGTAAAGCTCTTTATTATTGTTATCTCTTATTAATATTTATTTTTGATATATTATAGAATTAATTTATTCTTTCAAATAATTTCCTTAGTTATTGATAATTTTATCTTTTATATAACTCACTTTTGTAATAATGTTACTTTCTTTTGTACAGTTACTCAGTCTTAATAAATCCTTCCATCTTTTTGTTCTGCCATTATCATGTTTTTAGATTTCTGTCATTATGATTTCTAGAGATGCCTGTCTCTCAGAAATTATTCTAAAGTTCTGAAAAGGAAAGAGATTTTGATGGACTTTATTTTATAAAAATATATACCCTGTTATAATGGACCCTAGGTGTTAATTTTATTTCCTTTCTATGCTATCAATCAATTATTTCCTTTCTATGTTATCAATTAAGTTTTCTTAAATTATTTAATAAGAATAAATAAGAATAAATGCACTTCACACAAACCCCTCAAATTGCTCTGTTTACGTGCTTTTCTCATGTTTTCCTTGGCCATGTGCAGTTTTGATTTTTCTCAGCACCTTAAGTGTGAGGTATGGATAGCAAATGCCCAGAGCCTTATTACCTAGGTTAAAAGGCCTTGGGAGGCATGGACAGGCTTGTAGAAGCCATAGAACAGTCACATTGCAAGTTTCACCACATTACTATGCAGAGTCCCTTAGCAGTCCACACAATTTATCTTTCTCTACAGGTTTAAAAACAACCACATTTTTAGAAAATATTTGAAAAAAAAGGATAGGATTTAGGAATTAGGATTATTTATCCCAGAGACAAGATTACTATGGAAGGCTTCAAGTTTATGAGCAGTTATTACATAGAAAATAAAGTTTAGCTGTTTTCTGTCTCTAAAAAAAAAATCCCAAAGAGAGGGCTCAACCTCAGCATGAAGTAATTAGATTGGGTTTGAAGAAGAATTTCCTGATGGTGAGAAAAACACACTGAAAGGAATCTCTTAGAGGAATACCTTAAAATCTGGAAGAACTCCAAAACCAGAGTGATGATTCTCCTGGCACATTCTTTGTATTTGGAATCTATAAAACTCCTATGCTTTTAAGAAATGTGATATAACATATCTAAATTTCTCATTATGCATTTCAAATACCACTGCATGTTTATGGTGGTATGTTTTGCATCTATTTTCTATATATGGTATGTACTTTGTACTTCAGTTTCTCAGATGGTTCTAGCAATGCAGTCTGGGAAGATTTATAGGCTTTGGAATCAACCATACCTGGGCAGGCTTCCTAGCTTTATTATTTGAATTCTGAGACCTACTATTTGTTTATTCTCTCTGAGACTTGGTCTTCTATAAAAGAGAATAATTAAGAAATGAACCAGTTAATGTATTAATATTTCTGTCACAAACACAATGCTAGTATATAGTAGTTAATACATATTAGCCAAAAATATATTTAAAAAACTATATATGTATATACACATACACTTGCATTAAATAAGAATACTTTGGGAAAAAAAAGTCTCCAACATACGGGAAACAAAATTCCCTGAACAGATTTATAAGTATATAATATCTTACATTAAAACCTTTGTTCTACAAAAGGTTTCGTTGTATCATTCATTTTAAAAGCAAAATGTCACCTGGAAATTTAAAAAATTCTCTTAAAAATTTCTTCATTAAAGAGAAAAAAATTAAAATGTCAGAATATCTAGAAAATATCATTTATTAAAGCCTTACATGTCAGAACTCATGGGATACAGCTAACAATATGTTGAAAGGAAAATACATAACCTTAAATGTTTTTACAGATAAACAAGACAAAATAAGAGTAAATAAATGAAGCACCAAATTTCAAAAATTAGGCAAAGAACAAGAAAACAAACCTAAGAAAAATTGAAGGAAAGAATAAATAAAAATATCTGGGTGATGGATACACTTACAACTTTGCCTCAAGCAGTAGAAAAGCAATTGATGGAACCAAAACATCTGTACCCCTATAATATTCTGACATAAAAAAAAAGAAGAAAAAAAAGAAAAAGAAACATAATGCAGTTTTCCCTAAATTTTAATTATCTACCAACTACCCTCACAATTTTGCCATATCTTCATACTTCCTGTGTTATTGTTTACTTAAATACATGTTTTTGAACAGTCACTTTAAAAAATCTTACGTGTATTTAGATAGGGAACCTAATTTATTACAGTAAATAGAAAACCAGAATAATTTGTCATAAATACAAAGTACCTGTAAAAAATAAATACAATAAAAAAACAAAAATTAATGACATGTAAACAGAAAAACCATAAAACTAAAAAATAAATTCAAGAGCTGCTGTTTGTAAAACTAGTTTACGCAAAATAAGAAATGAGAATAAAGAAATGACTTAAGACACAGAGGAAATGGAAATAATTGACTCTCATTCAACTCAACTGAGGTGAAGTGGAATAATTTTTAGAAAAAGGTAAATTGGTAAAACCATCTCAGAAGATGAAGGCCATTTACTACATTCAGAGACCACTGACTATAAAAAAGATAGATGTAAGTTGTTAAAAGCACTAATGCCTCCCTAATGAAATCATTTTTTTATCAGTACAAGCTGACACCATCATAAATACAGAGAAAAAGAGAGGTATGGAAATTGGAAAGGAGGAGGTAAAATTATTGTTTGTAGATAATGATTGCATATGTCAAAACCCAAGAAAATCAGTTGAAAAATTCCTACTGACCATAAGCAAATTTGGTACGTTGTTTGTGTACAAAATTCATATCGAAAAGTATAATGGGAAAAACATTTACAATAACCAACAAAAATATGTTTAAAGGTGAATAATCTTGACAAGAAATGTACAAGAGTTTTGTGAAGAAGGTTCTAACACATGACTGAGGGACATGCAGTAAGGCTTGACTAAATGGAAAGGCATCTCCTGTTTTTGGAAGAGTAAACTGAATATTACAACATTTCACTTATCCCTAAATTAATCTCTATACTTAATGTAAGTCAATTAAAAATAACAACAGGAGCCTTCTTCTTCTTTCTTTTTTTTGGAATTAAATAAATGATGTGAAAATTCAGGAGGAAAATTAAACATGCCAGAAAAGCCAAAATAATTCTGAAAGTAAGAGTAATGAAGGGAACAAGGCATGCAGATTTTAAAACATATTATGAAGCTGGGATATTTAAAACACATAGTTGTTGGGGCATGAAAAGACAGATCATTGGTTAAAAGCTAGAAATAGATTCAGTTTTATATCTTCATAGGAGTTTGGCTTATAAAGGTGTATGCATTTGTAAAAACTCAATGAATGTACAGTTAAGATTTGTACATTTCGTTGTATGCAAAGTTTCTCTCAAAAGAAAAATCCACAAAAAATTATTGGACTCTAATGATATGTATACTAAAGTATTTGGAAGGAAGTGTGCTGAAATCTGTAATATATTTCAAGCCAAATCAGAACATCAGAAAATTCAGAAAATAAGATTGCTAGAGGGTTGCGTATATGAAAAATTACGTAATTACATGAAATTATCTTAATATTGCTGCATGCTTGAAAATTTCATAATAAAATGTTAGGAAAATAGAATCAAATATATCACAGAGAAATTTAGTATACAATGAAGATAAAAGTGCAAATCTTTAAGTTATAACTCTAGTTATAGAGTGAAAGATTTTGTCACCTATTCTAACAGTTTCAGGAATCAGGATGCAGATGAGAAGGGTTGGGTATAGAGGACAGAGCTGCCCCTGGGGTGGCTCTCTTAGATTCTGTGGGTCTCCTGATGTTCTTATCTGTGAGCCTGTGTGGTAAAACGGGTGCCCCTTCTCCGGAGAGCCCTGTGCTGGGCCACTGCTCTCCTACCAGCTACAAGGAGAGGACAGGTCCTGGGTACTGCACACATGTCCAAAGGGTGGAGAACAAAGCAGTTCTTGTACCTAAGTGCAGGTTGTGCAAGTGGGTCTGTTCTTCAAGCATGGTGATTATTCACCCCTTTGAGGTTTTTGTTAAGTTGCTCTTTTATAGCTAACAACTTTAGGATTTAAAACAGTTTACTCTGGAGTTTTGAGTAGTTCATAAAGTGCTATTATTTAGCTATTTGTCTTCTGTGTTTTTCTGCTACTCAATCCTATAGTTACATTTCTTAAAGATTGCACAGAATGGGTGTTGGATAGGAGTGGCATTCTTCTATACACAGAGTTTTAAAACATTGAGGATTGCGGGGGCTCAACCTAAGCTCCCAGCAGTAATAACTTTGTCACCCCATGGAGCGAATTAGCCAGGCTTCCTAGCCTTTAAGATGTACTTAGACTCTAACAGGTAAATTTGGGGCTTCTTTTATTTGGGGTGTGGGGTGGGAAATATATATTTTGGTGGCAAAAGAAACATACTAGAGATTAAAATATACGAGGGTTCTCTAGTTTTGAGAGCTCTCAAGGAGGGGCACACATTAAAGGAGAGGGTTTACAGATTATGTTTACAACTGAATTTATTTCTTCAGAACAATTTTCATTGAAAATGTCATCTCTGATGTCACCCTTTTACATCTTGAAAAATTTGCCATTTTAAACATGGAAATGCTAATGGATAGTTTCTGAGAAGAACCTTCCTTGTCTTTTGCTTTAAATTTACTTAATTGACAGTATTGTGAGCTTTTTAAACCTTATGCCGGCCTAAGCCCTACTGGAAACAAGCAATGGAAAGTTTCCAGTGACGAAGGTCACCTAGCCCTGCCACTTACATGTAGTTGCCACTGAACATTATTTCCATGAGGTATGAGGCATATAATTAGCAGAGGGTCAGCAAATAAGAGTTTAAAGAATGTAATTATAGAAGCAGAGAAGTTGTTTCAGTCAAGTTTGTAAAATCTGGCGCATGTGGATGTTTAGGAAAGGAGCCCAAGATGACCAGTGATAAACTGGACCACATCCCTGATTGCAGCTGCCTTTGTACCCTCTTTAGAAACTCACAGCTAAAGCTTCAGGCCGCAGGTACACTTATTTAACCACAGGTTCTGTGCTAAGTGCCTTGCATACCTTGTCTCCTAATTCTCACAACAACCTTGTAAAGTGGGTCTTTCCATTTCCATTTCATGGATAAAGAAACTGAGGCAAAGAGAGTTAAGTAACGTTAAAGTATAAATTTCAAAATGCTAAAATCACAACTCTCAGGCAAATGTAAATAGGACATGTGTCAAATATTTCATTGAACTCATTAGTTAATGAGCGAAGAAGTGAGATGTTATGAACAACTCAAAGAGTACTTGAGAAGCTGTGATAGTTATCAGCATTAAGATAAGATTGTTGAAATAGATATAAAACTGGTTAATGTGCAGCAGGCCATCAATATTTGGGATTGTCTGTTCCCTTGGATGGAAATTATTTGCATTTGTACTGGACAGAAATCTGCAAATTAACAAGTAAATTCTCTAAGTATGGGGCTTTTAATCAATAGTAAAAATGAGGTGAATTAAATGCAGATCGATACAATCCTTGAGGGCCTTTGTACCCATAAGATATTGAAAGAATTTGCCTTATTTTTTTGCCTTATTTCCAAGTTTGGAGAATTTTTCTGACAGTAACCTAGTCCCAAGTCCCACAAATATTAGCTAGTGGAGCAGAGATTTGAACCTCAGTCACTGCAAATCCACAGTCCTGTACTCTGCCTTTCATTAGAACTCAGCAGTGAGTTAGTTTGTCTTTTATTTTTAAAGAATGTTGGAATCTATTAGGTTTATGCAGATAATTCTCTTTCACAGCCAAGACATCTCTGAGGCACAAGGATTCTCTGGGTGGCAAAACTATCCCACTCAGTTAATAAATATCTATCTGAAGTAGTAACACCTTTTGTTTCTGCTTTAGAGGAGATTGCTGACACCACAGACTCCAAGAACATGAATACTGCATTGAAAATGACACTGAAACAGCACTTTATTTTTACCTCTGTCTTTATCTATATTGAAACATTAGGGAAATAGATTTAGGCTGAAAGCATATTCTATTAACTGCTTCTCAAGATAGGAATATTGGCAGCAATGGCTTATGATAATCAAGATATCATATTATTAAGTATTATATATTATACTATATAAAATTATGACATCAAAATATTATTTTTTTGCAAGTTGTAATAAGTTTAGGGAATATCTCTTGGAATAAGAAATAGATGCTTGCATTTGGGCATCCAGCTGCCAAATGTTTTCAACTTTTATGCTTTAAAGTAGGCCAATAATAGGAGTATTCAAACTGGGCTCCAGAAAAAGAGATCTCATACATAACCCCTGAACACATAATGTCATGTATCACATGTAATCACTGAACATGCTTTGTCACCATGATGTCATGAATACCAAGGAAGCAGCATGGTGGTGGAAAGTTGGGAGTTGGGAGACAGTCTCTGTAGATAGGAAAATCATCTCACCTTCCTTTGCTTTAGTTTACTCTTTCCCATATGTGTGGTTGGATTAAATGGGAAGTTTCCAAACTTTTTGGCACCACAATCACCAAATATGATGCACATGAAAGAGAAATGATATGGTTAAAGAAAATGAGGGAGAAATGAATATGGAAGGCCCAGCTTTCTTGCTGTCCCACCTCCTCCTTCCTTTATGAAAGAAATGAGGGCTGGCTACAAAATTTGCAGAGCCTAGTGCAAAACAAAAATTTGGGGCCCTTTGTTAAAAAAAACAGCAAAAAAACATTAAATACACCAAGACATAAAGCTTTTTAATTTTATGCAGTACAATATATAAAAATACTTAGTAATATGATAACTTCATAAGATTGTTTTTTCTGGCCCACTTTTTTGCAAATTCATTTACAGGTATTAGATCACGAACATTTATTTTTTTAGCAACTTCATTTTCAATCTACACAATTGAAAACAGCATTAATTGCCCTTCACAAATGCAAGATCACAATAATTTTTATAATTTTAGTTTTAAGAAGATCCTTCTGCTAATGCAACTGTTACTGGAGCTATTTAGAGTAATTTATAGGCTATAACAATGTTGGAATACATTGTTGATAAATTATATCAAAATAGATTTTAGTACATCTAGAGTTGACTATTCTTGTTTTCTCTAGGAAAAGATGTAGCTGTCCATACAAATCAGTTTGAGTAAGTCTGAATTTAATTTTAAAAGTAAATTTATACAATGGTATTTCAATATTTCCTCTGACATTTTCCATAACTTGTGGAGGTTGTACAAGAAACTTCCTAATTTGAATATATTTAAAAACATCTGTTGTGCATTCTATGCTGATCTTCAATTACAAGGAAAAATTAATTTTAAAATTGTTTGCCTCATTAATATTTAGTTTATCCAATGCTTCATATAATAGCAGTGTTATTTTCCATCAAACATGACAATCTTGAAATTTAATTTCTATTTCTAAGCCTGTGGATATATTTGTCTTGCAAGGTTGAGCAGCTTTTAAAACTGAAGATTCCATAATTTATTGCTGAAGTTTACCACCTATGCATGAGCAGTTCCTGTTCTGTCATCCCTGCTGTCACTGCTGCTGCTGTTGCTGCCATCGCAGCCACCATTCTGTGCCCAGGTCCCAGCCCGGCTTCACTCGCCTGCATCCCCTTAGCTCTGGACTGTCCCAGGCACTGGCATTTATGTGGGGCCAACTGCTTTGTGTATGCTGTTTTCTGGGCCTGGAGTCTGAGTCTACACATGTGTAGGTTGCTGCTAGACCACTGTATCACAAACTTACTGCCCCCCCTCCAGAATATTGCCTCTGTTCATGTGTGTGCTCCATTGTCCTAATAAACTTAACTTACAAAACACAAGTTCAAAGATAAAATTATGATTATTATTATTGTTTTTGAGACAGAGTCTCACTCTGTCACCCCAGGTAGAGTGCAGTGGCGTCAGCCTAGCTCACTGCAACCTCCAGCTCCTGGGCTCAAGTGATCCTCCTGCCTCAGCCTCTCGAATAGCTGGGACTATAACTATACACCACCAAAGTGGGCTAATTATTTTATTTTTTATAGAGACAGAGTCTCACTCTTGCTCAGGCTGGTATGAACTCCTGAGCTCACCTCAGCCTCCCAGAGTGCTAGGATTATAGGAGTGAGCCACAGCACCCAGCCCTCAAAGCTAAAATTATTAAGAATTTCAAGGCACTGACAGCAGAGCTTTAAAACAAGCATGGGACTCTTCCCAGCATGGGACTCTTCCCAGCATGGGACCCTAAATGACTATAGAGATTGCCCATGAAGCTGGCCCTGGAAGGACCTCCAGGGCTCTGTGTTTGCATATGACTTAGTACTTTAACTCATCAGTTCTCTCTCCTCTTCATCCTCCATTGTCATCAAAGCTTTGTTCTGATGCATTTATTAAGAAACTAATATTTAATGATGGATAGATGAGGATAAACCTACAAGACCAAGAACGAACAATCAAAAATAGAAAGAATCAGAAGACTTTGATGCCACAGAAGCCAAGAGAAGAGAGAATTTCAAGGAGAAAGTAACCAATGGAGTCAAGCAATGCCATGAGGTCAAGTAATATCAGGACTGAAAAATTTCCATTGACTTTAGCAACACAGAAGTCACAGGATCTTAGATCTTAGTGATCTTAGAAAAAGGTTGTTTCAATGGAGAAATGCAGGCTGAAATAATCAGAAGCAGGTTGAGAAATGACTGAGAGTTGAAAAATGGACTCCTAGAGCCCCACTTCATCCTGGCCTGAGGATCAATAGATATTAATATGGCCCCCCTAAGATGACCCTTGGAATGACCATGGGAACATGCACAAGGGATGTCTGGCTCCTTATTGATGTTGCTTCTCATTCCTCTTTATCCCTGCTTATGGCGTAATAGTTTTAGGTCTTACATTTAGGCATTGCATTTTGAATTAAGTTCTGTATATGATATGACATAAAAGTCTACTTTCATTCTTTTGCATGTGGATATCCAGTTATCCCAACATTGTTCATTGAAAAGACTATTCTTTTCTAATTATATTGTTTTGATATCCCTGGTGAAAATCAATTGACCATAGGTGTATGAGTTTATTTCTGGACTCTCAGTTTTACGTCATTGGTCTACGTGTCTGTGCCTTTACCACACATTCTTGATTCCTCTGGCCTTTGTAGTAAGTTTTGAAACCAGGAAGTATGAGTCCTCCAACTTTGTTTTTCTTCCTCAAGATTGTTTTGAGTATTCTGGGTCCTTTGCAAGTTTATATAAATTTTTGAATTTGATTTTCCATTTATGTAAAATAGGCCATTGATATTTTGTTAGAAATACATTGAATCTGTAGGTTGCTTTTGGTAGTATTTCCACCTTAATAATATTAAGTGTTCCAATTCATGAACACCGAATGTCTTTCCATTTATTTAGGTCTTCTGTAATTTCCTTCAGCAATGTTTTATCTTCAGAGTACAAGTCTTCACATTTTTGGTTAAATTTATTTCAAAATATTTTATTCCTTTTGATGTTATTGTGAATGTCATTGTTTTCTTAATTTAATTTTCATTTCTAGTGTGTAGACATGAAACTGAATTTGTGTCTTGATCTTATATCTTACAACTTTGCTGAATTATTAACTTCAACAGTTTTTTAGTGGATTCTTTAGGATTTTCTATATGTGAGATCATGTTAACTAAAAACAGAGATAGTTTTATTTCTTATTTTCCAATTTGGATGCCTTTTACTTGATTTTCTTGCCTAATTCTCCTGGCTAGAACCTTCATCACAATATTGAATAGAAGTGGTGGGAGTGGACGTCCTTGTCTTAATCATGATATTAGGAGGGAAGCATCCAATCTTTCACCATTCAGGGTGATATTACCTGTGGGTTTTTCACAGATGCCCCTTATAAAGTTGAGGAAGTTCCCTTCTCTTCCTGATTTGTTGAGTGTTTTTATCTTGAAAGTGTGTTGGATTTTGTCAAATGTTTTTTCTGCACCTTCTGAGAATGATCATGCGCTTTATTATTCTATTAATATGGTGTATTATATTAATTGGTCTTTGAATATTGTGCCAACTTTACATTATTGGGTTAAACTCCAAAAATTTGGTCATAGTGTATAATTTTTTTTGTATGTTGCTGGATTTGGTTTGTTAGTATATTGTTGAAGATTTTTATATCTATATTTATAAGAGATTGGTCTATTTTCTTTTCTTATAATATATTTGGTTTTGGTATCAGGATTAATAGTCGCTTTATAGAATGAGTTGGGAAGTGCTCACACCTTTTCTAGTTCTGGAAACAGTTTATGAAGTATTGGGTTAGCTCTTTTTAAAATGGATGATAGGATTCACTGGCGAAACCTTCTGTCCCAGGACTTTTTGTGGGAACTTTTTTTTTATTATGACTTCAATCTCTTTACTTGTTATAGATCTATTCAGATTTTCTATTTCTTTTTGAGTTAGTTATGGTAGTTTATGTTTTCGTAAGAATTTGTCCAGTTCATCTAGGCTATTTAATTTGTTAGCATAGAATTGGTCATAGTATTCTCTTATAATCCTTTTCATTTCTGTAAGTAGGTCCCTTCTTTCATTCTAATGAATTATACTAATGATTTTAGTAATTTGACTCTTCTCTTTTTTCCCTTGGTCAGTCTAGCTGAAGGTTGGTCAATTTTGCTTATCTTTAACAAAGACACATGTACCCGAATGTTTATAGCAGCACAATTCACAATAGCAAAGATGTGGAAGCAACCCAAATGCCCATCAATACATGATTGGATTAGTAAGCTGTGGTATATGTATACCATGGAATATTACTCAGCTATAAGGAATGATGAAGATACGACATCTCTATGGTTCTCCTGGAGAGAATTGGAACCCATTATATTAAGTGAAGTATCCCAAGAATGGAAAAACAAGCATCACATGTACTCACCAGAAAATTGGTTCCCCTGATCATCACCTAAATACACATCTGGGAACAACACCAATTGGATATCAGACTGAGGTGGGGGGCAGGGGAGGGGATGGGGGTATGCCTACACAATGAGTGCATTGTGCACCGTTTGGGGAGTGGTAACACTTGAAGGTGCTGACTCAGGAAGGGGGGGTGGGGAAGGGAGGGATATATACCTACATGATGGGTGCAATGCGCACGACCTGGGGAACAGACACGTCTGGAGCTCTGGCTTGGGGGGAAAGGCGGAACAGGAGCAACGTATGTAACCTGAAATTCTGTATCCCCCATAACAAGATGAAATAAAAAAAAATAATAATAAATAAAAAAAAATTTTGCTTATCTTTTCAAAGAACCAACTTTTGTTTCCTTGATCTTATCAATTTTTTTTCTCTTTTCTATTTTATTAATTTACTCTCTAATCTTTATTGTTTTCTTCCTTCTGCTTACTTTATGTCTAGTTAGCTCTTCTTTTCCCAGTGTTTTCTGGTGGAAGTCTAGGTTATTGATTTGAGATCTTTCTTCTTCATTAACATAGGCCTTTCCTGCTATAAATTTCCCTCCAAGCATTGCTTTTGTTATATCACAGAAGTTTTTGTATGCTGTGTTTTCATTTTCATTTATTTCAAGTATTTTCTAATTTCTCTTGTTCTTCTTTGATTCATGGTTATTTAGGTGTATTGCTGTTTAATTTTCATATATTTGTAAACTTTGCAAATTTTCTTCTGGAGAGTATATATTCTGTTATTGTTAGGTATAGCATACAATAGATGTCTGTTAGGTCTAGCTGGTTTATAGTGTTGTTGAAGTTCCCTATTGCTGATATTCTATCTAGTTGTTCTATCCATTATTGAAAATGGGATATCATTCCAACTATTGTTGTTGAATTGTCAATTTTTGGCTTCAATTCTGTCAGTTTTGTTTCATGTATTCTGGGCCTCTGTTGTTAAGTGCATATATGTTTATAATTGTTCCTTTTATCGTTATAAAATGTACTTCTTTGTCTCTAGTAAAGATATTTTGTCTTAAAATCTATTTCATCTGATTATTAGTACAGCTACTCCAGGTCTATTTGGGTTATGATTTACATGACATACCATTTCCCATTCTTTCGCTTTCAACCTATTTGTGTTTTTGAATCTAAACTGTCTCTTATAGACAGTGTATGGTTAGGTCACTTTTTTATGCATTATGCCATCTTCGTCTTATATTTGAAATGGTTAAATCATTTAAATTTATTGTAATTACTTATAAGATAGAATTTATATTTGCTATTTGTTGTATGTATGCTGTCTTTTTGTTCCTCTATTTCTCCTTTACTTTCTATTTTTGATGTGAATTGGTATTTTTTAGTGTATTATTTTAATTCTCCTGTAATTTCTTTTGCTATATATTTTTTGAGTTATTTTCTTAGCAGTTGTCATGGAGATTAGAATGACCATATTAATTTATAACCATCTAGTTTAGATTAATACCAACCTAATTTCAATATTATATGACAACTTCATTTCCACAGAGCTTCATTCCCTGCCCCCTTTTTTGTTTTGTTATTTTCATATAAATTACATCATTATATATTGTGTGCCACCAACATAGATTTATAATTGCAGTTGTCTCTTAAATCAGTTAGGAGAAAAAAAAGAGTTACAAACAAAAAATACATTTACGCTGTCTTTTTTATCTATGTAGTCACCTGTAGAGGTGCTTTTTATTTTTTCATGTAGATTTGAGTTACTGTCTAGTATCTCTTTATTTCATTCTGAAGGGACTCTTCTAATATTTCTCATAGGGCAGACTTGGCTGGCAACAAATTATCTCAGTTTTTGTTTATCTGGGAATGTTATAATTTTTTCTTCAGTTTTTAAAAATAGTTTTTCTTGTTTTAGAATTGTTAGTTGACAATCTTTTCCCTTGAATATTATTTCATTGCCATCTGTGCTTTGTGGCTTCTGCTGAGAAATCAGCTGTTCATCTTATTGGAGATCTCTTCCATGTAATGAGTCATTTCTCTCTTGCCACTTTCAACATTCTCCATTTGTCTTGGGTCTTTTGACAGTTTGACTATGATGTGTCTAGTTGGAAGTTTCTTTGAATTTGTCCTACTTAGAATTAATTGAGCTTCTTGAATATGTATATTAATGTTCATATTCATAGTGTTTCACAAATTCGGAACATTTAGGCTGTTACTTTCTTTATATTTTCTTCAAATATATGTTCTATGCCTATTCTCTCTTCTCATTCTTTTGGGACTCCCATTATGCATGTGTTTAATATCCTTAATGGTGTTTCACAGGTTTCTAAGGCTCTATTGATTTTTCTTTATTATTTCTTCTTTCTGTTCCTTGTACTGGATAATCTCAATCAAACTGTCTTCAAATTCATTGGTTCTTTCTTCTGCCTATTCATATCTGCTGTTGAGCCCTTGTAGTAAATTTTTCATTTCATTCATTATAACTTTCAACTTCAGAATTTGTCTCTTTAAAGTAATTTTTTATCTCTCCACTGATATTTGCTGAGACATCATCTTCACACTTTTTTTTGTTACTTGAGAATAGTTAAAAATAGCTAATTTAAAATCTTTGCCAGTCAAATTTATAGACAGTCTCAGAAATAGTTACTTTTGATAATTTTTTTTTTTTTTTTTTTTTTTGAGACAGAGTCTCGCTTTGTTGCCCGGGCTAGAGTGAGTGCCGTGGCGTCAGCCTAGCTCACAGCAACCTCAAACTCCTGGGCTTAAGCGATCCTACCGTCTCAGCCTCCCGACTAGCTGGGACTACAGGCATGCACCACTATGCCCGGCTATTTTTTCTATATATATTTTAGTTGGCCAGATAATTTCTTTCTATTTTTAGTAGAGACGGGGTCTCGCTCTTGCTCAGGCTGGTCTCGAACTCCTGACCTTGAGCGATCCACCCGCCTCGGCCTCCCAGAGTGCTAGGATTACAGGCGTGAGCCACCGCG
This sequence comes from Eulemur rufifrons, assembly GCF_041146395.1. Lineage (NCBI taxonomy): Eukaryota > Metazoa > Chordata > Mammalia > Primates > Lemuridae > Eulemur > Eulemur rufifrons. Next base: position 103,725,929 of record NC_090989.1, read on the forward strand.
CCCAGCCTACTTTTGATAATTTTTATTAACTCTGTGTATGAGGCCATACTTTTTTGTTACTTTGTATGTCTCATAACTTTTTGTTGAAAATTGGGCATTTTAACTAATATAAATTGGCAACTCTTAAAATCATATTTTTCCTTCTCTTAAGACTTTGTTGTTTTGCTGTTTGTTGTTGTTATTATTGGTTATTTGTTTACTGACATTATGAACTGATTTTATACAATATGTATTCTTTGCTGTATGTGGCCACTAAAGTTTCTGCTCAGTTAGCTTAGTTGTCAGCTAATGATTGGACAAAGACTTCCTCAAATGCCCAGAACCAATATGTCTTGTGGACTTTGACAATGGGATCTCTCTGTGTGTTGGGGCATACTTTTAACACTCAGCCAGGCAGTTGACAAGCCTACCTTACTCTTTACTTCCTGCTTTGAGCCTCTAGGCTATCCAGAGGTGAAAATTTAGGGCCTTTTTAGGCCTTTCCTAAACATGCCCATGGTTGTGGGCATGCACACAGCTGAACACATGCACATAGCATTCTAGATTCCCAGGGATATGTAAAGCTTCTCAAAGCCCCTATGGATGTTCCCTAACTTCCCCTTTTAAACTTTTTAGTTAGCCTATTGTTCATGCTAACTGTTATCCAGGCAAACATGATGTTAAATAATTGGCTCTAATTGTTTTCAAAAAATGCTCTGGGAGCAGGTACTTTTCACACCGAATAAACTCTGAGTCTAGTCAAATAAAGACAGTCTTACAAGGGAGATCTTTGAGAGAACCACCAGACAGATCAAACAATGACAATTCTCTGAAGATGAGACTTTGAAAGAGAGCTTTACCCTACTTTGTCCCATCTGGTGGCTGCTAGGCTGCTGGTTTTCACTGAGATTGTGGGATATTGGTTTTCAAGGCTACTGTGGAGAATTTGGAGATGGGGGAGATAGAAATAGGAAAAATTAAAACATCACAAATCTTGCTATTCTTACTGAGATTCAGGCTCTCCCAATTGTTGTAAGCCTTGGATTAGTTTCCAGAATTCTGAAAAATTGATTCAGAAATTTTAGCCAGTTTTCTTGGTGCTCTTATGGAGGGGAAAAATTTTGGAGGCCCTTAATCCTCCAATTTTGCTAATGTCATTCTCTTTTATTTGATCATTTCCTGATCTACAGTTTATTCTAGTGTTACCAGTAATTGAATACATTGTAAAGTGTTGTCCATATAAAGATATGAGGCTAACATAGTTAAGATCATTTTATTACTTAATACTTTAAGTATTGCCATAAGTAAACCTTTGTTTAGAGTGCAAACTAAGTTACGCTGTATTGCCTTTATTGTTCCACCCACCCACACCCCCCATTCAGGAATTTTGATTTATCTTGAATTAGGAATCAAGCACCACATGTACTCACCATCAAATTGGTTTCACTGATCATCACCTAAGAGCACATTTAGGAATAACATTGATCGGGTGTCCGGCAGATGTGGGTGGGGGAGGGGATGGGTGTATACATACATAATGAGTGTGATGCGCACTGTCTAGGGGATGGACACGCTTGAAGCTCTGACTTGGGAGGGTGGGGGGGCAAAGGCAATATACCTAACCTAAACTTTTGTACTCCCACAATATGCTGAAATAAGAATAAAAAAAAAAAGAAAAAAAAGGAATCAAATATTTGAATTTTTATCTCCAGTACCCTAGAAAAATCTCGTGTCACCTTGAGAATAAGAAATTTGAGAGCTAAACCTTGAAAAGAGTATGCAAAGTGAGGTAGAAAATGTTTCTAATTAGTATGTCCTATGAGGAAGATTAGAAATTGGTCAAATATAGGCCCTTGCATTTACGAGTTTGAAGTAAAACCCGTCTATTAATGAATAAAACATTTTTTGAATAAATATTTTATATACATATATATATATTTTTAATTTACTGATGGGATACCCAGGAAATTGGATTCTAGATTGAACCCTTTACCGAAGTCTGGGCAATTCATGTTCATTAAATTAGTTTTTTCTTTTCTTTCCTTTCTATAGAAAAGAAGAAAAATAAATGATGAATTATAAAGCAATCCCTCCCATACTCCAAATTAATAGTAATAATGTTAATAATAGTCAATTTTATACCAAATAAGAAAGCTTAAGATAATTGAAATGGAAATGGGTATTTAAAATGTAGAAACCTTTTCATATGTTCTATTTTCATACATTTTAGGCAAATTATTTTACTCTAGTATATATGTTAGTTTGTGCTCTTTGTGGGTGCCTCATTGTTTCTTTTAAATGTGCTTTTTCTTTAGATAATTATTATTCATTTGAGCCTTTTAATTAAAAATTTTTGTATTTATGTGAGATCAGTGACTGCTTTCTTCTATCTCTGTCTCTTCCTTGCCCTCAATTAACCTTTCTAAAATACATTATTATTAATATTAAAGAATATCCAACTTTACCAGATAAGCAAGGGATTTTTGTTACATAGACAATACATAGTTTCTCTGTTTACCTGGTATATTCAGGCATTTTTTTCAATATTAAACAGTATATTGAAGTATATTGAGAGAGAGAGAGAGAATTTGGCATAAATGACATAAACAAGCCAAATTGTTGGCTGCACATTCTAATCTATAGGTGTATTACTTGAGGTAGAAAATCAAATGTTCTCCTTGCTTGTGGGTATGGAACTGGATTCATACAACAGCAAGAAGTTCAAAATGGCAGAAGCATCACTGCAGATGGGAGAATACAGAGATGAGACTTTTTAGGTGTCTAAACAAGGAGTTCAGACTTTTATTCTCTAGGAGATGAAGAACTATTGATGGATTCTGAGCAGTAATGAAACATGGTCATTTGTAGGAAAACTTTGCTCTTGAACCTCTGTAGAGATGGATTTAATCAGCCAAGACCTATCTTTAGAGGTAGACTCCCTTAATCTTATGTTGGATTTTGTTTTGCAGTTGGTCGCAGGGTCACTTTGCAAAACTTTTCCATCCAGACTTTGAAATTCAAGTTATTCCAATGAGAATCTATTCTAGACAATAGTCTAGGTCATGTTACATAAACCAGGTTGGACTTTGAAAAATGAAATGTCCTATTTTTATACATTGCTAATAACAACAACAAGCTTATGAATGCTCCCTGAAAATTCTAGGCCATGCCACAGAATCTTTATTGTTTTAGTACATTTGTAATAACATTTTCTGTTTTTAGAATAGTTCAACGGAAGGGGCACCATTTCATTTATTTTATCTTTTGCATCTGTAGTGTAATAAAGAACTGTCTCTATTTCACATAACTTTTTCATTTCATTTTTATGCAACTCCCATGGCTAAGAATTATTATCCTCATTTTAAAATTAAAGAAGCTGATACCCAGGTTAAGCAACTTGGCTTTCATTGCAGAAATAGTAGAGATGGAATTTGAACCCAGGTCTCTTCAACACCGAAGTCCTATCTTTCCAATATATCACCCTCCCTCCTTGATAGAACTTGTCTAGTTGCAATATTATTTTTTTCTCTGTACACCCCCTTCACTGAACATTTTCTTCATGGTACCTGAAAGCATTATGTGTATTAAAAATCTGCATATCTCTGCATTAGGGTAACTCAACTTACTTAATTGTTTGGGTCATGTAGCCCCTTGTTTCCTTCATTATAACAGGTTAAAGAAGAGCCAGAGGAGTTCTGCTTTCCAATGACTTACATCACTCTGCAGACAATTGGCAGCCAGGGGAGGGGCAGCTGCCACGCTCTTCAGATAGCTCTCTATTTAAAGTTCAAAGAGACTGGGTAACAATAAGGAAGAGGTAAGCGTGGCTCTGACCAAGCCACTCGAGAACAGGAATAATGGCTGAAAAAGGTACGATTTAAGGCATCAAATTCTCTTGGAAAAATGGCTTCCAGACTGGTTTATTTATGTTTCTTGGTGTTTCCAGTCATTCTGAAGATTGTGGTATCTCTGCTAAAGTATCATTAGCAATATATGTTAGTGTGGCTGCAAAAAATACATTAGATATGTAATTTATGGACCATGCTTATAGGTTATGAATAATTTTGAAAGGATTAATCAAACAAAAGAACTTAATTTTGTCCATGCTTAATTTGAAAGGTGAGTTAGAAATCAGTTATTCTCCAGTGTTGTATTGGAGTGTGCTGGACAAGAAGTAAGGACAGTTGAGTTCTGTGTCAGATCTGCTACTAAATGGCCATGTGAGTTTGGAGAAGTCTCTCTACCCCTGTGAGCCTGTTTAATGACTGTAAAATGAGCATATTGGGCTTAGTCATCTTCAGTATGCTCCATATATAACATTTTTCTGGTTTTAAGTTATTTTTATATTTATATAAAGTAATTGACTTATATGACAGAGCTGGTTGGATATATACTGTCTAAGAAACAGTTTTTAAATATCTACAGGAATTTTTGCTTTTAATCCTGACAACCTCATGAGATATGAATATTATCATCATCCCCATTTTTCAGATAAGAAAACTGAGACATACAAGTTTAGCAACTTGTCCATGATCACTAAGGAGTGGTGGCACCAGGTCTTGAACTTAGACAGTCTTGTCACAGAGTGCAGTTTCCTTAAGAACACTTTCAGCTGTAACTACTTTGGTATGCTCAGAACTAAACAAGAGAGAAGCATTTTGAAATTACTCTTCATGTTTAAAGAGAGGTTTTGTTCTTAGTTGCGCTAGTAATACAAGTGACATAGGCAAAGTATGTTGTGTTCTTATGTATTCCTATTTCAAAACAATGCCACAGGTTGTGGTAAAATTCAAAATATTAGTGTTAAAAACACATTAATGCATGTATACTTTGAGTGGTAAAATGCACAGTAAGTTGTACTGTTTTGCAAGGAATAGTAAATAATGGCATATTGCCTTTTAGGGCTTTATTACATGTAAATTTTGTTAAAACATGCTTATGTTACACTTTATTAAAATATGCATGTATAAAATATTTACAAATGCTCGCTCAAAATATCGATATTAATTTTCAAATTCTTTGAAATTAGGAAAAATACTAAGCCACATACATGAACAGTTTAAAAAAAATTACTGTTTTGTGCTTCCACTGTAATGGCACCTTAATTCATAAGAAGGCTTTTGTCCAAATGAAAGTAAAAGGCATCTCATAATGTTTTTTCATCCTTAAAGCAATATCACATGGCAGGTAAAGAAGAAAGTTTTTCATCTAGTTGTTAATTCCTATTCAAGGTCACGAAGAGATGGAGAAGCAAGGAAAGGCTGTTGAATCTGTCAGTTAAGAGAGACTCCATGTTTTGTAGTTTTCACCTCTGTCACATTTAGGAATAACATTAATCTGGTGTTGGGCAGATGTGGGTGGGGGAGGGGATGGGTGTATACATACGTAATGAGTGCCATGCGCACCATCTAGGGGATGGACACGCTTGAAGCTCTGACTTGGGGTGGGGGGGAAGGGAAATATACATAACCTAAACTTTTGTACTCCCATAATGTGCTGAAATAAAAAAAAAAGAGAGACTCCAACACTTTTGGAAAATAGAGTTAAAATATTAAGATTCATTTCAACTTCAGAAACTTTGATTTATAAGAGTGTCTTCCAATTTTAGAAGTGTCTCATCCCCTGATGATTTTATTTTAATAGCATTTTAAAAATTTCACATATTAAAATGATGGAAATTGTAATAGGAGTGCAATTGTTAGGAATATGCTTTCTTTTTCTTTGTTAGCTAATGGCATAAGATCTAACTGTACTTTCAATTAAGAATCTATCTGAGCCTTTAACACAGGGACATTAATTCTATACAATGTCTCTGTGTTGTTTCTAAATCGTTCTGTGTGATGTATATGTGGATGTGTGTGTGTGTGTGTGTGTGTGTGCACTTGCTTGAAAGAACAAGATTGAGGTGCAGTGAATATTTTAAAAAGGCACTTTTATAAATTGCTTTTTACAAGTAAGAATACAAATAGGAGGCACAGGCGGAATCATGTATGCAAATGTCATTTATATGTGTGTTGGATTGTTACTGCCCATAGATTCTGGTTCAGTGCTGGTTGTTATATTGAACCATAATAAAAAACAGAATCTCTTTCTTAAGTTAAGAATCATTATATAAGGTATGATGCTTTCCTTTTCCTGTGATATTTAAGATTAAAGTCAGCTATTGAGGCCAAGAAAAATTCTCAACACCTTTCCCTATGTTATGATTATTTAGTAGGAATTAGCCCAGAGTTATATTAGATTGTTTTTATGTAAACAGCTGTTCTATGTGCTATTGCACAAGTGCATGAATGTGTTGTGTATACACTACACACAACATGGTGGTTAGATATTACAAAGCTTTGCATATATTTTATATCATTTGATCCTCAGAACAACTCCAGGAGGTAGATATCACAAGTTTCATTATCCATACTTTATAAATGGAGAAGTTCAGCTCAGAATTGCTCAAGGTCACATAACTGGTTTGAACCCAGGTCTTCTATTCCATCACCTGGGGATCATGACTTAGTCACAAGTATCCTGTGTAGAAAAGAAAAAAAATTATGTATGGGTATGACTAAAGAAAATATATATATATATATTTGATATTATCAAGTTCCTCTTATTCTCTTGACTCAGAAAATTTAATACCAAAATGATCTACCTAATCTGTTTTCTTTTGTTTACTTTTCAGCAGCGTCCACATTTTCACACCTTCTGGTTCCTATTCTTCTCCTGATTGGCTGGATTGTGGGCTGCATCATAATGGTTTATGTTGTCTTCTCATAGAAAAGTAAGGATTTAACAATTGAGTATGGTTGTTCATAGTATAAATTACTCCAAAAGTAATCTTTTCCATTTTACTAATGGAACATTTTGTCATTCAGGCAAGAAGACATCAGATTGACATCATTTAGAAGAATTAAGAAAAACATGAACATGACTGATTATTAAATGTGTCTCATGTTAAATAACTGCAATGTTTGACATCACTTTATAAACTTGGATTATAAGCTAGCAACTTGATGTTGAAAATAATTTCTCCAGGAACTCGTTTGAACTTCTGAGGCACAAAAAAGAAATATAGAAAATTACATTAGAAAATTACATTATTTTTCTAATTACATTAGAAAAAGATTTGCCCCTCCCTAAAGAACACTATAGAGAAAATGAGTTAGAGATAAGAACAGACAATTCACAAGAAACAAAATGTCCATGTTAACTTGCCCTTAATCTCTTGTTCATAATAGAGAAATGTAATTAAAACTACACTAAGGTAACATTGCTCACTTATCAGATGGGAAAAAAATAAAGATGTTTGACAACATATGTGTTGGCTGTGGGGAAACAAGCACTCTCACACATTGTCTTTGAGAATTCAAAATGATACATTTTTGGGGGGTGTTTGGCAGTTACTATGTATCAAAATGACATATATATTTAACTTTTGACCCAGCTATCCCTATTCTAAGAATATGGCAATCCCCACAGGTACACCGGCAAAAATACAAAATGGCATATACACAAGGCCATTCATTCCAGCATAACTTGTTACAGCAAAAACCTGAAAACAAGCCAAATGTCCATTAATAGAGGACTGATTGAAGAAACTGTGATATATCTACATAATGTGGCACTTATGCAGGTATAAAAAGGAATAAAGAGTGTCTTTCTATACTGATATGATATGGTCTCCAAGACAAAGTGTTAAGTGAAAAAGCCAAGTATAGAACTATGTATGCTACTTTTTTTTGTAAGAAAAGGAGGGGCTGTTCCATTATGTAGATATATTTACTTAATTAAAATATTAAAACTGAAGAGACACAAATGGAGGCTAGATATCTCTGAATGTACCTTGTTTTATAGTTTTCATTTTTGGAATCATGTAAATATTTTATAAATTAACAAGAAAAAAGTAAACCCTCCAAATATAAAAGAAACCAAAACAAATCTAATAATATATCCTGTTGGTGGCATAACCATAGAAAGAAAAGAAATATTTCAAGTAACTTTAAAACACAGTAGGCCGGGCGCAGTGGCTCATGCCTGTAATCTTAGCACTCTGGGAGGCTGAGGCGGGCGGATTGTTTGAGCTCAGGAGTTTGAGACCAGCCTGAGCAAGAGCAAGACCCTGTCTCTACTAAAAATAGAAAGAAATTATATGGACAGCTAAAAAAATATATATATAGAAAAAATTAGCCAGGCATGGTGGCACATTCCTGTAGTCCCAGCTACTCGGGAGGCTGAGGCAGGAGGATTGCTTGAGCCCAGGAGTTTGAGGTTGCTGTGAGCTAGGCTGACGCCACGGCACTCACTCTAGCCCGGGCAACAGAGAGAGACTCTGTCTCAAAAAAAAAAAAAAAAAAAAAAAAACCCACGGTAGATTTAACTGCAAATCTCCTATGGGATAAAAATTTTGAACACATTCAGTAATCTTTTTGTTAGCAGTAAAGGTATTGATACTGTTGGTTTTGAAATTCACATCATCAGCATAAAAGTCAAATAAATACCAGGTGATCTTAAGTTAGAATTGCAAATATCAGTATAAACTAATTATTTGTTTACCTTCTTCTAAAAGATGTCCATCCTAGCTCTGCCCACTGAGAAAGTCTAGCGGGGATGAGAATCCTCACACTGTCATTGTGGACTCTAAGTACCAGTCTCCATTCAAGGGAGGCAGGGATCCCTGCCCTCGCCTGGCACAGGAAATGTACAATATAATTTATAATTTTATACTGAATTCATTAGTCCAAGGACACCTACACCCATTGATCAATTTAACATGACAAAATATTATGACTGGACATTGAGTGCCTCCTGATAGGGTACAGTAGAAAGTACGCAGTGTCACCCCTACAGTATTCTTGCCAAAACAAGTCAACTTGAAGTGGAACAAGTTTCTGGTCAATCTACCAGGCTGCTCTAAACAAAATCACGAGGATACATTCAGCCAAGTCTAGAGTGTGGAAAATTATAAAGGACACATGACCTGGTTTTTCCAAGAAGTAACTAGAATTAAGAAGTGAGGTGGGGAAGGTGAAACTATCACAGAATAAGAAAGACTAAAAAGGATAGCAAACAAATACAATGTATGGCTTAACTACAAAAAAAGACATGTTTTTGTATTTCAGTGATAAAGATATTAAGGAATTGTTATTAATTTGTTCACATATGCTAGGGTTTGGTTATGGTTTGTTTATCCCTGCCAAGTCTCACGTTGAAATTTAATCTCAGTGTGGTAGTGTTAGAGGTGGGGCCTAGTGGGAGGTGTCTGGGTTATGGGGCAGATCCCTCATGAATGGTGTGGTGAGTGAGTTCTCACTCTCTCAAAACTGAATTGGTTCTGGGGTAATGGATTAGTTTTCTGGAGGGTAGGTGTTATACAGCCAGGATGCCCCTTGGGGTTGGTCCCTCTTTACATATGCCCACTTTCCCCTTTGACCTTTTCCACCCTGTTTTGACTCAGCACAATAGCTCTCACCAGAAGCCGAGCAGATGCTGGCGCCATGATTCTTGCATATCCAGCAGAACCATGAGCTAAATAAACCTCTTTTCTTTATAAATTACCCAGCCTCAGGTATTCCTTTATAGCAACACAAAATGGACTAAGACATTATAACAATGACAATTGGCAGTGAAAAAGAAAAGGCTCTTATCTACTAGAGATACATATCGAAATATTTGCTGGTCACACGACAGGATGTCCTTGCCTTAAAATATTGCCTTAAAATACTACCATACAAAACAAACTCAAAAATAAAGTGGGAGATATTAAATAAGATAGGCAAGATGTTGATATTTATTTAGGCTAAGTGATGATTTCATTAGGATTTATTATACTCTTTGTTCTGCTTTTGTGAATATTTAAACATTTTTATAAGAAGTTTGTTTCTTTTTTCCTGCTAATGACTCCATGTTGGGAACTGCAACTAGAGTAAATAAACAAAATAACATAAGTTAAAACAGGGCTGTTCCTGAACCTCATCCCTAGAAATTCTGATGCAGCAGGTGTGAACAGGGGCCAGGACTGCATTTTAACAAATTCCTCCAGGGATTCTTGTGCACACAGAAATTTAAGAACCATTGCTTTACAGAAATCATCAGACTTTAGTGCACATCAGCGCCCCCTGGAGTCCATGTTAAAACACCAATTGCTGGGCCTCATTCTCAGAGTTTCTGATTCAGGAGATCTGGGGTGGGAGCCTGTGAACTTAATTTTTAATACATTTTCAGGTGATACTGATGCTGCTGCCCGAGGATCCGTATTTTGAGAACCATTGCTCTAGAAGGGATCTGAGTTTTTCCTCATAACTTTAGCACCCTCTTCCATTCAAATAATTTTTCAACAGAAATCAATGCTCTTATCAAAAAGTTAGAGAAAGTTTTTGCTGTGCTCATTGATTCTTATCTTTTAAACTTGGTTAAATGTTTCAAAAAGGCTTCTTAAGAATATTCTATTTAAAGCAATATTTATAAAATTTAAACAAAAAATGTATACAAAATTAGGCTCAACTATTTTCATTGATGACTTGACCTAATTTTAGTTTTCTCCAGACCTGAAAAACAAAAAAAACCTGAACTCATCTTGAATTAGAGGTCTGCTGGAGTTGATTCCTACAGGCTTGTGACAACTGATTGTTAACATTTTCAGGAATTTTGTGAGTTAGTCAGTGTCTCATTGGTACCTTGAAATTGGCCATGGTGGAGTATGTGCACCACAGAAATCAGTAAGTGCCTCCTTCCACTGAACAGCCGGGTTCTAAACATTCACCAGCACATCACTACCTCGAATCCTTTTGACTTATCTGTTGCTTATATAGCTTTGCCAGGGATTCAAGACCAACAACTTTTTAAAAAAAAATCTGCTTGAGGTAATTAAAAAGATGGTCTCTCCAGTTACTTGAACTCTTTTTGTGCTATAGACTTTAATGAGAAACGTGTGAAAGCTATAAACTCTCCCAGAAACCATATATTCACACAGAGTTGTAGGTACTATTTCAAGGTGTTCATTGACCTCCTGAAATTCATGGAAAAGACACCCTAGGTTAAGCAGCTCCTCAAGTGTCTCCCGCTTTCTGAAGCCTTTAGGCTTCTTCACAACTTGTCTCTGGTTTCACTTTGAGTTAAAGACATGACCTCATATTTAAGCTTTATTCCTAGCTACAGACTATTTTTCTTTTTTAAAAGTAATTATTCATTTAATTGACAAAAATGGTATCTATCTATGGTATACAACATAATGTTTTGATATATGTGTGTGTGTGTGTGTGTGTGTGTATAAATTGTTGGATGACTAAATCATGCTAGTTAACATATCCATCATATCCGTGTCCTCACATGCTTACTTTTTTTTTTTTTTTTTTTGTGGTGAGAACACTGAAAGTCTACTCTTTTGCCAGGTGTGGTGTTGCATACCTGTAGACCCAGCTACTCAGGAGGCTGAGGCAGGAGGGCTGCTTCAGCTCAGGAGTTAGGGGCTGTAGTGTACTATGATTACACCTGTGAATAACCATGGCACTCCAGCCTGGGCAACATAGCAAGATCCTGTCTCAAAAACAAATGCTACTCTCAGTAATTTCCAAGTGTGTAATACATTGTTATTAAGTATAATCTCTATGTTGTACAATAGATCTTCTGAACTTATTTCTCCTGTCTAACTGAAATTTTGTATCCTTTGATCAACATCTCCAATTCCCATCTACTCCTCCCCAAGGCCCTTGTAACCACCATTCTACTCTCTGCTTCTCTGTGTTCAACTTTTTTAGATTCCACATGTAAGTGAGATGATTTGGTATTTGTCCTTCTGTGCCTGGCCTATTTCACTTAGCATAGTGTCTTCCAGGTTCACCCATGTTGCCACAAATGACAGGATTTCCTTCTTTTTAAGGCCGAATAGTAGTCCATTGTATATTTATACCACATTTTCTTTATCCATTCATCCTTTGATGGACACTTAGATGGATTCCATGTTTTGGCTATTGTGAATAATGCTGCAATTAACATGAGAATCTAGATATCTTTTCAGCATACTGTTTTTATTTCCTTTGGAAATGTATCCAGTAGTGGGAGGGCTGGATCGTATGGTAGTTCTATTTTTAATTTTTGAAGAACCTCTGTACTATTTTCCATAATGGCAGAGTGAATGTTTCTATTCTTTCTACTGACACCACTTGGCACCATCAGTCAGCTTTCTTACACCTCAGGGTCCCAGCAATTTGTTTATTATACAGGCAAGGCTAGAAAGCAAAAGATTGTGGCGACCTATATCCTATGTTTGTCAGAATACTTTCCTTTCTTTAGTCTGAAGTATTATTCTCCACATGCACTGGTCCTTTAATTTAGCTCTCTGAAGCTATAGCATATCTCATTTCTTGTTCAAATGTGTGCTCAACTTTTCTCTGAAACACAAAAAGTTTCAGCTTTCCCATAAATCTTTACATTCTACCTCTGACAAAGACTTTCTTATTTCAAGAGCTCAATATTCTTTTCTCCAGCACTTTAAAACAGATTGTAACATTGTTTTTAAGCAGCAATAGAAATGAATTTTTCTATAATAAGTATTTTAATTCCATGTTTCCACAGCCAACCTGATCATTTTCTCAGAGAACAAAGGAAACTTAGTACAGTGAAAAGAATAAAAGTTTTGGAAGTCAGATAATTTTATCCTAACTTGGGAGTCCCTGGAGTAGCTAATTAATCTTTCTAACCTTAACTTTCTCAACCATGAAAGAGGAATAATAATATTTTCATGGGATTGTTGTGAAGACTGCAGTGTTTTCTAAACCTTCCTGATTTGAATCAACTGAGTCATTTGTTAAAAATGCAAATTCTTGAGCTCCTTCTCTGGAGATTCCATTTCAGTAGGTCTGAAGAGGGCCTATTAAACAAAATCAGCTCCTCAGGTGATTTTTATCATCACAGAAGTTTGGAAAACACATTTATAATGTGCGTGCATGTGTAGGCATTACTTCCATATAAACCCAGCTCCATGACAGTTTATATTGGTGAGCTTTTCTGTTTATTGCTGCAAGAAGAAATTAACACTTTATTATGTTGTGTAAGGTTATATTATGTTTTATATTATATGATGTATAATGATAATACTTCATATTATTTTGTCACTAATATTTCCATATATGTGAATCATATTTTCCCCATTATAGTTTTTTTGGGTTTTTTTTTTTTCTTTTGAGACAGGGTCTTGCTCTGTTGCCCAGGCTGGAGTGCAGTGGCATCATGATAGCTGACTACAACTTCACACTCCTGAGCTTCCGTGATCCTCCTGCCTCAGCCTCCCTAGTAGCTGGGAATACAGGCATAAGCTACCACACCACCAATATTTTCCTTATTAAATATTAAGTTCTTCATAGGTGAATTCATTTCTCATCTTCCTGGCTCATACATAGAATATAGTTCAAAATCGGCAGCTAATAAATATCTGTCAAATGGGTGATTAATTCATTTTCTTCTTACAATAATCTTGAATACACAATGTTAATGTTCTAACTCTAAACACTAAAGATATTGTTGGGGGCAATTTAATCTGGATTGGAATTTTCAAAGAAATGATTAGTATTCTTTGAGCAATAGGTTTAGGTAGGTGATTGCATATAGACCTCACAAGGCATAATAGCTTATATGTTTTCCAAAATATTTAGCTTACATTCCATCAAAGTGCAGATATGACTATTTGAGAAGATGATTATAATGAGTTAACTGTTCCTTAAAATTTTTTGATTGCATTGATGCCCATGGTTAAAAACTTCCCAGGTTATGCTCCCCCACCCCAAAACATATACCAGATGTTAGAGCTGAGAAATATTACTTTCTCTACCCCTATATTAGAACATAAAATATAAAAATCACTGGAAGAAAGTTTTTTATTCCTCTCTGTGACTGGGGAAAGAGATAAATCCCAATGAGTTTTGAAATGTCTAATGAAACTCGCTATGAGTTACCAAGCCTGGTAGAGCTGAGAAAATTCCCTAGAGGACAGAATCCTAGAGGAGAGATCCCTGTGCACAAACACAAGTAACATTTTCAAGGAAAATCTATCTATAGATCTTGTAATAAAATAAATCTTAATTTCTCTTTTATTTTGTGAGGATGCACTCAAAACTCATATTTTTGCTTACTGCAGTTTTCAAACATTCCCTCTCTCTTTTTCTTTCTTTTCTATTTTGGACAGGCAGAGGAGTTAGGCTTAATATATAAATATACATTAGCCTAAGATTCCTTTAGAGGAAAGAAAATAACACCAAAAGCAGAAGAATAATATTTTGATTTGATAATTTTCCAGAGAAAGAGAAGAATGAACATTTTATTTTTATTCCACTCTCTTTTGAAAGTGATTCTTGGTTTGCAAAAGTGAGATAGGTATGCAATTTCATATTAAATTATCTGAACAAATTGTCTGAATGAAGAGCTATGGTTTTCTTGGAAGGGCAGGACTATTCCAGGGTTTAGGCTTTGTTCATTATCCTAGATTTAAGCCCATTTTCAGTCATTTTCTTGGGTTGAGCAGACAGGCCCTTATAAATTTAAAATTCCAAATGACACAGATATGTATCTGACAAAGTTCTTTTTTTGGAACTTATGCCTATGAATATTAAAGGAAATAGAATATTGATTGGAATCCTGATGCTGAATGAAACAGGGTCAAGGAGAAACTGCTTTTCATTGTTGTAAGTTACCTGCTTTGTAAAATTGGTTCAGAATTGGAGAGTCAATGGAAATAGGTTTTTTTGTGATTTGCATATTGATATGCTCAAAATCCCTAAACGGGCACCTTATGCATCTTATCTCACCCCTATATTGTGAGGTGTCCTCAGAGGAGGATGCATTTTTACTTAGAAAACACATTTCCTTAGTATAATAAACATAGATATCTCATCAGGATGTTACAGACATTGGGCACACTTTTCATTATCCTGCTAAAGCTATAAACTTGCTTTTGAGTCTGTTGACAATAATGGTGTCAACCTGATGGATAGATTGCTTTGGAGTCCGAATGCTATCACCTCTTCAAGCATGTGGCCAGATTCATTCAATTTTGTTTTTCTCTTGCTTTTTGTTCTTGTCTTTTTATTTACTATTCTCTCCCCTTTCTCTTTCTACCAACACTTTGCTGGTCTCAGTGGGCTCTGGGGAGTAATGGGATCACCTTAAGAATGGTAATTTAAAGTTTCCTGGCTCTGCCTCCTCCCCTGAAGAAGCCAGGAGGGTTTTAAGTAGGCTGATGTGTGTGTGTGTGTGTGTGTGTGCGTGTGTGTGTATAAATATATGAGTTCTGTCCAGAAAGTAACCAGCCATTGTTAATATAATGAGGATGGTTTGCTCAACATCAAGGTAACCTGGCAGCCAAGGTGAGTGCACTGGAATGCGCATGTGTGAACGATGATTTCACTGCACTAGTCAGTGGGGTGCTAGACACCCTTGAGTGAGCACGTGTACTGTGTGGCCTTCACATTCAAAATGACTGAGCGAGTACAGCAATAGAACTGCATTAAATTTTGTGTTAAGCCTCAACAATCCTCTGCAGAAACTATTCGGATGATTCAGAAGGCTTTCGGGGATGATGCAATGAGTGCAGTGCAAATAAAAGTGTGGCACAAATGCTTCAAAGATGGTCAAGAATCTGTTGAAAGAGATCCACGTTCTGGAAGGCTTGCAACAAGGAGAACACCTGAGAATGTTGAACGTGTACAGGTTAGGTTAAGAGACGCTGGGAGCACTGTGGGAGGTCCCAAGGTGCCTACTTTGAAGGGGACTGAGGAGTATTGTCCTACATACGACGTTTCTTGTATCTTGTATCTTCTTCAGTAAATGTTTCTGTTTTTCATATTACATGGCTGGATACTTTCTGGACAGACCTCCTATATACCTATATTCCTTCTAGTCAGCACTACTCTGCAGGATCCAGTAGTTTCTCCCAGGCACCATGGATGGCTCCCCATCACTCTCCATCTCTCCCATTGCATCCCTCACTGGACCTGTGTGGTGGTCTGTGCTCAAGTTGCTGTTTGTGGGGTTCTAAAGCAGTGTTGCCTGTGCCACCCTGTGCCTCAGAGCTTAGTTAATAGTTCTCTCAATTTTTATTCTTACGCTACTCTCTCCCTAGAATCCAGACATACGTCCAGAGCAGGGCCAGACAGACTCAAGTGGCACCTGCCACACCAAACTCAGAATCACTGCACCAAGCTCGTCAGGCCTGGCTCCTTTTGTGGCAGAGATGAGCTCTCCCAGGAGGCTCCTCAGGCTTATGCAAGTGTGCTTGAGTTCACTGCCCCGTTGGATCCCAGAAATGCTGAGAACTGTTTGGATCACACTTCTACTCAAGCAACATATCTGGATTCTCAGAGTCCTCTGATACAAATAAGTGGGATCAGTGATCATTTTTAAAAAGTGCTGATTTTAACCCACCCAACTAATTTTTAAAATCAATGGATTAATCAACAGTTCAAAGAGCATTACTTTAAGATTCAGTGTTTTTATACATTATCATCTTAATAAAGCCTTCTCTGACCACCCGCATCTCCACATGCACATAGACACACACACCTAGGGTTCTCTGTTCCTCCTAAGTGAGACCTTTCCCCTCTACATCTCCCAACTAGATTGAAAGTTCTTTCAGTGCAGGATGTGTGACATGTAGCATTTGCCATGCATGACAGGAAGATGTCCAATAGATATGTGCCAAATGAATGAATGAATAAATGAATAAATACCTATTAATTCATCTTTTTTATGGCTGAGTAGAACTCCATGGTATATATATACCACATTTTATTAATCCACTCATGAATTGATGGACACTTGGGTTGTTTCCACATCTTTGCCATGAATTGTGCTGCAATGAACATTCAAGTGCAGGTGTCTTTTTGATAAAATGAATTCTTTTCCTTTGGGTAAATACTCAGAAGTGGGATTGCTGGATTGAATGGTATAGGTCTACTTTTAGTTCTTTGAGGTAGCTCCATACCATTTTCCACAGAGGTTATACTAATTTGCAGTCCCACCAACAGTGTATAAGTGTTCCTTTCTCTCTGCATCCACACCAGCATCTGTTGTTTTTGGACTTTTTATAATAATAAATGCAATCCTAAATAGAGTATGGTGATATCTCATCATGGTTTTAATTTGCATGTCCCAACCTAATGGGTACTATGAACACTATTTGGGTAACGGGCACACTTATAGCCAGGACTCAAGCATTACCCAAACAAGCCATGTAACCTAAAACATTTGTACCCCCTTAATATTTTGAAATTAAAAAAAACCCTAAACATTACCTTTAACAAAATAGCCTCATGAGATTCATCAAGTGTGTGAAGCTCTTAGCACAGTGTCTAGAACTTATTAAATGTTCAATTGTGAGAGATTATTTCAGTCATTATTATCATAATTTTCCTTATGCCTTATGTATATTCTACCACTCCCTTGACTTCAAAGGATCTCTGTATCATAGAACTTAAGGTCTTAGACAGCTATGTGTGGGCTGCCTGCTTTCATTTCTGGCTTTAAGCCAGAATTGCACATTCTGTTCTAGATAAGAGCCCCTTCTTGGCCCTACCACACCCCACCTCCTTTCCCAACACCCTAAGTCATACATACAATTACCTCCTTCTAACTTTTAAATTTTGGCCCAATGTGAGCTTCCTCCAAGAGGCAAAAGAACACAGAACTTTAAACCTTTCCCTATATCTGCAGATATGGACAGTGAATTGAGGGGTTTTATGTTGTAAGCACTATACAGAGATATTCACTCAAGTGCTTGGAAAGAAAACTACAATATCCCTAGATGTCCAGCTTTTTAGATTCTTGTATATTTCTCACCAATAACAACACATGAAGATGACTCTACCTTTGCAAGATACATATGTAATAAATGAACCTCTTCTCCCTTAAAATTTCAAACAATACAGAAGGAAGTAAAAAGCTCAAATTCCTTTCATCTATCTTCAACTCTCTCTTTCTCAGAGGTAACCCCTACTAGCAGTTTAACCGTATAAATCAAAAATGATTTCAGTGTATTTACAAAATAGTTTGCACATTACAGTTACAAAAGTATTTTCTTGCATAATATCTCACTTAATTCTTATGAAAGGTAAGTATATCCAGATGTGTGAAATGAGACTTATGGAGGCTGACTTGCCCAGAGTTGCTCAGCTGGTCCCCCGTTCAGCAGAACTTGAATTCTTGACCCAGGGCTCTAAGCATGTGCCAAGTACCACCTTAAGCATTTTGCATGTGTTATCTCATTTAACCTTTATGATGGCCCTTTTAACTAGGTGTGATTATGATGTCCGTTGAAAAATGAGGCATCTGGGGTTCAGAGAGGTTAAGTAACAGGCTCTAGTCACATAGTTTTTCAGTGTCAGAAACTGAACCCAGGCAGGCCCCTTTTGAGCCTAGAGATCACTAGGCTTTGTTAGTCACTATGTTATGTATATTGCGTAGTCTTCTGCTGTGGCCAATGCCATCTCACAGTGGTATGTATTCGAGCCTGACAGACAGGGAGAAAGCATGATACTCCTACAGGAAATGATTTAGAACTTATTTATGCCATTGCACATCTCTGTATTGCTTGTATTTTTAATCTGATTAGACTATATCTTCACATACTTAAAGCACTGTGAACAGCTCTGTTTGGTGTGAGGTGCTCAGTAGCTTTGTTCTCTTTGTACCAAGACTCATGATGATTTATTTATTTTCCTACCAATCTAGATTAAATATCCACTGAGAGCAGGTGTACGGTGAGGATGATGTGAGAGCTCTGAACATCTTATTGGGGATTGTCTGTTGTGTGTATCTAGAAGGTAATGATTTTAAAATACTTCAAGTTTAGAGACGTTGCCTTGCAGCTCTAGGTTTAAATACGATACAAGAATACGCTCAAAAGTAATCCTATAGACACTGTTCTTTTTTAAAATCCCTGTGTAAATATACTCGCATTAGAGCAAAGGGAAAAAATAAATCAGTGGGCATTTCAGTGTTGAGTCTCATCCAGGAATCCAAAGACGTTTAAAAACAACAACAGCAACAGCAGTAGCAGCAGTAACAGCTCATTAATCTTTGTAACTTTATTGTCACAGATAGTGACAAGGAGAACTTTTGAGAAAGAAAAGTGGAGGGGCCTGTGAACATGTCAGGTGATAGGAGCGAAGGCGAGTCAAGGCTGAAAGCAAGGCCCTGGGGTGCATTATCTGGAGAAAAGCAGACCGGGGGTCAAGTGGTGCAAAGCTCCGTGTTACACTTTCAAACCATATCCGTGTTTTCTTTGATGTCACATTAAGAACTTCAGCTACTGAGAAGCATTTGAAACTCATTGTCTGAAATAATTTTGCTTAACTGTTATCAACTGGAATTTGTTTTTTTAGGAGGAGACCATATCCCAACTACTGAAAGCATTTGTGCCCTTCTGATTAATCATCTTAGTCTAAGAAAGCACTAAGGGAAAAGTCTGACTCAATATTCAGCCCTAGAAAATCTGGCAGAATTCCTCTGCCTTTGGGATAGCTGGTTTATTGAGTTAATGATTGTCTGGAGAGGAAGGACTTGAAGAACAATAAAAACAGAAAGGCTCAATCATCATCAATCATGCTGCAGTTAATTAGACTAATTTTTGATAAAGCTACTCTATGGGTTGTGCTTTTTTTTTTTCATGTTTGGCCCATCATTTGATAAAAGATCATAACAGAGGTGGGTTTTTGTTTGTTTTTTTACTAACAGGTTGATAAAAATGTTTTTTTCCCCTCAATTAGACCAGAGATCTGTGTAGTATAGATCATCTTTGTAATTAAGTGTCCAAAACTACATCAGCGTCTGGAGTTGTCTAGGCAGAGATTGGTTTCTCTAAAGTCAGTGTACTCTGTATTTATAAACCCCTCACACCACCTTTCTAACCCATCTCCTTACATCACTCCAAATCTTGTTTATTACTTCTAGTTCACTACCAATATGTTTGCTTCCACTAAGTTCTCTCTAAAGGACTTTTAATCATTTAGTAAAAAATAAAGAAAATAAAGTCTGCATTGGTACGCAAGTGTCCTGAAAAATAAATTTGGCAAAGTTTCCTTTTTAAAAATAACTTTTTAAAGTCCCTGGGCATTTTTTACTTCACTAGTTCTCAGAGTTTGGTCCCTGGGCAAGTAATAGCAGCATTACCTGGTAACTTGCTAGAAATGCAGCTATTTGGGTTCCAGGTCTATTGAATCAGAAACTCTGAGGGTGGGGCCCAGCACTATTTCTGGGTATGTCTGTGAGGGTTTTTACAGAGGAGATTGGTACGTGAGCCAGGGCACTGAGTGGGGAAGATCCGCCCTCAATGTGGGCAAACACCATCCAGTCGGCTGGGGGCCTGGATAGAACAAAAAAGGCAGAGAAAAGGATTTTTTTTCTCTCTCTCTCTGTCCTGGATCTGGGACACAGTTCTTCTGCCCATGGACATTACAACTCCAGGCTCTCTGGCCTTTGGACTCCAGAATGTTCACCAGCACCTCCCCTCCCAGTGCCCCCGGGTTCCCAGGTCATCAGCTTTGGACTGAGAATGACACCGTCTGCTTCCCTTGGTTCTAAGGCTTTCAGACTTGGACTGAGCTGGGCTACCAGAATCGCAGGGTTTTCAGTTTGCAGATGGCCTGCTGTGGGACTTTTCAGCATCCATAATCATGTGAGCCAACTTCCTAATAAATCCCTCTCATCTGCCTATCTATATATCCTGTTAGTTATGTCTCTCTGGAGAACCCTGACTAATATACCATCTGCAAGTCATCTCCCTCACTTTTCCTAAAATATCTCAGCTTGGTCACGTATCAATAAAAATCTTGACATAGTCTATTTCTTGAAATCTATGAATTTCTTTTTAAATTAAATATTAGAGAATAGTTTTTGTTCTTTCTGAATCTCATTCGAATTTAGTTGTAGTGAACCCTAAGTTAGTATATTCATTGATAATTCAGGACTCATAAACTTGCATTATGCCTTTGGGACCAGCAAGGTGGCAGAGGTGAAAGATATAAAATCAATGTAAGAATATAGAGAACAGTGATAAGTGAGTGAACAAATAAAGGGTTCCTTCCTACTTAAATCCATTGAAATTCATATTTAAAAGAATATTGTCTGATAAAACAGAACGTCTGTCTACAACCTTCAGCTTATAATATAGTCGATAAGGCTAAAGAAATCTATTTAAAATATATTATCAAGAAAATTTGTAGTGATATTATTTAATTCTGATGGCTGTTGGAATTACATATTTCTAGGTAAATATGAACCTCAGAGTAGATAACAGAAAAAATGTATAGTGTGGTAAAATTATTAGCTTTGAGTCAGACTTTAGAAAACCAAAGTAAGGTCTACAACAAGGTTTAAAGATCTATTCAGGCTTAAGAGATCTTTTTACAATGACTTGATTTTATTTCCTCATCTGATTTAACTTAGCACTAAGTTAAATATATGCAAGAGCAAATCCAAAACAGCTGCCACTTGAAAAGAAATCAAAGCATAAAGAGGCAGAGAAACTAACATAAGATATATTTTGTTGATCTCAGATCACCACTATGTAGGAATCTTGGGTTTTTGGATAAAAAGTTAATGTAAATAAAGCAAGTCTTACTGATTTTCTTTCATCTAATGAAGGCTTAGAAAACGAAATGACATTTCTAGCTTTTTTGTTTGTTTTTTACCTTCCAAGAGAAGATAATGACTTTCTGCTTAGTATATATTTCCCCCTCTCCCTTTTCCTCAAAAATAGATGTATTGAAAAATAGACATCTACTTTTTCTTTTTAGCTTAATGAACATTATTTTCTTTGGGCTTCTAAAAACTATAACTATAAAATTAAAAGTCATCTATATGTTTTAAAATGCATATCTTTATAGTTTAATATCAGCGAAATTCTCTATAACCTGGCGCTATCAAACATTAAGTAGATAAAGTTCTAAAAGTTTACATAAGAAATTGAATAATTGTAGAGCTGAAACCTGAATCATGCATTTCTAAAGCACTTGTTCTTCCTCTATTCCATCTTTAAGCTAACACATGGGTTACAAACTCAAATGCCTCTTTTTCAGGTGAAGGAAAGAGTAAAACTGTCCAGGTGGCAACTGTGATGATTTGGAGACAATGCCCTATCTGGAGCAGGAAGCTGCTTCTCAGCTGTAGCAGATTTTTGGCAAGTAAGAACTTGAGACCAATGTTACTAGATCTTCCAATTTTTCAAAAGATGCTGAAAATATCTACTCTTCAAATGTGAAATCTCTGTATATAAAATAGGGTTTGGGTTAGGCACAGTGCTTAGTGGATATATCCTGGTATTTAATCACCCCTTTCCCTGGTGACTACAGAGATAATGGGTGTAGGACCAGGCTGGTGAGGCATCCTTTGCAGAGACTGAACTTCAACAGTCTGACCAACCTAGAAACACCTCATTTTTGGGTAAACCAGGTTGATCGGTCACCCTATCTAAATCTGAGGTGTTGGGTATATTTATATTGTTAACAAAAGACTGTAAGATCTGTAGATTTTATGGAGAGAAAGGAAAAGGAGAGCTTTATTTCCTATAAAGGCTTACAAACTGCAGGTTGGGAAATGGAGCCTATGGCCAAAACAGTTTCAATGGAAAAGAACCAGAACTCTGTAAAATAATTTAAAGAGCAGAGTATTTGTGACCACAGCCTGGAGAGCCATGTCCAAGAAGCATGAGTGAGTGGTCTCGCCATGCTTGGATTATAGTTTGGCTTTACACATTTTGGGGAAACAAGAATTACGTGTAAAGTCATAAATCAATACATGGAAGCTGTAGATGGGTCTGGTCCGAAAAGCAGGGCATCTTGAAGCAGGGCATTACAGGTTATAGGTGGGTTTAGATTTGCAATTGGCTAAAGAAATGAAGCTTTGTCTAAAGGCTTGGAATGTCTTGAGTTAAGATAAGGAAGTCTGTTAATCAGAGACAAGCCACTGGACATATAGCAGACATATACTAAGACTCAAGTGATCTTTTAAGGAAATTGTGACCTGCAGGTGTTGCTTAACCTTTGTCTACATGGCCTCAGGCTTGTTAATAATTTTGTATCTTATTGTTACAAAAAACAGCTGCAAAAGGGTCAGGGCCTAACTAGGCGTGTCTGATCTCCCTTTTCCTTATGGCCTGCAACTCAGCTTTAAGGGTTTTTTTTTTTTTTTTTTTTTTGGGAGGGTCCTTTTGGCCAAAGGGGGTTCAGTCAGCTGGGGAACTTAAGATTTTATTTTAGGTCACAATAAAAAGCATATACTTTGAAGATGAAGAGGAGAGGCTGGGATTTATGCGTGATGGGGTTGGCTATACATACATATTCAGCAGGTTATAGGAGAACTAATGAATATTTATGAGGGAACCCTAATCCGTGCACAGTGAATAAACATATATGTTACATACATCCCATGTTCAGTTTGGGGTAGATTTAACATTAAAATGAGGTGAAACGTGGCTCTTTACATCAGAAAGTGAAATATAGGGCACAGAGACATCTTATATTCAGTCTCCACAAACTGGCCAGAATTAGTCAGTGGACAGTGGTCATTTGTTAGGCTGGTCAGCTGTCATGGCAAAGCCACAATAAGGGAGGGAGAGTTTGGCCATTACGTAAGGCAATCTGTGGAGAAACCTTTCTGACAATTTTTTTTTTTTATTTCAGCTTATTATGGGGGGTACAAAAGTTCAGGTTACATACGTTGCCCATGTACTGCCTATCCCCCCAAGTCAGAGCTCCAGGCGTGTCTGTTCCCCAGACAGTGCGCTTTGCACTCATCATGTAGGTATATACCCATCCCCTCCTCACACCCCCCCTCCCCGAGTCAGCACCTTCAAGCGTGACCATTCCCCGGACGGTGCGCAACGCACTCATCATGTAGGCATACACCCATCCCCTCCCCCCATCCCCACCTCAGTCTGCTATCCGATTGGTATCATTCCCAGATGTGAATTTAGGTGATGATCAGAGAAACCAATTTTCTGGTGAGTACATGTGATGCTTGTTTTTCCATTCTTGGGATACTTCACTTAATATAATGGGTTCCAACTCTCTCCAGGAGAGCCAAAGAGATGTCATATCACTGTTATTTCTTATAGCTGAGTAATACTCCATGGTATACATATACCATAATTTACTAATCCAATCATGAATTGATGGGAATTTGGGTTGTTTCCACATCTTTGCGATTGTGAATTGTGCTGCTATAAACATTCGGGTACAGGTGTCTTTGTCATAGAATGACTTATGTTCCTTTGGGCAGATGCCCAATAATGGGATTGCTGGATCGAATGGTAGGTCTACTTGAATCTGTTTAAGGTATCTTCATAATGCTTTCTACAGGAGTTGCACTAGTTTGCAGTCCCACCAGCAGTGTATGAGTGTTCCTGTCTCTCCACATCCACGCCAACATGTGTTGTTTGGGGACTTTTTGATAAAGGCCATTCTCACTGGGGTTAAGTGATATCTCATTGTGGTTTTGATTTGCATTTCTCTGATGATTAGGGATGTTGAGCATTTTTTCATATGTTTGCTAGTTTTTTTTTTTTTTTTTTTGAGACAGTGTCTCTGTTGCCTAGGTTGGACTACAGTGATATCATCATAGCTCACTGCAGCCTTAAACTCCTGGGCTCAAGCGATTCTCCTGCCTCAGCCTCCTGAGTAACTGGGACCAGAGACTTGCCCAATGCCTGGCTAATTTTTCTGTTTTTTGTAGAGACAGGGGTCTTGATATATTGCTCAGCCTGGTCTCAAATTCCTGGCCTCAAGCATTCCTTCTCCCTCGAGGCCTCCAAAAGTGCTAACATTATAGGTGTGAGCCATCTCACCTGGCCCTCCGACATTGTTTTTTAGGAGCTGATTTCTATTTAACTATAGGAAAAAGTCTTGTGGTGGTTAGCAAGGTAGGGGAGTGTTGAGATGTGACTGCCTCTTGCTTTGCCAAAGTCATAGAATCTAGTTTTTAAAGTTTTCTGCCGTCTCTTTTTTTGCCACAAGGAATCTGTCTCACTGTACCTGAAGGTTTAGGAGCTTTATATTATTTCACAAAATACATATGGACTTGAATAGAAAGAATTTACGTGAAAGCTTTTAGGGATTCTGTCACCATTTGAAGGTCATTCTATGCCCTACTGACCTTAATGTGTCAGATTAAATTTAACAACAATTTATCGTACATTTCATATGTGCCAGATACTGTTCTAGGTGCTTGGAAGGGTACCAGTGGACTTAAAAATCAAAGATTCCTGCTCTCATGGAGGACAATTTAATGGGGAGAAACAACAAATAACAATTATGAAAGAAAAAAATTAAATTACCTAAACCATTAAATGTGCTATGGAAAAAAGAAAAGTTAGCACAGGGTTGGGGATTCAGATAACAGAGGTTTGGGTCTCATTGCAGCATGAAACCCTGTGGCTGGGAAGGCCCAAGATATAAAGGAGGTTAGGGAGCGGGCCAAGCAGATATATGGGAGTGTGTTCCAGGCATGGGAGCGAATCCAAGGCCTGTGTGTCTGTATTCTCCAGGAATGGATTGCTGAATGGAGAGCAGATGTAAGGTGTGTGGGTGGGGGCTGGGGTGGAGAGCAGAGAGACCTGCAAGGAAGCTCTTGAAATAACCCTGGAGAAAGATCATCGTATCAAAGTGGCAATTGTTGAAAAGTGGTATTGATGAAAAGTGGTCAAATTCTGGATTTTTAAAAAGCTGTTTCAAAATAATTTTAGAAGAATTACAAAGATAGTACAGAGAGTTTCCAAAGACCCTTTACCTACCTTCCTCTGTGTTAACATCTTACATGATAATGGTGCATTTTTTTTAAAACTTAAGAGATTGAAACTGGTATAATACTATTAACTAAATTATAGATCTTATTTGTATTTATTCAGTTTTTCCACTAGTGCCCTTTTTCTGCTCCAGGATCCAATCCAGGATTGCACCTTGAATCAACTCAGTTGTCATATCTCCGTCTCCTTGGTCTCCTCCAATCTGAGCTTTTCAGTTTTGCCTTGTCTTTCATGACCTTGCCACTTTTGAAGAGTACTGGTCAGGTCTTTTGTAGACTATCTCTTTCAGTTTGGGTTTGTCTGATATTTTCTCACAATTGTTCTAAGTATAGATTTTGACTAGGTGTGGTGGCTCACACCTGTAATCCACGCACTTTGGGAGGCTGAGGCAGGAGGATAGCCTGAGGCCAGGAGTTCAAGGCTGCAGTGAGCTATGATCATGCCACTACACTTCAGCCTGGGCAACAGAGTAAGACCCTATCTCTTAAAAATTTTTTTTATAGATTTTTGAGGATGAATACCATAGAGATGATGAGCCTTTTCATCATATTGTTTCTGGGATCCATGATATCAACATGTGTTATTACTGGTGATACTGTGATCACTTGGTTAAGGTGCTTTCTTTCAGGTCTCTCCACTGTAAAGTTACTATTTCTGTCTTTACATATTCTAATTTTTAGAAGCAAGTCACAAAGTCCAGCCCACACTCAAAGGTTTAGGAATTAAGCTTAACACTCCTAGAAGGAGGAATATCAAAGAATTTGTGGACATATTTTAAAGTCATTATAGCAATTAACAAATCGTTTGGGGGAGGTACTTTGAAGCTATGTAAATATCCTGTTTCTCTTTAAGTTTTGCACTAATTGGTGGATCTTGCCTGCAGAAATTATTACTGTGGTGTTCTAATGGTGATTTTCTATCTCCCTCAATCCTTCCACATTAGTTAATTGGATTTGTCCCTTTTTCTCAATGTATTTATTTTATCATTTATATTAATCTGGACTCATGGATTTTTTTCCCTTTGGGTTATAGTCCAACACTATTATTTTGTTGCTCCTGTTGCTCTTTGGCCATTGGAAACATTGTTTGGCTCCTGTGTCCTTTTGATGTACCCCCATTTTTTTTGAGCACTTCCTTACTTTCTAGTGTTGCAAAATGTGCCAGGTTCCTCTTGTGTTTTCCCTGCACAAGCTCTAGAATTAGCCATTTACCAAGGAGCCTGGGTACCTTTTGTTGGAGAATGATATTTAGAAGCCAAGATCTGAGGACCAGATTGCTAGTGGGATATCACTGCCTCTTGACCCTTTTAGCAGATAGAGCTAAAAAATAAATGCATGTTACTAACCCAAGTATTTTAGTTTCTTGTGCTTTAACAAGTTATTACAAACTTGGAGGCTTAAAACCATACCAATTTATGATCTTACAGTTTTGGCGGTCAAAAGTCTGCATTGGATTTCAGTGGGCTAAAATCAAGATATTGGCAGTGTTGTGTTACTTCCAGAGGCTCCAGGAGAAAATCTGTTTCCTTGCCTGTTCCATCTTCTAGGAGCTGCATTCCTTGGCTCATGACACTTTCCTCCATCTTCAAAGCCAGCATCATAGCATCTTTAAATGAACATTGCCTCACGCTGACACTCTGTTTTTGTTGTCACATCTCCTTCTTTGACTCTTTTAAGGACCAGTGTGATTATGTTGGAACCACCTAGGTAATCCAGGTTAATCTCCCTATCTCAGAGCTCTTAATTTAATCACATCTGCAAAGTTCCTTTTGTCATGCAAGGTAACATATTCACAGGTGCCAAAGTTAGGATGTGGATATATTTGGGGAAGGGACAATCTTCCACCTACCACTCTATGTATATGTACAACTACATTTATTTATGTATCTACCTGCCTATACACATAGTAAAATTAACATGAGTTCATACTGATATCTGGATCTATTTTGATGATAGAACCAACTCAATTTGCAGTTAGGTTGGATGTAAGGTGTTAGAAAGAGAGGAGTCCAGGATGACTTAAAGTTTTGACTTGGGAGCAATTGGAAGAACAAAGCTTCTTATCAACTGATAAGAAGGTAGTTATGGGCAGAGCAGTTTTTGTAGGAATTTAATTTTAGACATGGTGAGTTTTAGGGGTTTATTGGAAATACAAGTGGAGCTGTTCACTAGGAATTTGGATATAAGAGTTTGGAATTTCAGAGACATCTGAACTGGAGATATAAATTTGGGAGCTATCAGCAAATAGCATTTGATGCCTAGATGAGATCACCGAAGGAGTGCATATAGACAGAGAAGAGGCCCAAGGACTGAGTTCCGGCATTACCCAACATTAAGAAATTGTAGATAAGAGGGACATGAAACAGAGAGTAAGTTAAAAAGAGTGGATTTTAGCTGCCTTTATAATAGGGTAAAACAGAATAGCTCTGACTTGAAAAGATTATGTTTTAAAATGGATAATGAATACTACTAGCAAGAAGACTGGGTATTTTAAAATGTAGGAACATCATCTCAGAACTATTAAATCAAATGAACTATCCCCCTCAGTCTCAATAAGAATTAGTACTTTTATAGTCACTTTTATGGAAGAAAACTGAGTGAAAATATCACCAAACTTGTATTCATCATTTTAAACAGACAGTTAAACTCAATGGTTCTACTGAGATTTATTCTAATCCATTAGTCTCAAAGAATAAGTTGTTGAAGAAGAATTTCACTTTCTCCTGGTCTTAGTAGCATTCATCATCATGCTGTTTGTTCAGACTTTTTGGATTACAAACAATCTTAGGAGAACTAAGATACAGGGCAACCAGTCCTCCAATTTACCAGACCTAAAAGGCAATGAAGGTTGATTCCAGCTATTCTATGAGGCAGATAGTTAGAGGGAAACTATTCCTCAAAGGCAATTGCTTTAAGTTCTATAAATTCTTTGAGACTCAGAACATTGCCTACGGAACTATAGAGAAATTAGTTCTTATTAACAAACATTATCCTCTAATTCTCACAGCACCAATTAAGCTTAATACACAAAAGCAGTATTAAGGGCAAGATTACAGCAAATAATCCTTTCCACCTCAGTCTAAAAATATCCATTCAAGGGTGGAGATAAGCAAAAGCAAAAGAATTGCTGATTACAAAATAAGTCATAAGAGTGATCCATTGATTGGAGATGTAAATGTAATTTCCTCTTAAATTATCCCATGGGTTGTGAGTTTGCAGTATTAGACTGATAATCACATGAGTTTATCTAGGTATTTTTCTATTTAATTTAGCAGCTATCTCAAGTGGACTATGGGGAATCAAAATGAATACAGATTGCTAACAGATGAAGCTTAGACAAAATCTTGCCTTAGCTGGCATTTAAGCCTCCTAAAATTACTAAATGTACTACTTTACTTTCAATAGAACATTTTAATGCACTAATGTACATTTTAAGCCCAAGGGGCTGTGTATTAGTCAGGGTTCCCCTAGAGAAACAGAATTAATAGGATATATAGAGATATATATGAGGAGATTTATTATGAGATTTTGTGAGATTGTAGAGGCCAAGAAAGTCCCACGATATGCCATCTGCAGGCTCGAGAGCAAGGAAAACTCTTGGTGTAATTCAGTCTGAATCCAAAGGCCTGACACTAGGGTAGCTGCTGATGTAACTCCCAGTCTGAGGCCCAAGGCCTGAGAACAGAGGGTTGGGGGTGGAGGTGGGGAGAAGTTCTGAGAGCCAGAAGCTCTGATGTCTGAGAAAAGAAGATGGATGTACTGGCTCCTGAAAAGAGAGAGAGAAAAGTCCCCCTTTTTCTACCTTTTTATTTTATCTAGGCCCTCAATGATTGGATAGTGCCCACCCACATTGCTGAGGGTAGATCTTCTTTACTCAGTCCACTGATTTAAATGCTAATCTCCTCTGGAGACACTCTCACAGAAACACCTGGAAATCAGGTTACCAACTGTATGGGCTTCTCTTAGCCCAATCAAATTGACACATAAAATTAATTGTCAAAAGTCCATCCCTCCTCAACTTGGCATCCTTAAGCATCTCCTTAAACTGTATTAATTTTGAAATAAAAACAATAACCAGGTTGTAATTCCACCTAAAATGATATAACTATCCTGTGTACTACTAAAAATGCACTAGTCTCTTCCCCAGATGAGGTGGTAAGGTCCTTCAGTGATGTCTCCTCTTCTCCTGATAGCCCGTAACTTAAATACCATGATGTAAAATAAACAATATTAAATACTGTTGTAAAGTCAATATATCTTATGTTATATGATTAGGGTGTAAGGGAGGAAAGAAAACAAACATATTTGCTTAATATATGTAGATATACACATAAATGCATGCAAAGCAAAATAAGGAGAAAACACTCATGACAATTACAATTCTATTTCTGTAATTGGTCATGTGGTCACAGCTGAAACCAAACTGTTTCTGGTGAGTCTTATGGACAAGTATGAAGAAAAAGGCACCAAGGTACTGAGGGATGTGTTGATTTGCTCTAGCAATGAAACCACATGTGGTACAGCACCTGCAATTGGGCTCACCACTTAGTTAAGCTGACAATAATCAACTGTTATTCTCATGATTCATCTCATCATGACCCACTGGCCAAATAGCAGAGTTGAAGGGGACATGGTGGGAGGCACCACCCCTGCATCTTTCACGTTCTTGATAGTGGCAGCAATCCCTGCAGTCCCTCCAGGAATGCAGTACTGCTTTTAATTACTATTTTCCTAGGTAGAGGCAGTTCTAATGGCTTCCATTTGGCCTTTCCCACCATAGTAGCCCTCACTCCACAGGTCAGGAAACAAGTGTGGGAACTCTACCAGCTGCTAAGTATGTCGATTCTAATTATGCATTTTGGAACTGGGGAAAAGAACACAGGGTGTGTTCTGGGACCTACTGATTCCACCATGAGACAGATATGAACTAAAACTACACTGATCACCTGACCTCTATAAGCCCCTACTTACTGGGACTGGAGTGGCATTATGATCTCCTGGAATCACTATATAGTTAACCCTTGAACAATATGAGTTTTAACTGCATGTGTCCACATATATGTGGATTTTTTTCAATAAATATATTGAAAAATGTTTTGGAGATTTGTGACAATTTGAAAAAACTTGCAGATGAACCACTAGCCTGGAAATAGGGAAAAATCAAGAAAAAGTGAGGTATATCATGAAGCCATAAAATATATGTAGATACTAGTCTATTTTATCATTTACTACCATAAGTATACACAAATTTATCCTAAAAAGTTAAAATTTATCAAAACATATATACACAGAGACCATACATGGCACCATTAGCAGTTGAAAGAAGTGTAAATAAATGTAAAGATGCAGTATTAAGTCACAACTGCATAAAATTAACTATAAAACATACTGTATTATTGTAATAATTTTGTAGCCACCTTTTGTTGCTATTGCAGTGAGCTTAAGTGTTGCGAATATCCTCTTAACATGCTGTGTGATGCTAATCATCTCCGCCTGAAGAGTTCATCTCTCCAGTAAATTGCATATGGCAGTAAAAAGCAATCTCTCCCAGTTATCTTGCATTTTCCATCTTGTTTAGACTGTAGATCTTGAATAACACCATAGGACCCATATGAAATTCCACTAGCAATGATAGAAGTACTCCCAGGAAGCATGGGAGTCATGGTATAAAGTCATGACATTATCCCCAAAAAAGTTGAGTTGCTTGATATGTACTGTAGATTGAAGTCAGCAGCTGTTGTTGCCACCATTTCAAGATAAATGAATCCTTGACTGCACATGGTGGCTGGCGCCTGTAATCACAGTACTTTGGGAGGCCCAGGTAGGAGGATCACTTGAGGTCAGAAGTTTGAAACCAGCCTGGGCAACATAGTGAGATCCTGCTACAAAAAATAAAGAAGTAACCAGGCGTGGTAGCACGCGCCTGCAGTCCCAGTTACTTGGGAGGGTGGGGCAGGAGGGTCATTTGAGGCCAGGAGTTTCAGGTTACAGTGAGCTATGGTCGGGCCACTGCACTCCAGCCTGGGTGACAGAAACCTTGTCTCTAAAGAAAAGAAAAATGAATCTAGTATAAGGAACATTGTGAAAAAAAGAAAACTCATGAAGCCATTACTCCAGCTATGCCACCAAGCATGAGAACCTTGCACTTTTTGTGAAATACTTTTTTTTATCTGATACTGAAAATGTAGGTTTTATGTGGGTGCAGGATTCCTATGAGAAAGGTACATCTATAAACTCTAATATGATCCGAGGAAAAACAAAGTCAATATATGACAACTTAAAGAAAAACGAAGGTGAAGAATCTAAAGCTGAAGAATTTAATGTCAGAAAAGGATGGTTTGAAAATTTTAGAAAGAGGGTTGGCTTAAAAAATGTCAAGATAATCAGAAAAGCTTCTGCTGACCAAGAGACAGCAGATGAGTTTCCCAACAACATTAAGAAAATCATTGAGGAGAGAGGATATCTGCCTGAACAGGTTTCTAATGCAGACATAAGTGCCCTATTCTGGGGGGAGGGGAATAAAGCTACAAACGACATTTGTTCATAAGGAAGAGATATAAGCACCAGGATTTAAGTTAGGAAGAGATAGGCTAACTCTACTGTTTTGTGCAAATGCAGTCAGGTTTATGATCAGGACTGCCCTGTCTATAAAGCTGCTAACTCCAGAGCCTTGAAGGGAAAAGATCAACAGCAGCTTCCAGTCTTTTGGTTGTACAAAAAGAAGGCCTGGATGGTGAGAACCCTTTTTCTGGATTGGTTCCATTGATGCTTTTTCCCTGAAGTCAGGAAATATCTTGCCAGTAAGGACTGCCTTTTAAAGTTCTTTTGATATTGGACAAAGCCCCTGGCCACCCAGAACCCCGTGAGTTTAATACCAAAGGAATTAAACTAGTCTACTTGCTCCCAAACACAGGTGTCTCTAATTCAGCCTCTAGATCAGGGGGTCATAAGGACCTTAAAAGCTCATTACACACAAGATTCTGTGGAAAGGATGGTCGATGCTGTGGAAGAGAACCCTGGTAGAGAGAACATCATGAAAGTCTGGAAGGATTATGTCATTAAAAATGGCACCATTTTTATAGAAAAAGTGGTGAAAGCCATCAAGTCTGAAACAATAAAATAAATTCCTCCTGGAGAAAACTGTGTCCAGATGTTGTGCATGACTTTGTGGGATTTACAATGGAGCCAATCCAGGACATCTGAGATTGAGGATATGGCAAAGGATATGGGGGGTGAAGTGGTTCAAGGTATGAACCTTGAAGAAATTCAAGAGCTGACAGATACCACATCGGAGAAATTAACAGAAGATGACTTGATGGAGATGAGTGCTTCCAAACCAGTGCTAGATGATAAGGAAGAAGATGTAGAAGAAAAAGTGCCAGAAAACAAATTGGCATTAGACAATCTGGCAGAAAAGTTCTGATTATTCAAGACTACTTTTGACTTCTTTTGTGACATGAACCCTTCTATGGTACAGGAACTGAGACTAAAGCAAACAGTGGAAGAAGCATTGGTACCTTACAGAAACATTTTTAGAGAAATGAAAAAGCAAAAAGTCAGACAGAAATTATGATGTATTTCCATAAGTTACACCATGTGTGCCTACCTCTCCTGTCTCCCCTTCCACCTCCTCCACCTCTTCTGCCTCTGCCACCCCTGACACAGCAAGACCAACACCTGCTTTCTCTCCTCCTCATCAGCCTACTCAATGTGAAGATGACAAGGATGAAGACCTTTATGATGATCCACTTCCACTTAATGAATAGTAAATGTATTTTTTCTTCCTTATGATTTTCTTAATAACATTTTCTTTTCCCTAGCTTACTTTATTGTAAGAATACAGTATATAATACATATAACATGCAAAGTATGTGTTAATTTACTGTTTACATGACTGGTAGGTCTTCCAGTCAATAGTAGGCTATTGGTAGTTAAGTGTTAAATGAGTCAAAAGTTACATGCAGGTTTTTAACTGTGCAGGGATCAGTGCCCAACCCCCACATTGTTTGAGGGTCAACTTTACTTTAGAGCCATTGTCCAGTAGTTACTGAAAGGTCTAATTATTTCTTTTTCCTCAATACACAGTTACTCTGGTAAAGGCCTTAGCTCCTTTTGGGGGAAGCTGGGAGAAAGAGTAACAGTATAAATTTTTGGTAGTGTAGCAGGGTCCTTCCTTGAGGGGAACTGACCTCCCCTCATTCAAGGGGTTCTAGGTCTGCAAACTGGCTCAAGTCTGGGAATTAATTGAGGGACCATTACTCTCTGTTTGTATGATTATAGTTAGAGTTTTGTTCACTTTCTGCTTATGCAGATTAAGTATTAATAACAAATTAGTAGGCTTCCTGTCTACTTTACTTCTAAGAACACCATGATTAACTAGCCAGTGTCATAGGTCTGCAAGAGTAAGATTATTCTAATTGTTGTTGACTTTTATGGTAACTACGCCCATAAAGGTAGTTATGGGCCCACCTTGCCTATGACAATTAAGTGCCACCACTTGACCCCTGCCACCCTAAGATCTAATTATTTCCATTGCATTTACCTTTTCCAATTGAGTGACTGTGGTTTCCACTCTAAGGCCTAGCCTACAAAGAAGAATCACTGAACTCTTCATGGATGGTGGGGATCCCCTTACAAATTTATTTCTTAAAGTACTGGTGAAAGATATGTTTTCTACACCCTCCCAATGTGGGTGAGCAGGTTTTAAATGACATATCCACTCTAATATTCCAATCTCCTTAAGCCTTTGAATCTCTTCCTCTACATTATACCAAGGGAGATTGGCCAAGGTGGATGGTATTTTGATCCATATTTTGGCCAACCAACCAAACTGTTAGAGCCATTTCTAATTCCCTGAGTTGTAACAGTAAATGTAGAATCTCTGCCTAGTGGGCTCATGTCAATAAAATTTGGCCTGATCCAATTTTACATTCCTCTGCCATTATCCCACATCCTTAATATCCATTCCCACATATGTCCCCTGAATTTCTCGTTGTATAAATTAGAAAACACAAGGGTGGCACACTTTCTTATTGGTCATGCTTTGTACCTCACTTCTAGGGGCCTGCTGAAACATGAGTCTAGTTATAGGTCTAGAAGCAAAGAGGGGTGATGGGGGCACGTGCTGAGGAGAATCAGCATTGTCTTGCTTGGCAACTGCCTTAGAGGAGGTCATTATTTTTCCCTGAGGCAATGCAGGGTTAATACCCTCAGATGGAGGCAGGCAGGCTGATAACACTGGGGGTGGGGAAGCTGCTTTTGCTGGGAGTGGGGAGATCTCTTCCACTGGCAAAGAAGATTCATCAGAATTTAGAGGTCATTGTCCCCAGCTTCACTGGGGTCTTCCCATATATCCCCATTCAAATTTACAAAATCCATCCTTTCCCAATGAATACCCTCACTATAATAGTAGACACTCTGTGAAGCTGGGCGTTCAACCTGTGTCATAATTCAGCCAATCACAGGACAAGGTCTTGTGCCTCCATCTGAAGGGACTAACAGAGTTACTTAGCCCCTTGCCTCTTATGAATGATTGACTGGGGGTATCCAATGTAGATATTTTGCATATCTCTATAAACAGCTCATGCCATGGACTATCAGTGCTCTTTTGACTACTGAAAATAAAATCATTAGCATTTGAAAACTAATCAGATTAGAGAGCCAATTTCAGAAACCCCAAAACTAATTCAAAAAACTCACCTTTAAAGTTCTGTTCCTTTAGAACCACCCTTGGTACCAAAATCTATATTAGTTAGGTTTTTATAGAGAAACAGAACCTATAGGATATATATATTTCTCTATCTATTTATATATATAAGAATAATATATATTATGGGAATTTCTCACAAGATTATGTAGGCAGAAAAGTTCCATGATGCTGTCTACAAGGTGGAAAACCAGGAAAGCCAGTGGTGTAATTTATTCCACATCCGAAGGCCTGAGAACCAGGGGAGCTGATGGTTTAACTCCCAGTCCAAAGCTGAAGGCCTGAGAACCAGGGGAGGGGCACTGGTGTAAATCCTAGAGTACAAAGGTCTGAGAACCAGAAGCACCATTGTCTGAGGACAGGAGAAGATGGATGTCCCAGCTAAAGGAGGGAGAGAGAGAAAATGAGCTCTTCCTCCACTTTTCTGTTCTATCCAGACTCTAAATGGATTAGATGATGTCTGCCCACGTTGGTAAAGGTAGATTTTCTTTACTCAGCCTACTGAGTAAAGAAATTCTGATTCAAATGCTGATCTCTTCCAGAAACACCCTCACAGAAATATTGTTTTACCAGCTATCTGGGCACCCCTTAACCTAGTCAAGTTGACAAATAAAATTAACCATCAAAGTCTGTCAGGTACTTTCCAGGCATTTGTGAGTTTGGAGTGTGTGTGAAGTAATATGCTCATCTCAAAGGAATTCAGATGACTCTTTATTGTCGGCTGACATCTGCATGATTCTACTAGAAATCATTCTACCATGAGGGATGAGATAAGTAGTGTCTGTGCCCTCAACAGAGGGTTCTGCCATGTTTGGCAAAAGCATATGATGCCTTTTCAGGTCTGTTTTTCTTTTGAGCCAACAGATTATACAAATACTTAAGAATATAAGAATTTTCATGCCAGTTTGACAGCCTAATATTCCCATTTTACAAAGGTGAAATGACAATGCTACAGGAACTGATCAATAGGTTTTAAAATAGAATGAAGCTTTTATAAATCTCTATAAGCTGTTGACTTGAATCTCCTCTGTTTAATTTAGAGATAAAAATTCATGGCTAATGCTAAGATACAATAAAAATCTACAAACATAACTCTGTTGTATGGGACAATCACTTTCTGTTTGATACAAAAAAAAGTCTGTAAATGTTAAAGAAAATTTCCTTCAGATGAGTTGGTATACATCTAATGTGACCATCTGCCTTTGAATAAAGTGGGCCAATGCTGTATTAGCTTGCAAATATATAAAAATACAGAGATAAGCTGTGTGCACTGGTGCACACCTCTAGTCTCAGCTACTCAGGAGGCTGAGGCAGGAGTATCCCTTGAGCCCAGGAGTTGGTGGCAGTGAGCTGTGATCATGCCACTGTACTTCAGGCTGGATGACAGTGAGACTCTGTCTCTAAAAAAAAATTAAAAATTAATTATGAAAATAAAAATACAGATATAACCATTGGCTCTGTGCTATGCAGCAGGTCTGCATAGATGTTCCCATGGGATTTCACTGTGACTGATGAATTGGTTGAGTGAATGTAACTGTATGGGGTTTTATTTAAGAATCTACTTTCGTTTGTTGCCCATATTTCTAGTTTGAATTAACTAGGTTGAAAAAATGAGCCAGTGGACCAAATAGAATAATTATGAATACAAATGAAGTTTTGATGCAGAAGTTTCATGATTTAGTTCATGGAATGTTAATAATTATTGTGTGGCCAAAAGGGCTTCATGGTCAGATAAATTTGGGAAAAGTTGAGCTTAGTAAAGTTAAACATATTTCTTTACTGAAATATTATTCATATTTTAAAATATGATAATATGCATTGTGAATTGCTAAGGAAAGGATATATATAAATATATAGATAGATAAGGATGTGTGTGTGTGTGTGTGTGTGTGTGTATTGTTAATATTACCTGGAGAAAATCATATACCCAGGACACAATTTTGGACATACTGGTCTGGAAATAAGTACTAGTACTAAGAAATGAGTGCTTTGGTCTGGTACCTACTTGAGTCATTTACTGACTGTGTGATCTTATGCAAGATACTTAGCCTCTCTGAGCCTTATTATATTCCTCTGTAAAATTAGGGGACTGAACTAGATGACCTTTCAGTACTTTTGAAGCTCTAAGAAACAACAAGTCTTTGTTTTATGAAAAGATATAATTAACCTTGTTGACATCAACCACAAAATGTATACTAAATATTACCAGGCTTTCTTAATGATACATCATGGATCCACAAACCATGAATTTATCTAAACCCTTCTTTAACCTGTGACTCAGTATTTTTAAATAACAAATGCTTACTGAGTTTACTTCTTCTGCTATTTGGCTCAAAACAATTCATAAACTTTAACTGGTATTGCCTAGTTCTAATTTTTTAAATTTAGGGTAAGTTTGTGTCAAGAAGTCTACTTTGTTTTTGGCTACCACCATAAAGTAGCTCTTTTATGAATTCAAATACCTGAGGTCTCTTTGACCTTCCCTTAGTCATCTTGAAATCAGTTTTGTTTAGCTCCCTAGACTACTCAATGTCAAACCAGTGGCTCTGCCCAAGGTGGATTAGAATCCTTGGTAGTTCTCTCCAAACAATTTGCCATTCCAGGGATATGGTTCTAGGGCAAAGTCCGAACAATGTCATTCCATCTGGGGTCGAAGGAAAAGATGGCCTCTGAATTATGGAGGCAAATGCTGTGGTCCTCTCAGTACGGATGACCAGATCTCAGTGGCCCCTGTTTGGACAAAGGTAGCATTACTTTCTAGGGTGATAAATGTTTATTTTATTGTCATTCTAGCAGCCTAGCCACAATATAGCATTCTTTTCTTGTAATTTTTTCCCCTTTGCCTAAACATCTCATGAGACATAACTATCTTTTTGACAAACTTCATTCTTTACAGTTTATGAAAATAACCAATCAAGATGAAACAGGTGGGTATTTTCATACCAAATACCAACTGAAATGGGTGAAACATTTTAATTGAGAGAAAAATTATCCGTAAAACGTAATACATTTAGTTTATTATAGAAATTACCTAAAAAGTAAAGTTCAGAAGAATTTCACACCAGGAATCTCAACTTTTTAAAGAAGAAAGAATAGGCAACAGTTAAAAAAATATTCTCTATAATATTGTATGTCTGGTAAAACTGAACATTTTTAAGAAAAATAGCACAAATAAAACAATGGTATTGGTCCTCTTTTTTTTGAAAAACATATTCATATGTACGCTTTGGAGAGAACCAGTCTGTGGTAGACCAACAGGCATGGGTGTTTAGCAGATGTCTGTGATATTGCTCCAAACATTCTATTATAATTCCTTCTAAGTGGGAGCCAAGAATATGGCCTGGTTTATGTCTGTCATTTCCTTCTTTTCCATATTCACCCTCATTTATACCCTGTCTGAAAAAACCAACAATCCATATAATCAAATCAAATATTTCTTCTTCTGCTTTTTGTTGGGTTAACTCATGATAATTAAAAAAGAGTGACCAGTTGTGTTAAAGACAAAGGAAAATTATATTAACAAAATGCTCTTTTTCTATACCATGCACACACTGATTAAGTCATCTGGGCCAATCTGCGGGGTAGTCATGACTTTCTAGTCCTCTCAGAATAGCCCATTTATGTTCCCCTTTGTCCCAGAACAGTATCCTAATCTGCTGGCATGTGGCATGCCATTTCATCAGGAAGGCATGCTTGGATTCTCATAGGATCAAATACAATGATTCCCTTTCTGGGAGTAATGACCCCTAAGAGCGTCCTGGAAATAGGCTACCTGTGGCCTGATCTAAACGGTGTGGCACTTTTTGGAACCAAACCATTATCTTTGTCCCTATGTAATGTTCAGCAACTTATAGTTCCCTCTTTACTCTTTTCGATAGCCCTTCCTTGACTGATGCACAGAGCAGCTAGCTTGGGTGTTCTTCTTAGTTTGTAAGCTGAATAGGATGAAATAAGAAGGGGTAGATAGGTTAGTTGCAGGAGATCTTAGATGTAGGGCTAACTTTTTGGCAAAACTGTAAAGTAGCTGAATGGGGGAAGGAGAGGCAATTCCTTTTTAGAATTGCTTCCTGCCACTTCCTCCAACTTTCAACACACACACACACACACACACACACACACACGTGTGCTCCATGCCTTGCTCTCTCTGCCTCTCCATGGCTTCTCCTGAATCCCCCTTTTATTCTCTGCTGACCATCAATCAATCCTAAGGTTTTATTTTTTCTCTGAAATATCCACGGATAATAACAAAAGGTATGATACCTCTCAAAATTATTTTCATGTTATACAGGACTCAAGACCAAAAGCCTTAAGCACTGTATAGAACCAAAAAAAAAAAAAGATTATAGTAAAAAAATTATTAGCGTTGGAGTCAGTACTTTGTGATAATAGGTTGACATTTGATGAGACCAAGAAGCACTATTAAAAGTAGATCATTGTGCGTCAAAATGACCACACAAGTTTGCTGCAATAAATTTTATCTAGAATTTTCTGTCAACACTATTTGAACCTGGAAACAAAAGATAGATAATCTTATTAAATAATGACCTAAATAAAATTTTTCACTCCACTCTCCTCTCATATTACATACATGTAAATCCTTTTTGCCTTGAAACTTCCCTTTGTTACTATCAGACTGCCTTCAAAATAAGCAAGCCATTTTGAGGGCATTGAGATGAAAGCTTTGATAAGTTCCCCATTAATGATACTGATAGACTTGTTATGACTTTTCACTTAATTGTCTTCCAGACCTTGATTATGGCTCGGATCTTTGACATGCTAAATAAGTATGTTTGGTAAGTTTTTATGTTACAGCTGCTGACGAAATCAGCTAGTTTTATTACCCCACACATGTTAATACAGGTTCCCACAGCAAGAGAGGAGTGAACAGTCCCCCGTGGTGTCCCTCCGTCATTGCTGTGTGCTGTTTGCAGGGAACAGGCAGTGCCTGTGGTCATCACATAATTAGTCTTTCTCTCATGGCTACAGTCCAAAGGACACTGTGCCTCTCTCCACGGAGAAGCTGGAAAGGACCCAGGGAAAAGCAAATGCAAGATCAAGGGGTTAGGGAGACTTTCATACAAGATGGGCTAAAAATGAGATCTGGAAAGACCAGGGCTAAAAGGTGACATGAAGAATCCTGGAACAGTTGCCTGAGAGAGAAAAGTTTGAGTATTAAGGGGAGTACTAAGGCCCTGAATAGAGAGCAGGGTGGCTGCTCTGAAGCCACAAGAAAGTAATTTTAAAAGAGTCATTTTAAGTTAAAGAGATAGAATGAGCCTTCATCTCCCTATTTGCTAATGATCCTCTCAAGTTATGGTAGCATATGGTAGGTAGAAAAGATGTTATAGCTGTGCCCTTTAGGAGTCAATATGCCTTAAATTGGAATTAGAGACTATGAGAGCAATTTAAGACTATGTAGCATAAAATAAGAATTTAGACCCTGGCATTTAAGGCATTTAAGACTCCACACTGGTTCCAGATAGAAATATTATTTTTCCAGCTGAGAAACATGGCCTTTTGGCAGGCAAATCCTGTGCTCATGAACTGATAAAAATTACCCCATTGCATGCTCAGTTGCCTTCCCAGGTGACATGAACAGCTGTTGCAAAATCCCAGACCTCAATTCCTGCCAGACCACAGGCTAC
Source organism: Eulemur rufifrons (assembly GCF_041146395.1). Lineage (NCBI taxonomy): Eukaryota > Metazoa > Chordata > Mammalia > Primates > Lemuridae > Eulemur > Eulemur rufifrons. The sequence continues at coordinate 103,767,035 of NC_090989.1, forward strand.
TGAGCCCAGAAAACAAAACCATGACTCATGGTGAACATTCATTGTCCCCAAGGTGGATATGGTGACAGCCACGCACGCAGGGTGCTGTGGAAACTTGGGCTCCATTACCCAGCTTGTCCTGGCGAGGAGGCCACCCTTACTCATTCTTGCCAGAATCCAAAGATGTTTGGGAACCCCGCTTCCCCTTTCCCAACTGTGGGAAGGAATCTGTGTCCTGTAAGGAGAGTGCATGCTCTAAAATAACCTGGTTTAACCTCCTTTTATTTTGTGTTTGCCTGATTTTTCTGGAACTCTATATTTGGGGAAGATGTATGTTTTCAGACTGATTCTTTCCTTGTGTGTAAGTCAGACAATTTGGGCTTTTTCCTTATCCCTACAATGTGTGACCACCTTCAGGATCCTATAGCCATGATCAGAAAAGTGGGTCCACTCCAGTTGTATGATTGTCTGACTTGTGACTTGGACAGATAAGGCCCAATTTCTGGATTTTACTGTTAAGACTAGTGTCTTGAAAGTTTTAGAGACATTGAAGTTGAAAAAGAGTGTTAAATACTGGCAAATGACGTGAGTGATTGTGTGTCAATCTGGAACAGGGGTACAGATTCCAGTATTTCCTGGGGCCAGGCAGGTAATGTGGACAAGAGAAGCAGGACAGGACTCTGCTTGGTGGTGTGGACAGGGAGCAGTGAGGACAGTGGGGAGCTATGGGGACCAGGTCTAATCTAATCTGACAATGGAAGCTGAGGATTGGCACCAGCTGGTATTGCCACATAAGGTTGTGGACTCAAGGTTGCTGGCTTTTTCAATTTTTTTTTTTTTTTTTTTTTTACACAGGAAGCCAGAAATCCAATTTAGTAAATGAAAACCCCGAGTCTTAAATATTAGCTGCTAATTCAAGTTGTAAAAAACCCAATCACTGTGGTTCACACAAGACACATCTGCAGATTAGGCTACGGGTTACCAATTTTTGACAGATGGCACAGAAATACATTATAAGTATTTTTGTTAATGCTCTAAATGAGGTTTTCTTAAACTGTACTCCTAACAGCTGAGAAGAGTAAACACCTACCTCAGATTCTGAGGTATGACATCACTGTGAGGATGAATATTCTTTGATGTCTCTTTGTTCTTTAAAAATTCATACTAATTTTGCCTTGTTCTCTGTAATACATTTGTGTTTACTATAAAATTGTATTTTGGATTGCTTAGCTTTGTGCCTAACAGGTAATAGATCTTCAGTAAAAATTCGTGAAATGAATAAAGTGCCATTGGTACATCTAGAAGATATACCCTGTTGATTTCGTTGTTTCCTGTGCCCCAGTGTGAGAAATGTGCCCTAGGAATGTGAAGTAACATGGACATTCCTTTGGCAGGTGACGGAGCCGATGGCATCGCCAGCACCTTTAGGCAGCATTGCACTACATGGAGCCATTCGCCAAATTCAACTTATAAAAGATTTCAGTGGATTCCTAGGATTGTTGCTCTCGTCATCTGGGGTCAGTTCCCAGCCTCTGTCATATGCTCACTGCATACATTTATGCAGAAAATTTCTCTACCCCATCTTCCAGACCGGTGGAGAAATAGATGGACACATTGTGATCCAACATGGAAAATGAAATCAGAGGTGCCAGGTGGAATCTGGGCCCCAGACATGTGAAGATTATGTTCTCTGAACTACGTATTCCATTCTTTTCACTATCCAGTGGTTAAGTCCTACATACATTACCCTAGTTTTGAATATCTGTTACTGCATAAACTCAGTGGTATAAAACAACAATAATTTATAATTACCTATCTAGTTTCTGTGAGCTGATTGGACTAAGTTAGGCTTCTCTTGCTAAGTTAGGCTTCTCTTGGTTGGCCATCTTGACCCCCTCCTATTTTATTTTTATAATTGGCACATAATTGTACATATTTGTGGGGTACACAGCTATGTTTCAATACATACAATGTACAGTGATTAGATCAGGGTATATAGCATATCCATCATCTCAATCATTTATCATTTCTTTGTGTTGGCAGCGTTCAACATCCTCCTTCTAGCTATTTGAAACTATAATGTATTATTGTTAACTATAGTTATCCCACAGTGCTATAGAACACAACAACTTACTAATAGGAGGAGTGTCAAAGAATTTGCAGACATATTTTAAAACCACTGAAACTTTAACCCTCCTTTTGTGTTGCCCTGAAGTGTCTTCTAAAGGGAACTTCGCATCAGCCTCTTCATCACCACACTTAAGTTCTCACTACAGCTGACAGTGCTTCCTCTTAGCCCATGTGTCAGGTGGGTGACAATGGGGACAGTAGAGCTTTGGGGATTGTCTTAGAATTGGAGGTCTAGAAGGGACCCGACCTAGTCCCACACCTGGGCTATACATGCCACATAAATCATAGAAATCTTAGAGTACTTGAAGCTAGAGTAAAAAGGGGTGAACCTTTCTGGAGCATCAATTAACACAAATATTTGAGAAGAGGAAATAAATTGCAGGACTTTTAAAATATTATTTTTATATTAAAGCAAAAATCTGAATTTTAAATAACAAAAATAATACTCAAGGAAATTTTCACTTGCCAAGGGTCCCTTGAGAGGCTTCCAGAATCTCAGTGCATGCATTCATTCACTTTTCCCTTCTATGACATTAGGGATTCTTTGTGAAAAAGTTCATGAAGTACCAGCCCTCTCACTTTACTGTCAAAAACCAAGATCGAAGTGTCAGCTGTTAGTAGTAGATTTGAGTTGAGATCTTCCAGATTCTAAGACGTACTAATTCTTCATAATTCTCTTTCCTGACGTTGGAGCAGGAAAATCTTTGCTGTTGCTGCTATGGATTCCTGATTATTCAGGCCTAGTTGTAAATCCTAATGTCCTTGCCTTGCTTACTTCTATTCTTCTGTTTGACTGTTAGCATTTTTTACTTTTGAGTAGTTTTAGACCGCAGTAGTTTTTGTTTGTGGAGTTAATAAATGATTTTACTTATTAAGCCTTCTTTTCTATCCATTTCCTCTTATAACAAAGGAACCTCACTTTGGGGGAATTTTATGTGGCCTGACTCTATGTGGTCTTGGCTATACTATCCCACGCATTCCCACCCCTGCCATCCCTGGCCAACTCCTACCCCCTTTCCTTGACTACAGATAAAAGCTCCTGAGCCAGATCAGGAAACCCCCTTGATTAGTTTCTATCCTGCCATAACAAATCCCTACAAACATAGTGGCTTCAGAAGACAAAAACTTATCTTTTACAGTTCTAGATGCCAGAGTCTAAAATCAACTTTATTGGAGTGAAGTCTAGGTGTCAGCCGGGTAGTTCCCGTCTGGAGGTTGTGGAGAATCTATTGCCTTGGCTTTTCCAGCTTCTGTGTTCCTTGGCTTCAGGCTCCTTCTTCTACCTTCAAAGTGCATCACCACAATCTCTATCTCTACTTCCATCATCACATCACCTCCTCTTCTCTGACTTTTGTGTTCCTCTTATAAGGACCGTGTGATTATATTGGGCCCACTTGAATAATCCAGGATAACCTCCCAACCTTGTAGTCCTTAATTTGGTCACACCTACAAAGTCTGTTTTGTCATGTAAACTAACAAATTCACAAGTTACAGATATTAGAATGCAAACATCTTTGGTGGGGTCATTATTCTATCTACTATACTCCCTTCCTGGGAAAGTAATTCATCCAAAGGTGAACATGTGACCTACATAGGAAAATCAAAGACTTCCCTGAGATTGTTATTAGGGTGGGAGGAGAAATTAAATGGCTAAGCTTGATGAAAACGGTGTTGGGGCTGCTGGCAACTATCTTTAGAGTTACAGAGGAAGCTCTGGAGCCTCAAGCAGGAGGGAATGAAGCCAACTCATTAAGAATTGTAGCCAACACCATCAAATTGGTTTCACTGATCATCACCTAAGAGCACATTTAGGAATAACATTGGGTGTTGGGCAGATGTGGGTGGGGGAGGGGATGGGTGTATACATACATAATGAGTGCGATGCGCACTGTCTAGGGGATGGACACCTTTGAAGCTCTGACTTGGAGGGGTGGGGGGCAAAGGCAATATATGTAACCTAAACTTTTGTACCCCCACAATATGCTGAAATAAGAATAAAAAAAGAAAAAAAAGAATTGTAGCCAAGAGAATAGAAAAGGACTGTGATGACACTATTTGAACACCTATATCCAGCTACACTTGAAATCAAACCTAACCCTGATTCCCCAGGCTTAGGAACCAGTAAGCTTTCTTTTTCCTTGAGCTACTTTGTGCTACATTTCTGTACTAAGGGCTGCTCATATATTTTTCTTAAACGGTAAGAAGGGGAAGGAGGTGAGAGCCAAATCAATTATTTTTCTGCTACTTTTAAGGTGTATGATAGACTATTTTGAGTCTATCAGTCAATGGGGCTGAAACTGTCAAAATAAGACTTTATAAACATCATTAAGTTTTGTTTTCCTATGTCTATACTCTACCAAATTATAACAGAGAATTAGAAGCTAATTATATTTAAAAAAATGAATGTGACCATAACTGGTGATGTTATAGAAAATAATGAATTTCTCGAATTTTTTGCTGCTATATTCTCATTTCCAAAAGAAAAGAAAAAGGATATTTTTCTCTCATAAGAGGCCTATATTGGGAATTGCAGGCACCCTTGCCTGGAGGGAGGCAGGTGGATTGTATTAGCAGCTTTTTTGGCTTTTGGGCCTGGAAACCTTTGTTTTGCAAGCTTGCCCAGCAGGAAATTATCATGGGCTTGTCCTGAGAGGATGCAGAGTGTGGAGGATGGTGTTTAAAGAAGGGGAGAATGGCCCAACTTCAAAGGAAGAGTGGATAATGATGACCACAGAGTCTCTCTAGAAGTGGAGGTTCTTTCTCCTCTGCTTGAACCTGGCTGGCCTCATGGCTTGTTTTAACCAATAGAATGTGGTAGAAGTGCTGCCTTGCCAGTTCCACTTCCAGCTTTGTAGAGGGGTACAGCTTTTCTTTACTCCTTCTTGGAATACGCCCTCTTAGTATCTGACCACCACAGGCTGGACTGCCAAATGGTAAGTGGCCACACGGGGAGGGGCCTTGTAGGAAAAAGGCTGTCTTGGGCTTTCTAGCCCCAGTAGCACTCCCAGTGGAAAGCATTTGCATGCATGTTCCCAGTCAATACCATGTGGAACAAAAATAAGCCAGCTCTGCCCAAATTGAAGAATCCTGAGCAAATAACTAGGTGTATTTTAAGCTATTAAGTTTGAGGTTCATTGTTTATGCTGCAAAATAACTGAAAAGAAGTTTCAGTTGGCCGTGGGTGACATGATGACTAAGACTTGCATCTTGTTTTATCTCAGTGATGCACTTTCCCTCAGTGCATTCTAGAAGCATCAGAACCTCTTACTGGAGAACGCCACATGGTTGGTAGGAGACTGGGCACCAAGTGTCAGTCAGTGGGAACCACAGAGAAGGTTTCCATGCCCACACTTGGCATGGAGTGTGGAGGAATTGGATGGGTTGGGTTTTTGGGAAAGTTTCATAACAGGACATGTCCCTTCATTCTTCCTCCTTCCTGCCTGTCTGATATTCAGATGTCATAAGTGGAGCTTCAGAAGTCATCTAGGACCATGAGACAATTTTGTGGATGAAAGTCACGCACTAAAAATGGCAAAGCAGAAAGTTGGAAGGATCCTGGAATTAGATGATTTTGTGGAGCTGCCATATCTGGTCTCCTAATTTCCAGACTTCTTTCACTTATTGGAATCACCCTTATTTGTTTAAGCCACTTTAAGTCTCAGTTACATGGAACTGTAGACATTTCCTAACTCATATATGACACAAAATGACTGAGGTTATGTTTCTTACAGACCTTAGTGAGTTATGGAATGAACCATATTTTACATGATTTAGGATAGCAAAGAAATCTAGTTTCCGCTAACTTTGTACCATGAAACAGATCATTTAGCAACACATCTTTGAAAGATAACAGCTTAAGTGTCCATAGAGACATTTTATAATAGCCAAGAAGGTTTATCTTACACACTGAAGATGTAGTGGGGAAAGCTTGAGTGTTAAGTGGATAGAATATAAATCCACTTTTGAATCTCAGCTCCTTCTCTCTGGACAAGTGACAATCTCTCCAAACCTCAGAATTCTTATGTGGAAAAAACAGGAGTAATGACACCTCACTGAGTTTGGGGGATGATTTAATGAGGTAGCTTATAAAGCACAATTCACACACTCTGGTACAAAGAGATTCCCCAGAAAATGATGGTGTTCTAGATTGTGTATAGTGGGAAGAAAGAAGAATTATACAGAAAAGAAAAAGTAGAAGGAACTGGACACCAGTTAAGATAGAGAAAAGAAGCCTTAGAAGTATGATTAGTGCCTTTCAAAGTTCTGCTTTCTGCAGAACTTCATCTTCCCAAGGAGCAAAGCAAGGGGATATTGTAGTTACTGGGTTATACCAGTCCAAGTATTACGTCAAACACTCACCTATATGCCTAGGATCCGAGACCAAAACAGGACCTCAAACCTGGATAGTTGTAAAGGAAACAAGCCAGTAAGAATGAAGAATACACTCATTCAGTGATTCATTCAGCAAATATTGACTAAGTACTTCCAGTGTTCCAAGCCCTGGGGATATAGTGGAATACTGAAAAACCAAGACCCTGCCCCAGTGAAACTCTTATTCTAGTGGCAATGGCAGGTAGATAGAGCATATACTCTCAGGCCCTGAGAAGTGCCTTGAAGAAATGCCAAGCAGGTGAAGAGACAGACAGAGGCGAGGTAGGAGGGGTGCTTTTTAAGATAGGCTTCTCAGGTATGTCCACAATAATATTTAACAGAATGCAAATTAAATGTATAAAGACTAAATGTTGCTTCATTACTTTATCCTCAAATAATCACAGGTTTTGTCTGAGGGGTCATAGAGACAGATTCTGACCAGTCATTTTGTTCTCTATAGAAAGGTTTGACAAAATAGATCCTGAATACTTGTTCTAGCACCGAGTGCCCTTGGATTAGTTGTAGAATCTCTCCAAGCTTCAATGTGAGAATTCAATATGAGATAATATCCATGTTATGAGGTGTATGGGAAAAGCAAGTTACAAGATTAAGGTATATAATATGCCTGGAACACTTTTTGACACTAAAGGAATACTTGTTCCTTTCTTTTTTCATGAAGTAGGATTTAACAAAAAGAAAGTGATTCAAACTGCAGCCAGACGGATCAGTTGTGGAAAGACAGGAATCTTGATTGTTGGGGTGATGACTTTGAAATTGAGCTTGAGCTTCTGATGGCATTTGTGGATTACTGAGACTTTGGGAGGGACAGGGCACATCTGTATCCTTTAATTAGAATGAAGACTATGGGTTCGCCCCAACACGCCTCCACATTCCTTCTAGCTCTGTGGTTCAAAACTTGGCTTCTGACCTTTCATTTTTCAGGCGAGAAGTCAGAGGTTCCTGGATATGAGTTCACTGACTTTTGCAGGCCGCCTATATTACAATCATCTGGAAACTTGTTATAAAAATAGATTTCCTGCTCCCAGCTCCAGATATTTTGATTCATTAGATTAGAGGTGGGGTTTAGAAATGTCATTGAGCTAGAATTTTATCAAATTCCATTTTAGGTTGTTCATTCACTTGTAATGAAAAAGGTTATTTTCCTTTGAGTCCCCTTTGCTAATCACTTGCCTTAAATCCGTAAAAGGAAGATAATAAAAAGTCATGACAATATTTCTCCAACATAATCTAACATTTTGCTTCACTGACTTTCTACACTCTCATTCCAATCTATTTGCTATTTACTCAAAGACAGACTCTCAAGAGCAAATGTAAATTTTTCATTGTCATTTGTATGTGGATTGTGTACAAACTAGTAGGTAATTTCCTAACTCCTTTCCTATTATGAAATTTAACTAAGAAAATAAGGAACTCTACTACATTTAGCCAAACATTTAAAGTTCATATTTAAAGACTCTAATTACGTGGAATTCTCACTAATAGGTAGTGGTACAATTGTGTAACTAACTGGAAAAAGATAAATTCATTCTCTCGCACTGCTCACTGTTAGAAATTCTAAATGGATCCAATACCTAAATGTAAAAACATGAAACCATGTAATTACTAAAAGAACATATAAATCAATTAAAATATTTGAATAGAAAAGGTCTTTCCATGACTCAAATTTCAGATACCAGAAAAGATTAACTAAGTAAAACCCCAAAATATCTGTATGACAAAAAGCCCCCACCAGAAATATGTTAAAAGACAAAGAACAAATTGGGAAAAAGATCTTCAGTTCATATTACAAATGAGAAGTAATACCCCTAATATGTATAGAGATCCTTTAAATTAAAATGTATTTTATGTATAATTTTTTAAAAATTGACAAAAGACAGGAACATATACAGAAAAGATAAATAAAAACGGTCCCTATAACTTATGAAAAGATGTTTATTCCTCACAATAAAATAATAAAATAAATTCAGGTTAAAACTATATTAAGATACCATTTTTTCACCTAGCAGATTGGTAAAATCTAAATTTCCCTTCAGGCATGTTCATATATTGCTAGTGGGAATGTAAATTGGTTCAACTCCTATAGAGAGCAGTTTGACACTAACAATCAAAATGACATCTGCATTTACCCTGTGCCTCAGCAAGGCCATTTCTGGGTATTTATCCCACAGATATTCCTTCCCTTGTGTAAGATAATGAGTGTGTGAGGTTATATATTACAGTGTTGTTGGAAGTGGTTCAAGTGTCCAACAAGGGAGGACTGTTGAAATAAATAGCTCATGTTCATTCAAACAATGGAATACTCCGCCACTGTAGACAAGTGGACACCATACGTGGATACAGAAAGACTCCGGTATATATGATTACACAAAGAAAGCGAAGTGCAAAACAGTGTGTGCAGGCTTACTTTTGTGTAAAAAAGAAAGAAAAAAGAGTGCACATTCATATTACCTTGTATTTGAAGTAAAAATTTCTGAGATAAATAAGAAACAAATGCAATGATTGGGCATAGGGGAACAAGATGGATTCAGGGATGAGTGGACCTGAGACTCTTTGTTTTGCAATCACCATGTGGCTAATAGTTTTATTGGAAAGAATATCTGATAGTAGTTTTTAACACTTGAACATAGTGGAGTAGAAGACTTTTCACTGTATTACTTTCTATGAACTAGACAACTATTTTCTTTTCTTTTTTTTTTTTAACTTTTTTTAATTCAGCACATTACAGGGGTACAAATGTTTAGGTTGCATATATTGCCTTTGCCCCACCCGAGTCAGAGCTTCAAGCGTGTCCATTCCCCAGACGGTGAGCGTCACACCCGTTAGGTGTGTATATACCCATCCCCCCTCTCCCCCCATCTGCCGGACACAACCATTTTCTATTTAAGACGTAAAAAATATTATAAAGCCTCTGTGAGAAAGCAAGAATGAAGAGATCTCAGATGGATAGTGTCATAAATCAAAACAACATTTTGGTCAGATGGAAGTGACAAGAACTATAGACCATCCCACACCAAACACAAGAGGAAAACTCCCCTAGAAGACTGTGTAATATATTGGCTTCAGGGACCTTCAGATACATTTTTCCAGAGTGAGGGTGGACCAGCCATGCTACTTCAAGCAGCGTGTTTGAAGATGTTTTTTTTCCTGGAGAGAGAGAAATCCATCTAGTGAAATGTTATTTCAAATAGGCTAAAAAACCACAAAGAGAAGGTGTTACTAGTTCTCGACTATGTATTTTGGCTGCAAGTAACAAAAAAAAAAAAACCTTTTCACAGTGCCATAACCAGGAGAAGGGTGGCCTCTGGCATTGCTTTGGAGATTCAAAAACATCACAAAACTGCTTCCAAAGTCCCAGACACAAGCATGCATGTTCAAAGAGAATGAAGAGGAGGAGACGGGTGCAGCCAGTGTTTTTATAAGAGTAAAAGAAAAAAACAGTAATTTTGCCCAAATCCTCCACAACACTTTCTGTTGCCTCTTAGTCTAAACTGTGTTAATGGCCATTCCTAAATGCAAGGTGGGTGGGCTGGGAAAATGAGTATTTAGCTTTGGCAGCCTCCGTGGTAGAAGCGGAAGGGAGAATAGCTTTGGAAAGGCTAGCGGGCTTAGCTGATGGCAGCCCTGACTGTAAATGGCAGGCCACCTGGTGACAGGTGCACTCTGCCCATGCCCTCTGCGAGTGCCAGTGCTCAGTGTGGTCCCAGCGTGGGCTAATTAGATCCCCAGCTGGATGCTTATTTGAGGCTGATTTCCCCTGTATTAAAGGAGGATGGAATAAGAGATCTCTTTGAATTTCCAGGGCCTTTACCCTTTAGGAATTGCCCAGCTGCTTTCTGCAGTTCTCAAAGTGTAGCGCATTTTAAAACAACACTATTCAAACCTCATGTTCATCCTAATTATTATTCTGACATTTTTCAACCTTAAAATGGCTATCAGTATGTTCTTTAACAACATTTTGAGAAAGCGTATTCACTGAATATTCTAATGGCCTGAGTGGCACATTCTTTAAGAACTCCCCAGATGATAAATCTGTCTGGTTTTAGTTACTTAGATTATTTTAGCACCTTTGGCAGTTTGGGAGGCATTTCTGATCATGTGACTTTAAAGATTTGCATACGACCTTTTAGCCCAATTAAATAATAAATGTAAGCCAATCCTCACAAAATGGAAGCGAATACTCTTTATCAGGAAGTACAATTTCAAAAAGGTGTTACTTGGCTATCACTCCCAGAGCATGCCTTCTCTCCAACAGGGTTTATGTTACATTGAAGAATAATTTAAATATTTTCCTTATTAAAATCCAATGTTAACTTTTCAATGACCAGCTTTTTCAAGAAACACACTAAATTTAACATTGTACAGCCATGCAGCAAATTGATATTTATAATAACGTGGCCTAGGTGGCATTTCAACATCATGGTCTCCCGACATGACTGTGTTTGGTGATTCCATGCTAAAATCCTTTCCAGCTCCAACCAATGTTCTGTGATTCTGTGGTTGTTCACATTTAAATATAAGTCATGGTTTATCAAAATTCTGAACTCATTTTTTCTTTGCTTTTAAATTCAGGTCCATAAAACATGATGTCAGAGTGAGAAAGGTGTCCTGAAACATTTCAGGCTGTCCTCCAAATATTGATTCCACCTGCTTTCTGATAATTGGTACCTCTACCAGAGGGGACAGAGTTTTCACGTCACCATCAGAGAATCCTTTGAATGTAGATTTCCCCAGAAGAGGAAACACTTAACTTTGATGGGAAATGGCCTTGCTCATCCTAGTGATGGGACAGGGATGAGAATGAGGAGCAGAGCCTAAGAGACCTCGGTGGGGTATTCATCACACATGCAATCATACATTTCTTAAAGGAAAGACAATCCTTTGCCCCTAAAGTTTACGTAATCTATCTATTCATTTATTTATTTAACAAATTTTTACTGAGCAACTGCTACCTAAAACACACTGATATAGAAAGAAAGGTCATTGTTGGGGATGGGAATATAGAAAGCTCAGGGGCAATAGTTTTACAATGTTCTTAGCACCAAGGAAGCCCTCAGTTGAAGAACATTTACACAGATGTTGCACACTCGGAGCAGACACAGACTGAGTAAAGCGTGTTCTGGACACAGGCCCTAGCCAGTCCAGCCGCTCTCCTCAGTCCCTGAAGTCTCCAGGGTGCAACTTGAACATTTTTGCTTGAGGGACTGAAATGAGTACCCACACTGAATGGCAACACTTCTTAAAGGGCTACCAATCACAGCATGGCGGTTTCACATCAAGACACCTACTGTTCAGTTGGTGGCCTGATCCCAGATGTCAATATCCAGTGTCCCACATCCTTGCAATGGATGTGATGTTCCACAGGGGTGAATGGGCAGGAGTGGGAGGCCACCTAGCTGAGACCAAGGTTGCAAATTTAAATGTTTACAGAGGCATATGGAGGAGGTAAAGTAGTTAAACAAAGTGACACAGTGGGGCCCAAAGTGACTGTGCTGCACGTGCCCCATCCGGAACAGATGACAGCTCTTCAGCTTCAGCTCATTGCTGCTCAGATCTTCATGTTTTTTGAGAGAAACCAAAAATCTATATTTTATGTTCATAACTAATACAAAGCCTTAACAATTTTGCATCCAAGCAAAAGATATCTGTGGGCTAGCTGTCAGTTGAAATTTCTGATGTAGACCTCATCAGAATATCTTACTCATTGGCCAAGGTTATGTTTTTTATGTTCCTCATTCCATAAAACTGAGGTTGGTCTTATAGATCAATATATGCAATAGAGGAGGAAAGGAAAACAAAAGAGATTTCTTCACTATAGGACATCTTAGAGTCTTTTTATATGCTAATACGAATTTGACATACTGATAAATATATTAATTATGTAATGAACAGCTCTATCTTAAACTTATTTGTTTCTCCTAGCATATTTATTAACATTCCAGGAACAATGTTCTGTGGGCAATATAGGGAAAGACTAATTCAGATTAATTTTAAATTAACCAATGTATCTGAATACTTGGGAAAAACAACATTAACTATCGTATGTTGTACATGTCAACTTAACTACTGATTTGACCAAACAAAATGAATACATGGAAAGCAAAGTACATTTTATAAAGTACTCCCACCTTAAAAGTATTACTTTTTGTTTTTTTGACCCGGACAAAGGTTTATTGTTTCGTTCAGTTTGGATTACCAGTGGTCTTTGTCATTTTCAGCTAGGCCCTCTTTACTGTAAGTGGACTGGTTTCTGTGTGTGGGCCATCAAATTTAGGTTTCCAATTAAAGAAAAGACTCTTGAAAAACAGGTTTTGAACTGGCAGTTGATTACTTTACTTCTGAAGTTGCCTTTACAATAATAAAAAAAATTGGAAGCCATATGCTTCTAATTACTTTAAAATTCTTATTCTTAAATGTTGTATTAAAAGTCATTTATATATAAAATTCTGATTATTTCTGTTTAATCAACCAGTTTACTTCAGCTTTGTACTTGGCAAGTATAGAGGTCTAACCAGTTTCTAAAACTATGGACAATTGTCCTTTCAGTTAATTTGTATGAGACCTTGTTTCAGCCTCATTACTATTGTTAATAAAAAAGTACAGCAACTAGGCCGGGCGTGGTGGCTCACGCCTGTAATCCTAGCACTCTGGGAGGCCGAGGTGGGCGGATCGTTTGAGCTCAGAAGTTCGAGACCAGCCTGAGCAAGAGCGAGACCCCATCTCTACTAAAAATAGAAAGAAATTATACAGACAGCTAAATATATATATAGAAAAAAAAATTAGCCGGGCATGGTGGCGCATGCCTGTAGTCCCAGCTACTCGGGAGGCTGAGGCAGTAGGATCGCTTGAGCCCAGGAGTTTGAGGTTGCTGTGAGCTAAGCTGACGCCACGGCACTCACGCTAGCCTGGGCAACAGAGTGAGACTCTGTCTCAAAAAAAAAAAAAAAAAAAAAAAAAGTACAGCAACTAACATTTGCAGAGTGTATGCCAAGCACCTTATCTCATTTTATCTTTTCAAAAATTTTTTGAAGTAGATGCAATTATTTTGTCCATTTCGCATATAGGGGCTGGGGCTTATAGAGAGGCTAAATATTAAAATATTTCCCAAGGCCTCCCAGTTTGTACGTAGCAGTGGCTAAATGGGAACCCTGGGCCATCTGCGCCACAGTTTACCCTTAACCACCATATCCAGTTAAGAGTAGTACTTGGAGATACAACTCTTAAAATCCATCTGGTTCTTCAAGGTCTTTCCAGAGTCATAAATTTGCGTGAATCCAAACGTGCTTTGTTTACTGTTCACATGAATGAGTCTATATTTGGTAACTCCCAGGGCTCTGTCAATAATTAAAAAACCACAATGTTCAAACCATCCTGGGAAGGAAAGATTAATAGGAACAAAGAGTTACCTAATCTTGTTTAATTGGGCCATCATGAGTAGCTGAATAAAAAAGAAAAAGACTAGTTCAGTCGTGGATAGGATACTGCAGGGGTGAGAATGCAGATTGTGCTCCTGGAGCTTTAAATGGAAATGGATGCAATGTGTGGCAAAAATCCATCCTTCTCAGGAACATCAAGGATACTTTACAGCCAAGGCCATGGTGAGACAAAAGCAGCAGAAATGCTAAGGCCTCAGGTACTTGAAAACTGCTTTCAAAATATTTACCACAAACTATGATTTATCGTTCACGGGCACCTTGGCAAATGTGCCAAGATTTATGCTTTATTTGAGTTCTGAAAGAGCACATGATCACAAATGAGGATAAATTACCTCTTTAAATACAGAAATATTTTCTCTTTCACTTAGCTACACTGAGGTTTTTGTTTTTTCTTCTTTCTGTTGTTCCAGCTTGAGAAATATTCTATCATGTGAAACAGATGATGTTCAGCGTAATCATGAGAGTATATTAAAGCCACATTGTGATCTGGCATGGCATGCTGCTTATATTGAGGGGAAAAGCTATAGTTCACGATTTTAATAATAGAATGCTCAAGTATTTGAGTTCTAGGAAGAAGATCAAACTTGCTCTCTTGTCCTTTCTTTTAACTCTTGCCCCATTAAGCACAAAGGTTTTCAAGAAACCTTCTCTTGGGCATTTGCCAAGGCTACTATATGAGATAATAACATGGCTGCATCAGAGCCCTATCTTCACAGGAGACAGGATGTACGGTCTCATGGAGTAGCCCCCATGCACATCAAGTATCTGCCACAACAAGGAAGACTGTGGCGAGGGCTCTGATGGAGATGTGAAACTTAGTGGGACCTAGAGGAGGCAGAGTTGAATTCTGCCCCAGAGCATTACAGATAGGGTCAGAGAGGAAGAAACATCAGAGCTTGAGTTAAAGGATAAGGAAGACTTCGGTAGAAAAAAATGTTAGGTAGAAATTTCAAACTTGAAAGTAGCTTAACTCAAAAAGGATTTGTGGTGTTCATGGGTAGTCAAAGGGGACATACCCAGTTAAAGGCATGCAATTCTAATTGAAAAACAAAACAAAACACAGACACATTTGTTTCAGACTCAGCTTGTGGGTTTCCAGTTTTCAACACTGGGCTTAAACATCAAAGGGTATGAGACCACATTCGACAATCCCCATCTTGCCCTCAGACCTTCAAATCAGCTTTTTTATGGTCTTGCTCTTAAATGTGAGCAATCAGACACCTGAGGGAAACCTTTAACATGAAAGATAAAAAATAAAAAAAGCAACACATACACAAAATAGGCAACTTGGAGGAAAACAAAGCTATGCAGAAACATGAAATCATGGAGATGAAAACTGCCATTAATACTCTCAGTGAGATAAAAGAAGATATCGTATCCTTGAAGCATGAGAAAGATGCTATTCTAAATGTAATATTCAGAGAACAAGAAAGAACACTTAAAGATAAAAAATGAGAGAGCAAATATAGGAAAAATTTAAGATTAATACTGAAAATAAAATCGAGAAAAGCTCCTGTAAAGCAGACTGTATTAGTTGGCTAGAGCTGCCATGACAAAATACCACAGAATGGGTGGCTTAAGTAACAGATATTTATTTTCTCACAGATGTGGGGACTAGAAGTCTGAGATCAAGGTGTCAGTAGGGTTGGTTCCTTGTGAGGCCTCCCACCTTGGCTTGCAGAGGGCCATCTTCATGTTAATATGGCCTTCCTCTGTATGGGCATCTGTGTCCAAATTTCCTGTTCTTATAAACTGTTAGTCATATTGGCTTCGGGTCATAATGACTTCATTTTAACTTTATTACCTCTTTAGTGACCCTATCTCTAAATACAGTCTCCTTCTGAGGCATTTAGTGTTAGGACTTCAACATATGAATTTGGAGCAGACGGCACAGTTCAGCCCATAACCTAGACCAAAAATACTTAGAAATGGAAAGTAGTGAAAAGAAAAGAATGTTATAGGACTGATCAAGAAGATACAATATCTGAAAAAATATAAGCTCCAGAATAAAAGAACAAAAAAAAAAGGGGGGGGGGGAGAAGGAGGGGAAGTCATTAATGAAAAAATTAAAAAAAATTTCCCCACATTTAAAAATCAAGTCACAAAATTAGAAGGGGCTATGAATATGCAAGAAAATAGGTGAAAGTAGACCCATACCAAGGCAATCATTAAAAAATTTTAGAGTACTGGGGAAAAAGGAAGATCCTATAAAGATCTAGAGAGAAAAACACAGATTATATAGGAAAGATCAGGAAATAAAATGCTTTCAGACTTCTCAAAAGCAACGTTGAAAGCTAGAAGACAGTGGAGCAATGCCATCACAAATTTGGAGGAAAAAACTATTTCTCAGTGTGAATTCTACATTAGGCAAATTATAAGCCAAACAGAGAGTAAAATAAAATCATGTTCAGAAAAGCAAAGTCTCAAAATTTTCTCTTATATGCTCTTTCTCAGAGCTTCTGAAGGATGTGCTCCACCAAAATTAGAAAGTAAACAAAGAAAGATATAGATAGATGAGCGGTTCTCATCCTTATTAGCTACTCATTGGAATCAGCTGAAGTGCTTTGATGTACCTCATCTCCAAAAGTTCTGAGTTAATTGTTCTGGAATCAAACCTGAACATCAGAATTTTTAAAGTTTTCCAGGTGATTTTAAGTGTGTTCAAGGTAAACGTGGCAGAAACAAGAGACAGGAAGAGAATCCCCATGATAATAGAAGAAGAGATTCCAGGACAAAAGTTCTGCGCTGAGAATAGAGTACAACTCATCTAGAATAAAGCAGGTAGAAAAACTCTATAATAAATTTCTTCAAATAGATGAAATTCATATAATATCTACCTCAAGGCTTTAGAACATTGGTATAGAGTTTGGGGTTGAACTAGTGATAAGTATATAGATAACCAAAAAAAATTTAAAGAAAGAGAATTATTAACTCCAGGGAAGCAAAAAACATGCAGGGAAGGGCCTACTGCATGACTCAATTGTGGAAAGAGTTTATGTAAACTCTAACTACTGGGGAGCAGGGGGAAAGGAAGTGGACATGTGTGCAATGGTAGGTGTGTATGTGTGAAAGAGTTAATTCTCCTCTTCCATGATGGGAAAGTCAAGAGATAATGGTCAAAAATAAAATGTCAAAAGTAGCATCTCAGGGGTATTATTAAGAGAGCTAAAAATTTTTGAAGTGGCTGCTCTGGAGAGTGGGAAATAGGTTGGGAGGCTGGGGAATTGCTGTTTTTTATAACAAGTTTTGTAAAACTATTTGACTTCCTAAGCCATGCACAAATTTAATTTTTGTGAAAGTAAAATTAAAAAATACAAAGGACAGAAGCACTGAAAAAGAAAAAAGAGACAGCACAAACCGCTAACGGATGACAGAGACAAAAATGAAGACAGAGAGACTCTAGATCTTGTCGAGATTTAAACACTGATATCTGGGAGATCAACCATATCTTTTTACAGACAACGTTTTGAATTGAGATACCAATAGGGAAGACATGTTAAAATGAAAGAGCTGTAAGTTCTTTCGGGGGATTATATTTGTCCTAGATTTTCCTTAAGGTCAGAGAATTGTTTCAGAGAGTAGAGCCATCTAAAGAGACCCAAGAATACAGGATTTTATTATTGAAATGTTTATTCAACAAGTACTTATTGATCATCTGCACTGTCCCAGATGTTTGATGTAATGGGGAATGGTGATTAAGTTCCTTTTGGACATCAATTTAGTGGGGAATAAAGTGATTATAAAGCAGGGTGGGAGGTGTCATGACAGAGGAGGATAGGGTGCTATGGAGAGGCACATGTAAGAAGACCACTGACATAAAGTGTCATAAAGATGTGACATAAAGATGTCACTGAAAAAAATTATTCAGAGAGGGAGATCAAATAATGCCTAATAAACCCTGGCAAGAATTGTGCACTTTATCCAGAGAAACAGAGAGACATTACGAGTTATACACAGGACTTCTATGCATAGAATAGATTAAAAGGGAGAAGGATGGATAATGAAAGGCTACTGCAGTAACCCATGCATGTCATTTTGGCTTGAACTAGGGAAGATGCAGTGAAATGGTGAAATGCAACAGATGCAGGACATATTGGAAGGTAAAATTCATAGAATTTAGGGTCTAGTGATTGATTGAATGTTAGAATGGAGGGCAAAGGAGGAGTCAAAAAGAGACCCAGATACTGTGTGTACCAGCATCAATGATAACACTGTTATCAAAGATATGAAAAGAGGCAGGTTTCAAGGGAAAAATCTCTAGTTTCATTTTGGACATGTTGAGTTTCACATGAAAGTAGAATGGCCACATGGAGATGTATGCTCAAACAGATGAGTAGAGCTCTAGAGAGAGAATTGTACAAGTGACATGAAGTTGAGAGTCCTAGGTGACATGAATATAGAAAAGATTATGAAAGAAGAGCATACGGAATAAGAAGAAAAGATGTTCTTATCTTCAACTATGAGGAGCACCAGTATTTAAGAAATAGTCCAAGGATTAGTTGGACTATTTGGAAGAAATCAAAAGTAGGTGAATTGGCAAGAAGAAAACCAGAAGATAGAGATCCAATTAGGAAGGAAAAACAAAGATATATTAATAGAAGTGTGGGGATAATTAATAGAACACTGCACTTGAGGAGATTAGAAATGACCTTCAGGTAAAGGAGGAGGGATGCTACCTTTTCCAATTCAATAGAAGAGAAGGACACAATAGACACAGATACTTGTAAGTTTCAACTTAGATGGCAGTAAGTAGACTTGAGTCTAAATCTACTTGATTCGTTTTTATTTTTGAAGTAGGAACCAAGGTCCTCTGCTGAGGGTGGAAGAGGATAGTGTGTTTGAAGATCTGGGAAAAGTGAAGAATGCTTGAAATTCCCTTCATGGAAAATGAGAAATAAAGCTTACTGAGAAAATATAGAAGGATTCCATGTAGCTTTGAGAACTCAGGTGATTTTGGAAACTATGCATTCTGTGTTATATGATTTTCTCTAGCAGCTTTGCAGGCTGTTAAACCTACCAGGCCTCACAACCTGCTGTCTTTAATTTCCTCGGTGTCCTCAATCCACACTGTCACTTACAAAGCACTTCTCATTCCTATTCATTCCCTTGCTGCCAAAATCCATGTCCCCCTCCACAGCCAGGAGGTGGGTAGAGGTGGGTGGTTACTCAGGATTTACTTGAGGGGTTTCTTGTCTTAGGTGGACATAGAGGCTCTACTAACTCTAGAGATAGTAGCCAAGTTTCATTCTAGTTGGTATGTGTACATAACTCTTAACATTTTCCAGAAAGTTGAGGCTGATAACTGAGACCATCTATTACAAGACTGTAGACAGCCTGAGTCAACATGATTTTGTTGTTTGTTCAGAAAAACTTTGTCTTGGGAAAAAATACTGTAAGCCAATAAATTACTATTTGATTCAGAGAATGCCTACAGATCAATTAATTGGAGACAACAGTCTGCTCACCTGGGGAAACTCTTGCTTATCAAGCTGTTTACATATCAAGATTTGCTTCAAGACCTTTGTCTCACTGGGCCCACCAATCCTAAACTCTCCATCACAAACCTTGCTGAACCCCAATCTGTTCCTTACCTTATAAGATTGTCCCCCACCCTGAACTACTTAAGCAGAGACCCAAAAGCCCTATAAATATCTCACTTCTGACTTCACCTTCTGGGACTTTGCTAAGACTTTGTCAAGTTCATATTTTGAGGAAGTTCAACAAGGGAAAAGTTTAGAGATATAGCAGAAAACAAATCATTGCAATTTAGAACTTTTCGGCAGTTCTTGGCTATAAAATCCTTTGAGAACAAGGTTCAACCATTTTAAATTATTTAAATTTTGCTCCACTCCTCCCTGATGGATGGTTCATTGTAGAAGTTCTTCCCTTCCAAACATCTCATGCTGAATCCATTGTCCTCTCCTCCATCCTCATTCCCACAAGAACCCAATTACCAACATCTGTTGATTCTACCTCATAAATAGCTCCCAAGTCCATGAGCTCTCTACCGTCATCACAGCTGCACCTGGACTTGTGCAATGGTGTCATGATCCCCTGCCAGTGCCTCCCAACAGTGTCCACAGCACGGCAGCCATGGCATTCAATATTTGTACTGAACACTGATGTCAACGAAAAAGTGTGCTTGTGGCTGGAGGAAAACAGGCTGAGATTCTTGCCACCCCACATTCTTCCCAGTTGTCTCAAAGACTGAAGAGATCAATATCTTGATGCACCTGCAGGTACAGGTGGTGTGCCTGTCCTAGTACCTTGGGTAGGAAGGTGTGCACTAGATTTTTCCCAGTCTATTGAACATATGTTTATCTTGTATCACCAATTCTTAGTAGTGTGTCTGTCCATATATTAAGTTCCTAATATGTGTTATCGAATTGATGCAAATATCTAGAGCTGGTGTCTTGAAGCACAGATTATTCATGTAATGAAGAGCAAAAACTTTTGTCCATAGTAATTCTTATTTCTATGCACTGTCTTCCAAGACTCTGTCACTCCACAAGGCACCTTTGCAGTCTGACCTGGAAGTCCATTTGGCAGATGCCTGGAATATCACCTAAGGCTCCTGGTCCCTGCCCTGTATTCTCACATTCCTCTGCCCTGTCTTTTGTGATTTCCTCCACTCAGAACATGCTTTGTCTCATTTTTGGAATGAGCCTGAGGAAACTTGCTGATCCTTTAAAACCCACCTAAATATTGCCTCCTCACTTAAGTCTTCTCAACACAACTGTCTCCTTTTTATATTTTTCCGAAGTACTTGACTAATATTCTGTAGTGGAGGCAAAAAAATCTCATTAACAGACAACAGAATTCTTCTTAGGGAATAAATTGCCTTTGTTTAGGAAATGGTCTTAATCCCCGAAAGAGGTAATAGGTTAGCAAAAGATCTGGCAATAAAATAAATAGCCCAATTGCTGTGTATGAGAAATGAATAGGAATTTGTGAGTACAGTGAATAGAGAGGGTTGGGGGAAAACAGCTGAGTAACGTGGCAGAGTGGCCTAAAGACTTACAACAGGGATATCGATATTTAATTTCAGGGTGTTTATATCATTAGAATGTACATTACACCCTGTCCGTATTTCTAAAGCTTGCAGTGAAGGACGTCACATATTTAAGAGCCTCATAAAGATGTGATTATTTCAATTTATTTATTTTGGAGAGGCATATTTGGTTTGAAAATCATGGAAATAAAAATACACTAAAAAGGTACAGAGTAAAAAATAAGAAGTTGGTAGAGAAGAAAGTAAAGGCTGAAGGTGCTCATGAGTCACAGGAAAAAATGGGGATTTATCAATCCTCTCTAGATTTCAAGGGACAGCAAAACCTTACCTGCTACCTGGGTTTCACCTTAATTATAGCAGTAATCATAATCCACGTTAGATTATAAATGATTATAGGTGATGTGTATAGTCTTGGAGGCAGGGGCACATTGAGACACCGCTGAGTCTGCTGTAATCATGGATATGGAATGAGGACCCGGGCAGTTCCTAGAAGAAGGGGGTTCTAGGCAGAAAAGCAATGGGTATCTGTGACAAACGACAGTCTCCTTCAATTAATTCAGATATATTTGTTAATATCACTATTGGACCCTTAATCCTGTATTGTATGTTATATTGTCAATTGAGAGATCTGCGTAGGTCTGGCCCTTACCATACACAGTAAACTTCTTGTGGGGATATTACATTTCTAAACACTCTCTTCACACTAAACACAAGTTTACACGTGAGCTCAAAGACAGAAATTACACCAGTTCTATTTATCACTGAGTCCTAGGCCCACACTAGAAGCAAAATAAGTATTTTTTGAACAAATAAAAATTAACAGTTGCTCAGTAAATTTTTAAATACTTCCTTCCTCTCTTTCTTTCTTTCTTTCTTTCTTTCTTTTTTTTTGAGACAGAGTCTCACTCTGTTGCCCTGGGCTGGAGTGCCATGGTGTCAGCCTAGTTCACAGCAACCTCAAACTCCTGGGCTTAAGCAATTCTCCTGCCTCAGCCTCCCGAGTAGCTGGGACTACAGGCATGCGCCACTATGCCTGGCTAATTTTTTCTATATATATTTTTAGATGTCCATATAATTTCTTTCTATTTTTAGTAGAGACAGGGTCTTGCTCTTGCTCAGTCTGGTCTCGAACTCCTGAGCTCAAACGATCCTCCCGCCTCGGCCTCCCAGGGTGCTAGGATTACAGGCGTGAGCCACCGTGCCCGGCCTTAAATACTTTCTTGAATAACACGTTCCAGTGAGCTGGAGCCAGGAAAAATGTGGTGGTTGGTGAGTGATAAGAAATACACACATAAACATACAGAATGAGCTGATCTATGTAAGCTATTATCATGATTGCTTTTTCTTTTCTTGGTGCCAACTAACCCCATTTGATACACAGTGGAAGCATGGTTATCTCAATTCTCTGGTGATTTTCCAACTAATTCACAAATGAATTTCAATATTTGCCAACAAATTGAATTGGGTTGACTGAAACCCAATCTTATTTTCCATACTATTTGAATTCTATTCCCTTTGTGCTTTTAAGCAAACTAGAAATGCATAGGAAAGTATGACCTTGGCTGTGTTATTGGAGGCTCCTCTTAAAGGTTTTGGGAAAATATGTCTACGAAGCCGGCCCTTGCCTGTCACCCTGGATTGTCAGAATAACAACCTGCCTACACTGAGCTGAAATTTATGACTGAGTTTTATTAGTTAAATGTCTTTCGTTTCTGGGCAATATCAATTTCCTCTGTGAATTGAAAATACTTTTGTCAATATCACATGCATGGATCTTGAAGCATACAGTTCTAGGAGGCATTAAAATTACTAACCGGACTAAAAGCTTTTATATTGTGAGCAATTAATGTAATTAAAATATGTGGTTACATCTGATGGCCTCATTTTCTGAATACGGTAATGATCAGAGTAGAATAAATACATATTGATCAAATATTGGATTACTTTTGCCTTCTGAATTTTTATCTGAGTTTTCTGAATAATTTCGTGTTACGTAATTTGCAGCTGTTCTCCTTCTGTCCTCTGTCTTATTAATGTTTATTGAATGGTGGTTGTCTTAGTTTCCTGGGGCTACTGTAACAAAGTACCACAAACTGGGTGGCTTAAACAATGGAAAATTATTGTCTCATGATTGGAGGCTAGAAGTCCAAGATCAAGGTGTCAGCAAAGTTGTGAAGGTTGTGAGGGAGAATCTGTTCATGCCTCTCACCTAGCTCTTTCTGGTGGTTTGCTGACAGTCTTTGGCATTCCTTGGCTTGTAGAAGCATCATCCCAATCTCTGCCTTCATCTTCACAGGGTGTTCTTCCCATGCGCATGTCTGTCTTGGTGCCCAAATTTCTCTTTCTTATAAAAATGCCAGTTGTATTGGATTAGGGGTCACCCTAATGACCTCATCTTAACTTGATCAGCTGCAAAGAGCCTATTTCCAAACAAGGCCACATTCACAAGTACTGTGGGTTATGACTTCAACATTTTTTGGGGGGACACCATTCAAACCGTAACAGTGGCATATTATTGTCAAGGAATGGTATAAGGTAAGGTGAATAAGAAATAGAGATTTCTTGGGAATGTTGAGCTGAGCCCTGGAGGAACAGAGTACTATAAGGTCTGGTGGAGGAAACTGAATGTTTCACGAGCTGTGAAAATATAGATTCACTGTGATTCTTTTGATTGTTATGGAAAATCTGAGCCAAACACAAATGGAAAGTCTTTTTTGAAGGAGACAAATAGAAAAAAAGAGCTGAATTTCAGTCGTCGCTCTGCTATTTTTCCAGCTAAGTAACCTTGTATAAGCAAACCGACTTCTACAAGCCTCATTTTCTTTGTCTGTAAAGGGAAGATCTAACAGCTTGAGGTTTAAATGAGACACTCTACGTAAAGTACCCAGAACCGCACCAGTAATTTAGCAGAGCTCAAAAATAGGACTTCCCTTCTCTCCTGCTCCCTTTCCATTCTCCTTCCCTCTGTCCCTTAAGCCTTAAAATTGCCCATACTAGTGACTTTAAATAAGTGAAAATTTTATGGCTTCATATTGTAGTTTTGGAAGATAAGTCTGAAGGATGAGGCTGCATATGTATTGTAAAAACTGAAAGATTTTGAACTGCTCTTCTTTCTCCCATCCTGAGTCCTGAAATTTAGGGTTAAGGCATTTGGTCTCAGCAGTTCCTTTTTAAATGCTTTCCTCTGACCTGGAGAGCTTGTCACATGAATATATGAGCATCCAATGACTCTTGGAAAATGGGGCTATTTATTGGATGAGTTAGCAGTGTCTTGAGGGAATGTGATAAGGTCAGGTTTGTTGGGTCTAAAATGCTTTGAGTCATTTACCTAGTGTTTTTGTGTTAGGCATTTTGATCAATGACGGTGTCTGCCTTTGAAAAGTCTTGCCTTTTCCTCCCATGGGAAGCCTGTGCTTGTGTATGTGGGCAGTTGTCTCCTGGATGTGAGGGCTGGATGACACCAGAGAGAGGGTACTGAGGAAAGGCTGCTTTGAAAACTATGGGTGAGGCGGGTACAGCTCCAAGAACCCACTTTACCTAATGACTTAGAACTGGTCCCGGTGGAGAGAAAAAAAAGACTCTGCTCCTTAAACAGTGACTATTGTGATATGGTAAGGGCACATATTTTTGTTGGGGCTGTACCATTAAGAATATACCCCATGGGATCAGAACCTGGGATAAAGGAAAAAAAAAATACACTTCAAAGCAGAGCACAATGAAAAGTGACTGGGGAAGTTTGCACAATATCATGAAGGCAGCCATAATGTCCACTAGCGTGAGAAACAATGTCCTATTAAGGAAATTAGGAGAGAACTTTGAATTTATTAGGCATGATGGGCCTAATTCAATGATAAGAAATAAAGCAAGCATGAGCTCCCTCAGGCTCTAGTTCTTATCGTTCTCAGTAACGTACCATTCCCCTTGTTTAGTCATGCTGAGACTTCAAAAGTGTTTCAGTGAAATACAACGCTGGAGCTGGGCAAGATTTTAAACATCATCTAATCCAAGTCCTTCAATTGAGAGGAGAAATCGAAGCACATGAAGATGAAGTAACTTGCTCAAGGTCACAGCTTCTTGTAGGACAGATCTCCTAACTTCCAGTCCTATTCTTTCCTTTTGGAGTTGTTAATAAGCAAGAGCAATTAAGATCATTTAAACTTTTTAATTGTCGATTTCTCTCTATACTTATAAATGGGGCATGGATTTTCTGTTATCTTTCCCCCACTTTTACCAAATTTGAGTCAAATGTTGGTGCTGAGATCCTCTGTGATTTAAACTTGAATAGTTTGAAATGTAACTCATTAGCTTGGGAAACTTGAATTCTTTCCTTCTCCTTGGAGGGTTCCTTTTTGTTCTGTAAATAGTCATCTTGACATGGTTTATTGCTATATATTTCAAGCATTCCTCTAGCTATTCTTACCATTTGATTTCAGTTTTTAATAACTACCAGGTGTTAGGCAGCTGGTCTCCTCATTTTGGGTTTATCCTAATTTTTGGGTCCCTCCTTTACTAGCCTGGGCTGTTTTGTATAGACTATCTTAATGGCTTGGCCTAATTCCAAATTACAAAATAGGTTTGTAATTAGTAAGATGCTTGCCAAATCTAGTTGATTTCAGAATGAGCCATGGCTTTTAGATATTTTTCAATAATTTTTAATACTGCCCTTACATGACAACTTTATTTGTAATCTTGGATTTAAAAAAATTATCTCATAATGTTCAAGGCTGGGAAAGCCAAATAATTCTAGGTTTGTTCTTCATGGTTCATAAGGCACAGGCATTCAAACAAAGGGATTATTATGTTAGTTTTGTATTTCTTAATAAAGCTGTTATCTTGAAGTCATTTGTAGCATAAATACTCAGTTTTATTAGTGTCAAGAGAGAGGCAGACTCTATCTTCCTTCTGAAGATGCAAGTGATGGATGAGTTTATTAGCCACTAGATCAACCAGTAGTGATAGACATTTTGGAAGTCTACATTGCCACAAATGCCACAAATGTTGTTTTATTTTGATGATTACATAGCATGTCAGTAAGCCTATTAATAAGAATTTCTTGAGTTTCCAAAGCCTTCATCAGTTTGGATTATCTGCACTGACCCCAAGATGATTTACCAAGGAAGAACTGGAGTCCTAAGAAGTGAGCATAAGTGGGTGCTTACCTGGATGGGCTGAGGGCAGGGTTGCAGGCCATGATTTTCCTGCTCTCTGCTCAGGGTCATAAGATCCCTGGGATGATGGTCCTTTTGAAGACGTGTTGTTCTTTTCACAAGTCCCTCAGTAGTGGCTCCAGCTGGACTGCCCTTCTGGGTGACACAGCACACCTATACTTCAGCAACAGTTCCCTTGGAGGAGCTCACAGTGGGTAGTGTCGAATATTGATTGAGCAAGCTGCCTAACCTTTTGTACAAAAGGGTTCAACCTGCTGAATTTCAGAGACCATTTATTCTAACAACCCATGTAATTTTTAAGATGTCTAATTCCTATTTTCTTGCATCTCAACTACTGTAAATAATGTTTCCACATAAAATCAAATTTCCTTTCAACTCTTTAAATCCTTTTCAATATACCCAACTTGCTCCACAACCATGTTCTGAGAGTGTGCAAGAGCTGTCAAGGCTACTGATCCACATTGCTTGAATAGCTCTGGGCCTCCTGGTCACTTTAAGTTGGACTTTATGCCAATCCTTATCCCAGCTCCTTTGGTTTCCCAGATGAGTGTAGTGACTTGCGTGGTCACATTTTTTTAAGGATAAAGTGTTTTAACATCTGTCCCATTCCACAGGACTCCTGCATTGTGGAACACACTGAGCCCTATTGAAATCCATTTTGTGAGAATCTGCAGAATGGCTCTCTGGAGGATCAATGTATCGCTGAGCCCTAGAGGCATAGTGTTAGGATGAATATTTTAGACTTGAAAAAAGTTAGTGTCTCCAAAATATGAAAAATTTTATAGAATTACACATAAATTATGTGGAATCTGAGTACATTTTAATATGCTTAATATGAAATAGGATGGAGCTTCTAAAAGTAAAAAGACACAAGGTCTAGGAAGGTCTTAAAAAGCCCTGGTTTCTAAGCCATAAAATTTAAAATTAGAGATCCATTGAAAATTAGATGCGACAGACACCCCAGAAATCATCTAGTTCAACTCCCCCCCTCCAGCTTCTAGTGTTTTGCTTGTTTATTGACTCTCAGATGAGGAAATGGAGCCCAGAGAGGGTGGTTCTCCCAAATCCACTCAGCCAGTTAGGCTGCAGCCTGACTCAGCACACAGTCTTCTGTCTCCTGGCCCAGCACACAACAGTTTATGTATCTCTTGAAAAGGCCAACTAAATTCTGGGTTGTGACTAAGTTAGGATATATATTTCAGCATTTTACCAAGGATTTCAAATGAAATGAGAAAATAATTTTTTTTTTTTTGGCCATCGTGCCCAGCTGTCATTTTTTTTTTTAACTTTTTTTTTTTTTAATTTCAGCATATTATGGGGGTACAAATGTTTAGATTACATATATTGACTTTGCCTCACTGGACTCAGAGCTTCAAGCATGTCCATCCCCCAGACGGTGCACACTACACCCATTAGGTGTGTATATACCCATCCTCTCCTCCTCCCCCAACCATCTGCCCAACACCTGATGAATGTTACTACTATATGTGCAACTCCCATAAAATTAGAGCCAGCTTTGCAGAATGAGGGCTATTCTAAATCTTTCCTAACTCTGATGTATGTTATAGACCACATTTCAGGGTATACTTCACAGAATTGCAGAGGATCAGGAGTTCAAGGGACAATAAATTACAACCAACATGTTTAAGGTTGTTGCTTTTTAGAGCAGTCAAAATGGCTGCTGTGGAAGAGACTGTGGATTCTCATGAATATTCATGAGCTCCCTACATTTCTCAGTCTTGCACGTGACTAGTTCTAATCAATGAAATGTGTGTGGAAATTTTGGCTCTCACTTTTAGACCTAAGTGACGATATGCTCTGTGCATTTTCAGTGGGCCCTCTCTCTACTGCCCCCCAAATCCAGTGGTGGAAGGCAAAGAATTCCAAGATGGTGGGTAAAAAGAAGGAGCCCAGGTGACAGAGCTACTAGTTAGAGAAGAGCCACCCAAGGAAACATGCCCAGCCTGCATACCATTTTGTGTGAGGGAGAATAAAACTTTCATTGTGTTCTCAAATTTTGCTAGTGTTTATTCTAGTAGCTAGTATTAATTACCCTGACAAATCTAACTGCTTTTAAAATCTTATTTATTCATTTTACTATGATGGGCTGGGAACTCATATGAAAGGAGTGGCTATAGAGGACATCATCAGGAAATGTCTCTATTTTAATATACTTCTCTTTTGTCATATTAAATCCCGAATGGGGTTGATTTCCAGACTGTCATGAAGTTTGTAAGGAATAAGATCTAAAGTTTAAGCCCACAGTTTTTCTTCCCAGTAGATATTATTCCCATGTTGACTATACAGTCTCTGAAAGGTCGATGATACATTTCTCTGGTCATTCATATACACATATTTAAACCTTCGTTTCTTCCTTCCAGAGACTGATAGCTTTATAGTAGCTCCTTGTGCTTGTCAGCAGACAGACTAGGTGGCCATAACAAAGAGACACCCCCACCCCAGCACACACACACAAAAACCCCAATACAAAACTAACAACTCAGACTCAAGATAGGAGTTGATTTCTCTTTCATTTAATAGTCCAGAATAAGCCCAGAGTAAGGTGGACCAGGAACCCAGGTTTTTTTCTATCTTGTTTCTTTACCATTCCAACTTGAAACTAGTTCACCAGCACCACATTTGTAACTTCCAGTCACACCATGGAGTGTAAGCAATCTCATTCCTAAATGATGTGACCCAGAGTTGTATATATAGCTTCATTTCACATTCTATTGCTTCTTTTCACATTCTATTCTAATCACATATCCACTCCTGGCTGGGAAATGTAGTCTCCAGCCAGGTGGCCATGTACTCAGACAAAACTCAGGAATTCTATTGCAAAAAAGAAGAGGAGAATGGACAACTGAGACACAATTAGCAGTTTTTACCTGACAAGCCACATTGGGATCTTTAGGTCATGATTCCATATCAGAAGGGATCAGTTTTGTCATATTTTGTACTATACTATAGTGTATTTACTTGCAAATGAGAAGCACAGATACCTCCTGAAATAATAGACAATACCTTTATTATGATATAGCAATGTTATGTTTTCCCCCTTATTAAGGAACTAAGGCATGGAAAACATACTTTCCTATGATATTTTTAAAAATGCCACTCTTTCAGCCTCCACTGTGTCTACCCTAGGGTTTAGGGAGGGCTGGAGGCAGGGGACTCGCCAAAATATTTAACACCAGTCAATCAGAGTGGGTGCCAGCTGTCAACAGATGGCACACCCACATAGGTGCCTACCGTCTGAGTATCAGCCTATGTAGGGGGTGGGAAATGCTCAATGGGAGTTTTAGAATGAAGGGAGGAGCTTTATAGGAAATAATTTATCCTAATGGAAGTGAGAGTTGAGATTCAAAAGTTTGGTTTGGGAAAAGAGAGATTCTGAGCTCATTGCATTGTCTGTCATTCAGAATGTCAGTATGAGTTTAAATTTGAGTCCTAGATCAAGTGGTCTGCAACAACAAGGCAAATAAATGTGATAGATAGAGATATATTCCCCTCCCCCCATAAAAATCTCTGTGGGATGTGAGAACATAAGATGTCAATAATGTAGTGGTTGATGCAATGGAAAGATTCTATGCTGGGATCTTTGGCAGTAACAAGAGACAGAGTCCTTGGGTCAGATGACAATGCCCTCAATGTCTGGCATCTGCATGTTCAGAACTATATCACTAGGGACAGGTAGCAGTGGCTGTTCCTTTGGTGAGGATTAGCAGCTGTAGCCTCCTTTGTGGGCCTTGAAGCACAGCTGCTGCATTAGGAATTAGCATTTATAGGAGAAATCTTTGCAAAAAACTGGGGCTGGAGAGGAGGGAATTCTTTAGTAGGCAAGTGTCGTAGACTTGGTTTGATATGAAACCTGTGTGTGGGCCCCGTAAGACTCTCAGAAATACTTGGGAGGAGGTTGAGAGGGAATTTGTTCCCACATGAGGATGGGAGTTAAGACAGAGACTGACTGTTCAATGATATTTACCGTGACACCTTCTCTACCATCTCCCCTACCTCTTCTGTCCTCTGTTGCTTGTTTTATAAGCAGGAACCTCACAGCTATTGCACTTGATCTAGTTCGTCTGGTGCTTGAGGCTTATCCAGTAAGGATCCAAGCCAGCTGCCCACCTCTGGCCTGTCATGGATTTGCCAGGGTTTCCAGCAGAGGGAAGGGCTCCAGTGTAACACCCTTTCTTTCCAGGAACAGGTAATCCTGAGGCTAAAATAAGATGGGCCTCTCCACTAAAATATCTCCCATTTCACTCAACTCTATTTTTTCTTTTATTCTGCCTTGGCCTCTCTTTGAGAACCATTTACTGCTTCTGATTCCCAGCTCCATGACAGAATGTGAACCATGCTATTAAGCCAGTCTCCTTATTCCAGCCTTTTGTCAGCAATTTTCTATTCTAATTATGTTCTACTTATCATTAATCTTCTTAAAATTTTAATCTGGCAAAATATTTTTACCAGAGTAAAGGATATAAAAGTTATTTTATAAAGTGACTCAAAAAATGGTTTGGGGGTTGGCTTAGTTGGGATGTGTTGAAAATATTGTAACAGGTATATTTTGTGGTAGAGGGATTAAGGACAATGGCATGAACTCAGCTCCCAGTCCCCAGACCAAAAAAAAAAAAAAAAAAAAAAATTGAGGGCTAAAATGTAACAACCCCTGAAGTTACAACAGACATGAACTCTGCTCTCATGTTGTTTACTAGGTCTCTAGTTTAATTTTACCACAGCCCTCTTTTGTGCAGAAAATCTGGCTTTAAAATTTCAAATGCACTTCCAAAATTAAAACTTCTTAGTTTGGAATTCCAGACCCCTATAGTTTGGCTCTAAGCTATCTTGAGAAGTTTTCTTCTGGTTAGTTTGAAACAAGCCAACGGGCTCTGTGAAGAACTGTCCCAACTACCAATGTTGATTCAGGTTATATTCTTTTCTTAGAATTCTTGTCCTACTGTTTCCCTTAGAAAAATCTGTCCATGTTTGAAACCTTCCTCAATGACACACCTTCGTAAAGGCTTCATAAATATTTACAAGTAGATGTAATCTCCTCATTTGAACTCCTTCATCACTTCCATTATGATTAATTCCTATATCATATTCTGACTGTCTTAAGTTAGTTCTGGCTACTACTATAGAATACAGTAAACTTAGAAACAACAGAAATGTCTTACAGTTCTGGAGTCTGGAGAGTCCAAGATCATAGTGCTGGCAGAATTGGTGTCTGGTATCTTGTGTGGGCTTTCTTACTGATTTGTAGATTGCCTTTTCCTCACTGTGTCCTCACATGGCAGAGGGTGAGAAATCTCTCTGGGGTCTCTTTCGTAAGGACACTAATCGCAAGCATGGGAGTTCTACCCTCTTGACCTAATCCCCTTTCCAAGGCCCCACCTTCTAATACTATCTCATAAGGGATTAGGTTTCAAATATGAAGTTTCAGGGGACACAAACATTTGGTCTGTAGCACTGACTTAGGTTAACCCCCTCAAGTTAGCATTAGTTCACATATTGCCATTGTGTGAAGTAGAAAAAGGTGCCCTTCCTCAAGATACTTTACTTTCATTTGTTGGAAAATTGTTCTACCGATTCTGTTTTTTTTTTTTTTTTTTGAGACAGAGTCTCACTTTGTTGCCCAGGCTAGAGTGAGTGCCGTGGCGTCAGCCTAGCTCACAGCAACCTCAAACTCCTGAGCTCAAGGGATCCTCCTGTCTCAGCCTCCCGAGTAGCTGGGACTACAGGCATGCGCCACTATGCCCGGCTAATTTTTTTATATATATATATTTTTAGTTGTCCCTATAATTTCTTTCTATTTTTAGTAGAGACGGGGTCTCGCTCTTGCTCAGGCTGGTCTCGAACTCCTGACCTTGAGCGATCCACCCGCCTCGGCCTCCCAGAGTGCTAGGATTACAGGCGTGAGCCACCGCGCCCGGCCCCGATTCTGTTAAAGTTAGAAAATTATAACTATCTGTGGGAAAAGTTACAAATATGCAAATCTACTGTATCTCAGACACACAAGAAGTCTAGATTGTGCATGACTTTAGGTGATGACCCTGGTTTCACTTCCTAGATTGTACATTGCCTTTGGTCAGGGCTACAGTGTGCTGGCCAATGTTGAACAGCTGATTCTCTGGGAAAAATCAACCAACCAACCCTGATTTGTAGTGTTGGCTGATTTCAAGCTACCAATATGACAACACAAGCTCACAAAATTCCTGAAAATTTAACAATCAGCTCTCAAGATCTGTTGAGAGCTGGCTCCAGCACACCATGGGCTGGACTTTGTTCATTCATTTTGCTGTCTACAGAACTCCGTAAATGTTGAAGCAGCCCTGAGCAATGTAAATAGGAAACTTATAGATGTCGTACATTAAAAAACCAGCAACATTCTTTATGTTGCTACCAAGGACAGCACACACTTGCCAGTGTGACCATCCCTTCTTTATTGTTTACGATTTTGGCAATATGTCTTTTTTACGACATACTCCTTAAAGCTGAAGTGCCGAAGTTCCTGAGAACATAGCAATTCATTATTAGCTTCCTAAGGTAAAAATAATACCTATAAATAACTTTCAGGAAAATGCATTGTGCCAAGTGCAATAAAATCTCAAGGCTGCCTTATGATTAGTATTTCCATAGACCTGGGTTTCTATTTTCTCAAAGCTTTGCCTAAACAATTTATATTTTAGGTACTTCAGTGGATAAAGCCATAAATATTTGCCTGACATATTAGTGCTTATACAAGGAAGGTCCTCTGAGTGGTTAATTAGTTTGCATGCTGAGATGAAAGATGGGTGATAGGCAAGGCTTGTTAATTGCCAAATACCTAAACTCTGTATGAGGAATTATGTTTATTTTATAAAGGCCAATGTTTTAGTTTTGCATGAGTGAATCAATTATGACTACTAATTTTAGTTTAGAATAATACCAATTCTCATCTAGTTATCTCAAATTGAAGTTGTATCCTTATACTCACCATTTAATAACAGATAAGAATAGTAAGTATGTTTGGATGGAATTTTTATAGTTGCATGTATTTCATCATTAGAATACCTAAGCTTAGCATCATTTTCAAAAGGTTTAAATAATTCTGAAGTATTATCTACTAAATGTTTACTTATACTGTGCATTTCCTATAGCTGCTGTAACAAATTACAATAAACTTAGTGACTTGAAACAACACAGATTTATTATCTTATAGTTCTATAGGTCAGAAATCTGACGTGGGTCTCACTGAGCCAAAACGAAGGTGTCAGCAGGGCTGTGTTCCTTTCTGGAGGCTCAAGGACAGCATCTGTTTCCTTCCTTTTCCAGCTTGTAGAGGCTGCCCACATTCCCTGGCTTGTGGCCCACTTCCTCCATCTTCAAACCGAGCAAGAGCTGATCGAGTCCTTCTCACATCACACCACTCTGACTATCTCTCCTGCCTCCCTCTTCCACTTCCAGGGATATTTGTGATTACATTGGGTCCACCTGGATAACCCAGCATACTCTTATGTTCTTAAAGTCAGCTGATTGGCAGGCTAATTCCACCCAAAACCTTTGATTCCCCTTTGCCATGCACTCTAACATATTCCTAGGTTTTAGGAATTAGCACATGGGCAGCTTCGGTGACTATTACTCTTCCTATGACATACCTGAATGGCAAAAATGTGTTTACATTTTTACATTTTACTTTGGAGAAAATTAAGTCGCAAAAGAGTTACATAGCTTTCCCAAGATCTCTGGGCCACTGACATTTTCTGAACAAAGTGAAGATACTTGCATAATGCTCTAAACTGTTTTCCCCCAAATTATCATCTTGCCGAAAATTTCAATTTTGTTTGGAGTATGTTCTGGCTTTTGCTCTTTTAACTTTTGAAGAAATCCCTTACTATTAAAAGGATTGCACTTTTTGTGCCTTTTCTGTTTCAAGTGTCTCTGGTGAGAAAAATAATTCAAAAGGGATCAAGCAAGGGACTTGCCTAAGTGAGCAACATGAAAGACAATATGGTAAAAAGAAAAAACAAAATTCTGGTCTTTTAGCCAAAAGCTCTTATATTTTTAAAGATCCACACAGCTTAACTAGTGCCAGGGAAAAGTCAGTGGTAACAATCGAGGTATTAAATTTCAGTGCAGTTCAAAATACAACTTAGTTGGCAACTGGAACGGTATCCTTCCTAGAGAAGGCATGTGATTATGATTTTGTAAGAGGAGGAAATTGAGGCTTAGAGGAGCCAAATGGTTACTGTATAGCCATTTTGTCGGTCTTTACTTTGATCTTGAATGTCCCTGAGTCTATCTGGCTCTTTCTGGATTCAGATTTTTCCGTGACACTGTGCTCTAGTTCCTGTGCACTCTTGCCATTTTCAAGGAGTGTGGTTTGCAAATTTCCATCTGTCTGCCTTATGGTTTTGAGATGGCCTCGACCCTAACTGTGATTTTAATTCTGAGACAGTGGAAATGCAGAGAAATTAGTTATTTGCTCAATGCAGTGAATTAGCAACAGGATTGGAATAAGAGTAGAGTTCTAAATTCCCAGCAATAGGATGAAACGTTATCCTTATCACACAAATTCTAGGAAATGCCAAGAAATGCACAAGGCATCTTTCAAAGTGGAATGATGATGAATAAACTTTGAGAATAGCATAAGATGCTCAAATAAAGAGGGAAGGATTTTCTTGGTATAACACAAGATGCATCAAAAGCCAACTGTGAATAATGAATAACTGTGTCAACAGACTTGAGTGCCTACTCCCCTTTGCCGTGTTCTTCCAGAGTTGCATTGCTATGCAGCAATTGTGGAGTTCTTACTCTTTTGTTGCCTAATTTTGTATGCAAGTTATCCTTAAGCCAAAATATTTCCTTACCTCCTTCTTTAATTGTCAAAATCCCATTCATATTGTCAAATGCAACTTAAGATGAACAAGTGAACAGATATAGTGGGCAAGTGCGGTGTCTAGCAAAAAATATTGTTTTATCTTGTTTTTCTTTTCTAACTTTTATTTTTGCTTTTAACATAGTATCTTTTTAATTTTTTTTAAATTTTTATTTAAAAAATTTTTTTAATTTCAGCATATTATGGGGGTACAAATGTTTAGGTTACATATATTGCCCTTGCCCCACCCGAGTCAGAGCTTCAAGCATGTGCATCCCCCAGATGGTGCTCACAGCACCCATTAGGTCTCTATATACCCATCTCCTCCTCCCCTCTCCCATCTGCCCAACACCCGATGAATATTATTACTATATGTGCACTAACATAGTATCTTGAACACAGTTTATTTTCATAATTGTTTAAAATATTGTTCTTCAAAAAATAACAAAGCTGTATGTAAGTAATAAAGAAATTAGAAAATATATGGTTTTTCATTAATTTTTTCTTAAAAGATATATGTTTTGGGAATTATTAGCTAAAAATAATGAGTTGATTTTGATAGGCAAAAATGCATTTTATAGTGATATAGAGAGATTTAATAGTAAATTTACATAGACATAGTAAATTTACTCTTTGGAATTCAACATAATTGGTTTGGTTCCTGGTCTTGTCACTTACTAACTGTGTGAATTTGGGTAAATCAGTTAACCTCTCTGAAACTGAAATTCACCATCTGTAAAATGGGGTTACTAACATTAACTTCACAGGTTATTATCTAGTGTTGTTGGTGTTTTGGATCTCTCTTTCTTTTCCTTCCTCTTCTAGGAAGGTTGCTTTTCTGCTTTTGGGAAACTGCCCTTTTTTGGCTCCATAGGAGATCAAAGATCATAATTTCTACAACCTCCCCACTTCCTCATGCACTATCCACAGGGGTGGGCATATTTCCAAAATGGGCCAATAGGTTTTTTCCTAGGATTTGCCAAATGTGTACTGCAATTAGGAGTCTGCCTTTCCCCTGGGGAGGAAGTGGAGAATCATTGAGCATGGGGGGGGGGTTGACCATCATGGCTTTATTTTGGAGAAAGCCAGTCTGTGATAATACAGTAGACACACGGAAAGAAGGCCTAGTTACTCATACCTGCCCCAAATTTGGTTATGTGGATCAACAAAATCTCTAGTTTTGGCTGAACTAGCGTGAGTTTGATTTTTACATTTGCAACTAAAGTCTCAACAAATATAAGCATATATAAACAATGAGTCACCTGGGATTAGCTGTATCCTGCTGTTTCTTCCTTATTCAACCTCTAAATTTCAGCATCTAACCACCAGGTAAATTGTGGTGCCTACCAGGGAAGCATTTAAGTCTGATCATTACATAACCTATTGGCTTCTGTATCCTGAATCCTTAACCTTGGTTAGAGTTTGGCAAATGCTAGGGTTTTGTCTGGAGGCAATACCAGGCAGGAGAGTGTAGCTGGATCACTCAACCCTTTCACATTTTCAGGAAAAAAAAAAAAAAGCCCAAACCCTCTAGAGCATATGCTTTGTTCTCACAAAC
The DNA here is from genome assembly GCF_041146395.1 of Eulemur rufifrons. Taxonomy (NCBI): domain Eukaryota; kingdom Metazoa; phylum Chordata; class Mammalia; order Primates; family Lemuridae; genus Eulemur; species Eulemur rufifrons. Next base: position 103,803,564 of record NC_090989.1, read on the forward strand.
CACTTTAAACACAGAGGGAGGTCCACCAACTTTTCTGTGTTAAGCAGTATGGTCAAAGTCACCTCATAAACTGAGATCTGGCCTGTCCTCAGGGCTGGAGGCTCCTGACCAAAATCTGCACCAGGTTCTTTGGCCCTAAGTTGCCTAAGACACCAAATTCTATAGCTCCTTAAGTGAATTAGCAAGGCTTATATTCAAGGAAATTATATTTCTCTTTTTGGGTCAGTTCTTTCCCCCTCATTCCCCTCCCTTCTATATTCTCTTCTTTTTTCATTCCAAATAACAGTTTGAAAATGAGTTCTTAAGAGCAAAATTTGCCATTACAGAAAAATTTAAAAATGTAGAAAACCACCAAAAAAAAAAAAAAAAAAAGTAAGGAATCACAATATTACCATCTAGAGATAGTCCTGGTTAATTTTTGGCATATATTCTCCCACTTTGTTTTCTATGCAACAATATTTTAACATAGTTGAAATTATAATGCATATTCAACATTGTGGTTTTTTTTTGTATTTGCGTTTAAAGAATCTAAACATTTTCTGCTATTTAGTATTTTTTTATACCTATTTCTTTGGTATTATAAAGCTGCAATGAAGATCTTAGCATTACATCTTTAACAGCGTATTTCAGGGAACATAGAGCATTCATAGCCTGTGTTAAGGATTTACACCTAGGTAAACAATAATCCAGGTACTTGACCTCGTTTGTGTCTTCCCAGATACAGAGTAAATTTATACAATGTATTATAACTTGAGATGATCAGATGATATCAAGTGTATTTATAAGAATGCAATATGATGTTAATATGCCTGATAATTGCAAAAATTGTTAGTTTCTGGGTAGAAAGGAAATCCAGGAGTATAAAAATTTATCATAAACACTAGGCTTTCCAGTCTTTCTACATTTCCCAAGCTGGCCCATCATTATTTCTGGCAAGAGCCAATGCTTATTTTTCTGCCAGGCCTCCCTTGCACAACTGAGAAGATCTGTTTTGTCAAACAAAATGTAAGCACATTTTGGCAATGAAGTTGAAAATGAAAGTAGTATTTTTCACTGTTTTAGAGAAAATGCAAAATAAAAGGAGTTGAAATTAAAAAAACATTGTCAGAGAAAAGATCAGAATGTAATAAACATGTGCTATTTTGACAGCAGTCAGGTATGACTCCTCTTTTCACCTGATCAAGCCAGTGGTGATGTTCCTCAGCCTAAGGACCCAGTGACAGTGCACAAAGACACTTCTGACTTCACCTAAGTCATCTGATTATGGCTGTGACTCCCTACAACATGTGGCAACCATTTCACTTAACTTTTGAAAACAAATCCAATCAGAAAATTACGGTGCTCTTTGGAAGGAGGGGTGGTGAAACAAGAAAATATTGGTTAAATAGTTTATGTCATTCATTTTTAAAAGATTCAATTTGAAGATAGCAAGAAGTGTAAGATTACAGAGATAAAAGCTCCATTTAGTCTTAACATTTTTCAAGATACAAATGAAGGCTGGGCACAGTGGCTCATGCCTGTAATCCCAGCACTTTGGGAGGCTGGGGCAGGTGGATTGCTTGAGGCCAGGAGTTTGAGACCATCTGGGTAACATAGTGAGACCCCACCTCTACAAAAAATAAAAACAAATTAGCTGGGTGTGGTGGTGTGTGCCCATAATCCTAGCTACTCAAGAGGCTGAGGTGGGAGGATTGCTTGAGCTCTAGAGTTCAAGGTTTCATGAACTATGATAGCACCACTGCACTCCGGTCTGAGCAACTAAATGGAGTGGAGATTTACATGGGGGTTGGGGGTTTGGGACAGAGCTGATTAGTATAAAAAGTGTTTTTCTTTTGTATTTTTGCCACTGGAACCTAAGAAAAATTTCTGATTATCTATCTTTGACAGAGTGGTATTTAATTTGCTTTCCAAAGATATCTTCTACTTTGAGAATTCCATCTGTGGCAACAGAAGTGATAAATGCTTTTGAGAAAATTAGCAAGCTTTTGCCCCATCTAAATGTTTAACATTAACACCAGGAGAGATTCAGACTCAATGAAACTTTGGTCCTTGTTCTTTGGACTAAAATGTGCTCTAATTGAATTCAGGCATTTAAATGGGAGTTTTGGGATTATTTTGCCCATTGGTTCTTAACTGGGGGACAGATTAAGGGTAAGGAAGCATTGGACACATACTCCTACTCTTGCTGAGAACTACTGATAGAATCTAATTCCTTTTTGTTTAGGTGGGAGAAGCAGAGGCTCAAAAGAATAAAGCAAATGCCCAAGGTCACCTTGTCAGTTGTGGCAGAATAGGACTAGAACAAGGACTATTCTCTCAGGATAGCATCCTTTCCACCTTGCACCTGGAATCCATGTGGACATTGTGGTATGGAGGCGGACTCCTTACCAACAGGTATCACCAAGAGCTTCTTCCTATCCTCATTCCTGAGTTATATCAGCTCCCAATCCTCCTAAACTTTCCTTGACCAGAATTCAGCCACGGTGGACTTGGATTTACATGTGGGATTAGAGATACACCTTACCTGATGTGACAACTCTCAAATGATTGGTAGTGTTTGAGAGAGATCAGAAGGCTCCCATATAACTCAACAAGAGTACCATGTACAATTGACGATGTCTGCATGTGTGAAGAATAGGGAGGTACTGCTATTCTAAATTTGATCTATCCCTTTGCCCTCCAAAATCTCGTATTTATATAGAGAGGGCATCCAGGCACTGGAGAGTTGTTTCTCCATTGGGATGGAAGCCTGATGTTTTAAAAAGCTAGCAGTTGGAGTCTGGTACAAATTTTTATAATTTGTACTAGTCACTCTTCCCTTCTGGCTCTTCACCTGCTCTGACAGGATGGAAATAAAATAGCTTAGAGAGAGTTATTTTATTAGAGATGGAATCTCCTGTCACTCCAACTACAAATATCACTTAGGTATGCTTTAAGTTTATTTTAAGAAAATATAGATATAAAGTTACTTTGAATCATCCACAGTAATGGTGGTAGTGATAAAGGGGGAAAGGCTAAGGATATCCATAGTTAGTCTGAAAATATATTTTCAATATTTATAATAATTTTTGGAAGGACTTGAGGAAATAAGTCCATGAAAGGCTCAGGTAAGGCTGGCAATATGCAAGCATATTCATAGCTGCACTGTTTGCAATAGTGCCAGGCTGGAAACTTCTCAAGGGCCCATCAACAATAGGATGGATGAACTGTAATATAGTCACACAATAGAATATTATTCTGGAATGGGAATGAAAGATCCACAATCAATGCAACAATATAGATGAATCTCACAAATGTAAGTCTGAGAGAAAGAAGCCAGACACAAAAAAACACAGACTGCTTGTTTCTATTTATACAAAAGACAAACACAGGCAAAGCTAGTGTAGATTAGGAGTCAGGATAGTAGTTGTCCTCGGAGGAATGAAGTGAAAAGGGGGGGGGGGCTTCTAGGGTGCTAGTAATGTTCTGTTTCTTATAGGTGCTGGCTACAGGGCTGTGTTCAGTTGGAGTAAGTTCATTGAGCTGTACACTTACGCTTTACGTAATTTTTGTATATATGTTATAATACTTCTATAACTTTTTAAAAAGGCAAATGGGTATTTTTCAAGAAGGAGGAAAACTAACATCCATAATTTGGATAGAAATTCCCTCACTTTTATCTTTTGTTAGGAAAAATAAGGATTTTGGAAGTGTACCTCTTTTGTAAAATCTTAATTAGGTAATGAAATGAACTAAACAAGCCAACAGGACAGGAAAAGAGGAACAGAAGCCTCAAGAGATAAACTCCTATCAGGGACTAGACAGTGCCCTTCCAGAACTCTACATCACTTAGAATTCTAGAAGCAGGTCCATGGGAGGCCTCCCATTTCTATTCAGAAATGCACTTTCTAAAGCTAGACAGCTGGCACAAAGGGTTAGTGAGTAATGGGCTCACAATTTCAATTTATTATCAAAATATTTCCAGCAGATGACAAACCTGAAAAGATAGGAGACACAGAGCTACATAGATGCGGTTTTTCCCTTTTATGAGAGCCACCCTCAAGGACAGACTTAATTTTGTAAGTCCTGCTTATAAACCACAAGTATTACAAATCTCTAGACATCTGTCCTGTGGCAATTTTTACCCCAAAGTTTGTGCTTAAAGCTTTTCATCAATATGATTTGTAAATTTGAAAAGTCTCAAATTTTCATCTGTATACCACTTTACAGATCTTGGTTCATAACTGTTTATCTTGGTTTGAAACGTCAATATTTAATGACTACCTATAATAGTTACTTAGTCATAAATGTAGTTAATAATTAAATATAAAATTATTATTTATACATTACCATAAATCTTTTAAAAAGACCAAGTTTTGAGATAGAGCAAGAAATTGCTTAGAAAATTATAGGGGGCCTCAAGAATCTCAATATTAGTGAAGGCAGTGACAACAAAAAACAATTTTAGACCTTCATTTTTGCCCTAAGAGAAATTAAAATAAAATAATCACAGAATGAATAATGGATGCATGGCAAACTGAGTTTAAAACTATATAAGCCCCAAGGCCCCAATGTGTATAAGAATTCTTTGGAAGGGTTTTGAAAGAGTATAAATGCTACAAACAAAAGTAAAAACAAGTACTTAGGCAATGTGTTTTAAACTAACTTCACCACTCTGCTTCAGGTGCTCAACCATATTCTTCAACATCTTCTTTCTACTTTGGATTAGAAATCGCAGTGGATTTCATTAATGTTCACTAATCCCATTGTTAACCTCAAGTGGTTAACATTATTTTCTAGGGACAACATCAAACTGGCAGACCATAAAGGAAACAGAAATGAATAGTAATATTATCTTTAGAATTAGGCATTATTTACACAGTGAGAAGTGATTAATAGACCTTAGACCCCTTTCCTCCCTCCAGAGCCTTTCTAGAATAATCTAACTTCATTTGTATTATTATGCTCTCATCTCTGTTAATTACCCCAAGTCACTTCCTGACTCCCAGGGCCCATTTTCTCCCTGCTAGAGAGTTCCCCATTTCTGTGGTGTTGGCAAGTCTAGCGAAGAGCTGCACTGCTTCTTCCAAAGATCACCAGACCCGGCATTTCTTTTCTGGATTCATGTATGAATTCTTGCGGCAGTGAAAGGCTTCTGAAAACTCAGCGGAGTTTTGCAAAGTCCCAATAATCCTTTGAAACAAACAAACAAAAAGTCACCATTAGGATTTGATACTCATATCCAAACCACATTGGAGCCCTGTAGAATTTCTCTATGCAGGCCAAGTGGGTGAATTTGGAAATTAAAGTTTAAAAGGAAGAAAGAAAAACTGGTACAGTGAGTCAGTGCCTTCTCATCAACAGCATTTTTCAGTGGAGAGGTAACAAAATACAGGAGTTAAGAGCACAGATTTTGGAGACAGATCGCATGGTCTGAATTCTGCTAAAGAGCCCTTGGTGTTGTCTCAGTTTCTGCACAGTAGAACCTGCATCTTAAGGTTGTCATGGAGTTAATAATTCATAAATATTCAATGTGTGTTTGTAAAATAAATGACTAATTCATATTTGGAGTTGCAGCTATTTGGAGTTGTAAGAAGAGTTTGGTCAAAGAATAAAATCATTGTAATCCTAGCACTCTGGGAGGCCGAGGCGGGCGGATTGTTTGAGCTCAGGAGTTCGAGACTAGCCTGAGCAAGAGCGAGACCCTGTCTCTACTAAAAAAAAAAAAAAAAAAAAAAAAAGAAAGAAATTATCTGGACAACTAAAAATATATATATAAAAAATTAGCCGGGCATGGTGGCGCATGCCTGTAGTCCCAGCTACTCGGGAGGCTGAGGCAGGAGGATTGCTTGAGCCCAGGAGTTTGAGGTTGCTGTGAGCTAGGCTGACGCCATGGCACTCTAGCCCAGGCAACAGAGTGAGACAAAAAAAAAAAAAAAAAAAAGAATAAAATCATGATTTCTCACTACATCTTGAAAAAGCTCACACAATAACCTAAAATGTAATGAACTTTCAACAGTTATTTGTTGATGTGATTTAGTAGGGAAGATAGAGAATTCTTTTCTTTTTTTGCCAAAAGGACTCCTTAAATATCAGAAACTGGATTCAGCCTGAATAACTGGAAAGAGCTGGTAAAATGCCAATTTCTTCTTATCTCTGACCCCAATGGGCAAAAACAACATAGTCCAACTCACTATCGGCACCGAGCAGCATTTGAGGGGAGAAACAGTTCAGCACAATGATGCAGAGGTGATGTTTTCACACCAACCCTGAACCCTGAACCAGCCCCTTCCTTTCCCTTCCTGCTGGGATCAGCGGCCACCCTCACCTTGGGTTGGGAGAAAGGGCCCAGAGGCACGCGGACCGCAGCAGTAGGAAGACTAGGAGAAAGTGACAGGAGAGCCCACTCTGATTTACAGAATTCTCCCCACGTGGTACTTATCCTATCGTGTATACATCCTAGCACTTCTCTCCTCTCCACCCGATTCTCCACATGGCAGATAGAGTGATCTTTAAAACTTTAAATCAGGTTCCACAATTTTCTTACTTAAAATCTTCCAGCAGTTTCAGGGAAATTCATACTTCTCTCCATAACCCTCAGTGTCCTGATGGCTCCAGCCTACCTTCCCAGCCTCCTCATGGTATATTTCTCTTCCAGTTCCTCACTAGGCTCAAGCTCTGCTGACCTGCTCTCTGTCTCTCAAACCAGGCAAATCCTTTTCCTCTTTGGGGCCTGCTGTTACCTGCTACCACTCCCTGGAAAGTTGCCTGCCAGTTGCTATGTGGCTAACTCCTCAGCCTTCGAGCTATTGCTTAAAATCCACCTCCTGGTGGCCTTCTCTGAGTACTGTCTAAACTTGTTCCTCCCACTTGTACTATCACATCAAGGCACTTATCACAAATTTACAATGATTTGTTCTCCTTTACTTCCTGACACACCCACTGGACTATAATCTTGATGAAGGCAAAATATAGTCTGCACTGGTACCCGTGGGTTCCAGATCTCTGTATTCAAGCAACCATGGATGAAAATATGTGTGGGGGGAGAAATTGTGTCTGTACTGAACATGTATAGACTTTTTTTCTTATCATTATTCTCTAAACAATATGCTATAACAACCATTTACATAACACTTACATTGTACTAGGTACCAAATTAGAGGTGATTTAAATTATAGGAGGGAGGGTGTGCATGGGTTATATTCAAATACTACACCATTTTATGTCAGGGACTTGAGCATCCATGGATTTGGGCATCTGTGGGGGGTCCTGGAACCAATCCCCCATGGATATCAGGGGACGGCTGTGCTGTGTGTGTATGTCTTGCTCTCTGCTGCACCCTCAAAGCCCAGCACAGTGCTGTGCATCTCAGAACTCAATACATGGTGAATGAATGGACTTGTGGCCTGGTCACGGTGATTGCCTGTGGAGGAGTAATAGGGCATAATGAATAAAAACACTGTTTAGTGGTGGGGTTTTCTTTTCTCTTTTCTTTTCTTTTTTTTTTTTTTGCTACTATGGACCAACTAGAAGAGAAAGAAAGCATACTATTTCTCTTTCCCTATTCTAGGAAAAAGAGATCCATATGGACTTTCTGTTAGTTTGACTTTCTCATGTCACCCATCAACATATCACCTAACCCTCAATTCCCCACCATAAGCCCCCTATTCTTCAGGGAGGACATAATATTTTTTTGGTTGTTTGTTTTTTAGGGCTCTTCAAGGAGTCTTAAAGGTAAAAATAATCTTCCTGGTGTGCTAGTGTTGACGTCAGGTGGAGACAGAGCTGGGGAATTTGTTAAAGATCTGCTAGTCCACTTGAGTGGGAGATGGCTGGCTTCCCCACGAATGGAGTGGGGCCCAGGACTGGTATTTAGCCATTGGTGAACCTGAACATCAAGAGTGGAGGCTCTGGCAGCCCTTGCCCAAGACCCTTGGAGGGAAATGGAGCCACCTGACTTCAGTTGGGGCACTCAGACTGTAAGGCTCTCAGCAGTGACCACAGCAGGCTGGAGATGAAGCTATTTCCTCCTTTCTAGGCCCCTGTGATGACTTTGGATTTCTGCACAACCATAGATAGTAGTACACTGAAAAACTGCTGAAATTAAATTGCTTATGTTTTTGCTTAGGCTAGGAGTTTAGAGCTTGGCTTAATTTGATTGAAAAAGGAGATGTTTATGTCTTATTTCTAAAATGTTCAAGAACAAATTCTTGGCCATGTGGAGATATAAGAAGTCTATAGTCTGCAATCCAGAAGAGGGCTCTCACCAGAATCAAACCTGACCATGCTGGCACCCTGATCTTGGACTTCCAGCGTCCAGACTGTGAGAAATAGATTTCTATTGTTTATAAGCCAAAAAAACAAAAATGAGAACAATTTCATTTCTATAATATAGTCAAAAGTGACTGTATAGGTAGGAATCAAAAGATCTTAGAAATTAGGAATTTGCATTAGTTTTTAGTCTTTTCAGACTGTAGGCTCATTGACTCTGTTAGAGAGGAGCTTTGATTCATTTAATCCAACCCTTTTCCCAATTCAGGAATAGGTACTGGCTAAGCGGCAGACATCACAGTGGCCCGGACACTCCCCACACTGGGAGTGAGCTCCCTGGCTGACAGGGTAAGCATTTGCGAGTCACTGACTAGAGAGCTGCACTTTTTTTGTTTTTATTAAAATTTTCCCAAAGTATTGTGTCTTAAATTTTGTCATATGAGGACAAGTACTTCAGTAAAAATGTCCAAAGCCATGACTTAATTCTACATTTCTTTTAAAAACTTAAAAAAAATTAAAACCAAAACAAACAAAAAAACACCTCAAGGAAAGAAAAGTCTTTGAAAAACACTTCTGGGAGTTAGCAATGTGGAAACACTCAACCTAGTGTGCACTCAGCTCTTCATGTCCATTCCATCTCCTCTCTTTCTTTCCAAAGACTTCACTTAGATCATTTGATTCTGAATAATTAGGTCAACAGCACACAAGGGCTTCACTTACTTTCCTAGAACTCTTAAGTAATGTTTGGTGTTTATAACATCAAATCTTTGAGTGGATGATATAAGTAATCTATTTTGAAAAGTGGATACATTATTAATAAAACGAATCCCTTCTCTAAGAGTGAGATCGTATTTCATTAGTATTACATAGAATATGTAAACGAATTTCATGCTATATGAAAACTATGTATTAATAACTTCTTGTTTTATATTTCTAATAAGACAATGAAGACAATATTTCATAAAGTGATTTAGTTGAAATTTTAACTTTATTATATAAAATAATTTATTATACTGCTGCTGTTTATTCCCTTGGCAAATAATCACTTGTATTAAAACATCTAAGAGTTAAACATTGTGTGATCAACAATGGACTTTATATCCTATAACATATCTGACTACTCCTGCCTGTAATCAATGGAATTTTTGAGTTACTGAATAAACTTTTTACAATTAATGGTTCCTCTGACAACCTTTTGTTATTTCTTTTAAATGAATGACTTTATGACAAGGTTAACTGGCTTCATTCATGAATAGGCTATATGATCTTTACCATTAACTAATTTTTACGATTTTTTTTCAAAGCAAAGTCACATTGATGAGTGTATGTTCCACTATAGGTTCATAAAGAAATAAATGCCTGAATAGATTCCTAGGTATGGGCTAAAAGTTAATAGGTGCTAATAGAAATATTACAAAGTTCACCAAAATCCATACTGATACTAATAAAATATCAGGAACAAATGCTAATATTTAAGGTAAATGGGGGAAACATCAGTATTTCAAAGAGAGTTTAGTCTAAGCATGCTAACTTATAGAATGAGAAGGAACAAAATAGCCACATTTGTTGAAAATGTCTACTTAAAACACTAGAAAGAATATTCTTTCAAAAATATTAGAAATTAAGCTGTGGAAAACATTTCTTGCCTTGTTAGTAATATTAGGTCTATAAAGTACCCTTCTTTTCCCTGACTGGACAATAACATTGAACAATCCAAGCATCTAAATCATTTTTTATTTGGACTTGCTTTAAAAATCGTTAGACCCTCACATGTTATTATTATGTAGAACTATTATATCAAAATAATTTTAGAAACACATTTATAAATTATATAGTAATTACTATTATAACAAATAACCAGTTTGTGAAGTGACTATGGATGGCTAACTAAAATCTAGATTTCCAAAAAATAATTTTTAAATTATGGATTCAATTTCTAGACGATTAAAGGGAAAATGTTTTTTTTGAAAGGTTTAAAAAGTTTATTTTAGAGTATACAAGGCTTTAGCTGCGAAGAAGAAAATTATAGGTTAGAGCTCACAAATGTGGTTTTATAGATTCAGCTTTATATCAAGTATATTTTGCCTTTTGTTTTTACCAGTGAGGCTTTTTAAGCACAAGGTTACAAATATCCCTCTATCTTAAAAAGGTTTTTACATAAACTACCAAGCATGAATTTTCAGTAGCAGCTCAATGTCTATTAGTTTTGAAAGTTCTTTAAAAAAATCTGTTTTACTTTATACAGCCAGGAAGCAGCCTGTTTCCAAAACTAAATGTAACCTCAACCTTTTGCCAAGGAAATCTCTTTACCTCCAGAGAAAATAATTATTTCCTTGACAAAAGGTTGGCACTCCATTTACCCTTGAAAAAAAAATAAGAAAAATAAAAACAACACATACAACTTCTCTTATCATGAATGAAAAATAGTCAAAGGGGCATCTTTGGAGCCAGAAAAAAAAAATTAAAGACACAAGTAGTTTCACATATTTATGATAAAATATTGTTTTCAGTTTGAAATTGGGTGTATAAAACAGTTACCTACCTATCACTTAACCAGTAATCAGTTACTGACATTCTAAACTATGCAGAACATAAGAAATAAGCAACAAAAGCCCTTGACTGTCAGCTGATAGGGCAATTGCAAAGTCCATAAACCTTTTTCATAGGAATTCTTACTCTGTTCATCCCTCTTATATAAAAATAATTTTAGTACTAATTTTCAAACACTTATATGTAGTAAGCATCTCATATACATTAATATGAATCCTCCAGCAACTCTCATGATGATTTAATCCTCATTTTACATATCAAGAAACCAAGGCACAGAGTTTGAGTAACAGCTAGTAAATGGTGGAACCATGGTTGGAACTCAAGTGTTTCTTCCTTCAAAGCTTGTGTTTGCTTTTACCCTGTAAGCTTAACAATATGTTTTCTGAGCTAATCAGAATGGAGGAATGGCTAAAGGCAGGCAATATAGTAAAAGGAAAGAGAACTAGGGAATAAACAGATACACTGAAAAACTCCAGTAAAAAGCCAAAATGAAAAGTCAAAAAGTATCAGCATTCGTGTAGGAGTAAATAGTTCCACACACTATAGCTCTTGAGGATTTCACTAAATAAATAAAGAGCAAAACCACAGCTAATGATCATAACAATAGTCTGTTTCATCAGAAAAAAGACGTTAGATCTTGTTCAGGATACTTTGTTAGGACAAGAAGGTAGAAAACGTATTTTAAATTGAGAAATTTTAATCCAGTGTTTAGGATAAAATGTTAATATTCAAAAGAGACAATCTTTACTCTGTCAAAAAATTAATTTGTGACCTCTTATTCTCCGAGGATGACAGATACACAAGGTATTACAAAGATACTACTTAAATTTACTAAGGTTTTTATGGACATATGTTTTAGCTCATGGGGAAATGCAAGACAAAGCTTTGACAAACTAGATTATATGGTGGTTTGTGTAAGCTTCTGCTGTTCTCAGAATTAGATTCTTATACCTTAACTTCTGAAGACTTCAGTAAGGAAAAAGACAACTTTTAAAAATTAAAACTAAAAGTTTCTTGGATAAACCATAATGGGAATTGCTTCAGTGACTTTGTTGCTCATTACCTAAAAAGCTGCTAATTTAAATATCTTAGCATGACTAAATTTAGCTTGGATTACAAACAATAAACAGTTGTTGAACAAATGAATTTTGAAAGAACTGTTAAGGCAAATACTAGGTAGTGATGATGATAATGACAATGATGATACTAGAACCAGCTGAGTAAATTCTTTAATTTTTAAACGTGTTATTTTATTACTTTGTAATTGAATGTGTTTTTCCCCATAAACAAATGTGTTTTTTTCCAGGAATGAATGATCCCGGCAGTATGTTCACATCCATTTTAGGTAGGGCTTTTGAAATTTATTCCATCAGTTCTCGTTTGTTCTCAAATTCCATTTTCCAACCACCCTGATAAATTTTTAGTTTTTTTCCCCCCAGACTTTCTTGCCTGAGAAGTGTAGTTATTGATTCGCAAATGAGTGATTAAGTGTTACAGAATATGGGAAAGGGTAGCATTAGAAGCATTAGAAATTCTGTCCTAAAACACATAGGGATCTAGGATTTAACATTCAAATGTTGGTTAGAATGATTCTCTTTCAGTCCATTGTTCTCATAGATTTTCTATTTTGGGAAGGACTTTAGGTATCTTCTAACTCAGTCTTCCACTCTGTAGGGCATTTTTCTTCAGTACCCTGGATGGGCTGTTCCCTGACCTCTGTGTCAGTGTATTCTCTCCTGGAGTTTTGGGGACAGTGCTACTCCATGTTGGAGAACCTCTAACTAATAGAAGTTTTTCTTTATGTTGAATGGAAATTTTTCTTTAAAAGTTAGAACTCATTGGTCTAGGCCTAAACCATTCACAGACTCTTAAAAATGTCTTTATGCTTGCTTTAAATAGAGCCACTATTCTGAGGCCACATCTTTGTTAAAATCCATCAGGTGCTGAGCCTTGGACACATAGATTCTAAGAAAAAGAGCAGCCAAGGCTATGCTTGGGTAAACATACACTGTATCCTGTTGATCCTTTGACTCTCAAAAAAAGGGGATGGGTATATACACACCCAATGGGTGCCATGCACACTGTCTGGGGGATGGACACACTTGAAGCTCTGACTCAGGTGGGGCAAAGGCAATATATGTAACCTAAACATTTGTACCCCTATAATATGCTGAAATGAAAATAAAATAAAATAAAATAATAAAACATTAAAAAAAGCACTGGATTTCCAAATATAATAGAATCACAGTTAGAAAAGGACATATTCCAAATATGGAAGCAATAGAGCCAATATGGGAGCCCCTTGGTTGCTCTTCATACCCACATACCTGAAATTGCCTGGACTGTGCACATCTGTTTTAATGGAGTTGATTGCATACTCTGGCCTGTAGGTTCCACACCACACCTAGGATAGATAGGAATAGGAAAAGCAAAGCAGTGTGTTCAGGTTCAATCAAGGATTTGTTTGAGCAGGGTGGGAGGAAGAAGCAAAATTAAATTGAAATTTGCATTCTTCAGCCATTAAGTCGTCAAATAATGTACAACCAGGAACACAGTTATTTATCATTAATATGATCTGACAGTCTATCATAAACAATGAAAGGTGGTCAAGTCAAATGCTCTGCCACAATTGATAAAAATAAGAAAACTCAGTATGCACTGTCTAACTTACTGTGAAATTATAACTCAAAATGATTTCCACATCTATCGTTCAAGAAAGATACAGTACCTGGGCAAAGTTCAAGAAGAACAGTTGTTTGTGATTTAGGTCAAGTCCAGGAAGTAATTTTTCTTCACCGTGCTTTTTAACATAATTCTGATATGCCTAGGCAGTTGATAAAATAGAAAAAAGATGACAATAATTTCTAAGTTTGTATATGTCTACATAAAAGACCATGTAATCAAGTAATTAACCTTTACATTAAAATCACTGTAATAATACATAATAATAATTTAGATATGGCAAACTGAAACTATTTCATGGATTAGAAAGAAAACTAGAATTTATTTTCAAATGTTCTGAAAAGAATAGGATATTGATTAGCAGATGACAAGAGCCTGGCACATGTCAGATGATCAATAAATGTCAATTGAATGAATGGATGACTAAAATAAGTGATGAAAAACTTATCTAAATGTTGTTCTATGGATGAGGCCAGTCACTTGGATGAATGGATTGCCAAGGAAGCCTGAAATTGCTATGTTAGGCTTAGTTACTACTCTTAGCAAAACAGACTCACACCAGACTTAGTTTGAGTGATTCTTACCAAAAGTCGAGTGATTCTCTTGAGGTTCCTTAGAGGCCTAGTATCTTATAAGCCTGAGAATAAGGCTATGCAACTATTTTGGTCCCTTGAAGACAGGACAAAATAGATTGAACTTCAGTTACATTAGGAGGAAGAAATTTAGGTAATTGAATGTCAAAGAATGTTCCTAATTCTTAAAGATTTATGGACATTACTGAAAAAAGGTAGTTTTCCTCTACTGAATATACTTAAAAAGGGATTGACAACAAACTTTTTGAGATATGTCATTTCCAATTCCCAATTTGCTTCATTGTATCTGTACTTTCTCTAGGTGAGGGTCTCTACGGAAGTACCATCAATCCAAACTTTGGCTAGATTTTCTACAGCAGTGATTCTCCATCTGGCTGTATGTTAAAACCACCATGGGAATGTTAAGAGCACCAGTGCCTTCCACTTCCGGCCAAAACGGAATGACAGGGATTGGATTTAACCTCCTGCTGAAGCAACCAAACAATGGACAAAATATATGAAGCAATGGTTTGCGTAACACTGAACATCAAGAAAAAAAAAGAATGATCCTTAAGAGATGGTAAACAAATAAAGTGAGTCCTGTAACAGCCAAGCTTATTGCCCTGAGAGTTTTCAGCCCACAGCATAGGAAGGAGAACCTCAGTCAGAGCCTGGGAAACTCCTGGAATTGAGGGGGAGCTGAGAGTTCAGAGATACCAAGGACAGGGTACTACAGTGGAGAAGGCTACACAAAAAGAGAACTTCAGAGATCACAGAGGGTCACCTTCAAGCATTCAGCTTAGTATTCATCTGGAGATGTGTATGAGCAAACTACTCAATGCTACAAGAAGAATCATTCAAAAGGATTAAAGATAACAATGCCTGGTACTCACACAGGACAAGAATGGAAAACTCCAAGATTTACACAGTAGAATCTTGTCTCAGCAGTTGGAAATAATTGTCCCTAGACTGAGAACTGTCCCAGTCTCACCTAACAAGTTCTAAAGCAAGACT
Organism: Eulemur rufifrons; assembly: GCF_041146395.1. Classification (NCBI taxonomy): domain Eukaryota; kingdom Metazoa; phylum Chordata; class Mammalia; order Primates; family Lemuridae; genus Eulemur; species Eulemur rufifrons. Next base: position 103,818,632 of record NC_090989.1, read on the forward strand.
CAAAAGGATCAAACCATTTCCAAGGAATTTAACTGTATCTGAGAATAAAGCTCAAGAATATTTACAGAAAAACAAAACAAAACAAATAATTCAACACCCAAAGAAGTAAAATGCATAATGTCCGGCATCCAGTAAAAAACAAACAAAATTACCAAGCATTCAAAGCAGTAGCAATCTACCATCCCTCAGGAATCGGCTGGAAATCATTGTTTGGAAACATCACAGCAGGCTTAATTTCCCAAACTTCATACTCTTATTGTCCTTGATCACTGCCAAGTCACAAGACCCACCATTCTTGTCTCCCTACACTTCTCTGATGCCTTCTCTTCCCAGACCCAACCACTCATGTACTTCTCCTCCCCTCTAACCCAAAGATTTCTATGGTGAACAAATAATTCTACATTCTCATCCATTCCACCAGTCATTCCACCCATCCTTGTTTTAGGGAAGCCCAGCTCTAGTGTAGGGATATCTTGTCCCTTGTACCATCCTAAGTAGACTGTGCTCATTCTCCCACATGTGGGCTATCTCAGGGTTGAGAGAAGCATTCAAAATCATCCTTACTCCTCCCTGCTGCTTCTAAGACCACCAATCCTCCACCCTTTTGTGAAAATCCCTAGTTTTCTTATGCACATGGCATCAACTAGAACATCCTTTGTTCAGATCATCAAAGAATGACATTTTTTCTGGAGGTTCGTTGCTATATCTCCAGCACCAAGAATAGTGCCAAGACCACAGTAAAGTCCCAATAAATACTTGTTGAATGCAAGAATAAGCAGAAAGCTAAATAGAATCCTAAGTGATGCTCCACTGATAATACTCCTTTGCATATAACAGTTTGGTGGACTGTAAGGCCACGTGCTGGAACCATATCATTTCAGTCCCCTATCATATCATGGCAAATGAACCGTGGTTTAATATAATGCCTCTGATTTATGCTGATTATTGTTCTCAAATGCTAACCCACTTGCTGCGAAGCTGAGGGTCCTGTTCATTATATTGATCAATGAGACTGAAATAACCATCCTTATGGGACATCTTTCCTAAAAAACTTATTTCAGAGATTATTTCTTAGAATAATGTTGCCTCCTTTATGGAACTTTCATATCTCCTCATTTCTGTTGATATAACATTCTGTGTTTTCTTTTCTTGGCTTTTTGCAAACTTAAGAGATGTGTTCAGCTCTATCACATCATCTGTATTGACTCTTATGATTGGTATATTTACAACAGCCTTTCTCTTCACATTTTTTTCATTTTCATTCATCATTTACTATTTATATTATATGTGGGTTTTTTTTTTGCAAAAGGCTTTAAAATGAATGATTAAATATGATAAACACTCCAATCACTAAAATGGAAAGAAAATATTATTACTTACTCTGTATGCTTGGCCAAGGCCTCCATTATCAGCAATGTTTTCTCCCAGTGTATTAATTCCATTGAGCTGTTAAAAGAAGACCCTTTATTAGGATCATTAAGAAAAGCATCAATAGTTCACTTAAGATTGAATATATTTAAAACTTTTCAAGAGAACGCTAATGACATACATGCTGTCCACCTGCCAGGTCCCAGGAAAAGTTTCCATACTGGTATATCATGCATTGGGATTGGTCTTTAAAATTGTTTGCAGACTGTTGAGTCCACCAGTCAACGAGGTCTCCATCCTTGTTAAAATTTCTGCCTGTAATATATTTATTTAAGTAAAATGGGAACTCATTACAACAAGAATTACAGTAAGATATCTTTAATTCAAAGTGTGAGAACCAAAATACTTTTGTGTATAATTGGACAGAGGATGTGAAACACTGCTGTCCCGCCCCATCCACAGGGTTGGGAAAGCCTGGACCGCCGGAGCTTATTTGCTGATGTGTCTCAGCACCGACACAGATATTTCACACACTAGTCTCTTGATATCTCAGGTGAGGCCCCCAGAGAAAACACTCCTAAAATCATGCCTTGTTCTGTTGGATGGTTTTTGCCTCAACCAAGTCTGTCTGTCTAATTTGATATTTTGAGGTTTTTAAAAAGGTGGACATTTTTATTCTGACATTCATTTCATATTCTCAGACCCTTCATGAGACATGAAACTGTGGGCTCAGTTTCCCTGTACTTCAAGCACAAAGAAAAAGTCTTCCTTTTCTCCTGAAGCTTTCCTGCCAGCCCTAAACTACATTGATCTTTCTTCTTTTTAAGCTCCAATTGCATTTATATATGTCATATGTTTTGACATTTATTTTTATCACCTTTTTAATATTTATTAAATATTGAAATGTAGTGAATAAGAAAAGGGCTATGAAGCCAAACTACCTGAACTCACCTCCTGATTCCACCAATTCCTAGATTTGTAACACTGAGAAAGTCTTTCATATGCCTCTATTTTTTTAACTTGAAAAATGAAAATAGTATTAGTATTTACCAGTTAAGACTGTTGCATAGTTTAATTGAGTTAATAGACACTTAGTCTTTTAAAAAATTATACCCTTCCTGCCTACTTTTCTTTCTCTGGGTCTCTAAAGTTGGGTCTAGTTCAGTTTAATTATTTTCTTGCTATTGTTCTCTTTTTACTTTCTTCCCACTTCTGAACTAATCATTTTCATAGCTTTAACTATCATTTCTTTACATATTTCACATCTTTTCTTCTCTTACTTTTAGGAATTCTGCTTTCATTGAAACTCTAAATCTATTTTTTCCATTTAGGGAAGCATATAAACATTTAAGTACCTACTTTTGAAAGGGTGTGAACTAGGTAGTAGGCGTAAGATGAAAAAAGCCAAAAAAGTCCCTAATCAAAAGCACTTAAACTTGAGAGTCTTATGGGAACTTGGATAGGCAATACTTTCTGATTTTATTAATATATCTGATTCTCAGACATGGACATAGACCCTGACCTCTAAGGATCTGGCAAGATAAGTAACATATAATCAGAAAATAAGACCAAGCATTATCACTGGTGTTGACAAATATCACAGTGTTTTCTCAAGATCAGTATTTGCTTTTTTCTGCCAGAGTGTACAGCGCACTCAATATTAGAACTTACCTCAATATTAGAACTTTTTGATCTTCTTAAGCGACAGTTTAAAGGGAAAACTGAAAGTATGGTGAAGATTAAGCTAATGATACACAGATGAATACATGTGGTTCTGTATTGATAAATTATAATGACTCGTAATCAAATTTATGAGGATATATCTCAGCCAAAGGAAAATGTCAGTTGCACTTTACCATTGTCATCGAAGCCATGGGTGATTTCGTGTCCTATGACCATGCCGATGCCCCCATAGTTCAATGAGTTGGACTGCTGGGCGCTGAAGAAGGGGGGCTGCAGAATGCCAGCTGGGAAGACTACAAGGAGAGAAGATGGTTAAGGATGATTTGTGGTATTATTCTGTGACAGCAGGCCTGGGGTCAGCGTCGTGCTTGTTAAGCCGCTGTCCGGTATATCGGTTTCACTTAGATATATAGGAAAATCTTCTGCGATAGAAACAAACGCAGGCTGTTTGTTACTGATGACAACAAAGAGTTCATTCTGGAGGGGCACCCTAATCTATGATTTATAATCACAATTCCTTGTACATTCTTTTTTAAGATTATTTTCTGCTGTAAGGAGTTTGGAGCAAGGAAAATGAAAATCTTCATTCAGATGGTCCTTTCTCCCTTATAAATATGTGGAAGAAATAGTTACTCAATAACACAAATATTACTTTTCGTGTTATTTCTAAAATTTTATCTATCTATAACAGCATCTTAAATAAACAGCACCACTCAACTGAAGGTATCTCTCAATCACATAACCTTATTTTACTTTCATCAAGGTACCCATGACTATCTTATATTCTGTTTGTTTATGGCTGGAGTTTTTGCTTTTTCTGTCTGCCCCACTTCACCCTAGCTCCTCAAATATTAGCCCTTTAAGATCTGAGATTTATGAGTCTGTATACACATTTGTTGAGTTTTTGTTCCATCTGTTTTTACAGTTCATTAGCTCTAATACCTCAAACTAGAACAGTGCCTGGAACATAATCAGTATGCAGGAAATGTGCTGAATAAATGAAGCTTCATATGTCTGCTCTGACGCAGTAACTTGCTAACTTTCTCCATTTAGGGGTCTTACAAACACTTTAAATTTAATGGGTCAAACGTCAAACTCTAAGCCATAACTCTAACTCTCTTGACTCTATTATTTCTGCTAATGGCACTTGAAGGATCTCAATCACCCATGAATGTTTCTATTTATCTTAGCTACTTCCTTTCTTTTACAGACCCATTTACATTCTATTTAGGCAAAGACCAGTAGCATCTCTTTGGTTTATCTCCTCCTGTCAGTATTACTGCCACTGTCGTGTTCACACCTCTCCCCACTTCTTGTCTCACCTAACTATAATCTATCCTAAATCTAATCTAGAATCTGAATCTATCCTGCAGTCAGCAGCAACTCTGGTCATTAGTACTCTCCTGCTAAAAATCTTCAGAAGGCTTCTCACTGGTCTCTATATAAACACAACATCATCTTCTCCACCTCCCCCAGGCCCTGCTCCATTATCCTCTTATAATACATATTCTGATCAAACCATATTTTCACTATTTCTGAAATATACTAATAATGTGATTTTCTTCTGTTCTCTTGGAATATATCTCATCTGTTTAATAAATTTTGGGGTCATGTTGTTTGACCATAGAAAGAAATTAAAATTAATGCCCACAGTTTAGTAATTTTATCTTTCATGTTTTAAAATTCTAGTATCTACTGAGTAGCTGAAACATTATGTTCTGAAACAAACAAAATCTTCAGTATCAACACCTGTTATCTGCAAAGCCATAGGCCATTGCTATGTGGGATATCAAGAATATAACAAAAGAGCCCTGACATTAAGAAACTTAAGATCTCGTTAGCACAGAGTAGCTAATGTTGTTTCTTTGTTTTTCAGGTGGGCTGAATATGACATAACCTTATATGGATTTCAGGGATAAATATTATATATTTACAGAAGAGACTTTAGAAATACTCTGAGCAATTTAATTGCTCTCCAGACTTTTAAAAAATTTGGAAAGTTGCCATAACATTCAAATGACAAAATAATAAAAAAATACTTTCGTCCTTGAAGAATTTTGATGAAAGTTATACCTCACGTGTAGCTGCCTCAGCTAAACAGTGCCAAGAAATTATTTTTAGCTTAAAGTATAAAAATTATGCACAGTACTTTATTAACTTAAAGTGAATACTATCTCCCACACTATGTACTTTGATTAAAATTTACCCATTATATAAAATGCTCTTATGAAACATGCTATCAAGACTAAACATTAACTATAAAGATCTTGCAGCTTTAATTATACCCTGATATGCCACTCTTCAGGCAAGTGATAAGATTTTTATGGCTCATATTAAATACTAGTTTTCAAGTTCAGCTTTGCTAATCATGATTTCCCCTTTAACTTCCTCAGCTAATCTTGCTAGGGGGGATTTTCCACGTTAACCTTCTTGCTGCCACTGGTAGACTTCACAACTGTTGTTTATAACCAACTGCTTGGTTGCACATTTTTTACATTCATGATTGTCAACAAGTTAGTTAATTAAATTAGATATTGGTCCATGAAACAAAAGACTGTTTCTCCTCTTCCTCCTCCTCTGCTCCCCCACCCCACCCCCACCACTTCACCACAACAACTTTCCTCAGTTATTTTTAAAGGCTGCAAGCAATTCAATTTTAGAATGTTTCAGATAAAGCTCACGTTTGCAATCAGGTAAAATTTTTTTGGTGGAAAATAATTAAACATTCTTTTATATTAAATGGAGTAGCAACATGTTTCGAAACATTTTCTCAGTTTTCAAGTCTGAAAAATAATACTCCTAGGAATGAAAGACACTTTAGAAAAGTTAATTATTTCAAGGTATTTATAGACCACACAGGCTGAATATAGCAAATAGCTTATACATTTCTGAAATTTAAAAATATTCATTTAAAAGTTTCCTACTGAAATTTTAATGAAAAAAGAGACTACAGCAGTAGTAAGATTTTCCATCTGATTCAATCATTTCCTTGGACAGGAGTTTAAGGTTTAATAAGATGATTCAACTCTGCCTGGAACTTGCAAAGAAACATTTGACAAACATTCAAGGTCAACTTTCTTAATGGCATGACATGGAAGGCTTCTAGAGCACCATGAAGCAACTGTGCAAGGAAGAGGAAGAGAAAATTAAACACTTTCAGTATGCCTTCTTTCCTAGAAATTGACTTCTTTGTTTATGTGAAGTGTTGAGGGGTTGTAACAAATTTGAGTGTGAGTTCTGACAAAATGTGGTGGGGGATGAATTAAAAAGTAGAAATTATTGATATGAGTAACTCCCTCATGACAATAAAATATTTTTTAACATAAAAGCATAAAATGACTAATTCCAGGAAAAAGTATATGCAATCTAACTTGAGGTATTTGTATGTCTGTGTGTGTGGGGAATCATGTATGTGGTACATGCTATTCTATACCAACTCTAACGCTGTAATGAACATCATACCAAATCCATTAACACAGTGCTGCAGAAGATATGTCTGTATGTGTGTATTTATATGCACCCATACATTTCTATCAAGAAGAAAGGTGAAGATCTGAATCTTCAATTATTTTTAGTTAAGACAATCCCCACTTTGAAGATCTAAATGAATTGTCAAAGAGAAAAAGTGCGTATTTCAAAGATTTCCCCTGTTGCATGACACTTTCCCTTTCTTGAACTGCTGTTATTAGCAGACAAGCATATGAAAAGAGGTTAACAAGTTTTCTTATTTCGTATTTCCATCAGATGCATTTATCTTGACAATGATTAAAATGGTCTTTCTTATATATTAAGAATGCGGGGGTTGGAGTGGTGGTTCACTCCTATAATCCCAGCACTTTGGGAGGCTGAGGCAGGAGGATTACTTGAGCCCAGGAATTTGAAATGAGCCTAGGCAACATAGAGAGACACCATCTCTACAAAAAATTTAAAAATTAGCTGGGCATGGTGGCACACACCTGTAGTCCCAGCTACTCAGGAAGCTGAGCCAGGAGGATCACTTGAGCCTGGGAGTTCACGGCTACAGTGAGCTGTGATCTTGCCACTGCACTCCAGCCTGGGAGACAGAGATAGGCTCTTTCTCTAAAAGAAAAATGCTTACTATGGCCAATTATTCATTATTCACAGGATAATTGTCTATTTTGTGAAATGTTGGGCCACTTTTACCTTCTTTTTCCTTTTGCTATGTGCTTGTTTGATTTGAGGACAACAAACTCAAAATGAGAACATTTCCAGCTCTTCTCTGATCAGAGAATCTCTGAAGTAGACTAATTTTTAGCCACCTCCAGAGACTTGGGGTAATTCAGAGTCAAACAAGGTCCTGTCTTGGGGCCTTAAGCTGCCTGGGCCTACTCTAGCTGAACATGCCTAAGTGGTCCTACAGAGGATGTAGCAGCACCAGGTCTGATAGGATCCAGGGTTCTCCCTGAGCTGGACTGAAATGGAACTATATCCCTTAGTCTGCCCCTAATGCACAGCTAAGGGTCTAGATTGCCTCACTGTGCCTTGATATTATACTGAAAATTAATTTGGCAATGAATTAATTACCTACCTCTTCTTAACTTAAAAGCAATGCAGAAAGGTGTAATCAAACTTTAACAGTCTCAGTGTAGAATGAACTAGATCTTACATTGACAGAACTACTGAATACTAAAAATAAGTTTTCAAAGTGAAGACCCTCCAGAGAGAAAGGCATTTCTAAGAAAAGTTCTGAATGGTTTTAGAAATATATTACAAACGATTGACTGCATGGTTCCAAGGAGTTGAACATTAAGCAGATTCTGGTCTGAGTTTAGGCAATCATTTCCATAGCCAGAGGACATATTAGCTTAGACTTTGAGTTACCTGATTTGAACCTGGGTGCACACATCTTACTTATTATCTATATGTTATATAAAGACTACCTTTTCTGATTATATCATATAATTCATTTTCATTTCATGTACCAAAGTAAATTCCAGATGGATTAAATTTTTACTCCAAAATTAGAAACCATAAAAATACTAAAAGAAGATGTAGATAACTTCTTAACCTACCTCTTCTTAACTTAAAAGCTATGGAGAAAGGTGTAATCAAACTTTAAATAAAAGGATATAATTTTGTTTAAGATTTGTTTATTAATCAATGATAAATATCTTACAGGATTTTTCATAATTTCTAATTGGTAACAAAATTCAAGAAAAATGAGGCTTACAACAGACTCTGAGATAGAAGAAGAGTAGTTTAAAATAATGCTGAGGTTATCTTCTTTTTTTTTCTTGTTTTTTAAGAGAACAGGGTCTCACTTTGTCATGTAGGCACCCAGGAATGTAATAGCATGATCATAGCTCACTGCAGCCTCAAACTCTTAGGCTCAAGTGGTCCTCCTGCCTTAGTCTCCCAAGTAGTTAGGGCTACAGGCATACTTCACTATGTCTGGCTATCTTTTAAAAAAAAGTTTTTGTAGAAGTGGGGATGCTTGGTATATTGCCCAGGCCAGTCTCTAATTCTTGGCCTCAAATGATCCTCCTGCCTCAGCCTTTCAAAGTCCTGGGACTACAGGCATGAGCCACCTAGCCCAGCTGTCTTCCCTCTTGATTCTAGATCATATTTAGAGTTAAAGGGCAGGACAGAACACACCTAGAGTACGAAGTACATCTGGAGGCTCTACTGTTCATTTAGAACTCCTCTGGCAGTACTGAGTCAGTTGGGTACCTTTCTAATGCTAATAACTCTCCAAAAAACTAGGTCCATGTATGTGATAGGAGAGAGTTCAAAGATGTCCACGCCTTCCCAAGAAGAGAAAAAATATATCTTATTCATATTAAGTCATTCAGTTATTCATTATATATGACCATTCAAGTATTATTTTTATGTATATGTCTGTGATATTACTATCAGTGATCATAAACGGTTAGGTAAATACAATTTCATATGGTTCAACTTAATATAATTGAGTTTTTAACTTTTTAAACTCCTTGGTGGCTTCCAGAATGAAGATGACATAGATAGGGCTATCTCTACCAGAACCAGCATACAGAATTGCCAGGAGAATTGTATCTGTGCAAAGTAGGTTCTTGGAACTTTAAGCCACTTTAAGATGCGATGCTTAGGAAGTCTTAAAGTCAATATAACTTCATATGGCTATATTTAAGAGACTTTTAAAAAGTACTTAGGAATAAGATACAAGCACTTAGAAATAAGAAAAACCATTTTAGCTATAAATGGGAATATTATAAAAGAAACAAAACTACTTAATGTGGTTTGTAATAATCTAAATTTTGAAAGCATTCCCACTAAGAACTGGAAAAAGACAAAGGTACCCACTGTCACCACTTCTATTCAACATAGTGCTGGAAGTCCTAGCCAGAGCAATCAAGAGAAAGAAATAAAGGGTATCCAAATCAGGAGAGAAGAGGTTAAATTATCACTGTTTGCTGATGATATGATCTTATATCCAGAAAACCCCAAATACTCCACCAAGAGACTCCTGGAATTAATAAATAAATACAACAAGTCTCAGCTTACAAAATCAATGTACACAAATCAATAGCATTTCTATACACCAATTACAGTCAAGCTGAGAGTCAAATCAAAAACTCAATACCATTCACAATAGCTACAAAGAAAATAAAATAGCTAGGAATATACATAACCAAGGAGGTGAAAGATCTCTACAAACAGAACTATGAAATAATGAGGAAAGAAATTGCAGATGATACAAACAAATGGAAAAACATACCATGCTCGTGGATTGATAGAATAAACATTGTTAAAATGTCCACATTACCCAAAATGAGTTACAGATTCAATGCAATCCTCATTAAAATACCAATGTCATATTTCACAAACCTAGAAAAAATAATTCTACACTTTGTTTGGAACTAGAAAAGAACCCGAATAGCCAAAGCAACCTTAAGCAAAAAGAACGAATCTGGAGGCATCACATTACCAGACTTCAAACTATACTACAAGGCTATAGTGACCAAAACAGCATGGTACTGGCACAAAAATAGAGACATCGACCAATGGAACAGAAGAGAGAACCCAGATACAAAACCATCCACATATAGCCAGCTGATCTTTGACAAAGCATACAACAACATACACTGGGGAAAAGAAGCCCTATTCAATAAATGGTGCTGAGAAAATTGGATAGCCACATGCAGAAGAATGAAACAGGATCCATATCTCTCACCACTCACAAAAATTAATTCAAGATGGATAAAAGACTTAAACGTAAGGCATGAAACCATAAGAATTCTAGAAGAAAATATAGGAACAACTCTTCTAGATATCAGCCTAGGCAAAGAATTTATGAAGAAGACTCTAATGATAATCAGAGCAACAATAAAAATAAATAAATGAGCCTTGGTTAAATTAAAGCTAAGGAAATAATAGATAGAGCAAACAGACAACCTAGAGAATGGGAGAAAATATTCACAAGCTATATACCTGATAAAGGGCTAATAACCAAAATCTACAAAGAGCTCAAGCAAATCAGCAAGAAAAAAACAAACAATGTCATTTAAAATGGGCAAAAGACATTAGCAGAAGCTTTTGAAACGAAGATAGAAAAATGGCCAATAAACACATGAAAAAATGCTCAACATCACTAATCATCAGGGAAATGCAAATTTAAACTATAATGAGATATAACTTTACCCCAGTTAGAATGGATTTTATTAAAAAGTCCAAAAACAATAGATCCTGGCTTGGATGCTGAGAAAAAGGAACATGTATACACTGTTGGTGGAACTACAAATTAATACAACCTCTGTGGACAACAGTATCAAGATTTCTCAAAGAACTTCAAAGAGATCTATCATTCAATCCAGCAATCCTACTACTGGATATTTACCCAAAGGAAAAGAAGTCATTTTATCAAGAAGACACCTGTACTTGAATATTTATTGCAGTACATCACAATTGCAAAGATGTGGAATCAAGCCAAGTGCCCATCAGTTCATAAGTAGATTAACAAAATGTGATATATGTAAACCATGGAGTACTACTCAGCCATAAAAAGGATGAATTAATGCCTTTTGCAGCAATTTGGATGGAACCTGAGACTACTAATCTAAGTGAAGTATCTCAAGAATGGAAAAACAAACACCATATGTACTCACTATTAAACTGTAACTAACTGATGAGCACACATGTGCACAGACGGAAGAAAAACTCAGTGAAAATCAAGCATGGAGTACAGGGGAGGAGAGGGTAAGTGAAACATACCTAACAGGTACAATGAACACCATCTGGGTGATGGGCACACTTACAGCCCTGACTTAAACATTACAAAAGGGATCCAGGTAACCAAAAACATTTGTGTCACCATTATATTTTGAAATTTAAAAAAAGTAACCAACCAACAATAAAATTAAAATTTCCTATTATAGTGAAAAGAGGTACATGGATGCACTTATTTTCAAGAAGTATATTCAATAAATAAATGCTATCAAAAAGTGAGCAAAGGACATGAACAGAAATTTTTCAAAAGAAGACAGAAGAATGGCCAAAAAACATGTGAAAAAATGCTCAACATCTCTAATCTTCAGGGAAATGCAAATCAAAACCACAATGAGATATCACTTAACTCCAGTGAGAATGGCCTTTATCAAAAAATCCCATAACAACAAATGTTGGCGTGGATGTGGAGAGACAGGAACACTCATACACTGCTGGTGGGACTGTAACTAGTGCAACCTCTGTGGAAAGCAATATGAAGATACCTTAAACACTTACAAGTAGACCTACCATTTGATCCAGCAATCCCATTATTGAGCATCTACTCAAAAGAACAAAATACATTCTGTAACAAAGATATCTGCACCTGAATGTTTATAGCAGCACAATTCACAATTGCAAAGATGTGGAAACAACCCAAGTGCCCATCAATACATGAATGGATTAATAAAATGTGGTATATGTATACCATGGAGTACTACTCAGCTATAAGAAACAATGGTGATATAGCACCTCTTGTATTTTCCTGGATAGAGCTGGAACCCATTCTACTAAGTGAAGTATCCCAAGAATGTAAAAACAAGCACCACATGTACTCACCATCAAATTGGTTTCATTGATCATCACCTAAGAGCACATTCAGGAATAACATTGATCGGGTGTTGGGCAGATGTGGGTTGGGGAGGGGATGGGTGTATACATACATAATGAGTGTGATGCGCACTGTCTAGGGGATGGACATGCTTGAAGCTCTGACTCAGGGGGTGGGAAGGCAAGGGCAATATAAGTAACCTAAATTTTTGTACCCCCACAATATGCTGAAATAAGAATAAAAAACATAGTATTATACCACCAGAACTATAATAAATTAGATTGCTTCGTCTACTATAAAAAAATCAGTCAATCAATCAATGACTCAGCCTCAGCTGTGCCTATTTGAGAGTATTGTAAATTGGTCATACAATGCACTACTGGTTGGGAATAATAGAGAAATATTACAGAATTTTTTAGGAATACATCTTACCTATCTGATTTCTGCCTGAAGAATAAAATGCATTGACTACAGCTGCTCCGCTTATCCACCTATAAAAAACATAAGAACTCGTTACAAATGATACTGCATTATCTGATTCAATCTGCTCACCATAATAAAAGCATTATTACTATTCCTAGATGACTTTTAACTTTCTATCTGAAATATGATCAACAAATTAAAATTAGCTTACTAGGTGAGAGCTCATTTGAAAGTATTTCTATTTCTTGAAAACATCAGCATGTATCATATCCAGGTCTGCAATCTGTTATTTTATTTGCATGCATTTTTGTGGAGGCATCTGACAGTGCAAAACCTATTAACATGTATTTTTTCAGAAATTGCAATGAGTTAAGATTAGATTGAAATGTATTTAGCTTTATGTTCCTGAGACTAGGTAACTATGCCAACATTCTGGATCAGTTGACAGAATATTGAAGTACAGGTCCTTAAAACTTCAGATTCAAACATATTTAAAACAATTTAATTCTTGATTTATAAAGAGCCTTTTAGGGAATTAAGCTATCTCAAGTAGTTAGATTGGAGTAATGTGCCTCTGATTATTGTCATTTAAATCTATTTTTTAAAAAATCTAACATTCCTAATTGAGCAAAGGTATATTTTTATGACTCTGAAATGAAACCCAGGTAGTTCTTAAGTAGTTTGTCTGTCTATACTATGTTTTAGGCTCTGTATAGAACCTAGAAATTTTATAAAATACAGTCCCTGACTTCAGGCGACTCTAGTTTAGTTGAGGAGATGAGAAAGACACATAAGTAATTATAACACAAGACTGATAAAATGATAAAAATAGCTCCCGGATGATAATTTGAGGGTTGAGGACAGGAGCCAATGTTTCTGTGTCTTTCTGCTCAGAAGTTATGAAGATTGTCCATCAATAATCATGTGTTTAGAACTTTTGCGCAACAGGAATAGTATTCTCATCTCAACAGACTTACATATATTGTCATATACTCACTGAAAAATGGACACTTTGACTTCAGATAACCTCTTAAATGCTGGTACACATGCATACACTTAAGACTATTGTATATTATAATCTAATGGCTTTATTGTGGTTATTCTACTTTTAGGGCAAAGTGTGACAATTATCATCAGAAAGAGTTTACAGTAATTAGTACAGTAAGGTTAAATCAGAATTGTTTCCAGACTCTGCTTCACCAGGTAAGCATTACAAAGTCATCTGCCCAAATCAGCATTTTAGTTACAATATCAGTAACTATTGTGGGATGTCAGAGGTGAGTTCTATTTTGATCTCTTAAAAACAACTGGCACAGGGCCATATATAACAACTTTCTGATAAATTCTGAGTAAGTATGGGGGTTGTCTTCTCCAATACTATGATTAAGACTTTGCATAAAAAGGATTTGAGACGTTTAAAAAAACCCAGTTAATATTTCTGTGAATTTTCTTTAGAAAGAAAATAAGCTTGGAGATGAGGAAGAATGGTTGATAAATGCGTTTCTTTCTTAGTTTTTTCCTGTTGTTGCCTTAAATGGAGAAAACATTTTAAACAGGATTGGGGCACTGATACACCAGTCCTCCTTAATTTCATCACAGCCAAGTCATCAATATTTTAATACTTCTTGTAGATTGATGATTATGAGAATATAATTTTATTTATTTTAATTAAACTCCACTTGCTTCCCACATAATTTGTGGTGATTCACAAGAAAAACCTTATTTGTAAACCCAGGGACATTAGACTACAATTGAGAGATCAGAACCTTACATAGAATGAGTAGATTTCATTTGTGTGACTAGGAACTATTATAAGAGAAAATATTTATATAAACAAAAATTATGATCAGGAAGAATAATATAACTATGTTTATGTCTATTTACACAGTTACTATGATGTAGGTTCAAACATGGTTCCAATTTGCCAGGCAAAAGGGCCAAATGGAAAATGTGCTCACACTACTCCTGAGGGAAAATATCGTTCCTTGAATGATTTGTAACATGTATTTCTGATGTGTCCTGAAAATTCTGATAGCAAAAATGGCAGCAAATTTTATATGTAAACAGCTTATAATTATTAAAATTATAATTACTATAAAAGTTAATTTAATGTGTTTCCAGGTCTTACTGGTTTTACGGTTCAGTTTCTCACTTATGAACTTCTGATTTAGTGACAGTAAATTCTGCATGGACTTTTATGGGTAATTACAAATAATACTTCAAATTGTTTGGCTCCGGACTAGTCAAAACTTCTGGATGAAATCGAAAAGATGCCAATCCAAATTGTTTTTAAATTAAGTGTTATTACAGAGGAGAGGAACTACATATACAAAACTGATGTTTCTGACAACAATAGATCGCAAAAGCAGGACATGGATGAATGAAGTTTATATATTACCCGTCTTGTGTTTATTGCTTTTGTAAAAATAAATGTCATATCTTTTGTTTTAGTGCTTTTCTCCTCTTCAGTTACATTGATTTTAAGGACTTTAAGATTACATTTTGATTAATGTTTGTAACTTTCCAGTAGGGAGAGTTTTGCATATTAAAATGTCCCCTGTGAATTATACCTACAGGAAATGGGTAGCTATTTATGACCATAGAACACGCAAATAAAATTAGAATTATGGTGGTTGGGTTTACAGAACACTAGTGTGTGGTATCTGCCTTCTCTTTCTAGAGATCTTTCATGATGCAACCTCAGACCACTCTGGGGAATTATCCTGATTCAAAAGCACAGAACATTTTGTCCCTGGTAATGATCAGAACTTGAAGTACTGTGATTAGATCATTACACCTTAAGTAAGGTAATGGTAACACAGCTATAGACTGAATGCCTAATATTTGTGGTCAATCATGAAATATCTCACTACGTTAATGTTAGAGCTAAATTAACAGGGCAAAGAAAATGCTTTTCAAATTAAAACAGTGATGTAACAAAACTGTAAGTTCTTCTGATCTGGTGGCAGTCTTCATAAATGGAGAAGCATCCATATATGGAACACAGAAGAATTTGACTTTGAAAGCAGCACAGAGAAGAGAAAATGTACACACAGAAGAGAAAATCAGATAGTGGTGATTCTTGCCCTAAAATAAGGGTTAGTACAGGTTACTTGGAGAGACCCTTAAAGTGTGGCGGCCAGACACTAACAGCCTCCACAGAGCAATATCACACCTGAGAGAGGAAGCCAAAGTACTGTGCTCTTCCCTTTCTGTTCCTTTCTCCAGGGGTCTATATGTGTGGTGCGTGTGGTTTAAAGGGAAGAATGGGAGAACAGGAAGTAAGAAACTTTATTTTTAATTTCTGAAATGTAATTTTGTCAGGTAAGCTTATTCTTTTTGGGGGGCATTCAATAGTAAAACAAAGAGGGGCCGCTACAAGCAGCAGGGCCCTCAAGCTGAACTAACAGCATGGGTAGGAAATATAACTGAAATACACCTGAAAGAGGGACCAGGTGTTTCTCCTCTGTCTCTTATTACCCTGAAGAAGCTTAGCGGTGATGAAATAAAAGTGCACGAACATCATTTTCATAGCAGGGAAGAAAAGCAGAAGCCAACAGACTGATCTTACAGCATGTGGGATATAATAAACCCACAGGATTGCAAAGGCACCTGGAATAAATTTCTCTTTCATCCACTCCTGTGTAACTGTAAAACTTAAGACAACAAAATTGTTAATACGCCTTTCCTGCAAGTGTTCAATTTCTCAGTATCTAGTAGTCTCAAGGCAATTCCTTTGAAACTAGCAGTGCAATATGATAGTTTTTCTGTGTCTTCCTCAAGTATCCCTGAGTGGAAAGAATTTTTATCTTGTGATCACAATAATCACTATAATCCTTTACATTTATCAATATTCTCTTGTCAAGACTTCAAAGCTTCCTATATACTTTCATTCACATTTCAAAACATCCATATAATATAGATGGCACCTACAATTTGCAGGTGTAGAGAGCGAGGCACAGTATGATTATTAAACTCTTTTTCCTAGTACACATATAAACTAAGTGATATACTGGAAAAAGAATATTTAAACTAAGGAGAATGAGAATCTGCTTAGCTTCCAATCAAATCTCCTACTTCTAAGCTGCTGATCTACATCATACAGAAAATTTTATCCTGACTAAGGCCTTTTTCTTGCCATTCTCTTTAAAAATGAAGATGATCGTTTCTTACCACTGTTTCATACTTAGGATCCCCCTTCCCTTCAAAGTCTTTAAGATACTGGTCTCTATACAACCCTGAACTAATTCTAGAAGACCCATCATGACTAGACTACAATAACTACAATAGCTACTATTTAATCAGCACCTAAGTTACACACCAGGCACATTATACCACATACAACACGGCCATTCAAGGCAAAAGTAGATGTTATTATTTCCAGTTTATAAAGGAGAAATTAGAATTCTGAGGTTATCTAAGTTCACAGAGCTAATAAAAGGCAAAGCACGAATCCTGACTCAGGTCAACTCCCCTACCCTGACTCCCATAGCACATGTTCGTTCCTTTGTTCCATAAGGTGCAATGTTTTTCCCAAAAGCAGATGCACAGTACGACCAAGGAACTTCATTAAACTGGTCACTGTTGTTGCATCAGAGTTGTTAACACAACTGAAGTACTACGCTCAGTGACTCACCTGAATCTGTCTGAGGCCAGGACTCTCGTTCTGACACTAAACTGAGAGAATCCACTTTTCTTTCAACAAAAGGTAACAGAAAATCACTACTCTGATTTTCTTCCTAGATGTCATCAGTTGTTTGTGTGTGGTTCCAATTTGGCAACAAGGCACAGTCTTTCTAGTCTTACATAACTTTATACATGTGTACATGCATGTATGTGTGCACACACACGTGGTATGCTAAGTTCAGAGAAATTTCCTATTTTGGAGACACGTGGGTGGGTGGATCATTTCTGTCAGAATTTTCTTTCGGTGACTTTTTCTATTGATTTAAAGTAATCCTAGGAACTTCCAGAAAAGATCTGAAACCTCTTCCATCCTATATAAGCCTTAGCACTGACATAATTTCACATAAGGCTATTGCCTGCCTAGCTTATTAGAAGGTAACTGCATGAAGGCAGGGATGTTCCATGTTTTGTCCTTAATTGAATCCCTAGGTCTTAGACCAGCGTTGGGAACACGGTAGGCACTTAATAAATATCTCGGCCGTGGCATATCAATGGGTCCTCCAGTCCCCCAGTGTGCTAACTCATCTCATCCTGTGACTTTTGGAGGCTGGAGGGCACCACTGCTATGCACACTGCACAGAGCAGTGACAGTTGGTGGCCATACACCATCTGGACAACATCCTCTCGGGAGATTTACACTGGAATCAAAGTACCAGTATTATTTTGCAAAGTTCTCCCAGTTTAAATGGAAGTGTAGGAACTTTTGATTGTCTTGTTTGAAGATGATATATGTATTTTAAAAGAACTACCTAAAACTTAAATCTTTAAATTATTTAGCTTTCCTCTCTACTTCCCCTTCCCCATCTGAAAACAAAACCAGACAGGATCCCTCCTCAGGGGGGATCTGAATTAAATTCTGCTAATTTAAAAGCAGAAATGTTTTTGCTGATAATATGTATTTTGCTTACAATCCTAAAATACATTGAAAAACCTCAAAGTCTTTGTTGGCTAATGGGAGTACAAAATATGGAAATCTAAAATTTTTATTTATGCTCATGTGCAGAACATGAGCATACCCTGGCACATACTGTCATGGAAATTCAGAATGATTTGTTCAGGTTTAGTCTAACTATCTCATATTCAGGGTCTTTCTGGCTGAGTAATACTTGCTGAGTCAAATAATCTTTTTTACAAATCATCCCCATCTACACCTACGGAGATCCACTTGTTTCTTGAGTGTCCAGCGCTTTGCATGCCCACCCTGGATGGATTCTGTCGACTTTCCACCTCTGTGCCATCACATTTACCCATACAAGTCCTACGTAACTATTTTTTTTTTTTTTTGCTATCCAAGTTGAATAATACAGGACATAATTAGAAAGAAGCCTGGTTATAGAAACATGAGTGAAGGGGAAAAATCAGAAGGGATATTTTTGAAAGAAGTGAGGTACTTCCTTACCTCTCAATAATATGTTCTTTTTCCCTTGTGTTACTTGATGTGGAGAAGCCCAGGAGGAAAATGTTATGGCTCTTATCAAAACTTCATAGTAAGGGCCACAGAATTTTAGTGCTAGAAAGAACCTTAGACACATTATACAGTCTAAGGCAGCCTGCTCATTTTGTAAGTAAGGAAACTGCATGGCTTTTAAAAGACCACAGATGGTAACTGGCCAAACTGGGACACTAAGAGAGTATTAGAGATTCATTGCAGTGGCAAAACCATGGTGTCACTTCACAGGGAGCCAACCGCCCTGCCATTTTTGGTGGTGCTGGCCTTTCAGGAAGAACCACAGAGTCACAGCTATCGAGCTGCCAGCTTTGGGGTAGGGGGGTTCCACCTATTTCAGTGGCTTGCCACCATTCAAGTAGCCGAGATTAGAAAAAACTGCAAGCTTGAAGCAACTATGGGAAGACAGAAATGAGCCACCCATTTTTGTTTTGTTTGTGTTTAGTGAATCCTCTGTTCACCCCAGTATTAATTTAAATGCTGACATATTGTTTTCAGAGAATGTTTTGCCAATAAGTAAAGGTTTAATTGTAGTTGAAAGAAAGTTGTAGCACTTTGTTTCCTTGTAATAGCACAGCAAATGCTGCCTTTCATCAGATTTAATTTTTACTCACCTGCCTCTTGAGATTGGAGGCTCCCGAGTGAAGGGCAACATCCTATTCATCTCTTTATCCTCTACTGTATTTAGCACAGTGCTTTGCACATAGTAGCTGCTCAATAAATCTTTATTGAATTGGCTCCTGTCAATGTCAGTGTGTTTTTATTTTGCTGCATAAAAGCAGGAGAGATGCAGCAATGAAATAAGTCTTTGTAGTTTATGAAGAGTAACTCCAGGGCTCAACAGTCATTATTCACGAACACTAGCACTCCCTGTCACAGTTATATACAAGAAAGTTCTTTCCTGAGACTTCAGCAACATAACATCATGTCTAAACCCAACAAAAGAGATTCATTTTGTTTTGTTCTTGTATACCTTTTTTCTTTAGAGGTTTATGTTTGTTCTATGAACTCTTAAGTGAATAAACTCCTAATTCAGCACTATTTCTATTTGATAATATGATACGTTTGAAATTCTTTACAAACTGGCACCAAATACTTAGAAGACATAATGTTTGAGATAATTTTGGGAACACATACTAGGCACTCAGAAACCACAACCAAAGGCTTTTTAAATTTAAATCCCTATCCTTTGTAGGTGCTGGCTGCCCATACGGGCAGAAGGAAGCCCTTGCAGCCAAATGATTAACTTGGGTGTATCACCTGCAGACTTTTGACTTCTGCAATTTTTTGAATTTGGTAAGGTTGATGTTGCACATCTTTACCAGCCATGATGGTGAAATGCTTGGATGTGACAATTTTCATTTTAGTAGCTGAGTTAGCCTCATCAGCATTACAAACTGGCTATTTTATCATTTATTCACCTCATAAACATTTATGAAGTGTCTACATTCTATTCATTAGTTTTCAAGCTCTGTTGACACAAAGATTTCTTTCTGCTTTCAACATGGGCTAGAGAAACTAAATGTAGTAAAATGTACTGGTAGTTTGACTAGAATGTACAAGGTATAGTGCAGGCACGAGGTAAAGACAAACATGTAATGGGGTGCTATGAGTAAGGGGGGAACACGGAAGCTCAGCCAAACCATATGTAGGTTTCTGTTAGATGGTCCAAGGCATGAAACCAAGAGGGGGAAAAGAGGAATTATTTGGAAGTAACTCGTATGGCTGAAGCTTTGGGCACTGGTAGGGGATAAGGAGAATCTAAAGGAATTCTGGAGAACTAGTGGGAATTACGAAGAGCTTTGGACCTCTTTTAAAAGAGGTCATGCCTCTGGAGACAGACAACAGGAATATTTTGAAGGATTTTTGTCTGGAAATGATATAACTCAATTTATGTCTTACAAAAATCTCTAGGGCAGTAGCATGGAGGATAAACTAGAGATTTACAAGATGATTGGTGATAAAAATTAGGAAACAAAATTGAAATAACTCTGGGGAACAATGAGCAGTGTCTGAATTAAGGGAGTGACAATGGGGATGGTGACGTGGAGATCCCCCCATTCCCATATAATATTTGAATAGCACTGGTGGATGTAGAATTTTTTTTATAGGGAGATTTAAATTAGATATCTCTGTAGATGTCAGGGATGACAGAAAGGGACTAGTCTAGGATGATTTGAGTCCCTCGTTTCTGTCTTGGGAGTAATAAGATGGATGTTGCTAGAAATGGGTAGATATGGGGAGACAAGATCATTAATTTTGCTTAAATGACAAATGCTGTGCTTGTAGGGTCAATGAGACATCTCCATGGAGATGTTTCATAAGCAGCTAGACATTTGAGTCTCGAGCTCAGCAAATGGAACTGAGTCAGATACAAATATTCAGCTGTCATAACAATGGTAGAAGATGTCAAGAAGTGTATGTGTTTGCTCAAACGAGAGCATATGGAGTGGGAATAGGAAATGTCTAGAAGTTTACTAGTTGGCTAATTGAATTTGTTTAAATGAATTGCTGCCTTGAAAATTTAATGCATCATCATTTCTCTAAAGTACCCTACAATATAACCCTCAGTTATATCGTCTCATTTCCATTCTCTCAGTTTTGGGTTTGCACATGTATTTCTCCCACAAGACCTTAGGAGTGAGGAGCTTGAGCATCTGAAAATATAATTCTCCAAGATGTAACGACAGGCCATGTGAACGAAGTAGAGATTATCTTTTGAACATATGCAGTGAAGACTTAAACTTGGTGCTACATAAAAAAGGAAAGAATATAGGCTAGTGACTTTATTGATATTAAACGGATACAAAGTAAGTCAGAAACGTTCACTATAAGAAATTTCAATAAAATAAGAGGAACTTTTATTATGTTGTATCCTATAGGGCTCAGTCCTAATGATTTGATGCAATTACTGTCAAGAGTGTTTCTGATTATTTTGGAAGACAAAAATAAATTTGAAGCTTAAATTGTCACATTAAAGGCATCATCTCGTGAAAAATTCCATAAAATTAAATATGAATAAGAATGATACAATAGGAAAAGGAACTAACACTAATTCAGGGTTCTCACATGTGAGGTGGTACTTTAGAAGAATACCAGCATCTGGGTCCCGGACACAAAGCAATTACATCACAATCTAGGGTGGTTGATCTGGGGAATCAGTATATTTTTAATGGTACCCAGGTGATTCTAACATGTAGCCAGAGTTTTGAAGCTTTATTTCCTGTTTACAGGCAGAGACAGAGAAGGAAGAAAAGCTGGCACTGTATGGTAGAGAAGATCTTAGAAGTTATTTTGCGCTTATGGCTATCAGAAGCTCATAGAAAGAACCCACAAAGGACTACTGAAGTGTGCATGTAATTGACCAAATATTCATTAAAATCTTGTATACAGTTTTGGCTTTTGATTATCTATCTTTAAAAGAGAAGGACTCAGAAAATCAGCCCATATGATGAAAGGGAATAAACAATGTAAGTTATAAAGAAAACATCAAGCAATAAACAATTATTTTTAAAATTCTGAAGAAATCTTCTGGTGTCCTATCAGCACAGGTTATTTTGCCATTTCAGAAAGAATATTTGACAATATTTGTCTGGAGATATTTCATAGTGCTAGTGATTATTAAATCTAACTATTTGTATTTTTAAAGAAATAAAAATATTCAGACTTCTAAGAAACTTCTCAGATTATAAATCTACCTAGAGTATTCCTTTTGACAACTTTTTATGGGTTTCTAGAGACAGGATTTGATAACTTTATTATAACATAAAACCAAACGTGTTCTTTCCCAGATGGAACACTAAATCTCCTATGATATTTGCGGCCCCAGTTTTAGAGTCAGACAACACAATGTTTGCTCCAATATAAAGCTAGAAGTCAGCAAAAGAGTCACTCTTTTTCAGGGCACTTCAGTGTTGCAAGAGTTCAAAATGTTGACTAAGAGTTAAAATTTATCTGCATTTCCATTAGTAATTTTGTCCAACCTGCACTTGTTTTACTGAGAACAGAACAGTCTTGTCATCAAACAATCTCACCACACTTTGTACTTTTCTTGGCCCATTTCCCTCCCTGTGGCATGGTTTATTACATCATGTCTTGTCTACTTTCTGCTGCTATAATGTAATATAATCAAAGTTCACCTTTGATTCCCCCAGTGCCCAAAGACACTCGGACTTAGTCAGTGTTCCAAATTAATAGTTAAATAAGTGAATGAATTAAAGAATAAATGAATGCATGAAAGTACTTCTTTAGCATGTTATTGTGTTATTAATAGTTACACAAATCAAGTTAGCATATTTATTTTTCACATGCTCATTCACTCATTAATTCAGTTTTAACTGAGAACCTTCTATGTGCTGGACGCTAAGACCTTACAATCAAAAAGAATAGCCCCTGTTCCAGAGGGGCTAAGAGCCTAGGGGAAAAAAGTCGGCAAAAGCAGTTCTAGGGATTTAAGTGCACAAACGCACATGCTGATAAATATGTTAAATACATCTATTTAGTTAAAAAACAAACACTAAACTAATAGTTATTATGAAGCACTGATGTCACTAATAAGCAGAAATTAAGACCATTTCAAGGCTATGAATGAGAATGGTTCCTGCTATTTCCTATTTGCAGAGCTAAGAAAAGTGTTACATGAACCAATCCAGGAAGGGGATGGAATTGTAGGATTCCTGACTGACAGGAAAAAGGGAGGGCTGTTAGCAGACAGAGGTCTAGGAGAAGGTGTAAAGGAGCTAGGGGTTAGGTTACTTAAATTAAGGTGTTTTTGAGAAACTTGTTCACAAATAAATTAGAAAGACTGGCAATGATATAAAAAGAAACTAAAGAAATAGGTAAGTCTGTGGATATCTTCATGAAAAAATTTAAATTTGGTTAAATTCCTGACCTGTATCTTTAATATAATATAATTAGATGCTTTTAGAGGTTCTCAATAGAAAGAGGACATTGTAGTTTTTAATATTTTTCTAAGCCAGGCTCTTTTTCTTAATCTAACAAAGAAGGGAGGGAAAAGCTCTACTCTGAATGAACAGGTTAGAAACTGGAATATACATACTCATCCTTGTCCACCTTTTCTCGGAGCTTCTTTAGTTGTTTACTTTGGCCGAATTTCAAATTTTGGATTATGTTCTCAAAGTATTCATCTTCTTTGTAGTTCAACTATATTATGTAAGAGATTTTGGGAGAAATATTAAAACCAGTATCTTCAAAATTTTTTCTAAATAACATAAGGGATATTTTATTAAATTCTATGGTTTAATAAAGCTAACAGAGAGCATTAAGAAACTTACCAAAGAAGGATTTCATTCCAATTAGCCCAGTTCTATATTACAGGTCAGTATTGCTCTAGCCAAATCACAGTGTCTGCCCATTCTTTTATAATTAATGAAATGAAATCAAGTGTCAAACAAACCTCACTATGTTGACATTAATCCTCACATAACAAATAATGATAACAGCACATTCTTATTTAGTACATACTCTGTACCAAGTACTGTTCTAAGTACGTTAAATATGTATTATATTCGTTTAGTACTTGCAGTAATCCTATGAGCAAAAGGCTACTATCCCAATTTTAAAGTTGAGGAAACTGAGATACAGTTTAATCACTTGCCCAAGTTTAAATAGGTGGTAGAACTGTGATTTGAACCCAAAACGCTTGGCTTGAGTCTATTCTTTTAGCCACTACACCCCTGTCATAAGGACCCCAGGGGCTTGCAAGCTGCAGCTTGCTCGTTTAAAAGAGAAAGAGAAGTTTTCCTGCAAATGGAAAAGGAGGAGAGGGCACTATGGCATGCAAACCACTATGTTAGGCTAGTAATCGATGGGTGAGGCATGATTACCATCCCTGAACCTGGACAAGGATCACCTTGTTGTCATCAGGGTATCAAATAGTTGTGACCACAAGATTAGCAACAAGACTTGAGCAACAGCTGAGTCTGAAATCAGTACTGTAGTGGCATTAATCAACTCTCTTCCCTTTTAATTGTTATATTACCGGGGAGAATAAAATAGTTTCCAGTTCTCAAGTATTAGTTTTTTTTAAATAGAGGAAGCATGAACTGGTTTATCCAGTGGGGGGAATAATTAGAAAGTGGAAGGAAAACTGAAGCATTGACTTTTCAGGTGTACATGAAATCTATATGATAAGGAGCCCGACGGCTGCCTGTTGCCCATCGCCTTGATGTCCACCTCTTAATACTCTTTAAAGGACACCAGATTTTCCTTACTATACTTAAAATGGTATATATGGAAACTAAATAACAGAAACCAAATAGAGTCCAAGCTAATGAAACAAAAGGCTAAAACAAACATAGTTCTGACATCAATGTTAAAGTAAGACCCAGAGTTTTAGACTACTTCTCATAATTTCTGGCACCCCATAGCTAAAGATGATATTGCCACCAGCCCCAGGTGTCATTAGCACAGAGTCTTTATGGAGACTTACCTCCTGGTACTCATTATTCAGTTTGTTATCATTCGAAATAATGTCATCAGGATAGCCGATCCTTTCTTTAATTGCTAAGGCCTATGAAAATTATAATATTGAATGTAAAAATGATTATGTAACTTTCAGGTACAAACATTTTAATTTGCCCATGACTAGAAATTGAATAACTTGATCCATACTGTTCACAAAAAGAGTATCTGACAATGCTTAAGCAAAGATCTTTGCCATGTCTCCTTTCTTCCTGGGGTTCAAAAAAAAGGGGTCTGAAATTTAGCTTCTAATGCCCTATTCTTATAGGCTGCAGCTTTCTCAAAAAAAAAAAAAAAAAAAAAAAATGAAAACTGGCAGAAGTCATTGTTCCACATGTATCGAACTTCTATGAACTTTCTCTTTGAAAGACTGTTTTCTTCAGTTTTACAAAAGGGGTAATATTTAGAGCTTTCAATCTAGCAGGTTATAATTATCTTTCCACTTCATTGATTTGGCTGAGAAAACAGATATGGTCTTACAGGTTTAGTGCTAATATTCTTCCTAAATATTGTTTCCTGGAGTTTTTATGCTCTCCTTTGTTCTCCAAAGTCAGTGTACCTATCTTCTGAAGTTAAAATGAATGACATTAATTAAACAAGTGAAAAACAGTGTGTTCCTTGTTATTCCAGCTCATATTTACCATTTATTACTAGTATTTCTAATAGTCTACTATGTTTATTATTTTAAAATGGTTTATTTATTTTTATAATTTCATTATCACCACTTGTTTACTACTTGCTATTCCTATTTTTATGTTTTTATTCTCTCTTGATTTTCCCAAAGATATTTGACTTTTGATTCTATCATATATTGTTCTTAAATAATTTAGTAAATTTAAATTTTTCATGGGGAGTTCAGCCTGTATCTATGAGTTGCTTGGCTTGCCATCAA
This sequence comes from Eulemur rufifrons, assembly GCF_041146395.1. Classification (NCBI taxonomy): domain Eukaryota; kingdom Metazoa; phylum Chordata; class Mammalia; order Primates; family Lemuridae; genus Eulemur; species Eulemur rufifrons. The sequence goes on from NC_090989.1 coordinate 103,844,648, forward strand.
ATGGATGAGGTTTTGTTACAAATCTATCACATGAGCACAGGATTTCCCCAGTGGATCAGGCAGCACATGTGTCACTGAAGTCATTTAGGCCAAGCCCATTTTCTTGTAGGTTTCCAACCATAAACTCATTACAAATCCAGCCCTTCTCAATTATATTTTATTTCCCAGAAGGCATTTCTCTAAATAGTGTTCTAAGGGACACAAATTCTACAGAACACAAACGGTACTACATAAAAAAGATGTATTGTCAAATACTTTGGGTAAATATTGTAGCAAAAACATTAAGCAGGTTTCTTTATTGCAGGGCTTCTTATAATTGAAAAGAGATTAGACTAAAAAGTTAGAAGCTTAGGTTATTGTAAGTGTACAAGAGGAGGAATTCATTTGTTGATTTATTCATTCAACATATGTTCAAGTGTCTACTAAGAGCCAGGCACTTTGTAAAGGGCAGAGAATATAATGCTAGGCGGAATTTTCTTTCCCCATAGAGTTTACCATGAAAAGCAATGATAGGCAGTGAAATAAATATTAACTTCCAAGTGTGATGTATGGTGCCGTAAAAATCACACCCTAGGAGCATGGAACCTAGCTTAGGGTGGGATGAGAGAAGCCCTCCTACAAGAAGTGTTTATTAAACTCTTTTGACCATGGCACTCTTGTGGAACAACTTGCAGGTCCAGTATTTTATGATGACACTTTAGAAACGCTGATCTAGAACAATTCAGTTGGCTACATCAGGCAGAACCATGGCATGGATAGCTACACATGAAAGGAGCAAATCCAGCCTGAACATCTGGGAAACTGGCCAGAGTGATGGAAAGACAGCTGTGCTGGGGGTCTAAATGCTAGTCTTCACCCACCCAGGGCTCCTGGAGACCTAAAAAATGATAGTCTTTCCGTTTAATTTAATTTGATTAAATTTAATTTGATTCAATTCTGAAAGAAAACTAGAGTAGAGGTTGATTATATTACTAAAATAAAATTTATTATGGACTCCTATGTCAATCCAAAGAATGGTCTGTTTTTTTCTGCCACTCTAACTATAGAGGAGTAGTTTGGTTGCATGTGAATTGTTGCTCATAAAGCATGCTCACAGTTTTCACAGCACATGTTCCCCCTAGTTTTCATATAATTATAAAGACAAATGATCACAGTAAATCCAAACCAACGATTTTCTTAGAAATCCCACACTTATTCTTATGCAAGGTATTAAAAGTCTCAATAAAGCTGCATATTAAGAGTAGATAGAAGTAGTCATAAAAAGGCTTCTTCAACATCCCTTTAATTATAGATTTTATGATACACAAATAATGCACTACTTTACATTTTCTTGAACAGAAATTTAATATTTTTTTCTTCCTAGGTCATACAAAAAGCTAAATAGGACACATTTTAAAAGTATAACCAGAATCCTGCATTATACATTGAAGAAACATTTCTAGCCATTTATAGAGACCTTTTAGATATGTTTTATAAAAGGAGAAAAAGTATGAACCGTTGATATAGTATCTTTTAATTCTTTATTTGTTCATACAGGATTTTCCTCTAATTTTCCAACATCTTCCTTGAACAAAAGGAAAATGGTAGCACTTTCAAAGTTTTAAACTGAACATGGAATGTGGATATTGGCTGCAGAGATTAAAAAATGGAAATCATAGAAAAAATATCTTTATCCATGAAAACTGTTCTTGGAAACATTACATCTTGGAGGAGCTTATAATGTTTTATACAATCTTTGATTATATTTTTTTCTAAATATTTTTAAAGTTAATCTTTTCCTACAAAATTTTTTTTCTTTACCCGTTTAGCCCTGCTTGCTCTTTACCTTTTCTTCAGCTCTCTTCTTCGTTTCCGCATCCATCCAAGTGAGGTCATCTAAAGTCTGAATAAAAACTTCCCGGATCTGGGCAATCAAATCCTCAACCTCAAATCAAAAGAACAGAAGACAAATTTAGGTCATTAATTCATTCTTTGTAACACAAATTTTAAAAATCAGAACTACATACTGTCGTTATGTGACTCAATACTATGATACTTTATAGACAAACTGTGACCTAAACAAATGGATATATGGGATCATTATATTTTTTTAAGCAATATTGCTACTATCAACACTTCTGATTAACTAGGTCTTAATATATAAATTAATTTCAAAAGTCATCTTCAGAATGTAATGGCTTCCACTATCAAATGAGAAGAACTAACACAAAATATTAGCTGTCATTACCATTAATGGTTTAGCTAACCATGAAGTAGCATTTCAATAGATTCTTTCACCATATCAAGTTCCATTGTCTTGATTTCAGTTATGGAACACATTTCTTATACTTCAGATAAACCCTGGTTTGCTTTTTAGGTTTTTTCAAAAAACAGCAATTCTTGGTCAATTTTGATAATAGAAGAGTTTATAAATGACTATCAGTAGCACAGGTGACTGAGTTCTTTGAATATACTGCTTCTAGAAAATGGAGAGTTGGCTTTGGACTGAACAATCTTAGGAGCAGAAACATAACTAGGCCACTGGGGAAAGTAGGGTGAGATTTATTGGAAAACAGTGGCATACTATGATTCAGAGTTTCTCTGCTTAATTAATACAATTTTAGCCACATGATGGGCAACTGTAACTGTCCATCAATGCAAACTGATAGGACTGTGTAACTGATGGTGTATTGTTTGGAAATGTTACCACATGTTTACTCTCTCCAGCAAACGCCGCCTCCACATAAAGCCTTCCCACAGCATTTTCCATATTCCCGTTGACGTAGTTTGCACAACGTCTCCAAGCTGCCGTTTCTGATGTTGTACCATAAAGGGCCTATGGAAGAGAAAGAGGAAATGGCGTTTGATCAGGAGTAGAGGGCTGGAGTATGGTAAGAGCGCAAATTTCACATGACTATTCTTTATGTCTCCTCTAAGTTCTTGCAATATTCATCACTTCTCCTCACAAGGCACATGCCCCTAGCCTCTGATAAAATGCAATTCGACTGGATTGTGTACTTATATGTAATCTGAAAACAAGGTATATTTTCAGTAGCATGTCCCACTAGAACTTTTGGCTATTACAAGGTAATATCATCCTAGAAAGCTATAAAAAATACAACATTGTAACCACTGCATAAACATAAATGTGAGGTAATGTTCAATAAATGTAACAGTGTAACAGGGGGGAAATCTGGTATACAAGAAGAAAACACATTCCTGCTTTTTAATGTTTTAGCTGAACTTCAGGTACATAGAAGAACTGTACGTGTATAAATCTATATATTATAAGGGGATTAACTTAGGCAAGGAAAATTTAGCACAATACCATTTTTACATTATTGAATTTTAAAAAATGTGTCTACATTTTCTTTTTAAGGTTAAAGGCTAGAAATTTCAATCAATCAGAGATATTTTGTTTCCAGGACACCAACCAACATGTTTGCTAGAATCTCTCCTGCCTCAATTCCTGCTGCCTACTCCCCTCACAACAGGACTAAAATGATGATTGTTTAAATAATGTAGGTACAGCCTAAGAAGAGGCCTCAAAGTTATGTCCGGGTAGGTGTACTCTCAATGGATTGTCCACGTCACTGTAGTCCATCTGTGTGCAATGAGCACCTGAAAATCGGTCCAGTGTGCAACGAGCACCTGAAAATCAAGTTGATTGAGATAGATACCCCTGCAATTACTTTTAACACAACAGCAACAAAAAAATCAAGGCAGTATTCTTTCATGAACTGCTCAAATAACCAAATGAAACTCCTTACAGGGCAATGCAATCATGGTGCCACATAGACTATCATAGGATGGTAAAGCCCACGAAGACTGATGTCTTTCCTAGGCACCATATCCTAAACATGTGCAAAATAATCAACATTTGGCATTTTGTCCCTTGGCAAAGTTCACCACACTCTAGCAGTCATACATGGCAAGCCTTTATAACCATGTATCACCTTATGCTTTAAGTCTTAAGAAAAGAGAGATTTTTTCTTCACCTTGCGGAAAGCATTTCTGGACTCCTTGTAGTTTCGGCTGAGGCTGCTTACAAGATCCATTATGAACCGCCAGGACATTAAATTTTGAAGATCTCTGTATAAAAAAACCCACCACCCAGCAACAGAAAAGATGAGGCTGCAAAGCTTCTAAAGAGTGATATGAAATGTAAACTTTGACAACATGGGCACTGTGGCATACCTACCTGGCAGAATATTTGGTAAGTATAGGCTTAAGTTTGGTTAAATATTCTGGAGCATAAACAACCACATCTTCCTCATTTGAAATATTAATATTCACAGTTGACATGATTTCATTTGTGAAATTTGACCAGCTGAATGGCTGGAAAAAAAGCAGGCATAAAACATTCAGTAATTATGAATTTCTCTTCCCGGTTTCAAGACTCAATTATTGTTAGATGATCAGACATTAAAGGGTGTCAGTTGCATCATTAAACATTATTACAATGCTCAGTCTGATATTTGTTTGGGATTTTACCTCAATTGTTTCAATCAATTTTTGAATAAAAATTAGTTCTGCAACATAATTATGTAGATAGCAGTATTAAATTAACCATTTAAGAGCAAAAACAAAGCCTCTAAGCTTGGAGAACATACAACTAGAATTAGGCTCAATGCCATATTCTTGGTCTAACCAATATAAAAAAATAAGAAAAAGAAAGCTTTAAAAATAAAGCTTTATAAAGGTTTATGTACAAATGAAAATGTGTATAAAGTGTTTATCTTTTAAAGTGGATATTAATAAACAATCTATTTAAATACAGTAATAAATACTACTGGAGATCTTGCTGTAAACAAAAACACATTGTTATAACAAAGGCACAATGATGTTATGAAGTCAAACCAAAAGAACCCCACATTTTAAACTATTGAGTCTATGGGCATGCAGTTTTTAAACTTCAGAAGCTAAGTTTGGAGATGTCAAAAGATAGAATCTTGCCTTTCTAGTATGAGGTGCTATTCTACATACTTTTCTTCATTTCCTTGGTGGTTTGGACCATTATTTCAAAACAAATTTATTAAACATTTATTATATTAAAAAGTTATATGTAAGGAATGTCTAACTCAATAAGTTATGCCTTTTAAAAAGTCTTTATTTACTAGAATTAGTGCAAAAGAGAATTCCATCACTGACTGTGGTAGTTTGTCGATTTTCCCATGGATGTTGCTTCATTTCTCAACTATGTACATCAACTAGTACAAGAGAATAAATGCACAGCCCCCAAAAGAAATTATTGGATACTAGCTAAGCAAAAAGAAGTCAACGAGTGTTTACAAATGGAATCTATGAGAGAGATTTTCTACTCATTTCTGTATTCTAATTCTCTATTATTGTTCTGAATACCTCTGTAGATGGCCTTGATGAAAATATGGAAAATTCTATGAGCAAATGATCCTTTTTAGGAGTTAAAAAGAAATACAGTGCTTTTATTGTTTGTCCAAGTTTGATGACTATATAATGGGCTCTCAGAAAGATTTTCAGTTTTAATGTTTTCCTAACCCTTTTCTATGATATTTTCTAACATTATTGTACAGCTAGCTGCTTTAAAAGGAGTTTTACCTTTGAAATTCACTCCAACTTAATATATATATAATGTTTTCAAGTAGTTTTTTTCATAAAGTTATAAGGCTGGTATCCTCTAAATTCATTTTGAAGTTCAATTTATTTTAATAAATAAGAAATCAATGAATTTTAAAAATGGTATTTCAATGATATAATTTTAGAAAATGGCACAATAAGAGGCTACATAAAATTTGCCACTTACCTTCCCATTGATCTCTAGTGAAAAGTTATTTTGGACCTGGGCCAACGTCATTTTGTTATAAAGAAGCATTGGATCATTTCGATCTTCGGGTTTAGTTGTAGCCTATGGATTTAATTTTTGATCACTATTTTAGAACTAAGAATTCTTTAGAAAAATATAACTATATATGAGAAAAAATATAAAAGAGGTACAGTATAATTTGATTTACTTGTTTTATAATTTATTTTGTCATATTAAAAAATGAAATTTAAAACAGTAACAATTATTGAGATTTGGCTGCAGTGCCAAGTTTAAAATTCTTCCAAAATCTTTCTATATTTTGACAACTGCCAAGTCACATAACAATATTTGTAGGCTATGGCTCATGGCCAGCTCAGTTGTGTCTGTAGCTGTTTTATTATAACTTTCTTGGATATAGTCATTTCCAATTTCTCTCCCAAATACTCGATCTCCCCCCACCGCCACCACTATCATTCAGTGTCCTACTTAAAATTCACTCAGGGAAAAAAAAGCACAACAGTTTTTACAAGAATTTATGGCAAGTAACACAGAAAATTGCTAGTACATAGCACAGTTAGGTTGCAAGTTATCTGAAGAGAAAGGTAGCACCATCTACTTTTGTGACTGTCCTCCCACCCTGTCTGAAGAGTTTGGTGCTCTACGTACAACAACATCCAATTTTTCTTCCTCACGGAATTAAAAAAAGAAAATTGTAATTATGACTCCCCAACTACTGGTTGAAATGAGTAAAAGCAATTTTAAGTGAGAAGAGACAAAAGATAAAGGTTTAAAATGAGAATTATTTCTCAGTGACAATGGCTCCAATTTCCCCTGTAGGTCACTTATTTTTCTTTTATTGACAACAATTATTTATTGACTATCTCCTGCATGGAATACTATGCTGGATATTGTTAGAGATACATACGTGATTCAAACATGGCTAAGACCCCATGCTAATCTCAGAGTCTAAGACAAGAGTGAAAATATAGACACATAATTCTGAGTAAGATCGAACTGCTACAGAGCTGAAGCTGGTCAAAGGAAAACATGGGGCTGGGCCTGGTGGCTCATGCCTGTAATCCTAGCACTCTAGGAGGCCAAGGTGGGAGGATTGCTTGAGCTCAGGAGTTCGAGACAAGCCTGAGCAAGAGCGGGATCCTGTCTCTACTAAAAATAGAAAAATTAGCTGGGTGTCATGGCACATGCCTGTAGTCTCAGCTACTCAGGAGGCTGAGGCAGGAGATTGCTTAAACCCTGGAGTTTGAGGTTGCTGTGAGCTAGGCTGATGCCATGGCACTCTATCTACTCAGGACAACAGAACGAGACTCTGTCTCCAAAAAAAAAAAAAAAAAAGGAAAACATTGTCTGAGAAGGTGTAAGTGGTAAAAACCCAGAGCAGGATTGTTCTTCTCTAACAATTCTGTTTCCAGCACAGAACCACATGTAACCCATCACTGCCATTCATCCAGTGGCAGCTCCGAGCACATTCTGGTTCTGATTGGAGATTGCTGGTTTCATGTAGCCCCAGGAGAGCTAAAATTGCCCTCCCAAATCTTTACTCTTTAAGATTCTGATGAAGCCAGATGGCAGGGGCAAGAATACAGGGAGCTAGGGGTGCAGATTGTTGTTTGCAATGACACAGAGTGTAGATCTGACCCTGGGTTCAATCAATAACCTAGATGCCACTCTGGACTCAAGAGTTCACTCACTTGAGACTGTAGGGCTCAGTCAAAGGAGCGTCAGAGAAGAATGTGCCAACTCAGACTCCAAGGGTTCATCTAGAATCAGAGGAAATTCAGGAGTACACCTGTTGGACTTTGCTGCTAATTTCTTCTTGTCTTACATTCCTTTAGCTCAGCAGCCTGACAGTCTGAACTCAGTAGTCACAAGTGACCATGTTCAGGGGTTTAATACTTCTTAACAAAGGGATAAAGACAATCTCTGTGATCACCTTAAACTTTAGAATAAAGTAAAATTGTATATAACAAAACTAAAATAGCTTTGCATGTGTCCTGAGTCCCAAGCACATCTAATAACAGTCTGACTGTAGATGGTAGAATTCTGATGTAATCCACTTAAAATAGGCAATTCAGTGTTTCTAGTTCAATATTTGTCAAATTTAGGGTGTCTCTTGGAGGTCAGGGACCCAGTTTGCTACAAAATTCTATGGTTTCAAAGATCCTCTTGAAGTCAATGAACTATTACTGAGCTATGCATTTTTATCAGTTGGTTAAAGAGTTTCACCTTTTACCCTTAAAACATGATAGAGGAAAGAAAAAAAAAGTGGTTGACATTATTCAGTGTATCGAAAAAATGTGTTTTACATTGGCTATTTCTTTTTCCAATTCCATAACTTTATTCATTTCCATCGTTATCAGGCTTTCATTGATTGGCAATTTTTCTTCCTGACGAATCAATATGGCCACAGCAACCATAAAATCCACATATGCTGTACAAGCCTGCAAGAAATAAATAGTAGTAAATTGTTGGAGAAGCTTCTGAACATTCATCATGATACTTTAACTTAAAATATATTTTCAATTCAGCATTAATGTTTAGTAATAGATAAAGTATAGTGAAGTAGAAATCCTTTCCTAATACTTAAAGAAATGACCTGCACAGACTCCTAGATGGTCAATGTTTCTTTGAATTAGAGCTTAAAGCAATAAAGCATCACTTTGAAAGTACTAAGTAATTTGCAACCATTGTGTTATGGAGATTTTGCAATTTTAAATTTTTAATCAAGTTATTTTGCTTTAATAAGAATGCAAAATACTTGGTAAGTAATAACACATACTATTTTTCTTAAATAATAAATTTCATTACCAAATATTTTTCTAGATTTTCTGTGCTCATATATATCATAATTATTTTTTCCACTATTGATAAAGAGATGGCCACAAACTCATATAATGTAATAAGCACATCTTTATAGCTGTCTCCTCAGGCCAAGCAATATTTTTTTTATGAGGCTGCTGTGTTTTTAGGAGCTCCTCCAACACACACTTGTGGGTTTTAGTTAATTCTATAATGAGCCCCTGTTACTGTGAAATTTCACTGTAAGATACCATAGATTTAGGTATCATCAGCTTTCTTCTAAAAATTCAAATTCATTATATTTTATCTTCACATATATTTTCATTTGAAAAAGTAAGCTATAAGCTAGTTATATTACCAATCTTTCACAGAGTATAGAAATGCCTTATTTAAGTTTAGAGTGAACACCAGGAAATTGAATCCCACTAATCCTAACAAAAGTTAGATCTCAATCTCTTGCTATTTATTAGTCATCATTATCTGTCAGCAATTAAAATAAATTATGATCCCATATCATTTAGAATTTACCCCAAATTCAAGTTTCTGGCACCAGCTTTACTACTGGTAAGGCAGGCAATTGTGATGAGGGAATAGGTGGTCTTCTATGCTTCTAAGCTTGTTTACAGGGTAAATACAAAGAAAAGCTATAAATTGCTTAACATTTTCACAAACGTTTCATATCCCTGCTAATCAGTTATAAGCGAAAGGGACAGCCTTACATTCACTGTGAGTGCAAAGGCACATCTGAATTTACACTGACTCCTTAATCAAAACTAAAACTATTAATAATAGGGAAATGAAAATATTTTATTGAGCAAGAACCTAAGGAAAATGTACCAAGTTATTATCAGTTTGAAAGTCCAGAGGTTTATGTACTGGTATTTCATGGCCTTTAATAAATGCTAAGTAAACATTTCCCTGGAGAGAGGGGCTCTCTCTTTTCATGGCTACTCTGGGTGCTGGGACTATCTAGCTAGCATCTCTATCCATGGATCTGTTCTCAAGAGAACAAATAATTTTGGGGCTGTAAATCTGCATCAAAAACCTAATCACTAAGGTAACAGGAATAAAAAGATGATTTTACATATATTCTTATCAACTTCATTCTTTTCCTATTAAAAGGTAATCAAAATTCTTGTTTCACTTTGAAGCAAACAAATATGTCTGAGTTCATATCTTATGGGACCAACTATTCCAAAAAGTATGCAGTGTTTTGGATTAATTGTATTTCAAAGAATATAAATCCATCTGCCTTCAGCAGGGAATTATTAACACTACTGACTATGAAGGAGATGGTAATTTGAATTTTTTAATATCAATCTACTGAGATTTTTTCTTTATATATGGGATTTTTTTTGTTAATGATGTGAGAAAACAATAACAGGAATCCTCTTGTGCACTTTATTGACTCTGCAAACTGGTTCTACTCCAGTATCTTTATCCTTACAGATATATTTAAAGACTATGAAACTTTAACACAAGGCAAACACAAGATCTTCAAAGGATGCTTCTAGCCTGCTGAACTGAAGAAGTTTCTCAGGAAACTGGAAACATATGGTATTACTAGCTTCTGGGATGCTTGGATATTTAATATAGCTACATGGAATACAATACTTCTTTTAATGAGGTCCATTATGGTAACTACTCCAATGTGACTGATTAAAACATGTGTCTTAGTGTCTTGATTATTTTTCCTGGCTTCCAAATTTATCTAATAGTTGTCAGAACCTAAGCTAATTGCTGCTGTTAAATCTCTTTTACAAGATGTGATTATACCTTAAGGTTTCAATTTTCTTTATTAACATACTTCTAGATGTGTAAAATGTCGAATGATTATAATTGTCATGATTTGGGGAGAAAGTAACCAAATATATATTTTAATATTTAAATCATAGATTTGTCAGGATATTTTTCACATGAAAATTTGATTTTGTGTGTGTGTGTGACTGAGAGCATATAGTTTTTAGGACAGAGGCCAGAGTCAGGTATCATTTTTGATAGTCATTAAGTAGCTTCCTTGTACTCTTGAAATAGCATATCAAAATGATCCTTTATTTGAAGAAGAACACACAAAAACATCTATGTAGCCCTTTCTTTAAAAAAAAAAAGTATAAATCCCAGCACTTACAATAGTTTCAAAGGTGGATAATCAGTTTTAAATGGTTGAGTAAAATCCATGTAATACAAGTTTTGTGGATTTTTAAATCACACATCAATCAGAGGTCCCCAACCTTTTTGGCACCAGGGACCATTTCACAGAAGACAATTTTTCCACGGACAGGCGAGGGGGAAGGAAGGTGGATTTCATGCAGTGATGCGAGCGATAGGGACCGGCTGTAAATACAGATGAAGCTTTGCTTGCTCACCTCCTGCTGTGTGTCCCCTGCACCCCCCTTTTCTAAGTTTCATAGGAGACAATTTTTCCATGGACCAGGGAGGGGTGTGTGTTGGGGGGATGTGGTGGAGCTCTGCAGCCTGGTCCCTAACAGGCAGGGATGGCGGAATGAGATATTTACTAACGCCCAACACCACGGATTATTTACTCTAATTAGAACTATCTTCATTTTGCAGGACCAGGTAATGATACTTATAAATTGGCCCCTTGGAAGTGGGGTTTCTCCTGCCTGGAAAAAAGCAGATGTTTGTCAGATTTGCCAAAGAAGCAGAGAGCAATGCCATTTGACTACTATCCTTCAACCTTTAATATCATTCCTAATGAATGACAGAAAGATGCAGGGAGGAACAGAAAGCTCTCCAGTCAGATTGGCTGATACCTGGGTACCTTAGTGGACTAACTACCCAAAAGATTATGTTTGAGACACCCAGCTCTTACCAATTTTCTGTCTTCCCCTTCTTAGGAAGCAAACTCCCATCACGTGGAATATGAAGTGATTGAGAAGTCACAGAACTGTGCTATTCTCGGCCACTGATGTTGGGGGATATCTAACAGTGTTACACAAGAAGTTTGCTAGGAAAGGCACAGAGACACTAAGTAGGAAACTATGTTTCCTACTGAAAAGGCTTGGAAACTTTTCCCAGTTTCAGCAGCACGTCAGGGAGTGTGCAGCTGCCAGCACAGAGAGACTCATTCCCCTCCAAGGGACTGCAAACATACAGTCATAACCATTCCTGGGTTCTGGAAGTGAGAAACAGCCCCCAACTCAAGCAGGGCAGAAGGAACACAGGACCCAAAGTGGACCCATCTTGAAGCAGCATGGGGACTGGCTGAGGCTTTCCTCAGGATAGTAAAGAGAACCTAGAGATGTGTACATCAACTTACTGTGTAACTTCTAAGGTTTACTTGCATATGTTTGGGAAGCTGCATACAGTTCTTTTATAAACTAGGTTCAGCTGATCTTAAATAATTCTCTTGTCATATTTTCTAAGTCCCAAGTTTAAAAGCTCCTTTATGTTTTGTTAAATACAGATACCCAGACGAGGTGAAACCTTCTGACTATTAGTCACCTGATACCCAGAAAGGACGAAATGAGGTCAGCAGTTTCCCTTGCAGGATCCGTCTTATCAAGTCAAAGCTGTGTTATACAGTGAGATTAGCTCTACCACGTACCATCCTAGCATATGTTGGCTGAGCAGTTTTGCCTTTGTAAAACAGAACATTAAATAGAATCACTAAAAATCAAAGGGCAAGATTTGTTCTTGGCTTTATTACCTACTCAGTATAGCTCCCTTAGCAAGGACTCTACAGTCCATCTGTATCCCGAGGTTAAAATACTCAGCCTACTGTTTTCCTTATAGGAATATGGTGGTCTCCATATGATGACAGTATGCAAAATGCTTCATGATATCTTTAAAAAAGAGGAAGGTGTAATATATTTAAAAGATTGCAGTGAAAGGATATTTTGACATTGCACTCCTGAAACAAGCAATATTCTTTTTCCTTTTCTTCTGTCAAAGAGTCAAGATCATATCAAAGGCATATGTATCCCTCCAGATGTCAGCATGGTTTATTTCATATTTTAAGAATCTAAATTAGGATTTAAAGACACTCAAGCAATTCTCAACAAATTTCATTGTAACTGAAGTTTGTATGTCACTGGGGCCAGTAAAAGTGGTAGCCTTCTGCCATGACATTTGGAAAGTTCTATTTAAATCTCCTGGGAAGGTAGGTTTATACAACAGAATGTCATACAGATAAATCCAAACTAGTAAAACATTCCAATTTTTAAACATATGTATTTTTTCAGTATTAACACAATGTCTATATGGCCTTCAGACTCATATTTGGCCTGCATAACACTGAATTATCAATTTTAGATTATAACCCCCCCCCCCCAAAAAAAGACAGTATTTATCTGTTTTTGTTTGGCAGCTTGTGTCATGCACAAGAGCTGGCTTAATTAATACTTTTAAATGAGATTTGCTCTCCAGGTTTTTTTGTAGAAATAGTACCATCTCGAAGCAAAGCTATATCGGGAACCAGGACACTGAATCATGGTAGGGTGGGTAGCTGTTTCTCTTCCTCTTCTCATAATAAAACCCTCTCTTCTGTTTCTTCTTCATGGAACTAGATGGGTAGGAACTACCAATTAGCTAATCAGAGAACCCAGTTCCCTGAACACAGTGATTGGTCCAAAGAGAAGCAGGAGGCTCAAGCAGGACCAATGAGAACCCTTCTCAAGACATTGGAAGAGATGGAATTTCTTTTTTCTGGGTTGTGAAGTTGCCAGGGGTCATGTTGGATACCACAGTGGAGACAGCCTGCTGGAGAAGGAAGCCAACACAGAAGAAAGCAGAACCTTGAGAGTGGGGAAAGAAGAGATAAAATGATGTGGTCAAACTCCTGGCACCAATCATGCCTAATTCATTCCTAGAAATTTTCAGTTAGGAGAGCCAAACAAGCAAACAAAAAATATTTTTTAAAAATGTAACTTAATCACAGTAGGTCTCTATTGTTTATAATTAATGTTTCTAACTGACACATGAATCTTCTGTGACCCTAAGTCAGTCATTTTACTGCTTTGGGTCTTCATCTCCGTATTTGTAAAGTGAGATGGTGAACTAAATTATCTCTTAAAGAGCCATTTAGCTCTTAAAGTTCGTGCATGAGTAACATTAATTATTGCAGAAAACATATAGTTCTGTCACGTAAAAAATAAAAGAATATATATCTTTCGGTTTTGGTTGCCTTAGGGTAAATTTCCCCTTTAACTGAGGAAAAGTACAGAAGTTGAAAAGGGAGTTTAGAATTATAAGAAGAGAAATACAGTAAGCATTTCTCAAAATGTAACATTTAAAACTGTAAGAATAAAAGCACTTAATAAATTTGAAAGGCAAAAAGGCCTTTTAACAAGAGAAAAAAAAATGGGTTTTGTCTTTAACCAAGGGAGTGAGATACAGTTCTTTAAAAATGCATTATCTATTTTCATTACCTAGTAGCTTAATGACACAGGCATTTTACTATTTTGAATGCCATACAAATATTACAACACAAAAATTCCATTCCAAGAGTATCCAAAGCAAAAAAGGGTTTCTCCAAAGTAAAATGGCCTCTCTTAGTAATTGTTTGGCCTATTTTCACAGTTCATAAGAAGGGTGGTTGTAGGACTATGGAAGATGATTCTGCTGGACGAGCTGGCTACCCCTGAAGGAGGGACCAAAGAGCACCCAGGGAAATGGGCTTAGTTAATAATTTGATCGAGGAGATCTATAATGAGTTATTTTGACCGAAGGAGGTGGTGTGACCCTCCCTGATCTGCCACCCCTGATAAATAGTTGCAGAACTTAGACTCCACACTAAAGTCTAAAAATCACTGGCTAAAGGACAGGCGGAGAAGCCAGGCATCTCTGGTCCAAGACAGAACATCTTTCTGGGCAAAAACGTTGATGACCCTATGCCAATCCTCAAAACTTCTCTTGGTTATTTTCAATAAATGTGGAATGCAAAAGTATGGGATGCACTGAGTGTACGAATATACCTTCAGACAAATCAAGTATAGCAAAGAAATAATTGGGGATTGAAAAGAGGAAGAGGAATACATGGTTTGTAAGATGCTTGTAAGGTGCTCAGGAAATGTATGCTATTAGCTGTTGATGCCCTAGAGCTCATACCTTCCTGAGAATCAAGGTGAGGAAACAGGAAGGACCTCCAAGAGATCAGGTTCCTCTATCTTTCTTTTTTTACTCTCTTCCTTGCCATCTGCCCCCTCAACCATTCATCCACTGATTGAGTAATAGTTATTTGATCATTACTGAGGGCCAGAAACTGAGCTAGGCACCAGGAAAAGAGCAAAGGACAATGAGACACAGCATTGCTTCCATCTGGTTTACAGGTGTTTTTTTTTTTTTTTTTTTTTTTTTAGAAAAAAATGACATTAAATTAAAAAGTATATAGAAACTCGGGTGCTAGAAAAACTGTAATGTCGGTATCTTCAGTTAGGCTAAAGTTCCAGAAAAAGCTTTCATGAAAAAGTGATATATAAGCTTAGATTTAAAGGGTGAGGAGAAAGGAAAGAGGGTGTGTGTTGGGGGCAAGTTCCAGGCAAAGGGAACAACATATATAAAAACTTATACAGTGAGAAAAATTAATGAAGACCCATGACACACTGATACAATGATATTAAGATTTCTCCCAGGTTTATGACTTCTCTACTGGATGTTATTTTGTTATTTTTTTTCATGAAGCAATAAAATACTAAGAAAAAATACATAAGGGGGTTGACTTCTTTTAGATATGGCAAGGTAGTGAAAAAACTGGAATTAACTTTTATTTAATAGCTGGCTGGGGATGCAAAGGACACTAAGAGAGGGATTGCAGGTAGTAGTGATTGGGAGAGAGCAGCAAACATCACTGGGGAAACGAGGAGAAAACTGGATTTTTTTTCTGTAACTACACACACTCGCCCCCCCAATAATGGATTTAAAAAGAGAGGAATATTCAGATAATTACCCATTTCTGGGGTGACAACTAGATTTTATCTCACGTGCCAACTCCCTTCCTCTAGAAGGAGGTTGCTTGGAGCTTGGAGCACTGATGTGAGAAGGATTCTCCAGTTCTCTCCTGAGGTTAGCAGAAGGAGTGCTGTGACCAAATGGCCATAGTTCTGGGAGGGGACAAGGCAGCAAGCATGCGGTGATCCCGATCGTTGCAGGGCTCCGTTTTGAGCTGAGAATAACTTCTAGGCTGTAAGTGCCAGTGCTGGTGAGTTTTCTCTATTATTTACTCACTTAAAGAACTCTATGGGTAAGAAGCTAGAATGATATAATGGAAGGAGCAAGAGACAGGGACAAAAGTTCTGCTGGCTCTACTACTGTTGTGCTGAACATCCCAGGGCAAAGTTCTGAGCCTCAGATTTCTCACCAATAAAATCTCTATAAACATAATATATTTCTGTTTCTGGGTTTGATTGCCGCTGTGTTATTTGACTACAAATACAGTATTTCCTAGATCAGTGATGTAAACTGTGGCAGAGACTGCTTAATGTCTTTGGTATACACGCTCTTCTTCTTTTTTAGCGATAGAACCTTCCTCCTTGCCACCAGGGCTTTGATAGGCACATACATGGCCACTCTGCTCCAGATTATATTTCCCAGCCTCCTTTATATTCAGTTGTGGCCACATGACCATGTTCTAGCCAGTGGAATGTATGCAACTTCTCCATCCCTTACATAAAGGAAACTACTTTCCTTCTTTTTTTTTCCTGTGGCCTGACATGTGAACAGGGCACCAGTAAACCAACTTTGACTAAATAAACTAATGTAAATGACAGAGGAGGTTGACATTAGAGTAACAAAATGAAAGAAAGCTGGGCTGCCAGGCATTCCCATGAGAAGAGCTTCCTGCCTCGCCTGGACTGCCTACCTACTTCTGGACTGGAATGGCAGATGGAAATAAACTTCTCTCTTATTCAAGCTACTGTATTTTTGGATGTCTTTAGTGCTGTAGCTTAGCCAAGACTCGACTAATATGCCAACTCAAGTGCCTATTAGGAAATTAATATAAATCAGTGAGTCATCTAGATGAGGACTGGTTCAAACCTGGAGAACAAATGCACTGTAGAATTGGAGCAACCACAACACAACTCTGGCCAATTGCTACTATGTAAGAATGGAAGCCTAGGTTTTCAAATCCTACTAATTTATTAAGAAATCTGGATTCTCAAGGGAAATCTTTCACTTTTGTAAAATATTGGCAACTAATTCAAAATTAAAAAAAATACTGCAGGTTACAAAAAAATGCTTCTATATCAGATTCAAGTCAAAGACTGACAGTTTGCTCAACCTATCCTAGATCGTGGGATTGCACTGAATATAAAATGCGTAAATACATCATCATCTTAATAATAATTTTTTTTAAAAAACAAAGAAAAAAACTTTACCACTTTAAATGTATACATTGACTACCAGATATACTTTGATACCAGAAATGTGCAAAAATACGTATCTTAGAATTGGAAAAATTTGATATGAGAATGCAATCCTAAATATGAAAAGCAACCCAGTTGGTGATGATGAAAATGTAATATAATGAGCCAAAATTCCTCAATCACTTTCAAATCTGCAACAAGAAGCAGCTGGACAGCTCTTAAAGCCAATAGCTATACCCTACACAGTAACTAGATTGTACTGAACTCAAATATACCACATGCATTTGATTATCTGTGCTATTAAGTGTAGTCTTCGATAATATATGTTTTTCTTCATTTCAGTGTTGTGTAGCCACTCAAAAAGATACTGCTACAGTTTGGATATCTAACCCTCCAAACCTCAAGTTGAAATTGGATCACCAATGTTGGAGGTGGGGCCTAATGGGAGCTGTTTGGGTCATGGGGGTGGTTCCTCATGAATGGCTTTGTGCCCTCCCTGTGGTAATGAGTGAGTTCTCTCTCTGTTAGTTCTCCTGAGAGCAGGTTGTTAAAAAAATAACCTGGTACCTCCCCCCACTTCCTTCCTCTCTAGTCATGTGATCACTGCATAGTCACCTTCCCTTCACTGTCCACCATGAGGAGAAGCAGCCTGAGGTGCTCACCAGAAGCAGATGCTGGCGCCATGCTTCTTGTACAGCCTGCAGAACCATGAGCCACATAAACATCCTTTCTTTAGCAATTACCCAGCTGTGGGTGCTCCTTTATAGTAACAAAAATGGACTAAGACAGACACACTGAATTTATTTCATGTTATTTGAACCTAGTAGTAAGGCAAAAGAAATGTTAATCATAAACATATTTAGCTAATAATTGTAACCAGGGAGTAATTGCAGTCACACCAGCACACTGTGACCCATTAGGATCATCAAAGGGAAACCTGACTGACTTCTGAAGCACAAAATAATTGTAAGGGAAACCTTTGTAGGACCAGCACCTTCCCCCAATATCTAATCATAGATAACATTACTAGTTTTCTATCTGGTGGTTCCTTACTTCAGTCAGAAGAGCACATGAGTATCAGCCCAAGGGAGGCAAACTTGTAAGACAACAAGAAAGCATTCCAGAATAGCCAAATGTCCAGCAGCTCTGTGCAATGAGATGCCCACTGGCTAGCTGACCATCATTAGAGTCAGAAGGTAGCTGCAAAGGTTTGTCTGAGCCCAATGCCCCTACCTGCATAGTCATCTGAGAGTCAAATCAGAACATTCTGGAAAAATGCTGCACAGAGTATGTATTTCACTGGCCCACTCCCTGGTCTCCACTGGCACCACCCTGGACCATGATAAATCTGTTCATTTTTAAAATTATCCAATTTACAGGCTGATTAAAGCATTTAAAACTGACTTTTCAAAATGAGTCATATGATATAAATACTAAGAATTAAGATACAAATAAGAAATTTCAAGTTTTCTTGTTTTTTAAAATACCTCATTCATTCTATTGAAAATGTTCCTTCTACCAAAGGTAGCTCACTATTATGTGTGATTTTAAGTGTCTATCCTGAGTGAATAACATAAGAAAGTTAAGTTTAAATTTGCCTATAGTCTTAAGGTTTACACCAGATGGTTCTGTGGTTTGGTTTTAGCTATTTCTTTTCTTTTTCCTTTTTTTCTTTTCTTTCTTTTTCCTTTTTTTACCTCTGTATATATTCCAGTGCATTCATAGTAGTCTCTGGAAGGGAGGCCAAGTCGAGGTTGGTCAAACTATAAAAAAAATACATAAAAGAAAATAAATCGTTCAACTGATATAGACCAGTTAGAAAAAATACAAGCATGCCTATCTGTATATGCACAAGATTCTAGTCTTGCTGTTTATAAGGGTAACACAGACACCGAGCAAATATATAATTAGGAAATGGTTTCCACACTATTTGTAAGTGTTAAACTGATCAGCAGTAGATAATCTGGAGTATTGTGCCGCAGATATTTGAGGAAAACTGAAGAAAATGAACAAAAAATACACTGGGAAGGATTTTTAATACAGAGCAGAAGGTGCAGGTAAACAAAAACATGGTAGACTCTAGGACTGGGGAGTTTCTAAATTACATATTTTCAGGGCTTCCCAGGTTCCTGCGATTCTATTATGCCACTCTGGGTCCACTCCCACCCTTATTTGGGATCCACTTAATTGGTGGGAGTAGTGGGTCATATCCTTCAAGTTCATTTGGATGGATGGATGAGGGGAGTAGAAAACCTCTGTGGTAACTCTAGAACTTTTTAGCTAGTTAACTCTTGCCAGAAATTTTTTAATATCCTTTACCACAGGGGTATGGTGAAGACTTCTCCTTGGTTCTCCCCAAAGCTGCTCTGCTCAGAACTTCAGCACAGCCAGACAGCAGCTAGGTGTGTGAAAGAGGAAACTCAGTTCTGCTCTAGGGTGTCTGGCCTACCTTCGATACCCAAGTGAGAGCTACCTGGACATACTCATAGCTTTGTGAGATAGTTTCTTATTCACTGCCTGGTAGCATAAGTGTGGGGACAAACCAAGTATTTATGGGTAATTATCGGTTAAAGTGAGAATCCTAGCAGCAGTGAAGAGCCTATGCTAATACAAAAGAAACATAACCAAAAGGACTGGTATAGAAAGAGCCGGAAGTTATCTTCAAATGAAGGGCCCTGATCCTTCTTCCTCAACCTCCTGATTTTCAGTGATTATGCTGGCATTTGGCCCCAGGAGAGAATTTTGGAAGGGAGAAAAGGAGTCCACTGTAGGAGAGAATTAATTTTTCTAGATCTGTAAAATATGACATTGGTATTTTGATGGGGATTGCATTGAATTGGCAAATCACTTTGGATAGTATGGACAGTTTAACAATGTTGATTCTACTGATCCATGAGCAAGATATGTTTTTTCATTTGTTTGTGTCCTCTGTGATTTCTTTCCTCAGTATTTCTTAGTTCTCCTTGTAGAAATCTTTCACCTTCTTGGGTAAATATATTCCTAGGTATTTTATTTTCTTTGTGGCTATTGTGAATGGTATTGAGACTTTGATTTGACTCTCAGCTTGACTGTTATTAGTATATAGAAATGCTACGGATTTGTGTACATTGATTTTGTAACCTGAGACTTTGCTGAATTTATTTATCAATTCCAGGAGTCTCCTGGTGGAGTCTTTGGCATTGTCTAGATACAGGATCTTGTCATCAGTGAAAAGGGATAGTTTGGAGAGAGTTGGGTTCAATCCCTTTCATGATTTTAATAAAAATGATCATAAAGATTTATGCAATAGTGACATGGATACGATTCTGTGACCTGCTTTTGTTATGATTTCTTTTATAGGAGACTAAATAAAAAATCTATAGAATTTTTAGTCCATTCCAAACATACTCATTAATCTAGTCTTAGGTGACACTTAAATAAATGGTTTACATTTTAAAAAATCTAATAAAGCTATGTAAAAAGAATGGCATTTTATTTACCTTGATTGAGAAAAAAGTACAAATATTCTTTAATGAGGACCAAAATTATTTCCAAATCCCTTTTTTATGTTCTTTTTGTAAACAATTGGGAATTTTTGGTTTCCAGACCTGCATTACTTATATAAATCAAAGCAGGCTCCTTTCATTAAATATACAAAGAAATTGGGTGCTTTTTCTGAATTGCCTCTGTTATTTATTTTATGAAGCATGAATATCTAAAACAGAGGTAAGGGAAGTGAGAGGTGAATGTCTAAAACACAATATTAAGAAAATACTTTCAAAATTGTGACTCCAGGTATCAGGGACAGAGCATGCATTTATTACCACCTTATCTATGCAATTCAAATGAAAATATGTATTATTTCTAAATATCAATAATAACAATGTGTGTGGAAGTTTTATTATAATTTAAAGATAACTTTGGCTGTTGCCACACAAACTTACATGAATTATATGGTTCATAGAGTTCTTATCATCAGTGCCAACAAAAAAATTAATAAGGACTTTTTTCCCATATTTAGAATTCAGTTGTGCAATAGATTTCTCCGCTGTCCAAGAAGGACCTAAAGCAATGAAAGGTGAAATATATCTTTAAAAACTTTATTTCATTAACCATACTATAAAATAACATAGCTTTTATGTGGAAATTAATTTTTTAAAAAAGAAAAAATTGCCTCACCATATGTTTGCTCCCAGTTTTCTGTCGCTACTGGCCACCCATATATATCTGGTAACAATTTGAGTAGAGGTGTTCCGCCTCTACTATCAATCGCAGCTTTTGAAAACAATGAAAATAAATTCAATATGAAGTCTATGCATATTTTGGCACCAAAATATGCACATTCCTAATGAAATCAAATGAAGTGCACTTACATTCATTTACACAAGACCTGTACAATGTTTTTGCTTTCTGCACTGCTACTATATCTTCAGTTTTGGGTTCTTGAAGGACATCTGAAATAGGGCATTTAATAAAACACATCAACATAATTGCTCATTTGATGCTGTAATTAACATTTGCAAAGTACGTTCAGTAAAAAAATTCTCTTTTCTGCAAGTGTGTTCTCTGCTTTCCCATTCCAAAACCTTATAGGAAAAAATAAACCCCACCAGATCATCATTCCTAGCACAGAACTGGGAGTTAGTTTCATTAGCCAACTTAGATGCAAGTCTTTTTGACCAGATTATCTTATTTTATGAACAGTGATGTGTACTGCTCTGCCACAGAAAATAGTTACTTTGCTTGAACCTGAGATTAAAAAGAAAACAAAAATAATACAGAGGAATTTGGAATGTAATATGGATAGTCCTTTGATGGCTAGAAAATAATTATCTTTGTGTGATTGTACTGTTCATGCTCCAAATGAATTAAATGAATTGTTCTACTTGTTTGGACGTTAAAAAATAGCAAAAATTGTTTTTCTACAAAGTAACTTCTAGAAGAGCATGGAACAGAGGATGAGATTGCAGAACAGTAGGGACTTATCTAGACTTGTTTAACTTCCCAGGGAGTGTCTTAGAATAATATACCTATGCTGGGAAGGGAAATTTCAGCAACATAGCGACTTTAACACAGGGCTGGGGTACAGAGGCAGCAGAAGTAATTTTTAGTGGCAATCTAATTTTTATTCTTCTGTAAATTGCATACAACTGCCATCTCTAAGGATGATAGAGTTTTCATATGCATACCTACAAATGAAAGCAGGAATGCTAAGAGATGCCAACATATCCATTTCAGCATCTACCACCCTCGAGGTGATTCAGTGATGGTCCACAAACCTGGAGGGATTACCAACTTTAATCTTTTGCAATATTCCTTGTAATGGCTAACAGTTGTACCTTTAAACTATGGATATATTAAGAGAGAAATCCTTGATGAACAGACACAATCTCCACTAACCTTTCAAAATGACTTCTAGTTCATCTCTTAAAATGTCAAAGTTACTGTAACGGGAGCTGGTCTCGGGAATGACGTTGCGTTTCAACCAGCCTCCGCAGGCGTATTTGAAAAAGTCTGTACAAGGCTCAGCGGTGGCATCCATGTTCTGGATCAGTCGAGCAGCTGAAAGACCAGGGAAAGGACTAGATAAAACAAAGGGTGTATTTCTCGAGTGGTTTGGAAGGAAAACAAGAGGCATGTTGCTCCCTCTTTCGATCACATCAACTGGACGGATGTTCCTTTTTCTTTCTTATATACTGTCAATTCAGGTGGAATGATGAACATTGTCTCTGCATAAACCTCTTTTCTTTCACTATAGTTGGTTCTTTTTATTTTGGAGCTGTCTGGGTCCTCCCACCCTACATCTCATAGCTTTCCCCCTTCCTGGCCCTCCAATATCTGAGTTTTTTGCCAGTTCTTATCTCAGAAGAAAAAAGAATATTGGTCTACTGTGCCTTGGCCATCCTGGGCCTGTTAACCTGTCATTCTTTATAACTTTAGTTGCCAACTCTGCTCTTCAGGGTGCTGTGACTTTTGAATGTCTCTGAGACTCCAAGGGATGGATGATTGTTAATGGGTTTTTATCATTTTAGTAAGGATCTGAAGCCTAGTTATTACTTCTTGGACCTTGCTTATAAAATTTTTGCAATTCAAATTTGACATCCAATTTGCATTTGCTTATGTAGAGTCTGTCATTATAAAATTGGCTGTAAGCTTGTTAGTTTTTCTCAGGTCCACTCTTTCATCTTTGAGGACCATGATGAAAATGCAAATCAACCAACACTGAGTATTTACAA
This sequence comes from Eulemur rufifrons, assembly GCF_041146395.1. Taxonomy (NCBI): domain Eukaryota; kingdom Metazoa; phylum Chordata; class Mammalia; order Primates; family Lemuridae; genus Eulemur; species Eulemur rufifrons. The sequence continues at coordinate 103,867,765 of NC_090989.1, forward strand.
TGTGCAAGACACTGACTCTGCTAGGTGCTTCAATTGATAGAACAATGTCTGAAATATGATTTATTACCACCAAACAGGAGAATATGGCCCAATGCCCATAATGTCTCCACCTGGAACAGAGGAAACCCTGTTACTACCCTCCCCACATTCTGTCTCATACAAATTGAACTGTTTTGCAATGAAAACAAAAGAGCAATTGAGAATTCATCTGTATCAAGAGAATATAGCTCTCAAACGAGCTTTTGAAAATACTTCACTTCATGAATTAATTAATGTATTAAAAACTTCAAACACTTGCTGCGCTGTGTGGATTTTTTCAACTTGGTATGGTAAATCTGCTTACCAGCTGAGCCGCATGCCCCACTTCTAACCACCCCTTGGGCACGTTTGCTTGTCTCCATTTCTTCAATACTACACTCTTGGAGCTGCCTCCAGACCATTTCTCTCTTGATTTTTATGCTTTGCTATATAGCACAATTGTTATACAGCCTCCCAGGTTTGAAACCTTGGGTAAAACTCTGTATTTCTCCATTCCCCTGGGGTTTATTGGCAATTCCTTTGCCTCTTTTCTGTACCTCTTGTCTTACGGTCACTGTCAACCTAGTTTACATTTTCATTCCCTTTTGACTAGAAAGAAGTCACCTTGATATATTTTGCACATCCTTCACAGATTAAACTTTCCAAAACCCTTTTGTAGTGATCATGACCTTGCTCAAAAATGTCTCTGGCTTAATGTTTCCCAGGTTGAACTACAGACTCTTTAACTTGGCCTCTAAACCTTTACCAGACTCTTCATGTCTCCACCCTCACCTTTTCCCCTCTCAGTGTTTTTATGCAAACTCTGTTCCAACCAGACAGGCCTGCTCAGTGTGCTGCAAACACTCCTTGTGTTTTCCTAGTCCTGCGCCTTTGCTTCTGCCCTCCTCAACCCACAGCTTTAACTCCCACGCCCCCACCCCTGACTCTTTCCAAATTCTACCCATCATTCAAGGTTCAACTCTCATACCATCTCCTCCCTGATGCTCCCACGACTCCAGACTTCAAGGAATATTTCTTTTTTTTTCTTTTTTTTTTTTGAGACAGAGTCTCACTCTGTTGCCCAGGCTAGAGTGAGTGCCGTGGCGTCAGCCTAGCTCACAGCAACCTCAAACTCCTGAGCTCAAGGGATCCTCCTGTCTCAGCCTCCCAAGTAGCTGGGACTACAGGCATGCACCACCATGCCCGGCTAATTTTTTCTATATATATTTTTAGCTGTCCATATAATTTCTTTCTATTTTTAGTAGAGATGGGGTCTCGCTCTTGCTCAGGCTGGTCTCGAACTCCTGAGCTCAAACGATCCGCCCACCTCGGCCTCCCAGAGTGCTAGGATTACAGGCGTGAGCCACCGCGCCCGGCCAAGGAATATTTCTTTCTCTGAACTCCCGAGAGCTCATTGCCTCACTCAGTCTTTAATGCTTAGCTGAGGCCACTTTAAGTATTGTGGATACTTTGTCTACCTAACCATTTGTTGATGCCATTTATCTCTTTGTATTCTCATCAGCTAGCACCTAGGTAATAGGGGTGCAATTATGTTTACATGTGCCTGAATCATCTATGAGTCCTCCCACCCTCTCCTCCTGCACATCTCCCTCCCCTGTTCCCAAGGGTCAGATCAGTTCCCAGTTCAGGGCCTTGAGAGTCCATTCCATCTCTTCCAATGCCACTGTTTCCACTCTACCTCAGGCCCTTTTTCTCTCAGGCTGTATTTACGCCCTGTAGCCTAAGCTGTGGCCCCAGGCCTCGCCCAATCCTGGTCCATCCCCGCACTCCACAGGCAGATTAATGTTCTCAAAACATTTCGGCGTGTCATTTTTCACTCTGATGTTTTCAATACAGTCCTTTTGCATTCATAATGAAATCCCAATTCCACAGCATATTTGAACACTAATATATCTAACGAAGTTTCTCTCTTGGTACTTTCTCACGTGAGCCACATGCTCAGTTAAACGCGCGTATTAAGTTTCTGCTGTGAGACATCTTGCGTCCTTACAAAAAACTTTTTGCTCTAACTTTAACCATGTTATCCATCTGCAACCCCTACTAATAGATATTCTTTTGTATTATTTCACACTTTGAAATTTCAGGCATTCTCAAAGCCTAGTTCAAATCCTCCTTCTTCGTGAAAGACTGTCCTTACAAAGCCTGTATTAGCTTGCCTCATGTTCATTTTTTTTCACGCAAATTCATCACCTCTTCACCAGGACTGCGGCTCTGTGAAAGTGGGGAATGCATTTCCCAGTCTCTCATGGAGCTTAACACTGTGCTCCATCAAGACCGGCAGTGAATGCTCTAACTTTAAAACCTCAGGCAAAGATTAGGAAATCCATCCAAATACGGTAGGGAGAAAAAGTAATTCCCTTGAATTTTGAAGGACATAAAGATAAGATGATGGGGGAAGAGAAAATAGAGACCCTAAATATGAGGATTATCATGTAAAGTGAAAAACCAGAAAATTGGAGCCCGAAAGAAGTGCTAACTACAGATGTTCTAAGAACATACTTTAAGAAATTTTATGTAACTTGTCTCTTTTAAAATACTTTTAAAAATTTAAACTGAATTTTGTAAAGGCTACTGTCATTTGGGGAGCACCTCTATTTTCTCCCCTTCTCTGGGGAAATGTATGGATTCTGTCATAACACCACAGAAAAATAAACTCTACTCAGGAGAGTAGTGAACAACGACCAAGTAGAATGAACATGGAGAGTCATAAACGAGTCTTATCGCCTATTTGGAAATACCACATGCCCTTATAACACCCTGAATAAAAGCGATGGGCAGTGGCTGCAGTTCTCTGATCATGAGGGCAAATTCTCTGTCCTGTGAGAGCAACTGTACTTCCCACATCTCCCAGGAGGAAGAAAGATCAGCCTTCCCCTCCTCCGGTTCAAATTTTCTCACCTGATACCCACTATAGTAAAGTACTTGCATCTGCACAAAAAAACCAAAGAGACAGTTTATGAGGGATATGCAGAGGAACTTTGCTAACTCCTTCTGGGGCCACTTTTTAAATTTCCCTTTGACCAGAGAGCTATTCTGAGCATGGTGCTTCCAATCACTTCAAAGAAAGCTCTCTGCTCTGATGAATATTTGGGGGCCATGGGCCAAGGCAAGTCATGGGCTAACACTTTTATGCTGGGTCTTTGATCAACCTTCCTTTAATCTCTTATCGTGGGTTTGATTCTCGTTTTGCACCTCACCCTCCGGACCTCCTCTGTGCTGACTTTTCTTTGAAGTCAGCAGTAGACTTGTGGGTAGAGGCCGTAGGAAACAGACGTACGACTGTCAAACGGGTTGTAATTGTTTTTATGTTTCGTGCTTTGTTTTGAATTACTCAACCTCTCCACATAACCACACCTGGGCTCTTCAGATGTTTCCTTATCTGTGGGTCTCTGACATCTGAGTAAACAAATGTGGCTTAAAATCAAACAAAATTATTCACCTTAATAAGCAGACATAAAAAATGATGTAGTAAAGGTATTGATGTGGAATGTTGTTGACCAGACCTCGAACAGTGAGAGAGAATATACTATGATTTTTAAAAACCTAAATAAAAGCACAGAAAGTCTAGAAGGATACATATTAGGGCATTTACAGCAGTTATATTCGAGTAGAGGTATTGTGAGTGTGTTTAATTTTGTGTTATTTGCTTATCTTTATTTTCCAATTTGTATTAGATGAACATGCATTGCTTTTGTAATAAGGAAAAAAAGTTTATTTTAATTTAAGAAAATAGTCACATAAAGACAAGAAAAGTAATCTTCCATTAATAATGAGCTTATTTCTTACAAATGACATTTCTGAATGTTTCGAGCTGATAATAAATGACACCATTTTTTTTTCTAACTAATCTCCTTGTAACACTCTCCCAACTTATTTGACTACAGAAATTTAAAAACAAGCTCAACTATCATCTGGGAAATTATTAATTACTGTATTCATCACCGAAGATCTATTGTGTGGGTATGGATTGGGAGATGCTGTATTAGCTGGAAAAATGTTTGGGTGTTAAAGTCAGACAGACCTGTTTTGGATCCCAGAGCTCCACCACTTTTCAGTTGTATGAGATTAAGTAATTTTCCCAAGATCAAGCAGCTAGTAAATGATGGTACCCCAGGATTGTGCTTAGGCAAATGTGGCTCTGAGTTCACTCTCATCCCTCCCTGCTTTGGACACAGAGGAGAGGGCACGTGAGACGCAGCCTTGCATGGCCTTCCTCCCCACTCTTTCTCAAGTACCCTTTGCTTTCCCCGGCCCTGCCCTGTTCCGCACTCCCTCTCCTTCCTCCCCCTCTGACACCACAGCTTCTCTCCTTCTCCAGTCTCAGCCTTATCACCAATGACCTACAGAGCAAAGGCAGGAGAAAGTACAGCATTAGGACTTGGAGCATCCACAGATGAATTCTTCACAGTGCAGTAAGCAGACAGGCTTGGAGGCCACTCAGGTGGACCTGCTCAAAGGCACACCCAGGAGTGCATTTTCTCGAGGCGGACATGTAGGTGTTCCCGCCTAACCTATCTCTAGGGCACACTGGGTTTATGGAGTGTGAAAAATTTCAGTAATATGTTTTAGGGTTGCATTTTTCAACTCTGGCCAAACATGTGTATCACCTGAGAAACTTTTTATATACACAGATGACCAGGATCCACTCCTGATCAACTCAATCTGAATCTTTAGGGTAGATTCAGACATTTTTCTAAGGCTTTCCGAGTGGTTCTCATGTTCAGCCAGGGGAACCACCATATTAGACAATAGAGAAACATGGGAAGTGAGACAAACAGATCTAATGTCAGAAAGTAAAAATGGTCCCATACTTATGTAAGTCAGGAATATTTCCCCTTGTCTTTTTGGTCTGCAAGTGCAAATGGGCTCACATCGTGGTAATCCATATTTCGTAGTGATGTCAATCCCCTACGAGTGTCTGGCAAAGGGCTGCAGGGAACCTCACATGTGTCTCATGCAAAGTCCACTCCTCCAGGCCTCCCCTCTGTTCCGTTGATGTTAGCCTCTACAACTTCCTGCCCAGGCTTCATCATGGGCCAGTTCCCTCTGGGTGCTACAGCTGAATGATGCAGGAGAAGCCTCCCTCCCTCTTCTTTCACTGTCTTGAGCCTCAAGCAGGGCTCTTGTGCCTACAGGGAAATAACTGTCTTAGATTTACCTCCATGCTCTCCTCTCCCAAGAACCATAGGCACCAATAGGCCTGGTTTTGGAGTGAACTATATTCATAATCACTTCTCTGATGTCTGTTGTTGACATCTCAGCAGGCTTTCAAGACTCTCAGAAGAGACTTGAGACTCTCCATTCTACCGGCCTGCCAGACATGATTAGATGTGGTGGGATTCCAGTTACGCTGGAACCCTGCTACATGTCTACCTTAAGAAGAGGCAATCCATCCTCGGTATGCTCTCGAATGCCAATGGCCTTCAGCATGCCTTCTTTCCAACAATACCAAGAGTTTGCTAACTGAAAATAGGATTTTTGGCACTATACAAAACAGCTATTTTAATATTTATATATGTACATTCCCTAGAGGCTAGTTTTCTGGTCCTGTTTGTGTGTGTGTGTGTGTGTGTGTGTGCGTGTGTGTATGTATGTGTGTGCACATGTGTGTACATTTAAAGAAATTTCTACATTTGTCAAATGCTCCTGGGGGGACATTATCAGGAAAATAGGATAAAACTGATATAAATATGATTACTATAAGCAGCAAATGAATAAAATAGGTAGCATAAAGTTCTGTGCTGTAATACTTTTTAAATGGGTTTAATTTTTTAATGCTGGTCCCTACTTAGTAGTTCATTGAGGCTTTCCCCTGTGATTGAATTCATGAGAATTATAAAACAATAGGTCTTATTCTTGTTATTTTCAGGAGTTTTATTCTATTAAGTCACCATTAACATTGAATTAGTGAATACTGAATCATTGACCCTAGCGGAAACACAAAGTTAGGCTCCTGTGAGCTTCTGATCACACAATGATCAATACATAACCTTGTTTTACGTGTTTCTGTTCAAAGACACTTAATTTAATATATATTATTGATTCATTAATATTGAATTCACAGCAACAGCCCTATAGCTCATAGATAAGCCTGAACAATGCTTATCTACCATGGGTATTTTCTCTGTAAGACACATCAGAACCTTCTTGCACTTAGGAACGCTGAGTAGTACCTCCACACTATGCTTGTGGACCATTTTAAACAATAAAATCAAACAGCACAAAAATGCAAGAAACATGGCTCAAAATGGACTGCAAAAAGGACCCTTGTCTACATTCCCCTTGTTTGACCCCTGCCGAGTACATGCATGTAGGGAGACGCAAATGTTTTTAACCAATCTACATGTGTCTGCAAATGACTATGAAAAAGCAGTGAGCAGTGATTTGGTGGTTACAAATAAATTTTAGTGAGAAGGTGAATTAGCAATATGCAATCCACAAATAATAAGAAGTGACTGTACTTATGTCCTTTTGTGCTTATGTCTCTTTGGGACTTTTTGAGACATCTAGGAAAATATACAAAATAGGCAACAAAATTAAATGTGAATGAGACACAATTTCTTGCTCAATTACTACTCTACTTAAAAAACTCTTGGTCACTATAAACTCATAATTCATCACGTTTTAAATAGGTTAGCACCTATTTATAACATATGCACCACATAGGCACCCCTGGCACCATGGCAAAATTTCCTCATTGACTATTCCTGCCCTGTACTGAAGTAAGGTTTAGGGAACGGTACACAAGCAAGACTGTTTTCAGCTTGTTCTCTCCAAACTGGCCTAAGCCCTCAGCTTCCTGACCTCAAACACACAATATTTTGATGTCAGTATCTTAAAATCACTATAATTAGTCTCACTTATGACTGTTCTGGAAGTGTCCAGAAGAGGTCAGAGAAATGTCAGAGCACCCACTAGCAAATGTTCTTTTGCGGAGAACTTAGGACACCCATTTGTGACCAAATTTTCTGTCAAAAGTGTTCACTTTATTAACAGACACTGAGCTTGATATTACTTACTAGGTGGTCTTTGACAATGCAGAAATCTCCTTTGACAACGTGCTGAAAGTACTGCTGACCTCACTCCCCTGCTGCCGCCCTCCTCCCACCATCCCCCCAACCAAAATTAAGGCAAAGTCAGAACGTTTTGAAAGAACACAAGGAAAATGCAATGTAATCACAACAGGTCACAAAGGACTCCATTCCAAAGGCAGCAGTGTGAAAACTGGAACCTGGGGGGCCATTCCTGAAGAGAAAATGACTAAAAATTAGCAAACGGCAGAGACTCTAATGCTAACAAAAACAAAATGGCTTTCATTTAAACACTTTGGGTTCCTCCACAATTTACTCTTCATTTTTACATGAAAATCCCTGTCCCCAGATTGCTTTTGTGATGCCTTGGTTGAAGAAAGGTGAGGCGTGGTGCTACCAGGTGCTGAGTTTAACCTGGGCTGCTAGTTTATCATTTAATTTAAACACTCCTTGTCAACCACTGGTTAAGTTCCAGGCAAGCCAAGGTCAAATCTTATACTTGTCTAATTGGTTAGTACCAAGAAAAGCCACCACTATACAAGTGTTCAGAAACTGCCTGTGGATTTACACAAGTAGATCTGGGAGGAGTTCCCAAGCACAGAGAATTTACTCTGTACAGCTGCACTCTCAAGGAAGGAGATCTACTTTTGATGTTAAAGTTTGGGGAGTAATTCATTTTTAACTGTATTTCATATATATGTGACTAATTCACTTTAAATGCATAGGCCTTATACGTACAACACAAGTATGTATACACAAACATATAGGTACATGCCTATAATAAATAGTCAACCTGGAATCCATTTGCTATCAGATTTACAGACAAACTCACCATCAGGTTTACACATACACTGTAAACTGTAGGATTTTCATTTGGGTTCAGCCAAAGATGCTTATACATAACAACAACAACAACAACTAGAAGCCAATGTTTGACACGTGGCTTCATGCTTTCTTTTTTTCTTTTTTTAATTTTTAATTTTTTTTTATTTCAGCATATTACGGGGGTACAAATGTTTAAGTTACATATATTGCCTTTGCCCCACCCGAGTCAGAGCTTCAAGCGTGTCCATCCCCCAGACGGTGCGCGCCACACCTAATAGGCGTGAATATACCCATCACCCCCCCATCTGCCCGACACCCGATGAATGTTATTACTATATGTGCACTTAAGTGTTAAATGCTTTCTTTAATGTTTGTTTACATTTAACCCTATAAGGTAACCATATTTTTGTCCCTATTTTAGAGATACAGAAACTGAGGGTAAGTTATTTGTGCCCAAGGTCACATAGTTGGTAAAGGGCAAAGCTGAGCTCAAGTAGCCTGATGGCCATAGTCTGGGCTGTTAACTGCTATACTAAACTGCCTCTTTGGTTCTAATCATTTCACTTCCTTAAAAATGCTTTATCAAGTAGGACATATTACCCCTACTTTAAGGAAATCTTAGCAGAGGGTGGTTTCATACCCCAGGTCATCAATATGAATTTAGATGAACCTATGTCTAATTTTAAGCTGATGCTTTTTCCACAGTATAATTCTGCCGTACCTCCAAATAACATTAAAGAAATTTCAGAAGCTCTACAGAGAGAGGGAGAGAATCCAAATTAAGTTATACAGCAACCACTGTTTTTCTTGACACTCAATTAAGATTTTAATTGCTCCATAACGTGTGTATAGCTATATGAATTTTTTTCTCTCATTAGAATTTGTTGAGATAATCACAAAAATCTCAAGTCTAATGGACCCACAGTAATAATCTTTAGTTAGCACACCCCAAATTAGTGAAATTCTTTATCTTTATCTCATTGCTCATTTTAATAAATGGCTCACAGCCAAGACAGGACTGGCAATAATTTTCCAGTAGGGTTTCCTCCAAAATTCAAAACCAAAACATATTTTGTTAATACAAAAAAAAAAAAAAAAAAGCAGCACCATAACTCTGTTACAGTTAAGTTAAAGTGCCCTAAGTCTAAAAATAATTTTTCTTTTTCAGGTGCAATTTGCATTTTGAATCCTAAAAGACTCTCTGCTGGCAAAAAGCTATTAGGGATTATACTTGTAATTTAAATACAATATATCACTTAAAATAAGTTATCAGATCTGCTGTTGATTATAATGTCAATGAACTGTAATGTTCCTTTTTTAACTAAAGCCATAGAAGGTCATGAAAAGGCTACACTGTGCTCTTAGTAACACTCTTCAGGTAGATCCCAAGCTCCCTGGACCCTGGCAGATGTCTCTGAAGAGGAAGCAATGGGATTATACACCCTTTTCCTTCTGTGTAAATATTTTGGTATTTTAGATCATGTTGTTGGTCAAGAATGACCAGCAGACTTCCATAATATGTAATTACTGACAGTAACTCAAAGTATCCTGCCTTTGCATCTGTTTTGGTTAGGGAGTGGAGGACAAGCTAGGTCAACAGAGCTTCTAGAATGTTGCCTAAAACGAAGTCAAATTGTAAAAAGGCCTTTGTAAAAAGACAAGCAAGAGGACAAGCTAGGTCAACCAACGGTGCTTCTAGAATGTTACCTAAAATGAAGCCAAATTGTGAAAAGGCTCTTCTCTGGAGAGTACTATTACATTTAGTACCTATTAATAAATCAAGCATTTGGTTGGCACAAGACAGTGTTTGGCTCCACATGTTTAAATTTTTTACTGAGTAAATAGCTATTTTCTATTACAGAACACTCAAAGGATTATATTAAATCATTTGCCTCTCCAAAAGATTTTCTACTTGTGAAGCATGAAGACTCCGAAGTGTTTCATTTTCTACAAATATTGAGTACCTCTTTATATCTGACACTATTAGCAACTGGATATGCCATGGTGAATAAACAGACATAATCCCTGCCCTCACAGAGCTTGCAGGTTTTCACCTTAAACAAGACTGTGTCTTTGATAATGCACATGATCTCCTATACTGTAACTGTATCTAGACAGGAAGGGCCGTTTTGTTATGCTCAGGTCTCTTTCAATTCCCCAACTTACCCAGTGTTCAGCTGACAAGCAAAGCTCCTACTTTATTGGCAACCTAGAGGTAAGGAGTCACTTGCAATGTGCCGCCATAAATGAATCTGTGCTTGTGAGCTGACTAGGAATTTCAATTGACATGTTATGAATGAAGCAACCAGGGATAGAGGAGCCTTAGAGAATGATGGTTGTTGAAGAACAGCAATGCTTAGCTAAATAATGGTGTCCAAGAGAAGAAGAGCACAGGGGTTTAATTAAAGGAGAGCAGAAATGAGTTATGAGAAGGGAGGAATTCAGAAAGAACTTGAGTTGGAAAAGGAAAACCAGACTAGTAGACACTTTCATCCTACAGAGCTGTAAATGCTTACCTGAATAGGAAATTAGTTGAAATTCTCCCTAAAACAGGAAAATAATGGGAAAAGAGAAACACATACAGAAACTGTTTCCTCGTTGACCTAGTTCTAGCTTAGGAGGGTGGAATTAGGAAGGCAAATTAGGCAACTGAGAAGAGAGTAATGGACTTTACTGCTAGCAAAGGAGATGGATCAGACTGAAAGGGGCTAAACCTAGGAGCCTTGACAGAGAAATACAGAACTGAGAAATCCGAGTTGCATAAGCAGGACAAGGCCAGACTGAAAAGATTTCTTTGCTGCTATATTTGTGTATCAGGTGCTCTGACAAATCACCTCGCATAGACAACAGTGGTTTTGTAACTTCAAGATAAGAACTTGAGAATATATTCATCTATTCAACCAATATTTATTAATAACTTAGTATGTGCCGTGCACCTGGCTAGTGGCTGAAAATAGAATGATGAGTAAGATAGAAACGGTCAAAACTTACATTTTAGTGGGCAAAGCCCAGACATTGGACAAGTAATAACAAGTGGGATATGAGTTATGGGTGAAGTGTACTGGGTGCTCTGGGAATGAAGATGGAGCTGCTAGTCAAAGGCAGAGGAGAGAAGAGCATTTTATTCATGGGTTCATTCAGCCCTTTGACCATTCAACAAATATTTGAGTCAGGTACACAGAACTGTGTTCCAGGCAGAGAAAGTGGGCGACGACCTTGACAAAAGAGGCAAGCAAAAGAAGACTGGCATACAGAGTGGCTCTCTGGGAGTGTGGAGGGGCAGGGCACCCTCTGGGGAAGGAACAGAGGAAGAAGAGCAAGGTACCAAGGCCTCAGCACTCCAGGAGCCCTGCCTGTCTTTGACTGGGGGAAGCAGAAGCCTGGCCTTTGTCACCCTGTCTGGCGAATGGGAGGGATCTGATCATCTGATCGCTCACTCTTGCTGAGGTTGCAGGAAACAGCAGCCTTGCCCTAGAATTCCTTGGTATCTCAGGGGAACAGCTTTTCTTTTATTCTAAGCTGTCATTATGGCTGGTCACAAAGTTTTAAATCATCTGTTTAACACATGCCCTGCCAAGCTGACCTATGCTTTCACAAGCCCGAGCTTGGGCAAGGCCTCTGCATGAATCCGGAAAGGGTTATTCTGCTTTGCAGATGTTAAGCTGCCAGCTGACCCCTTTGGTAAGGTTCACATATCCCGGAAAATACGTATGACCACATGGTTAGGGGAGGGGATGGAGCCTCAGACCATCAACAATGCAATGAGTTATCAGATCAGCATGGCATGCACAATTTCTGAAATAACTCAAAGTACATATCAAGGTAATTACAAGCAATGACAATTTTAAGTACACTTACACCCAGGGCAAGGATTTCCATCCCCACGCCTAGCACAATGACCACCTATAATGGGCACCCCAAAAAGATCCTTTATTCTCAATTAAGTCTTCTTGTAGTAAATTATCATCATGTGCTATTTATAAACTAAAACGCACACATGTACTTTACCAAAACCTTAAAGTATTTTGATACTGTTTTTTTTCCCCCTTACTACCCTTGAATTAAAAAAAATGACTTTTATTGCTCATTTAAAAATCAGATAAGCAGGATCTGAAAATTATTGAACTTTTCACTCATAATTAGATTTTCTTTTATTAAATAAAACAAAACAAACCGATCCCCCCCTGAACTTTTTAAAATTAATAGCAGTGGTGGCTGACAGGTGAGAGAAAAGCAGGCTCCTTGGCTTTCTGTGTCAGCATACAAAACTAGTGAAGCTGTTCCTTCCTCGGTAAATGAAGAAATATTTTTCTTCCATATAAAATGTTTGTCATTTACATAAACTGGGCTCAAGTAGAAGTAGTTTGACCAGTCCAGTGGGACTAAATCCTGGTTTAGACAGACTATAAGGGAGCAACAACAGAAGACATTCCCAGCTACAAGCAATGGGAAGAAGCCACCCAGGGATGGGACCCGCAGGCAGCTATGAGGAAGGAACTATAACCAGTGGATGGATGGATGGTATGTGCTGACCTAGGGAAGCTTTAGTTCCTCAGGGCCTGCCAAAAGATTATGAGGTTAGGAGCTAAGCTAGATTTCAGTCCCAGAAGACAGGAAAGAAAAGCAGAAACTCACTTTCCAGAAGTGGGGAATAAGTCAGTAGTGAGATCCCCAAGGGACAAGGCAGAAACCTGATTACTAGAGCTGGGGTCAGAGGCAGATCACCAGGGGCAGGGCTGACCAGACATGGAGCCACTGAGCGACTGACCTTGGCTCCAGTAAGTGCCTGGGTCTGGAACAGGGCTGAGCTTGCAACTGGGGCCCCACATGGAACTCAACCACAGTTTGTCAACGTTCCAGATCTTCCCACTTCTTGTCTTTGTTTTCATTTTATTACCATAGTTGATATGTACCATGCAAAGTTTCATAGCACCTATTGACACTATCTTCATATTTTACCTATTTTTTTAAGAGACGGGGTCTTGCTATGTTGCCTAGGCTGGTGTTAAACTCCTGGGCTCAAGTGATACCCCGGCCTCCTAAGTAGCCGGGACTATGAGGCTACAGGCATGTATCACCACACCTGGCTCTACTATCTTATATTCTCTTTTACAAGATTCATATTTGCATGGATATGAGTTTGATTAAGGCAACTTTCAAGGCTTCAACTTTCACTCGCATCGTTTCTTCTCAACATATTGTTAGATCTCGCTACAGAATATTATATACAGTGCATTGAGAAATTCACAGCTGAGTTAATGAGGATGTGTATATTACATCACAGTAATATATGCATATTTGATTCACTCAAATATGATTAAAATTCTTTCTCTGTCAAAAATACAATTATTACTATTTTGCTTCTTGTCTTCTAAGTAAAATCATTATTTGCTATATCCGTATGTTTTGGGGGTAATGAATTCATTTTAGCTTCAGCCTGGCAGAGGTATCAGAAACATCCTAATTTCATTCAGCTGATTTCATTATACCAGAAATTCTTATAAGCCAAAGAATTTAACAAAAGTTTTTTTTCCCTGCAAGTATTTTTGAGTAACTACTGGATCCTCAAGCACATCTTATGAGAAGTCTTTGACAATTTGGGAGTTCTTTAAGAATTTTTGTGAAGTTCAGGAAAGCCTTGACTGACAACAACAGCAAAAAAAACTAGTTAAACGATACGGCCTAGGCCATGTCCACCGGTTTATACCTGGCTTGCTGGCTTTTGCTTGGGCATCAAGCACAGAGAACAAACCCACTGCTGGCTATTGGTTACCTGCTAAGTGATTCCAATTTGACTTCCCAATATGCAGAGGACCAACTCCCTTTTCATTGATGTCACAGCTAAGGTACTATAGTCTGACTTGTATGGCTTGAAGACTTTAAAAAATGAAGACATTTTGACTTCTAAGATGTGATAATTCTGGGTTTTTTTTCTTTTTATTTTGAAGGAAGTTCATACTTCTGAGAAACAACCAAAGAAGACTTACCAGTGCCTCAAACTTAAACTGTCTCCAGGTGAGCTCTTCACTGCATCGGTTCCAGCCTACTGCCCAGCAAGCTCTTCCTCTGTGCTCCTTGGCTGGGTGAATAGCCACACTTATCGCTCAGTTTCCCAAGTTATCTTGGGAAGAGTTATCTTTTCTCACTTCTTTTTTATCATCTCATCTATTTACATAAGCATTATGCTTTATGAATTCTAACTCCTACTAAAGAATTCTCAAATCCATCCGTTTCTCCCCACCCCTACTATTACCATTCAAATCCAAGCAACTGTAACGCTCATCCAGATAAATGCAGTAGCCTAATTTCCTGCCCACAGCCATTCTTTGGTTATAGTCAGTGATCCTTCTCAATAATTCTGATCAAGTCATGCCTCATTTAAAACCCTTCTGTCTGTGACTTCCCATTGCTATTAGTAGGTAGTGAAGACACTTTAACACAGACGACAAGGTCCAATTCTTGCTTATCTCTTTTGCCAACTCTGAACACTTCCCCTTCTCGCCCTCACTCTCGTATCTTTATACACACCCTCTATGACTTAGCCCTACAGACATTCTTTCAGTTCCTCAATCGTGCTAGGCTCTCTCTCTCTCTCTCACGCTAGGGACACTGAAGTGCTACCCCCTTGTTTGGGTAAAGCTTTGCCTCTGCTTCACTGGACCTGAGCTAGGTGGCAGCCAAGCGTGAGCACGCCACACCCCTGTTTAAAACCCTTTAGATGCTCCCTGTGGCATATTTATTTTATTCACTTTCTATGGACTTTAGGAGGAATTACAACCCACTTAGCATGCCATAGAAGTCCCTTTGTGACCTGGGCCCTATTTACTTCTCCAGCATCATGTCTTGTTAGCCTGGTGCATCCCACACTACACTCCAGCCATCACAAACCACTTGCAGGTCCTAAACCCACTGAGCTCTCACTTCCGTCTCGCATCCAGCCTATGCACACGCTGTCCTCTGCTCCACTTGGTCAGGCAATCTCTGACTATCTTTCAGAATTTAGTGGATGATGTTTCCTACACAGGATGTGGCCAAAATTTACACCCTAGCTCTCCCATGCTAAAAGTTGGCTTAACTGAAAAAGAAGCAGTAAGTGGCTGGGCACAGTGGCTCAAGTCTATAATCCCAGCACTTTGGGAGGCTGAGGCGGGAGGATCGCTTGAGGCTGATTCTGGTGCTGCTGGTCCATGGACCACACTTTGGGTAACAAGGATCTAGTCATTCTCCTGCAGCAGGCTTCTGGCTTGTTTACTTTTAGGAGTTAATCAGTGGTGAGAAAAGGGCTAACAGCAAGGGTCTGTGTGGGTGAGCAGGGTAGCTAGGTTTTCAAATCAAGGTGTTCATCTTGGTGGGTTTTGCTTTATAAGAAACACAGATTCAAGTGCTCATTTCTGATTGTGTTCATTTTAATTGATTCAAAGTCTGAAATATCATCCCCATGCTAGATAGAGCATAGCAGTCAAAGAAAATGTTAATAAGGAGGAAATATTTTTATCTCAGAATACTTAAAATGTTCTAATTCTCTGCTTTCTCCCCCCATCTCTCTCTCAACACACCTTTCCCTTTTTAAAATATATTGTTTGATTTTTGATTCTCAACAAAAATCTTTAAATAGTACATTTGTAATTTTCAGAAAATAAGATGTTAAATGAAATATATCTATACATAATACCTATGGTACATCTCCCTGGAAGATACGTAACACGAAATGGGCTGTCATTAGTCTTTGCTGTTTCTCTGTAAAATGAGACACTTTTAATTCCAATTTTGTAGATAAGGAAAATGCAATGCAGAAAGCTTACTGACTTAATTAAGATCACATACCAACAACACAGGATGTGGCCAAAACTTACATCCTAGCTCTCCCATGCTAAAAGTTGGCTTAACTGAAAAAGAAGCAGTAAGCAGCTGGGCACAGTGGCTCACACCTATAATCCCAGCACTTTGAGAGGCCAAGGTGGGAGGATCACTTGAGGCCAGCAGTGAAAGACCAGCCTAGGCAACATAGCGAGACCCCGCCTCTACAGAAAATGAAAAAAAAAAAAAATTGCTATGGTGGCATAAGCCTGTAGTTCGAGCCACTGTGGGGGCTGAGGCAGGAGGATTCCTTGAGTTCAGAAGTTGGGGGTTGCAGTGAGCTATGACTGTGCCACTGCACTCCAGCCTGAGCAACAGAGTGAGACCCCATCTCAAAGATAAAATAAAAAAAGCAATAAGCTTTCAAAAGATTGTGGCTTTATCATTCATAACACTTGTATCTCTTTGAAACAAAATTTACAATTTAAAAGCCATTCTCTTGCTCCTATCTCTTGCTGGAATTTATGTTCTATTCATCTTATTACTAACATTGTTCCTAAAAGAATTCTGAGCGGCCTTACAAGGATACATAAAATAAACTCATATATTTTATTCGAGAAAGCAAAAGAGGGCAGGAATATTGCTAATGAATCAAGTTTATAAAAAGAGGGCCTATAATTTCAGTTCACAAATGTAGCTCTTGACTTCCTACCAGTCAAGGTGAAAAGGGAACCTCCTCACAGCCCCTGTAGGAAAAACCAGCACATTTTTCCAGAAGCAGCAACTGCTAACGGCTCTGTGGTGGACCCAGTGGTCTGGCTTTGATTCAGATGGCTGGTACACCTGGCCTCATCTATCTCTGATGTCCTCTGTGAGTGATATCCCAGGGGATGCAAACAAAGCTTCCAATACCTCACCCTGAAATAATTTTAACATCCCAGTTGATTTACTATTCCATACACTTTTCATCAATATAATCCTAATATAATCAAATAATAGGAGCTCATTCAAACTGAGAAGTTTGAGTTCATTTATTGAGTGAAGATTTGGTAGACTTTGAAAACTACACATAATCGTTTGAATTGTGAAAACAGGACTCGATGGACTTGACATTTAATAGCAAGCATAAGACCAAAACATAGATAATTACTTAGAAATGGACATTGAAGGGATGGAAAAAAAGAGTGAGAGTAATTTTTCTTTTGGGCTATTAATTTGCATATGATAAAATTCACCTAACAATTTTTCATAAATTTATACAGCAATGTGATCATAACCATATCCAATTTACACTTGATCTTGGCTAAAAAGCTGAGAATTGATCACAAGCCAATTTTAGAACACTTCCATTACCCCAAAAAGTTACCTTGAGCCCATTTGGTGCCAATCCCTGCTCCACCCCCAGCTCAGTTAGCCACCATTCTGCTTTGTGCCTTTATAGTTTTGCCTTTTCCAAAAATTTCATATAAATGGAATTATACAATATGTAGTCTTTTGTGTAGTCTTTTCACTTAGCATAATGTTCTTGAGGTTCATCCATATTTTTGCATGTACCAGTAGTTTGTTCCTTTTTATTGTTGTGTAGTATTCCAGGTTATAGCTATATGAAATTTTATTTATTCACCTGTTGATAGACATTTGGGTTGTTTCCATATTTTGGCTATAATGAATGATGTTATAATGAACAATCACATAAAGGTCCTTAAGAGCACATGTGTTTTTGGTTATCTTATGTAATATCTAGGAGTGGAATTGCTGGGGTGTATGGAAAGTATATGTTTAACTTTTTATAAAAATTGCCAAACTGTTTTCCAAAATGGTTCTTACATTTTGAGCCAAGATGTATTGAAATTTACATTCCCACCAGCAATGTATGATGGTTCAGTTTCTCCACATCTTCACTAATACCTGAGATTGTCTATCTTTTTTATATAGCCTGTGATGCTTAGTTTTAGGTGTCAACTTGACCAGATTAAGGGATACCCAGATAACTGATAAGGCATTATTCCTCAGTGTGTCTTGTATTAATAATTGAATACTTATCAAAAGTTTGCTTAGCAAGTACAGAATTAAAGTACAAAGAGTAGGTAGTTCTGAGAGGTGTTTCATCCACGTCTTAATATTTCACAATCTGTCTCTCAGGACTGCCACAGAGAATTGTGCAGTGTACACCCTACATGACTGTACAAGTGGTACTGCTCTCTCTGGTGAGGGTGTTTGTGGAAGAGATCGGCCTTTGAATTAGTAGACTGAGTAAAGAAGGTCCACTCTCACCAACTTGGGTGGGCACCATCCAATCCATTGAGGGCCTGAGTAGAACAAAAAGGTGGAGGAAGGGTGAATTCTCTCCCTCTTATGGAGCTGAGACATCCATCTTCTTTCACTCTCAGACATCAAATGCCAGGTTCTTGGCCTTTGGACTCTGGAACTTACACCACTCACTTCCCTGGTTCTCCAGCTTGAAGACAGTACATCATGGGATCTACTGACCTCCATAATCCATGAGCCAATTCCCATAGTAAATGCCCTCATATCAATATACACACACACACACACACACATATATATACACACCATATTTCTCTGGAGAACCCTGACTAATATGTAGCCCTTCTAGTGGATGTTTTCAATAGAAAGAATGTATTTCAATTTTCAGTTAGTCCAGAAATCGTATCAAAACAAGCCACCACCAACCCAATGTCCTTTTCTGAATGGTCTTAAAGAATGAAAATTTTTAGAATTCAAGGGCTTATGCAAGTTTTCTCTTATGGTCCTTTTAATTCCATATTTTTCAATTTCCTTTAAATAATCTATTAATTTTATCAACTTGAGCTTCATGTCATATCAAAGGTTTGGTACCTTGCTACCCCATGGATTTGCTGATGAGCAAGAGAGACGGGTCCAGAGGGGTACAGAGCAGGAGCAAGATACAGAGGGATCTTTCCGTATCTCTTATTCTAAAATGTTAAGTGTAAGACCAGGATCCTCACCTCAGCCTAAGCTACACTTTATATTCACCCCCTTTATATACAGATAATTTCTGTAGCTGTAAAACGAACCTTTAGATTGACCACTAAGCTTACCCAGCAATGCTAATTTTCTTTCCCTTTAACTGCCTGAATCAACTTATTTATGCTTTCCATCCCTTGACCATGCATTAAAAAACGATGGTACAACTACTGCTTAAACTATCCCTTCGAGGTAAAAACACATGTCATGCATTTGTGTATTTATCACCCAACTGATTCCTTTTCCTGGAAAGGATATGACTGACAGATGCTAATTTTGGCTGGAGAAATTTTAAGGCAGTATCCCTACACAACTGTCATGAGAATTGTGTCAGGGAAATCACCCAAAGCAACTTGCCACATGCCACATTTAAATTAACAAAGGTGTGCTTCAGCGTTCTTTCCACCAAGACACCTGCTGTGTTTTGATTGCCTGATTTTTTCAAATTTAATTATATAATAAACTAGCCTCATCTCCTGCTCTGAAAGGTTGTTACAGGGTCGGCAGCCCACAAGAGTCAGCCAGCATCCCTTCTTATACTTAGTCCTTCCTACTTGTGCCATTTTTCTTCATGGAGGCTTTAGGTGTTAACAGGCAAGAAGGCAGAGTTCACGACTCACTGGGAGGCAGAGATGCCCTGTTGCTACCAGGAAATGGCCAGCTGTTGTGGAGTTACTTTATCTAGGGCCTTACCATGATCTGGCCCTTGCAGATATGACCAGAGATTTACTATACAAGGTTCACTTTATTTCAAGGTTCATAGATCAAGCCACACAAAAGTGATAATTAAATCAGAATATGAATACAGTAGTCACCCTCTTATCTTCAGTTTCATTTTCCACAGTTTCAGTTACCCACAGTCAATCATGGTCTGAAAACATTAAATAGAAAATTCCAGAAATAGACAATTCATCTAAAGTTTAAATTGTGCACTGTCCTGAGTAGTGTGATGAAATCTTATGCTGTTCCATTCTGTCCTGCATGTGATGAGAGCCATCCTTTTGTCTAGCATATCCACGGTGTTCATGCAACCTGCCCATGAGTCACTCAGTAGCCATCTGGGTTATCAGATTGTTCCAATATCACAGTGCTTCTGTTCAAGTAACCCTTTTTGTTTACTTAATAATGGCCCCAAAGCACAAGAGTAATGATGCTGGCATATTGTTATAATTGTTCTATTTTATTAACAGTTATTGTTAATCTCTTACTGTGCTTAAGTTATAAATTACACTTCACCATAGGCATATATTTATAGGAAAAGAAAACACAATATATATAGGTTTGGTATTATCTGCAGTTTCAGAGAAACTACTGAGGGTCTTTTAGGTATCCCCTGAGGATAAGGAGGGACTACTGTACATTATCTCACCATGCTGAATATACCTTTCAAGTGAACAGAATGCCCCCTTTGCTTGTAGTAATAATTGAATACTCATCAAAAGTTTGCTTAGTAAGTACAGAATTAAAGTACAAAGAATAGGTAGTTCTGAGAGGTGTTTCATCCAGGTCTTAATGTTCCACAAGCCTGTCTCTCAGGGCTGCCACAGACAATTGTGCAGTGTACAATCTGCATGACTGTATAAGTGGTTCTGCTGTCTTGCAAACTCTATTGCTCATGTTTCTTAACTTGGCTTCTCTGGTCCTTGGATAGTTTAGGACCATACTGCCAACATTTGCTTCTTTAGATCCCTCAATTCCCGTTGTATTTGGTTGTACTAAAATCACTGATAATGTTGCTCATTGTTCTTAGTAAATTAGCTGGTTTCTGGAGCCTAAGAGATATATATTCTCCTACTTCTTGATCTGGATTTAATGATGTTAACTCTCTGAGAGTCATTATATGTCCTTTAGCTCCACGTTCTAGCAGGAGGTGGGGGGCAATCTATTCTCATACACTGTATATACACGCATAGGGTATTGAAAGTTTGCCAGACTGCTGTTCTCCTTTGAGGCAACAAAGACAAGCGGCCAGGAACACAGGCTCTGGAGCCATGCTGCCAGGGTTGGAATCCTAGCTCTAGTCTGTTCATCTGTAAAAAGAAGGTATAACAGTACCTACCTCATTGGTTCATTATGAGGATCAAATGTGTTAATACCTGTCAACTGCTTACAGTAGTGCCAGAAACATAAACATTAAGCATTAGCAATTATTATTCCATTATATTTTAATTTTGTTATATTCTATGAGTCTCTTATCCGCCTATAATCTATTATTATATTTATTCCTTGTCTTAGTCCATTTTGCGCTGCTATAACGAGTTACTTAAGATTGGGTAATTTAAAAAGAACACAAATTTATTTCCTCCTGGGTCTGGAGGCTGAGAAGTCTAAGATGAAGGTGCCGGCATCTGGTGAAGGTCTTCTGGCCGTGTCCTCCTCCCATGGCAAAAGGTGGACGGACAAAATACTCTTATAAGGACCCTTGTGATTACATATGACCACCCAGATAATTCTGGATAATCTCTCCATTTCAGGTGAGATCATCCTTAACTTAATCTTGTCTTTAAACTCCCTTTTGCCATATAAGGTAACATAGTCATAGGTTCTGGGAATTGGACATGAACATTTTCGTAGGGCCATTATTCTGCCTACCACAAGGGAAGAGCATTCATAACCTCTCAAGATCATTTAAAACAGTGGTACTTAACCAAAAGTGATTCTGTTGCCCCCAGGGGACATCTGGTAGCGTCTGCAGACATTTTGGTTGTCAAAATTGGGAGGGGGGTGTTACTGGATATCTAGTGGGCAGAGGCCAGGGATGCTGCTACACACTCTGTGTTGCACAGGCCAGCACCCATAACAAAGAATTATCCAGCCCCAAATGTCAACAGTGATGAGGCTGAGAAACTCTGACTTAAAGCAAAAAATTCCTTGAAATCTTCTAAGTTAGGAAGACTGAATGCAATGGAAGCCAGTTTCAGGATTTAGATTTACATAGAGAAGTTTGAAAAATCACATACTGGCTCTATAACTCCAAGTTTTTGACAATATTATATGGTAAATAAGTGATGAATAATATACTTTAATAGTAGGGTTTTGAATTCTGCCTTAAGTTGTTATTTGTTAAGTAGTATTTGTTTTATTTTTTATCTAGTATAATCTTTTATATTGATGCATTTCACAAATAGGCAAGTTAAAGTATGTATTATAAACATCATTTTATGTACAACATAAATATTTAAATCACAGATGCTCAAATATAAAATACATAATACCAAACAGATTTCAATATGATCCAGAGCTTTTTGCAATTTTTTTTTTCAGCTGTGTCATCCAGGCTAGAGTGCAGTGACATCATCATAGCTCAGTGCAAACTCAAACCCCTGGGCTCAAGTGATCTTCCTTCCTCAGCCTCCCTAATAGCTGGGACTATGGACACACCTCATGATGCCTGGCTAATTTTTCTATTTTCAGTAGAGATGGGGTCTCGCTCTTGCTCAGGCTGGTCTCGAACTCCTGAGCTTAAGCAATCCTCCTGCCTTTACCTCCCAGTGTACTAGGATTGCAGGCATGAGCCACCACACCCAGCCCTTTTGTGATATTTTATTTCTGCTTTGGTATGGCTTGACTTCTATCCCTTGACTTCAATGGATCAAAGAGAAAAGCACACTTGCCATGACATTCCCTTTCACTGCAAGAAAGATTCAAGTTGGAACCAACTTTCACTTAAAGTAAGCACCTTGGGTATCACTACCAACTTGTCCA
Source organism: Eulemur rufifrons (assembly GCF_041146395.1). NCBI lineage: Eukaryota > Metazoa > Chordata > Mammalia > Primates > Lemuridae > Eulemur > Eulemur rufifrons. The sequence goes on from NC_090989.1 coordinate 103,890,171, forward strand.
ATTCTCAGAAATTTCTGAGCTCATATTTGAACTCTCTTAGTTTCTTAAAGTGGTCTAGAGAATTGCTGGTAGGATGTTTTATAACATCTTTATTTTCATCTTTTTTTTTGTTTCCATCCACTCCATTCTTTTTACTCTTCTTTGTGACTTGCTTCTGTGAAAGACTTCCTCTAGAGTTTTCCTAATTTGCAAAAACTTTTAAAAGAAATAGTTATATTTTCTGTGGTATAATAGAAAAGATTTCCTAACCAGAGAAGATTGTGTGTGTGCCTGCATGTGTGTGTGTGTTTGCATGGTGTGAAGAGTTTTTCCATGAAGGTACATAACACATTTGGTGTTATGTCATTTATTATGTCATTTATTCCCCAGGAAGAGCAGTAACTATAAATATGAAAGAATATGAAAGTATTCTAATGGCTTGTGAACCAACAGAGCAGAACGAAGAAAAACACACGGCTATACAGCAACCATGTTTACCACAGAAGCTATCTCTACTGTATACATTTCTCTGCTAAGCTACAGTTCTGCCAGGTATTTTACAATTTGGTATGATTTCTAAGCTACAGTTAAAAGGATACAGGTTAAATATATTTTAGTAAGTTGAACCTTGCCAAATACTATTTAAAAACCATACTCCTAAATATTACATCATATTTAAGATTCCAGATTACAAATGTCATATTGTTCCTTGGGATGGGTACTACTAGGAGAAACCTGCCTAGATCTCTGAAGAAAAATCGCCTCGAGGAGTTTATGAAAATATGTTGACATAGTCAAAGAATCCAGTTGCTTCAAAAATAAAACGCAAGAAAAAAGAGAGAAAGAAAAAAAAGAGTAAGAGAAAGAAAAGATAGAATTTACACATTAAGATACTTAAGAGACATGTCACATTTATTAAGGACAGAGGAACTAACCCTTAAAAGTCAATACATAAGTGGAAGTTTCTCAAAATAGGACAGGAATGAGCATATAATAGGGTAGCTGATGAAAGAGAAAGGAGCTAGAAGATTTTTGGAGGAAGTAAATGGTAATTTTGACAGCTGGGCACATACCAACTTTCACACACTGAACCTGGACATCTCCCAGCCAAGGTACCTGTACAGCCATTTCCCTGGGGAATAAAGAAACTACTTTGTTTCTGGGAAAGCCTTTGGATGTGAAAGTGCATGCTATTATATTTAGCAGTAAATAGCTAATATCTAAACCAGGTCTCCCTCAAGTTTCCCACAGCACATCTCAGGGTGTATGTCCATTGGATTTGAGATTCCGAACAAAAACCCGTCAAAGAGCAATACAGAAAAGCAAAGGGCACAGATTCAAGACATTAGACTATAACCTAGAATTCCAAGACATTTTCCCACTATTATTTTGCAAAGTTCTGTGAGTAAGAAAAACTCGGATAAGAATATATAACAGAAAACAATTAAAATCATTTGGGACAATTTATTTCTTAGAAAACATGTAGACATTAGAAAGGAGGTTAAGGGACATAAACATTGTGTTCATATCCGAGAGTGCTGTATCCAGCTACCATCTTTCTTCTCCTTGAAGAAAGGACAAATGCCCTTCTCCTTTGTTCACCACACTCTAATGGATGTGACTTATATACCTCCATACAGTTCTCTCTTTCCCTCTCTGGCTTTTATTTTCTTCCTACCTTAATTATTGGTGTCCTCTTAAGGTCAGCCCTGGTACCTCCTCTCTTCTCCTTTTGGGAATCCAAATACTCCCAAGGTTTCCATAATCACCCCTAAGCTGACAGACCCCAAATCCAAATTCCAGCTTCTTATACCCCATCTCTACCTTCCTCCTGTCTATCCTCACTTAGATGTTACTGTGCTCAGACCAAACACATCCAGATCCACCTCTTAACCTCCGTATTTCTGTGTGGGCTGCCACCATTCTCCTTAGTAACTTGGGTTTTATTTTATTTTATTTTATTTTTTTCCACTGAGAAGGGTCTTTTTTTTTTAAATAAAATATCACATATCTTCAATCTAAAGAAAAGTAGGTAATGCAAAAAAAAAAAAACTTTAGTACAAATGTAAGTACATTTCAATGAAAAGTGTTTACATTTCTAATGCCCTCAGATGTCCACATATCCATTTAGTCCCAACTGTAAATGCAAATTTTGTTCAGAGGAAAGATTTACTGAATAGGACATGAATGTTTTCCTCCCCATAAGTCCCCAAGAGTACTCATGATAGAATAGAAAGATTTAAAGTTGGTTTATGATTACTACACATTCTATGAAATCATCATGTACATATTTCTGCATTCAGTCTCCAGCCAAAATCTTTTTTTTTTCTTTTTTCTTTATTTATTTCAGGATATTACAGGGGTACAAATGAGTTTTAAAACTTAACATCATTTTCAACTCATTTGTATCCTTCACTTCATTTAGCAAGTCAGTTCTATTGAGTCTTCCAATTCCCCCTTCCTGTCGTCTCCATTGTGCTCTCATCACACCACAGGCTGACCTCCTCGGCTCACACCTGGATCACAGCAGCCCCTCCTGCCTGCTATCCCAGGCTTATCTCGTCTCACTCAATCCATCCAGCCTAGAATTCCCAGAGTCAGCCTTCAATTTCTGCCTGGTCACTCCCTCATTCAAAAAAAAAAAAAAAAATGTTTTTCTTCTATTACAATATCAAGGCTAAACATGGATTTTCCAGGGTCTCCAAAATGTGCCCCTATCCACCAAGCCTACATTTGCACTGCTTCTTAATATCATGATTTATTCCTGTTGTTTTATCTCCTTGTTTGGAATTTCCCTTCTGCACCTCCATTTCCAAATCCTTGTCCCACTTCAAGGCCCTTCCAAATCTCAACTTCTCCACCTACCCTTATACGACTGCATGTCACTCCCTTAATTCTCATCCCTCTAATGATGTACATTGAGAAACTTAACACTTAATAATATGATGCCCCCCATTTCATACACGTTCATTTTCTTTCTCCAACTACATCACAAGCTCCATAAAAACAAAAATATGGTTTTCTATCACATTATCATGCAGCCTAGGGCTGAAAACTTAATCTACTATTTAGATACATTTTAGCTTTCCTTGACTATAAAGCATGACACATAAATAAGTTATCTATAATGAACAAAAGTATAAACAAAGCAAATGATTTTTCTAAGTTACACATTAATTGTAAAACAACTAAATGTAAAAAACCACTTCTTACCTGATTTTATGCAGTCTGATGACTTGCAAATACCGTCTAGAAAAAGGAGGATATATACATAAATATTTGTAATACAGGTTTTCTAATTTCTCCCTGTCTTTTGTTCCTTTAAAAAGTCCCAATTAAATAAGCAATTCCTTAAAGCAAGAACTAAAAATTGATTATTATGTATCATTGTCAGTGGTTAGAAAAAAATATAGGGGAATGAAATAGGCAAATCCTAAATTTAAAATGTTGATTATGAAGGAAAATATGTTATTATATATCATTTCTGCCAACTAAGCCCTAGGCCTATTTAATTGAAATAATCAGTTGTTTTAGTCTAGTAATCATTTTTTTCCCATTAAGAAACAAATCTTTTCTAATCCTTATTATGAAAAACTTCCAAGACTCAAACTAGATTTTTTAAATTCCTGTGAAGTCCTTTAGAATTTCAATGACACAGCAAAAGTTGACTAATGCCTATTACTAAAGTTGGCCATAGAACTGTGTATACTTTAATCAAATAAAATTGCACATTAGAATCCCCATAAAGTAAGCATGAGTGCACTAAATACACTTGGCAATTAATAACTTAGCTCAAACATAAAAGACTGTAGTCAAAGTTAATTGTCTTAACATAGTGATGTTACATTTTACAAATGAATCTTTATATCACCTTCTTCAAGTGTCTCTATCCTTAATACATCTGTTAGGTAGATGAAGATTGCCTTCTCTTCTGCATTTATGCGTGCATGGGCATGGCCGTAACTCACCATCATAGGTTGCATAGAGTGCTATCATCGTCACAGCTATGACAGTGAGGAGCAGAACAAGGACTGAGAGACTGATCTCCAGCGGGGTCCATCGCTGTTTCCTCTTTGGCTTTGGAGTGTTGATATCAGTTATATCCATCTGACTTTCTGATCTGCCCATCACCTAAAATCTGCAAAAAGTTAAAATACCAATAATAACAAATGAATAGATAAAAAGAGAAAATGCACATACAATTTTCCAAATGCTTAATGTGGCTAAATAAAATAAGAAGTTAATTTAAGTGAGACATAAATTTTTTTTGGTTGAAAAGTGAAAATTTTGATGCTGCAAACTAAGACTAGAGAGCCAGATGAATTTGACAGGTCCCAGTTACAACCTTTTTTTTTTTTTTTTTTAAACATATATCCCTGAAGATCCCAGTAAATTTAGACAAATAGACTTGGTTAAATACTCATGTAGGATTACTTCAGCAGTTCAGAAGAAAATAATTGCTGTACATCATTAAGAAAGTTTTAAACTCACCCTTCTGAACTCTGGACTAACATCAAAGGTTAATTTTATATCTTGCTCCAGTGGCTTCCTTTATAAGCTCAAAAATCAATGACTAATACCTAGAGGTTCTGACTAAGCAATCATTTGAAATATAAATACAGATAAAAACCCAAGAGGAACAAACACTCGAGGTAGTTTATTTTAGTCATAAAAACAACTTTTAGTTTTACAGTTCAAAATTACTACTACTGCTAATATGGGTATCTATTAACTAACTGGTTAGATAAAATTCTGAAAATGGTCACTCATTGAACCAACAGTCAGTGGTTTACACCCTGGGATGAAAAATATTAGCCACATCAATGTTTTGGAAGGAGAAAAATATATGCAAGTGAAGGAGAAAAAATATATATGATTCAAAAAATTTCTACTTTGCAGGTCAGAGTGTCAATTGTTAACATATAAATTTAATTCGTATTTAAATTAATAAAAGTAATACTTCTACTAATAAGAGCTGACATTTACTGTATACTTCCCACGTGCTAGTCACAGTTCTTAGTATCTTACATATACTAATTTATTTAACCATCATAACATGGGTATTAATATTCCAATTCTTTACTTCGGGAAACTGACGCACAGAGAATTCAGGTAACTTGCTCAAAGCTACACAACTAGTCAATATTTTTTGTAAAGAGCACGTTTGGTCATTGTTCAAAGTAAAACTGTATCATCATGCAAGAAAAACTATTTAAGATCTTATTGCAGAAATTTAGGGGGAAAATTAAGGGGGCACAAGCCGAAATATTATATTTCATTGTTTCTTTTAGAGGCCTAGTGATTCTTTATAAGTCAGTCACCAAACCTTAGAACATACAATTTCCATTTTTCTACATTACTGTATAAAAGAATATCTTAAACTAAAAAATTAGCTGTTTATAGTTCAGCACAAATTAATCTTAAAATTTAGTTCCTAGATGAAGTGATTGCTCAGAAATGCTCTTATAGTTAAAAGATCTTTGTTGAATACACGTAATTCTCTGAAGTTGTGTTTTGTCGAAACTGAGGCATAGGAGAAAGTAGAAACATATTCTACACTTGAAGTGTGGTCTGAGAGATCTGGCAGATAAGTAGGAATTTAACCTCCCCAGTGAGTTATTAATAAGTGAAGCACAACTAGACTTTAAAGTTCTGGATACAAAGTCTTAAATATGCTGTCCCTTTGATTACAAGAGGCTATAAGCAAGGACAGACTATCAAATAAAAATACTTTATTAGACAATGAAAACTGTGTCTGCTCAATAAAGGTGGAATGTAATGTACCTGAATGTTAAAATGTCTTACTTAATGGTTATGTAACTCATGTTGGCTTAGTCTCACCACCCCCTGGGGTTATGATATGGAATTACATTCATTGATTTTAGGCCTATTTTCATAGGGATAGTGGTTGGGCAAAGAAAAGATTGGAACAAATTTAATACTTGGACACCTTACAGTGAGGTAAACAACAAAAAGAGTAATTTTCCCAGTCCCTCCAGATTTCAAGACTGACCTGAAGAACATCTGAATATTAATCACGTTTGTTCTAGTATTTCCCTTTCTTGAATATGTCTCCCCTGGCTCAAATAATATTGCATAAGACAATCTAGAGAAATGTTTTACCGGTATAAAATGACCCATTCTTTTTTTTAGTTCTTCCTTAGAAACAGTAATCAGTGTCTCTGAAAAGTCAAGCATAGGGTAGGGGAAGCAGGGTAGACACAGGGTTAACATGGTGCAGTAAAGCTGGTAGGCAGGGGTTTCTTTCTCCCTTTTGAGTTACTTTTCCCTGGCTTTTTCTCCTTACCCTTGAGACTGGGGTACGAGGCAGCTGTGCTCTTAATGGTTGGGCAACTAAGGCTGCAAACAGTTACAGGGAAATTAAGGCAGTGACTGAAGCTACAGCAAATGAATATCACCTTTGAATAACCTGCAAACTCTTTCTCCATCTGTCCCTCTTGTAAATGCTCTGTAAATTCTTCAAAGAAGTCTTTTGCTTCTAAGTAGTACTTTTTGACAGCATTGAGCAGAAGCAGAAATGACGCAAGTTTAACCTCCTGATTAACTTTGTCATTCATTTCCAGTTAATTCTGGAGGATTCGTTATTTCCTTCAAGAAAATAGGGGACAGAATCTTGAACCTCAGGATGGAACATATCATTAACCCCCAGACACCTGAATATCCAACTCGACCACACCCAACCGCATTTAAGAGAAGGAGGGAAAGGGGCACAAGTAAACAAAAGAATACAAAGAAATTACAAAGTTGATACTTGTAATCCCAAAAAACATATCTATATTCTTAAAATATTTCTCCTCAACTGGAGATGTGTTAAAATGTTTAAACCAAAAAGCAGACACGGCCACAGATGAAGAGGATAGAAAATTAGGAGATCTAACTCAACAAGAACCTGGCAAACTTCAGCTTGACAACATCACCAAAAGAATGAATTATTATTTTGCTTAAAATAAGATGAATTTCAAAACAATGTAAAACAGCAATTTTCATACCAATTGAGTGTAAGCATCACCTTATCAGATGGTCAAATCAGGAAACCTGGATAATTGATTTGTTAAAGGGATGTCTACTTATAGATTTGGAGACATAGACTTATGTAAGCAATTTTCATCTTCACAGTACATTACAACATTAACTTATTTCTGCACGTCCTTGAGGTTGTGCTATGCAATTACAGTTTGCATTATGGAAACTGAGGCACAGGAATGAGAGAAAAGTTCCATGTTTAAACTGTGTCTGCAGAAGCTGGGGAGGGAGGTACTCAGTAGAAATCATCTTCTTGTTTTCCAGACATTAATTAGTAGGTATTTCCTGGGGCCTGAACTACGCAGTTCTGGACACGAAGTCCCAACCGCACTCCCCCCACGTGTATTGTAGCTATACAACAAAAGACACAGTATCGAGTTCAAGAAATTACTAGACAATTTTTTTAAGTGCTGGAACCCAACAATAACTCAAGGGAGTGAAGCTGCACTCCTTCACAGCTGAATTGCCGATTAGCAGATTCTAAATGCTGCCGCTGCAAGTCAGGTACTAGTTTTCAGTTTAACAAAATTGCCATTTGAATCATATATAGAGGAGTAATAGACTTGATCAAGAGGCTAAAGAGGACGTTCGCTTGCAATTACCCTTATTTTCAAACAATAAAAATAGATTGAGACCAGTTAAGCAAGAAGATGGTCTTAAAACTTTCATCTGCAAAAGAACACCCCGCCCCGCACCGACCAACCCTTGTGTGATTTAAGCATAAATTATATAATAGGAAATCAAGGTTCAAAACAAGATGAAGAGGTGGGAAAATGAAAAGATCTTCAGGTTAAGAAAAGCAAAAACAGAAAAGTGAGTTACAATTGAGGAGAAAATCCGACAGAAACCAAAATGAAAACAAACCTTGCTTTAAAAAAAAAAAAAAAAAAATCTGTGTCTGTACAGCAGAATGGCAAATTCCCAGCCCCAGAATCAGACCCGCTGCAATTTGGTAGCGCTGATCTCCGTAACCAAACCTAACTCCCCAGGCAGAGGCTGCAGGGAGCTATGGAAATGAACCTGAAGAGTCGACCTGACATCACTCGCAGAGTCCTCCTCCAGGTCACCCTCTCTGCCCCTTTCCCTCCCTCACTCTTCAGGTCCCAGTTGTAGCTCCTTCCCAGGGCACGCCTCCTTCGCCCACGGCCGCGGAGTCCCGGCGCTCCGGTCGCGCCAGACCTTAGCCGCGGACCCTGCTCGGCGCGCCTCCCCGCAGCCGCTCCCCGCGGCCGGCTCTGCCCTCCCCCTGCCCGTCCCACGGGCTCCGAGCGCCCCGGGCGCTCGCGCCCTTTGGACCCTTCTCCCTCAGCGCCCAGGTGCCAGCTCGCTCTCCCGGGACTCACCAGTGGGATTCGGGAGAAGTTGGAGGCTGCTGAGCAGACACATCCCGACCAATGAGCGCGCGGGGCCGGGCGGCGGCGGGCGGCGGGCGGCGGGCGGCGGGCTGCGGGCGGGCGGGGAACCCCGCCGAGCGCCGGGCAGTCGGTGCATCCGCCCAGGAGCGCCCTGAGCGGCGCCGAGCTGAGGCCGGACTTCGGGGAGGTTCCGGGCCAGCCTCGACCCGGGCCAGGGGGCGACGGGAAACCCGAGCATCCCTCGGACCCGCACCCGGAGAGACTCACCGTGGTCTCTCAGCAGATCCCGCGCCGGGAGTTGGGCGGCTGCTCCCGCCTGCGCTCGGTCAGGCTTCGCCACTTGCACATCTCCGCGCCCCGCGCGTCTCGGCGCTCTCACCCCCCCGCCTCGCCGCTGCAGGACCAGCGAGAGGAGCAGTTCCCCGGGTGACCTGAAGGTTTCCACTAGGTCTCCCGACTCCAGTCATTTCAAGTGAGGGGGCCGGGCGGGGGTTTGTGTGGGGGGGGGACGGTAAGACAGTCCCCCCACCGCACTTTCCCCCACCGCGCCATTCCCAAAAGGGCTTTGCCAAACATTCTTGGAATTGCTTAGCTTCGGGGCTTTCAAGAAAACAATACACACTCTGACTCTTCGGGATTCTGTAGTGCTGATGAAGGTTCTCCCTCCAGTGGACCTGAGACTATAATAATTAGCTTGTCGCTTTCTTACCCTCTCCGCTCTCTTTCTCGCTCCTTCGTCTCCCTGCATCCAAGCTTCCTTCCTTCCTTTCTCATTTTCAAAATTTTCTCTCCCCTTCTTTCTTTTTTCTTTTCTTCTCCTTCCTCCCTTTTCCTTCTTTCCGTCTTTTCCCTCATCTTCTCCTTCTTTCCCATCTTTTTCTTGGTCAGAGCAATATGATTTTAAGATCTGTACTGAAACTCTCCACTTCCACCTCCTGACTCTAGAGAATTGTATAACATGTGTACCTGGAGGGTTGAGGGTGGGAGCAAGAAACACCATAAAAATAAGCTAAACTGTGTCTGTTCTACCTACTAAAATTAGCTGTAACACGTCTGGACCCTTGTCAATTTAATGCAGCCATACAGCACACTATTTTCACTTCTCACATTGAGAATCCTTCTCAAAAGGATGGAAAACAAGGAAATATTTTTGCACAAAGGCAATTGTTTCATAAACGCTGTCTTTATCAGCTGTAATTGTCAAGGAGTTCAAACTGAACCTCCCCTACTTTTTTTTTTTTGCTTCCATGATTTATAATTCAATTATTCAATGCCAAGTATATGAATTGCTTTAACACTGATTTCTTTCCTTCTTTGAATAACATATAATTACACACACACACACACACACACGCTGAAGAATTCATACTGAAATACAACTGAGTTTTCCCGAACCTGGAATTATCTGTTTTTAACATCAAAATGACTTACTGCTTGAGAGGACCTAGAGCTTCAATTTTAACAGGACTTACAAGTCCCAGGGACGTCATACAAAGCCTAGCAAGATGAAAAGTCAGATCAAAGATTCCTACATAAAGCTGGGACCACTGAAAAGAAACATTAGTGGTGAAAAGGTGAAAAAACAAAACTTTAAACTCACTCCCACTGCTCTCCTCCACTCTGCCTCCAGAAACATAAATATATTTGCTTTTTCACCTTTGACTCACCTGATAAATTTACAAGGCCTGTGAAGTGGCTCATGCCTATAATCCCAGCACTTTGGGAGGGCAAGGCTGGAGGATCACTTGAGAATTTTAGACCACCCTAAGAAACACAGGGAGATCCTGTCTCTACAAAAAAATAGAAAAATTAGCCAGGTATGGTGGTACTTGCCTGTATCCCAGCCACTAGAGAGGCTGAGGCAGGAAGATCACTTCAGCCCAGGAGTTTGAGGTTGTGGTGAGCTCTGATGACGCCACTGCATGCTAGCCCTGGCAACAGAGCGAAGTCTAGCCTCAAAAAAAAAAAAAAAAATTTCTTGTAAGAATTCATGATCAGGTTAGACTTCAGATGGATGTAGGGCTAGAATTTATACTAATTGTGTGGCCTGAATATTCCCAAGTTAAAAATTTATAGCAAAGTACTCCCTGCTAGACCGTGCTAAATAACAATTGAGAGAATTATGGCCATCTGACTCTTGCTTAAGTGAAACTGCCCTTTATAAACTTAATAAAGGGCCACAAGGTGGGAACTGTGGTAGGGGAAATATATATGTATATATATAACCAGCAATTGTTCCCTAGCTTGCTCTCCTATAATTGCTTACTACTCCGGAGTCACATAGGTGATGGTCATAAAGATTCTTAGATTTCTTCATTGCTCCCCTAGATAATATCACCCTTGAGAAAACTAAGGCTAGTTTTTGAGACATCTTCCAGGCCCTGAATTCTGGTAGAACAGCTGATCCACCCAGACCAGTGGTCCACACCGTGGAACTGACTTAACTGGTTTTGCACCCCTTACCCAAGAACTGACTCAGCAAAGAAGACAATTTCTACACCCCTCTGGTTCCGTCCCAAACCCAGCCAATTAGCAGACCCAATTATCTAGCCCTTTGCAAGCCAAACTATCTTTAGAAACCCTTCCTCCCAAATTTTCAGGGAGATGGATTTGAGAAATTCCTCCCATCTCCTCGTGGTTTATTAAGGAACTTCTTGTCAATGAATTTATGAAACAAAATGACACTTGATGGAAGATCTGATATGCAAGGGAATGGCAGGCAAAGAATATAATAGCAACATAGATAAATCTAAGCAAACATTGACCAAAAAAAGTATGGTAATGAAAAAGACAAACTAAAATATTGAAAATGGTGGTGTGTAAGTTGAAAGAATTTAATTAGAGTGGTGTGGGCCTGTAGTACCAGCTACTCAGGAGACTGAAGTGGGAGGATCACTTGAGCCCAAGAGTACAAGAACAGCCTGGGCAATATAGGAGATGAAAGAAAGAAAGAAAAGAAAGAGAGAAAGAAAGAAGAGAGAGAGGAAGGAAAGAAAGAGAGAAAGAGAGAAAGAAAGAGAAAGAAGAAAGAAAAAAAAGAAAAAAGAAAGTAGGGAGGGAAGGGAGGAAGGAAGGAAGGAAAGAAAGGAAAAGAAGAAAGAAAGAGAAAGAAGAAAGAAAGATGGAAATGAAGGAAGGAAGGAAGAAAGGAAGAAAGGAAGGAAACATTCTTTATGTTGTTGGAAAGGAAGATAATGATACTGATTATGCTTTAGATTTAATAAAGTCTATGTTAATTATACATGTAAAAATTACTATTGTAACTCTAAAGGGATTAGAATAGAGTGCATAAGGCCAAATCCTACAGAGAGGAAAAAAACTGAAATTAAATAAAAGTCAATCTAAAGGAAGACAAGAAAGAGAAAAAGTGAAATATTAGTTAAGGAATTATAAGAAGTACAAAATAAGATGGTAGAAATTAAAATACATTAATCACAATAAATATAATTGAACCAAATTCTCTAATTAGAAGACTAAGATTGGAATAAAACAAATAAAATCCGGCTATCTTCTGTTTAAAAGAGACACACCTAAAATATAAGGCTGTAGAATGAGTGAAAGTAAAATGTTGGAAAAGATATATCAAATATAACCAAAGGATTGCTGGAGTAGCAATTTGTAAAAAGACAAAAGACCCTAAAATTTTACCAAAAAAGAATAATCAATTCAGCAGGATGACACAATTCTAAACTTGATTACACCTAATAGCATAAATTTTAAGTGTATGCTGCAAAAAATGACATAAGAACTAAAATGGGAAATTGATAATTCACCATGTTAACCGGTGATTTTAATACACCTTTCTCTTTATTTGATAAATCAAGTCCACAAATCAGTGAGGATATAGAAGATCTGAATGACAATATTAAAAGATTATCCAGTAGAACCATATAGAACATTTCACCCTATTTAAATAGGGCTGAGACCTGCAGAAGGGAAATATATTGTATTCCTACATCATACAAAAAAATTTGGTTTCATACAAATTAAAGATGTAAATGTGACAAGCAAAACTTTGAAAAAGTGCTAGAAGTGTTAGAAGTATACATAAGAGAATATCTTTATGACCTAGAGTTAAGGAATGATTTTAAAGCCCAAAATTCAAACAATAAAGAGATTAATAAATGCAATTAAAAATTGAATTCTATTTCTGTTTTTTCAAAAAACACTTTTTAAAAAAATAAAAAAAGAGTAAACAAAACAAAAAAACAAAAGAAAAACAAGCCACACATTAGGGAAAAACATTGCCAACATATAAAAGTAAAAAATTATTAGCATCTGGAATATGTAAATAACCACAAATAAATAAAAGCCAAACAATCTCAAAAATTGGATAAAAGGTATGAACTGGCATTACAATGAAGAATAAATAGAAATAACCATAGCACAGAAGATGAATAATCTCATTCATTAATAGGTAAGAGCCAATTAAAACTCCAGCATAAAACCAAGTCTTACTCACCTGACTTCTTATTAATATATATCACTGGTAAGAGTGTTAATTTGTATAATCTGAAGCTGCCCTGTGGTTTGAGTCTACTAGCAGGAAAAAAGAAGTTCTTGTAAAGGGCAAAAAAGATTATTTATCTTTTCAGTGGAATTCAGAGCTTTGGCTAGCACAAAGGTAGCAAAACTTGCTCTGTAAAGGATCAGATAGTAAATGTTTTAGGCTTTGAAGTCCATATATGTCAATGTTGTATATTCCTCTTCTTTCTTGTTTACAACTCCTTAAAAATGTAAAAATCATTCTTAGCTTGTGGGCTCTGAAACAGGCCACTGGCACTACTGGATTTGGCTGGCTGGCTGTGGTTTGCAGATCCCTGCCTAGTAGATCCTCTAGGGGATTATGTGATTCTATCGCAATGTGTACCTTTGGTTAACTTTCCATTGACTTTGAAAAGATTGCCCTTGTTGGAAAATGATAGTGATGCAAATGAATTAGTTTAAGAATTTGTAGGAAACTGATAGCAATGCAAATGATTCTCATTTAAAACCATTCAAATGAACTTTTTTTGGCAGAGATCTTATTGATGTTCGTGGAAAAGATCACTCCAAACCTTGTATTTTATAGGCCATAAAAGTTTTGATAGGCCAATACAGTTCTTTAAAAAAAACCACACTTAACAAACCATTTTGGAATACATTTACATTATCTAAAAATGTTAAAGAAATATGTGACTTACAACCCAATAATTCTACCTAGGTACACAATCTAGAAAAACCCTGCACACATGCACCTGGAGATATGTGTAAGATTTCCTGGCAGCATTATGTATAAAATCTTCAAAAAACTAGAGCCAAAACCAAAGTCCATTGATGGGAGAATAGATAAATAATTGTAATACATTCATAAAATAGAATACTGCATAGAATGCAAAATAACCAACTGCAGCTAAATAAATCAATATGGATGACTCTCAGAAAAATAATACTGAATGAAAAAGCAAGCAAATCCTGTGCAAGATAGCACATATACAAAGAAAACAGAAGGAATAATGATTATACAATCAAGAAATTCATAGTTTAGTGGGTAAGAGAAATGCAAACAAGCACTTACAATAGAATGCAGTAATTTTTATTATTGAGTTATATGCAAAGTTCACTTGAAATATATTGAAAGGGCAACTTTTTATCATTGTTTATTTTAGAACACTTCATCACATAATACATTTTTTATTTGATTTGACAAATAAGTGGGAATTTTCAGATAAAGGAGGTGATAAGGGCATTTCTCTGGAGACAGAGAACATAGAGAACATTCTCTGTGTCTTGAATATTGTTTGAGATCTAGTGGAATATTTTGATGACTTCAACAAAACTACTAAAGTGAAGGTATTGCTGAAGTATAAAAGGCATGGGACATGAGGAGAGATGGGGAGCAGTTTTTTGAGAGAAGGCTGAAATACAATACATATAATGAAGAGATTTGCATGTGATGCAAAAGTATTTACATTTTGTTACATACAATAGAAAGGCACGTTGGAATTATGTACAATGGAGCAATATGGTTGGAGTTGTCTGTTAGACTGCCTAGGATGCATTTATGGGAATGGAAAGGATGGATAGAGGTAGCGAGGATGGAGACAGGGAGATCTGTTAGAGGGCTAGCACAATAATTCTTAGGAGAGATGTTTTAAAAATAAATGAATATAAAGGCGACTAACTACAGGAGAGATTTTTGAGGTGATTCCATAGGACTTAATGATTTTTATTGATATTGAACGTAAAGAAGAAAGAATCTAGAATGACTCCTACAGTTTTGGGCAACTGGGTAGGTCTGACACTTCCCTGAGATAGGAAGCTTTGGTGGTCTTGGGGGGTTATGGGCAGGATGTCGGACATCTTGCTGAAGTTGTAGCATTTCTGTCATATTATAGAATGTAACACTGAGATGTTTGTTGCTTTCAACAATCCAGAAAACATCTAAATATTTGTTACATGCCAAATGCAATAAGTATCTGTTATGATGGAACAAATAAGAATCAGAAACATTATACCTTCACGTTTTACTCCAGAAAATATAACCAGTAATTACCAAACAATTATTTTGAAAACAATCATGCACCAAGCAAGTTTTTCAATTGACTATAACTGAGTGACTGTGAATTAAATTTCAAAACATGAAATTGAGCCTATTCTCCAGCTAAACTATTCCAGGTGCTCTGATACTGCACAGCAGGGAAGTCCTATGGGGACAGGCTGCTCTTTCCCCTCGTAGGAGGATGTGACCAACCCAGCTCAAATGCGGAGATGTGCCCATCTACCCATGTTCCCTGAATGATTATGTATTTCATCCCAGCAACACAGAAAAATTCCTTTACTAGCAATGTATAGAGAAAGGAGAAAGGAGAGTGGTTTCACAGCACAACTTGTGTGGACACTTGGCATTCACAAGCCTGGAACCAATTCTGGCCTGGAGGGAGGGCTGATTTTGAGTCCTTGGTATGCCCATTGCCACATACCAAGGAACATGTGCATCTGATTCACTCGCATTAGCCCTCTCTGATGCATTTCCCGTGGACATCTGTGGCCCTGACTCTTGGGGTAAGAGCAGGGAATTGAATACTACAGCAGCCACAGGTAGAACTCAAACACTTCAGCTGTTCAGTCTTGGCATAGTTAACCTTTAAATCTCTGATTCTTTCTGACTCTCACCTTGGGTGGAGTTGCAGATTTCAAATAGTCAAAACTAGGACAAGCAAGATGAAGAAATGTGGCTTCTAAAGTAACCCCTGAGTAGGAAAGTTTGTATCTCACTTTGAAATAATCATATTCCACGTATAATGATTCCCAACTTCTCTTGGATCTGTAATGTTTCCAGGAAAATTGCTAAGTGAAATAGAAATATCTGAATTTTAGACTTTTATGTTCAATGCTTTATTTGTTTATGCTTTATACCATACTAATCTTTTTGCAAAGGTAAAGTTTGTGTTTAACCCCATTATTCTTAATCTTTTCCATCAGGCATTCTCAAAACAAGCATTCTTACTAACTAAGATTCATGAATAATATTTAGAGTTAAACACCAGCCGATAGCACTTTGTGGATCCTGGGGCCACAGTTGAGAAGTATCAAAAATAATTTGGTATAAACACAGTGGAATTTCAACTGAAGGTGGTGGTCATGACCGGGGTGGGGGGGGGGGAAGGAGGGAGGAAGGGGAGACATTGCCTAAAGCAAAAACTGGTTACAGGCAAACATATCTTTGGAAATTCTTTAAATTACCCATAAAGTACAGTACATACACAGTATAGATATGCAGTTTTATATATGGAATCTGTACACAATAAGGTTTCTAAAAGAGTATATATTACCATGTAATTTTGCAGTTTCACTATACCAATATATTTTGAATTTGTATAAGTTAAACGCATATGATGTGAACACCATTGTAACATTACTAACAGTAGGACTGGCAAATAAATGTACTTTTAAAGTTAAAAAAAAGATTACTGCATTTATCTACATTCTTTAAGTTCATACGAAAAGAACTTTTCAAAGTTCAACCTGTTCTGTACATGCAGATGTATGTACATAGTGGCTTTCAGTATATACTTTTATTATAATGTTTAAAAATATCTGAATGCAAAATCTTAAAAAAACTAACTGCTCATTGTTATGAGATGCTTTTTAATGTGAAAACTCTTTTCAAGTACAGCGATTTGGGGATGCTATCTCACAAAAGTTTGTGCAATGCACATTAATACACTGTAACTTTTAAAACTAGGCCAGAAAAATTAAAGAAATGAAAGTGTTAAGAGGCCGATTTGACTAGTGCAAAATTGTATGTAATTGAAAGCTCCAAAAACAATGGACAATGTGGTCTGTTTTGTCGTCACCTCTATCAAACGAACTATATTATTATAGAAGAGTTGTTATCTGTTTGCCTTGTCCACCTGTTTTAACTAATGGTTATTGGTAGAGGAGGCAGTTATATTCCCCTAGGAAAACAATCTCTTCCTGTTCCCTCTGGTTATGCCCATTTCCTGCTGCTTCTGAGCTGGGTAGGGGGGCAGTTCTCAATAAGGTCTTTCTGCTGAGATTGACTGACATCACAAAGATCAGGGATAGGTTCAGCCACATTCTCGTTGAGTACCAAGGTATTAAAATAGCGGAAGGCAAGGGAGCCTATTCCCAGTCCGTTAATCTAATGATACTGCTTTTTACTTATTTGAAACTCAGTGAGTTTATTTCTGCTAAGGAATTCAGGGTCATATTAATTTCTCCAGTAACTATTTGAAGTAGGAGTTAATAAAAACAAAAAGGCATCTACCGAAAGGAAAAAAAGGCATTCTATAAAAAAGACATCTGCACTAGAATGTTTATAGTAGCGCAATTCACAATTGCAAAGATGTGGAAACAACCCAAGTGCCCATCAATACATGAGTGGATTAATCAAATGTGGTATATGTATACTATGGAGTACTACTCAGCCACAAAAGCAATGATGATCTGGCACCTCTCGTATTATCCTAGATGGAGCTGGAGCCCATTTTACTAAGTGAAGTATCACAAAGATGGAAAAACAAGGACCACGTGTACTCACCATCAAATTGGTATTAATTGATCAATACTTAAGTGCACATATGGTAGTAACATTCATCAGGTGTCAGGCAGGTGGGCGGGGGGTGGGGGTGGGAGGAGGGGATGGGTATATTCACATCTAAGGGGTGCGGTGTGCACTCTCTGGGGGATGGACATTCTTGTAGCTCTGACTTGGGCGAGGCAAAGGCAAAACATGTAACCTAAACATTTGTACCCTTGTAATATTCTGAAATAAAAAAATAAAAAGGTTTCTCCATAAAATATAATCTCTCTCCTCCTGTTATATTACCAATAAGTTGCTAAGGCACAAGTTCACATCATAGCAGGGAATGATAATATTCTAAGGTGCCTGAGAAAGGGGGTCAGGTTAGTACTTTTCAATTACAGGGATGCTCTTCTTCCCCCCGCAGTCAGTCACTTGTGGGCTCAGTCTAATACTGGGTTTCAACAAACTTCTCTTACCTCTGAGTTACCCAACTCTGATCAATCCTCTCATCGTTTTTACTCAAAGCATTGTTTGATTTTCTCCTTTATTTCTAGCCCAGTGACCTTTCTTAATCTTTAATCCATATATTTATTGAACTTTCAGTTCTCTTAGCTTCCACAACATTGTGCTGGTATTTCCTTTTCTCTTTTTCCCCCATTTGCCTACTTTAAATAAAGCATGTTTTCTTCTCCTTTCATCTCTCGATCTACCGTTCCTTCCTTGACTGTTTTTCATCCATTCTCATTATTTCAGCTTTGATACCTTGGCAGACAACTCCCAAACCTACATCAATTAGTCTAACGTATTTCCCACTTTTCATTCCATTTGCAGGACACTTCACATATCCATTCTCCTGTGAACTTATAAACCATAGAATCAGCATTATCCCAGTTCATCCAGGCGTGGCACATCCCAGTGGCCTTTGACAACTTCTTTATTACTCCTCAACAAACAATAAGTTTCCAAGTCCTAAATTTTTTATCTTCACAGGGTTGCTTGAATTCTTCCCCTACACTTCATTTCCAAAGCCAACCTTAGCCAGCATGAACTCTATTCTGATATTTTTTCCTGGATTATTATACTGACATTTTAAACTTTATTCTCACAAAGACATTATTTCATCTTTTATTTATCTCAGTTCATTACTTACATTATTTCCTGATCAATTGTCTTAAACAGAAGCTCAGATTATTTCACTCACTCAGATGTCGAAAAACTTTCAATTACTCTCCAGTGCTACAAAATTCTGTATTTTCAAATCTGACTCCCGCTAAGCCAAATTTAACAGAAATTGTGCTAGTTAAGTGTGTGCTAGGCCTATAAACATGGGGAGTGTGGTTATAAGCACAGAAACTTTTAAGAAAATGTAGCTGATACAATGATACCAATAACACTGTATCAGACAGCCTACAATATTTAAGTTTTAGGGGGAATTAGTTTGGCTCAGTGGCTTTATTAATGCATAATTGACAATACACTGAGCATATTCAAGTCTCCATTTTGATAAATTTTGGCACATGTATATACCCATGAAAGGATCATCGTAATCAAGATAACAAATTTATCCATTACCCTCCAAAAATACCTTCTACCCTGGGTAATCTCTCCCTCCTGCCATTCCCTACCTCTCTCATTCTCTGGCAACCATTGACTAGTTCTCTTGTCAGTGTACTGTATATTAGTTTGCATTTTCTAGAATTTTATATAGATTTAATTATAAAATTATAAATATTCTTTTTTTCTGGCCTTTTTTTATTATTGTTTTATTGACACATAATAATTGTACATATTCATGGATTACATGTTACATCTTGAAACAAGCACACAACATACAATGATCAAATCAGGGTAACTAGGACAGGATTCACCTGAAACATTCATCATTGCTTTATGTTGGAAGCATTTGAAAACTTCTAGCTATTCTGAAATGCAATAAACTATTGTCAACTTCTGGCCTTTTTTTTACTCAGTAATTATTTTAATATTCATCCATGTAGTAGGAATAGTTCATTCTTCTTTATTATTGAGTAGCATTCCTTTGAATGGATATACCATAGTTTGTTTATCTATTTATCTATTGATGGATATTTATATACGTTCCATATATAAATATATAGGCACCAAAACAAAGCTGCTATTAAAATTCATTTGTGTGAACATATATTTTCATTTCTCTTGGGTAAACACCTAGGAGCACAACGACTGGATCACATGGCAGTGATCTTTAACTGTTTAACAAACTGTTAAACTATTTTCCAAAGTAGTTGTAGCGTTTTTCTTACCAGTATTGTATGAGAGTTCCATTTGTTATACATTCTTGTTAACACTTGGTCTGGTCAATCTTTTTCATTTTAACCATTGTAATAGGTGTGTGATAGTGTCTCATTGTGGTTTTAATTTGCATTTCCCTAATGACTAATAATTTGAGCATCTTTTCATGTGTCTATTTGTTATCCATATATCTTGTTTTGTGAAGTGTCCATTAAAAAAGTATTTTAAAAGGAAAATAAAATGCACTTGTTATGTAATTTTTTTAAATATATTAAAACTTCTCTATTTTGTCTTTGAGTGAGAGTTTTTAGTTGTCTGTATTTTCTCCCCAATAATTGTTGGAATAATAGCTAAAAATAAAATCTCTAGGAGAATCTTTTGCAAGCCCAAGGAAAGCTAGCTTTCTTCAATGTTACCTACATCCAGAAAATACATTATGAATCCCATTTAAATATTCTGCCTTATTCCTCATGGTTCCTCTATAATCTCTAAGTCAGTGAATTCCAAAATATGCTATGTGTTCTGCCAGTGATAGGTGAGATGGTTGTAGTGGTATACAGAGGTATTAAATATGAATAAATCTCACTGTGAAAATGGTATTTTGTTTGATTTCTCTTTAGATTCATCTAGTTATGTCAAGGAAAAAGTCTCAGACGGAAATCATGTTTGTGTATCACCTCTGGAACAGTTGCTAATCACATTTCTCAACAAAGAGAAATCTCTCCTCAGGTTCAGAATCTTTAGCAGATGAAGGCACCCAGCTGGGACTTTTTGTTTATACTTTTTTGTTGTTGTATTTACTTTTATAGTAAGCAATATAGATTTTCAATCAATCAATCAATGGTAATGATATAAAATTTTATTACAATATGTTTTTAGCTAAAGGAAGTGAGTTTATCTATAGAAAAAAATATTATGTAGGGAATATTCAATTATATTCAAATTCCTCTTTAGCATATAATACACAAATGACTGAATTTTGAGAAAAATCATTTAATGTGTATCCCAGGTATTTTAAAACTACTCACTGCATGGAAAATAGGAGTTATAGTGGTTTGCATCCACTATTGTGTTGGGGAGGAGACAGTGGGTAGGCAAGGAGGGGGTGAGCAAAACATTTAGGGAACTTAGCCCTGTTATTAATCAGAGAAACTCATATTATTTATTTACAGGATATGAGAAACTAGAAAAAATGTAAAGAAGACAATAATCATCAATATTCATATCTACTATTATTTCTTTTTACTGTATATTCTTCCAATGTTCTTCTAAGTTCATATACATTATTTTTTAAATTAGATTGTCATAATTTTTTGTACTTAAAGAAAAACTAGAATTACAAAATACTTATTTTCTGTCATTAAATACTTTTTAAAAGTTGATTTTTGGACTGCACAATATTTATTTAAACTGTGATCCTTAGTTTTACTTCCATAAAACGGAAGTTGGACTAGATGACATCTAGAAAATAACTTTTTGCTCTGACAGTTCATTGTGTTAAGTTAACCAGCTAACCACTCCTGAATTACTTAAATAATTAAATTCCTGCCCTGTTCATTCTGAAAGACACTATATGAAACTGCCCATGTAAGAAGGAGCTCCAATGCACAGCAACTACAGCAATTTAAAACATCAGTCTATGTCTCTGTAATTTGAGTTCTTATCTGAAAGCACTGTTTTCTATGACTTCAGGGTCTTATTTTGTATGAAATGCTTCTCCTAATTAGTCACATTGCCTCAGCTTTGTCTGCTCTGGGATATAACTGACTGCCTGCCTACAGCACCACCCAGCGCTCCACAAAGTGGATTTTGCTTATGTCATCTAGCTCATGTATTAAGTTAGACAGCCCAAAACTTAACCTTTGAATTTGGTGAGGCTCTATCATGCCACTTTTTAAATATGTACTAACAGACAAAATTTCTCTTTATTTATATAGATTTCAAGAAAAGTTAAGGATAATTATAGCCTATTCTTTGTTGAAAGCTGTGAGTGACTATATCCTATTCCACTTTTCTTTAGTTGGGGTTTGAGGGAGGGTGTCTCTATTTGTCTTTATATCTGTAGGGTCGTTAGGATCCAGGTGAAGGGTAGCGCATCCATTTTACTTCATAAAACACTTAAGGCATAAAGGTAAATAGAATATGTTCCCTCTCCTAAAGAATCTCAGTCTAGTACGGAAGACAGAGCAAGAGGGAAAAGCACTAGCTACAGTGCTCTGATGAAAAAATGTCTGAAGTGGTGATTAAAAAACACACACATACATATGCTTCAAGAATGAGATTATCTTTGAAGAAACTGCCAAAAGATGTTCTGCTAGGTTGAACAGTGTTCTCTCAAAGTTCATGTCTTTCCTGGACCCTCAGAATGTGATCTTATTTGAAAATAAAGTTGTCGCAGATCTAAATAGCTAGAAGGTCATAACGGAGTAAGTTGGCCCTTATCCAATATGACTAGTGTCCTTATAAGATGAAGAGAAGAGACATAGAAACAGAGACACCCAGGAGAATATGGCTATGTGATGACAGAGGCAAAGTCTGAGGGATGCACCTACAAGCTAAGGGATGCCGAGGATCTATGACAAACACGAGAAGCTAAACAAGTCAAGGAAGGATGCTCTCCTACAGATTTTAGAGGGAGCATGGCTCTGTCAACACCTTGATTTCAGACTTCTAGCCTCCAGAATGGTGAGACTATATATTTTTGTTGTTTTAAGCACCAGTTTGATGTAATTTTACAGCAGCCCTGGGATACTCATACGACACCTAAGAGCTCATTAAGTGGATTGAGGGGGAAGATTTTCCAAGTGCAGGTAACAGTATGTTCAAAGGCATGGAGGAGTAGAAGAGCACTCAGAAGAGCCCCATCAACATAACTGAGATACTTAAATTCTACAGGATATGTGCAGTTCAATAAATAATATATATACACACACACAAACAGCATATGATATTTTTCATTATTCCACTCAATGAGTATATACGGCAGAATGAAAAATAGAAAGGACACAAAAATCTTTCTGTTCTTGGCCTCACTCAGTGCATCACTCAATTTTTGCCACAGTCACCACATGCCATCTTCTCTTGTGCCTTTCATCATTGAGTATTTTGCCAACTAGAGTGTTAGTACAGCTGTTAAATATACTCTAAAACAAAAACAAAATCATGTTCCCTAAGCAGGAGCCAAACACTTCATATGGTGCTCAATGGGAGAAAGCCATCTATTCCAACATGGGACAGAATGCTGGATATGTTTTAATTACTGAGAGGTCTTTTACAACTTTCCAACTTAGCACCTTCCTAATGGGGTTTCAAGGGTTATTTTGGCTTTACATGATTTTTGTCTACCTACTGACTTGAGGACTAACTTCTTAGTAAAATTTGATTTCAATGTAAAGGTTTATGTGATGGCCAATTTTCTGTTTCTGTAGGACTCAAAATTGGAGACTGGAGTATCGGTGATCAATAGGTAGACCATTTTAATTTTCTTCTTTACCAGGCCAATGAAATTTTGAGAAAGTTTAACAAGCTTTTATTCACAGTTTATTTATGTATAATCTTTTTCAGTGTAAAAAGAACTGCCACAAATATTAAATAGCTATATATTCATGTGCCCATATTAGTATAGCATATGCACACATATATGCAAATAGGCATACCTTGGCGATATTGCAGATTTGGTTCCAGAACACAGCAATAAAGTGAATATAGCAATATAGTGAGTCACACAGATTTTTTTTTTTTTTTTGGTTTCTCAGTGCTTACCATACTGTAGTCTCTTAAATGTATAGTAGCACTATGTCTAAAAAACCAATATATGTACCTTAAGTAAACAGTGCTTTATTGCTAAAAAATGCTGACATAGAGACATGAAGTGAACCCATGCTGTTTGGAAATGAGGCCCATAGACTTGCTCAATACAGGGTTGCCACAAACCTTCAATTTGTTAAAAAATGTAGTATCTGTGAAGTTCAATAAAGCAAATTGCAATAAATTGAGGTGTGCCTGTACATAGGTATAAACATATAGTGGAGAAACTGAGATGAAGAGTTATCAAAGAATTCTCTGAAGTTCATAGAACTTAATAATAGGAAAATCCAGGAAATTAATTAAGGTATTCTAACTCCAAATTTAACATTCTTTACACTTGAATATGATGACTATTCTATATATATATACATAATAGTCCAGCACAGAGATTCTAAACTGGGCAATTTTGCAATGTCTGGAGACATTTTTGGTTTTCAATTGAAAGGGTACTACTGGAATCTAGTAGACAGAGGCCAAGATGTTTCTGAACATCTTACAATACACAGGACAGCTCCTTAGAAAAGAGTTGTCCAGTCCAAATGTCAATAGAGCCAAGGTTGAGAAATTGTGGTCTAGCATAATGACTAATAATGAATACTCTTTATTGAATATTTACTGTATACTGAGCACTGTGCTAAATAAATCATTCCTAAACAATGTTTTTCTTTACTGTTTATGTATTCTTGATTAAGTATGTACTATTATTATTTCCATTTTACAAATGAGAAAACTAAGGATTGGACACATTAATTTGCCCCAGCAAGTGACAGTGCTAAAATTCAAATCCAGTCATTTTTGTTGCGAATGGCTTTATTTTAACCACCACATCCTAACTATCTGACAAGAAGCAGGGCATCATATGACATCATGTGATTCTAAAGAACTTTCTGTTAAAGATTATTTTATGCTTTGGTTGTCTTTGCCTATCAATGATTGTATTCTTTTTAAGACAATGACATGGTGAAAAATTTGCTAAGATCAGTTGGCATAACAAAGTTAGTCAAATAATGAACAAAGGATCACTTTATCTTGCCTGAAAAATAAATATTTCTGCCTGACTTATACTTGGGCACCATGGTTTGAATGTGTCACCCCAAGTTCATGTAGTGGAGGCTGATCTCCAATGTGACAGTGTGGAGAGGTGGGACTTGTGAATAGGTCATTAGGCCACATGGGCTCTGCCTCCCTGAATGATTTAATGCTGTTATCGTGAAAGTCAGTCTCTTATAAAAGGACAAGTTCAGCCTTTTTCTCCTCTCTCTCTCTGCTCTTCTACCATGTTATAAGGCAGCAAAAAAGGCCCTCACCAGATGATGGCAGCTTGATCTTTGACTACCCAGCCTCCAAGTCTGTGAGAAAATAAATCTCTGTTCTTTATAAATTACCCAGGCTATGATATTCTGTTATAGCAACACAAAATGTACTAAGATACTTGGAGAACTAGACATGTACTTTTACAATTCTTTCACCTCTTTTAAGCTAAAATTTACAAGGTACTTCTGTGATCACTTTGTCAGAAACTTTTGTCCAGCCATATTGCCGTTGAGAAAGTTAAAAATATACATATGCCCAAGAGACTTTAGGAGTTTGAATTAAAGAGGAGAAATGGTTATCAGTAACAGCAGACTATATGAAATTCAGAACAAAACTCCCTCTGTGAACAACAGAAAAACAAAAGAAGTCAATAAGATAAAATAGTGAAAAACTCTGGGGTCAAGATCCAGGAGAAAAAGGAAACCTAGGAAGTGAGACCTCCATTTGGGATACTTTTTCTCTAGGGTCATTTGTCAATGCTTTTTTTTATTATAATTTTTTTATTTCAGCATATTATGGGAGTACAAATGTTTAGGTTACGTATATTGCCCTTGCCCCACCCGAGTCAGAGCTTCAAGCGTGTCCATCCTCCAGGCAGTGCACACTGCACCCATTGGGTGTGTATATACCCATCCCCTTCTCCCTCCTCCTATCTGCCCCACACCCGATGAATGCTATTACTATATGTGCACTTAAATGTTGATTAGTTAATACCAATTTGATGGTGAGTACCGTGATGCTTGTTTTTCCATTCTTTTTTTTATTTTTTATTTTTTATTTATTTATTTATTTTTTTTTTTTGAGACAGAGTCTCACTTTGTTGCCCAGGCTAGAGTGAGTGCCATGGCGTCAGCCTAGCTCACAGCAACCTCAAACTCCTGGGCTCAAGCGATCCTCCTGCCTCAGCCTCCTGAGTAGCTGGGACTACAGGCATGCGCCACTATGCCCGGCTAATTTTTCTATGTATATATTTTTAGTTGTCCATATAATTTTTTTCTATTTTTAGTAGAGACAGGGTCTCGCTCTTGCTCAGGCTGGTCTCGAACTCCTGACCTTGAGCGATCCACCCGCCTCGGCCTCCCAGAGTGCTAGGATTACAGGCGTGAGCCACCGCGCCCGGCCTGTTTTTCCATTCTTATGATACTTCACTTAGTAGAATGAGTTCCACCTCTATCCAGGATAATACAAGAGGGGCTAGATCACCATTGCTTTTTGTGGCTGAGTAGAACTCCATGGTATACATATACCACATTTTATTAACCCACTCATGTTTTGATGAGCACTTGGGTTGTTTTCATATCTTTGCAATTGTGAATTGTGCTGCTATACACATTCTAGTGCAGATGTCTTTTTTATAGAATGTCTTTTGTTCTTTTGGGTAGATGCCCAGTAATGAAATTGCTGGATCAAATGGTAATTCTACTTGTATCTCTTTGAGGTATCTCCATATTGCTTTCCACAGAGGTTGTACTAGTTTGCAGTCCCACCAGCAGTGTATGAGTGTTCCTATCTCTCCTCATTCATGCCAACATTTGTTGTTTGGGGAATTTTTAATGTAATATTTTTAGACCATGGTTGACTCCTAGTAACTGAAACTGTGGAAAGTAAAACTGTGGATAAGGGGGGACTGCTGTATTTATAGTTGGAGTCCCAGAAAAAGAATACAAAGAATAGGATAGAAGCAATACTTGGAAATAATGTCTGAGAATTTTCCAAAACTGGTAAAAGATAAGAATCACAGATTCAAAAAGCCAAAGCTTAGTTAAAAAAGAAAAGAGAGAAAGAAGAAAATCATATCCAGGTACATGATAGTAATCACATTGGAAGCCAAAGTCAAGGAGAAAAATCTTAAAAAGCAGATAGCAGAGAAGTGGAAGGGTGAAGGGGGAGGGTGGGAGACTACCTGTTTTGTCTGTATTTTCTGTTGTTTCTCTAAGATTTTATTTCTGTTCTCTTTTCTCTTCATGTGCCTGGAATTTGTATATAAAAATTTGAATGGATACTAGAAATGGTATATAAAATGCTGTGAAATAATTCTAAATTTAGTATGTTTCTTCACAGAAGATTTACAGTTACTTCTTGCTGGTGGTGAGGGGTTAACAATCTTGAACTCAAAGAACTAACAATAAGGCTGATAGTTGAATTTTCAGCAGGAAGAATAGATGTCCAAAGACAAAAGTCTTCAAAGTTTTTAAAAAATATGGCTTCAAGAATGAAGATAAACTAAAGAGAATTTGTTACTAACAAATCCACCACACCAAGAGAAATATTAAAGGGTGTTCATCTTGCAAATGGAAAAGGATGCAGGTGAAAACTCAGAAAAGCAAGAACAATGTAAAGGCAAATAGGTAAATCTAAATTAATATTAACTATATAAAACAAAAGAATTACACTATGTAGCAAGGATGGTATCTAGCACCATTCCTACTCAACATTGAACAAGAAATCCTAGTTAGGGCAGTAAGACAGTACAAAGAAAAAAACGTTAAAAGGTTTGGAAAGAAGAAAATAAAACTGCCTTTATTTGAAAATGACATGATGTGTACTTAGAAAATCTAAAAGAAGCTACAGATAAATTGTTGGAATTTATATGTGAGTCTAGTAAGTTTGTGCTGTGTAAGGTTGAAATAAAAGTCAATCTTATTTTTATACACCAGTGACAAATGCGAGCTTGCAATAAAATGGTAGTTATAGTAATAGAGTCCCCCTCCATGACTTCATGTTCCAGAATAAAACGGAATGAAGAATTCTTGGTACTTTTTATTTATATAGGTGCTTTTAACTTGGCACATCTTTTTTACATGTTACATGCAAATGATTGTTCAATAAGGCATACTTTAGACAAAGTTCTGAAAGATTTGGAGTTTGTCTTTAGCCTTCTGTTGTGGACTGAATATTTGTGCCCACCCGAAATTCCTATATTGAAACTCTTACCCCAATGAGATGGTATTAGGAAGTGGGGCCTTTGGGAAGTAATTAGGTTTAGATGAGGTTATGACGGTGGAGCTTTCGTGATGGGATTCATGTCCTTATAATAAGAGAAAGAAACTAGAGTGTTGGTATGTTGGTATGCTGGTATGTTCACACACCAAGGAAGGCCATGTGAGAACACAACCATGAAGAGGGCTCTCACCAAGAACCTGACCATGCTGGCACTATAATTGCAGACTTTCAGACTCCAGAACTATGAGAAATAAGTGTTTGTTGTTTCAGCCACCCAGTCTATAGTATTGTGCTACTGCAGCCTAAACTGAGACACCTTCCCTGAATCTTGTCCCTACTTCTGACCCCTGCCAGCCGCTCACCATCTTGCTCCTTCTTAATGCCATCAGGGCCTCAGGACTTCAGCTCCATCACAACCATAAGCACCTTCTCTGTGAGAATACTCTGAGGCCTCCAGGATCATGAAGTGTTAGAGCTGGAAGAGATTTTAGATTTTCTTGTTCAAACCCCCTCATTGCACAAATGAGTAAACTAAGGACTAGAGAGATCAATATACTTACCGTGAATTACCTGTACTAAGGTAGAAATGTCTGTTGAAAGTTAGTAAACCATCTTAACCATAAATATTCATTTAACACATTAAGAAAGCTTCTAGTTAACGAGAAAAATCTTTAATAATGGGATTTCAGCTTTCAGCAAGCCCAAAGGGAGGACATTTGCAGATCAAAGAGGCTGTCTTTCAGCTGTGAAATTCGAATTTTGCTGTAGCCTCTCAGAATGTCACTCTTGTCCCCAGCCTCCCCCAGAGCATGCATGAAGATATATTCCTGGAGTCAGTAATCTATGACCTGGTAGGCCAAAGTAATTTTAAGTGGCAAGTAAAATGTGGTTACTTTCTACCCTTATAATTATTGCTCAAGAGTGATCAACTGATTAACAACTCCTGCTTGGAGACTCTGGGTCTAGTTGCCTGCCCACCAATATCTAGTTAACAACTCCTGTACTGAATTTTTATGTTGTTTTAAATTTTATTTATTTGCATTCATTATACTGTTTGCAAATAATGATAATTTTTGTCCCATATATATATATCTTTTCTCATTGACTAGACTAAATAAAATTTTAATTTATCTGGAGTTTAAGAATTACGTGTATATATATATATATTTTTTTTTTTTTTTTTTTTTTGGAGACAGAGTCTTCCTCTGTTGCCTGGGTTAGAGTGCTGTGGCATCAGCCTTGCTCACAGTAACCTCAAACTCCTGGGCTCAAGCATCCTCCTGCCTCAGCCTCCCAAGTAGCTGTGACTACAGGCATGCACCACCATGCCCAGCTAATTTTTTTATATATTTTTAGTTGTCCGGCGAATTTCTTTCTATTTTTAGTAGAGACGAGGTCTCGCTTTTGCTCAGGCTGGTCTTGAACTCCTGACCTCCAGTGATCCTCCCGCCTCAGCCTCCCACAGTGCTAGGATTACAGGTGTGAGCCACCATGCCCGGCCAAAGAATTATATAAATAGTTTTTATACTATTATTCTATCTTTAATTTTCTTTAAAAAAGCCTTACTTTGGTCATGCTATATATTGGTTTTCTTCTTTTTCATTGAATATACTTTTGAATTAAACTTGCTAATAAATTATCTCAGATGATGGCATCATCATTCATAAATGAAGTAGGGCTGCAGTGTCTATTTTCCACAGGAGACACGCAGTGTAGCAGTTAATAGCTTGTCTTCTAGAAGCAAGTTACCTGGTTCTGTCCCTGTCCAACATTTACTAACTGTGCGGTCTTAAAGAAGTTATTTAACTTCTCTAAGTTTTGTCATCTCTAAAAAGGGGATAATACTCCATCTCATAAGCTTTTTGTGAGAATTAAATGAATTTATATTCCTTGAACACTTGTAATAGTTCTTGCTATGCAGAATGTTCTTTATAACGATCAGCTATTTTGATGTCATTCCAGTCAGGTTTTGTTATAAATATGCTAACCTCATAAAGTACACTTGGAAGTGATCCCTCTTTTTCTATGATCTGGAAACATTTAAGCAGAAGAATTATTTATTCCTTAAGGACTTGAAATAACTCAGTTATGGAATCATCTGGAACCTGTGCCTTTTGCAAGAGACAGTTCTTTGACAAGCTCACATATTCTTCCTCTTCTTTAAGTAGTTGTGGAAATGGGTGTTTTACTAGGAAATTACAGTTACTACTGGCAAAATATTGAGATTTTTCAAATGTCTCAATATGGAGATTTTGTTTTCAGTCCTTTTCCTCATGAGGCTTATAAGCCATTTCTTTGTTCATTTTGTGGCATTTTAAAAAAGTCAGTCTACGGTTTTGTTTATCAAATTATCATTTGTTTATTTTTCATTCAATTCTGATGTTATCTTTTAAATTTTTGTCTTAGGTTTTTCTTTTTCTAACTTATTAAGTTAAATGGTTGTTTTCTCTTTGGCACAATGCTAGCAAACTGCTTTAAAAGTATAAAAGAATGGCAAATAGATGATTCTTACATCTTTCTCTTTTTCTAACATTAGCATGCTATGTTTATATTTTATTATGATTACATTCCCATTCATTCATTTATTTATTCAGTCATAAATATTTATTTAGAACTGGACATTATCCAAGGTCCTAGCAGTAGGGATGGAGCAGTGAACAGTAAATAAGATACTGTCATTGCCTTCAAGGAGAAAAGATGCAAAAATTAAATAAATCAATACATAAAAAAAATATGCAGTGTTTAAATGTCCTTTGAGGAGAGGAAGATGTTCTCATTTCTTGGGTTCTGGCCTCATAGAATTCTACTACATAATAACTTGGGTCAGTTATTATAAGCAGTCTTCAATAAAGTTTTTTATTTGCTTATTATTATTTAGGGGGGTTCACCCAAGTTTTTTTAATTGACTAACTACTGATGCATCTTAGAATATACAGTAGCTCTTAGGGAAACCTGGCCTGGGCTTTCTGGGATAAGATGGCAGGAAAAAGTTATATAATAGATCCTTTCTTTTCCAAAATAGATAAATAAATGAGTTTAAAACAGCAACAACTGACATGTACAAAAGTGTAATTTAATATGGCATCAGGAATCAAGCAAATAAATGTATAACTAAGCCAGGAAAAGGAAGACAAAATATGACAGGCATTGTGAAGATTCCCTCCTCCTTCCATCCTGTAAGCACTATGAGGAAAGGAGATGAATTAAATCCTAAAACATTATCACCGATCTCTACTCTCTTAACTCCTCCCTTCTCCTCCCACACACAGTCACCACAATTTGAAGACAAATGAATGCATAAGTGACTGCCCAGCCAGGTGAAGCCACATTAAGCCCTTTGAGAGTATAAAATATCAGCCACTTTTCACCGATGCACCAGAAGCAGGCAAGTCTACGAGGGCTCACTATTGGGAAGTAAGCTGGATAAAGAAGTCTGAAAACTTGTGATAATCACAAAAATTAATTGATCTTCAAAACTGTTGAGAGGTCCAGAATAAAGGATGCCAGAAAGAAAATAAGACAACATCACATGAAGGAAGAGGCACTTAGAGAACTGCAGGTGAAATCCTTTTCCACAAACCAATGATGTGTAGTTAAAAACAAAAGAGAAATCCTGAGTGGGAGGGGATTGAGAGTGGGAGCTGGTGAAACACAGTAAGGGGACTGATGAGCTGCATCCTAAGAGTAGCTCATGCAAAAACAAACAAACAAACTGTGGCCTGACTAGGAGAAATGAACTAAGGCATTGAACTTAACATGAAACAAAACAAAACCCCCACAACTCTTTGTTAAGGTATAACATAATTTAGAAAAATGAATAAATCATAAGTGTACATCTCAATTAATTTTTACAAAGTTATCATACCCATGTGACTAGCAATCACATCAAGAAAGGGAGTATTGTTAGTACCTCAGAGATCTCCTTGGGCTCCCTTCTGGTCATTACTCACCTCTCCCCAGAGTAACCATTATCCTGACTTTTAACTCCACAGATTGGTTTTGCTTGTTTTTGAACTTTATACAAATGAAGGAATCACACAATAGATTTTCTCTCTTTGTTTGCTCAATGTTATGTTTGTAAGATTCATCTATATCGTGTGTAGCTTTAGTTTGTGCATTCTTACTACTGTATGATATTCCATTGTGTGAACATATCACATTTTTTTTCCAATTTATAGTTGAAGTATTTGAGCAGTTTCCAGTTTAGAAATGCTATGAACATATTTTACATGTCTTTTAGTGAACACGTTATTACATTTCTGTTGAGAATTTATCTAGAAGTTGAATTGCTGGGTCATAGAGTATATATATATCACCAAACATATAGGTAGATACTGCCAAACAATTTTGCAAGATGGTTGAACTAATTTACACCAACAATGAATGAAATTTCTGATTGTTCTAGATCCTTGCCAACTCAGTCTTTTTAATTTTAGCTATATGTTTATTGTTCATTTGAATATCCTCTTTTGTGAGGTACTTACTGAAGTCTTTAGCCCATTTTCTTATACAGTGAATTTTTAACAAAATTATGCAAGAGAACACATAGGCAAGGTTATCTACCTGTGATTGTTCATAGTTAGACTTAACTCTTCCCCTTCATGCACAATCATAGAAATGAAAATATTCATACAAAACCTCTGAGGAATCCAAAAATGGTTCTCAGTAACATGAAAGGAAGAATGCTCCAAAATTATTTGGGAGCAAATAGGTCTTGATAGAACAAATGAAAATAATTAAGATTTAAAAAATGGCATGAAAGCTACATAAAAAGCACTAAAATAGAAATGACTAAAGAATTTCTTGTTAGTAGAATCCCAGAAGCCTGACAGCCTCCTTCATTTTGTCTTATCTCTATCTCTTTCAGTCCAGGCTGGCAGTGGTTCTGCTGGTGTAACATGCTCAAAAGCCTGTTGGTCTCCTGTGCAATTCATGGCAGTTCATGCCATCAGACAAGAGAGTCTTCCACAGAATTTTTTCTTGAATAACTTCATCTCAATTTTTGGCTTCTGCTGAGAAAGTTGATCTGATTATTGAGTTACACACGTGATCTTTCCAGCAAAAGATTGTTCAGAACCTTTGGTCTTATTTCTAGAGCATGTTATCTGATAGGCTGAGAATTTTCCAACTCATGACATTCCAATTACTTTTTCCTTAACAGTTTCTACCTCAATGTATCTTTTTCCTGTCTCATTTAACTACAAGCAGCAAGGAACAATCATGCTAAATCTCCCATATTTTGCTTAGAAATAGCCTTAGCTAAATATCCAGCTTCATCACTTACAAGTTCTATTTTCCACCCAACTATAGAACAAAATTTAGTCAAGATTTCTGCCACTTTATGACAAGAATTGTCTTTCTTCCAGTTTGCAATAACATATCCCTCATTTCCTTCTGAGATCACACTAGAAGCATCTTTAGTGTTTATATTTCTACCAAAATTCTGTTCATGATGATATATGTATGCTCAAAGATGACAGAAGCCTTCTCTACCGTGCTTCTCATCTGAGCCCTCACAAGAATTGCCTTTAACGTTCATATTTCTACCAACCATCTCTTCAAAGCAATCCAGACTTTTTTTTTCTATGAAGTGCCTCAAAATTCTTCCAGCCTCTATCTATTTCCCAATTCCAAAGCCACTTCCACATTTTTAGGTATTTGTTACAGGAACATCCCACTTTCCGGTATCAAAATCTGTATCAGTTTCCTAGGACTGTCATAACAAATTACCACAACTAGGTAGCCTGAAAAAATAGGAATCATTCTCTCTTTGCCCTTCCTTTTGCCTGCCCTGCTGCGACAGTGGGTCCGGTCGTCATCTGTGGTGTATGTACCATGCTCTGTAAACCTATATCTTGCTCTTGCCTTATAATCCTATCTTTCTCTCCTCAATAAACCTCATTTTCATGCTTTCCTAAAAAAAAAAAAAAAAAAATAGGAATCTATTTTCTCACTGTTCAGAAGTTCAGAAGTCTAAAATTAAATGTCACCAGGGTTGGTTTTCTCTGGAGTCTCTGAGGTAGAAACTCTCCCCTGTGTCTTTCCTAGCTGCTGGTGGTTGCAGTAATGCTTGGTACTCCTTGGCTTGCATCCAGCGTTACATCGTCTTGTTCTCTGTGTCTCTCTGTCTGTCCTTTTCTGTTTAGTATAAGGGCACTCTCATGGGGTATGGGCTCCATCCTAACCCAGCATGATCTTATCTCAATTACATCTGTAAAGATTCTATTATATTTCCAAATAAACTCACATTCTGAGGTTCCAAAAATAAATTTTGGGAGAACACTATTCAATCCACTACACAAACCATGAGAGATCTGACCATAGAAGAAAGAACATACATTCAGTAAAAAAATAAAAAATAAAAAAAAATAATTAAGTAGCAGGAAGAGATAAAATGGGAGATTTCAGGGCTAAGGAAACAAACTTAGGGTGCTTAATAAAGAACTAATAAATAAATTAGAATCAGTAAGGATTGGAATAGACATGTTAAAAACAGAGCTTCTGAAATGGAAGAAAGGTTGGGATAATAACAGTGATTTGATAGCAAAGAGATAAAAACAGTTATTATAGAAAGCATGTAAAATATGTGGAGAGCAAACAATAATTCCACATGAAAATCTTTAGTATCGTCAATAAGATAAATCAAACACTGGAATAGATAAAAGCATTGAAAGATAAAATAATGAGTATTTTTGTAAGAAGAAGGAAGAACTGAAACTATAGATTAAAAGGTCTACCATACTCTGGGGAAAACTGATACAGAACGTTCATCATCAAAGAATATTCTGAAGAATTTACTGAACTTCAAGAACAAAGAACTCTGTGAGGATCTAGGTGTAAAAAGGCTATATGTAGATAATTTCACAGTGTCCTCTAATTTCACAGTGACAGAATGTCTGTAGAGCTCTGATGAGATTGGCTAATAAGAAAATTTATTCAAGCCTTGTTGTCATATAAGCACAAAGGCAAAGTGCATCTTTAAACAAACGCAAAAATCTCAGAAAATAATTTCACTAGAGCCCATCTCTTTTGCTGATTACAATGCAAAACTCTGAACAAAAACCAAAAATGTTCTGAATTACTCCAGGACTCTGAAAAGAAACAAAATCAGACAGATGTAGAAGAGAGAAAGAACGGAATGAAGTGTTCATGTAAGGAGAGTTTCCCATTTATTTATTAGTTTATTTTTTCTTTGTGTCTCTGCTCTAAAAGCAGGCCCCACAGAAACCAGGAAGAGGAGACTTCCCAAGCCAAAGCACCTGTGTTAGGACATCCTGGAAAGGAGAAAGCTGGAGAAGAGGCTTTCTAATTCTGTATGTGAACCTGCACAGATCTCAGGCTAACTTTCGATCTATGCATGCACAAATCAGACCTAAACCAACACATTGCAAAGTCTTCAAAACAGAACTGAGCTTTGAACAACATGTACAAATTCCTTGCTTTAATAGGAATAATGTCCCCTGGAATAATGTCTACTTAGGAAAGACCCAAACAAAGGCTTAAAGAACTGCACTGAAAACTGGACTACTCAAAATATCCTCATACTAACCCATGGACTATAAATACATGATCAAGAACTAAAACAGATTAAAGAAGGCTCAGAACATGGAACTGAGTTTTGAATTACCATTCACAGAAAGGAGACATCTTATTGCCCAAATCAGACTAATTTCTACAGATGATTAGTACAGAAACCATAGTCTGCACAAAGTAACTTTCACAGTGTTAAGGATATGATAGAAAATTATTCTACATACAAAGAATCAAGAATATGTGTTTAATTCTCAAGTGAAAAGACAATGAACAGCTATCATCTTTGAGATGTACTTAGATATTTGGAACTACCAGAGACTTTAATGAAACTATTATAACTATGCAACATGATGTAGAAAAAACACTCCTGAAAAGAATGAAATGAGAGAAAGTCTCATGAGAAAATAGGGGCTTGTCTTTTTGAAAAAATCCAAATGATACTTCTCTACAGAGTTCACAGAAAAAAACAAAAATAAAAAAATAAAAAGAAACAAATGAAATTTCAGAAATGATAGGTACCATTATGTGTTGCTTAACCATGAAGGCAAGTTGTGAGAAATGCATCATTAGGTGATTTCGTTGTTTTCTGCGATCATAGAGTGTACTTACACAAACCTAGGTGGTATAGCCTACTGCACGTCTAGACTATAGCTTATTGTTCCTTAGCTAGGAATCTATACAGCATTTTACTATACTGAGTACTCTAGGCAATTGTAACACAATGGTAAGTATTTGTGTATGTAAACATAGAAAAGGTAAAGTAAAAATATGGTATAAAAGATAAAATAGTATATAGGGCACTTACATTGAATGGAGTTGGTGGGACTGGAGGTTGCTCTGGCTGAGTCAGTGAGTCAGCGACGAGTGAATGTGAAGGCCTAGGACATTACTGTGCACTACTGTAGACTTTATAAAGATTGTACACTTAGGCTACACTAAATTTATGAAAAATATTTTTCTTTCTTCAATAATAAATTAACCTTAGCTTACTGCAACTTTTTTACTTTATAAATTTTTTAAGTTTGTTGACTTTTTGGCTCTTTTGTAATTACATTTAGATTAAAACACAAACATATTATACAACTGTCCAAAAATATTTTCTTTCTTTACATCCTTATTCTTTAAGATTTTTTCTATTGAAAATGCTTTTTATTTAATTTTACTGGTTAAACATTTTGTTAAAAATTAAGGCACAGACACACATATTAACCTGGGCCTACAGGTTAGGATAGGATAGGGGTCAGGGTCAGGATAATCAGGACATCACTAGGCAATAAGAATTTTTCAGCTCCATTATAAATTAACGTGACCACCATGAGGTATGTGTTTTGTCATTGACTGAAATGTCACTATGGAGCACATGACCACAGTATTCTCAATTAAAAAAATTTACTAGATAGATAGGCTTGCAAGCAGAATGGAGCTGACAGAGGAACAAGTCAGTGAATTTGAAGATAAGTCAAGAGAAATTATCCAACCTGAAGAAATATAGATTGAAAGACCCCTCAGCTCTCAGGGATACTTGGGACTATTAAAAGGTCTAACACACATGGATAGGAATTTCAGAAAGTTAGTGCAAGAGATAGAGGCACAAAAACTAGTTGAAGAAAAAAACCTGAAATTTTCCAAATTTGGTGAAAGACATTAATTTAGAGATTTAAGAAGTTCAGCAAACCCTAGACAGGATAAACTCAAAGAATAGTATGGAAAACAAGGGAAATTAGAAAATACTTTGGATTGAATTATAATGAAAAGACAACATATAGAAATTTGTGAGATAAAGCTAAAACTGTGCTTATAGGGAAACTTATACCTTTATACGCTTACATTAGAAAAGCAGAAATACCTAAAATCAATGCTGAACATTCCACCTTAAGGAGCCAGAAAAAGAGCAAATTATATACAAAGTCAGTAGAAGAAAGGAAATAATAAAAATAAGAATAGAAATCAACAAAATAGAAAACAGACAAGAGAAAATTAACAAAGCCAAAGGTTGATTCACTGAAAGAACAACAAAATTGACAAACTCTTTTAGATAGTGATAAGAAAAAAACCAGAAGATAAACCATCAAGATCAGGAATGAGAAGAGACTATCATGATAGAGCCTACTGATATTAAAAGAATAATTAAAAAAACCCATAACCTCTGAAAATTTATACTTTTATTTAAAAGGCTTTTTGGTAAAGAAAAAATAAAAGCAAACTGCAGAAAACATAGAAGTGCTACTCAGAAAAAAATCAGTCCAAATTGTTTCATAGATAACTCTAACCTGACATCACAGTAAATAGAGAAAGAAGAAAAACTTCCAACTCCACTTACTAATAGAGCGGAGAAATGATAACAAAATCTGCCTCTCCCCACAAAAAAATTACAGACCAAGTTCATTTATACTATTGATACAAATATCTTTTAAAAATTTGTAAATGGCATTAGGTGAGTCAATTAAGAAATACTATTATATTAATACTTCCTGGTCAAGTGAGGTTCATCCCAAGGATGCAAAGATACTTACACATTAGAAAAGTAACTAATAGAATTCCTCATAATATTGGGCTAAAAGAGGGAAATACTCCATCCCAACAGATGTTGGAGATACATGACAAACATCCAGTATGATGAAACCACTTAATGGGGAAATGCTATAAATATTTCAATGAAAGATGAATTCAGGGTAAAGGCAAGGATTCCCAATACTAACACTAATATTTACTATTATTCTGGAAGCAAAGGCCAATACAAAGTAAACAAGAGAAAGAAATAAGAGGCACAGATACTAGAAAAAACAAACTAATGGAAAATAGGAACAAAATTATCATTATTTGTAGGTGAGATGATTACCTAAAAATTGAGAGGAAAGATAAAAAATCCTCTTAAAATCAATAAGATAAATTTTAGCAAGATGGCTAGTTGCAAAATTAATGTACAACTGTTATTAACAATAAAGAATCTGTCCTCAGAAGAAATGTTAAAAAGAAAAAGGAAAATATTCCATTTACAATAGTTATAAAAGAAATAATGAGAAATATATAGAATTTATGAGTGTTATGATTACATTTTTAAAACTTCTTTGAGATGGATAAGAGACAATGATAACTTGCTTATGGATAGGTAGAGTCAACATTGCAAAGCTAGCAATTAATGCTAAATTAATTTATTAAAGTCAATCAATCTCATTCAAATACTAAAAGGTTTTTGGGAGAATTACACAGAATGTTACCAAAGTAAATTTGTAAAAGTAAACAAATAAGTACAGCAAGGACAAGTTTGAAAAAGAAAAGTAATTTAAAAAGACCAGTCTGTAGATAATAAAATGCATAATTAAGGAAAAATGCCTAAAAGAGTTTGGTAGTATAAGAGAAATAGATCTAGGAAATATAATAAAAGGTACAGTAATAGATACAACCATTTGTGGGAAATCAGTGCATTACAAAGGCAGCATAACAAATCAGTGGAGAAAAAATAGTTTCACAAGTAATACTGGAAAAATGTGCTAGAAGCTTCAAAAAATAGTTGATTCCTACCTTAACACTTATATTAAAATAATTTCCAGGTACATCAAAGATTTAAAAATAAAATTATAAAATTACTAGAAGAAAAGCTGGGTAAATTTATGAATAATCTTGATATAGGGAGGGCCTTCTAGGCAGAACACAAAACATCAAAGCCATAAAGAAAAAGATTAAAAAATGTTAAAAAAGTAACCCTGTACTATAAAAAGACTAAGCATAGTTTTACAAAATACAATAAAAAATGACCAACTTGGAAAAGTATTTGTAACCTATAAATGGTGATTTTTCTAAATTTACAGGGACATACATGAATGGCCATATAAAAGAAAATATAGCAGGAAACAGGTAATGGTGATAAACACTTAGAAAAAAATATATAAATGGCCAAAAAAGCATGAAAAGATATTCACTTTCATTCATAATTAAATAAAGTAAACAAAAGCAAAACTGGTGATTGTAAGGCTGGTGATGGGCACCCCTCCCCTCCCTAATGGAAAACGAAGAAGCCCATGAGACCTGCTGAGAACAATGCCTGCAAGGCCCAGCTAAGTTAAAGGATGACCACACCTGGATGGTTACCCTGATAAGAGTCATGGTTCCTGGAGTCCACACATATCACCAGCCCCTCCTATTTCTCAATACCTGCCCTAAAACTGCAATGGAAAATTCCTTGCTCTCCCCACCAAAAACCTTCCCGCCAAAGAAACCCCCACCCCCAGCCCTAAAAACATATATAAACCCACTCAGACTTCTGGGCGATGCGACTTTTCAGCCCCCCCTCGCCACCCCGACCTGAGAACCTCAGCCAGCCCCTCTCTCTTGGGACCTGTTGCCCTCACTCAGAAGCACTCCAATAATGCCTTTTTACTTATCCCTTTCAACTCTGCTCATCTTTCTTTCTCTGGC
This sequence comes from Eulemur rufifrons, assembly GCF_041146395.1. NCBI lineage: Eukaryota > Metazoa > Chordata > Mammalia > Primates > Lemuridae > Eulemur > Eulemur rufifrons. The sequence goes on from NC_090989.1 coordinate 103,929,864, forward strand.
ACCTGCCAATCCAAAAGACCTTACAGTGATCTTTTTCACCTTTCTGATTAACAAAATTAAAGAGATTTGATACCATACAATACGGGGAGGGTGTAAAGAAATAGATACATTCATATACTACTTGTAGGAAAGTAAAAATATACCTCCTGGAAAGGTAATTTGGCAATAGTTATTCACATTGAAAAATGTAAAGATTCAAAAAAACTTTGATATAAAGTGGAATTTGTATAAAACGTTATACACATATGTGTATGTATTTGTGTGTGTGTGTATATCTTCCCCTTACTCCCTGATGGATCCCTAAGAAACTTCTCAATTGCTTACCTTTGGGCATGAAATAGTAAGAGAGACATTTTCCTTTCATTACATATGTTTCTGTCCTTTTGATTTTTTTTTAAACTGTGGGTTCATATCCCTCAAAGGTAATTAGCTAGACCCCTCAAAAAATTGATCAGGCTGACAGAAGGAATTTCATTATAGAAATTGTCAGAAATTAGTTTGCATCAACTGTGCAGAACTTACCTGACAGAATTTGAAAGAGGAGTTGGGAAAAGCTTCCAGTTCTGAGTATTTGTGCATATTATCTCAGTGACAATAGAAGTCAGAATAGTCATTAAGATAGCCAACTCCATTTGACTAATTTCTCTAAGAGCCTAAATTGAAATACTCTTTTGTTAAAAAAATCTCTAAGAGCTAAGTAAAGTTCTTATAAAATGACAAAGTCCAATTTCAAGAAAATTTCTTTGTGATTCAGTAGAAGTTTAGAAACATTTAGAGTTTTCATCCCAGATTTGGGACACTACAATGCAGCTGAGAATCTCTTTTCTCTGTCTCTACATGACCACATCTATCAGTAATTTAAGTTGGTAAACAGGCCTGGGGTCTTTGGTATTTAAGGTATGGTACTTAGGAACTTAAAGCTTTTCACAGTCTTTTTTTTTTTTTCCTCTTTGTGAGCTCTTTGTCTTCTGTTAAAACTGAACTCCCTCTTCATTCTTTTTGGTAATTTCTCTAAGATACAGCACTATGCACTTCTATTCAAATAGAGACCTTGGAATTTTAAGACAATTTCCAAATGGAATTTGGGCAAGTTGTTATCTTTAAATACCCTGCAAGGTGATCTGAATCACAGTCTCAAAGATTAAAGTGACAGTTGCTTATCTTTTTTTTTTTTTTGCATTCTATAGATCCCTTTTAGAGAAATGACATATGTTATCATATAAAAGAGTTTGAGAAGATCTTCAATAAAAAAGCCTATGTTACTTTGTTCCCAGTATTTTCCACATTTATTTGACCATGACTTTTTTTCTGCTAATATTTCTCAGAAGTAGTACCATTTGCGGGAAAGTAGTTACAGAGATACCCTGAGAAAAACAGTCCTGTAATTTCATTTACAATGATGTATTTTCATCAACAGAACATTGCTTGTCTTGATTAATCTTTGTTATTATCTTTATTAATTGTATAGCAAAATCCTTCTTTTCTCTAAAAATTTATCTTAATAGATTTTTTATATGTAAACTAGCTTTGTATTATAATAAATGCAATACAGCTTTCTTTCTTCTTTTTTGATAATTTTATTTTACTGTAGTAAAAACACAACATGAAATCTACCCTGAACAAATTTTTAAGTGTATAATACCTTATTGTAGATTATAGGCACAGTGTTGTACAGCAGATCTCTAGAGCTTATTCATTTTGCTTAACTGAAACTTCATGCTCATTTCCCTCTCCCTCCACCCCCTGGTGACCACCATTCCACTCTTTGATTTTATGAATTTGAGTATTTTAGATACCTCATAAAATAGAATCATGCTGTATTTATCTTTCTGTGACTGGCTAATAATTGCACTATCAGTATAATGTCCTCAAAGTTCATCCATGTTGCAATATGTTGGAGAATTTCTTTCTTTTTTAAGGTTGAATAGTATTGCATTATATGTATATATTACATTTTCTTTATCCATTTGTCTGTCAATGAACAAACGTATAAGATATTAAGTTGTTTCCAGATCTTGGCTATGGAGAATAATGTTGCTATGAACATGTAAATGTTAATATCGCTTTAGAATCCTGATTTCAATTCTTTTGAGTAAGCACAGAAGTGAAGTTTTTGGATCATATGGTAGCTCTATTTTTAATTTTTTTGAGGAAACTCCATACTGTTTTCCATAGCATTTGTGCTATTTTGCATTCCCACCAATGGTGTTCCAATTTCTCCACATCCTCATCAATACTTGTCATTTTTTTGTTTTGTTTTTTATAATAGCTATCCTGATAGGTGTGAGGCGATGTTTCATTGTGGTTGTGATTTGCATTTCTCTAATGATTAGTGATGCTAAACATTTTAAAATAAACCTTCTGGTCATTCATATGCCTTCTTTGGAGAAATGTCTATTCGAGTCCTTAGAATGTTTTCTAACCAGGTTATTAGTTTTTTTTGTTATTGAGTTGTAGGGATTCCTTATATATTTTGGAGGTCAACCCCTTATTAGATATATGGTTTACAAATATTTTCTCTCATTCCATAGATTGCCTTTTTACTATGTTGATTCTTTCCTTTGCTGTGCAGAAGCTTCTAAGTTTGGTGTTGTCCCACCTGTTTATTTTTTCTTTTGTTGTCCATGTTTTTGTGCTATATCCATGAAATCATTGCTAGCAACACAGCCTTCTGCTACACTTCGCTATTATCCCTTTTAAAAAATTTACTGCAATAAAAATTTAAAAAGCAAAGAACTTCTTATCTTTAAAGGCTTGTAGCTATTGTTTGGTCTTTACTGTGGATAAAGTTTAAGATCTTCACTTCCACAATTTTGATACTTCCTGCCCATGTGCTCTGAACCATATTGCCTTCTTTTATATATTTATAGTACTTATCACTCTTTGAAAATATTTTTTGGTATACCTGTGTATTATCAGTCTTATCCACAGAATTAGAGACTAATTTCCCCTAAAGCCAGTGAAGTTTCACCTTCATAGTCCCTCACTTGCCTGAAGTTCTGGTGAGTGCTAGGAGGCTATGGAAATTGGGGAGTGCTCAGGATGAAGAGTGTTTAGGGTGCAGGAAGCCTTTCTCTGCAGGCATTTCTAGGAAATTGTCTAAGGACATCTCATCTCAGAAAAAGGGGCCTGAATGTCCAAGGCCAAGAAACTGGTTGAAATTTTTTCTCTTATTCTAAATAATTAAAATCTAATTTTGCATTAAAATTGTGTAATTTTTTTTTCTTGGGGAGAGTCCCCAAATTATGTTAATTTCAGGCTCTACAAATCCAGGATATGTCACAGACTAGAACCTAAGCCCTGGGGAAAAGGTTATATCTGCTGTTTTCACTATTGTAATCTCAGAGCTTGGAATGGTGCCTGGCACATAAGAGATGATTCATAAATCTTTGCTAAATAAATGTTGAGATGTGGATGGTCAGGAAGAAGGGTATTACAGCTGAGACTGCTGATATGAGAACAGGCATGGCTTGTTCCAGCAGCCATAGAAAATTCAATGTGGTCGGAACATGTGGAATGACAGACAAAAGAGAAAGAGTTGCTTGGAGACATAGATGGGGTCTAGAAAATTCTAGTGCATCTGAACATTTTAAGCATTTAAACAGGACTGATATCAAATAGATGACGTAGGTGGCTGTGCAGATGGATTGAGGGAAAGGCAGTAGTGCAAGCAGGTCTCCAGGGGAGTGACATGGTGACATGGACCAGAGTGAGAATCAGAGAGATAAAGAAAAGTGAGGCATTCAGGAGGGATATAAAAGATCAAGTCAACAGCATTTTCTGATGGACTAGATGTGGAGTGTGAGAAAGAAGACTTAACAACAGTTACTGGAATTTTGTGTTGAATAAGATGTTCTTTATTGTGTGGAAGAGTCCTGGGGAAAATGCAAATATAGAGAGAATCTGTGTAACAACCAGTATAACCATGTTCTTCCTTCATAAGACATTTATACCCTAATGACAGATTTCCTCTAATGCTTTGAGCCACAAATTAAAAACAAACTAGCATGAGTCTTGTCTTGACTTTTCTCTTAAATATAAATTCTGAATAAATAGCTCCTTAAAATTTCTGAATTATGACATTATAAGAATATATGGAAGAAATCAAGAGAAGATATAAGACTTTACCAATTTTTCAAATGCATTTCATTTCAAATATAGGCCTGAAAGTCTTTGATTAGTCTTTTGTTTTTTGACATAATTTTGAACTTATAGAAAATTTGCAAGAATAGCATAAACAAATCCTAGATACTTTTAAATCAGATTTCCCCAAATATTAACATTTACTATATTTGCTGTGTCCTTTTTACTCTCTCTCTGTCTCTATCTATATGCACATAAATATATATGCATACACATAATGCATAATATACATATATTAATACTATGTGTATGTAAATACATATGTTTGTGTATTGTATATATGTGTACATGTGTGTGTGATATATATATATTTATATACACATATATGTATACTTAATGCTAGCTTCTAAATCTAACTTCTCAATCTTAACTTCTAAAACTCCACATAAAGAAATTACACACAAGTGTTTATTAAGACCGTGGTTCTCACCAGGGGTGATATTATTCCAAGGAATGTTTGAGAATGGGCACGTTTGGTTGTCACAACTTGAGAGGGGTTGCTACTAGCATTTAGTAAGTAGAGGCCAGAGAGGATGCTACCCACCCATTCTGTAAGGCACAGACAGGCCTCACAATGGAAGATTATCTGGCCCCAAATGTCAACAGTGCTGAAGTTGAGAAATCTTGCATTAAGCCAATCTACCTCCCCCTGCCCACAGCATCCATACATATTGATTCATCTGTAAAAGAAGTCGCCCAAGTGGCCTTGGAATAAACTCATTTAGCGTGTTCGTCCCCTTTGTTTCTAGTGTGATTGGTATTACATTTTTACCCCTCAGTGTAGCAGGGGTTAATGTTTCCAATGCCATAAGGAACATATTCCCCTGACATTTTTTCATGTGCTGTTTTATTTTTTATTTTTTAAAAAATTATGTTAATTAGTTTAATTATCTCACCATATATACATATATCAAAACATCATGCCATATACCATAAATATAGATAATTTTTGTTTGTCATTATACCTTAACAAAACTGGGAAGCAAAATAATATATGTATATTTCATTTTATACTTATATTTTATTTTTTCTGGAACATTTAAGAGTAAGTTGCACACATGATGTCCTTTTCCCTCAAATATTTCATTGTGTAATTTCTAAAATATAGCAGTGCTCTTATATAACCACAGAAAAACTATTAAAACTATTAAACTATTAAAAAATCAAAAAGTTATCTTTGATATAATACTATAATTTCATTGGCAAATTTTATGGAGATTCTGTTAGTTTTTAAAAATTCAAAGATCTGTCTTCTTATCCTTTTCCAAATATGTGATTAGAATGAAAGTGGCCATTTAGAAAATGAGAGGTACTTACTCAGCATCAACTGACTGACTCTCATTTTAAATTTATGATCATTAACTTCAAGCAGATCCCTAGTGCCACCGCCAGGCAATTCTACCATATTTCCTCAATCTGTTTAATTCCCACTCTCCTAATTCATGCCTTTTCCATTTCAGTCAAACCTCCACAACTTTTTTGCCCCTCTTCAGTCTCAGCTGATAATCTAACTTCTTATCTCACTGAGAAGATAGAAGCCACTAGAAAAAGACTTCCACATGTTCCCACCACCACATCTGTCAAACCACTTTGTACCCACATCCTCTGCCTTCTTCTCCTGTTATTAGGAGTGGACAATTTTTCCTCCTCTTACACCTGACTCTTCCTCTTGGCACCAGATGTGGCCCCTGTTCTCATTTGCCTCTTTAATATTAATAATTTGGTTCCTGTCCAAATTGGGGTGTTTTCTATGGTTAAAATAAGAAGATCAAAGTCTAATTTCATGAATCACATCGTTAAATGCCATACCAAAGAGATTCTTTTTGTTCTTGACAATGCTCAAAGAAGGTGAGAATAACAAGAAGCAATCTCTCAGGGAATATACTCGAAAGATGAGGTACCTGTATTTTACTGAATAATGGCCTCAAAGTGCAAAAGTAGTGATGCTGGCAATTCAGATATTCCAAAGAGAAGCCATAAAATGCTATTTTTGTGTGAAAAGGAGAAAGTTCTTGACTTAATAAGGAAAGAAAAAATTGTGGGCTGAGATTGCTAAGATCTATGGTAAGAATGACTCTTCCATCAGTGAAATTGTGAAGAAGGAAAAAAAAATCAGTGCACAGTATATATAGGGTTCAGTACTATCTGCAGTTTTAAATATCCCCTGGAGGTCTTGGAACACATCCCCAGAGGATAAGGGGGGCCTAAATTAAGTACATAGTGAGAGAGTTCCAATTTCATTTAGAGTCCAATTATTGAAGTATAGTTTCTCAATCAGAATAGAAGCAGACCTTTGTGGATATAAAGTCTAATTGAAGTTTGAGGCCTACCTTTCTATGAGAGGTTCTTGGAAGAGATGGTTTGACCAACACAGTGTAGATCCACAATGATAGGCAAGGTCCCTGAATGCCAGTGAGCAGTGCCAGTGTGGGTGGGCAAGGCTTCAGAGACTAGCCTGAGCTCTTGGTCTTCAGAGAAGCAGCTGGCGGAGAGTATCCCTGTCGCAGCCTAAGCTCTCAATGTATCTGTCCAAAATCTTGGGTTTATATCAGTTTTGGGGTCCAGTAGTTGAGGCCAAACCTCATATATGTGATCTGGTAAGGTGTGATGTCACATTCTTGCAGGGAGGGAAATTATACTCCAATACGTCACTCATGTAGCACATTGTGCAAGTGTTTGGAAACATTTCAAAGCTACGTAACATGTGGTTTCCTCCCCCACTTTGCATCACCAATATTTTCTTTTTCATTAGATCATCTGCTTTATCACAGAAACCTGACTTCATTTCCTCACTCTCCATCCCAGCTACCACCCATTCCCCAACACACACTCAGCTAAAGAGCTGTATATATTCACTATCTCCATTTCCTCTCCTCCTATCTGCTCTTGAACCCACTCTTATTTGGGCTTATTCTTCCCGCATAATTCTACCCAAACCGTTCTTATCAAGATCATCGATGACCTATGTTGCCAAACCCAGCAATCATTTCCCAATGCTCACATGACTTGACTTTCCAGCAGCATTTGACAGCTGATCACACACTCCTTCTTGACACATTTTCTTCATCTGGTTTCTAGAAATTCCTTTCTTGTGGTTTTCCACCCTCCCTCATTTCTCCTTTATAGGCTTTTTTCTTGGTTCTTTCTCATCTTTTTGTGCTCTAAAGATTTGCATTCCCCTGGGCTCAGTCCTCTGACCTGTTCCTATTCCTACAGTGAATTATTAATAAAACTGGTTTCACTCATTTTTAAGGTCTATCATCTGTACACTGATGCCTGGCAGCAGCAGAGCAGAAGTGAGAGGCACAAGCTCTAGAACCAGACTTTGAATCATGCCTCTACCACTTTACGGCTCTTTAAACATGGACAAATTACTTAACTTCTCTGCATCTTGATTTCCTCCTCTGTAAAGTAAGGATAATTATAGTACCTGCCTACCACTTTTGTAAGGATTTATATTCATCAGATTTAACCCGGAAAACACAAACTACTTAATGTATCTACAGTAAGAACTTAATGTATTTGAATAATAGAAAAGCTGAGAAGCCAAACAAAGGATGATGAGGAAACCTGGATGTTAGTAACAACAATGAGCCACTGACACTTCCTACAGGGCTGAAGCAAGACTTACTGTAAAGCTATAGTCTTCCAGGCAATGTGGTACTGGCATGAGAATGCACATATAGATCAATTCAGCAGAATAGAGTCCAAAAATAGACCCTCATGTCCATGGTCAATTAAATTTTGAAAAAGATGACAAGGTAATTTAATAGAGAAAATAAATTATTTTTAACAAATGGTGATGGAGAAGATATTTATTTGGAAAAAATAAACTTTATACCATATACAACACCTAACTTGAATTACAGAGCTAAACTTAAAAGCTAAAACTATAATACTTCTAGAAAAAAGCATAGGGGGAAGTTTTTACAATCTTAGGGTAAGTAGAAATAATTTTAGAAATAAAAAACACAGTTATCAGAGAAATACAAATCAAAACTACAATAAGATGTCATCTCACCCCAGTAAAAGTGGCTTTTATCAAAAAGACAGGCAATAATGAATGCTGATGAGGATGTGAAGAAAGGGGAACACTCGTACGCTGTTGGTGGGAATGTAAATTACTGCAACCACTTTGGAGAACGGTATGGAGGCTCCTCAAGAAACTAAAAATAGAACTACCATCTGACCCAGCAGTCCCACTGCTAAGTATATATCCAAAAGAAGAGAAATCAGTACACAGAAAATATATCTGCATTCCCATGTTTTTTGCAGCACTATTCACAATAGCCAAGACTTGGAATCAATCTAAATGTCCATCAATGGATGAATGGATAAAGAAACTGTGGTACATATACATGATGGAATATTATGTAGCCACAAAAAGTATGAAATCCTGGCATTTGCAACAAAATGAATGGAACTGGAGAACATTATGTTAAGTAAAATAAGCCGAGCACAGAAAACAAATCTCACGTATTCTCACTCATATGTGGGAGCTAAATACTAAAACAACTGGCTTCATGGAGACAGAGAGTAGAATGATGATTAGCAAAAGATGGGAAGGGTAGTGGGGAGGGGAAGGGGGTAAATCGGGATGGTTAATGGGTACAAAGATATAGTTGGATAGAATGAACAATATTTGATAGCACAACAAAGTGACTATAATCAACAAGTTAGTGTATACTTACAAGTAACTAAAAGAGTGGAATTGGAATGTTCCTAACACAAAGAAATGATAAATGCCTGAGGTGATGAATACCCTAATTACCCTGATACGATTAATTCACATTGTATGCCAGTATCAAAATATCACACGTACCCTATAAATATATAAAACTATTACGGACTCATAATAATTAAAAACTAAAAAAGAAACACAAATCATAGAAGAAATTTTCTATATTAGACTTCAACAAAATTAAAAGTTCTGCTCTTCACCATATACTGCTCTTCATAAGGAAAGGCAGGCCACAGACTGGGAGAAAATGTTTGGTAAGCATGTGCTTGACAAGTGAGTAATATCCAAGATACAGGAAGAACAATTACAACTCAATACTACTTAACAATAAGAGAAATGAACTACTGATACACATAACATGGATGAAGTCATGAAAATATTACTCTGAGTGAAGTCAGTCCAAAAGGTTTTGACATGAAATACTAGAAAAGTCAAATCTAAGCCATAGGGAGAGAAAGCAGATCAACTGTTGCCTGGGGCCTGTGGCAGTTGGGAAATTGCCCAGGACAGGGCACAACAGAAATTTTGGGGGTGAATGAAAAACATTCCATAGCTTGATTGCAGAGGTGGTTACACAAGGGTATACAATTGTTAAAACTTAAATTGAATTCTTTAAACTGATGCATTTTATTGTTTATGAATTAAATCTAATGAAGTTGATTTAAAAACGTAAAAAGAATCTAACATATCCAAAGATGAAGTGTAGATTTTCTTGAAAACCTGCTGCTCTCAGTCTGTCTACCTCAATGTTTGGCAAATCTATTTCACCAGCTGCTTAGGCCATAAATATTGGAGTCTTTCTGGACTCTTCTCTTTCTCTCACATCTCACTTCCAATCCATTAGGAAATTCCATCCACTTTACTGTCAAAATATATCCTGAATATGATCATTTCTTGTCACTTCCACCACAACTACATTGGTCCAAGCTAACACCTTTTGTGCCTAGATTATCAAAGTAGCCTTCTGAGTGGTCTATTTTCTTCTGTTTTTGTCCCTTTCCCTTCTATGTCACGGTTTTTCTCAATGGTAGTGAGGTCTTTCATGGCACAATTCTGCTCACAGCTCCCCACTGGTAACTTTCTCATTTAGAGTAAGAGGCAACCTTCTAACGATGGCCAAGGGGAGAGGTCCCTCATCATCTATCCACTGCTACTTCTCTCACCTCATCTCCTCCACTCTCCCCATTGCTCCTGATAAACCAGCCACACTGAACCCCTCAAATACACCACAGACACCCCCCATGGTCTTTGCATTTGCTCCTCCCTGAACTTAGTGCTGCCCCATATATCTGCACGGTATTTTAGGCTCTCCTCAAATACCATCTTTCAGAGAAGGCTGCCCTGACCATTTCATATGAAATAGCTCCCTCAATAATCAATATACCCTTTCCTTGCTGTTTTTATTCTCAGCCCTTATAACTCCCAGGCGTATATTTACTTGTTCAATTGCTTTTTCTTTTTTCTCACACGGACTATAAGGTTGAAAATTTGTTTTGTTTCCTATTATATCTCTAGCACCTTGTAATGACACATTCAATAAATATTTATTGTTATTTTTATTTATATATAACATATAATTTATATATTTTTACATTTAATGTACTTTATACATAAGTATATATACGAATGGCTTTATTCTGGAGGCGTTATATGTAACACACAGATAAACATCTTGGATTTTTTCCCTTTTTGGTATGGAAGTTTTATTTTTTCTCCATCACAATTCTTCAATGCAATCATTCCATCTCCATTGTTTCTTTGAATGTCTTTACCACAGTCATTAAATGCATGGTAGGAGCATTGTCACGTTCCATTCCTGAGTCTAAGCACAAAGAAGCCATTGGGGCTTGTTTCCCACTGAGTCAATGTACTTTGCCACTGTGCTAGAAGTGGAACTCCAGGTAGTCATGAGTAATTGATTAAATTTGGCAGGAAATGTGAAACCTGTTTGTTATACTGGATGTAAATTCAAACTTTTCCTGGTTATTGCTTTAGGCTTGATTTCCAAACTGACCAACTGGCATGGACTCATGAGGTGAAATAGAAATCCCATCCTCTTTCACGGTCTTCCAACTTTGCTAAGAAGGGGCAGAAGAGGCAGAGAGTATGTCAAGTAATGACTGCTGTATATTTTATTAAAACTCTAGGGGGTTCATTTAAAAATGAAACTCCTAGTTCTTCTTCATCTGTGCTTTATAAAGTCTCAACTTAATTGAGTCATGTTCCTCAACTTCCTGATGTTTAATCCATCAGAGATCTCAAAGGCACATACAAAAACCCTACAAATTTGCTTGCTTTCTTGTTAATAATGAGGCTCTCTACCCCTTCTGAAGTGAAATAGACAAGGTCAGGGAAACATCACTCCCAATCTCTAGAGCTCCTAAAATCAAATTGATAACTATGATCTATATTTCTCATGAGGTTTTTGGGCATAAAGTAAAATGATATTGCCAGGGGACCCCCACTTTGACAGGAAAAGCATACCTGGAAGGAAAAATAACTCTCAGAAAATAGCCAATGCACATTCTGCCTCATGCATAGGACTCAGGGATGCACTGGTGATAAATTTCTTTGATGGTGGAGAACACTTCTACCAGAATGTTCTTTATGATCTCTGGTCACAGTGTTCTGGTACTTGCTAGATAGGTAAAAGATTTCCATTTTAACTCCTGTCCAAAGATCAGTTCTTTGAAACTTGAATCTTACTGTTAAGTTGAGGAGGAAGACTTGCGTCTTAGAAAGAACTTTGGAGATAGTCTTTTTCCTTCTGTACATTTAAAAAATCTATGGTCTGATTCCTTAAGGCAATTGGTCAAGTTTGCTGTACATATTAATTGAGATAATACTTTAATTTAGAATCTGTTGGTATTTTAGTTTTAAAAACTGTCTCCCAGTGTAGGTATAATTAAATTCCACATCACCTCAAGTTTATTCTGGCCCAAGGGAAGAAAGTTACATGGGATTTTCATTAACACATTAATTAGCTTTTTGGTGGATTAATTTTGTTAATAGAACAAAGATGTGTTTGTTCATTGTGTTCACTACAAACTGCATGCTCTTTTGAAGTGCCCTCAACTGCTTGGTGGTTGCATTTTCTTATTTGTTCAATCTGCCATTTCAGTCTCGAAGAATTGATAGAATGTTTTCATATCAAATAGAAAACAATGCTTTGCAGACAAAGGTTGCCTTTTAACATTGAAGTGTCCCTTAGCTTGAACAGCTAAAAAAATGTTCAAATAGTTTATATTATCATCTAACCATGAGTTTTAATTTTATTTGCATTTATATCAATAGGCATTTTAATTTGATCTATTAAAATTCCATTATAAAGAAGTTTGTGGTTACATAGCCTCTACCATAGTTTTGAAAATAATTTTTGAAGCATCTAATTTGCAAATAAGGAAAAGTTTAATATAATAGATTTAACCTTGAAGACGGGTAATATTGTCTATTCTAACACCAGCAATATATGAAAGGATTTCATTGTATTTACTTTTTATCATGTTTCCAGTGGTTTATTGTAAAAGAAAATAAAATTTCAGAACCCTATAAATTTACTATGCCAAGGGGAAGTTAAGCTCTGGAGACCGAGTCATATAGCATGGTTTCTATGTGGAACTTCTTCGCCATTGTTCTTGTTCTGTAAATAACTGGGAGAGACCAGAGACCAGAACTCTCCCTTTCCAATTGCTGATCTTTGCTACAGATTAACTGCTTCCTTTATTGTCCTGTACTAACGGACCAGATAGTGCCCAAGACTCCGTAACGGTGACGTCTTTATTTTCTTTCTTTCCCAAAGAAAAAGACCACTTTGTGCAATCAGATCATTGTAACTATGCATTAAGACTTACATAGAAAGATATTGAAATTCTGTTAAATTTCCTTAAGCTTTGTCTATATAAGTGATTCTGAATTTGTATACTTTGGAACACACTGACTTCCATTCTTTGGAATCTGTGGTTTATGCATGGCTCATCTTCAAACTTTGTGCTTGAATAAACTCTCTTTAAAATAGACTCTAATCCTTTTGAGTATTTTAGGTTGACATTATCAATAAATGATTGTTATCTAAAATAATTTAATTTTAACCTGGTGTTTGATCCTGAACTTTTGGGACAATCTGACTTTGTTTGGAATAATTACTCCTTCAACTTCCAAGATATGAGACCTCATTTATAAAATGTGGATAGCCTTCTGAAGATTTAATTAGATGTAAATGAAAATGCATAGGACGCAGGTAATACAGTATCTGGTATATCATGTAGTCCCCTTGCTAATGATGCTTGCTGCACTTGTCTCCTTTCTTTTCCTAATTCCTGCCTTTAGGCTTTGCCCTGAATGTCCTCTCTGCGCCACATTTTTACATGGCTGGCTCCTTTTCAACATTCGGGTCTCACATTATGATGTAATTAACCACCCAATCTAAAGTAATCCCTGTCCCTAATTAGTCACAATATACCACATCACCCCATTTCATAGTCCTCTTACCCTTATCACTAGATACAATTAACTTGTCTGTCTGTTTACTTGTCTTTTATGTCTTATCTTTATGGAAGTGAAGATCTGAAAGAGTAGGGACATTGCATGTTTCATTGCCTCTCCAGAGACTAGAAGCAGGTCTCACACACAGCAGGCATCAGATGAATGAATGAATGGTTGTTCTCTCCGCTTTCCTTTAGCTGAGTCCATTGGCATTCCAGAAAGAAGGCAGAATCATCTCTTTAGTATGGCATTTACCCAGTGCATGGATAAGTTGCTAGAAATTAGTAAACAGATAACTTAAAGCAAGAAAGTGCTACTCTATATTATTATGCTGGTAAGAAGTAAAAATATACCTGAGGTAAAGATTTCTTTCATTCATTCACTCAACAAATGTTTTTGAATACCTATTATGTGCTAAGAACCATGCTAGCTGCTGAAGTTAAAATGCATAAGAAGAGAGAATTCATGTATTTTAAAAAGCACCTCAGCTAATTGGCAGAGTAAACCATATTATGTGTTTAATATGTTGCCTTTAAGCCAACTGTGCCCTTAATGCTTGTAAAATGCTAAAATGCTATCTAAGTCCAGTGCTAAGGGATTCTATGGAAGGAAGCCTAAGGCAAAGAAATTTAACCGTTGTGATATCTGACCTGGGACTTAAAGATTAAGTAGAGGTTTTCAGGACAGAGAAAGGAGAAAGGGCATTCAGGGAAAGCGACTAGAATGAGCAAAGGCCCAGAAGGGTCCTGGTGGTGGTGTGTGCTGGGGGCAGCAGGGATGGGAGGGAGAAGTCAACCAATAACCTTCAAGGCTGCACAGGCACATCAGGGAGTAGCAGGACCAAAAAGGTAAATTGAAACCTGGTTTTTGTTATGGCAGCCTTGGCAAACTCTTTTATTAAGGCAGAGTAACCACTTGAAGAACCATAAATATATTGCCTAGGACTTTAGCCTTTAAACTGTAGGCAATGGTGAATGTGAACTTGATCAGATCTGCATTTTAGAAAGGTTGTCTTTATGGTTGTATAGAAGAGGGGAATGTTGTGTAGAAGAGAGGAAAGAGACAGGAAACATTGAGAAATTAAAGCAGGACTCCAGGCAATAAATCAAGAAGCCTGTACCAAGGCAGTTCAGTAATAAGAGTCAAAAAATGGATTTGAGCGAAATTCACTGGGGTAGCATTGCCAAACCAAAGATGATTCTAGAAATGGCTAAATATATTCACAAATATTAGAAATGCAAAGAGAAAACAGAGACTTCATTTTTGGGGGGTGTTGAAGTTGAGGTGCTTGCAAGATATCCAGGCTGATAGATCTACTGGATAATTTAATATTTGAGTAAATGTTTGTTAAAGTGATGATTACTATTTGAGTGGTCAGAAGGACAGAATAAAGCAGTGAATCTGTTGTGAATTCTTGTTTTGTTTGGAGATATAAAAGAAGAAAGAAGTAGGAAACATCATCAACATGCTCCTGGATATTTGTGTTCCTACAACTTCATTTACCAAGAAACACAACCAGATACCAAGATAACTAGATTAGGCTATTACTTAAGAGGCTTATTTTTCTTACAGGGAAGCAGGGGTCTGACTCCGCTTTTGACCTTGATGATAACAATCATTTGATAATAATAATAATCATTTCTTAACTGCTTACTATGGCCAGGCACTGCAATGAGCTCTTTCATGAATAAAAACATTTAATTCTCATTCTACAAGAAGGTGCTACTATTATTACCTATATTTTATAGAAGAGGAAACAAAGGCACAGAATTTGCTTAAGTATTCAGGTTAAGGGACTTTTTTACTTGTTGCAGAAACAAACACAGTTACACCCACTTTACTTATACCTTCTACCTTCCTTACAAAGCAGATAGTGTGAACCCTTGTTTGAAACAATTACTTAAATATGTGTGTGTGAGGGCGGAGGATTTGCAAATCAAATCACATAGTTCAGCTAAATATAGCCTTTGTCAGGAGAAATAACTTGTAAGCAAATACAAACTAAGGATTGGAATCCACTGTGGACCACAACATGGAAATAATGTCTACTGTTCTCAGAGATTTTCAGACTTTAACCATTGTATGTCAATCTAGACTGACTCAGTAACACATAACCCTTGAAAGAAATCACCACTACAGAGAAAAAAAGGATGTGCCCTTCTTTTATAATGTGTTTTTTAAAAATGAAAAAACAGTGTAAACTAATCTAGCCTCAATGACTTTGAGATACAACCTCAAAGAGTTTAGTGTTTTGTAAAGGACCAAACCACACTTACCTACAATTAAAAAGCAATTGACATTATTTTTCTGGTCAAGGATAGTGTTATTTATATTACTGTCTGTGTAGATAAGCATATATAAAATATCCAATTTGCATCCCACTTACTTTTATACTTAGCATCTCTGGGTAGTGGTAAATACCCATTTTGTAAATCATATTACTCTTTGCAATCATGCTTTTTACTTCAGAATCACAGCATCTTATCTAAAGTATAACATTTTGTCAGGGAAACACATAATACTCTGATAATCAATATTTTCACAAAACTCTGGCAATCAATATTTTCCCGATTGAAAATAATTGTTTTTAGTTTAGGCAGAAGAAAGTGTCATGGATCTGGCAACTGAAGAATCATGAGGTTCATAAATTTGGAGAGGAGAACTTTATTTCTCTTAAGGGTTGCAGCCTGTAGGCTGGCCATTTTGCAGGCAGGGAAGCATAGCCTTGGGCAGATACTGAGAGGAAGTACTTCATGGGAAGGGTAAAGAGAACAGAAATTTATGCTAAGTGGGGTAGTGGCTGAATATGCATATTTAATAAGCTGTAGGAGGAGTCATGAATATTTATGAAAGCAGAAACGTGCAATTGAGCATCATGCCACTTCATGGGTTGTATGTTCAAAAAATGGTGGCGTTAGCATGATCTGAGGGTGGAGCTTTTGTCCCTCTGACTCAAAAGGTGAAGCAGAGAACACAAAGGCCCACTGTGTGCAGCCTCCGTAGACTGTTCAAAACCACTCCATGGTCAGTGGTCTCTTATTAGACAGGAATGCTGGTCAGTTGTTGTCCTGAAACCACGAACGGGAGGGGTAGTCACAAGGATGGTTGAAATCAGTGGTGGAGCAAGTCTTTCCAAAGGACTAGTTTCTGTTTAACCCTTAGGGAAGAAAGTCATTGGGTGGTTAGCGAGGGAGGGGATATAATAAGGCGTGTCTGACCTCCCATCCTGTCATGGCTGGGAACTCAGTTTTAAGAATTTTCTGGGATCCACTTGACCGAGAAGGAAACTATTCAGACAGTTGGGGGGCTTAAGATTTTATTTTTACTTGTGAGGTCACATGTCATACTGGCTACCCTTGCTGGGTTAGTTTGCATACATTTGTGTGTATTCTCATTAAACTACTTTAACCATGTAGCCAATAATTACAGCAGACCAACAAACACAGCATGAACTTTTAAATTCAAATGTGTAGGGGGGGTGCTTTCTACTTATCTATAGTATTCTAAAGCTTTGTATTATTTCTTCAGGAAATATTTGTTGAGCCCTCACTAGGAACAGGGGACAATGAAAAGTTATGGGTACTCAATAGCAAATAAAGGATCTTCCTTTATCTCATGGATTTATATTTTAGTGGGGTACTAAGCAAACAAATAAGAAAATAAAAATATATTTAAAAAATGGCCAGTTTTAATAACCTCTGTGAAGCAAAGACAAAGAGTGTAGGATTGGATTTTATGCTCTATGAAGGCTTTTGCACTGAAAAGTAATAAGATACAATTTAGATCCTAATAAAGCCTCTCGCTTGTTCTCCACTGTGGTGTGAATAATTTAGAGGGAAAAGAATGGAGGAAGGCCTTAGTCACAAAGTTGTGTAGTGATTTGGGCACATACTTGCATTCAGTAGGTACTGAGAGGATGGGAAGAAGTGTGCAGATTTCTCTGGGACACAGAATTATCATAGCTTGATAATTAGATGTGTTGGCCAGGAGACAAGAGACAGAGAGACATCAGGATAACTCCTGGGGGTCTGGCTTGAATATCCAAGTGGGTGGGTGAGCCATTTATTGAGGTAAGAGATTAAAGGGCATACTTTGATTGCACTGGACATGCCAGGCTTCAGATCGCTGTGATAGGTAATGTCTAGCAGGCAGTTGAATATGTGAACATGAAGTTCCCAGGAAAAGTCATAGTGTGAGGTACAGAGTAGGATTCATCAGTACGTTCCTGGGAACTGATGAACTCACCAAGGAAGACGAATAGAGAAACAGGCCAAAGAGTAAGGCAAAAACTAGCTTGGAAGGATGTTTTGAAAGAAGAAGTGGAGGATGTCATATAGGGCTGCTGAGAGATGAGTGAGATGAAGACAGAGGGATCATTGAACCTGGCTTTATTAAGGTTTTATAAAGTGGTAAAGAGCTCCAATCCTGGAGCCCAGCTGCCTGGGATTGAATGCTAGCTTCAACCTTAGGAACAAAACAAGTAGGCCTCCATGTGCCTCTGATTCTCCATTTGAAATGTGGGTAACAGTAGTTCTTACCTCAGTGGGCGTTTTTCAAGGATTTAATGATGTAGTACACATAAAACTCTCAGAAGCGTACTTGACACATTTCATTCAACAAATATTCATTGAGCATCCCCTATGTGGCAGACACACTGCTAGGTGCTGGGATATAGACATGAAAAAAGTCTCTGTCCATGTGGACAGAGACAGAAGCAGACAAAAAACAATGAGAAAATAATAAGCATCATGGAGGAAAATAAACATGGGAAAGGGGATGAGGAGAGCACAGTGGGTGAATCATTTTAAATACCGTAGTCAGGGTGGTGAGGGGTGAAACCTGCAGACATCTGGGGTGAAGAGCAGCCCCGCTGAGGGAAGAGGCAGGAATTCCAGTATGTTCAGAGGATGCTTCCCATTGGGAGCTGGAATTTAACTCCCCTTCTCTGAACCTCAGTGACCTGCTTGACCAATAGGATGCCACAGAGTAATGTTCTTAGATTTTGCAACCTTGCTCATCAAAAGCTTTGTAGCTTCCATTCAGGCAACTTGGAATGTTTGCAAGTCAACTGCCATGTAAAAAGTCTGACTATCCTGAGATGGCCAGGACTATGATGAGGAAGCCCAATCTGGCCATATGAAGAAGCCACATTGGGTTGGGGGAGGGGTAAGGAGAAGGGTATAGAAGGAAAGGGCCAGGGACAGGGAGAGAGATGCCCCACCAACCACTAGCTGTCCCTGCCATCCCAGCCCAGGCACCAGATGTATGAGCAAAGAAGCCTTCAGGTGAATTTAGCCATAGTCATGGTTTGCCTACAACTTTATGAAGCATGTTAAACAAGAACTGCCTGGCTGAGCCCATTACCCCCCAAATTGCAAAAGAAAACAATAAATTGTTGTTTTGAGCTACAAGAAAACCAAGGACAGGGAGGCCTTTCCACTGGAGTGATCTAGGTCAGAGGTGAGGAAATATGATCAAAGTCATATGTTTTGCTATGGCCATTATTTGTTTCAGCAATAGAAAGAACTATAATTGACCAGATTCAGTGAGGGACGGAGTGTGTAAGCAGATGGAAGCAGATGAGAAAGAGGAGAAAATTCAGCTATGAAGGACATCAGTGAAATGGAGTGGGGCTCATCACCCTATTATTACCTTTTAATTTCTTATCAGCAACCGAGAGGAGAGGAGGGCAGAGATGAGGAGGATTTGAAGACAGAGATCAGAGATAAGGAAGGTTTTTGTTTTTGTTTTTTTGTTTCTTAATGGGAGACGCTAGGACATGTTCCTATGCTGATGAAATAAACTGGTAGAAGGGGAAAGGCTTATGGCTTGCGATGAGAGGGAAAGGGTAGATAAGGAAGGAACAGTGTCCTTGCGAAGGTGACAGGGAATGGAATCCAGGCACACAAAGAGGGGTTGGGCTTTCACAAGGGACAGGATCAGAAGGAAGAGATCTGGGAGTCCTGCAGGGAGGGAGTCTGAAGGTGAAATGATGGAAAGAGTGGGAAGCTTATCCCAGGGGGCATCTATGGGTGATGTGTGAGGTGTTCTCGGCAGTTGACAGTGAGGGGAGGATGAGAAGGATTTGAAGAGAGAGAGAGTGAAGGTCTGAAATTCTTTTCTTGGAAGGTGTGAGACAACATGCTATAGAAACATGGAAGAAATTTCATCGTCTTATTGATTACGCATTTGAGGTTTCAGATCATGAGTTTAAAATAAAATAAGTCAATATGGTTTTCTCTAACTTCTTTGACCCTCCCCTCCCCAAGCTAGTTTTTACCCATAGTTATTCATGCCTAACTCTGAAAGAAATCATGGAGGGGAAGAATTTATCCAGTGGAAAAAAATAAAGCAAAAACAAAACAAAAACTCAAAATAGATAAAAAGCAAAAACTCTTTTGTTTATTTTGTTTTCATAGAACATGCTATGCATATCACTTATGCTCACCTTCCGTGAGCATTAATTACAAGTAACCTTAATATTAATATTTAATCAGCATCAGCCTCTGCTATCTTTGGGTAACCTGAGGAATATTACCATATGCCTTGTAAAGATGATGACATTCTCCTTTTTTTAAAAAAAGAGCACAAGAAAAACTACAATATAGCTGTTTCCTGGCATTCTAGCAATGAGAACTCTTGATCAACTGATACATGCACCTACCTGTTGGTAGCACAATGAAAATGGAGACATTTAACATCAACTGTGGAGCTTTGAGAGCTTTGGCAGAGCAGTTAGAGAAAATGCACAGTACTCCAAGGTGGTTTGTTAGAACCGGTTTCCCTCCATCCCAGGAACAGAGAGGCAGAGTCACTGAGGCTGCAAAAGGCAAAGGAGTTTATTGGCTAGCTCGAGCTAGGGTTCAACTCCCAGAGCACCAATGCAGTGGCCTCTCCACGAACCAGGACCCCACCCTGGGGTAAAAATTAGGCTTTTATACTTTTCAGTAGGTTACATACGCTGGCCACACCATCCCCCCCCCCTTAGTTCATTTGCTCCTTCAAGAGTGGCTGATCGTGTTGGCTCCTGATTGGTTGGCTCCAAGGTCGTGTTGGCTTCTAATTGGTTGGTTCCAAGTCTCGGGACCTTTTAGTTGTTAGCGACATTTTGGGGAAGGGGAGGACCCGCCTGGGGGAAACCAAAACTTAGGCCTATTCCAGGAGGTCCAGCCTGTCATGGTGTCACTCCTGCTCTTTTTCCTGTTTTACAGGTTTAGTTCTTACTTTGTCACATATATGTAGAAGAAATGCTTATTAATTCTTAGATTAATCAGCACATCCAGTTTCTACACAATTCCATATAGCAAAGAGTTTGCAGCATTTTGCTGACATTTTCAAAGGAGATACTGGCAGATCACATCAGGATGGGAAAAGCCCAGAATACGGTGAGACTGTTTCTCTTGGCTGAAAAGAGAAAGGGCATCAAACTCATAAATTAGTAACAATTATGCTTTTGTACTACGCCACTAGACTCCATTAGATTATATCTTTGTTGCTTTCTTACAGACTCATTCCTTACTGCTAGCAAATTTATCAAACATATAACCCAGACTTACAAACGAAGAAATTTGTTTTATTTCACTGCTCTTCTCAAGGGGATTTTTTTTTAATGCCACATGGAACAAATCCAAGTGAGTACCACAAATTGACCCACAGGGAGATTTGGGCATAGTTCAGAACTGAGGAGCAAGAATAAAGATGCAAAATAGGTCTACACTTCACTTAATGATTCAAAATAAGCTTTTACAATTGACTTCCCTCAGTATCCCAAACATAATCCTATTATTCCTGTCATTGCACTTTCTTTGCAAAGTCCATGAAATTTCTGTATTCTTACTCCAAGATTCAGTAAACTTAAAGTTTAGAATTATAAGAAAAACAGAATTAAATATAGTATGTACTCTCAAGCTTCATTTTTTTTAATTATTTCAGAATATTATGGGGGTACACCTGTTTTGGTCACATAATTTGCTTTTGTACAGTTTGAGTCAAAGTTATAAGTGTGCCCTTCACCAAGATAGTGTGCATTGTACCCCTTAGGTGTGAATTTACCCATTGCCTCCCTGCCCCCGATTTCTGTTAAGCTTCATTTTTAAGGCTGGCTATTTGTGATGTCGTTGGATGAACAGGGAGGGTACAGAGGAGCTAGGATGGAGCCTGGAACAACAGAACTGGACCAGAAGTAGGGATGACGTGAAACCCAGCATCCTAAGGGTATGGCTAGTTTATCTGTGATTGGAGCACACTCTGCTCTCTCACCAGGAGTTTGGAGTCCGGTGGAGATTCCAGGCTGTCCTCAATACAGTAGTCCCTCAGAACCCTCGAGGGATACATTCCAAGATCCTCAGCAGATGCCTGAAACCTCAGAAAGTACCAAATCCAACTGTTGTCAATAAGAACATGTTTTTGTTCATGTCTTCTACTCACCAATTTAATGCATTTTCCCTCTTAGCTATGCACTTATCATGCACTGTGGCCATAACTTTTGCAGTATGAGGAGCGACAGCAAAACTAGCACTAATTACTTTTTCTTTTTCTTTTGTTGAGGGATGAGTTAAACCAGATTTATTTGTTTATTTTGAGTATAAATATCTTTTATGTTTGAGTATAACATAAAAGAATTAAAAGTCAGGAAAGGGAATTTGACTCCTGAGTATCAGACACACTTGCTTTCTATACCCTGTATCTTTTAGCTCTTCCCCCTCCTGCTGCCCTGTTACCAGGCCTGTTCCCCATATCCTTTCACACCAGTGAGATCTCCATCACCTGTCTTCTTAGCTGAATCCCTCAAAAGACCAAAACACTCAAAAGACATCATAATTACCCTGGAGGAGATATTCCTGCTTTATAAAATGAAATATTTAACACCAAAGTCTGAATAGCTGCATTTGAATTACTCTACTGGGTCATAATTTCTCCAAGGATAGGTAGGTGCTTGACTCACATGCAGGATTCACCTTGAGCCACTCCCAAGGATGGATTTGAGTTTCTACTCTGGGTTGCAGTCTTCATCCTCATTATATGTATACAGTCATATCACCTGACAAATAATAATAGTTTTGCTCCCACTTTCTGGCAGTTGCATTCCTTCTTTTTTAACACCACTGATTAGAACTTTTCTTTACTTTTTTAAAATTTGTGCTTTTAATTAACAAATAATAATTACATAAATTCATGGGGGACATGGTGATGTTTCAAACATATAATGTATAGTGATCAGATCAGAATAATAGCGTATCCATCATCTCAAAAAATTATCATTTCTTTGCATTGAGAATGCTCTACTTATTTGAAACTATATATTTTCATTAATTATAGTCATTCTATTGTGGTATAGAACACTGAAATTTAATTTTCCGATCTAGATGTAATTTTGTATCCTTTAACAAATCTCTCCCTATCCTTCCCTTCACCCTACCCATCTCAGCCTCCAGTAGCCTCTGTTCTACTTTTTACTTCTGTGGGATCAGATTTTTTGACTTCTGAGAACATGCAGTGTTTAACTTTCTGTTCCTGGCTTATTTCACTTAATATAATGTCTTCCAGTTCCATCTATGATGCTGTGAATGATGGTATTTCATTAATTTTTATGGTTAAGTAGTATTCTATGATGTACATATACCACATTTTCTTTATCCATTCATCTGTTGTTAGATACCTAGCTTGATTCAATATCTTGGCTACTGTGAACAGTGTGCCAATAAACATGGGGGTGCAGATGTCTCTTTGATATAATGATTTCCAAATGCTGGGATTGCTAGGTAATATGGCAGTTCTATTTGCAGTTTTTTTTCCATACTGTTCTCCATAGTGATTGTACTAGTTTACATTCTCTCCAACAATGTGTTAGAGTTGCCTTTTCTCTGCAGCTTCACCAACATTTATTATTTTTTGTCTTTTTTGACAATAGACAGCCTAACTGGGGTGAGATGATACCTCACTGTGGTTTTGATTTGCATTTCCCTGATGATGAGTGATGGTGAGCATTTTAAAATATACTTGGTTGTCATTTGTATGTGTTCTTTTGAGAAATATCTGTTCAGATTGCTTGCCTAGTTTTAAATAAGATTATTTATTTATTTATTGTTGAGATGTTTGAGTGTCTTGTATATTCTGGATATAAATCCCCTATTAGATGAGTAGTTTGCAAATATTTTCTCTTAGTCTGTAGGTTGCCTTTTCACTCTATTGATTGTTTCCTTTGCTGTATAGAAGATTTGTAGTTTAAGGTAGTCCCATTTATTTGTTTTTGCTTTTGTTGCCTGTGCTTTTGAAGTCTTATTCACTAAAATCGTTTTCAAGACCAAAGTCCTGAAGAATTTACCCTATGTTTTCTTCTAGTAGTTTTACTATTTCATGTCTTACATTTAGGTTTTTGATCCTTTTTAAATTGAATTTTTTTGTAGGGTGAGAGGTGGGGATTTAGCTTCATTTTTCTGCATACAGATATCCAGTTTTCCCAGCACCATTCATTGAAGAGACTGTCCTTTCCCAAATGACTGTTCTTGGTACCTTTGTGAAAAATCAGTAAATCATTGGCTGTAGATATGTGGACTAATTTCTGGGTTCTCTATTCTGTTCCATCGATCTATGTGTCTGTTTTTACACCAGTACCATGCTGTTTTGGTTACTGCAGATTTATAGCATATTTTGATGTCTGGTGGTGCAATATCTCCAGCTTTGTTCTTTTTGCTCAGGATTGCCTTGGCTATTTGGAGTCTTTTCTGGTTCCATACAAATTTTAGGATTTCTTCTCTATTTCTGTTAGGATTGCCATTGGTATTTTGATATAAATTGCATTGAATCTGTAGATTGCTTTGGGTAGTATTGTCATTTTAACAATATTAATTCTTCTGACCCAGGAGTATGAGCTGTCTTTCAATTTGTTTGTGTCCTCTTCAATTTCTTTCATCAGTGCCTTGAAGTTTTCCATATAGAGATCTTTTATCTTCTTTTTAATACTTATTCCTGTTTTATTTTTTATAGTTATTGTAAATGGGATTGCCTTTTAAATTTATTTTTCAGCAAATTCATTATTCATGTATAGAAACACTACTGAGTTTATATATTAATTGCATATCTTACAACTTTACTGAATTTGTTTATCAGTTCTAAGAGTCTTTTGGTAGAGTCTTCAGGTTTTGCTATATATAAGATTATGTCATCTGCAAACAGGGACATTTGACTTCCTTCATTCCAATTTGAATGTCTTTTATTTCTTTCTCTTGTCTATTTTCTCTAGCTAGAACTTTTAGTACCATTGAATAAGAGTGGTGAGAGTAGGCAGCCTTGTCTTATTCCCATTCTTAGTGGAAAACTTTTCAGCATTTTCCCATTCAGTAAGATGTTAACTGTGGGTTTGTCATATATGGCCTTTATTATGTTGGGGTACTTTCCTTTTATACCTAATTTATTAAGAGTTTTTACCATGAAAGGATGTTGAATTTTATCAAAAGCTTTTTCTGCATTTTTTGAGATGATCATATAGTTTTTGTCAATTCTATTGATGTAATATATGACTTTTATTGATTTGCATATGTTGAACCATACTTGCATTTCTGGGATAAATCCCACTGGATCATAGTATATTATCTTTTTAATGTATTGTTGGATTTGGTTTGCTAGTATTTTGCTGAAATTTTTTGCATCTATGTTCATCAGGGATACTGGTCTGTAGTTTTCTTCTTGTGTTTGTGTCTCTGTCTAGCTTTAGAATCAGGATTATGTTGACCTCATAGAAATGAAATAGGAAGAATTCCCTCTGCTTCAATTTTTTGGACTAGTTTGAGAAGAATTGGTATTATTTCTTCTTTAAGGGTTCAGGAGAATTCAGCAGCGAAGCCACCCAGTCCTGAACTTTTCTTTATTGGAAGACTTTTTATTACTGAGTCAATCTTCTTGTTTATTATTGGTTTCTTCAGGTTTTCTATTTATTCTTGGTTCAGTCTTGGTAGGTTGTATGTGTCCAGCAATTTATTCATTTTCTCTAGATTTTCAAATTTATTAACATACAGTTCTTCATAGTAGTCTCTAATGATTCTTTGTATTTCTGTGGTATTCATTGTGACATCTCCTTTTTCATTTCTTATCTTATTAATTTGGGTCTTCTCTCCTTTTTTTGTAATCTAGATAATGGTTTGTTAATTTTGTTTGTTTTTCTAAAAAATAAAATTTTTCTTTCAATGCTCTTTTGTGTTTTTTTAGTCTCCATTTCATTTATTTCTGCCATGACCATTATTTGTTTTCTTCTACTAATTTTGAGTTTGATTTGCTCTTGAATTTCTAGTTCCTTGAAGTGCAACATTAGAGTATTTATTTGAAATATTTCTAGTTTTTGATGTAAGTATTTGTTTCTATAAACTTGCCTCTTAATCTTGTTTTTGCTGTGTCCCATAGGTTTTTAATACGTTGTGTCCCTATTTTCATTTGTTTCAAGAAATTTTAGAATTTAATTCTTAATTTCTTCCTTCACCCATTGGTGATTCAGGAGTGTATTCTTTAATTTCCATTTAATTATATAGTTTCAAATGTGCCTGTTGTTATTGATGTCTAGTTTTATTTCATTGTGGTCAGATGAAATATTTGATATTATTTTAATTTTCTTAAAATTTTGAGACTTGTTTTGTGTCCTAACATATGGTTAAGCCTGGAGAATGTTCTTTGAGCTGATGAAAAGAGTGTGTATTCTGCAGCTGTAAGGTGAAATATTTTGTAAATGTCTGTTAAATCCATTTGGTATATGGTACAGTTAAAACCAATGTTTCCTTGTTGATTTTTTTGTCTAGATGGCCTATCCAATGCTAAGAGTAGGGTTTTGAAGTCCTTAACTATTTTTGTATTGGGATCTATTCTTACCTTTAGATAAAATAATATTTGCTTTATATATCTGGGTTCTCCGGTATTGGGTGAATATATATTTACAATTGTTATATTCTCTTGCTGAATTGATTCCTTCATTATTATATAATGTCCTTCTTTGTCCCTTTTTGCCACTTTTAACTTGAATTATTTTTTGTCTGATATAAGCATAGCTACTCCTGCTCACTTTTGGTTTTCATTTGCATGGAATGTCGTTTCCTATCCCTTCATTTTCAGTCTATGTGTGTCTTCACAGGTGAGTTAAGTTTCTTGTAGGCAGCATACAGTTGGTTTTTGTTCATCTTTTTTTTTAAAATCCATTTGATCAGTCTATATCTTTTAAATGAAGAATTTATTCCATTTATATTCAGGGTTATTATTAACTTGTGAGGATTTATTCCTGTGATTTTATTGATTGTTTTCTGCTTATTTTATATATTCTTTGTTTCTTACATTTTCTCTTATTGTTTATTTTTGTGGTTGGGTGATTTAATGTAGTGATAATGTTTGATTTCTTTCTCTTTCTTTTTTTTGTATCAGCTTTACCAATGAGTTTCATAGGTTTGCAAGTTTTCATGATGGTGGTTATTATCTTTTGATTTCCAGATGTAAGACTCTCTTCAGCACTTCATATAAGTCAAGCCTAGTGGTTATGAATTCCCTTAGTTTTTGGTTGTCTGTGAAAGATTTTATTTCTTCTTCATTTCTGACACATAGCTTTGCTGGGTAAAATATTCTTGGCTGACAGGTTTTTTTTTCCCCCCTTTCAGATCTTTGAATATATCATCACATTCTCTCCAAGCCTGCAAAGTTTCTGCCGAGAAATCTGCTGTTAGTCTAATGAGTATCCCTTATATGTGACTTCATGCTTTTCTCTTGTCTTTAGAATCATCTTTGACTTTTGATAATTTGTCTATAATGTGCCTCAGAGAGGACCTGTTTGGGTTGAATCTATTTGGGGTTTTTTGTGCTTCCTGAATGTGGATGTCCATCTATTTCCCAAGACTTGAGAAGTTTTCTGCTGTTATTTCACTAAATATGTTTTCTTCACCATTTGCCTCCTCTCATCCTTCTGGTATTCTCATAATGTGAAAAATTTTCCCCTTATGGGTGTTCCATAAATCATGTAGGTGTTCTTTCTTCTTTCTCTTTCTACTTTCTTCTTTCTCCTTTCCTTTTTCTCTCTTCTTCTTCTTCTTCTTCTTCTTCAGACAGAGTCTCACCCCATTGCCTTGATTAGAATGCAGTGACGTCATCATACCTCATTGCAGCCTCAAACTCCTGGGCTCAAGTGACCCTTCTGCCTCAGCCTCCCAAGTAGCTGGGACTACAGGTGCATACCATGATGCCCAGCTAATTTTTCTATTTTTAGTTGAGATGGGGTCTCTCTCTTGATCAGGCTGGTCTTAAACTCCTGAGCTCAAGTGATCCACCTGCCTCTGCCTCCCAGAGTGCTAGGATTACAGGTGTGAGCCACCACACCCAGCCCTTCTTTATTCTTTTTCTTCTCCTTCTTCTTTTCCTTCTTCTTTTTCCTCTTCCTCTTCCTCCTCCTCCTCTTCTTCCTCTTCTTCTTCCTGCCTGTTATTTCAAAAGACCTGTCTAAAGTACAGAAATTCCTTTATCTGCTTTGTCTAGTCTATTGTCAAAGCTCTTGATGGTATATTTTATTTCAATTATTGAATTCTTCAGCTCTAGGATTTCTATTTGATTCTTTTTTATAATATTTATGTTTTTGTTGAATTTTTCACTGAAATTATGAATTGTTTTCCTGATTTCATTGAATTGTCTAAGTTTACTTAAGATATTATGTTAAATTCTATTTCTGGAATTGCATATATTTTCTTATTGTTGGGGGTCTGTTACTGGAGAATTATTGTTTTCCATTGGAGGTGACATATTTTCTTGGTCTTTTGTATGTCCCTATATTGATTTCTAGACAGCTGGTGCAAAAATTGCTTCTTAGAATTTTATCGAGTATGTTTTGTAGGGAAAGACTTATGAATGGGTCTTGGGGTGTTGGTTTAGGGGGGTGCATTAGCCTTATTTGTAGGTAGATATGGTAGCATAGTCTCTGTAGTTTATTCAACTGTAATACATATTAGTGGGATTTATGAGTTTCTCAGTGACCTAGGCTGAGAGAATTTTTACCAATGGTGGTCCAACTTTGGCAGGGGAAGGCTTGCTGGGCTGTTTCTCAGGGTGGGGGCATGTGCACATACACAGTGGGTCAGCCAACTTGGGGTCTGGCTCACTGAGATTGGAGTTATAGAGCTTTTACTTTTGCCAGGAGCATGGACACATGGTTGCTTGGCTGGCCTGAGGTCCTGTCTACAGGAGGCAGCCAATGGTACTGTTCCTCCAGCCTGGGATATGAGTGCAAGGCTGCTTGAATGGCCTGGAGGTGTGCCCACCAGGGGCTTCCCACAGGGCTATTTCTCAAACTGGTATGCAGGTTCATGGCTGCATGCTTGGCCCAGGGGTGTTTGCCAGGGGAACCCAGAGAGCTGCTTCTCAGGCTTGAACAAAGTTGCAGTTTATTGCCCGGCCTGGGGTGTGTTTACCAGGGGCAGCCCACAGTGCTATTTCTTAGGTCCAGAATATGGGATCAGGGGGTGCTTGGCAGGCCTAGGGGCATTTCTGTGGGCTGTCTCATAGGCCTGGAACATAGGCACAGGGCTGCTCGATTGGCCTGAGGGCATAGCCACCAAAGGTGACCCACTGGGCTGTTTCCCAGGCCTGGGTCATGGGCACACATCTGCCTTGCCCATCTAGGGTGTCTGTTGGAGGTGGCCCACAGGGCTGTTTCTTAGGTCTGGGACATGGTCTCTTGGCTGCTTGGACAATCTGGGGGCGTGCTTCCAGGGGTGGCCTATGAGACTGTTTCTCATGCCCTTATTAGGGACACAGGACTGTTGGACAGAAAGGCCAGGGGTATGTCTGCTGGAGGCAGGGGTGTTGCAGGGCTGTTTTTTAACATTCTGAGCACAGGCACATAGCCACTCTGTTGGCCAAGGGATGTTTCACATGCTGGAAGGCTTAGAAACCTCTCCTACTTGGGGAGGGCTCACAGTGGGTTTGGCTGGCTCAAGGGCGGGTTCACACTGGGCAGGACTGCCACACTGTTCCTCTATCTGGAAGTGAGGTGGTAGAGGTTGGTTTCTCAGAGTGTGCAGCTAGGGTTGTTGCATTCAGCCACTGTGTGGGCTTAGCATAATGAACATGGAGTCCCAGTGCAGGAAAGGTATGGTGGCTACTGGTCCCCAGGGCAGGGTATCCTCCAGAGGCGGCTTGGTCGTAAGATGGCAACATGCTGCAACAACTTGGCTCACAGAGTGTGTCAGGACTACGAGGTGTACACCTTGTGTTGTTAATCTGGGGCAATGCAGCTGTGTGAATTCCCAGAAGTTCTGCAAACTGGGATCAGGGCTTGTGAGGACTGTCGGATTCTCCCGTTGTAAGAACTGTGGGTATCTGTACTGGCAATGAGGACTGGTGAGAGTTCTGTTCACATTTTCCCCACAACTGGAAGTCCCTCCTGACTCCAGGAAGATCTGATGGAGGTTGGGAGACTAGGGGCTTCAGAGGCCAGGTGCCTCCACACTGCCCTTTCCCACTGTGCTCCAGCACTCTCCTCTTGACAACACTCTAGTCAAACCTTATCTGTTTATTTATTGCCTTGGTCATTTCTTCTGGCAGAGATGACTGTCAGGCATCTCTAGTCAGCCATTTTGCTGATGTCACCCTACAGATTTCTTTTTCCTTCTTCACAATTTCATAGATAAGAGATTCATACTTAGCATAGATCTTAGCAATCTCAGCATATGATTTTTTTTTATTAAGTTAACACTCAAAGGAAGCACTTTATGGCTTCTCTTTGGAATTATCTGAATTTCCAGTGAGAAAAGAAAATTAGCTCAAGAGCAATCTGTGTGTCAGGCCCAGAGAGACAAGAATATGGGACTTTAGTCATACCCCTGGCAACCATGCCCGGGGGGCAATTGTTTAAAGGCATTTTGTTGCTGCCTAGTTGCCTCACCATTGTCTTCCTGGAATTTGTGATATAAAGAAAAATATATAGCCAATTAATAGCTTATGTTTTTTTTAATATAAATTCTTATTACACAACTTAGGAACTTCCTCTTATTTTCCTTTAAAAATCCACTTGTAACTGCTGCTAATGGGAGTGTATATTCAGGGCAACTTGAACTTATGCTCCTGGTTTACACTCTTCAAGCTTGGACCAAATTATCTCCCCACTTAAATTAACTTTCCCTCAGCTTCTTCTTAAGTCAATACCAGCATCACTACTCTTGCACTTTGGGGCCATTATTAAGTACAGTAGGGTTACCTGAACATAAGCACTTCAATTCCTGAAGGACAATCTGATAACCAAGCCAGCTACTAAGTGACTAAGGGGTAGGTAGTGTCTATGGGATGGATACTGGAAAAAGGGATGATTCATGTTGTGGGAGGGACAGAGCAGGACAGTGCAAGATTTCATCATGCCACTCAGAGCAGTGCTCAATTTAAAACTTACAAATTGTTTATTTCTGAAATTTTCCATTTAATATTTTTGGACTGTAGTTGACTGCAGGTAACTGAAATTTTGGAAAGCAAAACTGTGAGTAAGGAGGAACTACTGCATTTGGCTGTCAGGTTATTTGAACAATCCTTTCATGGGTACACAGAATAATCAAACCATCAGAGAAAGGAAGACTGGCAAGGAAAAGTGAGACAGTAGCTTTTGTCACTGTGAGTGAGAGTAGGTGTTGAAACAAGGACTCCAGGTTAGAAAAACTGAAGAGTAGGAATCACAGTGGAAGACAAATCTACGGACTGGTCAAGATGGGTAGTGAGGAAGATTGAAACTCAGGAACCACGTGGACCCTCCAGGTTAGCTTTGTCAGCCCCAGGTCCTTATCAGATTGGCATTGAAGGAAACATGAGGAGCAAAGCAGGGGCCCAGAAAATTTCTAGATTATTATGTCACTCCCATATCAAATCACAAAGATTATAAGAGTGAACAGAAAACAATCCCCTTTCTAAGTTTTATCAATGTATTTATTGCTATGGTTTACTTTGGTAGAGAGATACTAATATATATTAAGAACCTATTATGATCCAGAAACCTTAAATAGCACAATTTCTCTAAATCCCAGGTTCCTTGGTATCCATGAGATATTGATTCTGGGATACCCTTTGGATATGATAATCTGCAAATGCTCAAGTCCCTTATATAAAATGATGTAGTATTTTCATACCTACACATATCCTCCCATACTTTAAATAATCTCTAGATTGCGTATAATACCTAATATAATGGCTACACATCACTTGATTCACATGGATTCAATGTAGTACTTCGTGTGGAGCAAATTCAAGTTTTGCTTTTTGGAACTTTGTGGAATTCCCCCCTTCCCACTGAATATTTTCAATCTGAGATTGGCTGAATCCACAAATGGGGAACCCATGAATACAGAGGGCTGAGTGTATGCTACTTTTGTTTTATAGAAGAAGAAACTGAAGTTCATAGAGGCTAAAGGAATTGCCTTAGGTAACCAAGTTAAATTGTACAGCCAGGATTCAGAACCATAGCAAATGGCTGTGATTTTTCCACCACACCATGTAGACACTTTTATTTGATAGCTTTTGCTGATCTAATTTTTTCATGCATCCAGGGTGCTTATTAGTGCAGTTCATTTAATTTGTAAGAATTACTTTTCTACTGTTTTGATATACTGTGGACTGCAATAACAGCTAGGACGTCCTTCAGACAGAAGTATCCTCTTGTGCTTTCAGCCTCATGGAACCAGTACCCGAGCCTCCTGGCTTGAGACCCAGGGGTTGACTCTGAGCCACACTTCAGAGCGGGTGATAAATTGCTCACAGCTGTCTGAGGTTAAAGCACTCATCCCTGAGAACTGACACGTTCTCATTCCTTTTTAAAGAGGCAAGTGCACTTCCTTTTCTTCTGCACTTCTGATGATTGTTCTGTTTTGAAATGGTCCCTGCACTTGCTGCTTTATCTCACTAGTATCTTCACTCTTGTGCTCCTCTCAGACTAAACTTCCATTTTTAACCATGACAGAGTACCTTCTCATTCCTTATAAAGCTTTTCTGATGACACAAAAGAAGAGGTATCATTATGTCTTTGTTCAATAGAGATATGCTACTTAGAAATGCTTCTTGATTATTGTATTTAATTGGAATGGGTGGCCTATTAGCACCAATGGCGGAAGAAAATGACTTCTGCATTCAACATGAAAACGTATCGTGAACTGCTTAATGTAGATGACTTATCTAATGATTGAGGTTAACTGATGTCAGTGTTTTTCAGAGTTTTGATATCAAGAATTAAAAAGAAAGCCACTATATATGGAAATATATTTAGTAAATAGAAGAGAGTTGCAAAGGTCACCATCTCTAATAAACAAATATATAGGATTCTAATTTTATCCTCACCCAAGTGCTTACAACAACCTTGAAATGGCATTGATGCAGATATCAACTTACTAAAATAATAGTAAAAGCTTATTAAATAAAAATTCCTTGTTTGTGACATTATATCTTTACTTCCTCAAAAACATTTCTGCAATAGGAGCTCAAATTTCACTTTTCTTGAAGGTAGTTATTATAAAATATCTAGTTTCTAATTTATGCATGTTGTATAAAGACCACTAAAACACAACAATTTTTTTTTATTTCAGCATATCATAATATAATACAAAAGTTTAGGTTATGTATATTTCCCATGCCCTCCACACCCCCCAGTCAGAGCTTCAAGCGTGTCCATTCCCCAGACAGTGCACATCACACTGATTATGTAGGTATACACCCATCCCCTCCCCCACCACATCTGCCTGACACCCAATTAGTGTTATTCCCAAATGTGCGAAGACACAACAATTTTTAATTTTTCTGATCCACAACTGGGTACTGTTTTAGGAAGTAATTGTCAAGAAGTTACATGACAATAATTGAACTGTTCCACGTAACACTGTGAATTTTCAAACTATTCAACAACTTGTCTTAAATAAGTGCTAAAAAATAAATACATTGTCTGAACCACATCATGCATTTACATCCCTTTTTTTCTGTGAACATGCTTTTAAGAGGCCGAGGATTCTATAGAAATAAAATTTAAAAAATTTTAGCAGGTTATGATAGTTGTAACTGTGCTAGTATAGTATAATTCTAGGCAAAATAGCTTGCACCTATGAAGAGATCACACTAACACTATATAATGAAAATAAATGCCAGCTACTTATGAAATTTAAAATTTTCTAGTGGCCACATTAAAAAAGGAAAAAAACCCATGAAATTAATTTTAATATCATTTTATCTAACCTAGTATATACAAAATATTATCATCTCAACATGTAATCAATATTAAAATTATTAATGTTAATATCAATGTTAAAAATTATTTTGGTACTAAATCTTTGAAATTTGATATATATTTTTTATTTATGGTGCCTCTCAATTTGGGCTGGCCATGTTTCAAAGACTAAACAGCCACATGTGGCTACCATATTGGTAAGCCCAAAGTTATGCTAATAGTTGGAGGAAATCTGTTAAAAGGAACAGTTACACAGAGCTCACTCTATTTTAAAAAATATTCCCAACACATTCAGTTTTGTTTTATTCTATTCTGTAGATATTTCTTGAATAACTGCTATTAAATAAATTCAGGACATCATTCTGGGGCCATAAGGACTGTATTAGTCAGGGATCTACAGAGAAATAGAACCAATAGGGCATATATAAATATATATAGATTTATTATAAGGAATTGGCTCATGGCATATGGAAGCTAAGTTCCATGATCTGTTGTCTGCATATTGGAGAACCAGGAAAGCTGGTGATGTAGTTCTGGTCCAAGCCCCAAGACCTGAGAACCAGGGGAGCCATTAGTGTAAGTCCAACTTGGACTTCAATGGCCTGAGAATCAGGAGCACCTATGTCCTAGGGAAGGAGAAGATGAATGTCTCAGCTCCAGAAGAGACGGAAAATTTGACCTTCCTCTGCCTTTTTGTTCTATTCCAACCTCAGGGGATTGGATGATGCCCACCCACACTGGTGAAAGTGGATCTTCTTTACTCAGTTTACTGATTCAAATGCCAATCTCTTCCAGAAATACCATCACATACATACCCAGAAATAATGTTTTACAGCTGTCTGCACATTTCTTAGCTCTGGAATGTTGACACATAAAAATAACCATTACAAGGACAAATTATATTAAGTAAAAGAAACCAGCTCCTGCTCTCAACTAATCTGCTATCCAGTGGTATGTAGAATTACTATAAACTGTTCTAACATTTACTGTGCAATGAACATATATGCTAGGCATAGTGCTGGGCAATTTGAATTTAATTCTTCCCTTGTGAAAAATAGTATGGAGGATTTTTACTTGCAAATACTTCTGAGTAATATAGAACAAAAAGGTAAATATTTTTGAGCCATATGTTTGCTCATATGTATGGCAGAAGTGATGATAAATTTTAAACATACTTTATAAATATGTAAAACATGGATCAGAATATTAATATATCCAGTTTTTAATTATTCTTAATTATTTCATCATTTATTTATAATTTCATTCATGCATTTGTTAGAAAATTCAAATCAAGCTCTACTGTTCTAGCATATGGTAGGGACTGAACCAAAATATATGGAAACACAATTAATTACTATGAGGAATAAAATCACTGGACACAGATCTGACTCTGAAGACTTTTGTGTTTTTAGGAGAAAAAATGAAACATGTAAACAATTACATATCACAAAGTAGAAGGTACTAGGTGTTATGAGAGAGATAGGAAGGTGCTGTAAGAGTTCATTAGTGAGTGCAGTGGACTGAATGTTTGTGTCCCCTCAAAATTCACATCTTGCAACCCTAATCCCAAGGTGTTTGGAGGTGGGGCCTTTGGGAGGCAATCAAGCCATGAGGGTGGAGCCCACAGGAATGGGATTAATGCCCTGTCAAGAAGTGGCCAGACAGCTAGCTAGCTTTCTTTTTTTTGCCATGTAAGTATATAAGGAGAAGTCAGTAGTCTGCAACCCAGAAGAAGGCACTCACATGCTGATACCTTGATCTTGAACTTCCAGCCTCCAGAACTATGAGAAATAAATGTTTATTGTTGAAGCCACCTACTCTATGGTGTATTTGTTACAGCAGCCAGAACTGACTAAGAAAGAGAGAAAGAAATCAGTGCTATACTTTAAATTTCCAAACTCTATTCCAATCTTTCATTTGAAAAGGTGTGTAAAATAAATATATTATTTGCACCACTTCAGATATCTACCATCTCTGTCTTCACCTGATTGAGCCTTTTTCTCCTCTCCTCACCCTACCCCAAAAAGATGTCTGAATACTGGGGGAGAAGGGACTTATATGTTCTCTTGGTGATGGGAAAAAGCAGGGCTATTATGGACTGAATTGTGTCCCCCCCAAACTTATATGTTGAAGCCCTAATTCTCAATGTGACAATATTTGAAGAGGGGGCCTTTAAGGAAGTAATAAAGGTTAAGTGAGGTCATAATCTTTAATCTTTAATCTGACAGGGCTGATGTCTTCATAAGAAGGAAAGGAGACACTAGAGTTCTCTCTCTCTCACAACAGACTCACAGAGAAAGGCCTTGGAAAGACACAGTGAAAAGGCAGCTGCCTACAAGCCAGGAGGAGAGCCCTCAGCAGCAACCAACCCTGATGGCACCTTGATCTTAAACTTCTATCCTCCAGAATTAAGAGAAAATAATTTTTTGTTGTTTAATCCACTCAGTCTTTGGTTTTTTGTTATGGTAGCCCCAGAAGACTAATACAAGGGCCCATGGAGTCAGATGTTAATATTGACTGGAAATAACAGTTTGCATAGGTTTACTTTTCTGGAGGGATAATAGGATCTGGTGATGGGGTGGGCAACAATCTTTGATTCCTGGAAACAATGATGGGCAGAGTCTAATACCCACTTTGTTTAGACTTTTTCTATCTATAGATTTTCCTTCAAAACCAACAGGTATTGAATTTTCAGAACTGCTATCCCCAAAAGAAGGAAAATAAGGCAAGTGAAAGTCAGTGAAAGAAAGAGGAGTAGAAAAAGATAGGACTTTTTGATAAAGGCCATTCTCAGTGGAGTTAAGTGGTATCTCATTGTGGTTTTGATTTGTATTTCCCTGATGATTAGGGATGTTGAGCATTTTTTCATATGTTTGTTAGCCATTCTTATATCTTCTTTTAAAAAATTTCTATTCATGTTCTATTCATGTCGTTTGCCCACTTTTTATAGGGTTGTTTGATTTTTTCTTACTGATTTTCCTGAGCTCTAAATAGATTCTTGTTATCAGTCCTTTATCTGATGTGCAGTATGTGAAAATTTTTTCCCATTCTGTAGGTTGTCTGTTTATTCTCGTGACTGTTTCTTTGGCTGTGCAGCTTTTTAATTCAATCAGGTCCCATTCATTTATTTTTGTTGTTGCTGTGATTGCCTTAGGGGTCTTCTTCATAAATTCTTTGCCTAGGCCAATGTCTGTAAGAGTCTCTCCTACATTTTCTTCTAGAATTCTAATCGTTTCATACCTAAGGTTTAAGTCTGTTATCCACCGTGATTTGATTTTTGTAAGAGGTGAAAGCTGTGGGTCTTGTTTCAGTCTTCTACATGTGGCTATCCAGTTTTCCCAGCACCATTTATTGAATAAGGATTCTTGTCCCTAGAGTATGTTTTTGTCTGCTTTGTCAAAGATTAGATGGCTACATGAGGATGGCCTTTATCAAAAAGTCCCAAAACAACACGTTTGCGTGGATGCGGAGAGACAGGAACACTCACACACTGCTGGTGGGACTGCAAATTAGTGCAACCCCTGTGGAAAGCATTATGGAGATACCTTAAACAGATTCAAGTAGACCTACCATTCGATCCAGCAATCCCATTATTGGGCATCTACCCAGAGGAACAAAAGTCATTCTATAAAAAAGACACCTGTACCCAAATGTTTATAGCAGCACAATTCACAATTGCAAAGATGTGGAAACAACCCAAATGCCCATCAATTCATGAGTGGATTAGTAAATTGTGGTATATGTATACCATGGAGTATTACTCAGCTATAAGAAATAACGGTGATATGGAGTCCCCTTTGTTCTCCTGGATAGAGTTGGAACCCATTCTATTAAGTGAAGTATCCCAAGAATGGAAAAATAAGCACCACATGTACTCACCAGCAAATTGGTTTCCCTGATCATCACCTAAGTGCACATTAGGGAATAACACCAATTGGGTATCGGACTGAGGTGGGGGGTGGGGGGAGGGGATGGGTGTATACCTACGTGATGAGTGTGTTGCGCACCGTCTGGGGAATGGTCATGCTTGAATGTTCTGACTCGGGGGGATGGGTGGGACATGGGTAGTGTATGTGGCCTGAACTTTTGTACCCCCATGATGATAAGCTGAAATAAAAAAAAAATTAACTTTAGTAAAAGTGTTTGGTAAGTTTGGGGGCTACAAACCAAAAGAACATAAATAAACCTGGCAATAAGAAATCTTGTCCCAGGGTTCCCTTCAGGTTTAGCTGTTTCATCAGATGGCATGTGGAACATTATTTTAAAATTCTAAGACTGAGTGAAATGACTTACCACTTATCAAAAGAGATTCATGTTTGAATTACGCTTTTGCAGGAATCATACTCTGGAAGACAACATTTCTAAATTTCCATTTTAAAAAATTGCCTTTAATGGCTGGTCCTAAACATTTCACTGGATCCTTTTAAACATTTTTTTTCTCAAAAGGTTATGAAGTTACTAAGTTTACATGTGTCTTTATCTGAGTTTCGTTTGGGGATTTATCTCAATAGCTCTGCCAAGACTTGTTTCTTTCACACCCTGATAGTCTTATTAAACTAAGAGAGAGCACGGCCTGTCTCCTGCTTATCCAGAAAGGAAGCAGCCAGGTTGGTTTCAGTCCATTTACAATATGCTGTTAAAAAGAAAGAGGAAGCTGATAATTAAAGACAGTTTGAGTGGAATGCTATAAATTCTTAGACTTTAAAAAGCTGCTTATGGAATTGGAGAAACTCCTACCCACAGACACACTATGTTGATAATTTTTGTATCCCCCAAGTCTCACTGCTGCATTTATGTATTCGCTCAAACCCAATCACAGCAATATCAAGGAACAGAGTAAATTGAAAAAGGAAGTAATTACCCACAACTCAACATCAACTGCTACTTCAGGGTTATAAATAAATATTGAAGCAGTAACTATGGAAAAAACAAGCACACACTGTGACCTCTTAAATGGAGGTAAAGTATAATTTTTTTTTTTTAGACCAGCATTTCTGAAAAAGTGTTTTATGAAACAGAAGAAACATTTATCTCCCAAAAAGAAGTTTCAGGCTCCCCTATATTATGGAAACACGGCATATCATCCCTCTCTTGGAGATTCACAGTCAGAGGTTCTAAGAAGGTCTGCAGTGAGGAAATCACTCCACATCATTTAACCTGAGTTTTTTAATCTTCTCGGGGCACAGAACTTTTTTGGAATTCTACTATCAATCTTCTCTGGAAAGTAGCATCTTCCAGGGAGATGCGACTTTAACCTTACCTTTCACACTTTCTTTTAGGACTATTGCATCAGAATACTAAGTTAATTTAACCAAATATTTCCTTTTCAACTAATGTGGCTTTTGGTCAAAAGGTGGGAATTGGTTGTCAGAATTTGATTTTCTTAAGAAGTACTTTGCTCCATTCTAAAATTATTAAATCAGAGAAAGAATGATTCAATACAAACAGTGTTGTTTTTTTTAAAGCACAGGAACAGGAAGATGAAACCGGGGACCCAGTCAGAGGCCAGATCACCCAGAGCCTTTTAAGCAACATGACCATTCTTCCTGAGCTGGATTACACCAATTGTTTCTGTGTAATTGTTAGTAATGTTCCCTTACACTGTCAAAAACGTTCTGATATAGACAATATATTATATGGTCCACCTACTTACATGCCATTCTAAAAAGTGTAATGAGACTGTCATATGCACAGGATTCTGATACTTTCTGGAAGGTTCAGTGAGGCTAGGGTAAGAGTTACCCTAAAATACTGGGGCCTCAAAAGAAAATTTGGAGGCAGATTCCTGAGAATGTTGTTAGGCTAAGTCCACTGTCAAAACAATAAATAATCAAATGATAATTAAGAGAATTATGCAGAAGTTTAGATAAATTAAGAAGTTTGTTGGTTATAGAGCTAACAAAATGGAGTTCGGGGTGGTAAGAAGCATTTGAAGCTAAGGCTGTATGTTTGTCAGTATACTTGGAAATATGTCCATCTAAATACAATGTATCCCTCCTGTTTGAATTTATAAACTTGAATAAAAAAGCAAATGATTTAATTTTCTTTTTTTGACTCTCAAGATGCAACATGTATTCATGTAGCCTGGAGATTGGCATGTTACAGAGTCTTTGTTCTTGAGAGTTCTGGATTCCAGTGTCCTAGTTACCTATCTCATAACACCAAGAGTGTTAATGAGATAATTTCTTTGCCAAAAGTGATGACCACCATGTGATTAGATTCTATAAGCCTTTCAGGGAGCCACTCTATTCCTAGTCAACCTCTTTGCTTTCCTGAAAAATCAAACTTTTTTCTAAGAGACCTCAGCCTTGCATTTTGGTTTTATCAAAGCCACACCAAGGGAAATATAAATGTTAAAAGAACTCTCGCACTTTGGTTATTATTTTTTATTGTAAGATGCTTAAAGACGGTCATAAAAATGTGCAGGACTATGGCAGTTTTCCAAAATTAAACTTGTGGAAGACTTACTTTGGGCATGCTGTACTTCTTTTTTGATTCATTTTGTGGGTCAATCAGGAGGCTCATTTACTGTAAGAAAGTAATGGATGTTGAGGACCATGACTTTAATTCCTCAAATAAATACTGAATGGCCCTGGAGATCATGCAGATGTCCCAAAGCTCTCCTGGGTATCTTTGTGCAGGGATTATCTCCTGGGAAGTTTGAGCTGGCAGTTCAGCTGGTTGTCTAGATGGGTGGTTTTATGGATCAGATTATTAGTGTTAGCCATAGATTACCTTCAAAGTCATGAAGACTATGTGGACAGACCAAAATGACATCTCTTATAAAATGGATGTTTAAAAGTCTTAAAGCTAGTGGTGGATCTAACCTATGTTTCATAGTCCTTCAATGATTTTAAGAACCCGTTCATTTGAATTAAATACATTCTCACTTGGGGAAAAAAAAAAGGTCTGCTCACAGAGCCAGAAAGAGGAGGACATTTCATTCACCTTGTTCCCCTGTTTTTTAAAGATACTAGGTCTTCCTTTTTTTGCCCAGGCTAGGGTGCAGTGGTGCAATCATAGCTCACTATAGCCTCAAACTCCTGAGCTCAAGTGATCCTCCTGCCTCAACCTCCTGAGTAGCTGAAACTATAGGTGCATGCCACCATACCTCGTTAATTTAAAAAAAAAAAAATTCATAGGGACGGGGTTTCACTATGTTGTCCAGGCTGGTTTTGAACTCCTAGGGCTCAAGTGATCTTCCTGCCTCGGCCTCCCAAGATGCTGGGCTTACAGACATGGGCCACTGCACTTGGCCATTGATTAGACCATTTTCTTTTTTGACTGCAAGATTGTGTGGCTACACCAGAACTTTTATTTTGGTGAATAAAAAATGCAGACAATAGCAAACAAGCAAAGACAATACAATAAAAATCTAAAAGAAGTTACCTCTAAGACTAAGTCCTTTTCCCTTCTCAGACCACATCAAATGGACACTGATTCTCATCAAGTGTACTGTTAGAATGCACCCTGACTCTTTCTCTTGAATCCCTACTGCACGGCCACATTTGTACCATCTTTTCTTGCCTAGTCTACTAGAATAGCCTCCAGCTTGGTCACTGGACAGCACTCCTCCCTTCCCCAATACATCCACTAGCATTTCACAGGAAATATTCTTTAAGAACAAATTTGATGATGTCATTTCCCTATTTAAGCATTTTACATTGTGACCAGTATATATTTAAAGCAATCTACCATAGAGTTATTTTATGTATCACCAAACAAGAAAAAAAATACTACCAATTAAGCTGTGCAATAATTCCTTCTTATCACTTAGACTTATTCTTTTCATACCTACAATCTATTTAAGACATATTTTGTCAGATTTTTATTATGTGTTACTCCTGTGCATGCATAAGAAGGAAAATATAAGTTGTAGGTACAGAAAACTACAATTACATCGTAGCTCCTACTATAGGACTACCCACTGAAAGATGCATTGTAATATTAGATTTGTCAAAAGTGAAAAATGTACATCTGAGAATAAATAAAATAGAGTCAATATGCCACTTGTTTCTCTCCACTCCACCACAATCTTTGACTATAGGGAGGATAAAGTCCCAATTGCTCAACATAACATTCAAGGATTTTCATAATCTGGCTCACAACTATATTTTTAACCTAATGTCTTTTCACTTTCTAGTGTGTCAACACCCTGTACTTTCATGTTTGTCTGCTTCTCTGCCCCCCTTCCCTCTCTCCCTTGTTAAAGTCTTAGATTTAATGCTTCCTTCTTTGTTTTCTCCACCATCCTCTCCATCCCGACAAGATTAGTTCCTCCCTGTACTCCCCATGTTGCATTGTTTTCATACTGACAGTGAAGGGTTTAAAGTCACTGCTCAGTACTTAGTTGAATACATATGTCAATAGCCATGTCTTTTTTTGGTGCCTGGAGCAAAGGAGATCCTTAGTAAATATATTTTGTGTGAATTGAACTAAAATAAAATTATAAGAGATCCATTCAAAAGTGAAATGGTAAAAACAAAACAAAACAAAACACATAAAGCATTCTGCTGTCACCATTATCCAAATAAGGCCATTTGTCTCTTATATAAAGTGATGAAAAATGATTAAAAATATGACCTTGAAGCTACAGGTGATAATGTTGATGTTTAATATTTTCTCTTTTTCCTCTGGAGAAAGATCACTGGGAGACTAGGAGTGATGCCCAGATTTCTAGACAAGGAGCCAGTAGTACACAGGTTCTTGATCTGCCTCAAGGTTGTGGTATTTGTTGAATGGAGATGTGTTAGCATAAATGAGAAACTGGGCCTTCCATGTGGCTAGTCAGCCATATGTGAAAACTCAAGCAAGGGGACATATAGTCCCCCCATTCCCTATTCCTCCAATATTTGTTTACTCTAGACTATTTGGTAGCAAGTGTATCACTTGCTATTAAAGTACCTATTCCAAAGATGGATTTCCTGCTTATTTAATCGTACCTTTGATTGCTTTCATGAATATGCTCTTTAATGAACAGAAATAGTTTCCACAACAGTTCACCTCCCCTTTCCCTTGGTGCATAAAGAGAATCTTTGTAATCTGTGTGAAGTTGGCCCTGTTAACAGGTGATGGAATGCTCTTGGTGCATGGTGGATCTGGGCCAAACTTTCCTTTGTTTTAACACTTGAAATAACATTTTGTCCCCTCTGATATTTAGAAACACATAAATGGATATCATATAACTGAAGTTAGACACAAATAACATTTATCTAAAGTTACCATTTAGACTACATAAAGCATTTTTTGAGAAAATATACTTTTTAATGAAGCAAGTTAAAATAAACATGTAATGAATTTAACCACATGCCCTTTTGATTTACAGAGAATAATTTGAGGTGTTTCCTGGAAATTTATACTCATTTGTTCATTATTTATAATGCAAGTTATTGTCTTTTCCACATACAATTTCATTCCCAGTGGCACAGGAAACATGTTCTGAATAAATCTTGGCAGAAATAAAGGCAGAAACAGTTGAAACTTTGTTGGGTCAAAACATAGCTACTTGCTTTATTTGGAAACTAGTGCATAAGAGCAGCTTCATTCCATTTCATACAACTTCTCTAGTTTTATAGTAGTGATTCTTTAAAACAATGGATCTACTTAAATTTTGAAGCTTAGATGGCAGATTTCTGGATATGGTCAAGAAGTTGTAGGAGCAAG
Organism: Eulemur rufifrons; assembly: GCF_041146395.1. Lineage (NCBI taxonomy): Eukaryota > Metazoa > Chordata > Mammalia > Primates > Lemuridae > Eulemur > Eulemur rufifrons. The sequence continues at coordinate 103,973,093 of NC_090989.1, forward strand.
TTAATGAAGTTTAGTAAGCTAGTTACTCTTTTGTGTTCACAATGCAGTCATTCACTACATCATGACATTTTGGTCAATGATGGACCATGTATATTAATACACACCAATGGTCCCATAAGATTATAATATGATATTTTTACTGTATCTTGTCTATGTTTAGATATAGTTAGATACACAGATACTAACCATTGTAGTTGACTATGGTATTCAATATAGTAAAATGCTGTCCAAGTTTGTAGCCTAGGAGCAATAAGCTATACCATATAGCCTAGGTGTGTAGTAGGCTATACCATCTAAGTTTGTGTGAGTACATCCTATGGTGTTTGCACAATAAAATCACCTAATGACACTTTCTCAGAACTTACTCCTGTTAAGTGACACAGAACTATGTCGATTCTTGGCCCACCCAAGTATTAAGCCTTTTAATTGAAACACATTCATATTTGTTTATTCAAAGTAGAAAGATCTAAGAATTGAATGTTCATATAAAATTATTTGTGGAAATTTTTCAAAATAATATTTGAAAATATTATCTATTGAGCTAATGAGCTGCTCTTATTATCTCAAGGGTAATTAGTGACATAGCTGAGTTTAGAACTTCAGAAACTACAGCTCAGTTACCCCTGTGCTACATAATGCTAAAGTCAGAAAACTTCTGGAAAGTTTCTATCCCCACTAACTTGTCTATGGGCTGTTTGCCCTGTTACCAGGTGATGGAATGTTCTCTATGCATGGTAGATGGGGGCCAATCTGATTAGCCACAGGTAACAGCCATCACCCAGTTCTGTTTCAGGAACAAGCCTGTCGGCCAGGCCTGTCACAGCTGCTCTCCCTCTGCATATCCAGAGGTCCAGCGAGGAGAATGTGGAAAACAATTTCCTCCTTAGCCGGCGGAAAATTGGTGTAGGCATTATCCCATGTCACATAGCACTGACCAATGACAACTCCAGCTGTTGGATATGCTCTATTTTCTATTTCTAGATAGATTGAGAGACAGATAACTTATGGAAATCTCACAAAAGGGAACAGGGGTTTACATTCATTCAGACTCATGATCAAAATACAAAAGAATTCAATAAGTAGTTGTGGATTGAGTGACCTGAACAGAAATTTAAAAGCCATGTTCACTAGATAGTTTAGAAGAAATATAGATGCTTTTGGACCCTCAATATTAACTGTTTGTAGAGTTTTTTTTCTTTGTCACCTATGTCCTTGAGAACTCTGTAGACAATAATAGTGCTTTATAGTTTATACGTTTATATCCCCACTTTCTTCTTCAATCATCACTAAAACTATATGAGGAAAAGTGCCATTCTCACATAAGAACATACAGATATGAGGTTGATGTATTTTACTAAAAGTTTCCTAGGAATTTTGACTATTTGGTAATAGAGGACCTTAAGAATTTGGGGGTCACCTTTATATATATATATATATATATATATATATATATATATATGGTGTGTGTGTGTGTGAATATATGCACACACACATATTTAAGTGAAGAAGTTCTTACTCATACATCATCAAAAAGACATATTTAAGGTTTGTTTTCTCCAATCAGGCAGAGTCATATAGTAGAAAAAGCGTGGTATTAGAGTTTTGAATCTTGATTCTGACATAGTATTAGCAGTATAATTTTGGGTAGTTATTAATCTCTCTGTGTTTCATTTTCTCATCTAATTATAATAATTATTATTCCATAGAGTTACTCCTAGGACTACAAGAAATAATGTAGACAAGGTTCCTGAGATGGAATAACCATCAGTAGAGTCAATTTCCTACCAGGAGTACTTTACACCAATGCATCTAGGCAATCTTTCCTGATATCCTCAATAATGAATGACACCCTTTGAGAGATGATCAGTTAATGATGCAGTCTGTGGCCTTTGGGAAAGAGAAAGGTAATGGGGTCATGCCAAAATCAAATTTGGAACTCCGACCTAATGAGCAACCATGAAGAAGGCTGATCAGCTGCAGACTTGGGGTGGTTCTTTATTTGTATCCTTGAGGGATATCCTGGGACTGATCTATCTTACTCATATATCTCAGAAACCAGGGTATTCTAGGACCCCTCTAAACATTCAGATCTGCCCTTATTCTGGCATAGTTGTGCCTCAGTCCACTAATCTAGTGCAAATGTAACAAACTTAAGCCATTAAACAATTTGAACCACTACAGAACACACTAGATTCTACCTTGAGTCTCACTGATTAAAAACTCATTCTAAGGGAAAAGTTTGATTGTAGAAATAATTGACATAGATTCTTTGGAAGAAAGTTCAACAGAAAACCCCTCCCTATAATTTGTTGATGACCATGATGAGTGATGGGTGAGGTTTTAACCACCAGTGGTTATTATTGAGGTATTACTGAGGTATTACTGAGGGATGGGACTGTGAGTGATTTTTCATCTTTGTTTCTTTGTGCTTCTCTGTATTTCTTTTAATAAAACATACAATGAGATAGGTCAGTCAATCAATCACTACATGAGAAAGAAATACTGTTTTGTGAATACTTTTGGGATAGAATGAAAACACCCTCCCTGAACTTTAAGAATTGCTTTTGATAGAGAGTAAATACTTTTGCCACATCTATGTTCTGAGCCTTTTCTGCTCAGAAGTTAGATTTTCTTTTCCTGAAGCAGCTCTTTCTGCCCATCCATGGATCTCATCAGCACAATCTGCTGGATTTGTATGCAGCTGGCTTTCCCTGTTTTTACTTTTGAATGGGTAGCTTATTTCTTTCCAGCAGTTCTTTTTTTTCTGATTGACCCAAAATGGGTGCAGATGTGGTAAGCACATGCTGAAAGTTGTTGAATATTATTTTCACCCTAAAGAAAGGCCTGACATAAGCAGTTTCAGATTGTGTGAATTCTTGATTTCACAGTGGCCTTCCAATACTGGTTCTGTTGCCAGTGATAACAGAAACCAGGGAGAGACCTTGGGAGGTAAACCACAGACCTACTTAGTTCCCAAGAATTGAGGACCTCATGTGTTTTTGGTGTGTGATCTTGTGAAATGCAAAGATAAAAAATGAAGTTTTGGTTTTCAAAACTGGTACTAGGGGCTAAATCATAATGTGTGGTATTTTCCCTATATTTTTTAGTGCATACTTGTAGAAGCCAACTTCTGTTATTTGCTTATTTATGACAATGATAGCCTTTTTGTGCCAATTCTAAGTTTTGAGTTTCCTTTTGGTTTTTTCTAACAGAAAGACTTTTTGTTAGTTGCATGTTGTTTTGAAGAGCCATTAACCTAGGAGTCAAAAATCCGCATTTCCTCTCTTGTTTTAAAAAACAAGTATATATTATAAATATATAGTTGCTGAAAAATAAGGGTATTGTTATCTTCTACCTAACTCTTGAACAAAATAGCTAATCATATTGCTCATAAATTAATTTTCAATACTTTTGGAAAAAATGTTATTAAATAGAATTAGCTTAACTATATTTTTTGTCTGAAATCTAAAACTGTTCATTCCAGAGGCTCTAGGGAGAAAGGTTTCATGTTTCAACAGATGATCTGTTTTTTTTTTCACCTAGAGGATAGTCCAGGAATTGATTGAATTAGTATGTTTCCTTTTATCTCTGTTAAATAAAAACCATAGGAGACCAAAGTTTGTTCGAAGCTACTATACTAGGCCCCAATTGACGAGACTAAAAATCAAAATGGAGTCTCTCATGCTGAGGTTCCATGTCACTAAACCAACACTGAGCTGTTAGCTGACCTTTGGAGAAATCAGGAGGGAAAGAGAATAGCTTAACTTCCCAAACGAGCCAGTTTCAATGGACATAATAATGAAGTTCTCTCTGCCTTCAATCCTTACACAAAAGGTAACCTAAAGAAAACTGATGTTAACCAGTCAGTTATTTCTTTCAAAGTATTAGGGGGTACAAATAAATTTAGTTAAATTAATCACTTTTATAATGCTTGAGTCATGGGTTTAAGAGTGCCCGTCATCCAGATATTGTTCATTATACCTGTTAGGTAGGTTTTCTCCCTTCCCCTCCTTCCTCCTCCCCTCTGCTTGATTTCTGTTGAGTTTTACTTCCCTCTATGCATGTGTGTGCTCATTAGTTAGTTCCAATTTAATAATGAGTACATTGGTGTTTGTTTTTCCATTCTTGAGACACTTGACTTAGGAGAATGGTCTCCAGTCCCATCCAAGTTGCTGCAAAAGGCAGCATCCTTTCATCCTTTTCATGGCTGAGTAGTACTCCATGGTATACATAATTACATTTTGTTAGTCCACTCATGAATTGATGGGCACTTGGATTGATTCCACAGCTTTGCAATTGTGAGTTGTGCTGCAATAAACATTCAAGTGCAGGTGTCCTTTTGGTAAAATGACTTCTTTTCCTTTGTGTAAATACTCATATTGGGATTGCTGGATCAAATGGTAGGTCTGCTTTTAGTTCTTTGATGAATCTCCATACTGTTTTCCATATTGGTTGTACTAATTTTCAATCCCACCAGCAGTGTATAAGTGTTCCTTTCTCTCTGCATCCAGGCCAGCATGTATTGTTTTTGGACTTTTTAATAAAGGCCATTCTGACTGGAGTAAGGTGCTGTCTCATTGTGGTATTGATTTCTGATGATTAGTGACACTGAACATTTTTTCATATGTTTATTGGCCATTTGTTCATCTTATTTTGAAAAGATTCTGTTCATGTCTTTTGTTCACTTTTTAATGGGGTTGTTTGATTTTTTTGTGATGATTTGCTTGAGTTCTTTGTAAATTCTGGTTATTGGTCCTTTATTGGATGTATAGCTTACAAATATTTTCTCCCATTCTGTAGGCTGTCTGCTCTTGTGATAGTTTCCTTAGCTGTGCAAAAGCTTTTTTAATTAATCAAGTCCCATTAATTTTTGTTGTTGCTGTGATTGCCTTATGGATCTTCTTCATAAATTCTTTGCCAAGATTGATATCTAGAAGAGTTTTTCCCATGTTTTCTTCTAGAATTCTTATGGTTTTATGCCTTACATTTAAGTCCTTTATCCATTTTATTTATTTATTTATTTATTTATTTTTTTTTTTTGAGACAGAGACTCACTCTGTTGCCCGGGCTAGAGTGAGTGCCGTGGCATCAGTCTAGCTCACAGCAACCTCAAACTCCTGGGCTTAAGCGATCCTACTGCCTCAGCCTCCCGAGTAGCTGGGACTACAGGCATGCGCCACCATGCCCGGCTAATTTTTTGTATATATATATTTTAGTTGTCCATATAATTTCTTTCTATTTTTAGTAGAGACGGGGTCTCACTCTTGCTCAGGCTGGTCTTGAACTCCTGACCTCGAGCGATCCACCCGCCTCGGCCTCCCAGATACAGGCGTGAGCCACCACGCCCAGCCCCTTTATCCATTTTAAATTGATTTTTGTAAGTGCTGAGAGATAAGGATCCTGTTTCATTCTTCTTCATGTGGCTATCCAATTTCTCCAGCATCATTTATTGAATTCTTTCCCCTGGTGTATGTTGTTGTCTGTTTTGTCAAAGATTAGTCAGATGTATGTGAATGGTTTTATATCTGGGTTTTCTGTCCTGTTCCATTGGTCTATGTCTCTATTTGTGTGCCAATACCACACTGATTTAGTTACTATAGCTTTGTAGTATAGTTTGAAGTCTGATAATGTGATGCCTCCTGATTTGTTTCTTTTGCTTAAGATTGCTTTGGCTATTTGGGCTCTTTTCTGGTTCCACCTGAAGTGTAGAATTATTTTTGCTAGATGTGTGAAACATGATATTATTTTGATGGGAATTGCATTGAATATGTAAATCACTTCAGATAGTATGGATATTTTAACAATGTTGATTCCACAGATCCATGAGCATGCTGTTTTTCTACTTCTTTGTATCATCTGCAATTTCTTTCCACAGTGTTTCATCATTCTCTTTGTAGAGATTTTTCACTTCCTTCTTTAAGTATATTTCTAGGTACTTTATTTTCTTTGTAGCAATTGTGAATAGTATTGAGTCTTTGATCTGACTCTCAGCTTTACTATCATTAGTGTGTAGGAACACTACTGATTTGTGTACATTGATTTTGTAACCTGAAATTTTACTCAATTTATTTATCAATTCCAGGAGTCTCTTGGTAGAATCCTTGGAGTTTTCTACGTACAACAGCATATCACCTGCAAAAAGTGATAGTTTGATCTCCTCTTTCCTCATTTGGATACCCTTAATTTCTTTCTTTTGCCTGATTGCTCTAGCTATGACTTCCAGCACTATATTGAATAGCAGTGGTGACAGTGGGCATCCTTTTCTTGTTCCAGTTCTTAGTGGGAATGTTTTCAACTTTTCCCCATTCAATATCATCCTGGCAGTGGGTATGTTGTATATGACTTTTATAATTTGGGATATGTTCCTTCCATGCCTAGTTTTTTGAGAGTTTTTATCAGGAAAGGGTGCTGAATTTTGTCAAATGCTTTTTCTACATCTATTGAGATTTTCATATAATCTTTTGTTTTTGCTCCTGTGTTTGTGGTGAATCACATTTAAATGATTTATGTATGTGAAACCATTCTTGTATCCCTAGAATACAGCCCACCTGGTCTTGGGGGATTTTTTTTTAATAATCTGTTGGATTCTATTTGCTAGTATTTTACTGAAGATATTTGCAACTGTATTCATAAGGTATATTGATCCATAGTTTTCTTTTTTTTGTTGTCCATTCTTGGCTTTGGTATGAAGGTGATGCTGGCTTCATAAAATGTGTTGGGGAGGATTTCCTCTTTCTCTATGTTATGCAATAATTTCTGCAAAATGAGTACCCATTCTTCTTCGTAGATCTGGTAAAATTTGGCTGTAAATCCATCTGGTGCAGGGCTATTTGTCATGGGAAAGTTTTTTATGGCTGATTCAATCTCATTGCTCATTATTGGTCTGTTCTGAAGCTCTGTTTCTTCCTGATTGAGTGTTGGGGAGTTGTGTGTGTCCAGAAATTTGTCCATTTCCTCTATGTCTTTGAGTTTTTGTGCATATAGATTTTCATATCATTCAGATGATATCTTGTATTTCTGTGGTGTTAGTTGTAATATCTCCTTTTTCATTTCATATTGAGTTTATTTGAGTCCTTTCCCTTCTATTCCTGGTTAATCTAGCAAGAGGTCTATCAATTTTGTTCATCTTTTCAAAGAACCAGCTTTTGGTTTTATTGATCTTCTACACAATTTTCTTCTTTTTGATTTCATTTAGTTCTGCTCTGACCTTAGTTATTTCTTTTCTTTAGCTGGCTTTGGGCTTGGTTTGCTCTTCCTTTTCTAGTTCCTTGAGATGTGTCATTAGATTGTTAATTTGTAATCTTTCTGTCTTTTTGTTGTAAGCAATAAGGCTACGAATTTTCCCTTAGAACAGCTTTTACTGTATCCCATAGATTTTGATAGCTTGGGTCCTCATTGTCATTCAGTTTGAGGAATCTTTTAATTTCCATCTTAATTTAATTTTTGATCCAATAATCATTCAGCAGCAGATTGTTTAATTTCCATGACTTTGTGTAGAATTGGGTGTTTCTCTTGGAGTTGATTTCTAGTTTTTTTCCACCATGGTCTGAGAAGATACATAGTATGATTTTGAATTTTTTGAATTTGTTGAGTCATGTTTTGTGGCCTAAAAGATGATCAATCTTGAATAATGTTTCACGTGCTAATGAGTAGAATGTATATTCAGTAGTTTTGTGGTAAAATGTTCTGTAAATGTCTGTTAGGCCCAATTATTCTATAGTCCTACTTAAGTCCTGTGTTTCTTTCTTTATTTTCTGCTTGGATTATCTGTCCAGTTCCGTCAGTGTGGTGTTGAATTCCCTGGCAATTACAATGTTGCTGTTGAATGGAAGAAAGCCATCTCTCCAGCCTCTCATGACACTCTCCCTGGTAGGGAGCCCTGCACAGAGTGTCGAAGCTCCAGGATCATGCAAGTTCTCACCACTATACCATGTTTGCCTCTGTGTCTGGGCTTGTGGGGGTAGAAAAGCCTCCAAGAAACTCAGCAGCTCACTGGCCACTTAATGCCTGTGGAAGGGTGAGGGGGATCTCCCCTCACCCTTTCAAGGGGCTCAGAGCTTCTCTGGGTTTGATCCTCACCAATATCTTTTTTACTTTATCTTTTATCATCTCTGCTTCACAATTTTTCTCCGTGAGATCCCCAGCAGTCTCTGGCTCTTCTCTCTATGATCCACACTCACTTTGCATCTCTTCTCTTCTCTCTTTTGTCAGAATTCCTATCTTCCCACCTGGATGGTTCAACAAGCAATGTCTCTAGTCAGTCATCTTGTGCCCTCTCACAAAGAATACCAATGAGTTATTTCTATATTGTTCTGTTTCCCTTTTCCTGCCTTAAAAGGAAGGTAACTTTAAAATGACCAACTCAATTTTTGTTCTTTGTTTCTGCTTTCTTCAGTACTTCTCTGTCTATAAAACCAACTTCTGCTAAGCTCATTGGAACATTTATTCTATTTTATGGAATAAAGTGTTGCCCAATTCTAAAATCACAATAAAGCCAATTAAGATCTTTAAACTAAATTTGTTGTAATTTTGTCTTTTGAAAGATCTAAGCAAATAGGGCTAGATTAATGCAGTCATTCATTTACTTAGCAAAAATGTATTGAATGCCTACCACATACCAGGTACTTTTGAAGCCATTCTTACAAGGTTAACAAAAATTTTGCATTAATTTAGTTATAATTAAGCATTAATTGGTCTGCACTTTGGCTTACATCCTTGTAACCAAAAGTCACATAGTTCTAGATACTGACTAGTGTCTAGTCATCCCCATTATTTCTATAGATAAGATCTCTGATGTTAGAATCATAAGGCTTTTGGTTAAGAATTGCTTAAGATGTTTTTCAGATCCTACATTCCAGCAGAACAGCTGATGTCAACCAGTTTGAAGACAGTCAGCATGAGAATGCAGTTTCTTCATCTCCTTGTCTCATGGCTTCATCTTCACTCTTCTACCAATCAATGATCTCCACACTTCGGCCCACTCCAAAACCCTTAAAATTCCTAGTCCCAAACTCCTCAGGGAGGCAGTTTTAAAGTTTACTCCAGTCTCCTTGTTTGGTGACCCTATAATTAAACCTCTTTGTCTGCTGCAACCCAGTGTCATTGCATATTGACTTGCAGCATGCATTGGGCAATAAACCTACTACAATTACACATTGCCAGGGACCAGGGGATACAGAGCCAATTACAGAAACAGTCCCGACTGTCATCTTGTTTGTAGATGAGTGTAGAGATAGGCGAGCTAGTAGTTGCCGTAACATGGGAGGAACACCTGAACCTAGATTTGGGGGTCAGGAAAGGGATTCTGAGAGGAAGAGAGATACGAAAAATGAGTAGAAATTATTCAAGTTTTTAAGTATGTTGAAAAAGAGAAAGTGGCAGTATCTGCATGTGTTTGTATGTGAAGGAAAAGTAAGAGAGCTGAGAACAAGAGTGAGAGCAAGAGAGAGAGAGCACACACTAATGGCTTAAGCCTATGTTTGGAATGCATTAAAATAACACTAAAAGCTGGTAGAAACTTACTCTGTTATCATCATTAGGCTTTTACAAGCTTACTGGCCAGTTCTAAAGTTTACTTTCTTGGAACACATGCAGAGAATTTAATAAATTTCCCCTTAGGGGAAGGAGAAAGTTAATAAACCACTAAAAGGGCCTAATTTACGTCTCACGATTAGATTACTCAGAGTTAATACAGGGTAATTAAAATGCAGATGCCATGTTTAAAAGTATACTCAATGCAATTCCAAAAGACCAAATTTTTCCAGAAAGCATTAGAGTTTGTTCAGTGTATGAAAGCTTTAATTTCTCAAGAACCTCACACCTTGGTTTCAGGTAAAAGGAAATATAAAAAGTCAAGCCGATTCTGTTTTTCATTCTCAGGCACATTCTTCAATGTATTAAATTGTTTGGTTTGGATGGTGCAAGAATCAAATCTATGTTGTAATATGAAAACCAGATGATCTTTTCAAAATACATCTAAAATTTCTTTTGCCAGCTAAAAATTAATGAGTCATTTTGACTTTCCACTATGGAGCCATGTCCTAAACTAAATTCCTAATTGTTGCATGATCCTTTTCTGATCCTTTGACCTATTTCTCTAATTTTTCAGTTAGACTGCTGTGCAATGTCATTTTTCACACATCTCACAGACCAAGGAGACTTCTTGAGAGGGCTGGCTCTAGATGCCATGATGTCCCTTTAGCATTTTGTAGAAAGAAAGGAGACCCAATCAATTTCAAAACATTCTGGTTTGGTAGGATTCTGAAGTTCTCTGAGATCTTTTAGATGCTTAAATTTCTATCTGAGGACTGAAGCATGAATTAATTTAAATTATTCAAAACACAGAGGATGACTTCAAGTGGGCCTTCAAACTTGGAATTTATTAATTTATTCCAGAGATATTTACTGGACACTTATTATGTTTGAAACATTCTTCTAGGTATTGCAGGGTGGTTGAAATCCTAGATACATATAGTCTTGAGTCAGAATTTTAATATCATGAGAAAAATTCCACTGATCAATACACAATAATGAAAAAAAAATTAATAAAACTTTCCACTGATCTTATGCAATGTGTTAGAGATAATCAAAATCCTGGCTCTGCCACTCAGTAGCTGTGATCTTCTATAAACTTTTTCTCTCAGAGCGGCAGTTTTCACATTTCTCAACTGTGCCTGACAGCATCTGATTTCACCAGAGGAGAACTGCTTTGTGAGTTCTGGACTCACATTGTTCACTTGTCAGGTTTTATCTTCAGCCAAACCAGTAGGCAGCCCAGGACATTCCCTTCAGAGTCACTTAGTGAATGCCTACTTTTAAATCAGGACTGACCTTGAACATGGCTTCCTCCAGTAACCTTTCCTGACACCATGACTTTCTACTCCTGATATGCATTTCTATGATGTCCTGCACTACCTCTATTGTAGCACTTACCATGATTTATCATGGTGGATATTCATTTTATCTTGCTGCTAGAATCTATGCTTCAAGAAGGCAGGGAATGTGGTTGTCCTACTTTCTATTTTAGCACCAATATTTAGAAAAGTTGTCATTGTTGAATAAATGAATGAATATATGTCTGTATACTAAAAGGCCCACTAAAGAGGAGTTTGTGAAAGAGATGAGAAAGGAGCATATTTGGTCTGTAGCAGTTGCCTTGCACTTGTATGCATACAATTTCATTTAAGCATCAAGACTACTTTACGTGGTGGAGGGACAGGTGTTCAAATTCTTATGTGCTGATGAAAATGAGGTTCATAAGGTAAAGTCATTTGTCTGTTTGCACAACTAGAAAGTGAGAGGCCCAGAATTTGAACCCAGCTCAGGCTGATGCCAAATCTTTTGTGGTTTCCATTAAATCACAGAGTTTCTTTGTACTGAGAAATTATTCTGGAACTTATAGCAAAGGCAATCGGGAAAAGAGTCACCTGGCATTTGATCTTTGTAGATGCCATTTCATTTAGTTTATTTTTATCTGTTGTTTTGCTCTTATCAAATAAAGATAAACAGCAGCTGTTACTGGTGCTGTTAATTTAGATTTCTGTTTGAAAATGAAATCTTGGGCATCTGTTCTTCCCTGTTACAATTTACTGTAAAAAGGAAATCTGTTTTTTCAAAAGATAATGTGTGCACATGGTAAAAATATAAATAATATAAAAAGGTATTTCTTTTTTTAACATATGGTTGCATACTATAAGCATTTCTGTGTACTTTGCTTTTGTCACTGAATAATATGTCTTCAAGATTATTCCATATTGGTATATAAAGTATATATTTCAGTATTTTAATGATTACATATCACTTCACTTGATTTGTAACATACAAATGGCAGGTTTAGTAATATTATAAATATAAAAAAAGTAGTAGAATGGAAGTTACAATGTTTTACCTTGTGAGCACAGGAGTGTTATTTTAACATACATAAGTTAAATCAAGCAATGTGATAAAAATAGAATTCCCATAGAGTAGGAAATTGTAGTTAATTTTTTATATTGAAAGTAATAAGTGTATTTAAAAATTTCATTCCTTTTACTGTGAACCATTTGTGGCCAAGTATTACTTAGAATCACAGAGTTTTAGAACTAAGAGTGACTTTAGAGATCTTTCAGCATAGTGGTTTAAAGGAACTTTTTTGGTGTGTGTGTCTGTAAGATTTTCTTGAAAAGTAAGTTTATATAAAGATATAATATTGTCTTGTTTATTGAATATCTTCTTTGGGTCTGGAATATCATTAGCATTTTACAACATTATCTTATTGCTGACAACAATCTCAGAGATAGGTACTATTAACATACTTATTTTACAGGAAACAAAAATGCAAACTCTGTCTGATTCCAAATCCTGTGTTCACAATCATGGCCCACTATTTTGTATGCTAGGTGTAAAATGACTAAACTCCAGAAATGATCTCAGAGGCTACCTACTTTGCCTCAATCTTCAACCTCAGAAGTCTCTGAAGGTGCTTCTCCAATCTTTTGGGGTTTTTCACAACATGTTTTTAAAATCCTTACGGAGCCCATGCCAGGGTTAATAATTAGCCACTACTCACTGACGTAGCTGCACCAGTTTTGAAAATATTAAAATACTTCTGAAAGATTCAGTAAATAGCTCTGTGGAACCCCGTCACTTTCTAAGACAGGCTGACTGTCATAGGCTGAATTGTGTCTCCAAAATTCATATATTAAAGTCCCATCTCCCAAGTCCTCAGAATGTGACAATATTTGGGAATAAGTTCCCTAAGGAAGTTAAAATGAAGCTGTTAAGAAGGTGGCCTAATCCAGTATGAATGCTGTCATTGTAAGAATACTCATAGAGGAAAGGACATGTGGGGATACAGCCAGAAGACAGTAGTCTAAAAACCAAAAAGAGAAGTCTCAGGAGAAATCAAACCCATTGACTCCTTGATCTTGGACTTACAGTCTCTAGAACTGTGGGGAAATAAATTTCTCTTGTGTAAACCACCCAATCTGCAGTTTTTGTTATGGCAGCTCTAGAAGACTAAATTTCTGGTCTTCCTCATAATTGAGCCTCCCTGAGGGAACTTGCTGTGGTTGGTTACTCCATGCAACTATGGGCATTTTGCTTGTTTCCAACCATCTATGCTGCAATGAATTTTCTTTTACGTATGTCTATATAATCATCAGGGATATATTTTAATATGTATTTCTAGAAATAAAGTTGCTGGGTAGGTTGATTTAGAAAATAATTATATGTATTTTAGCATTATTCATAAAATATATTTTTAAAAAATTCATTTGGGCAAAGCTACATTTGTGGAAGACACTTGTATATTTTTTATGCTCCTTTTGACTTCTTCTTGGCATTAACAGCTACCTTGCCTTTAACGAAAAAAAACCTTCAAAGTAGAAAATATTTCAAATGCATTAGGTAGAAGAAGTTTTAAATGTTTCATCACCTGCTAAATGGAACCCAAAGCCAAAAATGACAGAAATGTCTGGGCAGCTCTTTCAATGGCTTTGGGTGGGAGCAAGGCCACAGAGCACCATTGCTGAGAATAGAGGCCTTAAATGATGCCTTTTCTTTTGGCTATACTTTGCTCACAAAACTTATCAATGATGACAGTTTACATTATGTTTGTTCCTTCAGGAATGATTACTGTGCCTCCATGTGGAAGTTTTCTCAATCCAAAGCAGAATCATCCATCATATTAAAGTGATATGGTTTTGCCAGATGCCATATAAATTAGCAAATGGTGTTCAACATGCACATTCATCAATTCTGACTGGTGCTTCAATAAAATAATAAAGATATACATTTGGAAAATTCTGGTGAGCATTGACAATATTTTAAAAATTGTCCAGACAGATATATGGTTCTCTGAGTCACTTAAACAAATTTAGAATTAAAATAGCTCTTGTCAAAAGCTAGCTCTTCTTGAATATTAAATTGAAAAAGGCCAGAGGCAGAAATTCTCCAACTTGAGGATATAGAAGAATCACCTGGAGGGCATGTTAAAACACAGATTATTGGACCCCATTCCAAAATTTTAGAGTCAGTAGGTCCGGAGTGGGCCCATGGTTCTTCATTTCTAACAAGTTTTCAGGTGATGCTGAGTGATGCTCCTGGTCTGGAGAGTACCTTTTGAGGATTGCTTTCTTGACAAGTCTTTTACAAAATTTAAAGCACATATTAATCATCTGGAAAAAATCTTTTTTAAATACAGATTCAGATCCAATAGGTCCTTGGTGGGGCTCAAGATTCACAATTTTGACAAGCTCTGGAGATACTGATGTTGCTGATCCACAGACCAGACTTTGGGTATCAAGTATATATCACGGTATAATACATTTTAGTTGGTGGCTATTTAGGGGTTGCCTGATTAAAAGATAAAGGTAGTCAAAGAAATGTGCATGACTTTCCCCACTCCCTTGCAGTTTCTCTGTCAAATGTTGAATGCTTTGAAACTGATGTCCTGGCCTTTTAATATAACTTAGCACATGGTCTTCTCACCCAGGAAACTTAATCAACTCTACCCATACCTTCCAACTCCCAATTTTGCTGAGGCCTAGTTTGATAGACTTTTAACTACATGCCAGGAAATAGAAACTGTGCACAAAACATTTTTTTGGTCATTGACAACATATAAAGGCAGAAGCTAAGGGTTAGAATATATAAGTAATTTACCTAGACATGAGTCCTGGGCTAGTATGCTACTTCCTCTCTCATAGCTTAGGTGAGGCAATATGGTGGAGGTGGAGTCTAAAGACTGAGTAAGAGAGGGAAGGCATTACCTTGACAATCTGGGGATGGTGACAATGTTCTAGAAATAGGGTGTGGCCTAGCTAGAGGCTGAGGGTTCAGAGTGGGGCAATTACCCATACATAGTAGATAACTCCTCTAGTTTGGACCTTTGAATGAAGAGGGTAGAAGTCTCTTAGTTTTGTGAGGCAAAGTCTTGAAGGAGGACTGTAGATTTCAATCATCAGATTCCAGCATCCATTCTTCTGTCCTACCACTTCACAGTTTAAATTGGGGTCACTAGGTTCCAAGGAATTGAATCACAGTACCACAGAATCTCACAGTTGGGAAGAACATTAAGAGTTATCTGAAGCTTTTTCTCCTCTGAGATTGTGACTCAGCCCCAATCAAACTCATAATAAATAGGTTCATAACTCATGTCTAAGAGACCATTGACTAGATATCAGAGAAATTACATTCAAAATATGAGGATACTTTTATGAGTATTAAGACACCTCCCAAAACTGAATTCAAATTTGAAATCAATGTAATCCATTAGAGTTGGGGGAAATGAGAAGATTTGTGGACACTTTACCCAAATACAGAATATGCAAACTTAGTTGTTTTGCTGTAAATATTGCAAGTGTTAGCCCTAGATTTCCTGAGCTGGCTTTAGATTCAAGAATTCTATCTATTGTACCCAGGTCTCCTTCTTAGACTGCATGTTGCAATTTTTGGTTTGGAAAATACAATTGACATAACTAGAGAGTTCTTCTTCCCAATGACAACAGCCCTTTGTCCCCAAGAGTCTCTCTCTTCCTCCTGGCAACACGATAGGAAAATGATGGTTCCTGGTGGTCCAGGTATACTGGCTCTGGTCTCTGCATTTACCTAATGTCTTTGAAGAACTCAAGCTTTAGAGTCAGACATTTGGCAACCTTTCTGAGCCTCACACCATATATAAGCCACAACTTTGGGGTCTACAAAATAGGGCCAGCTTGTAGCGTTACAAAGAATAAAACAGACTTTGTTTTTAAAGAAGAGCTGATACCCATACTGCAAAAAAGTATTCCATAATATTGAGAAGGAGGGAATCCTCCCCAACTCTTTCTATGAAGCCAGTATTATCTTGATACCAAAGCCAAGAAAGGACACAACAAAAAAAGAAAACTGTAGACCAAAGTCTCTTATGAATATAGATGCAAAAATTTTCAATAAAATGTTAGCAAACTGAATCCAACAGCACATCAAAAAAAAATCATAATCCACCAGGACCAAGTGGGCTTCATCCCAGGTATGAAAGGATGGTTTAACATACATAAATCAATAAATGTGATTCACCACATAAACAGAAGCAAAAACAAAGACCATATGATCATCTCAATAGATGCAGAAAAAGCATTTGACAGACTCCAGCACCCTTTCATGAAAAAAACCCTCAATAAACTAAGAATAGAAGGAATATATCTTAAAATTATAAAAGCCATATATAAGAAACACACAACCAACATCATACTGAATGGAGAAAAGATGAAAGCATTCCACTTAAGAACTGGAACAAGACATCACTTTTTACTGATGATATGATCTTTGTATTTAGAAAACCCCAGACTCTACCAAGAGACTCCTAGAACTGATAAATAAATTAAGCAAAGTCTCAGGTTACAAAATCAGTGTACACAAATCAGTAGCATTTCTATGCACCAATAACAGTCAAGCTGAGAGTCAAATCAAAGACTCAATGGCATTCTCAATAGCTACAAATAAAATAAAATACCTAGGAATACACTTAATCAAGGAGGTGAAATATTTCTACAAGGATAACTACAAAACACTGAGGAAAGAAATTGTAGCAGACACAAAGGGAAAAACATATCATGCTCATGGATTGGTAAAAATCAACATTGTTAAAATGTCTATACTATCCAAAGTGATTTACAGATTCAATGCAATCCCTATCAAAATATTATATTTTGCAAATCCAGAAAAAATAATTCTACACTTCAGTTGGAGCCAGAAGAGAGCCCAAATAACCAAAGCAATAAGAACCAACCATAAGCAAAAAGAACAAATCTGGAGACATCACACTACCAGACTTCAAACTGTACTATTATAAAAGGCTATATTAACCAAAACAGCATGGTATTGACATAAAAATAGAGACATAGACCAATGGAACATAACGGAGTACCAAGGTAATAAAACCATCTACATACAGCCAACTGATCTTTGACAAAGCAGACAACAATAGATGCTGGGGAAAAGAAGCCCTATTCAATAAACTATGCTGGGAAAATTTGATAGCCACATATAGAGGAATGAAACAGGACCCCTATACCTCACCATTCACAAAAATTAATTCAATATGGATAAGACTTAAATGTAAGACTCAAAACCATAAGAAATCTAGAAGAAAATATGGAAAAAACTCGTCTAGATATTGGCCTAGGCAAATAATTTATGACTAAGACCCCAATGGCAATTACAGCAACAATAAAAATAAATAGGACTTGATTTAATTTAAAAGTTTCTGCACAGCTAAGGAAATAACAGAGCAAATAGATGACCTACAGAATGGAAGAAAATATTCATAAACTGTAAATCTGATAAAGGGCTAATAACCAGAATCTACAAGGAACTCAGCAAATCAGCAAGAAAAACACAAACAACCCCATTTAAAAGTGAGTAAAAGACATTAACAGAAGCTTTTCAAAAGAAGATAGACAAATGGTCAACAAACACAAGAAAAAATGCTCAACTTCACTAATCATCAGGGAAATGTAAACTGAAACCACAATGAAATGTCACCTTATCCCAGTTAGAATGGCTTTTGTTAAAAAGTCTAAAAACAGTAGATGCTCCTGTGGGTCCAGAAAGAAAAGAATGCTTATACATTGTTGGTGGAATTGCAAATTAGCACAACATGTATGGGAAATAATATGGATACTTCTCAAAGAACTAAAAGAAATTCTACCATTCAATCTAGCAATCCCACTGCTGGATATATACCCGATGGAAAAGAAGTCATTTTATCAAAAAGGCACCTGCACTTTAATGCTTATTGCAGCACAATTCACAACTGCAAAGATGTGGAATCAACCCAAGTGCCCATCAATTCATGAGTGGACTAACAAAATGTTGTGGATATGTATACCATGGAGTACTATTCAGCCATAACAAAGCAGCAATTTGGATGGAACTGGAACTATTATCCTTAATGAGATATCTCAAGAATGGAAAAACCAACACCACATGTACTCACTATTAAATTGGAAATAACTGAGAGGCACACATGTGTCTGGAGGGAAATAAACATCAGTGAAAATCAAACACCATGCAGGGAGGAGGAGAGAGGGGGAAAAACTTACCTAATGGGTGCAATGAACATTATTCAAGTGATAGGCACACTTGTAGCCCTGACTCAAGCATTACAAAAGTTATCCATATAACAAAAACATTTGTACCCCCTTAATATTTTGAAATAAAAATTTTTTTAGAAAGTTTCGATTTTGCTACTTTTAAATACCATGGGTAAATCACTTAACCTCTTGCAATCTAAAACAGACTCTGAAGGTTTATAATCTCCCACATCTCAGAGTCCTTGTAGCTCCCCTGCTTTTGTTACACTTTCTAAAGTTTTCTAACCAAATCTAGGCAGATATTAATCTACTCAAGCTCAACATTCTTTGTGTGTATAATAAAAATATAATTATTCATTATTCATTGATTAATAAATCATTTATTCAGTGACCATTTATTGAACTCCTACTATGTTTCTCTTACCCATAATACTAGATACAAGGGATATGAAAATGAATGAGGCATGGCCCCTGCCCTACAAGAACTCACTTTCTAGTGGGAGAGATATGCATTCATTTTTTATTCGTTCATTCCAAGAATATGTACTGAATGCCTGTCATGCTCCAGTCACTGTTATAATCACTGAGGAGTTTACATTTTAGTGGCAGTGGATGAGAGGAGAAAACAGACAATAATCAAGTAAACAAATGAGATAGCATCAGTAAAAGTGCTAAAAAAATCAGGGTAAAGGAACAGAGTGGTCAGAGAAGTCATTTCTTACCAGGTGACAATAGCAATGAGACTTGAATGATAAGAAGGATCAGATCATGTGATGATCTGGAGGCAGAGCATTCTAGGTGGTAAAAATGGCTAGAAGTGCAAGAGAAACACCAGGTATTCCAGGGAGAGAAAGAAACTCAGGGCGTTGAAGAGTAATGACACACAATGGCAGAAGAAATAAATGATAGGAGATAAGAGAATGTAAACCTGGTTTGGAAATATCAGCATATGTAACTACCTGAAAAGGTAGGGGAGTATAGGGCAATGTCATGGGGTGAGGTGGCTTTTGCAAAGAGCTTTTACGAGTAGCAGCCAGTTATCTTTCATCCATGGTGATTCTAAAACTCTTACATAAGGAGACTAGAGAAAATGAATAAAAAGAGAATTGGGCTGAGAGTGGAGTGGAGAGGGAAATGGTATCTAAAGGCTCCTTATAAATTTATGCATTTCCATAGATGAAAATATCCAAAAAGAAATTGCATGCCTAGAGAAACAACTTCATAATAATTTTACACAATTAGATATATTTTGGCTCAATCCTGTTCTGAGTGATCACAAATTCTAATTTAGGAAAGTATGCATTAATGATATTTTTATATTGTCATGCCCTTTTGTCTAGGAGATAGAGATCTATGCCAAAAAAGCTTTTTCCTTATCAAGCCCATTCATTCTTTTGCATGTCTTTTTAAAAAATATTGAAGTGTATGTGTTGGGATTATTTTTTTTTTCATTTTAATGGAGATGTTTAGGAATAAGGCATAATAGTGCTTAGTCATCTTGACTAGCCTTCCTGATAAGGACTCTAGAAATGTTATCTACTTCGTGGCTGGAAAATAATTGAATAATATTAACACTTAAATAGGGATTTAAAACACTATGGGCTCAGAAACCAGAAGTATTCTTAGGGAATTGTGTGTGTGTGTGTGTGAGAGAGAGAGAGAGAGAGAGAGAACAAAGACACATAAAGAGATTGTAATATTTTAAGATAACAAATGATCCAAGTGTACCCATGGGTTGCCCCATGGATCTTACTGATCCTATTTTTAGATCCTCAACACATCTGGGGCTTTATGGTGAAAAACAAAGTGTAATGGAACTCATTTAGTATCACCCTAAATCATCTGATATATTCAAACTTCTCTTTCACATTCTGAGAAATACATGATTCTAGATTTTAAAATCCTGCTTGGGTCTGTTCTTACCTTTACAAGTGGAAAAACAAAGCTAGTGGTGTTTGCTGCTAGCTCTGACAAACACAAGTGAAGGCATTAGGAAATAGGTTTTATAACTACTTAAAATGCATATATCTCTGCTTCTTTGCTTCCCTATGCAGTCCTATACAAAACTATATTTTTAACTAAAAGGATTTCAAAGGTTGGTATTTTCAAGAATTGCAATAGATTTTGTGTTCTTTAAAAAATAAATTGTATTCCTATGCACAAGCGAAGTTTAGAAAAGTATGTCATATTTTCTCTCATGTTTTACGTTTTAATAGAAAGATTAGAATAATAGCACTTTAAATTAAACACAGATAGCATTTTTTAACCAATTTTTTAGAAGCCATATTTCTTATTCTATCTTTTCTGTACACATTTGATTTACTTTTAAAATTTCAAATTCACTGTGTTCCCCAGAGGTTCCCCTCATAGAGAATGGAACATTTTCCGGTTAAACCTGCTTAGTGGCTGAAATTGTTCAAAGCAATTTATCCAAGGTTGCACCTAAATTAATATGGTGAGTGGATTGTATATTATATTACTTTTTAAAATTCAAGACACAATGTAACCTTTTCAGTTATTCAAGACCAGCATTAAAGCAGAATAAATGATGTGACATGATTTGAGGAGAAATTCTGAGAGATAACTCCTTTCCATTTACCTTCCCTTTTCTCCCTTAGCAGGGTCTAAAATTTCTCTATTAGAAAGTCTTTGTGCCTACAGGTATGAGAAAAGAATGTAAATATCTGTATAAAGGGTTAAATGCAAGGCAATGATTAATCTATGACTCTTCTGAGGAAATGTATTATCAGATTACTTACCAAGAACTTGGGGGTGGGGCATTAAAAAAAATATTTATGAGATCATGGAGGAGCAAAAAGTCCTGATTTTCTTGCCCCAATTTTCTTACCCAGAATGTGTGTGAGGGGTTGGGGAGCTTTTATGTTCCTGGCAAGCTCCGTTGGTAGAGCATGAGAGTCTTATTTTTACTTAAGTAACTGGTAGAGAGATGAAGCCTCCTGATCTGCCTGTCTGACTTGATTCTTCCTGATACTCTCTCTGCACCTCTGCACATTTGTTCCATTTCTCAGAATGCTCTTTCTATTCCATGCCCCAGCCCCTTAATGAACTTCTTCCTATCTTCCAAGTCTCAGTTCAAATGCTACTTGTTTCCAGAATTCTTCTCTGGCTTTGATTCCCTCCCTTCCCCCTCAATTAGTGAAGAACTTGCACATCTCCTTCTAGAGTGCTACATGTATCTCTGTAGTGGTTGACTTCTCTGGCAATGTTTGGTTCAGTTTTCATCCTTGACAGATTATGAGCTCTTTAGCTGGGACTAAGGGTCCTTTATTCTTTTGTGGAGGACTTGACATAGTTATTCAATAAATGTGGAATAAATGCATTGCAGTTCTTCTCTTGTATGTTTTGCAGCGTGTTTATCTCCCTTATTTGAAATCATACATTGCTAGATCATCTTCCATTTAAATACCTGTAATTTTTAATTTACTTTTTTAGTTATCATGATTTTTTTACTCTTAGTTCTTCCCATTCTTTATAAAATGGAAATTATGTGTGTAGAGTCCAAAATTATATTCATCACTGTCCTCCAGCCCTCTGAGGCACACTACCCCATTCCTCTTCCCCAGCTGTAATTTACAGCTGTCCTCAGCTTGGTGGAGAAAGAAGCAGCTATCTACTTGAAAACCTGTAACTCCTAACCTCTTTCACTGACCAGGTTCTGCTTCCCTCTACCTTTACAAGAGACTTCTTAAACATGCTCTTCTACGCCTCATTTATTTGGTGTACTTTGAGCTATTATTCTACCATGTTTCTCCCCTTTTCTGTATCTTCAACCACTCCAGTTAATTCTTCCCCTTAGCATGTAAATATTATTATACTCAAATCTCTTTAAACAAAAACCTCTCTCTTAACCACATGTGTCCCTATATGTCTGTTCTTCATATATCTCTATGCAATAAGAGAGTAATCATTTCTTGAATTGTCAATCTCACTTTCCCCTGACTCCCAAAACTGCTGGATTACCCATGATCATTGCCAAAGCCAATATTCATTTGAGTCTTTAATCTTACTTTTACCCTGGCTGCATGTGACTATGTTGAGCAGAGCTTTCTTTTTGGAAATTTCTTCCTCTTGGATGTTTTAAACATATACTCCTTCCTGATTTTCCACTTATAAATCTTCAGCCAGTCTATTGAGCCTACTCTATGAGCTCCTCTTTGAGCTCCTCTTTTTCTACTTGATACTTGTTAGTATTTTCCAAGATTATGTTCTTGCCTTTCTTCTCTTCTTTCTTTACATACTCTCCACAGGTAATTTTCTTCATACACATAGCATCACCTACCAACTCTGCTGAAGGACTCCCACATACGTGCATCCAATCCAATGAAACTCTGTATTCCCAAGTGCCCCATCTGGAACTTGGGAGTCATTGTTGACCTTTTCCCTTTCTCATTTTCCATATCTAATACTTCACAACTGATGAAGAGATGGAAGCTGAAGCCAAATGATTTCCTTCTCCCTGCTTTCTCCTCCCAAAGGAAGGGATCAGGTTCAAGAGCAGTCCCTGTGCATTCCCTTGTAGGAGAAACACTGCGAGAGATGTGTCAGGTTCAGGAGCATTATATTCAGCATTGCCCTCGTGAGGAGAGTATACAAAGGTGAGGTCTTTCAAGGGTGCACTTTTCCCCTCAGCAGCCTAGTGCAGGCTTCTAAGGAGTCCTCTCATGTAGCAGCCATATGTCTCTTCTCTCCTTTCACTCTCATACCATCTCCCTTTCTTCCCTTTCCTTCTGCTGTTCCCTTGTATAATCCCCAGAGGTGGGGACTTTCTGCATTTTGGAGAAGGTTTTACATTTTTGGGTGGTCTAGACAAAGGTCTTCCATTCTGCTTTTCTTGTAGATTTTTAAGATTGAATTTGTTTAGTGAAAGAAACTTCTCCTAAAAACAAATAATGCATAAGACCTCTCTGTTGGTTTTTGAGTAAAATTCTTCAGATAGGAATAGAATAGGCGATTTTTACTTTGCTTTTTTCTCTGTGTATATATTTTTCTCCAGGCAACATGTGGACATTTAAGTAGCCAAGAACAGGATTCAATTAATCATGGACCTCTGGTCAATATAATTTTAAAGTTACTATCTTTCCCCTTTTACCAGTAGCAACCAACTGTTTTGATTCTACATCTTAGCTATTTCAGGAGTTTATCTCCGTGATAGATTATAAAAATGGTGATGATTGTTTGTAGCCCTTGCATCAAGTGGTACACTCTATTTCCCCCTCCTTTAATTCTGGACTGGCCTTGTGCCTTGCTTTGGTTCATAGGATGAGACTGACACAACAGTGTGTGCATTCTGAGGCTGGGCTCCAAGAAACCTTGCATATTTCTTCTTGATTTATTATAGTTCTGCCCCCTTCATGTGAACAATCCCTAGTCAACCTGCTGGAGGATGAGAAACCACAGGGATCAGAAAGGAGCTGTCCTAGCTGAGCTACCTTAGATTGCCCAGCTCCTAGCGGACAGTTAGTTGACCACAGATGTGTGAGCCAGCAAGCTGAGATCAGCTGAGCCTGGCCCGATCGGCAGCATCCCAGTTAAGCCCAAACCACGCTGATGACCTACAGAATCATAAACATAAGTCAGGGTGTGTCAACCTCATTACTATAGACATTTTGTATTGGATGATTCTTGCGGGGATGGTCCAGCGCACTGAAGGATATTTAGCAGCATCCCTGGCCTCTAACAACTAGACACCAATAGCACCCCTACCCATAGTTGTGACAATCCAAAATGTCTTCAGACATTGCCAAGTCCCCACTACCACTACCACCATTGGCTGGTGACCAATGAGCTAAAAAAATGATAGTTGCCTTAAACCTCTAAGTTTTGGGGTGGTTTGTTATATAGGAAAAGATAATTAATACAGTTCCCTTCTTTCTAGCTCCACTGCCAGTATCTTAGGTCAAGTGCCTACAACTTTGTTTTGACTAAATCGCTACCAATTGGCTAAGTTTCCTACTTCCTATGGTTTACTCCTTTAATCCATCCTGCATATTTCCATCAGTTGTTAAATAAATAAACACACAAACACAAATCATATCATATCATATGCTTAAGTGCACTTCTGTAGTGTCTCATTGCCTACTTGGCAAAATTACAAAATCCTGGCATACAAGGTCCTTCATCATCTAGCTTTCACTAAAAGCCTTATGAGGAAGTTTGTGCGTGCCCCTAAAAAGCATTTTGTGAAATTTTAAAGTTCTTAGGAATAAACGTGTGTACAGTAGATATTTGTTATTTTATTGGGTATTCATTATGCTGTTTTACTTTGATTTGGAAAAAACTCCACATTCTTTTTGGGAAATAATCTTTTCTTCACTGTGTGTGAGATTAATAAGGCTATCAGTCAAAATATCTTGACCTTCCCTAGCTAAGGGGTAAAATCACAACTTAAAGTAGGTTAATCAGCATCTTCAGAATGATGCAAAACCCTAAAAAATGGTTGAAGCATCCTCATGTTATGGTAGTCAATTAACTTGTGCACTCTGGTCTAGTTTTCTGATCCTCTTGTTTCTGTTATTTTTCAAGCCTAGTGCAGGCTTCTCTACTTGCATTACCTATGATCCTCTGGATATATTCCTTTTCTGCTTATGTTATTTGGAGTTGTTTTTTGTCTGTTACTTGCAATCTAATAATCCTAATTGATTGTTCTCAAAATAGAAAACAAAACATGAGTAAAGCAAGAATAAATAATAACCAATGTATCTTTTATGACTTTAGATGCATTGATAAAGTATCCAATATTTTTCTAACTATAGGTATCCTTGAGGTAGAAGAAGAAAAACAATAAGCATGGAAGATCTATTTGAAAGAATAATAGAGGGAAAACTTCCATGGTATCTATAGAGGCTTAGATATCCAGATACAATATGGTCATTGAATAGCTAGAAAATTTATAGCAAATAGTATATCATCAAGACATACAGTCATAGGCGTGATCAAAGTCAAAGTGAAAGAGAAAATCCTACAAGCTGTGAGAGGAAAGCAACAAGTTACTTACAAAGGAAAACTCACCAGACTAACAGCAGACCTCTTGGCAGAGATCTTTATAGCCAGAAGGGGTTGGGGTCACATTTTTAGTCTTCTTAAACAGAATAGTAGCCAGCAAAGAATTCTGTGTCCTGTAAAACTAAGTTTCATAACTAAAGGAGAAATAAAGTCTTTCCCAGACAAGCAAACACTAAGGGAATTTGTCACCAATAGACCTTCCCTATAGGAAATGCTTAAAAGTGCTCTATACATGGAAAAGAACAATTGATACCCTTCAATGCTAAATCACCTGAAGTTAAAGCTCACAGAATTTTCACCAAAGCCAAAGTGAAGGAGAAAATCCTACAAACTGCAAGATGAAAGCAATGAGTTATTTACAAAGGAAAACACATCAAACTAACAGCAGACCTCTCAAAAGAGACCTTTCAAGCCGGAAGGGATTAGGGTACTATTTTCAGTCTTAAACAGAATAACTTCCAGCCAAAAATTTTGTATCCTGCAAAAATAAGTTTCATAAATGAAGGAGAAATAATGCTAAGGGAATTTGTCACCAATAGACCTGTCTTATAGGAAATAATTAAAAGTACTCTACAGATTGAACAAAGCAATCAATACCCATCAGTGTAAAAACACCCAAAAGTTAAAGCTCACAATTGTAAAAAAAAAAAAAAAAAAAAAAAAACAAAACAAAACAAAAAACAATAGTAAAACAAGGGAGAAAACAAAGCAACTAGGTATCATTCAATTTGATGAACAGAACAGTACCTCACATATCAATAATAATATTGAATGTAAATTGTCATAATGTCCCATTTAAAAGATATTGACTGGCTGAATGAATGAAAAAACACACCTCAAATATATCTGCTGTCTCCTAGAAACCTGCCTAAACTGCAAGGACACTCAGACTCAAGGTAAAGGGACAGGAAAAATATTCCATACAACCAGAAACCAAAAAGGGACAAGAGCTATTGTCATATCAGATAAAATAGACTTTAAATCAACAATGGTAAAAAAAAAAAAAAAAAGACAAAACAGTCATTATATAATGATAAAGGGAGCAATTCAGCGAGGAGATATAATAATCCTAAATATATATGTACCTGACACAGGAGTGTCCAGATTCATAAATCAAATACTACTAGATCTAAGCAAAGAAATAAACAGCAACATCCTAATTGCTGGGGACTTCAACACTCCACTGACAAAACTGTACAGATCATTGAGGCAGATCAACAAAGAAACACTGGATTTAAACATTACTCTAGAACAAATGGAACTAACAGACATCTACAGAGCATTCTACCCACAAGCTGCAGAATGTACATTCTTCTCATCAGCACACGGGACATTTTCTGAGATAGATCATATGTTAGCCCACAAAACAACTCTCAGTAGATTGAGAAAAATCAAATTTATTCCATGTATCTTCTCAGATAAAGTGGAATAAAACTGGAAATCTACTCCAAAAGGAACTCTCAAATCTACACAAAGTTATAGAAATTAACCAACCCACTGCTGAACCATCCTTGGCTCAAAGATGAGATTAGGATGGAAATCAAAAGTTTTTTTAACTGAATGATAATCATGACACAAACATCCAAAATCCATGAGATACAGAAAAGCAGAGTTAAGAGGGAAGTTCATGGCCTTAAATACTTAGATCAAAAAGACAGAAAGATCACAAATTAAAAACTTAATATCACACCTCAAGGATCTAGAAAAAGAGAAGTAAATCAAACCCAAAGTTAGCAGAAGAAAAGAAATTGCAAAGCATAAAGCAGAACTAAACAAAATGGAATCCAGAAAAGAAATACAAAGGATGAATGAAATAAAAACTCGGTTCCCTGTAAAGATAAACAAAATCGATAGACTTTAGGAAGAATAACCAGAAATAGAAGAGAAAGGACCCAAATAAGCTTAAGTAGAAATGAAAAAGGAGACATTACAACTGATACCACAGAAATATAAAATACCATCCATGATTACCATGAAAACTTCTATGCACATAAATTAGAAAATCTATAAGAAATGGATAAATTTTTGGAAACACATGATCTCCTAAACTTGAATCAGGAAGAAATAGATATCCTGAAAAGACAAATAATGAGTAATGAGATTGAAACAGTAATAAAAACTCTCCCAACAACAACAAAGAAGCCTCAGATCAGATGGATTCACAGCTGAATTCTACCAGACAGCAAAGAAGAATTGGCCACCATTCTACTGAATCTGTTCCATAACATTGAGAAGGAGGGCATCCTCCCAAACTCATTCTATGAAACCAGTATCACCCTGAAACCAAAGCCAGGAAAAGAAACAACAACAATAACGAAAATAGACCAATATCCCTTATGAACATAGATGCAAAAAGCCTCAGCGAAATACTAGCAAACTGAATTCAATAGCACATCAAAAAAAAAAAAATAATAATAATCCACCATGATCAAGTGGGATTCATCCCAGGGATGCAAGGATGGCTTAATATATACAAATCAATAAATGTAATTCACCAAATAAATAGAATTATAAATGAAGAACATATGATCATCTCAATAGAGGCAAAAAAGTATTCAATAAAATCCAGCACCTTTCATGATAAAAACCCTCAACAATCTAGGCATATAAGGAACTATCCCAAAAATAATAAAAGGCATGTGACAAACCCACAGCCAATATCATACTGAATGTGGAAAAACTGAAAGAATTCCCCCTAGGAATTGGAAAAAGATAAGGATGCCCACTGTGACCACTACTATGCAACATAGTACTAGAAGTCTTATCTAGAGAAATCTGGCAGGAGAAAGAAAGTGCATCCAAATTGGGAAATGGGAAGTTAAACTATCCCTATTTGCTGACGATATGGTCTTATATACAGAAAACCCTAAAACTCTACCAAAAGACTACTAGAATTGATAAACAAATTCAGCAAAGTTTTAGGTTATAAAATTAATGCACACAAGTCAATAGCATCTCTATATACCAGTAACAGTTAAGCTGAGGGTCAGATCAAAAACTCAACACAATTTACAGTAGCTACAAAGAAAATAAAATAAGTAGGAATATACTTAACTAAGGAGGTGAAAGATCTCTACAAGGAGAACTATGAAACACTGATGAAAGAAATTGCAGATGACACAAACAAATGGAAAAACATTCTATGCTCATGGACGGGAAAAGTCAACACTGCTAAAACGTCCATACTGCCCAAAGTAATTTACATATTTAATACAATTTTCATCTAAATTCTAATGTCATTTATCACAGATCTAGAAAAAGTAATCCTAAACTTTATATAGAACCAAAAAAGATCTCGAATAGCCAAAACAATCCTAAGGAAAAAGAACGAATCTGGAAGCATCACATTACCTGACTTCAAATTATACTATAAGGCTATAGTAACCAAAACAGCATGCTATTGGTATAAAGGTAGAGACATAGACCAATGGAACAGAATAGTGAGTCCAGAAATAAAACCATATAGCTATGAACAACTGATTTTTGACAAAGCAGACAAAAACATACACTGGGGAAAGGATGCCCTATTCAATAAATGGTGCTAGGAAAACTGCATAACCACATGCAGAAGAATGAAACTGGGTCCCTATCTCCCACCATATGTAAAAATTAACTCAAAATGGATTAAAGACTTAAATGACACTATAAAAATTCTAGAATAAAATGTAGGAAAATCTCTTCTAGACATTGACCTCGACAAGGATGTACGAGTAAGACCTCAAAAGCAACAAAAATAAATAAATGGAATTTAATTAAACTAAAAAATTTCTGCACAGCAAAGGAAATAACCAACAGAGTAAATGGACAACCTACAGAATGCGAGAAAATATTTGCAAACTATACATCTGACAAAGGGTTAATATCCAGAATCTATAAAGAATTCAAACAAATCAGCAAGAAAAAAAACAAGTAACACATCAAAAAGTGAGCAAAAGACATAAATAGAGGTTTTTCAAAAGAAGATAGACAAATGGCCAAGAAACAGGTGAAAAAATACTCAATATCACTAATTATCAGGGAAATATAAATTAAAACCACAATGAGATATCACCTTACCAGTCAGAATCACCATTATTAAAAAGTCAAAAAACAATAGATGTTGACATGGTTGTGCTGAAAGGGGAATGCTTATACGCTGTTGGTGGGAATGTAAACTTATATAACCTCTGTGGAAAGCAGTATTCCTGTGGAAAGGAGATTCCTCAAATAACTAAAAGTAGACCCAAAATTAAATTCAGCAATTTCACTACTGGATATCCACCCAAAGGAAAATAAATCATTTATACAAAAGACACATGCACCAAATGTTTACTGCAGTAAAATTCACAATAGCAAAGATATGGAATCAACCTAAGTGCCTATCAACTGATGAATAGATAAAGAAAATGCAGTATATGCATACCATAAGTACTACTCAACCATAAAAAGAAATAAAATAATGTCTTTTGTAGCAACTTGTATGAAACTGGAGACCATTATCCTAAGTGAAGTATCTCAGGAATAGAAAAAGAGATACCACATGTTCTTACCTATAAGAGGGAGCAAAATGAAGGATATAATGGATCATAAAGAGCAATAATGGACTTTGGAAGCTAAGAAGAGGGGAGGATGGGAGGGGGTGAGGGATAAAAATCTACCTATTGAGTACAATGTACGCTATTCTGGTGATGGATACAATAAAAGCCCTGACTTGCATAATACAATTTATCCATGTAACCCAAAACACCTGTAATCCTTACATTTTTTTGAAAAAGACATTCTTTTAAAAAAAGAAAAAAGTAAATAAAAACAGTATCTTTGAATTAATTTGCAAAATTTTCATAATATATACTTTTGACTAAGTCAGTGTGAATTTCTTCCAAGCCACATGAATTAGATTTTATTATGTCTTCACTACATTTACTTGCAGAGGAAGAAAAAACAATGTTTTCTTTACCGTTATTCTGTTCTCCTATTTATATATTAATCTAATCTCTCTCTCTCTCTCTCTCTCTCTATATATATATCTATCATCTATCTATCTCTATCTATCATCTATCTGTTTAATTTCCTAGGTGCTCCAAGTATTTATAAACTTTATAAGTATGTGACAGAAGCAGGGAATCAGGTAATCTAGAGGTTTTTTATGTTATATACCACTTCTGTTTTATACTCACATATTCAAGCAGAAACAATGTTATGAATTTTCTTCCTCTTTGAGACTCCATTAGGTTTGCTTAGGTTCTTGAGAGACATGAGGATGCCCTCTTGAGGTAATTATTAGTGCTGTACTTCTAACGTTTCCCCTATCTCCTGCTCTGGGCACACGGGGTTATACTTCCGTACATCCCATCCTCCCTATCCTCATTGTGGCTGAGTGGGGCCATTTCATTGGTTCTGCAAAATACTAATGGTTGCAAAACACCAATTCATTGGTTGTGAGTAGAAGTAGCATGTAATTATTCCAAGACAATCATTTATAGCCAATTTGAGAAACTTCAGAATCGTCTGTTTTCTCTTCTTAACATATGAGATGGTTGGTGCTCCCTGAGTTAATACTATGAGCAGTGTAGGGGAAAATACAGATTAAATGAGAAACAAAACTTGGTTGTTTTAAGACAATAAGAATTTGTTGTCATTGCAGCATACTGTGGATTTTCCTGTCTGATAACCTATTTCGTCATGGTAATTCTTCTGGAGTCTATCTTTTCTCCCAATGGTAGACTGTGTTGGACAAGCAAGAAGAAAATCTGAAGGCATCCATTGACTTTCTTGTCAATAGTCTGGACTCTCCATCTTGGTCTTCTATGGTGTTTTTGAAAGCACAACTAATCTTCACTCCTTCCTTTCTATTCACCTCCACAGGCCCATAAAGTCTTTTGAAAACTTAAAACATGTCTTAGACAAATTCCCATCATCTAAAATTCCACTCCTAAAAAGTAGAATGGAAAAGAATCTGACCCCACTATCTTTTGAAATCTTTTCCTTTAACCCAACGAAAGTTTCCTGTTATCACTCCAGCCTGTTTTATATCTTTTTGCAACAGGAGGGGAGAGAATAGCATTTGTCACCTTTTCTGACCCCAGATTTAATAAACACTCTTCTTCCCTGCTTCAGTCTTTACATTCTAAAGTTAGCTCTCTATCACTGTTAGTTTGATCTTGATACCTTACATGTCCTTTTGCCTGGCAAAGGTGAAAGTAAAATGAAGATGGGGATGAGGGGGGTACAACACAGGCTCTCCTTAATATTTCTACTTCTAGCAGAAATCATATCCTGTTTTAAAAGAAAAAAAATCTGTTAGAATTGGTAGCACACTAACAGAGTTCTGATTGCATTTATGAAATTTGGAGGGCAATAAGCTGTAGGTTTTATGATTCCACAGGGTATATATGTCTGAAAGTTGACAGGAAGGTTAAGGAAAGCCTCTTTCGTCTACTCTTTTCATTAAGCTTGAGCTAAGGGACCCAATAGAGATCAATGAAAGCAGAGAGCAGAAGGGAAACAGGGTAACGTTATGGGGCACAAGTAGTGAATGGAGACGTAACATTAGTACAAAGTCTGCAGTTTAATAGTTTTCACTGGCCACAGTGGCAGCACTGAGATATTTTATTTAAAAAATTCAAGATTGAAACCTTTTTAAATTTCTGAGTACAAGTGAATTTCTTCAGGATGTGTTATTCTTTCCTTTATGGTTTTAGTTTTTTTGTTGTTGTTGTTTGTTATTGTCTTGTTTTGTTTTTTAAAATAATCCCTTTTGTGCAGGACCAGGCTTCTTAAATATTTTTTTCCTGGAAAATGATGGTGTATAAATAAAATGAAATAGTTCCCATATCTCTGATTGACAGGTTGAACTGCTGGGATTGCTCAGTTGAAAAACAGCCATGATGGCAATCCATGGTTTGGTTGCTCTGAATGTGTCATCCTTATTCTAGAAAGTGTCTGGGTAATAATCATTTATATTCTTGTACTTCGAAAAAGAAAAGGGAATATATTTTATTCCCAAAATACAATTGTCCATTTTTGGTTTAACATCATCTCCGGAGAAAGTCCCAATAGGACATTCTTGTCGCTCACTGATTATTTTAGTCCAGAACTTCTAAAAGCTAAACTGGAAGGCAACATTGTGTTGTAGATTGTTTTTAAAGCTTTTTCAGGAGAGTTTTTGTTGGTTTGTATTTACTGAGATCTCACATAGATCTTGAGTACAAAACAAGTAACAAGTAGAACTATCTGTTTAAAAGGGAGCTGTGATCCAAGACCAAATTCCTTAGGCTATTCTCTCTTACCCTTTGGCACCTTTGGGGATACACAAGATTTTACCAAATGCAACTGAAAAAGCTAGAAGTGACATTTGAGCCAGATAGACCTGGAATTTAATCTTGTCTTCATTGGTTCTTAGCTGAGTAAGCTCGGATAAGTCGTTAGCCCATCTAAGCTCTGTTTTCTTTATCTGTTAAATGGTGATAATAGCCCTTAGCTTGCAAATTTATTGTGAGATTGAATTGAGATAGCAGAGCATAGTAGAAACTCAACAAAAATTATTTCAATTTCCTCCTCTGCTTGAAGCTAAATCCAACATAATAGACAAAATTCTTTCTAACAATGATTAAAAGTGATTAAAAATGCTATTATACTTCAAGTATTTATAGATTACTATGGAATTTTTTTTAGTTTTTCTTTGTTGCTCAAATCAGCCCTGTTTTTGTGTCTCCTTTTCTATTCTCTATTATTTACTCATCTGGGAAACAATGGATAAAATATTTCTCCTTTATTTTACATTTTCTTAATTCTCATTAATGATAATATATTACTTTTATAAATAAAAACAGTTAATTCAAGTAACTAATACCACAGTTTTAGAACTATACTTTTGGATATTACTTAGCTTGCTTATTTGCTTAATAAATAGTGTTCAATATATCTGTAACAATTGTCTAATGTGTATTTTGGTACTTTTCCTCTTTATATATGATTTGCTTAGAACTTCTTTTGTATATATGCACTACTTCCATAATTTTCCAAGGTTATATATATTTTTTTATTTCAGCATATTATGGGGGTACAAAAGTTGAGGTTATGTATATTGCTGATGCCCCCCCACCCCAAGTCAGAGCTTCAAGCGTGTCCATTCCCCAGACAGTGCGCATTGCACTCATTATGTAGGTATACACCCATCCCCTCCCCCCAGCCCCCACCTCTGTCTGATACCCAATTGGTGCTATTCCCAAATGTGCACTTAGGTGATGATCAAGGAAACCAATTTGCTGGTGAGTACATGTGGTGCTTATTTTTCCATTTTTGGTATATTAATACATTGTTATGACACGTGTACATATGTTCTTGATGTGAAAAAAAGGTCAGTGAAAATACGAAATTATAGTTTAAAGTACTTTTTTTCTACATAAAACTAGCCCAATAAGCAATAGGATGCTGTTTGCAAAGACTGTCACTTTGTGTTTCCCTCCATATCTTGGACTAAAATGTTTCAAGGTATTTTTTCTTTTTTCATGTTTCTTTTTTTTGTTTCTTTATCTTGGCCTACTCTTGGCACTTTTGTCACTCATTAACTATTGGAGGTTATTTAATATTGGACTTCACTATATCTTTGCAATATTTGTTTGACTCCGTATCTATACTCTGCTTTTCAGTAGGCTCACTTCCCTAATGTTATTGCTTAAGTATTAAAAAATTTGGGAAATCAGTTTAATCAAGAAACCCAGCAGTTCCCGGACTGACCTTAAAAGAAATCACTGCCTTATTAATTCACAGACTTACCAAAGAGTGATTATCATGAGACTAACTCTTGAAAACTTCCATCTTTTTAAAAGTAGGGACAGACTGAAACAATTTACTATAAATAACTAAAAAAAAATTATATCTATCTTCTTCATTAAGCAATATTATTTTAATCAGAATTGACTATTTACTAAAAGCTTAATTTTTGATGCTCTTCTTTTGTTCTCAAGGGGGGAACACGTACGTGAGGAGGATTTAAAGTGACTTTATTGCCCATAGTGATTGCAACATGAAATAAAATACTTCCTATATGTAGTGCATAAGCAGGAGGAATTTAACAAAAAGTAACTAGCTTCAAAGATGACCAGGGAAAATATAATGAGAAGAAAAACTTAGCTTAGAATAAAATTATGTGATTGGAAAGATCTAAAATGAATAATTTTTAGCAACCAAAATTAACTTTACATTCCTCACTCATTAGCTAAATCTAGAAAAGAACTTGACATTCTAATGCAAGTTGCAGCTTGAAGAGTAATTTTAGACAACTTTCTTTGAGTAGATATTTAGATTAAAAAAATTAATGAGTATATTTTACAGAAAATTATTTTCTCTGTGACATAGAATTTAATGGAAAAAATATTCTCTAGAAAAATAGACTGAAGGGAAAATAGCTGGAATTATTAACAGATTATAAATGAAGTGCCTGAAGGTAACCTTAATATATTTTGCTAAATGTTTCCAAACAGTTACCAGCAGGTCTTCACATCTTTGAATTAAAACACACCAAGTTCATTAAGGAAACTCAAAGTAGATCCAAGCTGGCACAGTATATCTGGACCATGTGATCCAATGAATTAAACTTCAGTCATCACTTCCTAAACAAAATGTAGCTGAGGTTCTGATGTGGGCAAAATTTCCTCACCTCAATGCTGAGGGCTGCTTTTGAAAGGCCCTGTGATGGGGCCTCAGGGAGTTTTGATTTGAATGTCATAGGAAATGTTTTTTCCACCTTCCAATAAAATTGGAAGATTTATAATATGACCTCTCAAACTTTCTATAACTTCTTTGCTTTAACAACTTATCTTGTACAGTGGTGCAAATAATTTAAGCATAGAATGAAAAAGGGCTGTGTGTGTGTGTGAGTGCAAAAAACTATTTGCAGAAAACTTGTATTAGTAATTATGTTCTTTTTCAGTGCTTCAAAAATGTAGTAGAGATGAGTCACTTAGATGTGTGTTTTGATGTTATTTAATTAAGGAGCATGCTGTTTGCAAAATTATCCTGAAAAGAGAAAAGTATTTTGGTTGAGGCCTTCTACTTGGTTCAAACACAGATTGGTATTTTACTATCAGATTAGCAACATCTGAGAAAGGCTTTTTCTATAATTTTAAAGTTACTGTATTATTATTATTTCACAGGCAAATTTTTCTTTATTTTCTATATATGTACTAATATTTAATATTTAAATACATAATAATATTTAACATTTAAATATTTTTTTTAAAAAACAAACATTGATTTTGGAATCAGGAAACCATTTGCCATAAAAAAAAATCCATTTTAAACTTGTACTAGTACAAGTTTACTACTACCTTCAGTATTAGAAACTTCACTTTATGGATTTTAACAGCCTATATATGAAATCATTAATGAATGGGTTGTAGATACTTTTTTAGATTAGAAAAAATTAAGTCACTTTTACAATAAGAAATGATAGACTTTCATAAATGCCAAAAGACAACATTCTTCTATAAAATTTTGATCCTATCTCCCTGCAAGTAAAATATTTTGAGCATGAACAATTAATACATACATATTCACTTATTTACATACCACATTATGAAATAAACACATAAAATAATGTAAAGGTATAAGAATGAAACAGCATTTTCTCATACCTAAAGGAATGTACAGTCATCACTCAGTATCTGTGGGGGATTGGTTCCAGGACCCCTGCAAATACCAAAATCCATGGATCTGCAAGTTTCTTATATAAAATGGCATTATATTTGCAAATAATCTATACACACCCGCCTGTATACTTTAAGTCATCTCTAGATTACTTATGATACCTAATACAATGTAAATGCTATGTGATCATTTATTGTATTGTATTATTTTTAAAGATTTGTATTATTTTTATTGTATTGTTTTTATTTATTTATTTTTCAAATATTTTCCATCTGAGGTTGTTTGGATGAGGAACCTATAGATTCAGAGGGCCAACTGTATACAATCACCACAACTTGGAAAATAAAGAGAAATTAATGTAGATGTTTCTTTTATTTCATATTTTTTTCATGGCACTAATGAGCCTTTCTAAGCCAGGGGGACATGCAGCACAGTTTCTGTGGCCTCTACAAGGTGAAACATGACAGGAGAGAGACAGATATTTCCCTACCCCTTAGAGTAGCCCCCAACAGTCAGTGTGGATCAGAATGATCAGTGTGTTTTAAAAAATATTGATGCCTGGGCTTTAACCTAGGGATTTGGTTTCAATCAATCTGGTGGGAGGAGGGTCCAGGCATTGCTATTTTAAAAAAAATCCTCCCAGGAGAAGCTAGTGTACAAGCAGGGACTGAGAAATACTGCCCTAGCCCCTTATTTAGGTGCCAATTCCCAGCAGGCAGTGCTGTGGTTCCCAATGGTAGATCCTGGTAGAGCAATGCAGTGGCTGAGAGGACACAGTGAAAGCAGTGACATGTCGGGTTGGATATAACCGCAGTGCCCTGGGAAGGTGTTCACTGGAATCAGGAGAAGCTGTAGCCACGCTCTCCAAGACGGTGGTGCTCAGCAGAAGATGTGCCACTGAGAGTGAAAGCTGGACTGCCTTAAGAGCTAAGGTACATCCTCAGGATTATACTGCAGGGGCTGAGATCCTGACTGAGCAGGCAGGAACAAGGACTGTCTATTGCAACATAAATTAATGTTATTTCTGTCATTAAGCATTCCACACCTGGAGGATGCTTTGGGAAACTCAGGTTACAGCATTAACATTGTAACAGTAACCAACTTTTACATAGAGCTTCATAATTTACAAAGATATTTTGTATACATAATGTTACATGATCCACACATTATCCCTTGGAGGTAGTAGGATAAATGCTATTAGTTCCATTTTACAAAGGGAAATAATAAAGTTCATGAATGTTAAATATTTGCCTGAGTTCATACAATATTAAATGGCAGAATCAGAACTCCAACTTAGGTGTCTCAGCTCTCAAACTTTTCTTTTTCACCAAACCTTGAGCTAGTAGAAAGTGTTTGGTGATGCATAGAAGAGGATTCCTATGAGTTTATGAGGTTATTTAGAAATAGAATAAATCTCTGGGGACTTTCTATTTTTTCTCTCCACCATATCCAGAGCTAATATTCAGTCATACCAGTTGTTAAATGCAGAAATGTCTCCTGCTCATTTAGTATATACTGTCCTGAGCCACCAATCCTTCCACCACTAACTACAACTCTTGCGACCCTAATTCCTCACTCAGAACTACCTAGGCCTCCCAATGATCCAACAGCTAAGGGTACTCCTGGCCCTGGTTCAGTGCTGTGAACCAGGGTGAGTGTCTGGGCTATTAAATACATGATTATTTAATATTAGAAATATTGCTTTTCCCCATAGTTATTCATTTTCAAATTCATTTTGTTTTACAAATTAATTTTATTGGTAATAATAGGCTACAGAGAATGGATCAACAAAACATTGATCCATCCATCAAATGGTTCATTCTATCTGTGATTAAATTTATTTGGAT
The DNA here is from genome assembly GCF_041146395.1 of Eulemur rufifrons. Taxonomy (NCBI): domain Eukaryota; kingdom Metazoa; phylum Chordata; class Mammalia; order Primates; family Lemuridae; genus Eulemur; species Eulemur rufifrons. The sequence continues at coordinate 104,010,648 of NC_090989.1, forward strand.
TCTGCCTCCTTAATCTCTCTCTTTTTTGTCTCCTTCTTCATTCCAACCATTGCTGTCTTAACTCAGAGTTTTGCCACCTTTGGCCTAGACTCATGCTGTGTGGTACCTGCCCCTTACCAATCTCTTCCAGTTTGTTCTCACATGGCCCTCAGGCCTTTAGCTCTAAAATTCAAATCTGATGGCATCCCTCCCCTTTTAGATTTTAACAAAAGGTTGCCTTTTATAGGTAGGATTTTGCTTAGACTTGTGAGCCAAAATACAAGGTCCTCTCTATAGGGGTTCATGCTTTTCTCTCCAGCTTCATCTCACTGAACCCAGCTCTTCCTGTATTTTTTTCTCACGTCACAAGGAAATACCCAGAGTTCTCCAAATGTATCATAATGCTGTTTCCCATAATTATGCCTTGACTCAAGTGATGCCCCCTTGTGGGCCCACACCACCTTTACTTCCTGATGAATGCCAGCACATTCTCTAGACTGAATTCAAGCCTTGCCTTCCCCATTGATCAACACCCTGACTCCTCATGGCCCTCTCCAGTTATTAACCACACCCTCCTTTGTGAATCCATTGTACTCTGTCATGCTTCTTCCATAGCAGCTATAAGGCTTCATTACATTTCCTTGTTTATGTGGCTGTCTCTTCCTTTTAAACCGTATATACTCTTTGGGGGTATGAATCATGTCTCATCAGGTGTATCACCAGCACCCAAAACAGTGTGTGACATATGAGGTATTAATTAGTGCTTATCAAACAAATTCCTTAATTCATTAACTCCTACTCATGATTCAGGGGCTCTCCCTAAAATATAGCTTAGAGCTTCTGAATAAAAAAAGTTAGGTAAAAAGTCTGACAAAAGATTTATCAAGTTTCTTCTTCAAATCTTTAAAATAATAGATAATGATATATCTACAAATGTCAGTTGGCAGACACTGCTAAGTGTTGTTTTTCAAGTCAGTAGGAGTCCTGAATCCAGACACATATGCCAACCACCAAACTATAAATAAATATCTGCATACTGCAATTATTAGCTGAATAATCCCCGTAAACATAGAGCCATCATTTTAAATAGGGAAAGAACTAGCACTGGGTGAGTTCTGGCAAGTTTCTTTTATATATGGAGAGGGATTTTAAGCATCACTTTGGTGCTTAAATGTTAGAAACACATTAATTTCAGCAATTATTTTGGTTATAAGACTGTGTCATGACTGGCCTAGTCTTTTTTTTTTAAAAGAATTTGTTCGATAAAATGAAATTTGGAAATTGGTTCCACACACCAAGATTCTGTTAAAGCTACACAGTAAGAGGAAAAAAGGGAAAAAAACAAATAAACATTTTCTACTTCTTAAATGAGGTGGGGAATTCCCATTTTGGAAATTAAGAAAGAGGAAAAAAGAGCAAAGTTCAATTTGTAAGTGCTTGGCCAAACATAAGCATTTGTGGCTTGTTTTTGAATATTCTTAATTGCTAAGATGTAAACTCAACAGTTCAAAAGTCTCTACATTATTTATTCAGTCTTATAACCTTGAAGAAAACAGACTGTCCCAAAGCATGGACTATTTTTAAGTGAGCTAATATCTGTGGAATTCTTCCCTTAGTGGATTTCAGGGTTAAGGGCAATGCTCCAGGTTGCTTTTGAAGAAGATGGAATAAGTGTTTCTAGTGTCTTCTCCACAGTTCAAGGAACCAAGACAGGTTCACTTCCAATCCTTCCACTGTAGGCACCGAAATGATCATATAACTTCTCTTATCCTCAGAGTGCAAGCTAGGAATTATATGTCAAGTCATGTATAAACACACATTAAGTTTAACAGTATAATATCACTTTTAATGTCAAAATAAGAATGAAGAAGCATTGAAAAAGAATAAAGAAAAAAACCTGTATTTGCTTTTTAAATTAAAAAGCACATCCATATTTTCTGTAAGTTATAACAAACTCTTATATATAATTTCAAGGAATTTAGAATACTATATGTCCTTCATTGTACCGTGTTATTTGGATGGACAAGGCAATTGGTGTGAGTAGAGAACTGGAGACTAGAGAATTGAAACTTTTATTTATCAACAGACAAATGGGCAGATGCTAGGAGTAAGGATAGTTCAGAGGGACTTTTTCAAGGAAGTGGGGCAAGGTGAGGGTGGCTTTAGTTACAGAATTACCATGCTTACTATTATGACTGTGTTTCTGGTATTAATTTCTGTACCTATTCAAGCCAGACCCACACGCCAACTGGTTGGTACTTTGGTTTCAGGCGCTTTCTCTCAAATGTAACCTACAGCTTCTGAATTAAAAAAAAAAAAGAATAGGTTAAAAGACTTGACAAAGGTTTCTTTTTCTTGCCTTGTTTTATATAGTGCATCTTACAAAGGCATTGGAATTGAATCACAATTATTCATAATCTGGTAAGCAAAGTTAACCAGAAGAAAGAAAGTTATATGAAATTGGAACTATTTTGAAAATTCTATAATATATGGTGGCATATATTTTTCAAGTATTTTCTCAACTCTTTGAAAATTCCTATCCAGGCTTTGGACCATGTTGTCAATGGTTTCTCCCTACCCACTAAAATATGAAGACCCTCTTTTTCACCTTTTTTGTAGAAACTGCTGGTAGTTGGAGTTTGATAATACCATATAGAAACCAATGTAATAAATTGTAAGCGGCAAAAGTTATTCACTCCCCTACTATTGAAACTTTATCATCAAAACTGACAGTCTTTGAAAAATTATTAAAAGAGCCACAAATTATATTACCTATTCAGTTTTAATTTTAAAATATCTAAACTTTCAAGAAAAGAACAAGTTTTCTACTGGAGATTCTATTAACTCCAACTATCGTGTACAGCTCAGATGGTGTTTTTGAAATAGCACAGTAAGATGGGCATTAGTCCTGATTTTGATACTTGCTTACATGCTGCATCATCCTAGGTAACCATTCTGAGCCTCAGTTTTATCATTTGTAAAATGAGAGTAATACTACACAACCAGTTTCCCTTGAGGGCAGTAGAGAGGATCACTTGAGTCAATGAACATAAAAGCACCTTGAGAGCTGAAGATATTGGTGTTCCAATTCAGAACTGACAGGAGGTATAGTCTTGATCCACTTTCTGGTTGTACAATGGTGTCTCTGCCCTCTGCCTCCCCACATCCACAGCTTCTTATAGACTTTGAGTCAGAAGCTGTTTCTAACCACCTCCTTTCATGAAAGCAGGGGCCTCATTCCAGCCTCTCCTCTTGCTCTGAGGAGTAAGTACTTCTGCTAACTTCTTGCATGGAGTCCCTTCTGGCCCTTTATCCAAAGGGCTAAACTCCTGGATGCTGTTGTCTGCCTCTGGATTTGTCTCTGCTCTTTGTTTTGCATTTCTGTTCAATAAAAATGCTGACCTTGTTTTTGAGATGGGATATGTTTTTTTGGTCTCTCTGTTACCAATCTACGTATGTATTTGGAATACAGAATGTGCATCAAAGCCTGAACTTACACAGCCAACTTGACTGGAAGGCTTTATTGGCATAAGTGTTTGATAAACTGTAAAATTCTATACAAATATAAGACATTACATTGATGTGTATAAAAAAGAAAACCCAAGGTTTATCTTTTTCACCATCCATTCCTGAGAATATTTGGCACTTCAGGGATTAAGTCACTTCTATAGCAGCAGAGATCAGTGATGCTAAAAATGTGGTCCACAAACCATTCTGGTCCATGAACTATTACTGGTCTGGGACAAGATAAGTTCAGAAAGTGAGAGCAAGTACTGAGAAACTTTTAGAGAAATTTGAAAAGTAATTTTACATTTGTTATATCTACTAATTTAAAGAATATAAAGAATTTAGCTTATTTTTTGTCTTCTGTTTCGTTTTTTGTATACTTTACAACATATCTGTGATGGATTGAAAATTAAAACGAGGTCCTTTACCTCAGATAGGTTTATATGGTTACTTATGATTATTAAATCTCATCAGATACGATTCAATAAATTTAACATGTGCTATTATTTTTATATCACAAAAGAAGAAAATAATGCTACCAATAGAACTATATCCAATACTTATATATCACATAGTTTTTTAAATTTTATATTTTTGAAAGTATTCTTTTAGACTTTTAAAATAATTTTTAAAAATCACATATCACTATTCTTTAGGGATCAAAGGAAAATATTAATGCAATAAATTAATTAAGATATTTCCTTAAACTTCTTTACATTCAGAGTCCAATGTTTCTGACTCACTTTTCAACTTAGAATTGTTGATGTCTGTGTTTTCCACACAATATTGCCCTTCATGTTATTAAAAGGTTTGAGAACATGGCATTTCTTTAAAGATTTCTCCTATATAATCTACAGGGTATTTTTCCCCAGATTACTGACCTTACTAGAAAGTGCCCATGAATGGTTGCATGTATTTCAGGAGAAAATAATATTATAACTTTTTATGCTTGTAACTAGCATCCTTTCTTAGGTTCCATCAAGCACTTGATTGTTGCTTTGCAAGAAAAAAAATGAGATTGTGACTATTTCTTCAAAGATATCTACTCCTCTAGTATCAAATATATATACAACTGCTGTTTCCATATTTTTCTGCAGACACAATAACTTTTCTGTTTTAACCTAGGTTCATAATTAATATTTATGCATAGGAGAATCACTAAAATTACTTAATGCATCTAATTTTAGAGTCTCATGCTCTACTGACTGAGCTAGCCAGGCGACCTTCAAATTTAAATCCATTGAATTGAAAGGAATGATCTATCTGTATGGAAATTGCAGCATCTCATTGACTAATTCTACTAGCCTGCTAGAGAGTTTACTAAACATCTAACTGATTTAATTGCTTGAACTACTTACTCCAAAGATAGAGTGTATCTAGAACTCCATAAAAAACACTTAGCACTTATTGTGTGCATAAGGCATTACTCACAGCAACCTTTCAAGTTGGATTACTCTTAGTTTCCCATTTGTAAAACCAGACAACAAGGGCACAGAGGGGTTAGTAAGTTGTGGGGCAAGGACCCAAACCCATATATCTATCTCGAAGAGTCCAAAGTCTGAGCTTTTAACGTATGCTATGCTGCTTTCAACAAGTGAAGTTATTTTGGCTACACTTTTGGTTTTCAGAAGATCTTATAGTTGATTAAAAAAATAATTCCCTAAAACTTTCCAGATCATGAAAGCACATAATGGGGAAAAAAAACAACTCTGAATATAAGCAAACAAACCATTTGGGCTGGTCAAGGTCTTGAGTGTGGGTGGAACCAGCTGAAGACAATGTGGCCCAATCAGAGCTTTCACCAAGTCTTGGTAATAAATGCCCTTGGCAAACAAACACCATCAGAAAAAAAAAAAAAAAAAACAAAAAAACCTACTTTCCAGTACCACTGAAGGGAAAAAATGTTGGCAAGGAATATGAACATGTGGTAACTTGTAATTATTCAGTTGAGGGGGAATGTAAACTCAGACTTACATAGACTGTGGATGCCAAACAAAACTATTATAATGAAATTCTAGGAGACCAAATGTAAATCAAAACCATGGCCCAGGATATAGCATTTCTCCACCAATGTATATACAGAGGTAAAACTGAATCACCAAGAAGGACAAAGCAAGTAATTATATCAGCTATTTCTCAGAAAGAAATCCTAGTAAAAATGAAACTGAGTTTGTTAAAACTCGATTGTCTGAAGTAGATGCATTTATTCTTGTTACAGGATTTAAACAGTAGATTCTTGCTTACTTAAAATAGAGAGCCTAAAAATGTCCATTGACCAATATGAATGAATCTTAGGCTTTTCTGAACACCTTTATTTGAAAAATACAAAGCATAAGCTACTTAAACAATAGGGTATTTTATATGTTATAAAAGGGTACAGTTGTATTTCACAGAGAATTTAGTTTCCCATGAATTAAATGACTTTCCAGATCATTGTTGTGATTAAGCCATTGGGTTCCAAGCAAGTCAAAAGTAAAGCTTAGGCAACGGCCAAGTAAAAATGAATAAAATCCTTGAATAGAAAAACGGTATTTGGAATGATGATACAAATCGATACCAAAGATTTTATTTCACTAAGTTGTTTAAACTAAGACATAGCTTATTCACTTATATTAGTACTGATTTTTAAAAATCCCTACACCATTTAGAAAGAAAACACTGTAGGATATTAAAAGACAATTAATTCGTTGTGGTAGAAAGACAATATTACAACTTAAAATTTTTATTTTTAGTTATAGGTACATAATAGTTGGTATATATTTATGTATACATGTGATATTTTGATATGGCATACAATAAGCAAATCAGGATAATTAAGCTATCCATCACCTCAAGCATTTATCACTTCTTTGTGTTATGAAGATTCCAATTCCACTCTTTCAGTTATTTTAAAATATACAGTTATTGTTGACTGTAGTGACCTAGTGTGCTGTCAAATACTAGATCTTCTTCATTCTTTTTAACTATAGTTTTGCACCCATTAATTGTCCCCACTGGTTGCCAAAGGATGGGAAGGGTGGTGGGGAGGGGGCAATATTACAACATTTGTTTGCATTTTAAAATATTTCAATTATGTTTATGTTATATAAATAAAACATAGTTTATTACTTTTTGAAAGACGGATTGGCTCAGGAGTCCTCATGTGGTCCATGTGTCAGACTGGAGGCCTTCCTGCCAGAGGGATGAGTTCCACCTTATGATGGATAATTTTATATGTAGACTCAGTTAGGCCAAGGTGCCAGACATTTGGTCCAACATTACTCTGAATGTTTCTGTGAAGGTGTTTTTTGGATGAGATTAACATTTAAATAAGTGGATTTTGAGTAAAGCAGATTACTTTCCTTAACGTGAGTGGACCTTATCCAACCAGTTGAAGGTCATAACAGAACAAAGACTGACCTTTTCCGGAGCAAGAAGGTATTCTGCCAGCAGACTGCCTTTGGACTTAAGTCGCAACTCTTCCCTGGGTCTCCAGCCTGATGACCCACCTTGCAAATTTTGTATTCATAAGCCTCCACAATTGTGTGAGATAATCTCTTAAAATAAATCTGCCTCTCTCTCTCTCTCTCTGTATATATACATATAAACAATCTAAACAGATGCACACACATGCACACATAAGTACATGCACACATCCTGTTGGTTCTGTTTCTCTAGAGAACCCTGACTAATGCATAGCCATGAAGGAATTGAGAGAGTGGGGCCATCACTCATTTTCTGTCTCTCAGAAAAATCGGATATATTGTAATTTATATGTACTTAGCTAAATAGACTTACAGAATATATTAATCAGTTTGTAACTAAAATCATCCTCACAAAATGGACAAGTTGCCTAAAAATATTAGGTTATGTTAAAATTAAGCACAAATAAGCATCATGACACTTCATAACCACATTTCAAGGAAAAAATAATCATGATCCCATTACTATGAGAAGTCTGTTATAACATTTAAATTATAAGGAAATCTATTTGAAAAATGGATTTACATTAATGTTGAAGCATTTCTTAGGTATATACTGTGCTAGAGAAAAATAACTCAAGATTTAAAAAAAATTGATATTTGTGTAGTTTTTAATTAAATAGCAGAGAATATGTATAAAATATACTTTAATAAAATGGAGGATCATTCAAAAATATTTGGACATGAATTTTAGATGACTGTCAATCAGAATAAGTTTTTTAAAAAGTTGACTAGTAAAACCAAATGCCTTTTAGAAGGAGTAGACAGTGACTAGAAGGCTGTGCAAAGGGGCTTCTGGTGCTGGTGATATTGTTTCTTGATCTGGGCATGACTCTATGGGTGTGTTCAGCGTATGAAAATCCCTTAGGCTGTGCTCTCGGAACAGGCACTTTTCTCTATATTTATTAAATTTCACTAAAAAAGTTTAATAAGGCCAGAGGCAGTGGTTCACACCTGTAATCCTAACACTTTGGGAGGCTGAGGTTGGAGGATCTCTTGAGGCCAAGAGTTTGAGACCAGCCTGGGCAACATAGTGAGATACTATCTCTACAAAAAGTACAAAAATTAGCTGAGCATACTTGTAATCCCAGCTACTTAAGAGACTGAGGCAGGAGGATCACTTGAGCCCAGGAGTTTGAGGTTGCAGCGAGCTGTGGTGATGCCTCTGCATTCCAGCCTGTGCAACAGAGTGAGACCCTGTCTCAAAAAAAAAAAAAAAAATTTAACAAAAAAATGGCTTCAGAACTGGAATACATGTCTCTATACAAATTCTGAAAGAATAAATGAGGCTATTTGCTATATCAACCAATTATGACTATAAAGGAAGAACAAGATTCAGTGTTGAAGTGTCTGTCAGATTTTGGTATTACAGTAGTACTGGCATCATAGCATGTGTTGGGAAGTATTCTTTTCTTTTCAATTTTCTTCAAAGACTTTTTATATGGTTAGAAATATTTTTTTCTTTAGATATTTGGTAGAATTATCCAAAGGAGTTATTTTTTATAGGAAGGTTTTTAACTATAAATTAAATTTTTAAATAGATATTGAGCTTTTCCTGTTATTTACCTCTTGAGTGAGGGTTGGTAGACATCCAGTGATTTTTCCCTTTCATCTTAGGTGAGTTTATTGACACAAAATTGTTCTTGAACAACATTTGCTTAATTCGAGTTTCATTTGCTTTTATTTTTTTCTAGTTTCTTAATGTAGAAAAAAAAAGGCCTCTTAATTTGAGGCCTTTTTTCTTTTCTAATGTAGACATTGCAACTGTAATTTTCCCCTTAAGTGCAGCTTTAGCTGTATTCCACATTTTCGTTCAATTCAAAATATTCTCTGATTTTAAAAAATTCTTTCTTTGACTCACAAGTTGTTTTGAAGTATGCTATTTAATTTCTAAATATTTGGGATTTTTCGGGTATCCTTATCTTATTGATTCAAATTTAATTCTACTATGGTTGCACAACATATTTTGTATACCATGAATATTTTCAAGTTTGATAAGACTTGTTTTATGGCCCTAAATATGGTCTATCTTGGTAAAATGCTTAATCTGCATTTGAATATGTATTTTACCATTTCTGGGTGAAGCATTCTTTAATTTTCAGTAAAGTCAAGTTGCTTAATAATGTTATTCAAGGGTCCAAAATACCTTTTGATTTTTTGTGTACTTGTTGTATCAGTTATTGGGAGAGGTATGTTGAAATCTCCAACTATAATTGTGGATTTTCCTATTTTCCTTTACAGATTTGTCAGTTTTTGTTTCATGTAATTTGAAGCTCTGTTACTAGTTTTAAAAACAGAGTGATATGTCCTTTTTATTTTAATTTTTAATTATTTTGAGTATATAATGGTTGTATATATTTATAGGGTACTTGTGATGTTTTGATACAGGTATACAACGTGTATTAATCAATCATATCAGAGTAATTGGAGTATCCATCACCTCATGCATTTATCATTTCTTTGTGTTAGGAACATTTCATTTTCACTCTTTTAGTTATTTAAAGCATGCCCTAACTTATTGTTGACTATAATTACTTTGGACTATCAAATTTCTTCATCCTATTTAACCATTTAATTATATTTTGTACCCATTAACTATTCCCACTTTATTCTCCCTTCCCACTACTCTTCTCAGACTCTGGTGATCATCATTCTACTCTCTGTCTCCATGAGATCAATTGTTTTACTATTTAGTTCCTACATATGAGTGAGAACATGTGAGATTTGTCTTTCTGTGCTTGGATTATTTCACTTAACATAATGTTTTCAAGCTCTATCCATGTCATTGCAAATGGAAAAATTACATTTTTTATGGCTATATTATATTCCATTGTGTATATGTATATTTGTACCACAATTTCTTTATCCATTCATCCATTGATGGACACTTAGATTGATTCTAAATCTTGGCTGTTATGAATAGTTACTGTTGCAATGAACATAGGAGTGCAGGTATCTTTTCAATATACTGATTTCCTTTCTTTTGGATATGTACCTAGCTGGGTCATATGGTAGTACTATTTTTAGTTTTTTGAGGAACCTCAATACAGTTCCACATAATGGTTGCACTAATTTACATTCCCAACAGTGTATAAGGGTTCCCCTTTCTTCACATCATTGCTAGGATTAGATGTTGCCTGTCTTTCTGATAAAACCCATTTTAACTGGGGTGAGATAATAGCTCATTTTAGTTTCTATTGGCATTTCTCTGATGAATTTTTTCACATACCTGCTGATTTGTATGTCTTCCTTGGAGAAATGTCTACTCATATCTTTTGCCCATTTTTAATTGGATTATTTGATTTTTTTTCTTATTGAGTTGTTTCAGTTTCTTATATATATTCTAGTTATTGAGCCATTGTCAGATAGGTAGTATGCAAATATTTTCTCCCATTCTGTGGATTTCCTGTTGACTTTGTTGATTGTTTTCTTTGCAGTGTAGAGTTTTTAAGCTCAATGTAATCCCATTTGCCCAATTTTGCTTTGGTTGCTCTGCTATTGGGGTATTACTTAAGAAATCATTGCCCAGTCCAATGTCCTGTAGCATTTACCCAATGTTTTCTCTTAGGATTTTCCTAGTTTCAGATCTTGGGTTTTAATCTTTAATCCATTTTGATTTGATTTTTTGTGTACAGTGAGATAAGGATCTAGTTTCATTCTTCCGCATGGGGATATCCAATTTTCCCAGCACCATTTATGGAAGAGACAATCCTTTCTGCAATGTATGTTCTTGGAACCTTTATCACTATAGATGTTTGTATTTATTTCTGCATTCTGTCTTCTGTTGCATTTGTCTATGTGTCTACTTTTATGCCAGTACTATGCTGTTTTGGTTACTACAGCTCTGTAGTATGATTTAAAGTCAGGTAATGTGATTCCTCCAGTTTTGTTCTTTTTGCTCAGGATGACTTTTGTGGTTCCATATAAATTTTAGGATTATTTTTTCTCTTTCTGTGAAGAATGTTATTGGTATTTTGATGGGGGATTGCATTGAATCTGTAGACTGCTTTGGCTTGTAAGGACATTTTAACAATATTTTTTCCAATCCATGAGCATGGGATGTCTTTCCATTTCTTGTATGTCCTCTTCAATTTCTGTCATCAATGTTTTATAGTTTTCATTGTAGAGATCTTTAATTTCTTTGGTTATGTTTATTCCTAGATATTTAATTTTTTTATAGCTATTGTAGATGGGATTACTTTCTTGTTTTCTTCTTCAGATTATTTTCTATTGGCATGTAGATGACATAAAGAAATAGTACTGATTTTTGTATGTTGATTTTGTATCCTGTAATTTTTCTGAATTTGTGTATTAGTTCTAATAGTTTTTTTGTGGACTCTTTCAGTTTTTCTTGATATAAGGTTATATTGTATGCAAACAAGGATAATTTGATTTCTTCCTTTCCAATTTGGATGTCTTTTATTTCTTTCTCTTGTGTCATTGCTTTAGATAGAACTTCCAGGAAGTACTATGTTGAATAACAGTGGTGAAATTGGGTATTCTTGTCTTGTTCCAGATCTCAAGGAAAGGCTATCAGTTTTTCCCTATTCAGTAAAATACTAGCTGTGAGTCTGTCATGTTTGAATTTTATCATGCTGAGATATGTTCCTTCTGTATCCCATTTTTGAGAGCTTTTATCATAAGGGATGTTGAATTTTATATTAAACCTCCACTGAAATCATTGTATAGTTCTTGTTCTTTGTTCTGGTGATATGATGCAGCACATTGATAGCTTTGCATATGTTGAAACATTCTTACATCCCTGGTATGAATCCCAGTTGATCATGTTGAATACTCTTTTAATGTGTTGTTGAATTTGATTTGCTAGTATTTTGCTGAGAATATTTGCATCTATGTTCATCAGAAATATTGGCCTATAGTTTTGTTTTTTTGGTGTGTCTTTATTGGTTTTGGTATTGCGGTGATACAGTATAAGTATGGAAGTATTCCTTCCTTCTTGATTTTTTGGGATAGTTTAAATAGAATTGATATTAGTTTTTCTTTGAATACTTGGCAAAATTCTGCAGTGAAGCCATGGAGTCCTGGGCTATAAGGTACTTTATTTTACTGTTGCTAAGCTGGTATCCAAGTTGCAAGACAAAGTCCTTTGTACTTTTCTCTTTCCTTTCCCTAAGCAAAAGAAGACTCTCCCTGACCTGCACTGCCTAGAGTTAGAAGAGGGGTGACACATGCATTTGCTTGGCTGCCACTGCTGGTCTTTCACCGGGTTACATGTACCCCAAGACCACTGGCTCCAAGCCAGCACAACCACAGGACTTGCTCAAGGACTCCAGTCTTCATGGCTTGACTGCCTTACAGATGTATTCTAGGCCCCAGGTCACTTTTGATAGCTGGTGTTGGAGCTATCCAGAACTCAGGTTGTTACCACTAGGGTAGAGGATTCCCCTCTGGCTGAGCTGGTAAACTAAATGGTCCCACCATGGGCACTGATAGATTTCTGCCCTGGGTTGTGTTCCTATGTGACATGGCAGCCCTGAGTTTCAATGCAAAGTTCCACAATCACTTAACTCTCTTTGCCCTGGGCACACAGATTCTCTCTCCACCTAGTGCTTCCAGGGAATGGGGAAGGGGTGGCATAGGAAATGTAAGACTGTCTTTTCTGCCCTCTTCAGTGCTTCTTTCCTTGAAATAATGTTAAAACCAGGTTCTGTCATCATTCACCTGATTTTTCATTCTTCTGAGGGTGTTTTCTTGTACAGATAGTTGTTGAATTTGGTGTTCCTGTGGAGGGATGATTACTAGAGGGTTCTATCTGGCCATCTTGCTCTGCCCAGTTCTCTATCTGCATGTCCTTTTGATAAACTAAGATTTTTCATCATTATTAAATGGCCTTTTATGTTCCTGGTAATATTCTATACTCTAAAATCTATATTATCTGATATTAATATTAGTGATTAATGCTAGCATGGTATATCTTTTCCAATATTTTAACTTTAGTGTTTTTATATACAAAGTGAGTTTCTTCTAGGAAGCTTATATTTGGGTCTTGTTTTTTTGTTTTGAATACAGCTTATGACTTTTAATTGGAGTGTTTAGACCATTAATAATTAATGTGATTACTGTTATAGTTGAATGTTAGTCTACCATCTTATCATTTGTTTTATATTTTTCTATATGCTCATTGTTCCACTTTAGTGAATTTTCTAGCTTCTTTTGGATTTTTTTTATTTGAATTTATCTACTTTTTTAATTTACTAAACATAACTCATGTGTGTGTGTGTTTGTGTGTATTCCTTTAGGCTTCAAAGTATACATGTTTAACTTACCACAGCTTTCCTTAAATATACACTACTACATGTATAGTACAAGAACCTAACAGCAGTATACTTTCATATCTTCCCTCCTGGCCTTTGTGATATTATTGTCATACACGTTACCTCTACATATATTATAGATCTTACAATACATTTACTGTTTTTTCTTTAAACAGGTTTTTAAAAGAAATTTTAAAAATAAAGTCTTTCTAATTATTTATGTAATTATCATTTCTAGTGTTTTTCATTTCTTTGTATAGACCCATATTTTCATCTGGTATCATTTTCCTTCTCCTGAAAAAAATTTCTTTAATATTTTTTATAATCAAAAGTCTGCTCATGATGAATTCTTTCTGCTTTTTTACATCTGAATAAGTCTTTATTTGCCTCTGTTTTGAAAGATATTTTCCTGGGTAAAGAATTCTAGATTGGCAAGTTTTTTAGTTCTTCAATTTGTGCTCTATAATCTATTTCATCTCTTTAATTCTTACCGAACTAAATCTAATCTCTAGTGCTTAGATTTTGAGACTCATTCTGTTATTTTAATTGATTGTCACACTACATGTAAAAATTAACACCCAAATGCTGGCCTACTATTCTTCCTGATTTTGTGTTTATACTTCTTCCTTCTCTTCAATGTGGCCTCCTTTTCAGACTGGTTTCTTTTTCTTAGCATTATGCATTTAAATTTCCTCTGTATCCTTTCATGGCTTGATAGCTTATTTCTTCTTGTCACTGAATAATATTATGTTGTCTGGATATACCCCAGTTTATTTTATATTTGCCCAAACTTGGAAGCAGTCAAGATGTCTTTTATTAATAGATAAATAAAGTTTCTGTGAATATCCATGTGCAGGTTTTGGTGTAGGCATAAGTTTTCAACTCATTTGGGCAAATACCAAGGATGTGGTTATCAGTGAAGGCCATGCTGAAATTATGCTGGGAACTGGAATAGCACATGGGCCAGTATGTGGACCACACTGGTGGCAGTAGTGAGATGAGCATGCCTGTCCTTGGGGTCTAGAGTGGTATATGATGGCACTGGTGTTAGCAGGTTCAGGCATGTGAATTCTTGAGTCTCCAGGTATCTTGTTGAGATGCCAATAGTGGCACTGGTAGGCCAGGTGGGTGGATGGGTTTTCAGGCCCCTGGCCAGCAGGCCTGATGTGGATATTTGCAGTAGCAGTGGTGGGACAACCCTCTGGGTTCCAAGTGGTACACGCTGTGTTAGTGGTGGGCTGGGCAGGCCAGTCTACAGGCCTGCATGTGGCATGTGCAGATAGATATCAGCTGTGGTGGTAGCACCACACTGAGTGGGCCCAAACTCACACCCCCAGGAGGAGTGTTCAAATGCCAACAATGTGGATTGGTCTAGGTGATCCCTAGGCCCCTGTACTGTATGCTCTGGCATGGAAGATTGTTGAAGCCAGACTAAGTACAATTCTCTTCAACTACCCTGATGGTGCATGCAGGTGCAGGCAGAGGTGGGGTGATCCCCAGATGCACAGTGGAATGTTCAGGTGTGCATCAGCAGCAACTGCACTGTGGCCCTCCTACTGGGGAGAGTGGGCTTGCTTTCAGTGGCAGCAGATATACGCAAGCAAGTGGGAAACCCATTCTTTGCTTGAAGTTCAGCCATGGCAGTAGCAGTCATGCTTGCCTCTCACTTTATTCCCAGCAACAGCAGCCCACAGTGATGGCAACTGAAGATAGGGGACTCCGGGAATGTAAAAGTACATGGTGGCTCCACTACCTGGAGCAGTGCTATCACGTGGTTTCCAGGCAGTTCCATATGTTAGTTTCAGGGCCCAGGAGGGTTGAGGGGCTCTCCTATGACTAAGATTGCAGGATTCCATGGTAGGAATGTCACAGGAGTCCCAGGATTGGTAAAAGTCCCAGCTGATCCTGGCCAAGCAGGCTGTCTTGCTTCCTTCTCCTTCCTTGCTTTAGGTGTTTCTTGTTACTTCTCTGTTGAATTCCATTGTTCTCTCTTTGATGATCTATTCAAAGGGTGATTACTCACTATTTAGTTCTTTGTGGAGGAGGAGAGTGTGAGGTGTCTCTATTCAACCATCTTGAAGTTCCTCCCCATGTTATTAATTTCTACTTTAATTCCATTGTGGTTTTAAGGAAGACCACAATTTATGAGTTCTACTCTTTAAAATTTGGTAATGTGAGTTTGGCCCAGAGTGTGGTCTGTCCTGTTGAATGTTTCATGTGAGCTTTAGAAGAATATGTAATCTGCTATTGTTAGATGAAATTGTCTACAGATGTCAATCGACTGATGGTGCTATTCAGTTCAAATATATTCTTACTGATTTTCTGCCTGCTGGATCTATCAATTCATGATAAGGAATACTGAAGTCTCCAAGTACAATAGTGAATTTATCTATTTCTCTTTTCAGTTCTATCAGTGTTTGCTTCACATAGTTTGACCCCCTCTAGTTAGGTACATATACATTAAGGATAGTTATATCTTCTTCAAGCATTGACCCTTTTATCATTATGTAATGGCCCTCTTTATCCCTGATGACTTTGCTTGATCTGAAGTCTGTTCTGTCTTTAATTAATATAGCTCTCTTGTTTTCTTTTTATTAGCATTAGCATGGTATATTTTCCTTCATCCATTCACTTTTAACCATAGGTATCTTCATACTTAAAGTTGGTTTCCCATAGACAATACATAGTTGGGTCTTATTTTTTGATCCCCTCTGACAATCTCTTTTAATTGGTACATTTTGACTATTGACATTTAAAGTGATTAATAATATGGTCAGATTGATATTCACCATATATGTTACTGTTTTCTGTTTGTTGCCCTTCTTCTTTGTCCCTATATTTGTCTGTCACTCTGTCACACGTTTTCTGTCTCTTGCACTTTTAGTTGAGCATTTTACATTATTCCATTTTCTATCTTTTCTTAGCATATAAATTATATGTATTTTTTTTTACTTTTTTTAGTGGTTGCTCTGGAGTTTGTAATATACATTTACAGCTAATCTTAGTCCCCTTTCAAATAAGACAATATTACTTCATGGGTAATATGAGTACCTTATAATAACAAAAATAATCCTAATTACTTCCTCTTTTCACTTGTATCATTACTGTCATTCACTTTACTTGTACATGAGCTTACACATAATTACATATATATAAGCTTATGTGTACATACACATACACATAAACATATATAATTAATACATTGTTGCTATCATTATTTTGAACAAAATGTTACCTGTTTGATCAATTAATAAAAAGAATAATAAAATTTTTTATGTTACTTTCAGTTATTCATTCTCCAATGTTCTTCCTTTATGTAGTTTCTGACTTATATAAATTTTCTTTTTCTTTTATGAGTTGCTTGTATTATTTATTGCAAGGCAGTTCTACTGGCAACCAATTCTCTCAATTTTTGTTTCACTGAGAAAGTCTTTATTTCTCTTTCACCTTTAAAGGATAATTTCACAGGTTGGTTGGTTTTTTTTTTTTCTCTCAACACTTTAAATATTTCACTCCACTATCTTCTTCCTTGCATGATTCTTGAGGAGAACGCCAATGTAATTCTTTGCTTCTCTATAGGTAAGATTTTTTTTCCCCAGCTCTGGCTTCCTTCAGAAGTTTATGTTTACCTTTGATTTTCTGAAGTTTGAATATAATATGCCTAGGGTTATTGAGGGTTTTTTTGTTTTCTTTCTTTCTTTCTTTTTTTTTTTTTTTTTGGCATTTATCCTGCTTAGTGTTCTCTGAGCTTCCTGATTCCGTAATTTGGAGATGTTCACAATCATTATTGTTTCAAATATTGCTTCTGTTCCTTTCTCTATTTCTTTTCCTTCTGGTATTCCAATTATATATATTTATATCTTTTGTGGCAGTTTCACAGCACTTGGATATTCTGTGTTGTTGTTTGTTTGTTTTTTTCTCTTTTTTTTCTTTGCCTTTCCTTTGTTGAAATTTCTATTGTCATATCCTCAAGCTCAGAGAGTCTTTCTCCAGCCTGCCCAGTCTACTAATGAGCCCATTAAAGGCATTCTTTATTTTTGTTACAATATTTTTCATAGCTACTTTTTGTGTTTTTCTTAGAATTTTTCTCCTTGGTTACATTATTCATCTCTTCTTGCATGCTATCTCTTTTTTCCATTGAGGTCCTTAGTATATTGACTACGGAGTTTAAAAATTCCTGGTCTTATAATTCTAACAATCCTGCCATATTTGGTTCTGGTTCTGATGCTTATTTGATTTCTCCACACCATATTTCTTGTCTTTTAGTATGCTTTGTAATTTTTTGTTGCTGAGGCAAACATGATGTAGTGGGTAAAAGAAACTGCAGTAAATAGGCCTTTAATAATATGGCGTAAGTCGTGTGTTGCGGGGAGAAGCAGCACTCTATAGTCTTATGATCAGATCTCCACGTTTTAGGAAGCCTTTGCCTCTGAATGAACTTCACAAGTGCTTCTCAGGTTTTCCCCCACATTTATATGGGATAGGATGGTTAGAAGGAGCTGGAGCTGGGTATTTCTTTCCCCACATGGAAGGTTAGAGCCACCTGGAGTTAAGTATTCCTTTTTCTTTGTTCTTTTAGGCTCTGATAAAGTCCTAGTAAGTTAGGCCCTGGTAAAACATTTCTCCTGAGGGCAGTCCTCATTAGGAGAAACAGAATCCTCTGGGGTATTTCAAAACGATTACTTTTCCTCTCCCCCTGCTGGAAGCAAGAAAGGTTTATTCTCCAATATTCATTGTGCTGACCTTGTAAAGATCCTAGTGGTAAAATTCTCAAAAGTATATGGGACTCTCTATGACCAGGTATCCTGAGAGTTTTTAACTCTCAGGCTTGTCCACGTTGAATGTTCAGCAATTTGTCAATTGTGATTCAGGTTTTCCTACCTCAGTGCTGGTTCCTGAGGAAGTTTTTGCTTGTGAGTGTCTGCTCCAATAAGTTGTGATTTTTTGAATCTACCTGTCTATCTCTCCAATTTGGGAGTGGTAGTTTGCCCTGTGACCTTACTTCTTTGGCAGATGTAATAAAAATTGTTCATTTTTCAGTTTGTTCTTCTTTTAATTTGTTATTAGGATACAGCGATGTCTTCTAAACTTCTTACATTCTGGACCAGAAACTGGAAGTCTTTACCCTCTATTTTTATGTTTCATTTTAATAGGAAGGAAAGTAGCCCAAACTACTATGTGATTATATGCAAGGGAAACACATGCTGTCTGCTTTTCAGCTTATGGGTCATATGCATTCATTTACTCATTCATACAAGAAATATTGGTTGAGCACCTGCTGTACATGCCAAGCATTTTTCCAGGAGCTGGATTCATGACTCCAAAACAACTTTCTTCTGTATTGATCATAATAGGGTTAATCTGCTCAGATAGACTGAAATAGCTTACTTACATGTTGATTTTTAAAAATACAGTCTTTCTCATTTAGATTGAGCATGCCTAGTGGAATACCTCACGCTATATGAATAAAAACAAATTACTAAAAGCTTCTCAGCTAAAACTGACAGCGTTGACTTTAATGGGCTTAGGGATACACTGAACAAACACAAGAATTTTTATACTAGTATCATTGCTAATTTAATACAATAAAGCTTATTATTGTCAAAATGTATTTTATCTGTTAGAAAGTTAAGTTTTTGCTAGGACAGACATTGCAATGACTGAATGATAATGAATCTATATTCTGTAGACCTAAGTCAAATGTTTGAAATTTATTTTGAAACAAAGCACATTGGTTGATGTCTTCAGTAATTCTTTATTCAAGTAACCTAGTGAGTCTGACCTCCAAAGGCTTCACCAGAAAACTAAAGGTAGGGTTTCCCTTCACCCCCAATTGATATTATTCCTCTAAGAATTACATTTTAATATTTTGTTTGAGTATCTTTTGGCTCTGTTTAAATGTTTAGTTCTTAATAATGTTAAAATGTATTTTTAATTTAATTGGTATATTTTGTCTTGATAATATGTCATGCTTGCTTGCTATTTTGTGATTTTCCTCATCCCACCACCACTATTGATTCTACCTATTCTCATTGATACATCTAGTAAATTGATGTTGATTCAAGAAATGGCTCTTTCTAATTATACTTAAAGATATCAGACTAGAATGCTATACCCTTGAATATGCAGAAACACCATAAAAGGCATTAAGAGATAGCATAATGTAATGCTTATGTGCACAGCTCAGGAGCCAGATTCTCTGGGTTTGAATCATTGTTCTTTGTGACTTTAAGCTGGTGTCTGTGTTTGTCTTTCCACATATAAAAAATGGGATTCATAGTAAAACCCAGCTCATGAACTTCTTGGGAGGATTACATATGTTAAAATATGTGAGGGGCTGATAACAGTGGTGGACCCATAATAAATGCTATGTAAATGTTTATTACATAGCTTTAAATTTAATTTTGTTTTTCCTTAATGTACTTTGAGTTCTTTTGCTGTATTTTAACTTGTATCTTGCATAGTCGTTGTGTGTGCCGAGGCATTTAGTTAAAAGATTATAATTTTGTTAATAAAGAATGGCTTCCATAGAACTAATAGGATACACTTTAGAATCTTGCAATGTCAGGAGTTACTAGAGAGACTGTTTAAATATCACAAACACTCATTTACTTTTACAAATTAAGGAATGAAAATTCAAGTTACAGAAATCTAACTCCAATACAACTAAGTTGTGTTTTCTCCTCAACTGTTCCTTGTGAGTGAGTGTTATGGGATTCTACCTTCTCTCACCTCTGAATAATGTCAGCACATGGTTCATAGCCAGGTGTCCAATAAATCTTGTTGATAGACTGACTATAATTTTCCCCAACACTGTGTGCTTCAGTGATTTCTACAGGGTTATCCTATTGTGGTGCATTAGCTGATTAGGCTCTCTATGAGACCCTTACATATCTTTGTCATACCAGTGAATATCTTTACATTTGCACTGTGAAAAATATGTTCTATGCATTCTCTGATAGAATATAGGCAAGAATGGGCTTGGAAATGAGGACACTATCTAAGGGAGAAGTTTTCAGAACAAAAATAAGTTCTTAAAAAATACTTGGGGAGAGTTCAATTCCATTACTTAACTGTTTTTTGAAGGGCATACCAATGCCAAGATATGAAATAACCAGGAGGAATATTACTGAGGTGATGACAAACTTTTCCAGTAATAGCTACAAGTGATACAAATTTTCTCCAAACCAAACTTTGCAATATGTTTAAAGGGAGGCTTGGTAACATTGCAATATCTAGAAGAAAATAAAAAGATAGCCATCCTCCCTAGTGACTAATTACACTCCAGAGACTGTGGAAGATTGAAAACTATCTAAATAGGCAGTTTCAGGTGAGATATGTCAGATGTGAAAGGAATGTTGAAGTGTCTGATAATGAAAACACATTAAGACAGTGATATGTAAACAGACCTTTGAAAATTAATGTATCTCTTTATGTTCATTTAGTTAGAAATAAGAAACATGCACAATGATAAAAGGACAAAAAGGTGAAAACAAGACAATAATTTAAGAGTCATGATGAGACATTTTCAAGACAAAGAATATGACAGTGCAGTCAATTTTATAATAAAACTAAAAATTATCACACGTTAGGACTGTTATTGTCAATGACAAGATTTATATTCTTATATTTATTTATTTAAAATTGGAGCAATCTGATATTAATTCCCACTTCCAGAGTGCACTTGACAGAACCATACCTATCTCAGCTTTGAACATTTAAAGTCTAACCACTAATAAATGATAGCTAACCATTTTCCAAAGGCTTTGCATCCACATTGAGGAAATAAAAATACTGCTTTGACTATGAACAGGCAGAAAAGATGAATTTTGGTCAAATTAGGTGAAATGGAATCTGTGTAATGAATTTCTTTGTCACTGTAATGATTGACTTCTGCTGTTTCCAAAAAGATGTAACATCAGTTACATCTCATAGTATGTCCCTCGGAGGTGGGGCTGAAGCGATGGAATTCTTGGCCCTACATTCACTGAGAAGGGTGTTTCCCCTGAACAGTTGTCTCTCAGTGGTCAGGACGGTAGCAGGAGACACCCATGGGAAGCACAGAGAAGCAGCCTGGATTTCCTCTGTCAGTTACCCAGCTCCACCCAGCTCTCAGTTCATGGGACCCACGAAGCAGCATCATGCCCAGAAGGGCAAAAAAAGGGATGGAATGCTGAGCTTTTTGCCTTTCTCATTTTGAGAACTATAATTAGCTTGATATACTGTAATGCTTTTGAATTTTTATCATCATCTCGGAATGTAGTGAACATGACACACACACACACACATATTTTTCTTTTTTTTAAGCAAGGCCCATCACTTTAGAATCCTATTTGGTTTATAGTCTCCTAATCCCTACTCTAGTAAATTACTGATTATACCATAAGAATATTAATTAATTTAAATCTTCAGTTTAATCATTCAAACATATTTTATCTTTTCTTACTAACATATAATTGTTTCCATTTTATATGTATATTTAATAACTTTTATTTCAAAATAGGGGGTAAAAGTGTTCTTGTTACAGGAATAAATTTTATAATGCTGAAGTCAGAACTTTATACAATTGCTTTGATCCATTTTTGCCTTTTTAAGCAGTTTAATTTTTTTTATAACTTTGTTTTTACTCCATATTGTCAATTTTTATTCTGGTTTCTTATTTGCTTTTTTATGTGTTAGTATCTGCTTTCAGCTTAGTTTATTTTTTTAATTACAAGCTATTATATCTCTCTCCTTTTAAAAATATTTTTGTTACTCCCCTAGCTTATTAAATCATGGGCAGGTATCATTGTTCATGCTATGAAGTGGGTGCTATGAAGTTAATTCCTGCCCCAAGAAGGGAGGTTTATCATTTTTGTCTATGTTTTCCTGGCTCTTTAAATATAGCCAACCTCCTGCCTAGTTTACATTGGCAAAAAAATTTTGTAAGTGAATTCAATAATATAACTGTGAGCTTCACTTATCAAATGTATTTATCTCAATCTTAGGCTTCAAATTGTCACATGTATATAAATTTAGGCCTTGCTTTTTATATTACTGAGAGGGAAATTTTCTTATGAATTCTATTCAGTGGCTTTATGTACCTTTCATTACCTTGTATTGAAGGCTTGTTTGAATGTCTTTTATATTTTTGAATTTTACCTTCACTTATTTTAGAGTTAAAAATGTAATGCACAGGATCAAAAGGAAAAATGGGGAAAGTATCCTCTCCTCAATAAACAAAGAAACAAAGAGGAAAAAGAGGAATTCACTACTGAGTCACGTATTTTCTTCCAATGTAAAGTCAAATAACAGTCTCTTCTAATTCAGATTGTCTTTGTCTTTTCATAATCAAATCTTCAACCTCCACACACAACATAGGGGAATATTTGTTTATCAGGCCACAGGGGAACTTGCTGATGTTCACAGAAGAAGATTTGAATGAAGCCCAGAGCAGAAGCATAAAATAAAGGCAGAAACTACATGCCAAGAACTGGAATATGGTTGGGATCCAGTAAGAACTAAGCCCAAATTTTCACCCATTCATATATAATTATTTTTGCAGATGCTAGTTAATGATTTTCACTTCTGCATTTTTCACAAGCCCTGGAATTTATCAGATCTGGAAGAAAACATTTCAATAGTTCCCAGAGAATTTCTGGCCTACCCATATTCAGGAAGTTATGTGAGTCTCATGAGGAATCCTGTTCTTGTAACACTTATGGTCCCTTTTGTAAACTCTGAAGAGTTGAATTAGGGTCAGCAGCAACTACTATTTATTTGTTGCCTAGTATGTGCCAGACACTATGCTAAGCACTTTACATATATCATGCTATTTATGCCTTAGGAAAATCCTGTTAAATATAATAGATATCACTAGCCCAATTTTCTAACAAGAACTCTAAAGCTCAATTAACTTACCTCAAGGTCACACAGCCACTAAGTAGCGTAGCTGGGACTAGGTCTTAAAGACTATATTCTTAACCATCAATTAATACTGCCCTCTAAATTCTTATATGTGTACTTAAACTCTGTGAAGAGCAAGCATCTAACATTGTATTGTTAAATGTTTTCAAGTTAACCTTGAATTGATTGAGGGATAAGCAGATGCAGTTGGAAAACATTCTTCATTGTCACTATTGTCATCTTTAGCATCATTTAAAATTTAGTGATATGTGGTACTATATTAGGAACTATGGGAAAGGACAGCATAGAAGCCATTGCTATTAACAGCAAAGGATATAACATATCAAGTTATAAAGCCCCAAATTTCAATCTGTAAAAGTTACATACAGTATAATGTATTAAAATTGCACAAATCACAAGGGATTAAGAATCCACATGCATAACTTTCCTTTAAGACTCAGGGCTTGCCTGAATTTAAGCATCCTTGGGGTTCTCTCCTTTGACCTTTTTCCTTACCCTCTTATTGTCAGCCTCTTCCTTCCCACTTTGATGAAAATTTCTCAAGGAATATTTTTTTAAATGAAAATGTAAAATGTCAGTATATTTCTGTTTAAAATATCTGAATTCATAAACAGAATCAAAACATTTTCTGTGTAAAATCTTGGATTCAAGGGCAGGGTAAAAGATCCTGTCACCATCCAGTTTTCATATATCAAATTCCAGCACATTTTCTCTTACATCTCTAAAGTAGGAAAACATCCCTTTCATTCTTTTTTTTTTTTTTCATCTTATTATGGGGGATACAGAATTTGAGGTTACATACGTTGCCCATGTACTGCCTGTCTCCCCAAGTCAAAGCTCCAGGCGTGTCCGTTCCCCAGACAGTGCGAGTTGCACCCATCATGTAGGTATATATCCCTCCCCCCCCACCCCCCCTTCCCGAGTCAGCACCTTCAAGCGTGACCATTCCCCAAACGGTGCGCAATGCACTCATTATGTGGGCATACACCCATTATTTCAGCTTTCACTTACTCTTTCTGTAGGTCAAATTATCTTTCTACAAACTCATTTCTTTACCTCGCCTCCATCAGTGAGTGGAGGAGAGTTGCAGGCATTCCAGCAAGTGGCATAGTTTATTTTTATTCAGTGACCATGTATTGAAGGCTTCCTGTGTGCCAGGCAGTGTGTTCAGTGTTGAGGGTATAATTATCAGACAGACATGTCTCCTTTCCTAGGGGCACTCACATAGCTCAGTGGATGAACTATTCCCACTTGACTAATGTCAAATTTATTTCTTGGTTTCCATACTCCCTCCAAAGTAAATCTTCCTCTCTGTTGCCTCTTCTATCCAGTTATTTCTAGTTAAGCTCAGAGTGATATTTGAATACTCTGAATAGAGTTTCCTCTACCATGTCCCCCTGAAATGGATTTTCCTCTGAAATTTATGTCTCATTAACATCAGCTCTTTCTAGCAGCATCCTAACCCAGCCTCTCTGGCCAGTGTACTTTTTAAATTGCTTTAATTTTACCCTGCTGGCATCCAAGTGAGATTATTCTCTTTAATGGAAGGATGCAGATAATAAATACTAAGTTGATATTCTGTGCGGATAAAGTTTGGTACTTTTCTGCCTTTAGAGCTAAAGAATTGCTATTTTATTGGAGGGCAGGTGGTAGTTAAAAATGAAGGTCCTGGAGTCAGGTTGCATAAGTTTAAATTCTGACTCTGACCATCCCTAGCTGTGACCTTGGACCAACTATTTCAACTCTCTAGGCTTCCCTGTCCTCTTCTGTTCAACTAGGTTAATAATGGTGCCTACGTGCCAGGTTGTTGGGAGGAACAGGCAGGATCCTGCCTGTAGTAGGTTTAGAAAAGCACACATAAAATGCTAAATAATATTATCTATTATTAAAAGTAATTCTCATTCTTTGATGGCCTCGAGGAAGATTGATGTGAAACTGGCCTAGGGTTAAAAATTTGATATGGTCCCCAAATGTATCAGGATACCCAAATAATTATAACACACAAAATATTTTATCTAATATTTTTTTCTAATTTTTACCTAATATTTCCATTGGGGAAATATATCCTGAGGAAGTAATCCAACATGTGGATATACTTAAATACAGAAATATTCACCACATTAATTGCTTAAAAGAGTAAAAGCTACATCTAGATGTAACTTTCACTCAGATATTAATATATATTAGTATACTTATAAGTATTATATAAAAGTTATATATTATATATAGTTAGAGAATTTTCAAAATGTCAGTCTATTATTTATGAATGTGCAATAATTTACTATTTATTTAATAGACATTCATTAAAACTGTGTTTATAAAAATTCACTGACATAAAAAGTAAAAAATAGATAACAAGATTGTATATAAATTCTGAATTCTGAAAAATAATATACAAACAAGAAGAAAAATGTACCAAATCTATTTGAGTGGATAACTCTTAGGGGTAAGACTATGAGTGGTCTCTCTATTTACCTGTATTTAAAGTATTTTCTTTATGCACTGAGCTCATCAATTTATAATGTGAATAAAAAAATATTTTTAACAATTAACATGGATAACCCCAAAGTTTTATAAAATGCTTTTTGAAAATTGAAGTCCAGTGGGAATCTTAATTATTTTAACTCCGTAAGGGGATTCTAAAATATTTGAGGGAGGGGACTGCCTATTTTTAATAATCTCCCTCACTTTATAAAGTGCTTTGTACTCTATCAACATTTGTTTTGTGATTGTTGAGATTGACTGACAGTCTTCAGACTTTTAACCAGACTTTTAAATTTTTGCAATATCAAGCATAGCAAATGGAAAAATTGAAAGAGTTCTCTATAATACATATGGATCTTTTTCTGTTTCTTTCTTTTTATTTTTTTAATGAGATTATTGAGTCTGATAAAAATCAGTGCACTACACCACGTTGTGTCATTTTACTAAGCCAGTCAGAGATATATAAGGGGAACAAGAAAGAAACCTTGAAGTATAAGGGAGATAGATATGAAGACAAGGCCACCAGAAGCTGTAGTAAAAGGCCTGAGACTGATAATCGGTAGCATCCAGGACATTTGGGGGCTGTGCAATTTCCAAGGCCATGGAAGACCTCCTTGGAGAGTAAAAGGGGCTAGATTTCTACTATTGGACCTAGAAAGGGGAGGGAAAGGTTATTTGGCTGGCCCCGACCGTAGCATCTCAAAAATAAACTCACCAGCCTTGTCATTGTCATCTGCCTGAGAAGGGAATCCAGAATGACATCTTAAGGTTGTGGAACAAACTGAAATGAATGTACAGAAGATAGTTAGGATCTACAAAATCATTGTTGGCTTTAGTTTCGCCGAGAGTCCAGATCCCTTGTCCTATTTCTCCCTCCCAGGGATAGAGACTGCCATGTTCAGAGGGCAGTTTTCCTGGGACCATCTCAGTCCTGATGTGAGACCACAGCAGTGTCTCTAAGTACTCCCATCCACTGTTCTCTTTTCCTGTGCTTGGGCTTCAAGCCTTCATCCAGAGGGTGTGAGGATATAAGCAAAGAAAGGCGGAATGATAAAAGAAAGCTTCAATTTTGGTGGGAAAAGACAAAGCAGTAGAGATTATCAACAAAGATGGCAAAGCCTCTCTAGATAAACCTGAAGACTTTAATGTGGATTGAATTCTTTCCCTTATCTGTGAAGACATCTCTGCTTCTAAAGTGATTTTTTTGCTGCTTTCAGCTTATCAGCATCATCATCACCATTATTGTATAATGGCACATGATTGATAAAATGCTTTCATCTGTATTATTCCATTTAATCCTTACAAGAACCCTATGTAAAAGTTACTATTATCTTTTTACAGAGGATAAAAAAAAACAGAAATTACATGATTTTCTCAGCTGGCGGCTGAAAAGCAAATCAACTCATATATTCTGACTGTTGTTCATCTATTTGGTCTTAGAATTGACGTGCACTATCATGCCATTTGTTCTATAAATGACAAAACCTTGAGACACTTCATTCACATTAAAGCATATCCCAAATTATCTAAACATTCCTTTTGGCACATTGGTAGTCTACTTCTCAATGCTTACAAAACTCAGTAGTCTAAGTAGAATAGAAAGAATTCTGACAGTTGTTGCTTGGGTTAAGGATACGATTTCAATTTATTTGCACTTTCCTAAAGTGGCAGACTTGGCAATCTTCTACTCTGAAGTCTTTCTTGATATATTTTCCACAAATATGAAGTTTCCCCAATGTTTCAGCTTTAGTAGCAAAAGAGAAAAAATGTTATTTTAGGTGCAGAAGAAAAGATTATGAAGGTTATGGGCAAAAAATGTATTGTCCTGGTTCTCCAAGGCTTACATAGGTCCAGTAAACATTTCTAGTTCCCAGACCCCATGTTGGCTCTGATCAAAGAACTCCAAGCCCTGTTTTTAGCTCAAAAAGACCTCCATTACCCTGATACACCCTGGGTGTCAGATTCTAAAAACACAGAGCTGTCAAGTGTCAACATTTTGTGAAGAGGGGTCAAATTAGCATTTCCTCCTGAGAATCTGAGCCAGCTTTTCCTTTTACTGGCTCTGGCCATCAAAAACAGCAGGGCCGTTTGTTATTCCTTAGACCTGGATAAGAAAAACTGAGCTCTATTGCTCTCAGGGGATGGTAGTAGTACTTGATAGCAAAAGTGAAAAAGAGAAATGAAAATTTCCAACTTTGGCAAAATTTAATTTTTTTCTCTCTCTACATTGGCTCATTCAGTAAAATATAACAAAACTTAGAAGGTTGTTGTCTCAGGCCATTAGGGCTGCTAAAACAACATATCTCACACTGAGTAATTTATGAACAGCATGAATCTTGCTCACAGTCCTTAAGGCTGGGAAGTCCAGGAGCAAGGTGCCAGCAGATTCAGTGCCGGATGAGGGCTTGCTCTCTGCTTCAAAGATGGTGCCTTGTTGCTGTGTCTTCCCATGGCCAAAGAGGTGAACAAGCTCACTCAGGCCTCTTTTTCATAAGTTACCTAAGCCTATTCATCAGGGTTGAGCTCTCCTGACTCAATCACCTCCCAAAGTCTTCATTTCTTAATACCACCACATTGGAGTTTAGGCTTTAACATGTGAAATTTAGGGAGACACAAACATTCAGAGCATAGCAGTTATAAAAAAAGGGCTTAGTGAAATTATATCAATGTGAGACTCATTGAAACATATTTTACAGTATTTCATGCTTTTGATTCAAATATTTATTGAGCACCTATTCTGCATAAGGCACTGTGGGAGGTAAAACGATGACTTTTCAATCACATTGCTCTGGTAAGCCTTTCCTACCTCAAGACCATGTAAGGTGATTGTTCTACATGCTTCAGTGGTAGCCAGCATTTGCCTTGATCACAGCAGTCGCTGAAAAAATATTTACTGAAGGCCTTCTAATTGGCAGATAATATGCTAAGTCTTGAGATATAACATCTTCCCTGCTGAGCTGTGAACAACCTGAAGACTGAGATTTAAACAGAAAATACATGAATTGAAATAACATTGGCTAGGTCTCCTAAACGAAAGGGCAAAGTACAGGCTTAGAGAAAGATGGGAACTAGGAGTCCAGGTGGCATTAAATGGTGCACAGTTTCTTTCATCTTAAAATTAAATACTTCTAAAGGTTTTAGGTGTTTGCATCTTGACTCAAGACTCAAAGTCCTTCAAGAGAGAATACAATTAGCCTAGCCTGAGTCATGGGCCCACCACTTGGGTAGAAGCACCCAGATGGACGACCTCACGAAGCTTGTACACATACCAGTGAAGTGGAAATTCACTTATGGGGATGAGCATGTAACCAAATCAAAGAGGAGCAGATATAGATGACTAAAATCCAACAAATATGCATTATGCCTGGCAACACTACATAAAAACCTGTCATATCTAAGTTCTGGAATTTAAAAGGGAAATTCATACTTTATGTTTTCGCCAGAAATATTAACTTCCTTCTGGTACCTGACTCCTCTCATTTGCCTCTGGCCTTCCTTCACAAGGAATCTGGAGGTAAATGCCCAAAACCCACTGCTGGTATATTGTACTAAACAAGGTAGACTAAGAATGGGTAAGCCACAGAATTCTTAAAACTACTATTAACACTTGTGGCTTTGTAGTTATCTAAAGGCTCATTGGCATTTTATCTGGGCTATATTAGGTATTTTTTCCACCTATAAACTTTTTATTTGTCCTTGTAATTTAGAAAAGTGAATTCCCTCACCTTAGATTTCTCATGTTTTCAGGCACTATGAGAGCCATTTTACCTAACATCTTTAAGTCTCAATTTTTCCACCTATAAAACAGGAGCTAGGTGCAGTCATTGTTAGTGCTCTTTCTTGGTCTAAATATTTATGATATTTGGGCACAGACATCTTTTTTTTTCCTTCAGAAACTTTAACTTTCACTCATCTTGGCCCAGGGAAAAAAATTGAAAACTGGTCAAGTCTGACTCTGGTGCTTGCTTTTTCCTCCTCTGTTGGGTTTTTCTCTTGTTTCTTTATGCCCATTTCCACATTTCCCTGAACTAAATAGTGAAAAAAGTGAAATAGAAGACTTTCAGGGATGGTAAATCCTGAGAATAGAGACATTGTGTCCTGACTCACACCTTTATGGAAGTTGCTCAACTCACCATAAATGTACCACATTTTCCAGGGTGTGGGTGGGGTCTGGCTTTCAACTCTGAGACACAGACTCCCGAATACAGGCCGGTGAATCTGATGATGTCAAGATCTGTGGAGCCTGCTCCTTCTCAGTTCTGAGGACTCAGTCATTGAGTCCTCAGCAAGAAGGGAGATTCTAGAACTGTTCACATCATGTAGAGCAAACTACATTTGATTATGTGATGCATCAGGAATTTATTTGAACCCATAGACAAATCAAGATTTCACACATGGCAGGGAGAGGGAGAACTAAAAACAAATTAAGAAAAAAAAAAAAGATTCCACACAGT
Organism: Eulemur rufifrons; assembly: GCF_041146395.1. Taxonomy (NCBI): domain Eukaryota; kingdom Metazoa; phylum Chordata; class Mammalia; order Primates; family Lemuridae; genus Eulemur; species Eulemur rufifrons. The sequence goes on from NC_090989.1 coordinate 104,040,714, forward strand.
ATAACACTCATTTTTTTATGATTCATGGAATTTTTTCCTTGTAAATTTAAATACAAGTGATTTGCAAAAATTCCTAAATGGGTCTGGTTGCTCCTAAAAATTTTCTATTCCTTGTGTTTCTATCTTGAGAAAAACTGGGAAACTCCAGCTGCTTTATCCTTAGAATGCCCTTTCAGGTCCTATTTCTCACTTACTCTCCTCTCACTAATGTCAAAAGCCTCACATCTAGAGTAAGAATTATTTTTCCAAATGAGCTCTGGAAGTCTCTGGAGAGAAATAGAATTTCTACAGACTGCTATTTTATATTTATGATAGTTGATAACATATTATGAGTGTGGCAGAATCTCTAGCTTCAGAGAATTTTCAAAAATTGCTTGTTTAAGTACCCTGGCCCCAACATGTATATTAAACTGCCTTTGGAAATGGTGTCAAATTCTAACACATTTAAGAAGACCAAAATGATCCCATCTTCATAATCATAGATATTGATGAGTCAGGCTTGGGAGAAATAATAATGATAATTATTGAGAACCTATGTCTTTTTTTACTTAATTTTTTAGAGTAATTTTAGGTTCACAGCAAAATTAAAGGGAAGGCACAGAGATTCCCCATGCCCCATTCCCAATACACATGCATATTTATCAATATCTGCCACCAGAGTAGTACATTTGTTGCAACTGATGAACCTACACTGACACATCATAATCACTCAATGGTTTACATTGGTGTTTGCTTTTGTTGCACATTCTATGAGTTTAGGCAAATGCATGATGGCATGTGCCCACCAGTATGGTACCATATGCAATATTTTCACTGCTCTAAGAATCCTCTGTGTTCTGCATATTTATCCCTCCCTCCCTGCATCCCCTGGCAACCACTGATCTTTTACAATCTCCATATTTTTGCCTTTTTGAGAAGGTCATGTTGGAATCATATAGGATGCAGACTTTTCAGATTGGCATCTTTCACTTAATATGCATTTGTTTCCTCCGTATCTTTTCATGGCTTGATAGCTCATTTCTTTTTAGCACTGAATAATATTTCAATGTCTTATTGTACCACAGTTTATTTATCCATTCACCTACTCAAGAACATTTTCGTTGCTTCTAAGTTTTGGTAATTATAAATAAAGCTGCTATAAACATCCATGTGCAGATTTTTTTGTGGGCATAACTTTTCAACTTCTTTTGGGTAAATGCCACAGAATGCAATCGCTAGATCTTATGGTAAGAAAATGTTCAGTTTCATAGAAACTGCCAAAACCTCTTCCACAGTGGCTGTACCACTTTGTATTCCTACCAGCAATGAATGTCTTGCTTGGCATCTTTGCCAGAATTTGGTGTTGTCAGTGTTCCAGATTTTTGCGTTCTAATATGTGTGTAATGGTGTCTCATTATTTTCACTTGAGCTATGATGCAGAACATCTTTTCATATGTTTATTTGCTATCTATATATCTTCTTGGTGAGGTGTCTGTTCAAGTCTTTGGCCCAGTTTTTAATCAGGTTGTGTGTTTTCTTATTGTTGAGTTACAAGAGCTCTTTGTGTATTTTGGATAACAGTTCTTTATCAGATGTGTCTTTTTAAAATATTTTCTCCCAGTTTGTGTCTCTTGGCATTGTCTTTCACAGAGCAGGAGTTTTTAATTTTAATAAAATTCAGCTTATCAATTATTTCTTTCATGGATGGTGCCTTTGGTGTTGTATCTAAAAAGCCATTGGTATACCTAATGTCATCTAGGTTTTCTTCTATGTTATCTCCTAGGAGTTTCATAGTTTTGCATTTTACATTTAAGTCTATGATTTAATTTTTAGTTAATTTTTGTGAAGCATATAAGATCTGTGTCTACTGTTTTGTATGTGTATGTCTAGTTGTTGCAACACCATTTGTTGAAAAGACAATCTTTCCTCCATTGAATTGCCTTTGCATCTTTGTCAAAGATCAGTTGACTATATTTGTGTGAGTCTATCTGTTCTATTTATCTATTTTTCTATTCTTTCACCAATATTATGCTGTCTTGATTACTGTAGATTTATAGAAAGACTTGAAGTCAGGCAGCGTCAGTCATTTTAACTTTGTTCTTTCCCTTCATTATTATGTTGGCTATTCTGGGTCTTTAGCCTGTCCCCATAAACTTTATAATCAGTTTGCCAATATATGCAAAGTAACTTGCTTGGATTTTTATTGTGATTTCGTTGAATCTATAGATCAAGCTGGGAAGAACTGACATTTTGACAATATTGAGATTTCCTAACCATGAACACGAAAAATATCTCCATTTATTTAGTTCTTATTTGATAGCTTTCATTAGAATTTTGTAGTTTCTTTCACATAAATCTTATACATATTTTATAAGATTTATATTTAAATTATCTTTTGGGGAGTGCTAATGTAAATGTTACTGTGTTTTTAATTTCAAATTCCCCTTGTTCATTGCTGGTATATGGAAAAACTATTGACTTTTGTATATTACATTTATATTATGAAAGCTTGTTATAATTGGTTATTAATTCTGAAGTGTTTTTAATCAATCCTTTGGGATGATCATGCTGTCTTCAAACAAATACAATTTTATTTCTTCCTTCCCAAACTGCATACTTTTTTTTTCCTTTTTCTGTCTTATTGCACTACCTAGAATTTCCACCATGAGGTTGAAAAGTGATGAGGGGGGACATATGTGCCTTGTTCCTGAACTTACTGGAAAGCTTCAAGTTTCTTACCATTAAGTATCATGTTAGCTGTAGGATTTTTGTGTGTATTTTCTCTCAGCTTGAGGAAGTTCCTCCCCATTCCTAGTTTACTAAGATTTTTTTTATTATAAATTGATGTTGGAATTTGTCAAATGCTTTTCTGCATTTATTGATATAATCACGTGACTTTTCTGCTTTAGCTTGTTGATGTGACAGATTGTATGAGTTGATTTTCAAATGTTGAACTAGCCTTGTGTACTTGGGATAAATCCTGCTAAGTGGCAGTGTATAATCCCTTTTATACATTGTTGCATACAATTTGCTAATATTTATTGAAAATTTTTGCATCTATGCTCATGAAAGATACTGGTCTGTAGTTTTCATTTCTTGTAATGTCTTCGTCTGGTTTTAGCCTTAAGGTAATACTGGCCTCATAGAATAAATTAGGAAGTATTCCCTGTGCTTCTATCCTCTGAAAGAAATTGTAGAGACTTGGCACAATTTCTTCCTAAGTGTTTGGCAGAATTCACCAGTAAAACTATTTGGGCCTGATGCCTTCTGTTTTGGAAACTTATCAATTATTGATTGAATTTCCTTAATATAAGCCTTTTGAGATTGTATATTTCTTCTTGTATGAAGTTTGGCAAATTGTGTCTTTAAAAAAATTGGTCCATTTCATCTAAGTTATTAAATTTTTGTGTGTAGCATTGTTCATATCATTCCTTTATTATTCTATTAATGTCCATAGGATCTATAGTGATGTCTCCTCTTTCCTTTCTGATATTAGTAGTTTGTGTTTTCTCCCTTTTTTCCTTAGTTTTCCTGGCTAGGGGCTTATTGATTCTAAATAATAAATCTAAAAGATTCTATTGATCTTTTCAAAGAACCAGATTTTGATTTTTTGATTTTCTTTATTGGTGTTCTGTTTTCAATGTCATTGATTTCTGCTCTAATTCTTTTTAGTTTTTTTCCTCCTGTTTACTTTGGATTTAGTTTGTTTTTCTTCCTTTTTAGTTTTCTAAGGTAGAAACTAGATTATTCATTTAAAACCTTTTTTCTTTCTAATACATGCATTTTAATACTATAAATTTCCCTGCAAGCTCTGCTTTCACTGCATCCCACAAATTTTGATAAGTGTGCTTTTATTTTCATGTAGTGCAAAATATTTTGAAATTTTTTTTGAGATTTTTTTCTTTCACTCACATGTTATTTAGAATCATGTTGCTTAATCTCCATGAATTATAATATTTTCCAGTTATCTTTCTGTTATTGATTTCTAGTTTAATTATATTCTGATCTGAGAGCAAACATTGTATGATTTATATTCTTCTAAATTTGTTAAGATGTGTTTTATGGCTTAGAATGTGCTCTGTGTATGAATGTTTCACACGAGCTTGAGAAGAGTTTGTAATCAGCTGTTGCTGGATGATTTAATCTATAGATGTCAAATATATCCAGTTAATTGATGGCAGTGTTGAGTTCAACTATGTCCTACTGATTTTCTGCCTGCTAATAGGTCCATTTCTTTTTGTTGTTGTTGTTGTTATACTCATGGTTATTGTTTATTATAATAATGAGATACAGAATGACTTTTGTTCTTCTGGGTAGTCATTCTATAAAAAAGACACCTGCACCCGAATGTTTATAGCAGCACAATTCACAATTGCAAAGATGTGGAAACAACCCAAATGTCCATCAATTCACGAATGGATTAGCAAAATGTGGTATATGTATACCATGGAATATTACTCAGCTATTAGAAATAATGGCGATATGGCATCTCTTTGGTTCTCCTGGAGAGAGTTGGAACCCGTTCTATTAAGTGAAGTATCCCAAGAATGGAAAAATAAGCACCACATGTACTCACCAGCAAACTGGTTTCCCTGATCATCACCTAAGTGCACATTTGGGAATAACACCAATTGGGTACCGGTCAGAGGTGGGGGCTGGGGGGAAGGGATAGGTGTATATCTACTTGATGAGTGCGATGTGCACTGCCTGGGGAATGGACATGCTTGAAATTCTGACTGGGGGGGATGGGGTGGGGGAAGGGGATGGGATGGGTGCTTACCTACATCATGAGTGCGATGTGCACTGTCTAGGGAATGGACACGCTTGAAGCTCAGACTCAGGGGGATGAGGGGGTATGGGCAATATATGTAACCTGAACTTTTGTACCCCCATAATGAGCTGAAATAAAAAAAAATAATAAAAAAAAGAAGATACAGAATATTAATAAAATCAGCAAACTGAAAAGATGCATGGACAAAGTCAGGAAGAAAACAGGTACAATTTACACATGACACCTCCCTGTAGATTTGCAGGCGACACATTTATTCCCCCAGAAAGGATGGTGAAAAGATGTGTGAAGTGTTGCCTATCCAAGAAGCTCACCTGAGTCTTGGTGTCCAAGGTTTTGCTGATGTACGTGTACTGCCAATAGGTCCATTTCTGATAGAGAGGTATTGAACTCTCCAGCTATAATAAGGGATTCATCTATTTTTCCTTTGCACTCTGTATTTAGGTACATATACATTAATGACTATTATGTCTTTTTGGAATTAATCCCTTAATGATTATATGATGCCTTCCTTTATCCCTGATAACTTTCCTTATTTTGAAGTCTTCTTTGTCTAAAATTAAAATAGCTACTCCATTTTCTTTTGATTGTGTTAAAATGGAATATTTTTCTATTTATTTACTTTTAATCTATATGTGTCTTTATATTTAAAGTGGGGTTCTTGTAGACAATTAATAGTTGGTGTTGTTTTTTGATTCACTCAGAGAATTTCTTTTTTTTTTGATTGTTTTTCTTTCTTTCTTTATTTTTTTAAATTCAGGATATTATGGGGATACAAACATTTTGGTTATATGAAATGCATTTGCCTCGCTCAAGCCAGGGCCACAAGCATGTCCTTCCCACATATAGTGAGCCCTGTCTCCATTAGCTGTGGGTTTACCCCCTCACCCGCTCTACCTCCCATCCCCCCACCCCCCTACCTGACCGACACCCAATAAGTATTACTACCATGTGAGCATCTTAGTGTTGATCAATTAGTACCAGTTTGATGGCAAGTACATGTGGTGCATGTTTTTCCATCCTGTGATACCTCACTTCAAATGATGGGCTCAATCTCTACCCAGCGTAATATAAGAAGTGCTAGATTACCATTGTTTTTTGTAGTTGAGTAGTATTCCATGGTATACATATACCACATTTTAAAACCCACTCATGTATTCATAGGCATTTGGGTTGTTTCCACATCTTTACAATTGTAAATTGTGCTGCTCTAAACATTCTACTGCAGATGTCTTTATTATACAATATCTCTTTTTTCTTTGGATAGATGCCTACTAGTGGGATTGCTGGATCAGATGGGATTTCTATTTTTAGCTTTTTAAGGTATCTCCAAATTACTTTCCACAGGGGTTGTACTAATTTGCAGTCCCACCAGCAGTGTAAGAGTGTTCCAATCTCTCCACATCCATGCTAGCATTTGTTATTTTGGCACTTTTTGATAGAGGTCATTCTCACTGTAGTTAGCTGATACCTCATTGTAGTTTTGATTTGCATTTCCCTAATGATAGGAGATTTTTTTATTTTTATTTTTATATATTTTTTATTTTTTTGTTTTTCAGCTCATTATGGGGGTACAAAAGTTCAGGCTATATATATTGCCCATGCCTCCCCATCCCCCTGAGTCTGAGCTTCAATTGTGTCCATTCCCTAGACAGTACACATTGCACTCATCATGTAGGTGTGCACCCATCCCCTCCCCCCACTCCATCCCCCCCAGTCAGAACTTCAAGCATGTCCATTCCCCAGGCAGTGCGCATCGTACTCATCAAGTAGGTATACACCCATCACTTCCACCCAGCCCCGACCTCTGTCCGATACCCAATTGGTGTTATTCCCAAATGTGCACTCAGGGAAACCAGTTTGCTGGTGAGTACATATGGTGCTTATTTTTCCATTCTTGGGATACTTCACTTAATAGAATGGGTTCCAATTCTCCAGGAGAACCAAAGAGATGGCCATATCGCCGTTATTTCTAATAGCTGAGTAATATTCCATGGTATACATATACCACATTTTGCTAATCCATTCATTAATTGATGGGCTTTTGGGTTGTTTCCACATCTTTGCAATTGTGAATTGTGCTGCTATAAACATTCGGGTGCAGGTGTCTTTTTTATAGAATGACTTTTGTTCTTCTGGGTAGATGCCCAATAATGGGATTGCTGGATCGAATGGTAGGTCTACTTGAATCTGTTCAAGGTATTTCCACATTGCTTTCCACAGGGGTTGCACTAGTTTACAGTCCCACCAGCAGTGTATGAGTGTACCTGTCTTTCCACATCCACGCCAACATGTATGGTTTTGGGACTTTTTGATAAAGGCCATTCTCACTGGAGTTAAGTGATATCTCATTGTGGTTTTGATTTGCATTTCCCTGATGATTAAAGATGTTGAACACTTTTTCATATGTTTGTTAGCCATTTTTATATCTTCTTTTGACAAATTTCTATTCATGTCCTTTGCCCACTTTTTGATAGGGTTATTCGATTTTTTCTTACTGATTTTCCTGAGTTCTAAATAGATTCTTGTTATCAGTCCTTTATCTGATGTGTAGTATGCCAAAATTTTTTCCCATTCTGTAGGTGATCTGTTTATTCTCGTGACTGTTTCTTTGGCTGTACAGAAGCTTTTTAATGTAATCAGGTCCCATTCATTTATTTTTGTTGTTGCTGTGGTTGCCTTAGGGGTCTTATTCATAAATTCTTTGCCTAGGCCAAAGTCTGTAAGAGTCTTTCTTACGTTTTCTTCTAGAATTCTAATAGTTTCCGACCTAAGGTTTAAGTCTGTTAACCACCGTGATTTGATTTTTGTGAGAGGTGAGAGCTGTGTGTCCTGTTTTAGTCTTCTACATGTGGATATCCAGTTTTCCCAGCACCATTTATTAAATAAGGAATCTTTTCCCCAGAGTATGTTTTTGTCTGCTTTGTCAAAGATTAGATGGCTATATGAGGATGGTTTTATATTTGGATTTTCTGTTCTGTTCCACTGGTCTGTGTCCCTGCACTTGTGCCAATACCAGGCAGTTTTAAGAACCACAGCCTTGTAGTATAGTTTGAAGTCTGGCAAATTAATACCTCCCATTTTGTTTTTGTTGCTTAAGATTGCTTTTGCTAAACAGGGTCTTCTCTGGTTCCATACAAAGGGTAAAATTATTTTTTCTATATCTGTGAAAAATGATGTTGGTAATTTAATAGGGATTGCATTGAATCTGTAGATAACTTTGGGCAGTGTAGACATTTTAACAATGTTGATCCTACTGATCCATGAGCATGATATGGTTTTCCACCTATTTACATGTTCTGCGATTTCCTTCCTCAGTGTTTCATAGTTCTCCCTATAGAGGTCCCTTACCTCCTTAGTTAAATATATTCCTAGGTATTTTATTTTCTTTGTTGCTATTTTTAAGGGATTGAGTCCTTAATTTAGTTCTCCGTTTGACTGTTATTGGCATATATGAATGCCTCTGATTTGTGTGTATTGATTTTGTATCCTGAGACTTTACTGAATTCATTGATCAATTCCAGGAGTCTCTTGGTTGAAACCTTGGGGTTTTCTAGATATAACATCATATCATCAGCAAAGAGTGAGAGTTTGAGCTCTTCTGTCCCTATTTGGACTCCCTTGATTCTGCTCTCTTGCCTGATAGCTCTTGCAAGGACTTCCAATACTATGTCGAAAAGTAATGGGGACAGTGGGCAGCCTTATCTGGTGCCAGTTCGAAGTGGGAAAGCTTTCAGTTTTTCCCCATTCAGTATGATGTTGGCTGTGGGTTTGTCATATATGGCTTGTATCATTTTCAGATAGGCCCTGTCTATGCCTATTTTGTTAAGTGTTCTTATCATAAAAGGGTGCTGAATTTTGTCAAATGATTTTTCTGCATCTATTGAGAGGATCATATGATCTTTATTTTTGCTTCTATTTATGTGGTGAATTACATTTATAGATTTGCATATGTTAAACCATCCCTGCATCTCTGGGATGAAGCCCACTTGGTCGTGATGGATTATTTTTTTGATAAGCACTTGGATTCGATTTGCTAGAATTTTATTGAGAATTTTTGCATCTATATTCATAAGAGAAATTGGTCTGTAGTTCTCTGTTTTAGTTGCATCCTTTCTTGGTTTTGGTATCAGGATTATGTTGGCTTGGTAAAAAATGTTGGGGAGAATCCCATCCTTCTCTATATTGGAGAATAGTTTATGTAGGATGGGCACCAGTTCTTCTTTGTAGGTATGGTAAAATTCAGGTGTGAACCCATCTGGTCCAGGGCTTTTCTTTTTGGGAAGGTTTTTTATTGCTGTTTTGATTTCAGATCTATATATCAGTCTATTCAGGAATTCTATTTCTTCCTGGTTGAGCCTGGGAAGGTTGTGTGTTTCTGAGAATTTGTCCAATTCCTCCAGGTTTTATAATTTGTGTGCATAAAGATTTTTGTAGAATTCATAGATGATATCATGTATCTCTGTGGCATCAGTCGTGATTTCTCCTTTCATGTTCCTGATGGAGGTTATAAGAGTTTTTTCTTTTCTGCTCTTGGTTAGTCTAGCCAGAGGTGTGTCAATTTTGTTTATTTTTTCAAAGAACCAAATTTTTGTTTTATTAATCTCCCTTATGGTTTGATTATTGTCCTTTTCATTTAGTTCTGATTTAATCTTAATAATTTCTCTCCTTCTGCTGGGTTTGGGGTCAGTCTGGTCTTCCTTCTCCAGCTCTTTGAGTCTATTCATTAGATTGTCTATTTGTAAGTTTTCTGTCTTTTTGGTATAGGCATTTATGGAAATAAATTTTCCTCTCAGGACTGCTTTAGCTCTGTCCCACAGATTTTGATAAGTTGTATCTCCTTTGTCATTTAATTCAAAGAATCTTTTGATTTCCAACTTGATTTCTTCATTTATAAAATGATTGTTCAGGAGAAGGTTATTTAGCTTCCATGACTTTGAGTAGAAATGAGGATTTCTGTTAGGGTTCATTGTTACTTTTATTCCACTGTGATCTGAGAAGATGCATGGTATAATTTCTATATTTTTAAATTTTTTAAGACATGTGTTATGTCCTAGGATATGGTCAATCTTGGAGAATGTCCCATGAGCTGATGAGAAGAAAGTATATTCAGTGGTTTTTGGGTAGAATGTCCTGTAGATGTCAGTGAGGCCCATTTGTTCTAGCATTCTATTTAAGTCCATTATTTCTTTGTTTATTTTTTGTTTGGAGGATCTGTCCTGTACTGTCAGCGGCGTGTTAAAATCTCCGACTACTAAAGTGTTGTTATCTATCATTTGGTTCAGATCAAGTAGGGTTTGCTTTATGAATCTGGGTGGACCTAGGTTGGGTGCATATATATTAAGTATAGTTATGTCCTCTTGTTGAATTGTACCCTTCATCAGTATATAGTAACCATCTTTGTCTTTCATTACTTTTGTTGATTTAAAAACTAAGTTATCGGAGATTAAAACCACCACACCAGCTTTCTTTTGGGTTCCATTTGCTTGAAATATTGATTTCCACCCTTTTATTTTCAGTCTAAATGCATCCTTGCAGGTTAGATGAGTTTCCTGAAGACAGCAGATACTCGGCTTATATTTTTTTATCCATTGGGCCAGTCTATATCTCTTGAGTGGGGAATTCAATCCATTCACATTTAATGAGAGAACATTTAATGAGAGATAAGTGAGACAGATTGCTGTTCCTCATGTTGGGTTGAATTTCATTGATCTGTTTTCTCTCTTGAGCCATTATGATAACCGGGTTTTTATCTTTATCTCTTGATTAGTTTTACTTTCGTGGGTCCTTCTTGTGCTGGACCATGTGTAACTCTGTTTTGAGTACTTCTTGGAGAGCTGGTCTTGTCTTGGTGAATTCCCTGAGTTTTTGTTTATCTGAGAATGTCTTAATTTCACCTTCATATATAAAACTGAGCTTAGCTGGGTACAGGATTCTAGGCTGGGCATTATTCTGTTTCAGAAGAGTGAGAATGGGGCCCCAATCTCTTCTTGCTTGTAAAGTTTCAGTTGAGAAATCTGTCGTGATTCGGATGGACTTTCCTTTGTATGTTACTTGTTTCTTTCTCCTTACAGCTCAAAGAAGGACCTCTTTAGTGGATATTTTGGTCAGTCTGATAACTACATGACTTGGTGTCTTCCTATTTGGTATGAATCTCCCAGGGTTTCTTTGAGCTTCTTGAACCTGTATATCTAGAGATTTGGCAAGGCCTGGGAAATTTTCCTCAATTATATCTTCAAATAGTTTATCCAACCCTTGCTTATTGTCTTCTTCACCCTCAGGAATGCCAATAACTCTCATGTTAGGCTTCTTCACATCATCCCACATTTCTTATAGACTCTGGTCTTTTCTCTTGTTTCTTTGCTCTACCTCTGTGACTGACTTATTTAATTGGAAAGTGTTATCTTCGATCTCTGAGATTCTTTCTTCTGTTTGGTCTACCCTGCTCTTGAGACTTTCCACTGTGTTTTGTAGCTCCTTGAATAAATTCTTCATTTCCAGGAGTTCAGTTTGATTTTTCTTCAATATTTTGATTTCTTTGGTGAATTTTTCTTCCAAGTCCTGGATCTTTTTTGTGGTTTCTTTGTGTTGGTTATCCACTTTTTTCTTGCATAATGTTCAGGTTATTTATGATCCATGTTTGAAATTCCTCCTGTGACATGTTGCTATTTAGAATCTGGTTTGTGTCAATTGGTGGAGAACTAGTAATCCTCTTTGAGGGCAAGGTTTCAGCTTGATTCTTTATACTCCCAGAGTTCTTTCGCTGAGCCCTTCCCATCTGGATGAATCCTTAAGATCCCTTCTTTCAGCTTTAGTCTGGATAGGGGCACCCTGTGCGCACCAGGTAAGCTGCCTCCTCTGTGGCTAGGGGGAGCCCTTCCCATGTTGTTCAGGATTTTGCTACCTCCGCTGGAGGGGGGGGGCGCTGCTCTGCTTCCTCTCCCGAGGTGGTTTTCGTCTCTCTCTGTGAGAAAGACAGTGGATGGGGGAGGGGGGCGGCACCCTCGTTCGCCCAGCGCCCCAGCTGCTGCAGTTCCCACAGGCGATGGTCCGCCCCACCCCAATGTCCGCAAGGTTCACGCTCCACTCTCTTGCGAATGGGGAAGCACTCAGTGTTCACACAAAGGCAGAGCTCCTAGTGGGGGTCTGTGGACTAGGAGAGGGAGCCGCCCAGGGAGCAGCCCAGTAATCGCTCCTCAGCATTTAGGCTGTGGACCCCGACAATGGCGGCCGCCCGTCTGCAGATCGCTGGGGTTGAATGCTCAGGGTCCGGCAGAGGCCGGAGGAGCCTGGGACCGAGAGAATCCAGCTGCCCGCCTATACGAGACAGTTCAGCCTGTGCTAGAGCCAGGACTGAGGCAGCCCCGCCGCCTGAGTATAGGAGACAGTTCAGCGTCTACCAGGCGCCTTTCTCTGTAGTCTTTTGCAGGCCGCGCACAGTGCTCCAGGGTCCAAAATCCCTCCCGCTAATGTCTCCACTCCACAGAGCCCTACGTCTCCCACGGCGATTCTGCACCAACTTCAGGCAGATCCCCAATTGAGTGGGTGTGGAGGTCAGTGAGGGAACAAGCCACTTTCTTGTGGGGCTGAACCCACTCCACTCTCTGGTGAGGTGGGTACAGCCATCCCGCGCTCCCCTCTCTATTGACCCTTCCGCACTATCCAGATTTTTGTGATTTATTTCCCGATCACCTCCGTCTTTTCTTGCTCTCTGTGTCCCACGCTGATTCTCCGTGGATTCACACCGCCGTTCTTGTGGGGGAGCGAACCTCTAGCATTGTGGCAGTCCAAGATCCATGCCTTCCTCTCCAGGAGCACGAATCCAGGAGGTCACCACCATTCCACCATCTTTTTTCTCATCCAAGAATTTCTTTTAATTGATGCATTTAAACCATTGATGTTCAAAATGATTATTGATGGTTAGATTAGCATCTACTATATTTGTTACCATTTTTTCTTCATTGTCCCTGTCCTTTTTTTACTATTTTTGACTCCCACTCTTCTCCTGCTTTTTGTGGTTCTATGTGAGTATTTTATAGATCTATTTTCTTTCCCTTCTTAGCATATTTGTTACTTTTATTTTTGACTTTTTAAAAATTATTTCCCTAGAGTTTGCAATAAACATTTACAACTAATTCAAGTCCACTTTTAAATAACACAAATACCACTTCCCAGGTAGTGTAACTTACAATAACAAAATAAATCTAATTCCTGTTTCCTGTCCCTTTATCATTGCTGTCATTCATTTCACTCATATATATACATGCATAAGCACATATAGTCAAAGACATTGTTGCTATTGTTATTTTCAACAAATTGTTATCTGTTAGATCAATTAAATATAGGAAAAGTAAAAGTTGTTTTTTTACTCTTTATCCAGGTTCCTTACCTGCTTGCTGTTTCTAATCTGCACTCCAACTTTAATCAAATTTTATCCATAGTTTAGATATAAAGGAACTAAAGCTTTAAGAGACGAAGTGGATATCTGTTATTTTTTGCCTCTTGTTAGCCTTGTGTTTTCTAATTTCCTTTGAAGAACCCTTACTCTCCACGCATGTAGTTCAGATGGATGGAGCCTCTGCTGGCTCTAGGGGTGGACTCATGACCCAAATAAAGGCAATGCATCCTCTTTGTTACAGCGACTGGTTCAGAGATGGGCACATGACCCAACTATGAATCAGAACAAATCAGCATAGCCTCAGGACATTCTTATGGAAAATTGGAAATGCAGTCCTCTTTCCATTGGGTTTCTTAAGCTGTGGAATACAAGTTTGGAGTTGTTAGAGCTCTTTGTTTTTGGTACCACAAAGAAACATATCATGAGATTGAGAATAAAACTAATAGCTAGAAAAAGAGGGCTGAATGAGTCATAGATTCTAGAATCCCTATTTGCAAGATAATTACTCAGTCATGAGAGTCCCAAATTTCCCTTTTTGCTCAAACCAGGTTGATTTGGGATTCTGTCATTTGCCATTGAAAATATTCTGACTAATCAAGAAGCTATGCCCTGCTCCAAGTTTCCAAGGCTTTTAAGTGTCAGGGGCTGGGATCTGAAGTTCTCTCTTAGGCCAAATTCTGCCCTCTTCCAAGTATAGAACATGTGTCTTAATTGTACTGAGTGCTGGAAAGCAAAGAAGATAGAATTGCACACATTCAACTTTTTAAGAAGCATATTTCAGTAAACCAGTTAGATTTTTAACATTTCTGTCCTACATGTTCTTGCAGAACACCATATTCAGTACTGTGTCAAATACAGAAGGAAGTAGAAATCAGAATAACTCCCTGTTTAATGCTTATGAATTAATAGAAGATTCATTTAATAAAAAACAGAAAAAAGCCACATTGAGAAGTTTGATCACTTTGAATTAAATAAATGGCTGAACATTTCAGTCTGATATAAAAAGTAAAGGACCACATTAGACTAAAATCATTACCCATTGCTGGTGTTTCCAATGCTCTCCATACAGTCACTGGCCTCAGATCCTGTAGGTATATATAACACTACAGTCATCTTCAGTTCTCTCTTTCTTGCTCCCAACAGAAAGTCTCAAAACAAGCCCTGATTCTGATTGTAGAACATTATTTTGTCTTTTATACTGTCATGGGCCTGGGCATTTTTATATTGAGCCAGGACTGCTGCAACAATATATTCACTACATTTCTTATTTCAGGCAGAGGGACTTTGTTGCTTAAGCATGTACTAAACCAGTGTTTTTCAAACTACAGTCTTTAGTTGATATGGCCATTCTTTCTTTTTAAATGGAGTAAAGTGGCATGGTAGAATGAAAAGAATAGAATAGAGCAGGATAGAATAGAACAGGAGTGCCTTTTATGTTGCAAGAGTAGTTATTGCAGGACAACAATTTCCTTTTATATAGATAAAAATATGAGTATTGATACAGGTATAGGTATAGATACTGATATAAATCTAGGTATATGATATGAATGTGTGTGTGTGAGTGTGTGCCTAAATGTACTGGGTTACCATCTAAAGTATATTTCATATTGTGGGTTATGAAAAAAAAATTCAAAACTAATGAACTAGACAGAGCAGTAATCAGCAATCAAAGAGAATATATTAGCAAAGTATCTAGCTTGTGCAAACATTCCTGTAGAAATCATCATTATAAAATAAAAATTTGACCTTGCACTATCCTTGCTGTGAAAATTATAGTGAATACAACCTTCTGTAAGTTCTAAGCTCTTTCCAATGTGCTTCAAAGTTGGCCTCCTAATGATGCTTCCCACGAAATAGTTTTTATCTTATTGCTCTCTGAGCATTGCTCCCTCATCTTATCTCTGCCAAGTGACAGCACTACCTCCGTTAAGAATTTTATTCAAAACATACCTCCTTCACAAAACCCTTAGATAATTTGTCCCAGTGGACAGTTAGATTATACCTTATTTGATTAAAATAATTTTAACTTCTTACTTAAATAGTACATGCTTATTATAGAAAGTTTGACAAATACAGAGAAAAAAAAGAAGAATAAAGAAAGAAAGAAAAGGAAAATCATTTGTACTAGTCTATTGCAGACGTAGCCATTGTTATTAATATTTTGAGTAGGGAGAAATCACCTCTAGAAGGCCACAGAAAACTTTTTATTTGAGATGCTTAAGATGAATAACAATAATTCCCCCAATTTTTCCTAGAGAAGGCTTAAATTAAATATAATCAATGTGGGGCATAAAACTTTGATAATTAGAAAATTAATAATTATCACTCCTGAATTTTAAATATGAGACAGGGATTTATCCAAAAGATTACTTGTGATTAAAAGATATTTATAAGAGCTGATGTAATTTACTAGTTTCATTAATAGTCTGTGCCAGTTTCTCCTTGATTCAAAAAGCCAGTTTTCAGAGTGTCACAATAATGTTTTGGGTTGATGAAAATATGATATACACAATGGTGAAACCTAATGAGGAAAGATTGAAAAATCTGTGAAAACAAAACATGTGGGAAGTGTTAAACTTAGTCCTTGGGAGAAAAACAGGAATGGATCTGTAACCCTAGTTCAAGTTTCTACAGTCTTTTTCCTTGTATCTCTGCCAAGCATCTTTCTAAATAAATTAATAATAAAGCTTGCAATAATAACAAATGTTTTGCTGAAATACTGATATATTTTTATTCCTCTAGTTGAACACCATTGAAAATAAATCTGAGTTTATGCATATTAAATTTCATGGTTTATGATCTCATCCCTATGTCTTGTCCCCTCATTTCTAGGCCAGACTTGGATTTCCCATTAACATCAAATGGAGTTTTGCCCTGAGGCAGGGAACTGAAGGGTTGTAGTAAAAGAATGAGGTTTTGCCCCACTGGGAACCAATAAAGGAAAAGGAAGTTAGCTTTCCTTAAAGAAAGCAAAAAAGTCTGTCTAGAAGTTGGAATGAAAAATAGAACTTTTCCAAATGTCTTTGCTGTTTGAGGTAGAAACCAAGACTATGTTGAAGTTAGCAGTTTAACTTTATTCACTTGCCTTTCAGAAAACAGTATCATCTGTAAGCAGTAGCATCCTGTGGTCTCTGTGGTCTTTTCTGAAATGTCTTTTCTTATCATGGGTCATAAAAACTTGTGATAGGAATTTAACAAAACACTAGTGTTTAAGAAATTAAGATTCCATCTTGGGCTTTCCTAAGGGGAAAAAGAGAAAAAAAGTTACTGTGAATTTCAGCAATTATGATCCTAAGAGAACTATAAAATGACCAAAGAAATGGAAAGAAAACAACTTTATATCCCCCTAAGAAAGTTCTGTAAAAGATAAGACAGAGCCAGGTTTTGATTGAATTTCTACCAAAATTAATGAGAGCCTGTAATAAAGGCAAAAAAGAATCAATCATCTTAGATGGCCACAAAGGTTAATAGCTTGTACTCAGGTGCCCACTTTGTTTTCTGTGGGCTTTGCATGAGATACACTCTGTTTCTTCTCAGGCAAGTCAATCTCCCTGGAAGTCCCTGCCCAGCCAGTCACTTCCCAGGGAAAAGATGGAAGTCAGCATCTGTTGAACCCTTACTATTAAGTTGAGCCATTTGAAATTGTTGGTAATAAGTACTAGGCACATTAGATATGTGATTGCTTTAATCTCTGCAATTCTGCTTTGAAGTAGACACTGCTATCCATGTAAAGCTGATGAGAAAGGCCAGGGAGGTAATGTTATTTGCCTAGAATAGGGACACTTGTCTTGTCAATGTTGGAGTTAGGGTCCCAACAAGATCAGACTCTAAAGCCAATGATGAGTTAGCTTATCAGGAAGCAAAACTTTACAAAGGCATTCCTGAAATGTTTTCTTGAAGGCCAAAATTAAAAGTGATTCACTAAGAGTGATAAGGTAAAGAAGGGGATCTACTTGCCTTAGGAAGAAAAAGGGGAGAAATGGGAAGAAGCTAAATGTAGAAGATCAAAATAAAAATTAGTAACTGCAGTGAAAGACAGAGTTAATTACCTATAAGCCATATACCTGGGACAAAATGAAAGCCATAATTTGCCTCTCAATGAATAGCAAGATGTGGAACTTAAATGTAATGGTAGTTAAAACACACAAGGAAATTTACAAACTCAAGAGAGCACAGACTGTTGATTTTTAAAAATCTTGGAACTCTTTATTCTAAAAAAATAAAACAGAGTTAAAACCCTTTAATAATGTCTAACAAATCAGACCCAAATTACGATTCCAAGACAATATTTTTTTGTCAGCTGTAGGAAATGAATGCTTGACATGAGTTTTCTGAGTTCATCATCCAGGTAACACTTTTTGCAGCACCAAAGGTTTGTTCTGCTCTCTAAAAGACTTTGAGGAATTCATTTAGTCAGTTGGTTTATTATGGGTAGTATATTCACTTGAAATTTAGACCAAATATGCTGAAAAAAGAAGTTTATCTGTCTTGAGTGAGTCTAGTATGTATGTGTAATCAGTGTTGAACTTTTTTAAGGAACACTCACTGAAAGCCGAACTTTCACTATACCTCTGCATAATTGATCTAGGCCACTTAGTTGAGTAAAATGTGTTCAGTTAGTCACTTAAGATGTAATATGTTCTGCTTAGAACAATCTAGAAGTGAGGCTAGCCACGATCCCTGTATCATTCAGTGGGCTCTGAATGTATAGTGACAAACAATTTTTTTAAATCTATTGTTTTTTCATTTTTAATGGTTCGATCTTTTTATTTTTAAAAATTGTTTTTTAAAAATCCGTACTAGTGATGTAATATATTCAGCTGGGCTTTAAATGAAATAATGATTATAAAAGTACCTATAAAAATATAAAAAACTACTAAATATCCACCTCTTAAATGTTGATTAAAATAAGATTAAACAATTCAAAATGCCACAAGTGAAAAATTGCTATGAAAATATAGTTAACACAAATATTTCGTACATTGTGGTCTCGTTTTTTTTTTTGCATCATCTATGTTCATTTTTTAAACTCCTTGTCCATCCATTGTCTGACTTTTTAATCAACTGACAGTTCCCTGAGAAAGGTCCCAGAGGCTTGATCCAATAAATAGCCTGGATGGGAAAGGAGCTTTGAAGCTGAAGTCAACCTTAGATAAATTATAGAAATGAACAGAGCTGGCTGGGATTAGTGTCCCTTGCCTCAGAGCAAAATATAAGGGGGCACCAAAAAACTCAGTAATTAAAATAATATTATAATGCAAAATTCTTAAAAATCAAAATTAATGCAAAAAATTCATGATGAACAAAATAAGAATTTAAATAAGACAGGATGTTGCTTGTTTGCTTGACCATCACCCTGCATTATTGTGCAACACAAGCAGTTGTTTCCAATCAGCTCACAGTTCC